>NC_137327.1:14957968-16197968 GCF_965287045.1 Carcharhinus amblyrhynchos
AGCGATGGGTTCTTGTGCGACAACTGGAGAGCTGACAAGAGAGAGACCCATGTTGCTTCCTCTGGAGGTCTTCTGTATTAAGTGCCACTCAGGCGGGGAATTAAAGACCCCCACGTGAGGAAATCCTATTCCCCCTATTCCTAATCAGAGTCCGGCAGTTGTCTGTCATGGGCAATGCCAGCAGGAGCAGTGGGAACAGCCAGCGATCCAAGATTAGCGAAGCACCTCAAACCAAAGGGAGTCAGGGCAGAATGGGGTTCATGGGATGGGGATCAGTAGCAAGGGTGTAGTGGGGTGGCTTTCCACACTCCCTCCATCTCCTCCTCAGGCTGAATTCCTCAAATCAGACATCAAGGGCAGGATTTTCTAGTTGCACTCACCCCAAGGTTGGAAAGTCCCACCTGAGGACCTTTGCACCGTCTGTGACCCGTCCCCTACAATTCCTGTGGTGAGCGGGATGATAAAATTCTGCCCCAAATGTCTGACAACGAGGGACCATCTCCCCCCCACCCCTCCTCTCCACCCCCACCCCACCCCACCCACCCCCCCACCCCCCCCCACCACCCCACCCCCACCCCACCCCCCCACCCCCCCACCACCCCACCCCACCCACCCCCACCACCCCACCCCCCCCACCCACCCCCCACCCCAACCCCCCCCACCACCCCACCCCCCACCCACCCCCACCACCCCACCCCACCACCCCCAACCCCCCCACCACCCCACCCCCCACCCCCCACCCCCCACCCCACCACCCCCACCCCACCCACCCCCAACCCCCCCCCACCACCCCACCCCACCCACCCCCAACCCCCCCCCACCACCCCACCCCACCCCCAACCCCCCCCACCCCACCCCCAACCCCCCCCACCCCACCCCCAACCCCCCCCACCCACCCCCCACCACCCCACCCACCCACCCCCCACCACCCCACCCACCCACCCCCAACCCCCCCCCACCCACCACCCACCCCCCCCCCACCCCCCCACCACCCCACCCCACCCACCCCCAACCCCCCCCACCACCCCACCCCACCCACCCCCACACCCACCCACCCACCCCACCCCTACCCCCCACCCCCCCATAAGAGCCTGCAAGCAAACCTGACAGGCCTTTGCTTTTCAGCCTCCCTGCATGGTGAGTTCCCCTGGCTCAATACCAGCTGAGGCCCTTAGATGGATATTAATTGCTCACTCAAAGGCTTCAATTGGTGACAAGGTGAGATGGCCATCCACCAGCCTGTCCACCCTAGACTTAACTGTGGCCCATCCCCACACCATAACGCCTGATTAAATACTCCCTGCCTCCAACATGTCTTCTGGGAATTGGCAGGAGGTGGGGGCATTACATTCCACCCATTAGCCTCTGTCCTTCTCTCCATAAATGCCACAGATCATTTCCAGCATTTTCTGTTCTTATCTGCTTGATTTTTTTTGTTAAGGTTGTCTTTCCAAGAAATGCCAAAACCTTTCAGCAACCATTTGTTGGTAACTGGTTCACTCCCTTTCACAAGTTTCTTATCTGACATGTGAAATAACGGCTTTAGTGATTACAGATTGATCAATATTATTGAACAATCTTTCCTATCTGTCTTTGCTGATGCAGTTGTGCATTGGCCCATCAGTCACGCTGACATTCATTTTGTCCCTTCCCAGTTGAACTGTACATTCCCAGTGTTGAAAGTGATGCTGATTGGGACCTTACATTTGTCAAAGCAACTGATTCTCACCCCATCCTGTCATCAAAGCTCGTGTTCTTGTTCTTGCAACAAGGTCACTTTTTAATATCTACTCCATTTTGAAATGACCTCTACAAGGCTCATGAGGTGGAGTCTGAACTCCCTAGTTGAGGTCATAATTGCCGACCCCATCAAGGAGTCAGACTCACATATAAAAATGGGGATGTCTTCTGACACTCTGGAGTGCGTACTGGAATCACTCTGCAAGTGGAAGAGCGTTTGTTCACCAACAGAATCTGGTGAAGGGACACCGGCCTCTGAGAAGATGATAGAATCCTACAGTGCAGAAGAAGGCCATTCAGCCCATTGAGCCTGCACTGACCCCAATCCCATCCAGACCCTATCCCCATAAGGCCCATGCATTTACCCTAGCTCGTCCACCTGACACTAAGCGGCAATTTAACATGGCCAATTCATCTAACCAGCACATCTTTGGACTGTGGGAGGAAACCGGAGGAAACCCACATAGACACGGGGAGAATGAGTAAAGTCCATACAGGCAGTGACCCAAGCCAGGAATCAAACCCAGATCTTTGGCACTGTGAGGCTGCAATGCTAATTACTGTGCTACCTCCCCACCATGGCACATTTCATATTATGCTATTACTGTCTTTCAAACTTTTGGTGGTGTATGAATGGATATACATCACAACGTTCTGTGTCCTTTTAGTTCACAAATAAATAAATACCCCTCTGCGAGGGAAGGAAAAGAGGGAGTTTGCATTTATTTAGGAGCTCATCCCAGCACACAAAAATCTTTAAAAAAAAAATTCCTTGAGTTTTCCTGCAGTGTTCCTTTAAAGGATTCTGGTTAGGCCTAGTTGAGTTAGGACTACTCAATGCCTGGTACCAATGGGCAGAGTGTGTGCGGTGGACAGAGTTCAAAATTGCTTTGGGGTTCTGTGTAAATCACACGTATCCAACCAATGAATGACTACAAAATGCAGTCAATAAATGGCAGTCGTTGATAGTACATTGAACTGCAGTTCTAATTTGCTGCCTATGTGTGTATTTCAATGTTCACACTTGTGGTCTGGTGTAAGCAACTGGGCAAATAAAGTGACTGGCTAACGCAGCCTCTGCTGGGTGGGCGTGGGAGAGTACCAGTCCAAAAATGGCAGTGCAATGCTAAAATTGTGTTGTTCCTGATATGGTACTCCCCATTTTCAATGGGGCCTTTGCATGGGCATGGCTTTCTCTTTCAGTCATATCTTAATCAAGATGTATGAAGAAGCCCAATGTCATTTTGGAGTTTTAAGAGGCAGATGATCAACGGAATGCACTCTGCGCCAGGCACTGAGTGACCTAACCAGTAGTTTAGAAAGGGACTCCTGCGGGAAGAAAGAACAGGCTATTTAGTTCAATAATTTTTGTGGACTCAGAGCTGCGTGGATATTTATTCCAGCCCTTCAAAATTCTGCTGGCTTGTTGTTGGCTCACCTGCAGCCTCCTCACCAATACCTGTAGATATAGCTGCAACCAGTTCGTAGAATCCTATGGTGCAGAAGGAGGCCATGTGGCCCAGCCAGTCTGCACCAACCACAATCCCACCCAGGCCCTATCCCCATACCCTAGCTAGTCCCCCTGACACTAAGGGCCAATTTAGCATGGCCAATCAACCTAATGTGCGTATCTTTTGATTGTGGGAGCACCTGGAGGAAACCCATGCAGATATGGGGGGAATGTGCAAACTCCACACACACTGACCCAATCCGGGAATCAATCCTGGGTGCCTGGCACAGAGGCGGCCGTGCTAACCACTGTGCCACCATGCCACCCATTTGTGACTAGAATGAACCCATTGCTGTCATCTAGCATGGAAATGTTTTGCAGCACTGTTGTGCAACCACATAATCAGGATGAACTTTATTATATCAACAGACATGCTCATTGAATGGAGCTGCATCATGCGATTCAGTGTTTCCCTTGCTAGTTATTGATCTGACCAGGATTTGACTCACATGAGTGTGGTACTGTTATATATTCATTGCTCAAGGTGAGCAATGGCGTAGTGGTATTGTCTGTAGATTATTAACCCAGAAACTCAGCTAATGTCCTGGGGACTCGGACTCGAGTCCCACCATGGCAGATGGTAGAATTTGAATTCAATTTAAAACAAAAATTAAGAATCTACTGACGACCATGCAACTATTGTCAACTGTCAGGGAAAAAACCCATCTGGTTCACTGATGTCCTTTAGGGAAGGAAAACTGCCGTTCCTACCCGGTCTGGCCTACATGTGATTCCAGAGCCACAGCAACATGGTTGACTCTCAACTGCCCTCGGGCAGCTTGGGATGGCCAATAAATGCTGGCCCAGCCACTGATGCCCATGTCCCACAAATGAATTAAAAAAAAAACGAGAGGGATATTAAATTAAAATCATCCTGGTTTTGCATTATGCGCAGTTGTGTTGTACAAATGTATAAGTGAGTTGGGATACTCACCTCCTGTAACATCAGTTTAGCCAGGTTCCAGTAGGCAGCCTTGAAAACACTGCTCATCCTGATTGCCTCAGCTTTCACCAATTCTCTGGTGGCAATGGCTTTTCTAGCCAATGGTAAGATCAAGTGCAGGATACACCTATAGCAACAAGGATCACAATTTACATAGTGCCTTTAATGTAGTAAAATACCCCAAGAGAGTCTCCACAGCAGTGTCATCATACAATGCTCGAATACTAAAATGATGATTATTCAATGCAATTACACAGTCCCATTTTAAACAATCCTCATTCCATTTACTCTCCAGAACATCCACCTCGGAAATGGGGTGCAGAGAAGATTTGCAAGGAAGTTGTCAGGACTGGAAAATTGTAGCTATGAGGAAAGTTTGGGTAGGCCAGAGTTTAAGTTTATTTATAAGTCACAAGTAGGCTCACATTAACACAGCATTGAAGTTACTGTGAAAATCCCTGAGTCGCCACACTCCGGCACCTATTCGGGTACACTGAGGGAGAATTTAGCATGGCAAATGCACCCTAATCAGCATGTCCTTCAGACTGTGAGAGGAAACCTGAGCACCCGGAGGAAACCCACGCAGACACGAGAAGAATGTGCAGACGCCACACAGACAGTGACTCAAGCCGGGAATCGAACCTGGGTCCTTGGTGGCATTGCAAGGCAGCAGTGCTAACCACTGTGCCACCGTGCTGCCCCTAGAGTTGTGTTCTTTCCTCGTCCTCTGGCTTACTTCCTGCCACTGACTCCCTGGCCTGGTGCTTGAGGGGAGTTCAAGTAGGCAAGTCCACTGTGGCAACAAGAGTTGTATACTTTGTACAAGAGTAGGCGGGGAGCAGATTTCACTCAGGTGCATATGATTATGAGGGGCATGGACAGAGAGGTAGGAAGGCCCTATTTTCTCTATCGGAGGGTTCAATACTACACACACTACAAGTAATTGGTGGAAGGATTGGAGGAGAACTGAGGAGAGATATTTTCACTTGGGCATGGCTGAATTTTAAACTCACTGCTATTAATACTTTCACATACTTTTCAATCCATGTAACAGACGATCTTATGGAACCAATGGCCTCTTCTGGAGACATCTCTACTTTTTTAGCAATTGATTTTCTGGTCCGTACAGCTCTCTGGATTGCTGGGAGTATCTTCATTGGATCACTTGCCCATGGCTTTTCACGTAATTCAGCCTGCCAAGAGAAAAGACAGATGTGTATTTATTTATTGCATATCTGAAGCTCAGTGTCACGACCTTCTGAAGCATAGGGGAAGATTCGCTGACCTCCTCAGACAGCCAGTGGGAATCCTAGCAGAAGAAGGCCATTCAGCCCATTGAGCTTGCAGAGACATCAATCCCATCCGGCCTCTATTCTCGTAACTCAATGTATTTACCCTGCTAATGCCCCTGACACGAAGGGGCAACTTGTCATGGCCAATCCACCTAACCCGCACATCTTTGGATGTGAGAGGATACCGGAGCACCTGAAGGAAACGCATGCAGACGTGGGAGGAAAGTGCAGATTCCACACAGGCAGTGACCGAAGGCTGGAATTGAACCCTGGCTTCTTGAGCTGTGAGGCAGCAGTGCTAACCACTGTAACACCATGAATCCCGATGCCTAGCAAATGGGCCATCTGCCAAAAATCAGGATTCCCAGCGGGCATAGGGGCTCTCGGGATTCACTACCCACGGACCCCAATTGGGATCCTGCCTGGAAAGGGCGGCAACCCAATAATTATGCAGAGCCGATAATCTCATTGTCATTAGTGTTCATTAGTGTCATTGTCATTGACATTCACCAGCTTCCCACCAGTCACCCTGCCCACAGGGGGAACGGCACCAGGCAGGCTTTACATGTACTACCCACAAGCAGGGACATGATGTACTTGACCCCAAGTGTCCAAGGGAGAACCACCAATCCCTCAAAAAAGAGGCGTATCCTCCCTTCCTCCACTCTGATCATGGGTCACTCCCTCCCCTCACACCGTGACTGATCCCCACCCACCCTCCTCTCCCCTCAGATCACCCACATAGGCACCTTCCTCTCTCAGACTCCCTTTCCCCACAGACTCTCCCACTCTGCCCTTTCAGGCCCCCCATTCAGACCACACCTTTTGGCAGTGTCAACAATGCACTGCTCCTGGCAACCTGTCACTGACACCCTGATCTGGTGCCTTGGGCTCAAGGGGAGGTCAAGAAGACAAGTCGCGTGGTCATTTGCCACTCTGACACTGCCAGGAAGGTCCTCTCACAAGTCCTGGGGGCCAGGTAATCTTAGACTGGGAACAAGGTGTTGACCTCACCAGTCTTGCAGTGGATGGGGGGGTCTCGTGGTTCAACTGCCCCTTCTTACTTTGGCTGACCCATAGATCATCTCTGGCACGGTGATTTCAGTAAGAAGTCTCACAATACCAGGTTAAAGTCCAACCACTTTATTTGAAAGTAAACCCACAAGCTTTTGGAAACACTATTTGCTTGTGGGTTTAATATCAAATAAACTAGTTGGATATTGACCTGGTGTTGTGAGACTTCTTACTGTGTTTACCCCAGTCCAATGCCGGCATCTCCACTTTACAGTGATTTCAGGCAGCCTAAGATCTACATCTCTATTCCTGCCTGTGAAAGTTCTGGAGTGACCGGGTCTCTTTAACCTCCATGCTTCCTGGTAACCTAGCAGGGATCAAAACCACTGCACCACTCCATTCTGCAGCCGGGGGTTCCCTTTCCCCTGGGGAGAAACTAAGTGCTTAAATTCTCCACAAGTTTCATTCCAGCCCGTGTGAATTTTGTGATGACTCACACCCAATTTTTCTTTTTGCAATTAAGCAAGATACAAAGTTGAACACAGGAGAAGATAAAATGTTACAAAAACAAAAATAGTGCGGAATCTGAAAGTTTCAAATCAGAAAATGCTGGAAATACTCGGCAGCTTCCATGGAAAGAGAAACAGGTTTGCGGCCTATCATCAGACCTTTGGATTGTGCTATGGTTAGCACTGCTGCCTCGCACACTAGGGACCCAGGTTCAATACCTGGCTTGGGTCACTTACTGTGCGGAGTTTGCACGTTCTGCCTGTGTTTGTGTGGGTTTCCTCTGAGTGGTCTGGGTTCCTTCCACAGTCCAAAGATGTGTGGGTTACGTTGACTGGCTATGCTAAATTGTCCCTTAGTCAGGGAGATTGGCAGGGAAATACGTGGGGTAAAAAGGGGGATAGGGTTTGATTGTTGTCAGTGCAGCCTCGATGGGCCACATGTCCTCCTGTAGGAATTCGAATGAAATGTCATAGACCTGAAATCGCAACTCTCTTTCTCTCTTCAAGATGGTGCTAAATATTTCCAGCATTTTCTGATGATGAATTGTTAACTTTGTCGTTATAACCAACTTGTTATAACCAATCTTTGCAAACAATCTTACACCCAGTAGTTTTATCAGACGTACACAGTGTCTGGTTGGTAACCATATACTCACCTCCCTGAAGCAGCGATAGCCATGTTTCTGAAGAAACTTTTGGAATTGAACACCAGCTTCTCCGCTCTCCTGAGACAGCAGCCAAGATATTGCAGTCTAGAGAAAGGTAGCAATTAGACGCCAAATATTTTTCAACATAATTAACGTTTTAAATACTTAATTGCATGCAATCATGCATTAAAATAAGTTTCCTGGTAAATGCCACCCAAATGCCAGACAATGACCATCTCCATCGAGAGAACTTAGTCATCTCCCCATTCAATGGCATTAGCATCCCTTTGGGATACCATTGACCAGAAATTGAACTGGACTAGCCACATAAATACTGTGGCTACAAGAACAGGTCAGGCTCTCCACTATCTAGAAGCCGTAATTCATGAGTGTAATGAAATTTCTCTGCTTGCCTGGATGAGTGCAGCTCCAACAACACTCAAGGGGCTCGATACTCTCCAAGACAAAGCAGGTTCCCTTACCAGTATCCCATCCAACAACTTACTCACTCACTCTCTCCATCACTGACGCACATTGGCAGCAGCATTTACCATGTACAAGATACACTGCAGCAACTCACTAAGACTTCTTCACTAGCACCTTCCAAATCCATGACTCTACCACCTAGAAGGTGAAAAGCAGCAGATGCATGGGGACACCACCAGCTGGAAGTTCCCTTCCGAACACCATCCTGACTTGGAAATATATCGCTGATCCTTCACAGTCGCTAGGTCAAAATCCTGGAACTCTGTCCCTAACAGCACTGTGGATGTACCTTCACCACATGGACTACAGCGGTTCAACGCAGCTCACCACTACCTTCTCAAGGGCAATAGGAATGGATAACAAATGCTGGCCTGGCCAGTAATGCCCACATTCTGTGAAATAATTTTTAAATGCATCCCAAATCATGTAGATCACCACCCAACTGCAGTGATGTGGCATTTTGGAAGGATCTGAGGAAAGTAAGGCCAAGACTAAACTTTACAGAGAAACAGACAGAATTCTCAGAATTGCATGGCAATTAAATAATTTAGTGCTTTAGGTCTCACGATATATTTTTTAAAAATATAATTTTGAATGTTCCATGCAAGCTCTGTTTCTATTCTATGACATTTTAAATGAGGAAAAATCATTACCTTTGTAGGCCTGGTTTGATAGAATTCTAAATAACAGGCAAGCCTGTTATTTATATTCAAATGCATTAAAATGCATTTAAATGAGGTTCTCGTCACGTTACATCACCAGCAAAAGGTAGGGAAAATTGTAAAACGAGATCTTGCCAGTGAGAATCTCATTTTTCCAATTTTTGTGCGATTTTGTGTCCACCTCGCCTTTGTGCTCACACTGAACATGGGCACGAGCTGCCACGTTGCTGCCTTTTTTGATTTTCAAGAATTATGACGATTATCTCCATTTACGGACAGTATATTTTCACATTGGGATGCGGTAAATATATCAGTAACAGGAAAAGGGCCATTTGAATTGATTTGATTTATTATTGTCACATGTATTATAATAAGAAGGTGGAAGAGAGTATGTCCAGGCTGTGTGGGGTCCTTATTTATGCTGTTGGCTTGTCCAAGACAGCAGGAAGTGTGGAAGAGTCGATGGATGGGAGGCTGGTTTGAGTGATGGACTGGGTTTCGTTCACCATCTTTGTAGTTTCTTGCTGTCTTGGGCAGAGCAGGAGCCATACCAAGCTGTGATACAACCAAAAAGAATCCTTTCTATGGTGCATCTGTAAATGTTGGTGAGAGTCATAGCAGACATGCCAAATTTCCTTAGTCTTCTGAGAATGAAGAGACATTGGTGGGCTTTCTTAATTAACTATTGCGCCAGCATGGGGGACCAGGGCATGTTGGTTAGTCAGCTGGACACCTAAAAACTTGAAGCTCTCTACCATTTCTACTTCATTTTGCTTCCTGAAGTTGATGACTATCTCCGTCATTTTGTTGACATTGAGGGAGAGATTATGGTTGCTGCACTAGTTCACCAGATTCTCTAACCCTTTCCTATACTCATTCTCGTCATTGTTTGAGATCTAACCCACCACATCAGCAAACTTGAAAATCGAGTTGGAGGGGAATTTGGTCACACAGGCATTGGTGAACAAGAAGTACAGTAAGGGGCTGAGAACACAGCCTTGTGGGGCACTGGTGTTGAGGATGATCTTGGAGGAGGTGTTGTTGCCTATCCTTACTGATTGTGGCCTGTGGGTTAGAAAGTTCAGGATCCAGTTGCAGAGGGAGGTGCCAAGCCCAGGCCACAGAGTTTGAAGATGAATTTTGTGAGAATAATGGTGTTGATGGCTGACCTGTAGTCAATAAATACTGGTCTGACATAGGTGTCCTTCTTTTCTAGGTGTTCCAGGGTTGAGTGCAGGGCCAGGGAGATGGCGTCTACTGTGGACCTGTGGCGGAGGTAGGAGAACCTTCATGGATCCAGGCAATCTGGGAGGCCGGAATTGATTCATGCCATGACTATCCTTTTGAATCTGGTTCTATCACAGCTTGGTACGGTTTCTGGCCTGCCCAAGACCGCAAGAACCTACAAAAGGTTGTGAATGTAGCCCAATCCATCACGCAAATCAGCTTGCCATCCATTGACTCTGTCTACATTTCCCGCTGCCTCGGCAAAGCAACCAGCATAATTAAGGAGCCCATGTACTCCAGGCACACAGTCTTTCTCCTTTTTGCATCGGGAAAAAGATACAAAAGTCTGAGGTCACGTACCAACCAATTCAACAATAGCTTCTTCCCTGCTGCTGTCAGACTTTTGAATGGACTTATCATGTATTAAGTTGATCTTTCTCTACACCCTAGATATTAATGTAAGACTACATTACGCACTCTCTCCTTACCTTCGCTATGAATGGTATGTTTTGTCTGTATAGCATGCAAGGAACAATATTTGTCACTTTATACTAATACATGTGACAATAATAAATCAAATCAAATTTGTACGTCAGAGACATCGGACCTGTTCCCTACACCATCTGTCTCCTACACTGCTTGTCCAATGCACTACCTGTTGAATACACTGCCTGTTTTTAACCCTGTATGTTATGTACCTTGTCCATTACATATCCACAACCATTATATACCCTGTTCAAAACTCAATCAGCCTGGGTGATCAGCTTTGAACAGAAGCTACCAAAATTCAATTACTATTATTAATATATCAAATTTCCAAGCTGAATATTATCCGATATCCAGAATTATTTTTTACCTCGGCATCCTGCTTTAGAAATTCGGTACACTGGTCCTGGGTTTCGATTGCTTCAGCGATCGCCTAACGTTGAAAAAGTAAAACCATAAGAAAGAAAAAAAAAATGACCTCAAAAGCTAAGCCCTCTGAGGGTAATTTTCAGCTTTTTATTTTAGGTAGTAAATGGGAATGATCAGATCGCTCACACATTGCAAATGCATCAAAGAACAAAGAAAACAACAGCGCAGGAACTGGACCGTCAGCCCTGCACCAACCATATCTTGTATACCCCAGTCAGGTCATCCTTCAGTCTTCTCTGCTCCAACGAAAATAGCCCAAGTCTACGCAACCTCTCTTCATAACTTAAATGTTCCATCCCAGGGAGCATCCTGGTGAAGCTCCTCTGCACACCCTCCAATCACATCCTTCTGATAATGTGGTAACCAGCGCTGCACACAGTACTCTCGCTGTGGCCTCACCACAGTTCAATAAAACTCCAACATGACATTCCTGCTTTTGTAATCTATGCCTCAATTGAAAAGGGCAAGTGTCCCATACGTCTTTTTCACCCCCCCCCCCACTCACTAATGTGCCCCTCCACTTTCAGAGATCTGTGGACAAACATGCCAAGGTCCGTTTGTTCCACAGAAATTCCCAGTGCCCTACCATTCATTGAGTATTTTCTTGTTAAATTACTCCTCATTAATCACTTCACACTTTTCAGGATTAAATTTAATCTGCCACTTATCTGCCCATTGGACCATTCTGTCTATATCTTCTTGTAGCTCATTACACTCATTGTTAACCACCTGTCCAATATTTGCGTCATCCACAAACTTGCCAATCCCACTCCTCACATAGTCATCAATGTCATTTATATAAATGACGAATAATAGGGGGCTCAACCCTGTCATATGCCACTGGACACTGGTTTCCAGTCACTAAACGAGCCTTCTTTGGGTATCAAAGTAATTCGGAAACTTATCCATGACACATGTTAATGGTGGTGGATTAAAATGGGGCCGGAATTTTCCAGCCGTTCACGCCAGCTGGATTCTCCAGTCCCGCTGCAGTGAACAGAGATTTTGCTGGGTGCCAAATTCTCCATGTTCACTTGCAGCAGCAGCAGGGCATGAGTAGTCAGAAAATCTCAGGGAGTCCATGTTGCTATGGCAGCAGGCACTTTTACATGCATATCGTAGCTTAGAGCTATGGATTGTCTTAACAGAAGCTTCAACATCTTTTCCATCACACAAATGACCAGGAATATCTCAGAACAACGTGAAAACAGGAGCTCCCCGTGCTGGTCTTTTGGGTGCACTGCGACCTTTTTTTTCATGAATGGGACATGGGTGTCGCTGGCTGTTCATCCTCAGTTGCCCGAAGACGGTTGAGAGTCAACCCCTTTGATCATTAGACCACAACACCATAAAACATAGGAGCAGAATTAGGCCACTCAGCCCATCTAGACTGCTCCACCATTCAATCATGGCTGATATTTTTCTCATCCCCATTCTCCTGCCTTTTCCCCATAACCCCTGGCAAAGGTGAAGTTTATTTATTCATCACAAGGCTTACATTAACACTGCAATGAAGTTACTGTGAAATTCCCCTAGTCTGGCTCCTGTTTGGATCAGTGCACCTAATCAGCACATCTTTCAGAATATGGAAGGAAACTGTAGCATGCGAGGGAAACCCACGCAGACACGGGGAGAACATGCAAACTCATCATAGACAGTGATCCAAGCCAGGGATCGAACCTAGGTTCTTGGACTTGTGAAGCAGCACTGCTAACCACTGTGCTACCGTCTGCCCCCCTGTTGATCCCCTTATTAATCAAGAATCTATTTATCTCTGTCTCAAATACCCTCAATGACCTGGCCTCCACAGCCTTCTGCAGCAAAGAGTTCCACAGACTCACCACTCTCTAGCTGAAGAAATTCCTCCTCATCTCTGTTTTAAAGAATCGTCCCTTTAGCCTGAGCTTGTGCTGTCTAGTTGTAGTTTTCCCTACTAGTGGAAACCTCCACTCCACGTCTACTCTATCCAGGCCTTGCAGTATCCTGTAAGTTTCAATAAGATTCCCCCTCATCCTTCTAAAATCCAACAAGTACAGACTAGAGTCCTCAACTGTTCCTCACACAACAAGCTGTTCATTCCAGGGTTCATTCTTGTGAACCTCCTCTGGACCCTTTCCAAGGCCAGCACATTCTTCCTTAGATATGCGGTCCAAAACTGCTCACAATACTCCAAATGGGGCCTGACCAGAGCCTTATACAGCTTCAGAAGTACTGTGCCATGGCTCTGGAGAGATGTGTAGGCCAGATCAGGTAAGGATGGCAGATTTTTTCCCTTAAAGGACATTAGTAAACAAGATTGGTTTTTCTGACAATTGACAATGGTTTCATGGTCATCAGTAGATTCTTAATTCCAGATTTTTTTTTTTACTGCTTTCAATTCGACCATCTGCCATGCAGGATTTGAACTTGGGTCTCCAGAACATGAGCTGAGTTTTTGGATTAATACTAGCGGTAATACCACTAAGCCATCACCTGTCCTTCCGGCTCTCTGTCAGCTTGGGGGTTTGGTCCAGCAGGGGTGGGGTGGAGCCTAACTATGCTGATGTAGCTGGCTTCAGAGTGCTCATGCGCCATTGCTCAGGCCTTCCCGATCTGCTGGTGAACCAGGAGACCTTCTCCCATCCCTTCCAACCCCACCACCCCTGATGGGCACCGCCTGGCCATGTTCCTGACCACCTGGGGGTACCGTCCTGCAGCAATTCCTGTGGTGCCAAGGACAGTGACGGCAGAGGTTCCAACTTTCTTTCCTTCACTTGGCTGACCAGGAGCCCCTCCCGCTCTTACCATCTGCCAATGGCTCGCGTTGGAAGTATTTGCAGGCTGATAATCAAGCTATTTGACCATGTTATCAGCTTACCCTTTGCTTGCCCATCAAGCCTCTGGTTTGGACACAATGATGCTACCCATTGTACCACAAGACATAAAGTTATGTAATTTAGAATTATCACTTTGGGGTTTGCAACAGTGATCCGAGTTTCTCACAAACTGTGGATTTTTTCCCGCAAGTATGTCTAACTCCAACTCCCCACCACAATCCCAAGAGCAGCAACAGCAATTTGTTATTTTCTTCAGTCATTTATCTTCATAACTGCAAAATAAATCTCCCACACCTTCTTCCTTCCTCACGTCCACTCACATTTTTTGATCTTTGAATTTCCTTTTATGGCTAATGCTCAGTACAAAAAAATGATCAGGGATTCAACTTGCCTCTATGCTTGTTGGAACGTCAGCAGATTGAATATCTGAGCAGCTGCTGTACAACATGGCAATATCAGCCAAAAGTTCAGGGGTCCACTCTGTCAAATGAATGTTACAGAAGATTAAGGGAATTTAAAACATTGAAGCAAAGGTACACCAATGTTTTAGCATCATCATATCTGATATTTTTCTGCGTAAATGTAAATGTGGAGTTTCTGGTGCAGATGGAGGAGGAGAAAGTAGGTTCCCGGACACGCGTCCTTTGTTTGAATAGAGGGAAATACGGTAGGACGAGAGAAGAATTGGCGAATGTGGACTGGGAGAGTGCGTTGGAGGGAGGGTCTGTTGAGGAGCAATGGAGGATCTTTAAGGAGATCTTTCTTGGTGCTCAACGGAAATTTATTCCGATGGTCAAAAAGGATAATAGGAGGAGAGGTAATAAGCCGTGGATAACAAAGGAGATGAAGGAAAGTGTTAAACTAAAAGCGGAGGAATTTAGAGTAGCTAAGAGTAGTGGGCGAGAAGAGGATTGGGAGAGGTTTAAATGTCAACAAAGATTGACAAAGAAGTTGATAAGGAAGGGTAGGAGAAACTATGAAGCTGGGCTAGCGCTTAATATAAAAAAGGATAGCAAGAGTTTTTATAAATATATAAAAAGGAAGAGGCTGGCTAGGGTGAATGTTGGTCCTTTAGAGGATGAGAAAGGGGACCTAGTGGTAGGGGATGGGGATATGGCTAAGGTATTGAATAACTTTTTTGTTTCTGTCTTCACGGAGGAGGACGTGAATAATTTGCCGGGTGTTAGCGATGGAAAGGTGGTAGGACTGGAGGGTCTTAATGACATTACTGTTACTAGAAAGGCGGTGCTCGACAGACTGGAGGGGCTGATTGTGGACAAGTCCCCAGGACCGGATGGAATGCATCCGAGGGTTCTGAAAGAAATGGCGGAGGTGATAGTGGATGCCTTGGTGGTTATTTTCCAAACGTCGCTGGATTCCGGGGAAGTGCCGGATGATTGGAAAACGGCTAATGTTACGCCGTTGTTTAAGAAGGGTGCCAGGCAAAAGGCGGGGAATTATAGGCCGGTTAGTTTAATGTTTGTGGTAGGTAAAATGTTAGAATCTGTCATTAAGGAGGAAATTGCAAAGCATCTTGAAGGGAATTGCTTGATAGAGCAGACGCAGCACGGTTTCATTAAAGGGAAGTCGTGTCTGACAAATTTACTGGAGTTCTATGAGGATGTGTCTAGGGCGGTGGATAGAGGAGAGCCGGTGGATGTGGTCTTTCTAGATTTTCAGAAGGCGTTTGACAAAGTGCCTCACAAGAGGTTATTGCAGAAGGTCGAGGGACATGGAGTTGGGGGTAGGGTGTTAGCGTGGATAGAGGATTGGTTGTCAAATAGGAGGCAGAGAGTGGGGGTCAATGGTCCTATTTCTTATGTTCTTATGTTTAAATCTTCCCAATTTTATGGCCCACAAATTGGTTTATTTCTACACAGATTGCTCCCATTACTAAGGGCTAATAGTCCAAACCAGAGACATTGCTTCTCTATGACGGGGTGCAACTGGTTAATATCAGTCCTTTTCTACATTTATTCATGGGATATAGGCATCGCTGACTGGGTCAACATTTAGTGCCCATCCCTGAGAAGCAATTAAAAGTCAACCACATTGCTGTGGATCTGGAGTCAAGTGTAGGCCAGACCAGATAAGGACAGGCGATTTCCTTACCTAAAGGATGTAAGTGAACCAGATCGGTTTTTACAACAATCAACAATGGTTTCATGGACTTTTTAATTCCAGATGTTTATTGAATTTCAATTTCACCATTTTTTTTATTCATTCATGGGACATGGGCATCGCTGGCTGGCCGGCCAGCACTTATTTCCAATCCCTAGTTGCCCTTGGAGGCCATAATAGGATTTGAACCCGGATCCCCAGCGCATTACCCTCAGTCTCTGGATTACTAGTTCAGCAATAATACCACCAGGCCACTGCCTCCCCTTCCCCACCTTGAAAGCGAAAAAAATCTCTTTGCAAGATGTGTCATAATAACTGGAGCTAAATAATCATCTGTCCTTAACTGGGCACAGGGGACCTTGGCTCTGAGATGCTGGTACACTGGCATTTTGCCACAGCCTCAAAACACTGTCAAGCAGCATCGAGCATCTTGGGTCCAACTTGGCAGATGGCATGGCACAGGGCTTGCCCTCTCCACAGTCACTGCTCCATTGCCTTGTCTGGTTGGAAACCCAATGTCACAACCCAACATCTGTGGCTGCCTTTGCGTGGCGAGGTCACCGATTCCTGTGCCATCCTCATGAGGACATGGCAATGCTGGCAAACACAGGAACTCACCAAAACATCTCCAAAACCAGTCTACGTACTTTCAGAGACTTTCCAGTGGCAGAAGGTGTTCAAAATCACCGTGCCTGCGAGCTGACGGCCTGGCCCTTGAAATGCATCTCCCACCCTGCAGTTCAACATTTCTTTCAAAGGCATGGTCCAAAGCCTGGCATCACTTCAGCCTGTGGGCTGTATGACATCGGATCAGTTACTTATGACACAAAAGGGAGGGGGTGTCCTGTGTGGATGCCCTTTTCAAAAGGGCACACTGGATAGGCTGAGGCTGGAAGCTGGAAATATGAACCCCCAGCTTACATGACATCGCTACAGATACCAAATGTGTCGCTGATCTCTGAACTGGCAACACTGTTGCAGACAGATTTGGGTAACACACTATCTTGCTACTCCAGGCTAAATATTTTGAGATTTAGCCTGGAGATTTAGCATAGAGTTCACTGCTCAATTAGTGACACTTTTACACATCATCTACTAATAATAGAAGTGTGCAATTGGATGTTAGACATAGCAACATATTTATGACTTAGACTCAACTAAATGCAAAGGTCATATATATTAGCAAACAAATCACACGTACTTGTTTTCCCCTGTGATAAAACCAAGACAAGAACTGCATTCCACATTCCGGAGCTACTCGATTTTGACAATGATGTACACCATGCCTAAAAATAATGAAAGAAAGAGTTTATAGCACAGATATATACATTGTATGCACTTGAGAAGGATTCACATCCCATAAAAGGAGTAGCAAGTCAACTGTCCTAGTTAAGCAGTTCCTTCTTTCTTAATTCCATGCAGTTAAATCTTCAGCATCAAGAAGAGAGGTAGAGTCAAAATGTCATATCACATAAAACAGGAGGGGATAGGTGTCACAGTCTTGGATAAAGAAGCAATCACAGCTACAAAAAGGGTTAATGTTCCAGAAAGATCATCAAATGAAGCTGTTTTCCAAACTGTGGAACAAACAAAGAGTTGGGAGTGTAGTACACATGCCCAAACTGTCAGAGGGAGATTACGGATGGTTGTAATTAACCAGAACCTGCGTTGAACTGGCCATATAAATATTTTGACTACCGGAGCAGGTCAACGGCTAGGAATCCTGCGACAAGTAACTCACCTCCTAACTCCCCAAAGTCTGTCCACAAGGCACAAGTCAGGAGTGTAATGGAGTAGTCCCCATTTGCCTGGCTGAGTACAGCTCCAACAACACTGAAGAAGCTTAACACCAACCAGGACAAAGAAGCCTGTGTGATTGCTATTCTTTCCACAAAAATTCAATCCCTTCACCACCGACACGTGACAGCAACATTGTGTACCATCTACAAGATGCACAGCAGCCTTCTTAGGCAGCACCTTGTAAATCTAATATCCAGGAGGACAAGAGCAGCAGATACATGGAAACGCCACCTTCTCCCCTCCAAGCCACTCATCATCCAGACTTGGAAATGTATCACTGATCCTTTGCCATCACCGGATCAAAATCTTGGAACTCCATCCCTAACAGCACTGTGAATGTAACTACACCTCAGTTACTGCAGTGGTTCAAGAATGGCACCCACATCCTGCAAATGAATTAATAAAGGACAGAACAGCAAATACATGGCAGTCATAGTCAGAAAGGAAAAGGTTATTGATTACAAGGGAAAAATTCAGTTTGGATCTAAAATTGGCAGGAAACAAAGTGTTCTGGTTGATGGGTATCTTTGTGCAAGAAAACTGTTGCCTGGGGGATTGCACTGGTCTCAGCTCTGAGTCCCTTGCTATTAATTGTTAATATCAAGGCTTTGAAATTAACTGTAGTGACTATGAGAAAGAAGTTTGCAGATAATTGTCCATATGGTTAATGTTGAGGAAGAAAGCTGCACTTGTTCGGATATGCTGAGGGAGAATTTAGTGTAGCCAATTCACCTAACTGTCAAGTCTCTCGGACTGTGGGAGGAAACTGGAGCATCCAGAAGAAACGCGCAGACATGGGGAGAACGTGCAGACTCTGAACTAGTGCAGAGGAGGTTTACTAGGCTGATACCGGAGTTGAGGGGATTGAGCTATGAGGAGAGGCTGAATAAACTAGGCTTGTACTCGTTAGAGTTTAGAAGAATGAGGGGAGATCTCATTGAGACGTATAAGATGATGAATGGGATGGATAGGATAGAGGTGGAGAGACTCTTCCCGCTCAAAAAAGACAGTAGGACTAGGGGGCACAGCCTCAAGATAAGGGGGAGGCGGTTTAGAACGGAGTTGAGGAGGAACTTCTTCACTCAAAGGGTGGTGAATCTCTGGAATTCTCTGCCCGTTGAAGTGGTGGAGGCTGCCTCGCTAAATATTTTTAAGAAGCGGGTTGATGGGTTCTTGATAAGAGAGGGGATTAAGGGTTATGGGGAGAGGGCGGGAAAGTGGAACTGAGCCACGACAGATCAGCCATGATCTTATTGAATGGCGGGGCAGGCTCGAAGGGCTAGATGGCCTACTCCTGCTCCTATTTCTTATGTTCTTATATCAATAAATTTGAAAGCTGAGGAGAAAAATGGCAAACGGAATTCAAATTGGAGAAGTCTGAGATAATGGATTAGTGAAGGACAAGCAAGGCAAGGGAATAGGCAAAAAAGTGGTCAGATTCTGAGAAATTAAGATCTTAAGAGTATGTGGCCTTATTACCTGAAAGGTAGACAAGGCGCTCAAGAAAGCACATGGAACACTGCTTTACTGGCTGAGATATAGAGTATACGAGTAGGGAAGTTTTTGCTCTAATTGGATAAATGAGCAGCTGGAGTGCTACATACAGGTCTGGACATCACATTACAGTAAAGACGTGATCACATTAGAGAGAGTATAAGAAGAGATTTATTTTCACTCATTCATGGGACATGGGTGTCACCAACTGGCCAGCATTTATTGCCCATCCCTAGTTGCCCGAGGACAACTGAGACTCAACCACTTTGCTGTGTCTTTGGAGTCACATGTAGACCAGACCAGGTAAGGACAGCAGATTTCCTTCCCTAATGGGCATTAGTGAACCAGATGGATTTTTTTCCTGACAACTGTTTCATGGTCATCAGCAGATTTTTAATTCCAGATTTTTTTTTAACTGAATTCAAATTCCACCAACTGTCATGTCAGGATTTGAAACCTGGTCCTCAGAACATTAGCTGAGTTTCTGGATTAAGTATAGTGATTATACCACTAGGCCATTGCCTTATTACAAAAATGTTGTCAGGAATAGAGAATCTAGGCAATGAAGCAAGACATGATGGGTTGGGTTTGTTATTTTTTGAAACAGAGGGAGCTGAGGAGAGATTTAATTGGGTGGATAAAAGCATGAGGAGGCTAGATAGATTGGATAGAAAAGACCTATTTCTATTAGCAGCAAAGTCATTAACTAGGAGTGTATATTTAATGTAATTTGCAGAAGGATTAGAGGGAAGTCAAGGTGGGATTCTCCATTTTTGTCTGTGATGTGACCCATTGCGAGCGAGAATGGAAAATTTGGCGTTCCAGCCAAAACTCTATTCACTCTCAGTGGCACTGGAAAATCCCAGCCGTGAATGAGAATGGAAGATTTCAGCCAAGTTCTTTCATCCGGAGGGCAGTGGGGGTCTGGAATTCAGAGTGTGGAAGGTATGGTAAAGACAAAAATCTCAGTAAATCTAAAAAGCAATTGGGTATGCACTTGAGCTGCCATAATCTATAGGATTATGGACTAAGAGCTAGAAAGGAAGATTAAACTAGGTTGCTCTTTTATGGCTAGCATACTCATGATGGACTAAATGGTCTCCATCTGTGCCAAAAAGCTTTCAAAGTTTAGGGTGGCATGGTGGGTAACACTGCTACCGCACAGCGCCTGGGACGCGGTTCAATTCTCGGCTTGGTTCACCATGTGGAGTTTGCAAGTTCTTCCTGTGTTTGCATGGGTTTTCTCTGCATACTCCAGTTTCCTCCCATAGTCCGAAAGACATTCTGGTTAGGTGCATTGGCCATGCAAAATTCTCCTTCAGTGTACCTGAACAGACGCTGGAGTGTGGCGACTAGGGGATTTTCACAGTAACTTCATGGCAGTGTTAATGCAAGCCTTAAATAAACTTTAGCTTTTCCTACATCACTGGCTTCCACAGCAGACAGCCAAATTTAAAATGGTCACACACCTCAAAATATTCAGGTAGTTGCTGATCGATGTTGAAGTAAAGTTCTTGCGCTTTGTTTGCAGGTTGAATCTGATAAGTCTTCAATTTCTTCATTAATCTGTTTAGTCTTGACTCAGCATTTAGCATATACTGGAAGAGATTTGAACATGGTTAAACTCCAGTAAAAACTGATAGATTCAATCCTGTAACATGATGATCTTTTCTAAAAATGAAGAAGGTTCAACATAATTAATCTGCATTTGTTTCATTCTGTGCTGCTGGATAAATGTTTGGCTGGTGCATGTTCTGTATAGAACCATAGAATCCCTACTGTGCAGAAGGCTCATCAAATCTGCACCAATTTCTCTAACAGAACACCCTACCCAGGTCCACCTCCAATAACCCCTTGTTAATTCCCCGAACCGGAACACTAAAAGACAATTTGACACGGCTAATGCACCTAAACTGAACATCTTTGCACTGTGGGAGGAAACCGGAGCACCTGAAGGGAACCCACACAGACATGGGGAGAATGTGCAGACTCCACACAACAGGTCCCAAATGAACTGCTATTAACAAATTTAAATATAGGGAGTGTCTCAAATAATATATCCCCGAGTTAGAGGCTGATTCATTTTGAAAAATATTGTAATAACATCTTTCCAGCTTTAAATTCCAAAGATAAGTCTAGAGTCATAGAATTATAGAGGTTCACAGCATGGAAACAGGCTCTTCGGCCCAACTTGTCCATGGCGCCCCTTTTTTAAGCTCCTAAACTAGGCCCAATTGCCCGTGTTTGGCCCATATCCCTTCATACCCATCTTACCCATTTGGCTATCTAAACGCTTCTCAAAAGGCAAAATTGTATCCACCTCCACTATTACCTCTAGCAGCTTGTTCCAGTCACTCACCATCCTCTGAAAAAACTGTCCCTCTGGACCTTTTGGTATTTCAACTTAAACCTAAGCCCTCTAGTGTTAGGCTCCCCTACCTTTGGTAAAAAATATTGACTATCCAGCAGACCTATGCCTGTCATTATTTTATAGACCTTTATAGGATCACCCCTAAGTCTTTTATGTTTCAGGGGAAAAAGTCCTAGTCTATCCAGCTTCTCCTTATAACTCAAACCATCAAGTCCTGGTAGCATCCTAGTAAATCTCTTCTGCACTCTTTCAAGTTTGATAATATCCTTTCTATAATAGGGAGACCAGGACGGTACATAGTGTTCCAAGTGTGGCCTTACCAATGTCTTGTACAACTTCAACAAGACCTCCCAGCTCCTGTATTCAATTTTCTGACCAAAGAAATCAAGCATGCCAAATGCCTTGTTCACCAGTCTGCCCACCTGTGACTCCACTTTCAAGGAGCTATGAACCTGTACCCCTAGATCTTTTTGTTCTGTAACTCTCCCCAAACTGACTCAGTCCTGCCCTGGTTTGATCGACCAAAATGCATCAGCTCACATTTATCTAAATTAAACTCCATCTTAGCATGTCTTTTACATAAACTAATAGTTTGTCTACCACGACCCATCGCCTAACACAGGCAGCAAAAAAACTAATCCATTCTTCCAAATTGTAAACATTGTGGACTGGGTGGTCACGTAGACGCTCCGATGAGGCAGCTACCCAAGGGAGTCACGTGTGGGCAGTTCTCTCCGAAGCACGGCAGGCATGTAGCATATAAGAGCTGCTCAGTGTGCTAAGCAAATTATTGTTGTTTCAAGTCCTGGGTCACCAGTCATTGGAACCCAGCTAACATGGTGGCTGAAACTTTTCGGCCGTTCATGCCCGGTTGCAGTTGCAAACAAGGACAGAACACTTGGTGCTCAGCCCAACCTCCGTTCACTGCAGCGGGACCAGAGAATCCCACCAATGTGGATGGTCAGAAAATTCCGTACATACAATCGCAGCAATCTTATCTTCACAGGCAACCCTTCAGCCACAATTTGTCAGGGCAGAAAATTATGTTTTAAATTGAAGGGCTTCATTTGCTTGACAGCTTTTATCTCTGAGATTTCTTCTATGTTTGGTAGGAGGGAGAATGGTCAGCCCCTGCACAGATCATACGGTTTGAAAGGGTACCCTGCACGCTTCTCCTGTCACATTTTGGGTTACAGCATATTCAAAACATATCGGAAGGAACATGTAGCTATGGCAGGGGTTTTCCTCACCTCATGTCTGGGTCTTCGTAGACCAATTAATAGAGATTGATAGCCACATGTCATGACCTTTGTATCATCTGATAACCAGGATGGTGGAAGGTGAACTAAGTTGATTTACCCTCCTTCATTGAACAATTTCTATGATCTTTGAAAGCCTGAACAAAGGTTGGCAAACACTACTTTTCACTCCAACGCAGTTGATATGAAATGGGGCGAAATGGCAATGTATTATAGTAGCATTGAGTACAAATAAGAACACACTCAAATCACACTGCCTTGTCCTTTATTTTAGACTGAAGTACTCAGATTAAATACTCCATAAAAATAGTTGTCAAATAGTCTCACGCAGATGCATTATGCGTCTGTGCAAAAATTATCATTGCCACCTTCTTATGCCATGAATGAGCTAAAGAAGTTAAGGAAATTCATTTTTCCATGCAGTGAGTGCAAGTATGTTATTCCACTATTGGGACTCCTTTTTTGCAAATGTTTTGCCTGGTAAGGCCCATTTGGATTAAACTGCACAGCTATTCAAATATACTGAAGTTTTCTGAGTTTACACTGTTCCTGCATCCAAGTTACATCAAGAAAATTAAGCTAACTGCTTCCTGACATTTCAGTAACTGAGGAATTATTAAGTGAAAAAATGATTGAAGGCTCCCCAGAAACAATAAACCCATTGTTTCACATTGACACCACTTCATTTTACTCTCCTACTTTCCGTGTGGGCGGCACGGTAGCACAGTGGTTAGCACTGCTGCTTCACAGCTCCAGGATTCTGGGTTTGATTCCCGGCTCAGGTCACTGTCTGTGTGGAGTTTGCACGTTCTCCTTGTGTCTGTGTGGGTTTCCTCCGTGTACTCCAGTTTCCTCCCACAGTCCAAAGATATGCAGGTTAGGTTGAAGAAATTGCCCCCTAGTGTACAGGTATGCGTAGGTTAGAGGGATTAGTGGGTAGGGCATGGGTGGGATTGTGTTCGGTGCAGACTCGATGGGCCGAAGGGCTTCTTTCTGCACTGTAGGGTTCTATGAGTTCCTCTTCCAAGAGGACAGTTTCTGGACTTCCAGCTACCCTCTGCCCAAATCCCCAAATCCAGACTCAGACTTCAGTCAAGGGGGGGTTTTCTTCATAAGGATGCCATTTCATGCATATCAGAAAACAGAAATTCACCAAATGCTATCTTACCAACGTGTGCACAGAACACAGTGACCCGACAAGGGCTGCTCCAAAGAAGTATGTCTATCTAAAGATATCACTGGGCATCTCTGCCAACTTCATCCTAAAGAGGTACAGGCTCTCTTTACTGCCACAACCATGACACAGCCCTGGATTGTTATGCCTCTACATTCGTTCAGAAGGCACATTTTCCTGGCAATAAAATGGAATTTTTCTGGAATAAATGGGTGCTTTTCTGGTTGGCAGTTGGTGACTAGTGGCATGCCACAGGGATTGGTGCTGGTGCCTCAACTGTTTACCATATACATAGTTCATCTGGAGGAGGAGGCTGAGTGTTGGGTAACAAAGTTTGCTGATGACACAAAGATGAGTGGAAAAGCGAACTGCGCGGAGAACATGGAAAGTCTGCAGAGAGATTTGGATAGGCTGAGTGAGAGGGTGAGGACCTGACAGATGGAGTATAACATTGGCAAATGTGAGGTTACCCACTTTGGGAGAAATAATAGTAGGATGGAATATTATTTAAATGGTGTAAAGTTGCAGCATGCTATTGTGCAGAGGGACCTGGGGATTCTTGTGCACAAATCGCAAAAACTCAGTCTGCAGGTGCAGCAGGTGATCAAGAAGGTGAATGGAATGCTGGCCTTTATAGCATGGGGGATAGAATATAAATCAGGGAGGTCTTGCTGCAACTGTACAAGGCACTGGTGAGGCCGCAGCTCGAGTACTGTGTGCAGTCTTGGTCCCCTTATTTGCAAAAGGATATATTGGCCTTGGAGGGAGTTCAGAGAAGGTTCACCAGGCTGATACCAGAGATGAGGGGGTTAGCTTATGAGGAGAGATTGAGTAGATTGGGCCTGTACTCATTGGAGTTTAGAAGGCTGAGGGGAGATCTTATAGAGACTTACAAGATAATGAAGGGGCTAGATAGGGTAGAGATCGAGAGATTCTTTCCACTTAGAAAGGAAACCAGAACTAGAGGGCACAGCCTCAAAATAAGGGGGGGGGGGGGTGGTGGTGGCTGCAGTTTAGAACAGAGTTGAGGAGGAGCTTCTTCTCTCAGAGGGTGGTGAATCTCTGGAATTCTCAGCCCACTGAAGCAGTGAAGGCTACCTTGTTGAATATGTTTAAATCACAGGTAGATAGATTTCGAATCGATAAGGGAATTAAGGGTTATGGGGAGCAGGCGGGTAAGTGGAACTGATCTACTTCAGATCAGCCATGATCTTATTGAATGGCGGGGCAGGCTCGAAGGGCTGGATGGCCTACTCCCGCTCCTATTTCATTTGTTCTTATGTTCGTAAGTATTTATCAGTCAATCAATGGCACTAAAAGCAAATTATCTGGTCATTATGATGTTACCTTTGTGATATCTTGCTGTAACCAAATTGGCTGCTGCATTTCCTATATTGTACTGTGATGAAAATGTTATTATATTGATATTTTTGAGGATATTCTGTTGGTCTGTGGAAATGGTGCGTGTGTGTGTGCGCGCATCTGTGTGTGTGCGTGAGAGGGAGAGCTAGGGACTGAATGTCTACAGAATTGAACACATCAAAGGTGCTAGACGTGAAGGGCAGGCATTTGAAGTCAATAGGACAAAGTTAGATGCTGTACAAGTAAACACAGCATGGTTAGAAATTTGCATTAGGAGATAGGCAAATATTTGGATTCTTAGCTGTTGAAATTTAAAGGGAAGTAAGAAGGAGTTTACAATTTAAGATAAGATCATAAATAAACTTAGAAAACTTAGTTTTATTTGACCCAAGATTGGGTGCAAGAGAACTTGCAAAGTGTTTGTATTTTGAAGACAGTTAAGTTCAGAACAATGTTGTGAACAACGGTTTGAAAGATTAAAAAAAACATATTTAAGAAAAGATTGGGAGCTATGTTGAGAGAGTAGCCATGTCAGATGCTGGACTGTGTTCTGTGTCAACTCATCGCAAGCCACAAAAGTGTCACGGAGTACTTCCCATTTGCCTTGATGAGTGCAGGTCCAATGGCATCCAAGACATTTGACAGTATCCAGGACAAAGAAACCCATTTGATTGGCACCCTATCCGTCACCTTAAACATTTGCTCCCATAACCAATGGCACACAGTGGTAGCAGTGTATACCATCCACAAGACGCATTACAGCAAGTCACCAAGGCTCTTACAACAGCCCCTTCCAAACTCACAACCTAGAAGGACAAGGGCTGCAAATGCATGGGAACATGCTCCCCTCCAAACCACACACCAACCTGACTTGGAAATATATATTTATTCCTAAACTGCTGGAACAGGATTATACCACTCAACATGGACTGCAGTGGTTTAAGAAGCAGGTTTACCATCCACTTCCTAGGAGCAACCAGGGATAGGTGATAAAAGCTGGCCTAGCCAACAATGCCCAAATCCTGACAACAACTAAAAAAATGTGAACCCCTTAGGAAATAGGGGACAAGAGGATGGAAATTTCTTTGCATCAGTTCGGGTAACCAGGACAATATTTAGATATTGGGTTATTCATCTAGGCCTAGCAAGCTAATGCTAATTTCAATCTCAGGTATAGGCATGGTGGCATGTCACATCCTTCTCCTGATGTTTGGGTGAAGAGTTACATCTTTGGCATGCCCCCATTCATGGCCAGGGAGGGAAAATAAGCCACTGGGAGTGCCTTACCTAGCTAGATCTGGTGACAGCATTGTTTTATCTCTTTTGATCTACTTTCCTGGGGGTGAGGGATTGGGTCAAATGCCTACAGGCAGCATGGTTGACTAATCTGACTGATTTGGACGAACAACAGCACAATACAATTTGTCACTTCTCATGGTGGCGCAGTGGTTAACCCTGCTGCCTCACAGCACCAGGGATCCGGATTTGATTCCCGACTTGGGTTATTGTTTGTGTGGAGTCTGCACGTTCTACGCATGTCTATGTGGGTTTCCTTCGGGTGTGGTACTCCGATTTCCTCCCACAGTCCAAAAGTCATGCTGGTTAAGTGCTAAATTCTCCGTCAGTATACCTGAACAGGCGTCGGAGTGTGGTGAATAGGAGATTTTCACAGTAACTTCATTGCAGTGTCAATGTAAGCCTACTTGTCACACTAAAAATTAAATTTAAACAGTAGTACACTGGAACATATCTATGCTCACAGACTAGGTGGACAACTGGCCTTTGTTAGTCCATCATGTTTGTTCATATGTAGTTTATTGATGACTACTACCTCCATCTCTTGAAGAGACTTTGCAACAAACAGATTTGATTAATATATTTTATTCCATGACTTCATTTATACCCAATTTCATTTCTGGTCTATCTGTGCAATTATTACATTTTCAGAATCATATGTCTCATTTCTTTTTATGTCACTGATGAATTTTCAGGAATTGTTTTTAATGTGATAGTCTCAATAAACATATTGTTGCAAAGGGGACTCAATGCCTGATCCCATTCTATGACATGACCACTGTTTAGCCATCATTTCAATGATGGCATTTGAGAAATATCTGCTCCATGAAATGACTATTATTTTTGTTAAATGCTTAATAGATTTTGGGGACATGGTTGGGTCCATCCAAATAAGTCCTGGATAAATTCTGTGGAAACATTTCCTTTGCGAGCCCCACTGCTTAAATGACCATACTCAACATACTTATCTATAGCAGTTCCCTGTAACACCAGTAGATGATGCTCAAATAAAGCTTGCATTGTCAATCTCCCTGTCACACCTGTGTTATGATGTGGAGATGCCGGCATTGGGCTGGGGTAAGCACAGTAAGAAGTCTCACAACACCAGGTTAAAGCCCAACAGATTACATCTGTGTTAGCCACTAGAAAGTGCTATAGAGACAGCTGAACCCCAATCATGAGCCCCCAGAATGGAAAACCTTTAATAAATGCCATAGAATCACAGAATCATAGAATCCTACAGTGCAGAAGGGGGCCATTCAGCTCATCGAGTCTGCACCAACCAGACCCAGCCCCTATCCCCATAACCCCACATATTTACTCCTCTGATCTCCTGACACTAAGGTCAATTCTCATAACCCCATGCATATACCCTAACTAGTCCCCCTGACACGAAGAGGCAATTTAGCATGGCCAATCCACCTCACCCACACATGGAGGAAACAGGAGCACCCCGAGGAAACCCACACAGAAGAGAATGTGCAAACTCCACACAGACAATGACCCGAGCCCAGAATCGAACCTGGTTACCTGACGCTGTGAGGCAGCAGTGCTCACCCTGCAGCCTAATGGTTTAAAACCCCTTGGTAAATTTGAAAGTTTATAATCCTGCCAGTTAGAAATTTCTCCTTTTGTTGCCTACTGTAAGAATAGCTTTAAAATGTAAAGTTAAATCAGTGAAATCTTTAGTACTTTTTAGGCGGTGTTGCCTCGGTCAGCTTTGACTCGTGAGATACCCCTGACTCATTGGGTGTGTCAGGCCCAGGTCCCTGGGTGTGGTCAAATGAGCTTGGTATCTGTGGCCCTGCCCCTTGGCTTATCTCAATCACCTCCACATCTTCTTGGCCTCCCAAATCAATCTGTGTCAAAAGCAACAGCACTCCCTCCAATCCTCCACCTCCATTATCCACAACACCAACCACCACCCCCCGCAACCCCTGAACCCCCCACCTTCTTCTCACACAATCCATTTTGTCAGCGAAAAAGTGCTGTTGAAGCGGAGGGTACCGATTGAGCGTCTTGTCGTTTAATTCACTCTCAGCTGAAGTGTCAGTGTCGTCTCTGACTGAGAGGAATTTGTTTCAGAAACTGCCACCCCCACCACACCAGTCCAAAGGGCTGCCTGGCTGACCTTTCCTACCACCAGGGAGGAAAGCATCAGTCCTTTATAGATCTTCCCTATAAATCATAATGTTTATTGTGATGGCAGCTGGAAGCAATTTAGATAGAAGGACATTGGCCAGAAATTTAGCTGGCAGCAGAATTCTTCCACTTACTCCAACATTAATCCTCATCCCTTTGCCTTCTCTCCTATGGAAATGCCTGCCATTCACGTTTTTTTTTCCACTCCCTCCTATCCCCTGTAACCCGAGCTCCTCTTTAATTCAAGCATCCTACAAAATAGAATCTCACAGTGCAGAAGGAGACCATTCGGCCCATCGAGTTTGCACTGACGACAGTCCCACCCGGGCCTTATCCTCATAATCCCATGCATTTATCCTAGCCAGTTCCCCTGACACAAAGGGACAATGTAGCATAGCCAGTCCACTTAACCCAAGTCTTTGGATGGTGGGAGGAAACCAGAGCACCCGGAGGAAACCCACACAGATACAGGGAGAATGTGAGCTGAGCTGGGAACTGAACCCATGTCCCTGGCGCTGTGAGGCAGCAGTGCTAACCACTGTGACACCGTGCTGCCCCAAATCTGCTACTGATTTCATAAATCCTGAGTCACTGTCCTACATCCACTTGCAGAAAATAATATGTGAACCATATCCTCCACAACTTGCATTTTCAGACTTATGGCCCAATGTTCACTCATACTCACTGGCTGAATGTATACTGAATGGTACCTTGCACCTGCTCCCTTCTGCCCACTTCCTATTCCTCAGCATGTATTACCTCCGACACTAAAACCTTTTTAATCCTTCCATCCTGGTTATCCCATCCATCCTTTCTTTCACTTTCCTGTCTCCCTCCTATCACCTCCCACTGAGCCCTCCCCACCATGAAAGACACAGCACTGATTTCGAGCAGTTTACAACAGACCCAGAAATAATACAAGGAATATCCCAGTAGTGGAGAGCTTTGGGGACCGTGAGCTGGAGGCTTTGATGGATGTTGTCTCCTGGAGGAGGAAGAATGTGTTCTCCCCTCCATTCAGAAGAAGAAATCCTCCCAGCCAGAC
Organism: Carcharhinus amblyrhynchos; assembly: GCF_965287045.1. Taxonomy (NCBI): domain Eukaryota; kingdom Metazoa; phylum Chordata; class Chondrichthyes; order Carcharhiniformes; family Carcharhinidae; genus Carcharhinus; species Carcharhinus amblyrhynchos. The sequence continues at coordinate 14,987,794 of NC_137327.1, forward strand.
ACAAAGTGGGCGGCATGGTGGCACAGCGGTTAGCACTGCTGCCTCACAGTGTCAGAGATCGGGGTTCAATTCCGGCCTCGCGTCACTGTCTGCGTGGGGTTTGCACATTCTCCCCGTGTTTGGTGCATTTCCTCCAGATGCTCCGGTTTCCTCCCACAGCCCAAAGACGTGTGGATTAGGTTGATTGGCCATGTTAAAATTGCTCCTTGGTATCAGGGGGACGAGTGGGTTAATGAGTGGACTTAGGGGAATAGGGTCCGGGTGGGATTGTTACTGGTGCAGGCTCGGAGGGCTGGATAGCCTCCTTCTGCACTGCAGGGGTTCTATGATTCTACGCCATAGATGGAGGCAGCCACAGCGGTCAGCAGCCTTTGAGTCAGAAAGAGGGCATGGGTGCAGTACAGGAAGTGCCTCAATGAACTGATAAGTTCTGAAAAGGTGAGTGGTAAGTGACACCTGGTAACAAGCCATTCACTCATTATAAAACAGGATAGACATGAGCTGAGCAGACTGAGTGCTCAAATGAGGAGCTGCATCATTGAGACGTTAGCATTTCTCACACATGGAACGCTGGGAGCAGCCCTGAGCAATGCAATATATGATGTGCTTGTCATGTTAGAACATTTAACCTTTAGTCCAGGCAGATGATTGAAGAAATATGTGGAATCTTTCACCCTTGATCTGTTTGAAATTTTACAGGAGAGCAGGGGGGGTTTTTGGTGCCACCCACCCAGGGGACCATTAAAGCCCTTGAGTGGTCAACGAATGGTCACTAAAGGGCTTTGTCCCCTCACATATTCTACCCCAACGTGGGGAGGTCCATATCGTGTAGGAAATCCATCAGCTTTCGCTGTGTGGGTTGACATTGAACAAGGGGGCAGGAGGGGTCACTTTCTTTGCCAGTTCCCTGAGCCTATTGGAGATACCCCATCCAAAGGTCATTCTCCGGTTAACCCTACCCCGATCCCAGGCTTACCTGGGTTCTTTAGCATTATGGGATTGCCTGTAATCCCAGCAATGGTAACTGCTCTCAGCTGGCAGTGCTGAGAGCACAGAGTCGATGGCTATCTGATTGGTTAACTACAGGCTTTCCTCACCAGAAAGAGGCAGGTCTTACCTCAAAGCAACTAATGTCACTTCCAATGCTAAAACCACTATGGGGAAGCCATCATCATAGATGATGACACAGTTTGAACTGAAACAAAAAACCCACGCGTATGGAAACACCTAGGGCTGGACTTTCTGGCCATGCTCATCCCAAAGCTGGAAAATCCTGCCTGGGTTAACAGACTTTGCATGGTCCATGTCCCGTCAACTATGATTCCTATGGCAGGTGAGATGGGAAATGTGAATCTAGCTGGAGTTTTACTCTTTCTTACAGAAACACGAAATTAAACTCACTGACATCTACACCTTATCTCTGACATCCAATCATGCATAGATCATTTAAAATTACATCTGCTTCCTGACAATTCTTTAAAACCTATCTCTTTGAGATTTGGGTCATCAGCAGATTAGATGTACATTTCCTGGTTTACTGAGTGTAATTAATTCTTTGGCTGGGATTCCCCAGTTGCATTTTCTGGAAGTGGGACAGAGTACAGGACATAACATATACTTTATCTTTAATGTGGCAAAATATAAGACACTTCACTGGAGCAGATCTTTTAGCTGTGGGGGTTGGGGGGTACAGTGCCACTCAGAAAAATCCAGGATCTATTTTCCAACCAGCACTGACACTTCACAAACTTGTACATTATTCTGTTGAAATAAAGTGTAAAAGTGGATTGAAGGCTGAGCTCATAGATTTTGGTGAAGCATTGACAGAAGATATACTTCTGCATTTATTTACAGGAGAAACAGCAGCAGCAATCTGAATTCAATACAAAATTGATTATAGTATAAAAATAGACAACACTGTAACAATACAAGAAACTACCTGTAGGTATTGCAATGCATTGATGATCCTCTTCCATAAGGGTGACTCTCCGTGAATCAAAGCAACATCGTGCAACGATAGTTCATTTAACGCCTGGTCAATAAAATAATGCAATATTAATTCATAAATATGTGTATGAATTGTTGCAGGAGTTTTATTTGCTGATATGTTTTGCTTTTGACAAGATAAACATACATGGCATGTTGGTACTGCTAGTACAAACAACAAGCGATTATCACATTAGATATACATTTCCTGGTTCACTGGGTGTGTTCAACTCTTAGGCTAGCATTGCACAATTGCATTTTCTAGAAGTGGAACAGAGTTCAGGGTACAACTTATACTCTATCTTTAATATGGCAAAATATAAGACACTTCACTGGAGTATTATCAAACACAACTTGACACTGACAAATAAAAGATGGTATTAGCATCAATGACCAAAAGCTCAAAGAGACAGGTTTTAAAGAGTTGTCAGGTGTAATTTTAAGTTGTCTATGTATGACTGGATATCAAAGACAAGGTGTAGATGTCAGTGAGTTTAATTTCGTAATCCTGTAAGAAAGAGTAAAACTCCAGCTAGATTCACATTTCCCATCTCGCTTGCCACGGGAATCATAGTTGACGGGACATGGACCATGCAAAAGTCTGTTAAACCAGGCAGGATTTTGCATCTTTGGGATGAGCATGGCCAGAAAGTCCAGCCCTAGGTGTTTCCATACGCGTGGGTTTTTTGTTTCAGTTCAAACTGTGTTTGTATGGTGCTGAGAGAATTTACAACTTGGAAAGTAAACGCGAGCTGGGACGAAGAATGAGGTGTTGCTTTGAAACAGAGGGCCACTTTAGGAAAGAAAGGCCTTATGATTGTGTTATAATTGAATTTGATTTGATTTATTATTGTCACATATATTAACAGACAGTGAAAAGTATTGTTTCTTGTGTACAAAGCATACCATTCATAGAGAAGGAAATGAGAGAGTGCAGAATGTGGCGTTACAGTCATAGCTAGGGTGCAGAGAAAGATCAACTTAATGCGAGGTAAGTCCATTCAAAAGTCTGACAGCAGCAGGGAAGAAGTTGTTCTTAAGTCGGTTGATACGTGACCTCAGACTTTTGTATCTTTTTCCCGAAGGAAAAAGATGAAAGAGAGAATGCCTGGGGTGCATGGGGTCTTTAATTATGCTGGCTGCTTTGTCGAGGCAGCGGTAGGTGTAGATGGAGTTAATGGATGGGAGGCTGGTTTGTGTGATGGATTAGGCGACATTCATGACTTTTTATACTTTCTTGCGGTCTTGAGCAGAGCAAGAACATAAGAAATAGGAGCAGGAGTAGGCCATCTAGCTCTTCGAGCCTGCCCCACCATTCAATAAGATCATGGCTGATCTGTCGTGGCTCAGTTCCACATTCCCGCCCTCTCCCCATAACCCTTAATCCCCTCGCTTATCAAAAACTCATCAACCCGCGTCTTAAAAATATTTAGCGAGGTAGCCTCCACCACCTCAACGGGCAGAGAATTCCAGAGATTCACCACCCTTTGAGTGAAGAAGTTCCTCCTCAACTCCGTTCTAAACCGCCCCCCCCTTTATCTTGAGGCTGTGCCCCCTAGTCCTACTGTCCTTTCTGAGCGGGAAGAGTCTCTCCACCTCTATCCTATCCATCCCATTCATCATCTTATATGTCTCAATGAGATCTCCCCTCTTTATTCTGAACTCTAACGAGTACAAGCCTAGTTTATTCAGCCTCTCCTCATAGCTCAACCCCCTCAACTCCAGTATCAGCCTAGTAAACCTCCTCTGCACTCCCCCCAAGGCCAAAATATCCTTGCGTAAGTGCAGCGACCAAAACTGCACACAGTACTCCAGCTGCGGCCTCACCAGTGCAGCAAGACCTCCCTACTTTTATATTCAATCCCCCTCGCTATGAAGGCCAGCATCCCATTCGCCTTCCTGACCACCTGCTGCACCTGCAGGCTGGGTTTTTGCGACTCATGCACAAGGACCCCGAGGTCCCTCTGCACCGTCGCCTGCTGCAGTTTTTCGCCACATAAGTAATAGTCCTTCCTACCATTCTTCCTACCAAAGTGGACCACCTCGCACTTGCCAACATTAAATTCCATTTGCCAGTTCCTGGCCCATTCGCCCAGCCTATCTAGATCCTTCTGCAGACTCTCCACACCCTCCGCACAATTTGCCGTTCCCCCAATCTTGGTGTCATCAGCAAATTTCGACACCATACACTCGGTTCCCTCCTCCAGATCATCTATATAAATGGTAAAAAGCTGAGGCCCCAGCACCGACCCCTGGGGCACTCCACTAGTCACCAACCGCCAATCCGAATAGCACCCATTGACCCCCACTCTCTGCCTCCTATTTGACAGCCAATCCTCTATCCACGCTAACACCCTAGGAACAGCAAAGGGAGGAAGACGCTGGTGGGTGTCGTCTATAGGCCCCCAAATAATGATCTGGAGGTGGGGCGGGCTGTTAACGCGCAAATAAGTGTGGCGTGCAGGAATGGAACGGCGATAATTATGGGGAATTTCAATCTACATATTGATTGGTCGACCCATGTTGGACGCGGTGGGCTCGAGGAGGAGTTCTTGGAATGCTGCCGGGATAGTTTCCTTGAACAGTGTGTGTTGGAGCCGACGAGGGAGCGAGCTATCTTGGATCTGGTGTTATGTAACGAGGAGGGTAGAATTAGGGACCTTGCGGTGAAGGATCCTCTTGGAGAGAGTGATCATTGTATGGTGGAGTTTCTGGTGCAGATGGAGGAGGAGAAAGTGGGTTCCCGGACACGCGTCCTTTGTTTGAACAGAGGGGAGTACGGAAGGATGAGAGAAGAATTGGCGAATGTGGACTGGGGGAGCGCGTTGGAAGGTAGGTCTGCTGAGGAGCAGTGGAGGATCTTTAAGGAGATCTTTCTTGGTGCTCAGCAGAAATTTATTCCGATGGTTAAAAAGGACCGTAGGAGGAGAGGTAATAAGCCGTGGATAACGAAGGAGGTAAAGGAAAGTGTTAAATTAAAAGTGGAGGCGTTTAGAGTAGCTAAGAGTAGTGGGCGAGAAGAGGATTGGGAGAGGTTTAAAAGTCAACAAAGATTGACAAAGAAGTTGATAAAGAAGGGTAGGAGAAACTATGAAGCTGGGCTAGCGCTTAATATAAAAAAGGATAGCAAGAGTTTTTATAAATATATAAAAAGGAAGAGGCTGGCTAGGGTGAACGTTGGACCCTTAGAGGATGAGAGGGGGGACTTAGTGGTAGGGGATGGGGAAATGACTGAGGCCTTGAATAACTTTTTTGTTTCGGTCTTCACGGAGGAGGACGTGAATAATTTGCCGGGTGTTAGCGATGGAAAGATGGTAGGACAGGAGGGTTTCAATGACATTATTGTTACTAGAGAGGCGGTGCTCGACAGACTGGAGGGACTGATTGTGGACAAGTCCCCAGGACCGGTTGGAATGCATCCGAGGGTTCTGAAAGAAATGGCAGAGGTGATACTGGATGCCTTGGTGGTTATTTTCCAAACGTCGCTGGATTCCGGGGAAGTGCCGGAAGATTGGAAAACGGCTAATGTTACGTCGTTGTTTAAGAAGGGTGGCAGGCAAAAGGTAGGAAATTATAGGCCGGTTAGTTTAACGTCTGTTGTAGGTAAAATGTTAGAATCCGTCATCAAGGAGGAAATAGCGAGGCAGCTTGAGGGGAATTGCTTGATAGAGCAGACACAGAGGAGACATATCAATCTGTGACACAATCAGAAAGAATGCTTTCTATGGTGCATCTGTAAAAGTTGATGAGAGTCGTAGCTGACATGCTAAATTTCCTTAATCTTCTGAGAAAGTAGAGGCGTTGATGGGGTTTCTTAGTTGGTAAGTGGTTGGAGGGGTGGTGGGGGGGGCGGAGGGTGGTGGCACGGGTGGGACCAGGACAGGTTGTTGGTGATCTGGGCACCTAAAAACCTGAAGCTCTCCACTTTTTCTACTTTGTCCCCATTGATATAGACAGGGGACTGTTTTCTCCTGAAGTCGATGACAATCTCCTTCGTTTTGGTGACATTGAGGAAGACCAATTGAGGAAGGTATTGTTGGCATTCCAGTTCACCAGGTTCTCTATCTCATTCCTGTGCTCTGTCTCATCATTGTTTGAGATCCAACCAACTACAGTGGTGTCATCAGCAAACTTGAAAATTGAATTGTAGGGGAATTTGACCACACAGTCACAGGTGTATAAGGAGTATAGTAGGGGACTGAGAACGCGGCCTTGTCGGGCACCGGTCACAGTCATTGAGATTTACAGCATGGAAACAGGCCCTTCAGCCCAACTTGTCCATGCCACTTTTTTTTAAACCTCTAAGCTGATCCCAATTGCCCGCATTTGGCCCATATCCCTCTATACCCATCTTACCCATGAAACTACCTGAGTGCTTTTTAAAAGACAAAATTGTATCCGCCTCTACTACTATCTGACAGCTTGTTCCGGACACTCACCACCCTTCGTGTGAAAAAATTGTCCCTCTGGGCATTTTTGTATCTCTCTCCTCTCACCTTAAATCGGTGCCCTCTAGATTTAGACTCCTCTTCCTACGGGAAAAGATATTGACTATCTAGCTGATCTGTGCCCCTCATTATTTTATAGACCTCTATAAGATCACCCTTCAACCTTGTACACGCCAGAGAAAAAAAGTCCCAGTCTATCCAGCCTCTCCTTATAACTTAAACCATCAAGTCCCAATAGCATCCGAGTAAATGGAATAATGGTAGGAAGGATTATTACTTACATGGCGAAAAACTGCAGCAGGCGACGGTGCAGAGGGACCTCGGGGTCCTTGTGCATGAGTCGCAAAAACCCAGCCTGCAGGTGCAGCAGGTGGTCAGGAAGGCTAATGGGATGCTGGCCTTCATAGCGAGGGGGATTGAATATAAAAGTAGGGAGGTCTTGCTGCAGCTGTATAGGGCACTGGTGAGGCCGCAGCTGGAGTACTGTGTGCAGTTTTGGTCGCCGCACTTACGCAAGGATATTTTGGCCTTGGAGGGAGTGCAGAGGAGGTTTACGAGGCTGATGCCGGAGTTGAGGGGGTTGAGCTATGAGGAGAGGCTGAATAAACTAGGCTTGTACTCATTAGAGTTTAGAAGAATGAGGGGAGATCTCATTGAGACGTATAAGATGATGAATGGGATGGATAGGATAGAGGTGGAGAGACTCTTCCCGCTCAGAAAGGACAGTAGGACTAGGGGGCACAGCCTCAAGATAAAGGGGGGGGGGTGCGGTTTAGAACGGAGTTGAGGAGGAACTTCTTCACTCAAAGGGTGGTGAATATCTGGAATTCTCTGCCCGTTGAAGTGGTGGAGGCTGCCTCGCTAAATATTTTTAAGACGCGGGTTGATGGGTTTTTGATAAGCGAGGGGATTAAGGGTTATGGGGAGAGGGCGGGAATGTGGAACTGAGCCACGACAGATCAGCCATGATCTTATTGAATGGCGGGGCAGGCTCGAAGGGCTAGATGGCCTACTCCTGCTCCTATTTCTTATGTTCTTATGTTCTAAATGATTTCTGCAGTCTTTCTAGTTTAATAATACCCTTTCTAGTTTAATAATACCCTTTCTATAATAGGGTGGCCAGAACTGCACACAATATTCCAAGGGTGGCCTTACTAATGTTTTGTATAACTTCAACAAGACGCCCCAACTCCTGTATTCAATGTTCTGACTAATGAAACCACGCGTGTTGAATGACTTCTTCACCACTCTGTCCACCTGTGACTCCACTTTCAAGGAGCAATGAACATGTACCCTGAGATCTCTTTGTTCTGTAACTCTCCCCAATGCCCTACCATTAATTAAGTAAGTCCTGCTCTGATTCAATCTACCAAACTGCATCACCTCGCATTTATCTAAATTAAACTCCATCTGCCATTCGTCAGCCCACTGGCCCAATTGATCAAGATCCCGTTGCAATCGGGGATAACTTTCTTCACTGTCCACTATGCCACCAATCTTGATGCCATCTGCAAACTTAGTAACCATGTCTCTTATATTCTCATCCAAATCATTAATATAAATAATAACTAACAATGCGCCAGCACAGATCCCTGAGGCATACCGCTAATCACAGGCCTCCAGTTTGAAAATCAATACTCTACAACCACCTACTGGCCTCTGTCAAGAAGCCAACAGTGGTTGACAGTGAGGTTCAATGTCTTATGTTGTAAGAAGATATAGACGAGGTGGTCAAATGGATGGATAAGTGGCAGATGGAATTTAACCCTGAAAAGTGTGAGGCGATACACTTTGGAAGAAATAATTTGACACAGTAGTATATTATGAAAGGTCTGACACTAGGAAGTTCCGTAGAACAAAGGGACCTTGGCATGTTTGTCCATATATCTCTGAAGGTGGACAGGCAGGATAATAGAGTAATGAAAAAGGCATATGGCACACTCGCCTTTATCAGTTGCGGTATAGATTACAATAGCAGAGAGGTCATGATGGAGTTGTATAGAACTTTAGTGAGGACACAGCTGGAGTACTGTGTTCAGTTCTGGTCGCCCCATTATAGGAAGGATGTGAATGCATTAGGAGGTGCAGAGGAGATTTACCAGGATGCTGCCTGGGACGGAGCATTTAAGTTATAAAGAGAGGTTGAATAGGCTTGGATTGTTTTCGTTTGAGCAGAGAAGAGTGAATGTGACCTGACTGAGATGTTCAAGATTATGAGGGGCATGGACAAAGCGCGTAGGGAGCAGCTGTTCCCCTTAGTTGAAAGGTCAATTACAAAGGAACACAAGTTAAAAAAGTGAGGGATGGGAGGCTTAGGGAGGGTTTGAGGGAAAATATTTTACCCAAAGGGAGGTGATGGTCTGGAATGTACTGTCTGGGAGGGTGGTGGAGGCAGGATGCCCCACATCCTTTAAAAAGTACCTCGATGAGTACTTGGCACACCATAACATTGAAGGCTATGGGCCAAGTTCTGCCAAGTGGGATTAGGTGGGCAGGTCAGGGCCTTTCATGCATTAGTGTAGACTCGATGGGCCAAAGGGTCTCCTCTGCACTGTATCATTTTGTGATTCTGTGATTCTATGAGGCTATCAGCAGCGAAGCTGAGGCAAAGTCAGAATCAGAGGATGTTATCCTTCGTGATGGGATGGAAATGACAATATCACATTCCAGTCACCAAGATTCAAACAGGACATTTAAAAGTCTGGGGACAGTTTTGAGAAGTGCCACAAGGTTGATCCGTGTATCAGAAGTCTTAAAAATTTGCATTGTCATGGGCTTTTCATCTATTTATGCAAATACAACACACTAAATTGCATAAAGCAAGGTCCCAGAAAGAGATATGAGTCAATAAATTGAATTTTGTGGTATTTATTTTGGAAGGAATTCCAAAGAGAGAGGAGGAAAATTGGCCATCTTTCAACATCATCATGGATGTTGTGGATTTATTTAACTAGATAAGTTGCCTTGCTTCATCATACCACTGATCCACTGAAGGAGATGAGTGTGCAAGTTCTGGAATAACCTCCTAACCCTAATATCAGGAGAATTTCCAGAGAAAAAAAGTTTATTTATTTATTCATCAAAAGTCAGGCTTACATTAACACTGCGATGAAGTTACTGTGAAATTCCCCTTGTCGTCACATTCCACTGCCTGTTTGGGTCAATGCACCTAACCAGCATGTCTTTTGGACTGCGGGAGGAAACTGGAGGAAACCCATGCAGACACAGGGAGAGAATGTGCAAACTCCACATAGAAAATGACCCAAGCTGGGAATCAAACCGGGGTTCTTGGTGCTGTGAAGCAGCAATGCTACCGTGCCACCCCGGATTGTTGGTATGCAGAGTTTCCCTTCCCACCGTTCCAAGAGTCAGCAGGGAACACATCTCTGCCAACACTGCCTGCCCCGCTGCGATTTCGCGAGCCAAAGAGAGTTAATTGGCTGAACGCAGATCCTCCACCTCTCACTCTGGAGGAAATCTCACCTTATCCTGATCTGATTTGCCAGCACCTCTCTGGTCCCTTCAGCACCAGCACTGCAGTGGACAGGGCTGGGATTGCAATTAGTCAGTAAGAAGTCTGACAACTCTAGGTTTAAGTCCAACCGATTTATTTGATAGTAAACTCGCAAGCTTTTGCAGTTTGCCCATCCGTCAGGCGAACGGAGAGTTCTGGCATCAGGAGGCCAGAACTCTCCATTCGCCTGACGAAGGGGCACACCCCAAAAGCTTGCAAGTTTAAGAACATAAGAAATAGGAGTAGGAGTAGGCCATCTAGCCCTTCGAGCCTGCCCCACCATTCAATAAGATCATGGCTGATCTGAAGTGGATCAGTTCCACTTTCCCGCTTTCTCCCCATAACTCTTAATTCCCTTGTCTATCAAAAACCTATCTACCCGTGACTTAAATATATTTACCGAGGTAGCCTCCACCACTTCAACGGGCAGAGAATTCCAGAGATTCACCACCCTTTGAGTGAAGAATTTCCTCCTCAACTCTGATCTAAGCTGTATACTATCAAATAAATCGGTTGGACTTAAACCTGGTGTTGTCAGACTTCTTACTGTGTTTACCCCAGTCCAACGCCGGCATCTCCACATCATTGCAATTAGTCCCCAGGGCTTAAGTTCCTGAATTCCAGGAGCAGGTCAGTTTTGGGAATCTCATGATAGGAAGGGAGGAGAGTGGTGTTGAGGGGGTGATGTTGGACAGAGGCACTTTGGGGTCTTGACAGAAAGGGCAGGTTGATGGGAGGTCCTGTTGTTACTGGACCCTAAGCTGCCTGATGTTAAAAAGGGGCTATCAATGGCTGTGCCCACCCACTTTCCCACCTGTTACCTGAACCGGATTTATTTTCAAGTTTTGCCCATACGCTGGAAGGCCTCCCATTGGCCTGAAAATTGAGCTTGCATGGAAAACGGCTCCCAAGTTGTCAATAGTTGGCCACTTAAACGGTCTCAATTGGGGAAGAGGCCAATCAAGACCTCCCCCTAGTGTTAAGTTGCAGACAAATCAGAGCAGGAAGTCATACGAGGAATTTTACACTCACTCACCCGCCTACAAACCCACAGGTGAGGGGAAGATAAAATTCTGTATTTTGCATTTTTCATACTGCACAAATAAAAATTTAAAAAGTACCCTTCCTAGCAGTTCAAATTCACTGATCTTCTTCTGCATGATGATATTATTCTGTTCCATGTTGGCACTCAAGGTCTGGAAGAAAAACAAGTAAATCAAATGTTTAATTTGGAAAAAGACTGAGGCCTTAAGTCTATTTTAAACGTAAGTCAACGATAACACCCCCCCCTCCCCCCAGTATTACATATAACACTAAACATTTCAGTCTTTACTTGACTGACCATCAAAGGGCCACAAACCAGACATTGGACTCCTTTCCTAAAAGCATTCCATTAATATCAGCATCACTTCAATTGTACTGAACAAGCAAGATTGCTTAATTGCACAGTCATTAACATTCTTCCAAAAAAAAAGGTATCGTCTAGACCTTTAGTTACCAAGCATTATCGGTCCTGTACAAATCACATGTCAAACATGCCCAAAATATCTCTATTTTCATGGTATCAAGCTTGTGCTGTAGATGACCTTCCATCCCAATGTTGTTTTAAGTGTCAGGAACTACAGTAACTCAGAAATAGTCTGTTGACAAAGGCCTGGTTTGGATTTTTCTTTCACTCGGCTCCCTTACCAGTAAAGATGGAGTACGGTTTTCCTGTACTAAGTGAGATAACCCTGGGAGCAATTTTAGTTCTCTGAAAGAACCTGTTTACTGAGATTGAAATCTTGCATCAGGGATTGAACTGCAGTGCCGGCCACCCTCTGGATTTTTAACTATTTCTTTTCTGGAAGGTTAAACACACCATGGTTGGTACGATTCTGACATGTCTACAGGCTGCATTTTGGAGGCCGTGCTTTGTATTATGTCAGCTTCTCCGTTAAGACTAAACAGCTATCTTTGAAGCCCAAAATAAATTAGTAAAATAGCTGCAACAGTGTAACATAATCTATACATTTACTTAGAACATAGAACATTACAGCGCAGAACAGGCCATTATTAAAGAGGACAAACATTTTTGTACTGTTAGCATATATTTAAAGGCCAGAACCTGATGGCCATTCACTCTGTCTGGAATTTTTCCATCCCACTGCAGTGAATGGGGATTTGACTGGGTGCCAAATTCCCCAATCTCACTGCAGTGGGAGCATGGTATGAACAGGTGGTAAGATTGCACCCCAAGTCTTTGTTAACACATAGACAAGCCATCTTGCCTTAAGTTCCTTTAGAAGAATAAGCAAGACATACATACAGAGCAAATATCATGACCAGTGGACATCTTAAGTGCTTTACAGCTAATGAAATACTTCGTGAAATGTGGCACAATGGTTAGCATTTCTGCCTCACAGCGCCAGGGACCTGGGTTCAATTCCCGGCTTGGGTCACTGTCTATGTCCAAATATGTGTGGGTTAGGTTGATTGGCCATGCTAAAATTGCTCCTTAGTGTCCTGAGATGCATCAGTTAGAGGGATTAGCGGGTAAATGCGTAGGATATGGGGGTAGGGCCTGGGTGGGATTATAGTCGGTGCAGGCTTGATGGGCCAAATGGCCTCTTTCTGCACTGTAGGGTTCCTATGATTCTATGTGGAGTTTGCACATTCTCCCTCTGTCTATGTGGGTTTCCTCTGGGTGCTCCAGTTTCCTCCCATAGTCCAAAGATGTGCAGGTTAGGTGCATTGACAATGTTAAATTCTCCCTCACTGGACCCGAATAGGCACCGGAGTGTGGCGATCAGGGCATTTTTATGGTAACTTCATTACAGTGTGAACATCAGCCTACTTGTGACTAATAAATAAACTTTCCTTCACTATTGTAATGCTATAAATGCGATATCCAATTTGCCACAGCAAACTCCCAAAATGTAATGATAACCAGTAAGCTTTTCTAGTGAAGTTGATTCACGGATAAATATTGGCCAGGACACTAAGCCCCTTACTCTTTTTTGAAATAGTGCCATGGGATTGTTTGCATCCAGCTGAGAGATCAGCTGAGTTTGGCCTCGGTGTAAAGTCTCAGCTGAAAGTTGATGTTTTTGGCATTGCAACCCTTCTTTCAATACCACAACCAATAGTCTGACTCAAGATCCCCTCTATGTCAACAGCGGTTTGAATAGCTTGTGCATCAGTTACAGAAAAATCCCGGCCTCAGCTCCAGATCTGGGTATGGATCAGGGAGAGATGAGAGAATATTATCAGCTAGCATATGAAGTTTGTACTCATATCTTTTCTGAACATAAGCGACTTAGTTTAATTTGTGTAAATCAGCCGAGGTAAATTTGTTCTGAACCCATCAGCCAGCCACAGATGCTGAGTGATTGGAACATGTCTCTCGATGGGCTGAATATTTGTCGATAGATGGAAAATATACCCAGGTACTGGTCGAATCTTAACTGTACTGCATTTTCAGTTTTTAATGAATACAGTCAAAACATCATGATTCAATTTGTTCTGAGTCTGGGCAGGACTGTTGAAGGACAACTTGGGATGGATTTCATTGGGGAACCTGTCAGAGGAAGAATGGTTACCCTGCCATCTTCTAACAGCAGTTGACCATCAATAGGCTGGAGGGCGGATTTCAGAGCCTCAGGGACAGCAAGTCCCACCTCAGAGAGTTGCTAGCAAATCAGATGGCTGCATCTCTGTGGTCGCAGTTGTGCCAGGTGGGAGCAATGGTCACTACTGGGACTGCAGATAGTCCTATTGTTGGAACCAGACATCAAGGTAGATGATGGGGGGGTGGGTAGGGTCAGGGGAGGAGGGGACGATTGCCAGAGTCATTCCAGCAAGCGCCAGCGAGAAATGCAAGGGGGGGGGGGGGGCACGATGGAGACATTTTTGAAAGGGTAAAGAGAACATTGTGACTTAGGGATGCATCTCCGATGGAAACAAGGGTCCTGCAAAACGGTGACCCACCCCCCCTCTTCCTTACTTGACACTAGTCCATGCAGCTTCTAGGTTACCCACATGGCATGGACCTGCCCCACTGTGGGTAAATTAGCAGCGGGATGGCATGAGGCCATTAGGTGTCCTCTGTCACCTGTCAAATTCCATACAGCTTGGGGGTGGATGATTGATGGCGGGAAGGCCAACCGCCAGATTTTGCGAGCTGCCCCACTGACAAATCTACAGGTGGAGGAGAACACAAAGTCTGATACATATCGGAGTCCATCCTTCAATCTTTTTATTTTCAATACTTGATTTTGCAGAATGCCAACTGGTTTGAGCATTTCAAAAGGAGATGCAGCACTCCAAATAATTTTATTTACTTGGGGGCTGAGATTTTAAAGAATTTGGGATCCTGATATCTGGATGAATTCCAATTCGCAACCCTACACCTTAGTCGCTTCTCTTCTGGAACAAAGATTTAAAACTTGAACAATCAAACTGGCCAGGAGGCAAAGAACGGGGGCCAATTAGAGGCAGCGAGCAACTCCAGGAGGTGGCAGCTGGAACTCAAACAGAAGTTGTCATGGACACCAAGGTACGGCGCAGTGCTCGGCCTGCACTTGTTGGGCCATTAAACTTTGTTTCAACACACAGACAAACGACAATTGCTTGGGTTCCCCCAGGAGCTGTGCTGGACCAGACATGGACGACACAGCTTGGATTTGTTGGGGAAAAAAAAACATGAAAAATTTGATTTGCATCGGAACAGGTCTCAAAGGGAATTAAAGGAATGAATAACTGGTAGTGTGCAAGATTCCTGTTCTCTTTTGCCAACCAGCCCTTTGAAAATGCTAAACTATCCTGGATTCCAAGCTGGAATCGCAATTTTGAAACTGAGCCCACACTTGGACAATACTCCATGGCCACTTTGAAATCGGCTCCTGTCGTCAGCTGGAGAATTGAGTACTTGCGCCAATTTAAGGAAACGTTAGGTAGGAGCAGGCTCGAAGGGCGGAATGGTTTCCTCCTGCTCCCATCTTATATGTTTCTATGTTAATGATTCTGCCTTTCCCTTAGTAAGAGTCGTTTGGTCTTTTCTAACCAATGGTGAAGTTCAATTTGACCCACATTCTCAACGTGAGGAGCCCAGTGGCTGAAACAAAAAGAAACAAGACACAAACAAAGCTTCTAAAAAAGGCACCTGAGGCTTTGGGGAAAATGAGACACTCAGGGCACTGAACCAATTGAAAAGTCCAAACTTCTGCCATTCCAAAGGGCTTAATATTATGTTAGTGCAGGAAATCATGGGTTTTATTTTCAATTTGTCACCAAGTATAAGTGGCGTTGCAGATCCACGGCAGCAATTGCCAGAACTGATGAACTGGAAAATCAGGTGGTTTCTACAATGAAAAGCCAATCAGCAATGCCAGTTAAATATTGGGGTGGGGAGGGGGGTGGGGAACAGCAAGCTGCAAATTGATCCCCGAGAAACACTTCTCTCAGGATGACAAAAGAAATTGGTGAGTATTTAGTAGGGGCAGCATGTGGCACAGTGGTTAGCACTGCTGCCTCACAGTGCCAGGTAGCCGCATTCAATCCCTGGCTTGGGCCACTGTCTGTGCAGAGTCTGCACAATTTGATTTGAGTTATTATTGCCACATGTATTAGTAAACAATGAAAAGTATTGTTTCTCACGCTCTATACAGACAAAACATTCCATACATAGAGAAGGAACAGACAAGTGCAGAACATAGTGTTACAATCATAGCTAGGGTGAAGAGAAAGATCAACTTAATATGAGGTAGGTCCATTCCAATGGTCCATTCTGAGGGCAGAAAAGAATTAAAATAGAGCTTTGGAAACATAGAGCGAGAGTAAAATATAAAATTTGAGGATATGCTGGGCACAGCTCGCAAGAAGTCGCCGCGCTCCAGCACCATCTTGGGAGTTCTCCCCTGCAAGGGTTTCCTCCGGGTGCTCCGATCTCCTCCCACAGTCTGAAAGACATTCTGGTTAGCTGCATTGGCTGTGTTAAATTCTCTCTCAGTGTACCCAAACAGGCAATGTTAGCATTCATTTCGAGAGGACTAGAATACAAAATCAGGGATGCAATGTCAAGGCTTTATAAGACTCTGGTCAGACCACATTTGTGAGTAATTTTGGGTCTCGTATCTAGGAGAATGTTGAGGTACTGGCCTTGGAGAGGATCCAGACGAGGTTCACGAGAATGATCCCGGGAGTGAAAAGCTTGGCGTTATGAGGAGTGTTTGAGGATTCTGGGTCTGTACTCAATGGAGTTTAAAGGGATGGAGGGGGGGGGACCTCATTGAAACTATTCTCACAGAATACTGAAAGGCATGGATACAGTGGACATGGAGGAGATGTTTCCATTGGTAGGAGAGACTAGAATCTGAGGGTACAGGGTAAAGGGATGACCCTTTAGAACTGAGACGAGGAGGAATTTCTTCAGCCAGAGTGTGGCGAATCTATGGTATTCATTGCCACAGAAGGCTGTGGAGGCCATGTCATTGAGTGTCTTTAAGAGATAAATAGGTTCTTGATTGATGAGGGGATCAAAGATTACAGACAGAAGACAGGAGAACAGCGATGAGAATCATATCAGCCAGGATTGAAAGGTGGAGCAGACTTGATGGGCCTAAAGGCCTAATTCTGCTCCTATATCTTAATGAGTTATGGTCTTTTATTTGCTTGGGTTCCAGATTGGATTATGAAAACCCCAACCCCAACTTCATTGGACAAGACTTTCCAGTGCCACTGTTGCCAAATGGGAATTTCCCTCTGCCACTGGGGTACCACAGAGGTGGGTTGGTGAGACCAAAATTTTCACAGTAACTTCTTTGCGGTGTTAATCTAAGCCTGCTTATGACACTAATAAATAAACTTTAAACTTTAGTTCCCCTTGCTGAGAACAGCTGGAAAATCCCACCCAAAATCTTTCCACTGTTGGCGCATCACAAAATTGCATTCTCTGAATCAAGACCTAGAGGTTAAATACATGTTCCGTTAGATTTCCAACGCTGTTACCACAAAATTATGCATAGTAAAGATATATAACAAACACTTGCACTTAAAATTATAAAATAATGCTTACCGTCAGATTGAAAAACAAATGGGAGCAGCAGATCCCGATGTACTTGTAATTATAGGGTGAATAACAAGGAATCCCTCCAGCTTTTATTGAAAGCTCCTAGTTAAATAACATTCATGAAACATTAATCATTATTCAAGTCCAACAAAATAGTTGCTTTCAAATATTTGCATGAATTTCAGGGTTAGGCCCTTTGTGTTGACCTCTCTAACAGTCTGTTCCCAGTCCCTTTGAAAGGTGGATTCCTGAGGACTTCCTGACT
Organism: Carcharhinus amblyrhynchos; assembly: GCF_965287045.1. Classification (NCBI taxonomy): domain Eukaryota; kingdom Metazoa; phylum Chordata; class Chondrichthyes; order Carcharhiniformes; family Carcharhinidae; genus Carcharhinus; species Carcharhinus amblyrhynchos. The sequence continues at coordinate 15,005,055 of NC_137327.1, forward strand.
CCCATGGAAACATGATTTTGTCCAGCTCCATTGCGAAGGCCTCCACAGCCATATCTACAAGTGTAGGAGCCCTCTCTTTCTTACCTGATGCTCCATTTGTGTAACTCCTGCCTGAGGCCAGAGCAGCAGCAGCTCCCCTCCAAAGAGTGCAGCTCCCCTCCAAGAGGGGCAGCACACGTAGGTCACACAGAGACTATCCCCACCAACAGGTAAGTCTGTTTCCTGCCTCAACAACAGAGGGCATGGGCAGGATACAAACTACGGAAATGGGCCAACAGGAATATTTAGCCAATGTTGTCGTTTTTCTTCCTTTAATTGAAGAAGTGTGCAAATTCAAAACTGCAGACCTTTAAACATCTGCTGCCAATAACATAGCCATCTTAACTCTATTGTATGACATTATTGTTCTAGGAATCTTTGCTGCTACTGACATGCATTCTTTCCTAGCATGTAGCTCACCACTGTGTGGCCTCTGCCACAGTGGCCAATCATGATGATACTGTGCGATTGATATATTCTTTGTTTCTGCAGAATGTTTTAAAGTTCAGGTTTTCTCCTACAGGCAGTCAGTTTGTCTGGAGCACATACAACTGAAATGCTGTATTTCATTTTAACCGCACAGTGTTTATTTAGCAGAAGGCTCAATGCGTTCTTGTTTACAAAAGAGAAGGTCCCCTTTTTGTAATTAAGGGAATGAAAGCTTTTGTTTAAATATATAGAATCATGTGATGCTAGAAATGGGAAGAACTGGGTTTACAACAGAGCAACAGTTTCTTTTTCATTTTGGAGCTGGTGACTGAAGTGTTAATGGACAAAAGTATCTTTCGCCCTCTCTCCACAAAGTCTCCCTAGAAAGTCTCTGCACAAAATCTCCCCGCAAAGCCTCCCTGTCAGCTTCAGGACTCCCTTCACTGACTTACAGTAAGTATGCCTGGGTTTGCTAGCCACATTGAAAGTGGGGTTTAAGTTAATGGGGAGACTGTTGCTTACTTGGAACTGAAATTGTGGTAAGTTAGAAATGACTTGTGACAAATAAACTTTACTTTTTAGTGATAATATCGATAGGCCATCGCCTAATGTCAGTAGAATGTCAGTAAAATTACTGGAGCCAAGTATCCTATCGTCGCATTAATGTCAAAATAAAAAAAATGTTGGGGTCTGGTCTCACTTCATAATATACCTAAGGCTTCCAATTCAGGTCCTTAACAGAATAAGGCTAATCAATTTTATTTAAAAGTAACAAAAATAGTGGTATACAAGCTGACTCAAAAAGCTTGTGTTCTTTCTGGAAACACAGATGGTCAAATGGTCGAACTGCCAAGCTCCCTCACTTGCCAATATTTTAAGGTTTTTTGCTGTGAATTTCCTCCAAGATAAGAAAAATGTGCATCACTGTCCACCTTTACACCAGCCATTCGCCAACACTTATGAGGTGAAATGGAGAAGTAAGGACTTATTGAAAAAGTCAAGAGTTGGAATTTGCGCTTCATAAACGATTCTTTTGGCCAATCTGTCCACACAGTTGCACAGATTTATCATTTATGATTCTACACGAGGGATGATAATATGGTTAATCTTGCTGGAAAGAGAAGTCACTTCAGAAAGGCCAAGACAGCTTCTGCTAAACGAGGTTCAAAGAAAAAAGCAATAACTTCTGAACTAGTCAGCCGGCGAGGTCAGAACATCATCTATAGTCATATCCCTGCTAATCATTCAGAAATTCAAGAACTATGAAGACTGGAATGAGAACAATCTAGCCTCCAAGGTCATGACTTCAAAATTAGATATAGCTCTTAAGGCTAAAGGAATCTGGGTGGCATAGTGACACAGTGGTTAGTACTGCTGCCTCACAGCACCAGGGACCCAGGTTCGATTCCCGACTTGGGTCACTGTGTGGAGTCTGCACATTCTCTCTGTGCCTGCGTGGGTTTCCTCTGGGTGCTTCGATTTTTTTTCTCTCAGTCTGAAAGACGTGCTGGTTAGGAGTGTTGGCCATGCTAAATTCTCCTTCAGTGTGGACAGAGTGGATAGTCAGAAGCTTTTTTCCAAGGTGGAATTACCAGGGGACATAAGTTTAAGGTTGAGGGGCAAGTTTTAAAGGAGATGTATGAAGCAGATTTTTTACACAGGGTGGTGGGTGCCTGGAACTCGTTGTCAGGGGAGGTGGTGGAAGCAGATACAATAGTGACTTTTAAGGGAGGGTCTTGACAAATACATGTATAGAATGGGAATAGAGGGATATGTTCACTGGAAGAGTAGGGGGTTTTAGTTCAATTGGGCAGCATAATTGGTGCAGGCTTGGAGGGCATAAGTGCCTATTCCTGTGCTGTGATTTTCTTTGTTCTTTGTTTTGGTTTATTTCCAGAAACAGTACGTATACCACCTGGAGCTCAATAGTGGCAGTGTAATATTCTAACAATGAAATTCCTCACCCAATGCAATTATCTGGCTCAAACTCACCTGTAATGCATATTCCACCGCTCTCGCAAAGGTGCTTGCTGTTAGCGGTGTAACGGCTCCCGGCATCATTTCACTGCAACATCCAATATAAAACTCAATACATTCCTTTCAAAGCAACAATCTATCACGGTTTCACTGAGTTTGACAACAGAATTTTTTTTTTCCCCTGTGTAAAATAGCACAGCAAAAAGTCTGACAACACCAGGTTTTAGTCCAACCTATTTATTTGATAATATACTCGCAAGCTTTCGAGGGGTTACCCTCTTCGTCAGGTGAATGGAGAGTTCTGGCCTCAGACAGAGCATATACTCTCCATTCACCTGACGAAGAGGGTAACCCCTCGAAAGCTTGCGAGTATATTATCAAATAAATAGGTTGGACTAAAACCTGGTGTTGTCAGACTTTTTACTGTGTTTACGCCAGTCCAACGCCGGCATACCCACATCAAAATAGCACAGCAACAGAGAACAACTGGTGACAGCTTAAACTTAGGGAAAATATCTCAAGTCTGTGTACAGAGGCTGCAAGGATATGTGCAGATCACCATATAAAAACAGGAAATGGTGGAAATTTTCAGAATGTCGAATCGCGCTTGTAGCGAGCAAATCAGAATTGACATTTCATTTTGGTCATTGCCATATTTTTGTCAGGTTTATTGTACCTTTGCCGTTTCCATTGTTAATGGGAAACTCCCTCCTGAACCAGGCAGAGATATTTACATTTCATTGTCAGTGGCACAGAAGTGATGGCAAGAAATTCACCTCAGATAGCACCTTCCAAACCTACAACCACTTCCATCTAGAAGGACAAGGGCAGCAGATACATGGGAACACCATCACTGCAAGTTCCCCTCCAAGCCACTCACCATCCTGATTTGGAAAGATATTGCCGTCCCTTCGCAGTTGCTGGGTCAAAATCCTGGAATTGCCTCCTTAGTGGCATTGTGGGTCAACCCACAGCACGTGGACTATAGCGTTTCAAGAAGACAGCTCACCATCAGCTTCTCAAGGGCAAATGAAAATGGGTAATAAATGCTGACCAGCCAGCAGCACCTGCGTCTCACAGTTGAATTAGAAGAAAATCCTTTCCATACCATTACCCTAGCACTAGCGGACGCCCGAGAATTGCCCAGAGAGGCCAGGTAGCTGTTAGCATTTGGCCATAGCTCCTTCAGATCAAAAGGTGTGGGAACCTGTTCACATCTCCAGAAGGGCATGTTTCCACTTTACAATGCAGGAAAGACTAACGGGACTTGAACCAATCTGGCTACAGTTTTTGACCCCAAGCAAAGGCAAAGAACCTGGAAGGTCTGAGGGCCAGAATCAGAAGACTCCTTCCCACCTCCAGTCTGGAGAAATAAATTCAACCTAGCTCAGGTATGTTGAAATTTGATGGGTCTCTGAGTAACACAGCCATTGCTTGACTATATTTCATTCATAGAAACCCTACAAGATGGTTTGAAAGGTAATTCAAGGAAAAGGTTGAATAGTTCAAATATTAAACAGTTAATCGTGTATTTTACAGTACCTATTGTGAAGATCTTGGAGTTATTTTCCTCTGAGACATTTTAAATAAAATAATTCACAGATGGGCTACATAAACACATTGATATCGCTGCTAGGAAGAAACCAGGAAATGATTTATTTACCCGATGTTTGAGGTTGTCAACCATTCGTAGTCTGTGGACAAGGCAGAGTCAAACTCATGCATCAGCTCAAACTCTGACTCAGTGTAAAATGTTGTTATTGGTCTGGCCTGAAAGATTAAAAATTAATTATTGCTGAGAAATCGGTTATATGAATTATCCTATTTCCCTGTTACGTTAGCCTGTAGCTACTGGAACTCTCCTCTGAAACTGCAGAGCATGAACAAACTATAAACTTTACAATACATTTCCTTCTCAAACCAAATATCTCTGCAGTTCAAATTGTTTGTCAAAGGATTGTATCTATCTGAGAAAACCCTTTCTATCGTGTATTCAATAAAATTGCTCTATTGGTAAATGACGAATAATAAACTCCTTTTTGGATAAAAGTGGCCAAAATCATCCAAGGAATAGTAAGAAGTCTCACAACACCAGGTTAAAATCCAACAGGTTTATTTGGAATCACAAGCTTCTGAAGCTCCTTCACTTGATGAAGGAGCAGCGCTCCGAAACCTCAGGAAATAAATCTGAAATAAAGCTAAACTTGAGCTCATGAAAGCTCCAAATAAATGCCAGCATCTCCACCTCACGGCATCCAAGGAGTGGTAAACACACTTGGAATGCCACTTCACTGCTATTTTTTGTTTGCCCAACAATAAAGTTTCATATTTCTGGTCCAGTCTTCCAAATTGCCCTTTTTATGGTGCTGGTTGCCAGATTTAAAGTTTATGTATTAGTGTAATACATAGGCTTGCATTAACACTGCAATGAAGTTGCTGTGAAAATCCCCTAATCACCACACTCTGGCGCCTGATTGGGTGTTCTGAGGGAGAATTTAGCATGGCCAATGCACCTAACTAGAGCGACTTTCGGACTGTGTGACGAAACCGGAGCACCCGGAGGAAACCAACGCAGACACAGGGAGAACGTATAGACTCCGCCCCGACAGTCAGCCAATGCAGAAATCAAACCCAGGTCCCAGGTGCTGTGAGGCAGTTGTGCTACCCACTGTGTCACTATACCAGCCCTATGTTGGTAATTCTTCATTTACACAGCAAAATACCTTTGTTTCAAGTTTATTTGCAAGTGTCAAAAGTAGGCTTACATTAACACTGTATTGAAGTTACTGTGAAAATGGGACATTTGAATAGCTTTTGATTGTGTTTGTGAATGAGTGTGATTGGGGTAAGCGGGCCAGGGTAGGTAGGATAATAGAGTGGATAAGGTTGGTAGATTTCTACATATTAAAAATATTAAGGGTCTTTTGGCTAAGATCAAGTGTCAGATCAAGCCCAAGATGGGTTGCAATGCCTAATCTTGTATCATCTTGTTTGTCTCTCTTGTGGGCACCATGAATTGGATTCAATTGGATTTTGAATTTGGTTTTTGGAGCAAGCAAGGAATGGATCTGGATTTGTCTGCACCATTCTGAGCATTGGCTTTGTAACTTTAAGGATGGAATACAAAACTTAAAAAAAACATTGAGGGATCTGGTGATAGTGGTGTTGAAGTAAAAGATCAGCCACAATCTCAGGGAAAAGCATCAGAACAGGCTCAAAGGACTGAATAGACCACTCCTGCCCCTATTCCTCATGATCTCAGGTCGGCTGGGTAGGGGAGCAGTACAGGGGATGGCAGAGTGGGTAGGGTAGGCAGCATGTCAGCTCGCTAGGGTAGGTGGGGTGGTGAGGTCGGGTTAGGTGGGAATTGGAAGATCAGAGGGAAATCAGAGGCTCACAGTGGGTGTCAGAAGACCTGAGTGTTCAGAGGATCAGGAGATTCAGAGTGGAGTCGGAAGGTCAGAGGGGTGGGGTGAGTTGAAAGGTTAGGGATTCAGTGGTATAAAAAACCAAAGCAGGGGGCGCGCCGTCAACAGAGCCAGATAATCCTGCCAGAGTGAACAGCTGGAGGATTCCGGCTATAAAAAAACACTCAAAAGTGCTGAACTATGAGGGTCCCTCGGGGTGGGGGAGTGATTCCAACACTGGAAAATATCCATGGTTCAGAGAACTGCCCCTAATTGCAGTCTGAACTACATTGATTTCCCTCTCAGTTGAGAGGGTTGCTGGTTTTAGTGGCAGCTCCTACCACCCATCCCCACCCAGCGACCACATTGGCAAAATCTAGATTTCAAAAATGAACAAACAATAACATCAGACCATTTATTCCTTAATGTATTACTGCTCTGGAACAAATGATGCAAAATTTCCAGTTTTGGTTCTTTGTTCAATTAGATAAACACTGGCAGAATTTAATTCCACAAAGCCTGTATCTGGCAACCAGAGTAGAAATCCCAGTAATGAAGTAACTGTTTGAAAAATTGCCTGTTGTGGTTCTTTTAGGGATAGTCTTGCAATTCGGTATGATTCATTCTGTTACTCCATCTGTTGAATCTCGGACTGTGAGAGTTTGCACTTTCTTGCTGTGTCTGCACGGATTTTCTTTGGTGTTTCCTGTTTACTCCCACACTCCAAATATGCGCATGTTAAAGTTTATTTATTGGTATCACAAGGCAGTGAGATCACTGTGAAAATTCCCAAGTTGCCACACACCGGTGCCTGTTCGGGTACACTGAGGGAAATTTTAGCATGGCCAATGCTAACCAGCACGTCTTTCGGACTGTGGGAGGAAACCGGAGCACCCGGAAGAAATCCACACAGACGCGGCGAGAATGTGAGACTCCACACAGAGAGTGACCCAAGCCAGGAGCTGAATCCGAGTCCCTGGCATTGTGAGGCAGCAGTGCTACCTACTTGTGCCACCGTTCCACCCCTATGTTGGTAAATCTTTGTTAACACAGCAAAAACCTTTGTATAAAATTTATTTGTAAGTGTCAAAACTAGACTTATATTAATAATGTAGTGAAGTTACTGTGAAAATGGGACATTTCAGTAGTTTTTGATTGTGTTTGTGAATGAGTATGACTGGGGTAAATGGGCCACGATGGATAGGATGACAAGGTGGGCCAGCCCAGGAATCATACCCAGGTCCCTGGTACTGTGAGGCAGCAGTGCTAACCACTGTGCCACAGATGGGTTGATTGGCCATGCTAAATTACCCCATAGCATCTAGAAGGGTAAATGTGTGGGGTTACAGGGGATGATCCTGGGTGGGATTGTTGTCGATGCAGGCTCGATAGGCCGAATGGTCTCCATCTGCACTTTGGGGATTCTGTGATGCTATGATCTTGCTTTCAAAACCATTTGAAATGTTAACACCACAAATCCTGCACTGGAGACAAGAGGTTGGGAAGGCCATGGAAAAGATAGAGGGCAAAGAAATGACCGGCTGGTGGAACAGAGAGCCTGGCTGATAAAAAATTAACATCAGTCGACTTTGGGCCAACTGCAGAAGGGACTGCGAAACATGGAGCTGCCTCTCCAGCCACAACAGACAATGTTCAAGTTGGAAATGAGACACACAATGGGGGGGTGGGGGGACAGTGGTGAATGAATATCATGAAATAAAAACTTCTAAGATCCCAATAAATAAAACAATGGTGCATTGTTGAATGACAGAACAACATTGCTTGGCCAAATAGTAATAAGATTTGTGAGAACTAAATGATGTAACATGATTATCATGTTGTCCACAGGCAGCATGGTGCACTACACCTCGCAGCAGCCCTGCTGGCCTACATATGGCAAACCCATTGTTTCCTTGTCATCTGTATTCTGATATTCCAATGCAACAATTTGTCGAGTTGGACTGGCGTGCAGGTTAGAGTCACCTCACCTTGCAAACTGGTGTAAAAGTGAAACCATATCTCGTCGGTGAAACCACAATGACAATATCAAAACTAGGGCGATTCTCCCAAAAAAGTTCTAAGTGTTGAATTTGCATTTTTTTTTTAAGTTGGAGTTTCAAAGTGAATCTCCCGCACTCTGAGCACCGCAGAGTGCCTCAGCGTGAATCATGTTGCAATTCACTGCGCAAGGCCTTATCATGCTGGAGAGGCCAGCAGCATAGCACTGAGCAGGCCATTACGCATGTGCCAATCTATCAGCACAGAGATGGGCACTTGCGCAGTAGCCCCGCGTTGCCAGCCTTCCGATTTTTGGCTAGCTCGATTGCTGGCTAGCCCCACCACTCTCGCATTGCTGGCCATATATACCTCCACTCCACCCTCTCCCCGCCTTTGGCCCAATTGCTGTCCCCCCCCCCCCCCAAACGTGTTTGGGCCAGCACTGAACCCCACCCCACCCCTCCAAAACCCACCTTGATCTCCCCTCAGCCTCAATCTCCTGATGTCCCTCCCACCAGCACTCCTCCCCCCACTCCCCTCTGCGTATCCGATGCCCAGTCCCTGATCACTGAACCATGTAAGGAGGTATTGGGGAGATGATGAAAGCATGGTGAAAGGATAACAAAGACATGGATAAGGCTGAGGGCAGCCAGCAAATTACACAAGGAAAGCTTGGAGTGGGATGATGGTACAGATGTGGAAATTTTGGGTTGGAGGCAGGTTAAGTCAGGAAACAGATTCCTATAATGTTTAAAACTCCTGCCACCCACCCCCTATGTCTCCTCATGCCCCTTTGTCAGGTTCTGCCCTTCCACCTCCCCCCAATATCCCCCCCATGCCCCTTACGCCAAGCTCTGACACTTTCAAAAAAAGCAAAATACTGTGAATGCTGGAACCTGAAACCAAAACAAAAATGGAAAAATGCTGGGAAATTTCAGCAGCCTGACAGCATCTATGAACATAAGGACATAAGAAATAGGAGCAGGAGTAGGCCATCTAGCCCTTCGAGCCTGCCCCGCCATTCAATAAGATCATGGCTGATCTGAAGTGGATCATTTCCACTTTCCCGCTTTCTCCCCATAACCCTTGTCTATCAGAAATCTATCTACCCGTGACTTAAATATATTCAACGAGGTAGCCTCCACCACTTCAATGGGTAGAGAATTCCAGAGATTCACCACCCTTTGAGTGAAGAAGTTCCTCCTCAACTCTGTTCTAAAGTGCCCCCTGCAATTATTTTGAGACTGTCCTCTCTACTGTTTTCCTTTATAAGCGGGAAGAATCTCTCTATCTCTACCTTATCTAGCCCCTTCATTATCTTATATGTCTCAATAAGATACCCCCTCAGCCTTCTAAACTCTAACGAGTACAGGCCCAGTCTATTCAATCTCTCAGAAAGAAGGCTGAATAAACTAGGCTTGTACTCGTTAGAGTTTAGAAGAATGAGGGGAGATCTCATTGAGACGTATAAGATGATGAATGGGATGGATAGGATAGAGGTGGAGAGACTCTTCCCGCTCAGAAAGGATAGTAGGACTAGGGGGCACAGCCTCAAGATAAAGGGGGGGCGGTTTAGAACGGAGTTGAGGAGGAACTTCTTCACTCAAAGGGTGGTGAATCTCTGGAATTCTCTGCCCGTTGAAGTGGTGGAGGCTGCCTCGCTAAATATTTTTAAGAAGCGGGTTGATGGGTTTTTGATAAGAGAGGGGATTAAGGGTTATGGGGAGAGGGCGGGAAAGTGGAACTGAGCCATGACAGATCAGCCATGATCTTACTGAATGGCGGGGCAGGCTCGAAGGGCCAGATGGCCTACTCCTACTCCTATTTCTTATGTTCTTATGTAAGAGAGAATAGAGCTAATGTTTTGAGTCTGGATGACCCACTGGATGACTTATCCAGACTCAAAATGTTGGCTCTGTTCTCTTTCCACAGATGCTGTCAGACTGCTAAAATTTTCCAGCTATTTCTGTTTTTCGTTCCGGCTCTTCCCATTCCCATTATCTCACTGTGCACTTTCTGCACCATAGCTTGAAGTGCAATGTGAGAAGGTTTTAAAAATGTTGATACATTTCCCCAATGCTTGAAAAAACAATCTGAACAAGTTGATAAAAGTATCAGGCATCCAAGTTTCAATAAACTACAAGCACTTGAAACCATATGAATTACGTTAACAAACATCGCCAATTTGACTGCAGAGATAAGAAAGCCTGAGCTGTCAATCAAACAATATTCCCTTTGGGGGACAGGTGTTCCATTATTCTAATAGATGTCTAGGCTCTCAGCCAAGCATATATGATAGGAACACATCAAGAATACAGTGTCCAGTCTAGTGTTGACTCACCTGATTCCTGGGATGAAGTGGAAATCTTGTAAGGAAAGACTAGAGTCCAGAAAGACAAGAGGTGAGCTTATTGAAACGTACAAGATCCTGAGGGGGCTTGACAGGGTGAATGCTAGAGGGATGTGTCCCTTTGAGGGAGAGATTAGAATTAGTGAACACTTTTTAAAAGTAAGGGGTCTCCCATTTAAGACAGAGATGAAAAGAATAGCTTTTCTAGAGATCACTGACCTATGGAATTCTCACCCCCTCAGAGCAGTGGAAGATCATTGAATATATTTAAGTTGCATAGATTGTGGATTGGCAAAGAAATCAAAGAGTTAAAGGAAAGTGGAGTTGTGGCCACAGCGAAATCATCCATGATCTTACTGAATGGCATTCCAGGCTCGACAGGTCGAATTGTCTATTCCTGCTCCTAATTGGAAGCTTGTGTGGATTCCAATAAGGGAAGTTCTTCAGCCTTCCAGCCACATGTTTCCTGGCAGTGGCAGGCTGTTCACAGGCGATGGGATTCTCTGGTCCCGCCGCTGTCAGTGGGATTTCCTAATGATCTCACCCCACACCGGCATGAATCCCACAAGTAGAGATGCGCTGCCAACGAGACCAGGAGACCCCACACTAGCGTGAATGACTGGAGAATTCCACCACCACCTCCCCCCACCCCCTTCACCAATGTCTCTTTCTCCAACTGTTTGGTGATGCACCACATAACATAAATCACTTATTAGTCAACACCATCAAAAATACTAAACATTTAATGTTAATTTTCCATATGCAGATTGCAGGGTGCACCATCAACAAAAAGAGATTCTGGGAGGAATTTTACTGTCCCGCCTGCCATGGGATTCGGAGCGGGCGAGGAGCAGATGATGGAAATGTCCATTGACTTTGGGTGGGATTTTGTGGTTTTGGGACGTGCGAGGTCGTAAAATCCTACCTTCTATTTCCGGGGATATTCAATTAGTAACAGAAAAAGAACGCTGTTCAGTTTCAAGGCGCAAAATGCACGTGGGAGATTGTTGCAAAATCATGGGCCTGTACATTAGACGTACAGCCAAATTCCTTATCTGTATCCTTGATACATGTGACTGTACTGGACAGCACAAAATATTTAACTCTTGCCAGTTTGAACAAGAGGTGGAAGGGCTTTTGTGTCCGTTTTGTTTTACAATAAAGAGTCTCACCTGCAGTAAGTAAATCTGTGCATCTTTTACTGCCCACTCAATGTCTCTTGCATTTCCATAAACTTTTTCCACCTGGTGCACAGAAACAGACAAAATGTTAATGAATTTATGTAATACTCCTCATATTGATCGCTTCTTATCTCTACACGCATCTGACACAACTTCAACACATCCCTGGTGAGCCTTCCACCATTTGTTAAACCTGAGCTCATTCAAAACCCTGCTGTCTTTACCCCAATTAGGACCACATCGACACCCCATCATCCTTGTGCACGGTGGCCATCAGTGGCTCCTCATCCAGCTACCACTCAATTTTATAATTCTCAATTGCTTTGGAATTCCCCCATGGCCTTGCTCCTCCCTAGATGTGCAATTTTCCCTGACGCTACAACCCCTTGCGCACCATCCATCTTGAACTCTTACGCATCTCCAATTGACATTTGACCTACCCTTGGTAACACTATCTGAATCTGCCTGGCCCATAAACTCTGAAATTCCCTCTCTAAACATTCCTCTACTCTTTTGTCCATATTTTTCTACTTTCGGACACAATTTAACATTTTCCTCCCTTACGAAGATGCTGGTCTTAATACTCCTGGTGTGGTTCAGTGCAAACTTTGATTGATAATTACTTTCATGAAGAGCTATGGGGCATTTTACTAAGCCAAATGAAGCCAAGAATCAGAACAGAATCCCTGAAGTGCCCATTGGGCCTGCATCAACGACAATCCTTCCCAGACCCAATCCTTGTTTATTTACCCGAGTAACCCCTCCTGACACTATGGAGCAATTTAACTGGGTCAATCAACGTAATCTGCACAACTTTAGATTGTGGGAGGAAACCTGGGAGAAACTCATGCAAACACGGGGAGAACGTGCAAACTCCGCACAGACAGTGACCCGAGGCAAGGATCGAACCTGGGAGCCTGGTGCTGAGGCAGCAGCGCTAAACACTGTGCGAATGTTCCACCTAACTGATGATAAAACCTTGATATCTGCTAACTTTGATGTCCCTAATTGATAAATTCCTCCCCAAACACAAAGACATATTTACTGTATTTCTATAGATCAAATTCAAAACTTTTAAATATCCTGAATGGAAAAATTCAAACCTGAAGCGCCACATGTCCTAATCCGAGAATGATGTCCTCCGTGATGCAGCATTTTGAAGCTTCGGAAAACAGCGTCAATTCAGACAAAGTTCCACCTTCCTCTGCAATTTAAAAAAAAACAAATTTGGTTAGGTATTACAAACAGAATTTAATTGTCACTAATTTTAGAGGCAGCAGCGCAAGTAAAATGGCCAAATCGTCATGCGAGATGCTCCCTTTAGAACACCGTTATGAATCGCGGTCCTCACATTCAAAGGCTAATTAGCCTCGCGAATACAGGAATGGCAACTCAGGAGCGATTGCAAGGGGCTTGCAGGAGGTCATGGGGGTGGGATGTTAGGGTGATTGTGAGAGGGGAGTTAGCCACTGTGGGAAGATCGCACAGGCAAAGGGCGGGTCATTTACAAAGCTGGTTTACTGGGCCTGCAGGAAACATTGCTGCTTTACTTGGCTCACAATCTGTGCTTGTAGACTTAATTATATTGTGCTTATAGAATTAATTTATAGACTTAATTTATGAGTCTAATTTTTCTTGTTTGCTTATACCTTCCGGATTTCCTCAGGTTCTGGAATCCCCAATGACAGCAGTAAAAAGTACAAACCTTGTTAAAAGGCACACCTTAAAATGTTTCAATGGTTGATCTGCCCCCTGAGAAAGACTGATCACAAGTGTTCCCTTTCTGCCTCCATTAATACAGAAGTGGCCTCACTGGCCTCAGGTTTGAAATGTTTTAACATTTTAAGATTTCACCCCAGCCCAAATCCACCTCCAAAGTTTCTGAAATTCAAAAAGAACTAGCCTATTTGCACCACCCACCGTTCTGTAGCTCGTGCCATTTCTTTCTTCCGATTTCCTTCTTGATAATCTGGCATTTCCCTTTCAGATTGCATGAGAGGGTGATGGTGTCAGGCTCCGACTGGCCACTCACAACAGACTGCAACAAAATAAGGAAAATACAGTGAAAATCTGCCAGTGAAGGCCTCTCTTGCAATCTAAATCAGCTATTAGTTCCATAGATGTGACATCAACTGGCTATTTAAGATAGGCAATTGCTTTAAGGCTGCCAACATTCATAATCTTCCATCTCCATAATCTCATGCTTTGTCCTGGACTCTCGCCTAGAAGTTGTTCAGACAAATATATGACCACAATCAGTTACCTGTTATCTTCTGTGCTGCAATACAATAAATGTTACCTCATTGGTTTAATCATTGAACTGCAATGATAGATAAATTCACAGATAATTCCCCTCTCAATAACTTAGGTCAACAATTCAACACGATTTATTTTTATTCTTCTTCTTAACTTTAACTCTTATCACGAATGGGGATTCAGTAAGGATACTTTATTCTGGTAATGGAAGAACTATTCATCTTTTATTATTTATTTTTCCACGGAACGTGGGTGTCACTGGCAAGGCATACATTTTTTGCCCATCTCTTAATTGCCCTTGAGCTGAGTAGTTATTTCAAAAGGCAATTAAGATTCAACCACATTACTATGGATCTGAACTCATACATAGGCCAAACCAGGTAAGAACAGCAGAGTTCCTTCTCTCAAGGACATTAGGGAACCACCAAATACAATGATAGGTTTAGTCATCATCACTGAGACTATGGGTGGGCCTCTATCTCCCCAGTACATTAGTGCATTCATAAATTAGTTCCTTAAATGTATGCAATGCTTTTCAGTTACTTCACCATATAACACAAAAAGTAGGACATTCGTCCCCTCGACACTCTTCCACCATTCTGTTATACCTTAGCTGATCTGCACCTCAATCCCAATTCTTCACCCTGATAGCTGTGTAGTATGATGGCACAGCGATTAGCACTGCTGCCTCACAGTGCCAGGCACACGGGTTTGATTTCCAGCTTGGGTCACTGTCTGCGGAGTCTGCATGTTCTCCCCATGTCTGCGTGGGTTTCATCCAGGTGCTCTGGTTTCCTCCCACAGTCCGAAAGATGTGCTGGTTAGGTGCACTGGCCATGCTAAATCCTCCCTCAGCGTACCCGAACAGGCGCTGGAGTGTGACGACGAGGGGATTTTCACAATAACTTCATTGCAGTGTTAATGTAAGCCTACTTGAGACTAATAAGTAAACTTTTAACTTTTTTAAGCACACAAGGTCTGTTTTAATGCCTGTACTTTTCAGGTTTCCTTGCAACTTAACCCCTGTACTTTTCCCCCTTCCCAATGGCCTTGCCGCATAACTATTATACTGCTGAATTATACCTATTCAATATTTAAATAACCCCTTTGTGTGGTAAATACCATTTACCAATGTTTTCGATTGCTCATACATTTGTTAAGTATAAATGACTTTGAGGGTGGAGGGTTTCACGCTGTGGTACATAAGAACCCACATAAACAATTGCCTCATTAGTATGAGGACTTGAACAGAACCAGGCACTATAAACAAGTTACAGACTAGCTCTTTTGTTTATTCATTTTTGGGATGTGGGCATCACTGGCTCGCCAGCATTTTATTGCCCATTCCTAGTTGCCTTTGACAAGGTTGTTGATATGGTTCTGGAGACACATGTAGGCCAGATCAGGTAAGGTCAGTAGATTTCCTTCCCTAAAGGACATCAGTGAACCAGATAGGTTTTTCCAACAATCAACAATGGTGTCATGATCATCAGTAGATTCTTAATTCCAGATTTTGTTTCTGAATTCAAATTCCACCATCTGTCGTGGCAGGATTCGAACCCGGGTCTGAGTTCCAGGATTACTGGTCTAGCAATAATATCACTTGGCCATCACCTCCCTCTCATACCTGTTACTGTGATACTGGGCTCAGACAAGTAGGAATGTTATAGTCATGCCATTACTTCTGACTTCTGACAGAGTCAACACCCAAAATATTAACTCACTCTCCACAGATGCTGCCTATCTTGCTAGTAATGGTCCTCGCATTTTGTTTTTGTTCAGGTATCCAGCATATAATTATTTTGGTTTTGTATTTGGGAGTGCATGTTTGAGAGTGAATACTGTGTGTATGTCTTTGAGTGAGTGGTTATATGTGAGTGGAAGTATTTATGATTGAGTGCGTATGTGTAACCAGTCATCCTCCTTCAAGGCCTCTCTGTGACATCCAGCTGGCTGACTGCACTCAATTTGCTCCATTCTTATTTATCTAATCATAGCCAGAGGATTACTTATCAAGGTTTCTCTTCCTGTTTCCCACATTATAATTTCTTTAGAATTATAATCTTTGGTGCCTTTTTATCTTTTATCAACACATTGCCATTCAGTAACATCATCTGAAAAGATGGGGCTGGATTTTCCTGGAATGGAGGGCAGGACTTGGGTGTGTTAGTCCCGCCCCAATTTCTGATTCCAGTTTTTGTTGTTTTATTTAGCTCAATCGTGGGACCTAGGCGTCGCTGGCTGGCCAGCATTTATTGCCCATCCCTTGTTGCCCTTGTTCGGAGGGCAGTTAATAGCTAACTACATTGCTGTAGCTCTAGAGTCATATGTCAGCGAGACCAGGTAAAGGTGGCAGATTTTTTTTCCCTAAAGGACATTCGTGAACTAGATGAGTTCTTCAGACAATCAACAATGGCTTCATGGTCATCAGTAGATTCTTAATTCAAGATATTTTTTAATGGAATTCAAATTTCATTGGGAGTTTCCTCTGGGCACTCTGGTTTCCTCCCACACTCCAAAGATGTGTGAGTTAGGTTGATTGGCCATGCTAAGTTGCCCCTTAGTGTCAGGGGGATAAGCAGCTTAGGTGCTTGGGGGTAACAGGGATAGGGCCTAGGTGGGATTGTTGTTGGTGCAGACTCAATGGGCCAAATGGCCTCTTTCTGCACTGTCTGGATTCTATGGTCCCCAGAACATGAGTTGAGTTCCTGGATTAATAGTCCACCCATAATATCACGAGGCCATCGCCAAGGGGAAAGGGAGTGGGGTATGGTTCAGATAGGAGAGAAACCTGAACCCAGTGGGCTTATTTGAACACTCAAGTAGGTGGTAATGAGTCACATCCAACTGAATGACTTGCCAGGGCATTTCAAAGGACAATCAATAGTTAATCACTTAGGCATGGGTCTGGAAACACACGTGACTCAGGCTGAAAAAAGGCAGCAAATTATCTTCCCCCAAAGGACGAGGGTGGGTTTTAACAGCAAACCGGTAGCTTATGATCATTATTAAGGTAAATTAGCTTTTATCCCATACTTAAAAAGCAATTGAATTTGAACTCCTCCAGCTGAGATAGTTGGATTAGTCCAATCCCCTGGATTGCTCGTGTTCCCATTATACTGCTTTCTCAGTGCATTAAAACTGTGGACTGACAGGTGGTTTAGCAATTCAGGCAGAGAGCAGCTGTCATAGGGAAGTGGATAGAGGGATGTGTACATTCCTCCCCAGTCTAGACTGCCAGAGGTCAGATTAAGGGAAATTTCAGAGCTGCTGGAAACTGGTGATGAGTGAGCAGGTCAGATGTCAAACTTCATTTCTGATTCATGCATCCAAGGGGAAGGGAAAAGGACATCTCTGCCAAAGGAGCTTTGGAGATTAGAACGCAGCTCAATTCCAAGGTCGGTGAAAATCAGATTTTTTTCATGGGTTTGAATCTAAAACGACAGAGCTCAACAAGGGACCGAAGGGGTGATATTGGGGAGAAGGTTTGCGTTGTGTGGGATATTGGATCATATTCTGGGAACAATGGAAGGCTGCATCTGAACAGAAAGAGACTAATGTACTGGCAAATTGGAACAGGGGATTGAATTAAACTAGGAAGGAATTGCAAGGAAAGAGGCTGTGTTGCAGAGAATTGCAGCAGAGATGAGATAATGATACAAATTATTGAAAAAAAAGCGCACACGCAGAAGGAGTAACACAAAGAGGGAAAATCAGTTTGAGTTGTAAACAGGAAAAAGACCAGGGAAAGGGATGGGCCGGGCAGGATGTAGAAGGTCTCCTGATAATTGACACAGGGATGTCAACGTGCATCTACTCCACACCTTTCACTCACGCCAACTTAGTGCTACCTGCTGACTGGACAATTTCTCCGCCTAGCCAGTGCTAACCGCACTGTTGATTGGCTAGGCTCATGAGCAAAGGGTTAATACAGTCCTGCAGGAAGTGAATGTGACCTGGGAAACATGGAATAACAGAGAGCTGATTGCAAGGAAGGTTTTGGAAAGGAAAAGAGATATCCTCTATTCCCCGTCAGTACAAATCCCTCAGGTGATACAACCACGTGCAGAAGTCGAGGGCAGACGGTCAGCAGTGAAGCTCTGAGGATCTGACTCCAGTGCCACAAAAAGTTCAATGATGCTGAACCATCTTCAACCAATTCCACCTACTAGCCCAACATTAACCTCCCAACAATCTCCGTCATTAATGACTCACACTGAACATTCATATCTTTGACCATACTACAGTTTTGGTTACTGGTATCTCATTTAGATGATTCTTTATGGAGCGTCTGGCCAGGAGTGGGCTGCCAATGTTGCCTCCTCTTTTCCTCTTCATTCTTGTGCTTCTGCATCTCCGCTGCTCAACATATAGCTGGTAATGAGGGTTGTTCCCTCATAATGCCAAGGTTGTTCAGCGTGGAGCAGACCACAGCAAATTAAATTATATTTTATTTTGCTGTCTCTTTCCATCTCTCTTCTTCTCTATTTTAATTCAATCTATTTTACCCTCTCTTTAATTTTCTTTTCGGACCTGATTTGACATTGGGCAGGATTTTCCAGCTGTGCTCGATCTTTTGATCCTGTGACACCCCTGCTACGGGTTTCCCCAGAGTTCGAGGGTGTGAACAATAGGGAGCCCCATTGAGAGCAGTGGGACTGGAAAATCACACTGCTGACCAATGGTGGGCCATCTTAACTCCAGGGCAGCATGGTGAAACAGTGGTTAGCACTGCTGCCTCACACTGCCAGGGACCTGGGTTCGATTCCCAGCTAGGATCACTGTCTTTGCAGAGTCTGCATATTCTCCCCGTGTCTGTGTGGGTTTGCTTCTACAGTCTGAAAGATGTGTTGGTTAGATGAATTGACCATGCTAAATTCTCCCTCAGTGTCCCCAGACAGGCACTGGAATGTGGCAACTAGGGGATTTTCACAGTAACTTCATTGCAGTGTAAATGTATTATTATATTTATTATTATTTATTTATTAGTCACAAATAGGCTTACATTAATATTGCAATGAAGTTGCTGTGAAAATCCCCCAGTCACCACACTCCAGCGCCTGTTCGGGTGCACGGAGAAAGAATTTGGCATAACCAATGCACCTAATCAGCACATCTTTCTAACTGTGGGAGGGGACCAGAGCACTGGAGGTAACTTACACAGCCATTTGTAAACCTATTTGTGACACTAATAAGTAAACTTTAAACTTAACTCCTGCAAATGCAGCAAGGGGAGAGCGGAAAATCTTGCCCAAGATTTCACCAATTCTAATTTGCAATTCTCAGTCCTTTCACAGTTTTTTTTTTCCACAATCCTTCGTGCTGACTGATTAATACACAGCTGTACAAATTTAAAGAATCGAAACATACAAGGTCAGGTTTAATTGAGGATAGGCACAATTCAAAACAATCTTTCAACAAATAATAGCTCCACGAGTAAATGTCAGTGTCTGTAAGGTTATATTGATAGGTGCATTTACGATTGTGTAAACCTGCTTGGCAGCAACTATGTAATTGTATACTTATACATTGTTGTGCCTAAGCAGGTTTGTGGAAAACTAACAATTGGTGATGAAATGCGACTGGATGGGCCACGGAGAGTCACATTTTTATTTCTGGAGCAAAGTTACAGGGTCTCACCTCTCCCAGTCCATAGTTTGCGTTGATAATCATTCTGCCCGGGTGTCCTGTGACAGGATCACATGTAAACAATACACCTGTAACATTGTTAATGGATAGAGTGTCAGACACAAATACTGCTCTTGTTCAGTTCTGTTTTGCACTTTTAAAGATTCTGCTGTCTCCAATTTCAAAGTTTTATATCTCTGCCGTCCATGAAGAATAAAGTATGCCTTAAGTGTGAATTTAATTTCCATTATAGGTAGAGAAAAGCTTGTTCATCTTTACTGTTAATAAATATATGGAATACTCAATAGGGGAAGATTTTCGCCAGTTGCACTGTGTTACTGAAAGTAATGCAAAGGTTAAGGGCAGCACAATGACACGGTGATTAACATTGCTATTTCACAGTGCCAAGGACTTGGGTTTGATTCCTCGCTTGGGTCGCTATCTGTGCAGAGTCTGCACATTCTCCCCTTGTTTACATGGCTTTCCTCCCACAGTCCGAAAGATGTGCTGGTCAGGTGCATCGGCTGTGGTAAATTTTCCCTCAGTGTATCCAAGCAGGCGCCAGAGTGTAGTGACTAGGGGGTTTTCATAGGAACTTCATTGCAGTGTTAATGTAAGCCGACTTGTGACACTAATAAATAAACTTTAAAAGGTTTCCAGTTTGCTATACGTGGCCAAACCACTTAGCCAAATTATAAAATGTGTGGTAAACTGTAAATTGTAAATGTATGGTAAAAGGACATTGTAATTAATAGTGGATAAATGAAATCTTCCCAATAAGTGGATGACATTGCTCAAGCACAGGACCTGAGTCTCTCTTCTGTCATTCATTTGTATCATTGAAGTTTTGTTCTGAAATTTTATACCAACTTGATAAAAATGTCTGCCATCTCAAGTAAGTGAACAGTTTCTTGCAACTCACTCACAAGGACATGCATTTCACTAGGTTTCATTTTATTCCTGATGACATTCAGTTCTTCAACTTTATTTTCCTATGAAGAGTCATTATGCTTGGATTGGGATGGCCACAGTCAATTTATGGAAAAATCTTACTTTTATATTCTGACTTTTATATTCTCTAATTAGAAAATCCTTTTGGACATCCTATGAGTTTCACTGAAAGAAGAGACAGGCTGTCAAAGTTTTGCTTCTTGCGTTCATCAGAACAGATTCACAAGAATACAAAACATCAGAGGCGGCCAACAGTTTATACTGCATGAGGGTGCTGATTGTTTGGCAATGTGGACTATGATTGGAGAGATGTTGCCATGGAGAATAGACCAGGGGACAGTTAACTGCCAAGCTTGTTTAAATTCAAATTAGGCTGGTTGACTCTATTTGGAAAAGTATTGCTATGGGGAATGAACCAGGGAATCGATGAAACCAAGGGCCCGATTTTACCATTTTCATTCTAAGTGCTAAATCTGGGTACAATTCAGATCCAACTTGGAAACCTGTTCCCAGGCGCCCCCATATGCACTTAGCTTGAAAAAAAATTGCGAGTCTGAATCGTCCTGTGGGTAAGGCTTATCATGCCCAAAATGGTGCAGCTCTGAACTGCGCGTGCACAGTAAGAAAAAAAACTTTGAAAACCTGCTTCTGTCACGTCACTCCCGGGCCGCAAAAAGCGGATAAAGCAGCCTGGGAGTGATGGCCCCCACACCCCCTTATCCATCCACCTCCCCCAATACCCAGACTGATCGTTGCTGCTTGCCCCCATTTCCCCCCCACTGATTGCCTGCAAAGTGGCAGTGGTTCCCCCCTGTCCCTGCTCCCCTGCCCCACAGAGATTCATCTGACCTCCATCCCTCCACCAGAGAATGCCCAGGCCTCCCCCCCTCCACCGAGGTACATCTGACCCACCTCCCTCTTCCACCAGAGAACGATCGGGCCTCCCCCACCCACCAGAGAACGATCGGGCCTCCCTTCTCCCTCTCCCCTCCACCAGAAAATGTTTGGACCTCCCTCCTTCCGCTTCTCCTCTCCCTCCCCCTACCAGAGAATCATCTGGCCTGTCTACCCACCCCCCACACACCCGCTTCCCCACCTCACCAATCTGAGTCAGAGAACCATTGGAAGGTCTGAACTTACCTCTTCAGAAGCTGCAGCGCCCGAAACAGACCTTTGTCGAGATAAAGGGGGGGCGGTTTAGAACGGAGTTGAGGAGGAACTTCTTCACTCAAAGGGTGGTGAATCTCTGGAATTCTCTGCCCGTTGATGTGGTGGAGGCTACCTCGCTAAATATTTTTAAGACGCAGGTTGATGGGTTTTTGATAGGAGAGGGGATTAAGGGTTATGGGGAGAGGGCGGGAATGTGGAACTGAGCCACAACAGATCAGCCATGATCTTATTGAATGGCGGGGCAGGCTCGAAGGGCTAGATGGCCTACTCCTGCTCCTATTTCTTATGTTCTTATGTCTGTTTTGCGCCGAATCTGGACGGACAAAGGCAATGGTAAAAAGGGAAAAATGCTGGTAAAGTTGGGTGAGCAGCCAATTAATTCAAGTGCGTGCAAATGCATTTAAATTGCCATTGCGCCCGTTTTGGGCGCAGTTCGGATCGCAGCCATTTTCGGGCCTTGGTAAAGTGGGTGAGAGCGCGAATTGCACCTCACGCCCAACTTCACCAACATTTTGGGCTCAAAAACGGGCGCGACGCAGTGGTAAGATCGGACCCCAAGTTTTTGTTCATTTGAAAAAGGTGCAAAATGCCACATGTGACGGCTTAGTCCTCGTGAGAGCGAAGTTTGAAATCTATTTTGTTGAACTGAATTGGCTATCCTTACCTGCTGCCTGGGCTGGTACCATCTGCTGGATTACGACACCCATCATTGATGGCAGTGGCTTCCCCTTTTGGCTACAGTACTGCACTGCTTGGAATGAGTAGAGAGAGGCCCAGCACTCCTGCACAGCATTACACACCTTGGAAGATTAAAAGTAATTGCATAAAACATAAAAAGGTACAAATATAATGTACATTGTTGTAAAATACACAGCACAAAGCCAGGCCATAACGTTGCTAAACTGAAAAATCTAAATGAAGAATCAAAGTCACATACTCTGGGTCACAGCTAAGATAGGAAAGCGCAGGTGAAAAGTGTTTTTAAAATACTTTATAAGTATTTTACACTTGCTGAAGCTGTCCGTGTATAAAACCACTGGATTACTTCGAAGGGTTAGGGTTAGGGTAATGCTCAGCCCAACTTAATAAGGTTCCATAAACTTTATCTAGCAATGTCCCAGGAATAACAAATCAAAATGATTAAATTAACTATTTTTGGTGGGACAGTGGTTGAGGGAAGAATGTACGGTCCAGAAATGCTTAAAATGCTCCTCAATCTAATTAGAATTGCCATAAAACAGCATCGTTTGTGCTCAGTATCAGGGTGCAGGTTCAAATAAGGCCAATCAGTCTGTCTGAGTAACGTTACTCACAATAACCAGTCTGATTAGCTGGCTGAGTCTTAGGTGGCATATCCTTGTCACATTAGGAAGATCAGGGATCAAACCAAATCAAGTGTAAAAGCAAAATACTACGGATGCTGGAATCTGCAACAAAAACAGAAAATGCTGGAAAATCTCAGCAGATCTGACAGCACTTGTGGAGGGAAAATAGAGCCAACGTTTCGAGTCAATCGATTATAGTTTTTTTGTGAGAAAATTCACCCATACCACCGGGGCAGCATGGTGGCACAGTGGATAGCACTACTGCCTCTCAGCGCCAGGGACCCAAATTCAATTCTGGCCTCGGGTGACTGTCTGTGCAGAGTTTGCACATTCTCCCCGTATCCGCGTGGGTTTCCTCTAGGTGCTCCGATTTTTCTCCTACACTCCAGAGATGTGCAGGTTAGGTTGAGTGGCCGTGGTGAATTGACCCTGTTGTCAGGGAATTAGCAGCGTAAGTAGGTGGGGTTAAGGGAATAGGGTTTGAGTGGGATTGTGGTCCATGCAGACTCGATGGGCCGAATGGCCTCCTTCTGCTCTGTAGGGATTCTAACCAGCATATCCAATATCATTTTACACCATTAGACGTCCAATCCCAAGTTAAGTTAAATTAACTAGCCTAAATGTTTTTTTGCTCAGATCTGAAAAGATCACAGTTCAGTTTTGATCTCTCATGTGTATTCAGCACTTGACGTGGAGCCTGTCCAGTGGTGTTTCCTCACCTCCTGGGAGGCAATGCTAATTTCGGTTGTTTAGGCTGTACTTTTCAAATGATTATAATTGCTGAAAATACAACAAGTTACAGGAAAACCTGTTGATCATAGAATCCCTACAGTGCAGAAGGAGGCCATTTGACCCATTGAGTCTGCATAGACCACAATCCAACCCAAGCCTTATCCACGTAACCCCACATATTGATCCCGCTGATCCCCGACACTATCAGGGGTCAATCAACCTAACCGCATATCTTTGAACTGTGGGAGGAAACCCATGCAGGCACAGGGAGAATGTGCAAACTCCTTACACAGACAGTCACCCACAGCTGGAATTGAACCCAGGTCTCTGGCGCTGCGAGGCAGCAGTGCTGACCACTGTGCCATCGTGCCACCCCACTGATAACAATGTAATTTAGGCAGGTGGCGAGAAATCATTTGCTCAGGTGTAGGATTCCAGAACAATGGGAGCATAACCTTAAAGATAGAGTTGAGCCATTCTGGGGTATTGTCAGAAAGCACTTCTTCACACAAAGGGGCAGGAGAAATCTGACATCTCACCCTCCAGAAGCTGGTTGAGGATAGGTCAATTGAACATTTCGAAACTGAGATTATTGGTTGACAAGGGTATTAAAGGTTACAGAATCAGGGGAGGTAAATGGAGTTAGCATTCATACCCAACCTGATCTAAGGGAATGGTGAAAAAGATCTGTGGAGCTGGAGGGCCTTCCTCTGGTCCATTTCACGTGTGCCATGCCCAAAGATAGGTCCTTCTCTCATGTTCACTAAAGTTTCATTTTGAGTGCTATTCTTGGCAGTTTCTGTCAGTGTTGGCTTGCTATTCGCCTGCAGTCTCGGGTCAGGGTGAAGAAGCAGGACCTAGGTCTATCTTACCCAGAACAAGAACTAAACCATACTGTTGCCATTATTCTAAACCACACATGAGCCATCTGGCTAATTAAGTTAAGCAGCCCACACTTAATCTTATTCCCTTATTTATAACTGAGCACATCATAACAATGAGTTTCATCAGAACATTAAGAACAATTGAAGAACAGGTTTTATCCATATAACCACAAGCCCTGAGTTCAAAGTTGCATAATTCAAGTTATTTATATTACAACTTAATTAACAAACAAATTCCCATTTAGCTGTATGTTTTAGAAAAGAATAGAACATCTACAGCGCAGTAGGAGGCTGTTCAGCCCATCAAATTCTGACAACAATCCCACCCTGTAACCCCACATACTTACCCTGCTAAGCCGTCTGACACTAAGGGGCAATCTAGCCTGGCCAATCCACCTAACCTGCACATTTTTGGAATGAAACCGGAGCACCTAGAAGAAACCCACACAGACAGGGGGGAAAAATGTGCAAACTCCACACAGACAGTCACCCAAGACTGGAATTGAACCCAGGTCCCTGGCACTGTGAGGCAGCAGTGCTAACCAATGTGCCAAAAATGCTGCCCCCTTTATTCAAAATAGGCAACGCTAAATTATAGGTGAACAAGAGAATTTGCTACCTTAATTCTGGTTTAACCCTTGTTATTATATTCTTATAAATGCATGAGTTCTCCTGTTCTTTTTACCTGCTCAAAACCTTTCAGTCCCAGTTTTGTCACGAGTTGCCCTGCAGCAGATGCATCCCCTGTGTCCTCCCAGACTGCACTGGACCTGACGGCCAATCGTTCCTTTGCTCCCAGCAGTCTCAACTCTGCAAGCTGATCATGAATGGCCCTTTCTATCTCTGGAACCAGTTTGGTTTTCCTGAACAATTCAACGCATCTGGTGAAGATGAAAAGATCGGTCATGTATTGAATTCCGTTCAACTCCAAGTGTTTTGATCAGACATCTAAAAGAGTGTTTTTGATCTCGAAAGGAAGCCTCTGTGTTATTTATTTTCTAATTAAGTGTGACATTTGATAATGTGCCACTTCAAAAGGTCATCATGCAAAATAAAAACTCATGTAGTACAACATTGGCACTTAGTCAACCAGCTAAGCAATTGCCCCAGTATGACCTGTCTACAAGGCTAGGAAAAATCAAACCCAACCAATCCGTCAGTCCACATAAGTCTACTCTCAATCATCAGCAAAGTAATGGAAGGTATCATCGACAGTGCTGTCAAGCAGCACATGCACAATGGTAACTTGCTTACCAATACTCAGTTTGCATTTTGATGGATAACTCGGCTCCAAATTTTATTACTACCTTGTGTCAAACATGGGCCATCGCAGCTGAATTCTAAAAGTGAGGTGAGAGAGATTGGCCTCAGCATTGAGGCAGCACTTAACCAACTGTAGCCAAAATAAAATTTATACCAGTGAGGAAAAACTCTCTGACATAGCCCAAAAGATGGTTATTGGAGACTGATCAACCCAGGCCCAGAACATTGAGTCATAGAATCCTGCAATGCAGAAGGAGGCATTCGGCCTATCAAGTCTGCACTGACAACAATCCCACTGAGGCCCTATCCCCATAACCCCATGAATTTACCCTAGCTAATCCCCCTGACAGTAAAGGAGAAGTTGGCATGGCCAATCCACCTAACCCATACATCTTTGGACTGTGGGAGGAAACCAGGGCACCTGGAAGAAACCCGTGCAGACATGGGGAGAATATGCAAACTCCACATAGGCAGCGACTCAAGCTGGGAATCGAATTCAGATTCTTGGTGCTGTCATGCATGTAATCACTGGCCTACATTGGTTCCTGATCCAGCAGGTTCTTGATGTTTCAATTTATATCATTGTACCTTCGGGGTCCATGACCAACAAACCTCTGATCCCTTGAGCATTGATCTCGTTACCAGTGTTGTCACATCTCAGGGTTACTCCCAATGCTAAAAAGTCACCCTCACTTTGAACTCTACCAGGATTTTCCAGCCATACCTACCACAGGGATCATCTGATCCAACCCAAAGTCAACGGGCTTTAGGCTGGGTCTCCAAATGCCCTGCCGTGACAGGGCTGTAAAATCTTGGCCTGTCATTACAGCCCTATTCTTACAAAAACCTGCAACTCACCAAAGCGAGGTCGCAGGGAAAATGCTGGTGGACAATAAATGCTGTGGGAAGAAAGGAGCTATGATTGCTTTTACCTTTCGCACACTTGTTGAAGGTTTCCATTTTTACGTGTGCTACTGAAATACAGAAAGCATAATTAAAAATGAGGAAGTGATGGCAGACGACGGAATTCAAACATATGGCAATTCAGCGTGGTGTCAATTGTAAAGTGCAACTGAAATTGCATTGATCAAACACCGAAAATCAATTTGGAACCTTCCAATCATTAAAGTAAGTGAATGAGTATACCAGGTCACATCGTTCAGCTCTGCTACGACTTGGCGAAGGCTGCTGTTCATTTTCATCTGGTATTCCAGGGCTGCAATAGTGACACACAGGCCTGTAGGCACAAAAAACTGGCAGACAAAATATAGCAGGATATTAGATAGAGTCACAGAGGATATTAACCCTGGCTGAGCTGCTATTATTTGTCACCTTAATTTGATTACAGTGTTGTCCCTAGTAAATTGTTGCAATGTTTGGTTCAAACACACAAGAATGTAGCGGCTCCTAATGGCTGCAGCCTTAGCACCATGAAGGGACTGGAAAGCCTCCAGGGCTTGAGTAGCTGAACTGGCAATCTCTCAGCTTTCAATAAGCAATAATCGCTCCTCGGTTAAACCTTAACAGCTGCGATACTGCCACTGTGCAAAGGCAATCTCTCAACTACATTCAGCCATGCCAAATAAAATTAAAAGCCAGAGGTCAAACAGCAGTCACATTTGGGATTGATCAAAGGTTACACACGGGGGGTTTGGATTCGCAGTAGTGGGTGTAGCAATCCCAAGAATTGCAGCATCTGATACCACAAGATGAGTGGTGTCTGGAGATTTGCTGATGCATTCCAAAGTTCACCAGGTATCTTGTTTCAATTATTGGATAGAAATGGCTTGACACAAACTTTGCTTATTTGGATATATTCCTGGGATTTTTTCCTGCTGGGAAGTTCAAGGCTGTTGGAATTTCGAACAGTCTGCATTGAGAATGAATGGTCATCATTATCACTAGTTTTTGGCTTTGTCTGCACATCAATTATGTCATCATTTTTATATGCTGTTTCAGGTTTGATTAACTGCTACAAGAACTAGACAATGTTCTTCCAACATACCATGTCAAAACATCGAGGCCTACAGCAGTCTTGGTAAATAGTACTACGATAATTGTCCAACATTAATAAGTAACACTATTGCCTCTGATCACCAAGTTGCAGGTTCAAGTCCAACTTCAGAGACTTAAGCACATAGTCCAAGCTGAAGCACCAGTGTAATACCAAGGGAGTGTGAAGTTAAAGTTGGCTCTCTTAGCTAAAGGATGTCATGAGGCCATTTTGAAGAAAGGCATGGGAGTTCAGTAAAGTTTACTAACTAGTCACAAGTAGGCTTACATTCACACTGTAATGAAGTTATTGTGAGAATTCCCTAGTTGCCACACTCCAGTGCCTGTTCAGGTACACTGAGGAAGAATTTAGCATGGCCAATTCACCTAACTGCGCATCTTTGGACTGTGGGACAAAATCAGAGCACCTGGAGGGAACCTACGCAGACACAGTGAGGATGTGCACACAATGGCCCAAGCCAGGAATCAAACCTGGACCCCTTGAGCTGTGAGACAGCAGTGCTAACCATCATGCCACCCCCATTGTTCCTGGTGTCCTAGTCAATATTTATCCCACAATCTGTACCGTAAGAATGAATTCTCTCATTATTAGCGCATTGTTGTGTGAAAATTGGCAGCTGCATTTCCTACAGTGCGTCAGTGAGTGCAGTTCAATGGCACTCAATTAATTATTAAGTGCTTTGGAATATCCTGAGGTCATTAAAGGCAGTGTTGAAATGCAAGAATTTCTCCTTAACTTACAATGTGGCACAAAGGAAATGCCGATCCAATAACGTCTCACTGGATTTTTATCAGCCAGACCACCCACTCAATGGTGATAAAAATATATTAGATAGAAAAATCCTGAAGGCACAATGCTATATGTAATCCAAAGCACGTGGATCTACTTTATAACATAGAGATATGTAACATAAGATCGAGGTATGGAACTAATTTTCCCTCCAGTAAAGTTATGAGATGAAAAAGTCAAAATTCCACATAGGCACACAGAATTATTTTATTAGACATATGAATACAGTAAGAGGGCTCACAACACCAGGTTAAAGTCCAACAAGTTTATTTGGAATCACGAGCTTTTGGAGCACAGCTCCTTCATCAGGTGAGCACTCCCAAAGCTTGTGATTCCAAATAAACCCGTTGGACTTTAACTTGATGTTTTGAGACTTCTTACTGTGCCCACCCCAATCCAATGCCGGCATCTCCACATCACATATAAATATATTAAGTATAGGTTAATGTGATAGGTTACATTTAGTGTACGGGACAGCAGGAAAATGAGTAAATGTGCAAAGTTTCATTGCATCAAGGGTACCGCCATTAAACCTTCACATTTTCCAAAACTTTATGGATTGCGCCTACAGCTGTCCAATAGACATTTATCTGATTTTGTTTTCTAAAAAAGCGCACAGAGAGAAAAACAAAATGAGAAGTATATTAAAAAAACCTTTTTCGGATTAACAGTCAAACTGTGAAACCTGTTCAGCCATCCCTGAATCAGAGTGGGGCTGAAAGGAAGGTGAGGATATCAATTATGATATCATTTTATCTCTCTCCCACACTATAGCAAGGATGGGTTTGGGGTGAAGCAAGAGATCTACAGTATGGAGGCTGGCAATGGAAAGATGCATGCTGTTTTAGAACCCACTTCTGACAACTGGAAAATGGCCATGGTTGGCGCTGGGAAGTTTTCTTTGTGCAGATTTTTTGCATATGTAGCCCATCAACATCTGGTGCGACAAAGCATGTGAACAGCAAAGCACTAAATACCATCATAAAATTCCCCTCTAAGTCATACGACATCCTGACTTGGAACTGTCTCACAATTTCTTCATTATCGCTGAGTCAAGGTCCTGGAACTCTATGCCTAACGGCACTGTAAGCTTATCGATACCACAAGGACTGCAGAGCTTCAAGAAAGCAGCTCACCCTCACCTTCTCAATGACAACTGGGAAAGGGCAATAAATACTCATCTTTATAGTGATGTTCTGAAAGATTAGATAATGCTGTCAATGGGAGTAATGCAGCAGAAAGTTAGAAAAGGACTGGAACAGCTAGATGTGGAAAGGCAGCACCAGGAGTGGCGGAGGCATAATGGCATTGTCGCTGGAGTAGTAATCTGGAGACGCATGCTAATTCTCTGAGGTCAGGAGTTCAAATCCCGCCATAGCAGATGGAGAAATTTGAGTTCAATAAAATTCTGAAATTGAGAATCAACTGATGACCCTGAATCTACTGTGGTTAAAAACCCATCTGGCTCACAAATGCCCTATTGGGAAGGAAATCTGTTGTCCTTACCTGGTCTGGCCAACATGTGACTCCAGACCTACAGCAACGTAGCTGACTCTTAAAACTCCCTCAGGGATGGGCAATAAATGCTGACCCAGCCAGCAAAGCCCACTTTCCATGAACAAATAAAAAAAAAAGATTGTATAGAACAGCGCAACTTGGAACCTCTCAAGTCTTTCACCTGCTTACATTGTCCACCAGACCAGGCCTCCATTCCTGTGAATATTCAAGGCTCCCTTACTAATGATTGGTAATCCATATTTGCACAAATATTGGGTGTCATCATAGAACTAGTCTTTTGAAATCAAATTCACAAGGCAAAAAATGTAATGCGGGAACCATTAAAAGTATAAAGAACCCTGTGCAGCAATTAAGTCGACAGAAGTAGGAACAATGTGCTTGAAAACGATCTTTTCATTTCTAAGTGGCCAGTTCAATTCCAAAATGTGCAGATCTGATTAAGTACTCAGCTGTATCTGGCAGCTGTTGAAAATCAAAATATAAAATGATCGGAATTAATTTTCCAGGTCACTAGTTCACATCACAAAGAAATAACATCGAGAGAATTGTATCTGATGCATTCTCAATACGAGTTGCCCCTGCTACATGAGAATATTTGAACGTTGATCTTTCCGATGTTCACATAGAAGTCTCTGTGGTGACTGAGCATGACGGAGGAAGTACAGATCTGCTCCCAAAGATCTCCCATCTATTTAAAGTAGTGGATAGGGAGGGACCCATGGATAGTTCACCTGTGAGTTTATGAGCTGAACAGTCGAATCAGCCAATTGAATTATTTTGACAATATGTCTGTAATACATAACGCTCACTGACTGGCAGCTACATCAGTGGTTAATACTGCTGCCTCACAGCATCAGGGACCCGGGTTCAATTCTGACCTTGGGTGGTTATCTATGTGGAGTTTGCGCATTTTTTTAAATTTTTGTTTTATTTGTCACAAGAAGGCTTACATTAACACTGCAATGAAGTTACTGTGAAAATCCCCTACATTTCGACACCTGTTCAGGTACACTGAGGGAGAATTTAGCATGGCCAAACGCACCTAACCAATATGCCTTTCGGACTGTGGGAGGGAGCCGGAGGAAACCCATGCAGACACAAGAACATGTAAGCTCTGCACAGACAGTGACCTGAGTCAGGGTCCCTGGCCCTGTGAGGCAGCAGTGCTAATCACTGTGCTCCCCATGTGAGTTCCCTCTGAATACTCCAGTTTCCTCCCATATTCCAAAGGTGTTATTGACCATGCTAAATGGCCCCTTAGTGTCAGGGGGGCTAATGGGGTAAATATGTGGGGTTATAGAGATAGAGCCAGGATGGGATTCTTGTTGATGCTAACTCAATGGGCCGAATGTCCTCCTTCTGCACTGCAGGGATTCCATGATTCGATCTCCAGCATGAATTATTCTAATCAAAAACCCTATTCAAGTGAGATGATAGGGATGGGCTTTAGCTCCAGGCAAGCCCTGACCTTACAGCCCTGCTAAAACTGCTTTCAGACTCATGCTCAATCCCTGTTTTGTCCCTCACCAACAAAAATTCAACACAACATTCCCGCCACCTCACCTTTCTTTACCCACCTGATTCCCGAGGCGTTTCCGCATTTCTGTTAGCTGTGCCAGCTGAGCTCCTTTACTGCCCACCACTGCAGTGCACTGGCACATCTCATCAGAGAGCGCCAACACCAACTTGGAGCACTCTGGCGCCGCAGGTTCCTGGAACGGTTCAGCTGGCATTAAGTCTGGAGCCTGTCGGCCACTTTCATTTCTGACAGATGGCAAAAGAAACCCATTACTTGCTCAGCATGAGGGAAAAATGCTTTTAAGAACATAAGAACATAAGAACATAAGAACATAAGAAATAGGAGCAGGAGTAGGCCATCTGGCCCTTCGAGCCTGCCCCGCCATTCAATAAGATCATGGCTGATCTGTCGTGGCTCAGTTCCACTTTCCCGCCCTCTCCCCATAACCCTTAATCCCCTCTCTTATCAAAAACCCATCAACCCGCTTCTTAAAAATATTTAGCGAGGCAGCCTCCACCACTTCAACGGGCAGAGAATTCCAGAGATTCACCACCCTTTGAGTGAAGAAGTTCCTCCTCAACTCCGTTCTGAACCGCCCCCCCTTTATCTTGAGGCTGTGCCCCCTAGTCCTACTGTCTTTTTTGAGCGGGAAGAGTCTTTCCACCTCTATCCTATCCATCCCATTCATCATCTTATACGTCTCAATGAGATCTCCCCTCATTCTTCTAAACTCTAACGAGTACAAGCCTAGTTTATTCAGCCTCTCCTCATAGCTCAACCCCCTCAACTCCGGTATCAGCCTAGTAAACCTCCTCTGCACTCCCTCCAAGGCCAAAATATCCTTGCGCAGGTGCGGCGCCCAAAACTGCACACAGTACTCCAGCTGCGGCCTCACCAATGCCCTATACAGCTGCAGCAAGACCTCCCTACTTTTATATTCAATCCCCCTCGCTATGAAGGCCAGCATCCCATTCGCCTTCCTGACCACCTGCTGCACCTGCAGGCTGGGTTTTTGCGACTCATGCACAAGGACCCCGAGGTCCCTCTGCACCGTCGCCTGCTGCAGTTTTTCGCCACGTAAGTAATAGTCCTTCCTACCATTCTTCCTACCAAAGTGGACCACCTCACACTTGCCAACATTAAATTCCATTTGCCATTTCCTGGCCCATTCGCCCAGCCTATCTAGATCCTTCTGCAGACTCTCCACACCCTCCGCACAATTTGCCTTTCCCCCAATCTTGGTGTCATCAGCAAATTTCGACACCCTACACTCGGTTCCCTCCTCCAGATCATCTATATAAATGGTAAATAGCTGAGGCCCCAGCACCGACCCCTGGGGCACCCCACTAGTCACCAACCGCCAATCCGAATAGCACCCATTGACCCCCACTCTCTGCCTCCTATTTGACAACCAATCCTCTATCCACGCTAACACCCTACCCCCAACTCCATGTCCTCTGACCTTCTGCAATAACCTCTTGTGAGGTACCTTGTCAAACGCCTTCTGAAAATCCAGAAAGACCACATCCACCGGCTCTCCTCTATCCACCGCCCTAGACACATCCTCATAGAACTCCAGTAAATTTGGTCAGTATATGGATTAGCTTTTTACAGAAAACATACCTGTAATGAAATTCAGCTATACCCCAGCCGCGAACAGTTAAATTCAAACGGTAGTTGGCCACACATTCATGGATTCTACTTTCCCAATTTAGTCCGCCATACATGACAGGGGAAGCACTTTTATCAATTGACACTTGTAGGTGATATAACTGGCCTTCTGTAGCAAGAGAGAGAAATGTGTAATAATATCCATTTTAAAAACTGACAATTTCCAAAGGTCTAGCTAGATATATACACTTCTATATTTTAATAACCCACATGGTTTGTAGGTTGTATTTCCTATAATCAATGCTATAGGATGACATGGTGGCACAGCGGTCAGTACTGCTGTCTCACAGCGTCAGGGACCCGGGTTCAATTCCAGCCTTGGGTGACTGCCTGTGTACAATTTGTACGTTCTTCCCGTGTCTACGTGGGCTTTGTCCAGGTGCTCTGGTTTCCTCCCACAGTCTAAAGATGTGCAGATTATCAGATTGGCCATGCTCTTTCGTGTCAGGGTAAATACGTAAGATTACGGGACCTGGGTGGGATTGTTGCTGGCACAGACTTGATGGGCTGAAGGCGCTGTGGGGATTCTATAAATACACAGCACAGCACAGTTTTATAACATGATTTATTGCATCTGTCCAGCAATACGATATGTAAATGTAGAAGCACAAGAGTACACATTCTCCCATAATCTTACCTGCTGTAAATTTGAATCTGTACAGGTCAGCAATGATCCCATCATCAGCAATATCCGCTAAAGAAGCATCTGACCAGTCAATCGCAACCTTGCTCCCATTTGGAAACATCACGTAACCTATAACCATACTGGAAAGACATCATCAGCTATTTACAAACTGAACAAGTTGAAGCTTCTTCTGATGTTATTCTACATTAATGTTATTCTACATTATTCTACACAAAGTTTCTTACTGTGCAGACTTTTACATTGTTAGATGTATTAAAACTTTTGATTGCTAATATTGCATAATTCCATTTGCCAGGTGATTTGGTATTGAAATATGTAAAGGATGTACACATATCAATTCCAGTGGCAGCCGTCAGTCTCATTAGATGGTGATGCCCAACTCTCAGTGTAAAACTCATCGGCCATATTGTGTTAACTCTCTCCCACTCTTGGCTACTTGAATACATTCTGAGTGTAAATAAACTAATCCTTTGAGCTCATCTTCTCAGGAGTTTGCTCTGGAGTTTTTAATAGAATACTGGATTGCACCAAATCTGAGGAATTGGGAATATGGTACTGCTTTTTAAAGAGAGAAACAACAAAACACCTTTCTATCTATGGGTAGATTATGAAAGAAAAAAGCTGGTCTTGTTTAAATTAACTCCTTCTATGTCCATGATACAAACCAAGCCCGGTAATGATACAGTGACAACAGGGACAGGTATAGGGTGCTACTGGGAGTCTTCATCATAACCCTATACACAAGCATCCTTCGGATGGCAGTCACTCTCAACAGATCAGAGTAGGTATGGATTTGTATTCTGCTGAGTGACAAAGCAGAACTATTCAAGTACAATGATACTCTTCTCACTCTGAGGAAGGAGAAGTAATCCTAAACACACTTTTTCCTCAGATGGTGATGGCTAACACGAGGGTACATAGCTTTAAATTGAGGGATTATAAATATAGGACGGATGTCAGAGGTAGGTTCTTTACTCAGAGGGTAGTAAGGGTGTGGAATGCCCTGCCTGCAGCAGTAGTGGACTCGCCGACTTTAAGGGCATTCAAATGTTCATTGGATAGGCATATGGATAATATTGGAATAGTTTAGGTTAGACGGTCATTAGATTGGTTCCACTGGTCGGTGCAACATCGAGGGCTGAAGGGCCTGTACTGTGCTGTAATGTTCTATGTCTTATGTTCTACAATCTGCTCCCCCTGCACCTGCGAGATTACCACATCTGGCTGGTCATCCACTCATGCGGTTGACATGTAAAGGGCAGGACATCGCAGGAAGCTTGCTTCATGGAATGCAAGGATACTTCGAGACGTCAGGACTGAGACAAGAGCACTGAACAGCCCTTATAGGCAGAATGTTGGGGTGGTACAACATCAACTTGCTGCTGTAAGTGAAACAAGACTCACTGAGGGGTTAGCAAGTCCAAGGACCAGCCTCAACATCAGGTGTGAGCTTTACCTTTCAATCTGCGTGAACAAGCAAACTTGACTTGGCCCATAACAGGATTAATCATCGACTCATGATTCTTTGTTTGAGTCATGTCCCTGTCAGTAACCAGTATAGGGCACTCATGAGTAGAATTATAGAATCATAGGATCCTTACATTGTAGAAGGCGGCCGTTCAGTACATCATGTCTGCACCGACTGTACGAAGCTGATTTACCCACGCTCTATCCCCGTAATCCCACGTATTTACCTTTTTGATCCCCCTAATCTACACATCTCTGGACACTAAAGGGCAATTTGGCATAGCCAATCCACATAACCTGCACATCTTCGGAGGAAACCGGAGCACCCGGAGGAAACCCACACACAGATGGGGAGAATGTGCAAACTCCACGCAGGCAGTCGCTCAAGGCCGGAATCGAATCCGGGTCCTTGGTGCTGTGAGGCAGCAATGCTAACCAATGTGGAGTCCCCAAGACATTAGTGTCCATGCTACAACAATGACACATATAGACAATGTCAAAGATGCATTATAATGAGGACCTCTGCGAAAGAACCAGGACAAACTCGTGGAGCCCTGACTATAACACATGGAGTGGAGTACTCAGGCAGCATGGTACCCCAGAGAAACTGCAGTAGCCACATTGTTTCAAGTGCAGTGATTTGAATTAACAATCACAAGCACCAACTTCCAGGAAGCAGACAAACTGAGAACAACATGGATGCACCCCAGATCTAAACACATGGACGTGATTTTTGCAGTACATCAAATTCAAGAAAATTCAAAAGGACCTCTATTTGGGGTTAATTGCCCTGACCAAGTCCACTGTGTAGGCCAGTGGAGGTTTCTGCACAAATATGGCTTCCCTGAAAAGATTATCAGTGTATTTAGCTAATTCCTGAATGGCCTGATGCCCAGTGTGATGCAAAATGGCATTTCATCAGATGCCTTTTACCAATGGCAGCATATCTGTGGCTGTGTACTGACTCCTGCTCTGCTTGTCACATACTCATGATGTGGGTATGCCGGCGTTGGACTGGCGTAAACACAGTAAAAAGTCTGACAACACCAGGTTTTAGTCCAACCTATTTATTTGATAATATACTCACAAGCTTTCGAGGGACACCCTCTTCGTCACCCTCTCCATTCACCTGACGAAGAGGGTGTCCCTCGAAAGCTTGTGAGTATATTATCAAATAAATAGGTTGGACTAAAACCTGGTGTTGTCAGACTTTTTACTGTGTCACACACTCTGCAGCCATGGTCTCATAACGCACCCGATTCGGGAGTACACATTCAATTTAGGACAGATAGCAACCTCCACATCTTGCAAAGGACAAGAAGTTTCAACTTTATCAATCACTTTTGCTACAGTCGTACAACGTTTTGGTGAGACTGCATGCGTGTGGAGTTTTAGTCTTCACATTTAAGAAAGGATATACTAGCATTGGAGGCAGGACAGCAAAGGTTCACTAGGTTGGTCCCTGGGATGAACAGGTTGTCCTATGACGAGAGGTTGAGTAAATTGAGCCAATATTCTCTGGAGTTTAGAAGAATGAGAGGCGATCTCATCGGAACCTGGGGGAGACAATGGCCCAGTGGTATTATCGCTAGACTATTAATCCAGAGGCTCAGCTAATGTTCTGGGGACCCGTCTTTGAATCCTGCCACAGTGGGTAGTTGAATTTGAATTCAATAAGGGGTGCTTGGAATTAAAATTCTACTAAGGTTACTCATGTATACTGAACAGCTAGCAACTGGTTGAACTCTTGTTTGGGGATGATTATCCTCTCACGACAAAAAGTCCAGAGCACATTGAACTGCTTGTTGACTGCTCTAACCTTGCAACACTCCTGAAAAGAACAGGTGTCTTGTACCAGTCCACCCTGGCTACTTAATCACAGACCTGGCAGTCACTATTTACAACACCATCCTCGGTTCAGTACACAAGCTGTGCTATCTTTTGGGGTATCCTCTGGAGTAACATCACACTGGATGATGAAATCAAGGATTGCCTGGCTAAAGCAAGCTCTGCATTTGGCAGACCCACCCATTACTTTGTAAATAGCATGGAGTTTGTCTCAGAACAAAGATCAAACTCCAACAGGCAGTGATTCTTAAATCACTCCTTTATGACTGTAAGATTGGGACAGCTTACCAGCATCACATGAAACAGGTAGAAGTATTCAGTCTTTGCTGTCTAAATTTGATTTGCAATATTAAGTGCAGGACAAAATTGCCAACACTGTGTACACTCCTTGCACACTGCTGCATGCCTGGCATCCAGAACATGCTGGCTCATCAGAGCTCAGCTTTACTCAGCCACGTGGCTTGCACGGAGGATTCCTGCATTCCAGCGGCAGCACTGTGGCTAGCTGAGTCATATCATGTTCCAAACTTAGATATAGATAACAAGGATACGTATGTTGACTCCTATTTATTGCCTACCGCTCAGCCTTCAACATAACACAAAACTCATCTCCAAACTCTGTGACCTGGGCCTCGGCACTTCCCTCTGCAACTGCATCCTGGACTTCCTAACTCACAGGCCACAATCAGTAAGGATAGGCAACAACACTTTCTCCACAATAATCCTCAACACCAGTTCTTCATAAGGCTGTGTTTTCAGCTCCCTACTGTACTCCTTGTGCACGTATAGCTGTGCAGCCAAAATTCCCCCTCCAATTTGATTTTCAAGTTTGCTGGCGACATCACGGTAGTGGGTCAGATCTCAAACAATGACGAAACAGAGTACATGAATGAGATAGAGAGTCTGGTGAACTGGTCCGGCAATAATAATCTCTCCCTCAATGTCAACAAAATGAAGGAGATTGTCATCGACTTCAGGAAGCGTAAAGGAGAACATTCCCCTGTCTACATCAAGGGGAACAAAGTAGAAAGGGTCGAGAGCTTCAAGTTTTTAGGTCTCCAGATCACCAACAACTTGTCCTGGTCCTCCCATGCTGATACTATAGTTAAGAAAGCCACCAATGCCTCTGCTTTCTCAAAAAACGAAGGAAATTTGGCATGTCAGCTATGACTCTCAGCAACTTTTACAGATGCACTATAAGAAGCATTCTTTCTGGTTGTATAACAGCTTGGTATGGTTCCTGATCTGCCCGAGACTGCAAGAAGCTACAAAAGCTCTTGAATGTAGCCCAATCCATCATGCAAACCAGCCTCCCATCCATTGACTCTGTCTACATTTCCCTCTGCCTCGGCAAAACAACCAGCATAATTAAGGACCCCATGAACCCTGGACATTCTCTCATCTATCTTCTTACTTTGGGAAAAAGATCCAAAAGTCTGAGGTCACATACCAACTGAACAGCTTCTTTCATACTGCTGTCAGATTTTTGAATGGACTAACCTTGTATTAAGTTGCTCTTTCGCTACACCCTAGCCATGGCTGTAACATTACATTCTGCGCTCCCTCCTTTCCATCTCTATGAATGGTATGCTTTGTCTGCATAGTGCGCAAGAAACAATACTTTTCACTGTATGTTAATGCATGTGACAGTAATAAGTCAGATCAAATCAAAATCAACTGTAAGACAATATGAAAATTAACTTCAGGATTTGCAAGTTGGGTCCAAATGCAGGGCCAAAAGAAAATGCCACACATGCGATGATGCCAGACAGTAAAGCAGTCTTCTTTATTTTAACTTGTTGACGTAATGGGAAAAACCATTGTCATCCACTGAACACACCAGAAGAAGTTAGGGCTGGTACATTAAGATCTAAACCAGCCTCCCATCCATTGACTCTGTCTACACTTCCCAGTGCCTTGGAAAAGCAGCCAGCATAATTAAGGAGCCCATGCACCCCAGACATTCTCATTTCCACCTTCTTCCATCAGGAAAAAGATACAAAAGTCTGAGGCCAACCAACACAGAACAGTTTCTTCCCTGCTGCTGTCAGATGTTTGAATGGACCTATCTTGCATTAAGTTGATCTTCCTCTGCTCTACACCCGAGCTATGACTGTGGTACTACGTTCAGCACTCTCTTGTTTCCTTCTCTATGAACAGTATGCTTTGTCTGTATAGCGCACAAGAAACAATACTTTTCATTGTATACTAATACATGTGACAATAATAAATCAAATCAATATGAATTTTTATTATGTTTGATTTACTTACAGTCAAACAACAGATGGGATCTTCCAGGTCAGCCATACCAGGACCTGCTGTGGGGAAGCAATGGGCCAGCCAAAAGTCCATTGACTTTCAGTGGGGCTGGAATATCCCAGTGGCAGGAAGGGCTGGAAAAGCCCAGCCAACCTCTGGTCTTGAAAACTTCTCTTTACGAATGTGGAGTCACATTCCTTCAGAGTTTACTGTTGGAGATTCTTAAAAAGTCAAAAATTGAAATTAACTTTTTAGATTTTTTTTGAGTTCTCTTAATCCCAGCTTTCATCCTTTTAAGAACATAAGAACATAAGAAATAGGAGCAGGAGTAGGCCATCTAGCCCTTCGAACCTGCCCCACCATTCAATAAGATCATGTCTGATCTGTCATGGCTCAGTTCCACATTCCCGCCGTCTCCCCATAACCCTTAATCCCCTCGCTTATCAAAAACCCATCAACCCGCGTCTTAAAAATATTTAGCAAGGCAGCCTCCATCACCTCAACGGGCAGAGAATTCCAGAGATTCACCACCCTTTGAGTGAAGAAGTTCCTCCTCAACTCCGTTCTAAACCGCCCCCCCTTTATCTTGAGGCTGTGCCCTCTAGTCCTACTGTCCTTTCTGAGCAGGAAGAGTCTCTCCACCTCTATCCTATCCATCCCATTCATCATTTTATATGTCTCTATGAGATCTCCCCTCATTCTTCTAAACTCTAACGAGTACAAGCCTAGTTTATTCAGCCTCTCCTCATAGCTCAACCCCCTCAACTCCGGTATCAGCCTAGTAAACCTCCTCTGCACTCCCTCCAAGGCCAAAATATCCTTGCGTAAGTGTGGCGACCAAAACTGCACACACTACTCCAGCTGCGGCCTCACCAATGCCCTATACAGCCGCAGCAAGACCTCCCTACTTTTATATTCAATCTCCCTCGCTATGAAGGCCAGCATCCCATTCGCCTTCCTGACCACCTGCTGCACCTGCAAGCTGGGTTTTTGCGACTCATGCACAAGGACCCCGAGGTCCCTCTGCACTGTCGCCTGCTGCAGTTTTTCGCCACGCAAGTAATAGTCCTTCCTACCATTATTCCTACCAAAGTGGACCACCTCGCAATTACCAACATTAAATTCCATTTGCCACTTCCTGGCCCATTCGCCCAGCCTATCTAGATCCTTCTGCAGACTCTCCACACCCTCCGTGCAATTTGCCGTTCCACCAACCTTGGTGTCATCAGCAAATTTCGACACCATACACTCGATTCCCTCCTCCAGATCATCTATATAAATGGTAAGTAGCTGAGGCCCCAGCACCGACCCCTGGGGCACTCCACTAGTCACCATCCGCCAATCCGAACAGCACCCATTAACCCCCACTCTCTGCCTCCTATTTGACAACCAATCCTCTATCCACGCTAACACCCTACCCCCAACTCCATGCCCTCTTACCTTCTGCAATAACCTCTTGTGAGGTACCTTGTCAAACGCCTTCTGAAAATCAAGAAAGACCACATCCACCGGCTCTCCTCTATCCACCGCCCTAGACACATCCTCATAGAACTCCAATAACTTCTATTTTGCTTTCTGTATATGATTTCAAATTCAATTAAATGTGCTAATTTAAACATTAGACTGTGTGTGTGATTTTCCAGCCATGCTTGCCCTGAAACCAGAAAATCCCACCCAAGGTCAATGGACCTTTCCGTGGTTCATCCCTTGCCCACTCTGATTCCCATGGCGGGTGGAAGGGGAAAATTTATCTGTCTGTGTGGTTCAATTTGGCTGGTGGAGAAGACACGCTGCTACTTGCCTTATTCACACAAATCCCAGTCTGCTGCACTGAAAGAGATATCTAATTATTTTAAGTTGCCTTGCAAAAGCCCAGAAACATCCTGTGGGCAGCTACAGGCATAATGAATGGCAACGATTGAAGAAGTCAGGCACGTTGTTTCAATGAGGATGATTATGAGAATATTAAATAATTAATAATCTACATTGTATCAAGTGAATAAAGTCTTTCACCTCCAGATAACAAGTCACAAACCTTACTAGAGTGAGTCAGCACATATCACTTACTTTGTGGTGGTTGCAGAAATAGAGAGCGCAATTAAATTCACTGATAATCCATTCTACAGGAAATAAAGAAACAGTGAATTATTGGACCACTTTCCAAGCAGCATTAAGCAATCCTCATAATCTAAATTCATTAGACAAAATTCCACAATTCTCTGATGGATGGATAATATAGGTCATTATATTTGTAGTAGTTATAAAGACTTAGCTTTTTTTTAAAATTACACTTTTAAACCTTTGTTGGTTCAAGACATTTGGTATTTCATGAATCTTGAATTTGAACTTATAGTATGACCATAAAAGATTAACAGCACCTCAGAATTTGGTAATGAAATCTATCACCAACTTCTTAAGGACAAGTCGGCATCACCAGAGTCATCAGTATGAATTAATTAATTGTTAAGGACAAGAAGGTGGATTTTAACGAACAAAGGTAATTCATTAGTGTCACAAATAGGCTTACATTAACACTGCAATGAAGTTACTTTGAAAATCCCCAAGTCGCCACACTCCGGCACCTGTTCAGGTACACTGAGGGAAAATTTAGCATGGCCAATGCACTCTTACCAGCACGTCTTATGGACTGTGGGAGGAAAGCGAAACACCTGGAGGAAATCCATGCAGACACAGGGAGAATGTGCAGACTCCGCACAGGCAGTGACCCAAGCTGGGAATCGAACCTGGGTTCCTGGCGTTGTGAGGCAATGAAAAAGCGGGGAATATATGCAGGGTGATGTGGCCTCCATTGGCAACAGCAAGTGTGAGAATAATTACCAACTATTTACCATGAAATTCAAATCAAAGTGAGGCTATTATCAAAGAAATTATGAATGGTCTGCACCTCAAGGGTATTTGAGCATAAAAATCCTCATCTGACATAAGGAGGGTTTGGGGGTGCGGTGGGGAGGGGGGTGTTGGAATGTTCTAGTCATTCATGCTGACAGCTTTTCTGGTCCCACTGCAGTCAACAGAGATTTGGGTGAGTGCCAAGCTCTCTGTCCTTGCTTGCAATGGCGGTGGGGAGTGAATGGCTGGAAATTTCCGGCCAAGGTACGTCTAAAACACTATTATATTTCCCATTAGGAGAATGATGATTTTCTAGATTCTGGCATAGTTCCTACAGATTGGAAGATAGCTAATGTAACCCAGTTATTGAGGAAATAAATAGTGATGTCTTGAGGCCTGTGCATATTATAGAGAAGGAGGTGCTGGAAATCTTAGAAACAATCAAGGTAGATAAGTCTGCGGGATCCGATGAGGTATATCCCAGGACATTGTGGGAGGCTAGAGAGGAAATTGCAGGTCCCTGAGCTGAGATATTTGAATCATCAGTAGTCACGGGTGAGGTGCCTGAAGATTGGAGAGTGACAAACGTTGTGTCTTTATTTAAAAAAGGCTGCAGGGAAAAGCCTGTGAACTATAGGCCAGTGAGCCTCACATCTGTGATGGGTAAATTGTTGGAAGGTATTTTGAGAGGCAGGGTCGACAGGCAAGGACTGATTAGGGATAGTCAGCTATAAACCATGAGTGGAAAATCATGTCCCACAAATTTAAGGGGTAACCAAGAAGGTAGATGAGGGCAGTGCAGCTGATGTTGTCTACATGGACTTTAGCAAGGCCTTTGACAATATGCCACATGGTAGGTTGTTGCATAAAGTTAAATCTCACGGGATCCCGGGTGAGGTATCTAAATGGATTCAAAATTGGCTTCTTGACAGAGGCCAGAGGGTGGTTGTGGAGAATTGTTTTTCAAACTGGAGACCTGTGACCAGCAGTGTGTCTCAGGGATCAGTGCTGGGTCCACTGTTATTTGTCATTTATATTAATGATTTGGATGAGAATATAGGGGGCATGGTTAGTAAATTTGCAGATGACACCAAGGTTGGTGGCCTAATGGGCAGTGAAGAACGCTATCTCCAATTGCAATGGGATGTTGATCTATTAGGCCAGTGGGCTGACGAATGGCAGATGGAGTTTAAT
This sequence comes from Carcharhinus amblyrhynchos, assembly GCF_965287045.1. Taxonomy (NCBI): domain Eukaryota; kingdom Metazoa; phylum Chordata; class Chondrichthyes; order Carcharhiniformes; family Carcharhinidae; genus Carcharhinus; species Carcharhinus amblyrhynchos. The sequence continues at coordinate 15,048,420 of NC_137327.1, forward strand.
TTAGACAAATGTGAGGTGATGCATTTTGATAGATTGAACCAGGGCAGGACTTACTCAATTAATGGTAGGGCACTGGGGAGAGTTACAGAACAAAGAGATCCAGGGGTACATGTTCATAGCTCCTTGAAAATGGAGTCACAGGTGGACAGAGTGGTGAAGAAATCATTAGACATGCGTGGTTTCATCGGTCAGAACATTGAATAAAGGAGTTGGAATATCTTGTTAAAGTTGTACAAGACATTGGTAAGACCACACATGCAATATTGTGTGCAATTATGGTCACCATAGGATATTATTAAACTAGAAAGAGTGCAGAAAAGATTTACTAGGATGGTATCGGGACTTGATGGATTGAGTTATAAGAAGAGGCTGGATAGACTGGGACTTTTTTCTCTGGAGCATAGGAGGCTGAGGGGTGACCTTATAGAGGTCTATAAAATAATGAGGGGCACAGATCAACTGGAAGGTAGGGAAGTCTAAAACTAGAGGGCATATGTTTAAGGTGAGAGGGGAGGAATACAAATGTGTCCAGAAGGGCAGTTTTTTCACACAGAGGGTGGAGAGTGTTTGGAACAAACTGCCAGTGGTAATAGTAGAAGCAGGTACAATTTTATCTTTTAAAAAGCATTTAGATAGTTCCATGGGTACGATAGGTATAGAGGGATATGGGCCAAATGCGAGCAATTGGGATTAGCTTTGAAGTTTTAAAAAAAAAGGTGACATGGGCAAGTTGGGCTGAAGGGCCTGTTTCCATGCTGTAAACCTCTATGACTCTATTTTAAAAAGGAGGCATACATTCCCCGCTTTTTCGTCCAAAAGCACAGTGGCAGAATGGTTAGCACTACTGCCTCACAGCGCCAGGGACCAGGTTCCTGGCTTAGGTCACTGTCTGTGAGGCATTTACACGCTCACCCCATGTCTGCGTGGGTTTCCTTCCACAGTCTGAAAGACATGCTGGTTAGGTGCACTGGCTATGCTAAATGACACGATAGACCATTCAGCAAGCCCATTATCAAAGATTTTATAGATTCCAGAGATGAGAGGGTTGGCTTATGAAGAGAGACTGAGGCTGTCCTTATTGGAATTCAAAAGAATGAGGGGGGATCTTATAGAAACATATAAGATCATAAAGGGAATAGATAAGAAGCTAGAAGGAGGGAAATTGTTTCCACTGGCAGGTGAAGCTAGAACAATGGGGCATGGCCTCAAAAAGGGGAAGCAGATTTAGGACTAAGTTGAGAGGAACTTCTTCACACAAAGAGTTGTGGACCTGTCGAACTCCCTGCTCAGTGAAGCAGTTGAGGCTACCTCACTGAATGTTTTTAAGGCAAGAATAAATAAATTTTTGAGCAGTAAAGGAATTAAGAGTTATGGTGAGCGGGCGAGTAAGTGGAGCTGAGCCCTCAAAAGGATCAGCCATGATCTTATTGAATGGCGGAGCAGGCTTGAGGGGCCAGATGGCCTACTCCTAGTTCTTAATGTTCTTACGAATAATGTGAGGTTATCCACTTGGGTAGAAAGAACAAGAAGACAGATTATTTATTATCTGAATGGTTATGAACTAAGAGAAGGGAATATACAACGAGAACTGGGTATCCTTACACACCATCATTGAATGTAAGCACACAGGTGTAGAAGGCGTGAAAGAAAGAAAATGGTACATTGATCTTCCTAGCAAGTATAAGAACATAAGAAATAGGAGCAGGAGTAGGTCATCTAGCCCTTCGAGCCTGCCCCGCCATTCAATAAGATCATGGCTGATCTGTCGTGGCTCAGTTCCACATTCCCGCCCTCTCCCCATAACCCCTAATCCCCTCTCTTATCAAAAACCCATCAACCCGCGTCTTAAAAATATTTAGCGAGGTAGCCTCCACCACTTCAACGGGCAGAGAATTCCAGAGATTCATCACCCTTTGAGTGAAGAAGTTCTTCCTCAACTCCGTTCTAAACCGCCCCCCCTTTATCTTGAGGCTGTGCCCCCTAGTCCTACTGTCCTTTCTGAGCGGGAAGAGTCTCTCCACCTCTATCCTATCCATCCCATTCATCATCTTATACGTCTCAATGAGATCTCCCCTCATTCTTCTAAACTCTAACGAGTACAAGCCTAGTTTATTCAGCCTCTCCTCATAGCTCAACCCCCTCAACTCCGGCATCAGCCTAGTAAACCTCCTCTGCACTCCCTCCAAGGCCAAAATATCCTTGCGTAAGTACGGCGACCAAAACTGCACACACTACTCCAGCTGCGGCCTCACCAATGCCCTATACAGCCGCAGCAAGACCTCCCTACTTTTATATTCAATCTCCCTCGCTATGAAGGCCAGCATCCCATTAGCCTTCCTGACCACCTGCTGCACCTGCAGGCTGGGTTTTTGCGACTCATGCACAAGGACCCCGAGGTCCCTCTGCACCGTCGCCTGCTGCAGTTTTTCTCCACGTAAGTAATAATCCTTCCTACCATTATTCCTACCAAAGTGGACCACCTCACACTTGCCAACATTAAATTCCATTTGCCAGTTCCTGGCCCATTCGCCCAGCCTATCTAGGTCCTTCTGCAGACTCTCCACACCCTCTGCGCAATTTGCCGTTCCACCAACCTTGGTGTCATCAGCAAATTTCAACACCATACACTCGGTTCCCTCCTCCAGATCATCTATATAAATGGTAAATAGCTGAGGCCCCAGCACCGACCCCTGGGGCACTCCACTAGTCACCAACCACCAATCCGAATAGCACCCATTGACCCCCACTCTCTGCCTCCTATTTGACAACCAGTCCTCTATCCACGCTAACACCCTACCCCCAACTCCATGTCCCCTGACCTTCTGCAATAACCTCTTGTGAGGTACCTTGTCAAACGCCTTCTGAAAATCAAGAAAGACCACATCCACCGGCTCAGCATTGCATGTTTTCAAGAAGAAATTAGATATGGCTGTTGGGGCAAAGGGGTTCAAAGGATATGGACAGAAAGAAGGATGAGGCTGAGTTGGATGATCAGCCATGATCATAATGAATGGCAGAGCAAGCTCGAAGGGCTGAATGGCCACTGGTGCACAATTGTTCTATGTTTCCATGTTTCTGTGAGAGCACATTGGGGATTTGACATATAATAATTCTGCAATCTGTCTCTTTGTATTGGTCAATTTCAATGACCAGAAATACCTGGGCCTTTTCATGAGGTTTCACCTGAGTTTGTGTTAGCCATTCATGGCATTTGACACAACGTGCCAAAAATCGTAAAACTAAAGATTTATCTCTCCTGTGTGCAGTTTTGGAATTCCTCCATTCGAAGGGATCCATTGCAAAAGAGTTCAGAGATCAACAAAGATGCTCCCAAGAGTTAAACCATATGCCAAATCTTGCTGCCTTTCACGTCAGTGAGATGCTATGGTCTTGCCAGCAGCAGCCCATTGTGGGTTTCCTGGTGATGAAGGGCACGTGCAATGGGAAGCTGTGTTGACTACAGTGGGACCATGTGACCCCTGCAAGCTGTGTACCGCAGAGAGGGAGTAAAATCTCGCTGGGAGTGTGCGATTTGGAGCAAGGAACTTGTTTTCGTTCGAGAAAATATGACCAAATAAGCAAAACAGATGTTGTAAATATAAGCAGATCATTTAACTAGATCTGTTCATGTGGGCGCAAGTTAAACACTAACAAAGCAGGTTTCAAACGAGGGGCACTTTTCTTGGAAGTTTGTAGAAAATGCTTTCAACTAAAGCAGTTCATGTTGTGCAGTTATCATCAGTACTGTTTAACTGGTCATGAGACTAAACTGCTGCAATTTTACAAGTGCCAAATCAACCTCAGTAAATTGTAAAAGGTGTAATGTACACACAGTATACTGATAGAAGTTTCTAAAATTATAAGTGGTATGGATAGAGTGAACATTTGGAATCTTTTTACCCAGGGCAGAAATGACAATTTCAAGGAGGCACAGGTTCAAGATATGGGGAGAAAAATTCAGTGGAGGTGTGCGGGGGGGGAGTTTTTTTTACGCAGAGGGTGGTGGTGGCCTGAAACACACTGCCAAGTGCGGTGGTTGGGGCAGTTAAGTTAAACACATTTAAGACTTTACCGAATAGATGCATGAACAGGCGGGGAATAGAGGGATACAGGCAGTTGGTCTCGATAGGACAACGTGATTGGCGCTGGCTTGGAAGGCCGTAGGGCCTGTTCCTGTGCTTTGTTCTTTGTATGGATTGAAAAAATTAAATAGGTATTTGGCTTGACGTTCTCTTTTCTAAAATAATGTACTTTTGCAGTCAGTGCTTTCAATCACTATCTTCACGCTACCTCTTTCATTTGGACAGTGCAAAAGGAGGTAATTTGGCTCATCGATTCTACACCAACAACAATCCCACCCAGGCCGCATCCCAATAACCCCATGCATTTACCCTAGCTTGGCCCCCTGACACTTAGGGGCAATTTACTATGGCCAATCCACCTCACTTGCACATCTTTGGACTGTGGGACGAAATCAGAGCGCCCTGAGGAAACCCACACAGACACTGGGAGAACATGCAGACTCCACACAGACAGTGGCCCAAGCCAGAAATCGAACCTGGGCCCCTGCCGCTGCGAGGCAGCTGTGTTCACACAGATACCGGGAAAACACATAGACAGTTACCCAAGGCAGGAGTCGAACCCATGTCTCTGGCGCTGTAAGACAGCAGTGCTGACCACTGCGCTGCCTTTTGTTTCTCTTTACTTTCTCTTTTCGGAATCAATCTTCATATAACAATGGCAAGCATCACAAGACAACAATTTTACATTTTTGGTTTCTTTAGTAATGAATCTTAATGTTAGTTTAGAATATCAAACTACACCAATCAGTCTGATAGTAAAACCCCATAACCTTGTGACCCCACGACCTGAATGCCCCATGACCTGGTGACTCCATGACCTTGTGACCCCATAACCTGGATACCCCATGACCCGGTGATCCCATGAGCCGAATACCCCATGATACTCAGGCCCAGGTTACCATCACAATAGCCTCGTCTTCTTCGCCCAGAAATCCTAAAACCCTCCCCCGAAGACAGCATTTTGTATTTTTGCTGGTTTTGTAAAGACTGCTGACCACTTACATCAACTGCCTCCAGTGAAGTGGGATTTTCTTTAGTCCAGGACTGAGAAACTTTCACTATGCTCATTAAACCTGGTAAAAGCAGGTCTGAACCTGGTGGATATGTTTGGATAGCCTGAGTAATCCTTTGGAGCAGTAAGGTACCACTTTGGCTATGGTCCCAGGGCACCTTTGAAGGGGTAAGGCTTCCTTTGGGATTTTTAAAAGTAAACATGATTGTGCATAAAAAATGCATTGGCACAGTGGTTGGCAGTGCTGTCTCACTGCGCCAGGGACACGGGTTCGAGTCCTGCCTTGGGTACCATTCTGCGTGGGTTTCCTCCAGATGCTCCCGTTTCCTCCCACACTCCAAAGATGCACAGGTTATGTGGATTGACCATGCTAAGTTGGCGCCTTAGTGGCCAAATATATGCAGGTTAGGTGGATTACATAAGAACATAAGAATATAAGAAATAGGAGCAGGAGTAGGCCATCTAGCCCTTCGAGCCTGCCCCGCCATTCAATAAGATCATGGCTGATCTGTCGTGGCTCAGTTCCACATTCCCGCCCTCTCCCCATAACCCCTAATCCCCTCTCTTATCAAAAACCCATCAACCCGTGTCTTAAAAATATTTAGCGAGGTAGCCTCCACCACTTCAACGGGCAGAGAATTCCAGAGATTCACCACCCTTTGAGTGAAGAAGTTCCTCCTCAACTCTGTTCTAAACCGCCCCCCCTTTATCTTGAGGCTGTGCCCCCTAGTCCTACTGTCCTTTCTGAGCGGGAAGAGTCTCTCCACCTCTATCCTATCCATCCCATTCATCATCTTATACGTCTCAGTGAAATCTCCCCTCATTCTTCTAAACTCTAACGAGTACAAGCCTAGTTTATTCAGCCTGTCCTCATAGCTCAACCCCCTCAACTCCGGCATCAGCCTAGTAAACCTCCTCTGCACTCCCTCCAAGGCCAAAATATCCTTGCGCCATGGTCAATGTGGGGTGGTGGGTTACAGGAATAGGATAGGGGAGTGGGCTTGGATAGAATGCTCTATTGGAAAGTTGAGGCAGATGCAATAGACCAGATGGCCTCCTGCTGCACTGTAGGGATTCTATGATTCTGTGATGAAACAACTATCACAGGATACCAGGAGAGGGTAAGGAAAAGAGGAATGGTGGCATGAATTGTCAGCAATTTAGTATTGTGATTATAAACGAATGTGGGGATGTCAGTGACATTGTGGTATAAAGGGCCTTGGGAGAATGGGTTCAAAAATATGGCAGTATGAGGCACCATAGGGATGCTTGTGGGGAAATTAGTTTGGCATGGATAAGGTATGGAGAGTGTGTGGTGAGTGATGGGCCATGAGAGGTGAGGGCCATTTTTTATTGACTTTAGTGAAGTGTTGGCACACAGAAGTTGGCCTTCCATCCAGCCTGCCTCCACACCCGGCTGCCTCCGCACCGTTTCCAGGTATAGCAGGCCCGACTTTTAATCCAGGCCAAACCCTCCCTCAACTGGAGAGCAAAATATGGGGCCTTTGGCTCACTTCGACTTACTTAAGAACATAAGAACATAAGAAATAGGAGCAGGAGTAGGCCAACTAGCCCGTCGAGCCTGCCCCGCCATTCAATAAGATCATGGCTGATCTGTCGTGGCTCAGTTCCACATTCCCCATAACCCTTAATCCCCTCTCATATCAAAAACCCATCAACCCGTGTCTTAAAAATATTTAGCGAGGTAGCCTCCACCACTTCAACGGGCAGAGAATTCCAGAGATTCACCACCCTTTGAGCGAAGAAGTTCCTCCTCAACTCCGTTCTAAACCGCCCCCCCTTTATCTTGAGGCTGTGCCCCCTAGTCCTACTGTCCTTTCTGAGCGGGAAGAGTCTCTCCACCTCTATCCTATCCATCCCATTCATCATCTTATACGTCTCAATGAGATCTCCCCTCATTCTTCTAAACTCTAACGAGTACAAGCCTAATTTATTCAGCCTCTCCTCATAGCTCAACCCCCTCAACTCCAGCATCAGCCTAGTAAACCTCCTCTGCACTCCCTCCAAGGCCAAAATATCCTTGCGTAAGTACGGCGACCAAAACTGCACACAGTACTCCAGCTGCGGCCTCACCAATGCCCTATACAGTAGCAGCAAGACCTCCCTACTTTTACATTCAATCCCCCTTGCTATGAAGGCCAGCATCCCATTCGCCTTCCTGACCACCTGCTGCACCTGCAAGCTGGGTTTTTGCGACTCATGCACAAGGACCTATCACGTTTATAGTACATCTCTTTGCACAATGAGACACCATTATTATGGCCCAATCCAGACTCAAAACATTAGTTCTATTCTCTCTTCACAGATGCTGTCAGGCCCACTGAGATTTTCCAGCATTTTCTGTTTTTGTTATTAAAAAATGTGCCCTATTTAAATAAAACATGAAAACCTTAATGCATCTGAACAGCTATTCTAAAATACATGAGTATGACAATTCAATTTAGTTGTGTCAGGATTCATTAGAAAGTTGGAATCATTACCTCAAAGTGTACCAAGATCAAAACATAGCGATGCATATGAGCCCAATTTCTGATACCTATAGATAGATATTAACATTAGCAGGATCATTATTTATTTTATAATCTTGCAACATACACAACGTTTAAACTCTATTGTAAAAATCCCTTGAGTGTTCCATTAAAAGTGTGGACAGAATTTTCCAGCCATTTCCACTGGCAGGATCATCTGGTCCCGCTGAGGTAAGTCCCCGTTGTGGATTCCCTAGCACTGAGACGGGCAAGCCATGTAATTAGCCATTAACTTCAGTGGGACTGGATGATCCCACTGCAGGCCAGTGACAAGCCACTCTGCTGTGGGAAAACCAGTTGTGCGTGGTGGTGATGAGGAAGGGGAAAGGTGGAGGTCGTGGGGTGGGGCTAGAAAATTCCACCCTATCAATCGCTCTTGGTTAAAATTTTGCCTCTCCCAGTGGGGAGTTACACAGTGAGGTGGGGATTGTGTGTAGTAGATAAAGTATCCCAATTATATTAAACAGGCTGGATAGACCAGTGAGTTTTTTCCTGTTCATAAGTTTCTGTATATTTATGTCACAAAGTCAAATAATTGGACGTTTATCAAAGTTTCTTATTGCTCAAGGACAGTTTTCTCCTTGATTGTATTTATTTATTGATTTATTATTGTCACATGTGTTCAGTGGAAAGTATTGATCCTTGCATGTTGTACAGACAAAGAATATCGTTCATAGAGAAGGTAGGGAGTGCAGAATGTAATGTTACAGTCACAGCTAAGGTGTCGAGAAAGATCAACTTAGTGCGAGGTAGGTCCATTCAAAAGTCTGACGGCAGCAGGGAAGAAGCTGTCCTTGAGTCGGTGGGAACGTGACCTCAGGCTTTTTTATCATTTTCCTGACAGAAGAAGGTGGAAGAGAGTGTGTCCGGGGTGCGCTTGAGGTCTTTAATTACGCTGGCTGCTTTTCCAAGGCCACGGGAAGTGTAAACAGAGTCAGTGGATGGGAGGCTGGTTCACGTGATGGACTGGGCTTCATTCACAACCCTTTGAGGTTTCTTGCGGTCTTGGGCAGAGAAGACTCAGTTTCTCTCGGTCTAGAGCAGTCAATCTGTCTTTCTGCATTCTGCTGTCACAAGTGCTCAAAGACTGATAGTTACAGTAGAAGCTTCAGTTGATTGGTGGAGCGTCATAATCAAGACCGCATACTGACTGACTGATCAAAATTTGAAGCACAACTTGTCAGACTTTTATCAAGAAGATGAAGGAATGGCAAGATGCAATTTTGTTTGACCAATTATATTGCAGTTATATTACAGATAACATTGGGTGGGTGGCAAGCACTGAATTATAAAGCTTTTTATTGTTCTTTCCAAGAGTTTTGTGCATACTTGATTGTGGTTTGAATTTCGGAAGCGTGCAATTATCCTGTTGATTCTTGAATAACATAGAAGCCTTGAGGAACTTTCAAACTTTTAAATTTTGACATTTTTTAAAGTTTGATTTAATCTGGTTCCAGTTGTAGTATGCCACTCAGTCCAGCAAGTTAAGCAATTATATGCAATATGATCCTTCAATTTGAATTACAATCATTAAAGTATTAAACATGATATTAAATTTACTTCATTAAAACCACAGTGGCTTTTTGTTTAAAAAAAAATGCAACTTTGCTGTAAGTTTATGGCTCACATCATCTGGAGTGGGTTTCCACACCTGAAAAAGCATTTGGTAAAGGAGATGTAAGTCTTTTGCGCAGAGAATGGTGGGTGTCTAGAATGAGCTGCCAGGGGTGGTGGTGCAGGCAGATACGATGAAGGTGTTTAAGGGGCTTTTAGATAAGCGCATGAATACACACAGAGGGATATGAAGCAAAGGCAGGAAAAAGGGGTTAGTTTAATTTGGCATCATGTTCGGCACAACATCATGGGACGAAGGACCCGTTCTTGTGCTGTACTGTTGTCTGTTCCATCACAAATGGATTGACTGCAGTTACTGTGCACATTTTTCATCACTCGGACCACTTGACCGTGACATTAAAACACAACATTACTGCCTCATTAGATTTCAGCCTTCAATATCTGAAGCTATTATAGGAGAGTGAATGACAGTTACAATAGACATAGCAAAACATGAACACGTATGAACATTTAATACACGTTTAAAATTACCAGAATTGTATAACTAAATTTCAGGCGAGTCATATCTACATCTTTTCTTCAAGAAACATTTTTTTCTATCACCCATCTCCCCAACATCCATCACTATTGTAAGCTCTGTGAACTACTCCGGAGACTTTACAGCAATGTATTTACAAGCTACTTTGAAGTAGCTGATTTGGTGGTCAGCATGTGTAGAGGCAGTGCGAGATGATTCCCCCGGCTCATAATTATCCTCCTTACAATGTGCCAGTCTGCATGCAAAGATATGCAAGTCTGATTGTTCACACACGCAAATTAGGCATGCAGCCCTGAGAGAGAGAGAGAGCTGCCAACATTCCCAGGCCTTGCATCCTAACCACAAAAATATCCAATCCACTTACTGCCAATAGTCTGCAAACTCTGCTAATTCAGCAGAACAGTGAAAAAAATCCATCATTTGATAAACTTAAAAATGTTTTTTCGGACAGAATTAAGAAGAAAAGTACAGCACAGGAACATGCCCTTTGGCCGTTCTTTGGCTAAACATAATGCCCTAACTAAACTAAAAAAAAACCTCTGCCCTTACTCGGTCCTTATCCCTCTATTCCCTCCCTATTCATGTACCCATCCAGGTGCCTTTTAAATGTTGCTAACATGCCTGCTTCTGCCACCTCCTCTGGCAGCGCGTTGCAGGCATGCACCATTCTCAGCGTGAAAAACTTCCCCCACAGCACATCTCCCCTGAACATTCCCCCCCTCACCTTGAACCTGTGGCCCTTTGAATTGACACTTCCACCCTGAGGAAAAAGCCTCTGACTATCCAACCTGTCTATGCCTCCCATAATTTTGTAGACCTCTATCAGGTCTCCCCTCAGCCTCTGTCCTTCCAGTGAAAACAATCCTAGTTTATTCAACCTCTCCTCGTAGCCAACACACTCGAGACCAGGCAAGATCATGGTGAACCTTCTTTGAACTCTCTCCGAAGCTTCCACATCCTTCTGGTAGTGTAGTGACCAGAAGAGCACATAATACTCCAATTGTAGCCTAACCAACATTTTGTATAGCTGCCACATGATTTCCCAAATCTTATACTCAAAACCGCAGCCGAGGGCAAGCATGCTATATGCCTTCTTAAGCATTTTGGCCACCTGTATTTCCACTTTTCTTCCCTGTGGAACACCACTAGTTATAGATGTCCATTTTGAAAAAAACCCTTCCATCACTGCTCTCTGCCTTGTATAACCAAGGCAGTCCTGTATCCATCTAGCTAGTCCACTCCGAATCCCATGCGATTTTAATTTTTATACCAGTCTACCATGTGGGATCCTGCCAAACTAAAGTCCATACAAACTACATCCACAGCCCTTTTATCATCAACTATCTTTGTCACTTCAGGATCACAGTGCAGAAGAGGCTCTTTGGCCCATTGAGTCCGCACTGATGCATGAAAGGCCTTGACCTGCCCACCTAATCCCACTTGACAGCACTTGGCCCATAGCCTTGAACACTTGGTATGCTAAGTATTCATCTAGGTTTCTATTGAAGGATGTGAGGCAACCCGCCCCCACCACCCTCCCAGGCAACGCATTCCAGACCATTACCATCCTGTGGGTAAAAAAAGTTTTCCCTCAAATCCCCCTAAACCTCTCATCCCTCACTTTTAACTTGTGCCCTCTTGTAACTGACCCTTCAACTAGGGGGAACAGCTGCTCCCTATCCACCCTGTCCATTGCCCCTCATAACCTTGAATACATCAATGAGGTCGTCCCTCAATCTTTTCTGCTCCAACGAAAATAGCCCAAACTTATCAAACCTCTCTTCGTAACTCAAGTGTTCCATTCCAGGCAGCATCCTGGTGAATCTCCTCTGCACCTCCTCCAGTACGTTCACATCCTTCCTATAATGGGGCGACCAGAACTGCACACAGTACTCCAGCTGTGGCCTCGCCAAAGTTTTATACAACTCCATCATGACCTCTCTGCTTTTGTAATCTATACTCCAATTGATAAAGGTGAGAGTGTCACATGCCTTTTTCACCATCCTGTTTACCTGTCTTTCGGCCTTCAGACCTCTTCAAAAGACTCAATCAAGTTGGTAAGACATGACCTTTCCTTACAAAGCCATGCTGCCTGTCTCTAACTAGTCCATTTTCTTTCAGATGTGTATATAACCTGTCCCTCAGTATCTGCAAAGAATCATAGAATTCCTCCGGTGCAGAAGGAGGCCATTCAGCCCAATGAGACTGCACCGACCACAATCCCACGCAGGCCCTATCCCCATTTATCTTTGCTAGTCCCCCTGACACTAAGGGGCAATTTAGCATGGCCAATGACCTAACTTGCACATGTTTGGACCCAAACATGAGCACCCAGAGGAAATTCATGCAGACACAGGGAGAATGTGCAGACTGCACAGACAGCAACCCAAGGCCAGAATTGAACCCGGATCCCTGGCACTGAGAGGCAGCAGTGCTAATCATTGTGCCACCATGCCGCCTTTCTCCAAGATACACAACTCTCTGTATCTTTTGCAAGATACACAATTACCATGCACTTGTCCCTTTGAAGCAAGCAGCATGCAAACCTCATGCTCTCTGGTCACTGTAATGATTTCCATATGCATCTTGCAGACTGGCTGTACACTCAGCAACATGCAGGGCTAGCACCACGCACGGCGATCACTTAATAGCTGCCCACTCCTCTGAAAGAAGCCACATTTATGTGACAGGAGCTGCTGCAGAGAAGGCTTTGAAGGAAGATAAAGAACACTAAAAAAGGCAACAAGCCAGGGAGAGAGCACCCAGGATCTTGAGTACGAGCTTCGCACAGATGTGCAAGTTCAATAATCCCACACAATTGGACAAAGTTAGTGAATGCACCTTCAAATGCCAAACCATAACCACCGCTCCAACAACCTTTTGAGTTGTTCATTGCTCCACATGTCCGTCAACCACCCGTCAATAATTGGGACCCATTCAGCCTCACACTCACCTCTCTCATACATCTAGCTATTCAGAAGGGATATTTTGGGGAGGCAGTGCCATAGTGACATTGTCCCTGAATTAGCAATCCAGAGACTCCATGCAAGATCTGGGGACCCAGGTTTAGAACATAGAACATTACAGCGCCGAACAGGCCCTTCGGCCCACGATGTTGCGCCGACCAATTAAAAAGCACTGACCCTCTAACCTAAACCCTTTCCATCCATAAACCTATCCACGGATCTCTTAAACGCCCCCAAACTAGGCGCATTTACAACTGCAGCAGGCAGGGCATTCCAATCCCTCACCACCCTCTGGGTAAAGAACCTACCTTTGACATCCGTCCTATAACTACCACCCCTTAATTTAAAGCAATGCCCCCTCGTGCTAGCTTTCAGCTAGTTTGAATCCTACCGTGGCAGATGATGATCTTTGAATTCAATTTTTAAAAATCTGGAACTAAAAGCCTAATGATAACCATGAAATTATTGTCGATTATCATAAAAACCCATCAGATTATGATAACCATGAAATTATTGTCGATTATCATAAAAACCCATCAGATTCACTAATGTTTGTTAGGGAAGGAAATCTGGCATCCTTACAGCTGGGAGTAATGTGTTGTGCTGATATTCTGTGTAACCAAGTGCCAGCTTCTGGTGCTTCCAGGTGACCAATGATGGCAGGTACCTTTGATGGGTAGGACCTTCCACTGAAAATCCTCCTTCCTCTCTTCCTCACATGTTAGTGCTCTGCTGACTGTTGCAACCCAGGAGGAACTGAAATGATAGTCCCCATTAATGTTGATGATACTCTCCTGACAGGCCTCCCACTTTGGATAGCCCCAGTACCGGAAGACATGGGACAATATTTCCATTAAGTCTGTAGCAGATGGAGAAAGTCAAAGAACCTCATGTGAAAGTTAGATGGTTGGCTCTTCAAGTAACAAGAGTGGTGTGGGGGCAGTGGAAGAGTTTCCCCTGCGGCTGAAAAATGATCTAAAGAGGGTGTTAACAAGACCTGTGACATTCATATTGGCACATGATACACTAGTTCAGCTGCAGAGGTCATTTGTTGTCATGTTCCCCTCACTCTGGATGTTTCTAGTGCAGGCTAGATGCACTGTGTGTGGGGTAATTCAATGTCCGCTATCCAAGAGAGGCACCATACGGTCGCTTTGAAGATGCTGCCTTTTCAGCCCTTCCTTCGCAGTCACTGGGTCAAAATTGTGGAATTCCCTCCCTAACAGCATTGTGGGTGAACCCAGAGCACTTGGACTGCAATGATTCAAGAAGGCAGCTCACCACCACCCTCTCAAGGGCAACTAGGGATGGGCAATAAATGCTGGCCAGCCAGAGACACCCACGTCCCACGAATGAATAAAACAAAACACATCTCACACCTGCACCATGCACCCTGGATGTCCCGGGAACCGCACGGATCATAGAAACAAAGAAGATAGGAGTAGGAGGCCATTTGGCCCGTCAAGCCCGCTCTGCCATTCATTGTGTCATGGCTGATCATCCAACTCGTCTCGCTTTTTCCCCATAACCTTTGATTCTATTCGCCCCAAGTGCTATATCCAGCCGTCTCACGAGTACATTCAATGTTCTGGGATCAACTACTTCCTGCGGTAATGAATTCCACAGGCTCACCACTCTTTGGGTGAAGAAATGTCTCCTCACCTTCATTCTAAACGGTCTACCCTGAATCCTCATACTGTGACCCCTGGTTCTGGACATTGTGAACATCCTCCCTGCAACTACCCTGTCTGGTCCTGTTAGAATTTTATAAGTTTCTATGCAATCCTTATGCTTTGCTACTTCATTGAAACTTGCACTACAAAAGCTGAGAACTGCAAGAATGTCAGCCAGGATATTTCCAGCTGCTTCTGATGAACTGGGGGGAGGAGGGTGGAGGGCATCTCATAGAAACGTAGATCCATCAGAAGCGACTGCAAAACATCCTGACTGACATTCTTGCAGTTCTAAGCTCTTGTAGTGCTAATTCCAACAAAGAAGCAAAGCAATATTTTGCAGCACATGTTTGAAATGTTAATGATACGTGCATGTTTGTATGCTGCAAGCAAGCACTGTCAATGGAAATTAGGCTGTAACGCAAAAATGGGAAAGTACACTATGACATCGAAAATGCACATATTTGCTAAGAAATAGAACTATGTTCGTTACCATAAGAATGGTCTCTGACTCCACGAAGAAGCTCAGTTCTTTCACGTCCTTCAATTTCAATCTCGCCAACATACTGGCCCCATTGCTCATAATGCATCTGTTGTTGATTGTACCTTAGAGACAGGAAACAGATAAATGAGCATTGTAAAATATACATTCCTAATCTGCATTTGGAGGGACCATGAGTACATCTGCAGTACTCTTTCTAAAAGCAACATGTTACAGTATCCAATGAGAACGATCGTTAAATTCCAGCTTATAATTAGTCGCTTAATTTGTCATTGAAAGTAGACAGCACTGTTAGAAAACTGGTAACTGCACAGCATTTAGAATCATAGGTTCCCTATAGTGCAGAAGGAGGCCATTTGGCCCATTGAGTCTGCATCGACCACAATCCCACCCAGGTCCTATTGCCGTGACCCCTTATATTTACCCTGTTAATCCCCCTGACACTTGAGTTAATTTAGCATGGCCAATCAACCTAACCCCCACAGTCTTTGGACTGTGGGAGGAAACTGGAGCACCCGGAGGAAACCCACGCAGACACGAGGAGAGAATGTGCAAACTCCAAACAGACAGTGACCCGAGACCAGAATTGAAACCAGCTCCCTGGCGCTGTGAAGCAGCAATGCTAAACACTGTGCCAACGCGACGCCCAGCCAGTTTTTGTTAGACTGGGTTTGCCACTAATGTACGCTGGGTATGTGCAGTCAATTCTGCTGCTCCCTAACGCCATAGCAAGTGATGCCATCGGCATTGGCCAGGACCAATCACAGATATGCTATCGCCCTATTTAGACAAGAGCCAAAGCCATCCCCTTTTCTTTAAAACAAGGTACACAATTTCATGAAAATGCAATTTAAGCACAAAATTAAATGACAGGATTGAAGTCTAGTCATGAAATAAGAGCTGTTTCACATATTATTTTAAAGGTTCTTGATCAGCCAAACAATCTTCAAAGTCTTCCATCTGTCATTATTGCTTGATTTGGATTCTTGTAACTTCATGCAATTTCTGTGTGAGCAGGAGCTGAGTTTTAACCAAGAGAGATTGGGGTCGAGCCCATCCTCTCTGGCATACTCAACAATTTGACACATGAGCAAGAGATGTGCACTGCATGCCAGGGCGATCTATTACTATTGGCCTTCCTGACTCAACATTAGAATTTAGAAGGATATGTTCCTGATTAATTAATATACAGTCTTATTGTTTTTCAGGCTAAACCTAAACTTCCAACCATGTTCTTTGCAGGCAATGTGTCCGTATGGACTTAAAAGCTTTTCACGCTTGTGCGGAGGTGTACTGCTGGGCTGGGGTGGCATGGTGGCACAGTGTTTGCACGCAGCATCAAAGCGCCCAGGGCCTGGGTTCAATTCCCGGCTTGGATCACTGTCTGTTCAGAGTCTGCATGTTCTCCCTGTGTCTGTGTGGGTTTCCTCCCACAGTCCAAAAGACATGCTGCTTAGGTGCATTGGCCGTGCTAAATTCTACCTCAGTGTACACGAACAGGAGCCGGAGTGTGGCGACTAGGGGATTTTCATAGTAACTTCATCGCAGTGTTAATGTAAGGCTACTTGTGATGCTAATAAATGAACCTTAAAACACAGTGAATTGATGTCACTGGCATTCTGCACCTATGATGTGGAGATGCCAGCACTGGGCTGGGATAAACACAGTAAGAAGTCTCACAACACCAGGTTAAAGTCCAACCAGTTTATTTGATAGTAAACCCACAAGCTTTCGGAAACGTTGTTCCTTTGTCAGGTGTGGGAAGCTCTGTCTGGAACTTTCCACACACCTGATGAAGGAACTGCGTTTCCAAAAGCTTGTGGGTTTACTATCAAATAGGCTGGTTGGATTTTAACCTGCTGTTGTGAGACTTCTTATTCTGTACCTACGTAGAATGACCATCTCATGCTGCCGGGAGCTGCAGTGCTTGTTGCGGGTATTGTTTGAAGGATTCCTCGGCCATGACACTTTACTTCACTCAATAATGTCTTGTCCATCCCAAAAGCTGACTGGGCCTCAGTTTAATATCTCATATTACAGACAACAGGGGCATCTTAACCCTGCCTGCTTAACACAATACAGGCTGGGTAGAATAAAAGCGCTCAGGGCAAACACCAGCATGTCCCACTGTCTTCTCACAGACTTTCATTTTACATTGCTCTTCTGAGACCTGCCTGAAGCCACAGAGTCCTTCTTCAAAGATGCACATCAGCCTGCATTGGCATCCTCAGGGCCAACTGCTATTTTAAACATCTCAGGTGGAATTTTCTCAAAAACCTTCTAAGTAACGAACGGATGAGTAAATGGTAGCTTTACGCCCCAATCTCCCAGTATACTGTCACTCCTCCTCCCCCCGCCACTCCTCCACCCCTCTGGACATCACTTACCCACCCCCCACAATCTACATCCCGGCCGATTGCAACACCCCCCTCCCCCGTTGCCACCCCCCAACCCTCTCATGCCACCCCCAACCCCCAATTGATCGGCGCAGCAAGCCAATAAGATCCGAGAGCTTACTTTTTCTGTTCTTAAGGAAGGGAAACTTTCCTGAACCTCTCTGATAACTTTTCACTGATTTACTTTTAGCATATTTTCATTTCTATCTTTCCCTGTCTCTGATATCATTGCTCTGACGGGCATCAGATTTCTACTTTTACATTTGCTCTTTCTCTGTACGATTACTCTATTCATTAGTGCTTCTTGTGGTCTTCTCACTTTCAAAAATCTCCATATCTCCATCCCTAAATCCAAAGGTTGGGATTTTCCGGCCTAGCACGCCACAAAACCGGAAAATCCCAGTCGAGGTCAATGGAGCTTTCCATGGTCTACCTGTCACCCAGCCCGATTCTCGTGGCAGTTGCCCTGGAGACTTTCAGAATTATAAACGGTTTTTGATGTAATAAATGGCAAAAGACTACTTTAATAAAAGATTTGGGGATATTACTCAAAAAAAACAATTCAGAAGAATTTTGGAAAGGGGGTAAATTGACATAATTTTCCAAATGTTGCGAACCATTATGACTTTACTACCGGGTTGCTTATTTTGCTGAATTTTAAACCACTCACATTCAACTGATGACAGGCATTCATTACCTTCACTGCCAGACAAAGCAGTTCTGTGACAGAAGAGGAACAAGGCAGCCAAAAATTGAAGAAAAACTCCCCAAGATTGTGAAATAGCAAGACATGTACACTCAGACAAACAGCTTGACCATTTTCCAAACATGCTGTGGTTAGACGTATGGCGTTGTAACTCTCTAACCACTTAACTTTATTTGAAAGTACAATTAACATTCGCAATGTTAAAACTTTTTATCTGAGAATGGCTCCCATCTATTTACAGCCTTGTAAATAGCCTTGTTGAGCAGGACAGATTCCAGTAAAATCCCACATTCTTCTCAGCAATCAATGTGTTGTTCTATCCTAAACATAAACCCACTAGTGACATCCAAGCTGAAAAGGACAGGGTTCCAAATTGCATGAAACCTTGTTCCAGGAAACCTCATTCCTCTCACTTTAAAGCATCATAATTAATAACTTGACCTCTACTTATGTCCAAACTAACTGCTTGATATTTGTATCTCTTTAAATGAGCATTTTGTTTCCACTATTGTGGGTAGTATAACGGATAGTATTTTATCCTGTTCCAGAGAAACCCTGCAGTACAAAAGGAGCCATTTGGCCCATCAAGCTTGTACTGACCACAATCCCACCCAGGCCCTATTTCCGTTACCCCACTCATTTACTCTGCTAATCCACCTGACACGAAGGGCCAACTTAGTATGGCCAATCCACCTAAACCCAGGTACGTATCTCACCACAGCAGATGGTGGAACTTGCAATCAATAAAACTATCTGGAATTAAGAATCTATTGATGAGCATGAAACCATTATCGAAAAACCCATCTGGTTCACAAATGTTCTTTAGGGAAGGAAATCTGCCATCCTTACCTGGTCTGGCCTACATGTAACTCTAGGTTCACTGCAACGTGGTTGATTCTCAACTGCCCCCTGAACAAGGGCAACAAGGAATGGACACCCATGTCCCACAAATGAATTAGAAAAAGCCGGACAATTATTGTGCCTCTTCTAAAGCTGTTCATTTCATCATTTTCTGTTTCTTAACTTGTTGCTACCTAGTCCAGTGTGTTGTGTTACCAACAATCACAGCCCAACACCCTTGCTTCCTTGAAAGTAATAAACCATTTGATTACTCAGAATAAGTAGGGGATTGCTAGAAAGAAAAACAAGCTTTGGAAAGATCTCTGTCATACTCTGCAAATTAAGAATATAGAAAGCATTCATACCATCTTGTGACAGGACACAAATAATGCACAATTTTTTATTGCTTCGAGCAGCCAACTCTGGGCAGGATTTTCCACCCCTTCCTGCCAGTGGGATCTTACGATCATGCCAAAGATGGGCCATTGCGATGGGTTCCCTGGCAGTGGGACAGGCAAGACTCGCAAAATGCCATAGACACTAGAAGATCCCACTGGCAGCCAGTGTAGAGCCGCCTCACTGCTGGGGAACACACTGCTGGAAAATCCCCCCCTTCATTTCCAGAATCCTTGATTTGGTGTCTGACTCTGTTATCTAAATGACTCTATTGTCTAAACATTCATTACACATTATACTGCACTAGGTGATGAGTCATGGATGTGCTATGAGACACCAGCCCCATTCATTTCCCTGAACAGCGGAATGTTTTAGAACATAAGAACATAAGAAATAGGAGCAGGAGTAGGCCATCTAGCCCCTCGAGTCTGCCCCACCATTCAATAAGATCATGGCTGATCTGTCGTGTCTCAGTTCCACATTCCCGCCCTCTCCCCATAACCCTTAATCCCCTTGCCTACCAAAAACCTATCTGCCCACATCTTAAATAAATTTAGCAAGGCAGCCTCCACCACTTCAACGGGCAGAGAATTCCAGAGATTCACCACCCTTTGAGTGAAGAAGTTCCTCCTCAACTCTGTTCTAAACTGCCCCCCCACCCCGTTATCTTGAGGCTGTGCCCTCTAGTCCTGCTGTCCTTTCTGAGCAGAAAGAATCTCTCTACCTCTACCCTATCCACACCCTTCTTCATCTTGTACGTCTCTACAAGATCCCCCCTCATCCTTCTAAACTCCAACGAGTACAAGCCCAGTCTATTCAGCCTCTCTTCATAGTTCAACCGCCTCAACTCCGGTATCAGCCGAGTGAACCTCCTCTGCACTCCCTCCAAGGCCAAAATATCCTTGCGCAAGTGCGGCAACCAAAACTGCACACAGTACTCCAGCTGCGGCCTCACCAGTGCCCTGTACAGTTGCAGCAAGACTTCCCTACTTTTATATTCAATCCCCCTTGCGATAAAGGCCAGCATCCCATTTGCCTTCTTGATCACCTGCTGCACCTGCAGGCTGGGTTTTTGCGACTCATGCACAAGGACCCCGAGGTCCCTCTGCACCGTCGCCTGCTGCAGAAACAATGGTAGAAATAAGGGATAATAATCACCTCACTGCCATAGGTTCTTATACACTTAAAAAGGAGCTGGACTGCTCATCCATGTAAAAACCTTTTTTAATGTGAAACCACCTCTACTCACCCTTTCAGGTTTTCAAAGAACTTTTTGGTCCACTTCTCCCTGGCAATGGCTTCAGCAATGGCACTGGGGTGAATATCCGTGTCAAAGTCAAACACAGCGGTAAAGGCCGTCCAACTAATGAGAGAATGAAGAGGAAAGGAATCACGTGGTCAATTATATCAGAATAAAACCCGAACGCTTGCTTTCACAGATTCACTGGCCGGGATTTTCCCACCCCAACACCGGCAGGCACCCTCACGGGCGGGACGGGAAAATCTGGAGAGCCTTTCTCGTCCTGCCCGTGACAATCCCTATCAATATCTGGGCCAAAATGGCCTCCCCACCCTCCTCCATTCTTCTGCAGGTTTGACAAATAATTGTACAAACGATGTACAATTGTTGTAACGCTCTTGCCCTTAAATGAAAAGCTATAGGCTCAAGTGTTATTCCAGGACATGGGCATGTAGTCGACGCTCCAGACTTGGTACTGAGTGAATGAGATGCTTCTGAAGACACAAGTCGTTCAGACCAGACCTCAGACCATGGCCTCGCTTTACTGTTCCAGTGGTTCATCCAGACACTAAAGAGCGGAAGGTTCTCTTATTTCTGTCTAATGTTCTTCCTTCAGTCAACAGCACTGCACCGAGGTGAATCCATCATTCTCCTTATGGGGACTAGTGGAAACTTGCTAAATGTCAAATGGCTGTTATTGCCAAATGATGTGATAAATGCATGCCTTTCAACGGAGTTTAGCAGGCAGACGACATTAGACATAAAGCGCCAAAAATAACCAACCTCATTCCTGATTGGGATTTTCTGGAGCCACTGAAGTGAATGGAGTTTTGGTTGAATTCTCCAATGTTGTTTGCAGTTGGGTGCTCAGGGGTGAAATCAAAGAACCTCACACATAACATTTGATGATAATGTGTATTAATTCCATGTTAGGTGCTGGCCACAATCTGCACAGTTCTCAGGAAAGGTCGCTAAAATTTGTCACCTGTGGCAGTCACTACTATAATCTCTGGGCAGGCTGTGAACCATATTGCCAGTGGATGTGAAAGTGACCATATCAATGA
The DNA here is from genome assembly GCF_965287045.1 of Carcharhinus amblyrhynchos. Lineage (NCBI taxonomy): Eukaryota > Metazoa > Chordata > Chondrichthyes > Carcharhiniformes > Carcharhinidae > Carcharhinus > Carcharhinus amblyrhynchos. The sequence continues at coordinate 15,069,959 of NC_137327.1, forward strand.
ACTTTTAAGTCTGGTTCCTTCCAGTGTAGAGCATGATATAGTTATAACATTTTGCAGTTTGCCAATGTTAAGATACTAGATCAGAAACCCCAAAGTATGTTATGAAGCTTGACTAGAATACACAGTTTTTCTATTTTGCTATTCATGTGAAGATAAGGTGGTTCACTCCAGGTTTGATTCCATTGACACACTAGGAAGTTTTATCAAGACAAACACTGAACAAATGAATTGGCTTAACTTTTACCAATTTAAGTAATTAAACATGGCACAACACAACTCTTAACTGCCACCCTAACTCTATTAGTTCCAATTGGGGCAATATTCTTCTTACAGACTTAAACACCTCTTCATAAGCAGTTAGAAGCACACAGGGCTTATGTGTTTGGACTTGGGCTGCCTGTTCGCATGCGTCCAGAACATCTCTGGAGAGAGAAAGAGACAGAGAGACCACTTTCTCCTGGCAGATCCCAAATAGCAGCGTCGAGAGAGAGAGAGAGAGAGAGAGAGAGAGAGAGAGCTTCTTTCAAAACCTGGCAACTGCCTGCTTTTACCTGTAAGCTTAGCTACTCCCCTTCAGCACATGACTCTAAGAACATAAGAAATAGGAGCAGGAGTAGGCCATCTAGCCCTTCGAGCCTGCCCTGCCATTAAGTTCACGGCTGATCTGAAGTGAATCAGTTCCGCTTTCCCACTTTCTCCCCATAACCCTTAATTCCCTTGTCTGTCAGAAATCTATCTACCCGTGACTTAAATATATTCAACGAGGTAGCCTCCACCACATCAACGGGCAGAGAATTCCAGAGATTCACCACACTTTGAGTGAAGAAGTTCCTCCTCAACTCTGTTCTAAACTGCCCTCCCCCACCTTATTTTGAGGCTGTGCCCTCTGGTTCTGTTTTCCTTTCTAAGCGGAAAGAATCTCTCTACCTCTACCCTAGCTAGCCCTTTCATTATCTTGTAAGTTTCTATTAAGATTCCCCCTCAGTCTTCTAAACTCTAATGTGTACAGGCCCAGCCTATTCAATCTCTCTTCATAAGCTTTGTCTTTGACTTTGTCAATCAACCGAATCAAAATCCTACTCTGTAATCACAGGAGGAAAACCAAATGAACAAAAATGCATTGACTCAGATGAAAACACATTTCTATCTAAAATCAATTAGTCACCTGCATTCTCAGCATGTGAGCTACTTGTTTTGCAGACAAATTGGCACCCTGCAAACAGCTGAACATACCTCTCACAAGAAATATGATGTGGTAATATTTCTCAAAGGCATAATATCACACCCATCCACTATCACAGAAGGGGAAATCACTGATACTCTTGGTTGAAAGACGACTACTTGTATGTCCATCTCTCATGACAGAGAGAAAAAGGCAGAGTGAGGAATTCAGATTTTTTTTTCCCAAAAATATACTTTATTCATAAAAATCTCAAATAAACCATTGCAAATCTACATCTTTGAATTACAAGAAGTGCAGAATTAGAACATTTTTACAGTTCTATACAAATTACAGTCATAACATTTCAATTCTTAAAACAATATACATGCTTCAATAAAGTACCGTGTTTGCTCAGATTGGCACACAGTTATGCAGGTCGAGGGTATTCTGCAGTTCCTGGGCCCTCGGTTTGCCTCTGTTAAAAGGCCTTACAGTGTGGCCTTTCCCCATTGTGCCTTTGCAGCAGCTGCCCCAAGCTTCAGCCCGTCCCTCAGTACGTAGTCCTGGACCTTGGAATGTGCCAGTCTGCAACACTCGGTCGAGGACAGTTCTTTCAACTGGAAGATCAGCAAGTTTCAGGCACACCAAAGTGCTTCCTTCACCGAGTTGATGACCTTCCAGCAGCAGTTGATATTTGTCTTGGTGTGCGTCCCCGGAAACAGCCCGTAGAGCACAGAGTCCCGTGTCACCCAGCTGCTCGGGACGAGCCTCAACAAATACCACTGCATCTCACTCCAGACCTTCTTTGCAAAGGCACATTCCACAAGGAGGTGTGTGACTGTCTCATCAGCCCTGCAGCCGCTTCGAGGGCAGCGTGTGGTGCTGTTGAGACCTCGAGCGTGCATAAAGAATCTGACAGGGAGTGCCCTTCTCACCACCAGCCAAGCCAGATCTTGGTGCTTGTTTGTGAGTTCTGGTGATGAGGCGTTCTGCCAGATGACACTGACAGTCTGCTCAGGGAACCATCCAACAGGATCCACCATCTCCTTTTCTCTCAAGGCCCCAAGGACGTTACGCGCTGACCACTGCTTAATCGCCACGTGGTCAATGGTGTGTTTGCGGAACAATTTCTCCACAAGGGACAGGTGCTGCGATACAGTCCAACTACTCAGAGCGTTCCACAGCAGTGTGGCCAGACCCGTTCCCTGCAACACTTGGGACAGGTAGAACCTCAAAAAGTAGTGGCACTTGCTGTTAGTGTACCCAGGATCTACGCACAGCTTGATGCAGCCGCACACAAAGGTGGCCATCAGGATGAGGGCAGCGTTGGGAATGTTTTTCCCTCTGTTCTCTGGAGATTTGTGCATCACTTCCCTCCGGACGCGATCCATCTTTGATCTCCAGATAAACTTTAAGATGGCCCACGTCACTGCTGCAGCGCAGGATTTGGGGATAGGCCACAACTGCGCCACGTACAACAACACGGACAGCACCTTGCACCGGGTCACCAGGTTTTTCCCTGTTATGGAGAGCGAGCGTTGCTCCCACAAGCCCAGTTTCTGCCTGGCTTTCACGATGCGCTCATCCCAGTTTTTGGCGCATGTCCCTGCTGCTCCAAACCATATCCCCAGCACCTTCAGGTAATCTGCCCTGACGGAGAAGGGGACAAAGGATTTGTCGGCCCAGTTCCCAAAGAACACGGCCTCGCTCTTGCCCTGGTTGACTTTGGCTCCCGAGGCCAGCTCGAACTGCTCACAGACCTGGAGGAGCCTGCGAACAGACGAGGGGTCCGAGCAGAAGACAGCCACGTCATCCATGTACAGGGAGGCTTTGACCTGCATGCCTCCGCTGTCTGGGATTGTCACCCCTTTGATGCCTGGGTCGCTTCTGAGGGCCTCGGCAAAGGGTTCAATGCAACACTCAAAAAGGACGGAGGAGAGAGGGCAGCCCTGTCTGACTCCAGACCTGATTTGGAAGCTATCTGATTCCCACTCATTGACTGAAACTGCGTGACTGATGTCTGTGTAGAGCAGCCGGATCCAATTGCGGATTCCCTCCCCAAAGCCCATTTTGGAGGGTACATCCATCATGTAGCTGTGCGATATTCTGTCAAACGCCTTCTCCTGGTCTAGGCTGATGAGGCACGGATCCACCTGCCTGTCCTGCACGTAGGCGATCGTATCCCTGAGTAGCGCGAGGCTGTCAGAGATCTTCCTGCCGGGTACAGCACAGGTTTGATCAGGATGGATCACTGACCCCAGAGCAGACTTGACCCAGTTGGCGATGACGTTGGCCAGAATTTTACAATCCACATTCAATGGGTCGCCAATTTCTAATTTCTTCCTTGAGGAATACAGATTTACCTGTCGTGCAGCCACTGACTGCATATGGGTTCTGCAACTTACCTCTAGGACGTACTGTTAACGGTAAAAAGTCCCACTTCCCCAACGTCCAGCTGTTTGTGCAACTGATGCATAATGAACATGCAAATCATTACGGCTTAAACTACCTACAAGTGGGCAGCACAATTGCAGTAAAAGTCATGCTGCCACAAGAAGTGTGATCTAGCAGACTTAGAAGCAACATTTCCGCTAACTGGACCACTCTGGTTGGAGCCCTGCAGTATTTGGCAAAGCAGATGTCGAAATTCCTGACAGCTTGAAAAACCTGCCCATGCTGAGAGCCCAGCCCATGCCACAGTAACACAGTGACCAGGCAGGAGGAGAAAGATGACGGGAGGCTATCCAGGCTTGGTTGAGTCCATAACTGTGCAAATGAGGTAGGCCACTACTTCAACACAAGGCTACCGTTCATTGCTCATCCCCAATTGGGCTCGAGAAGATTGTGGCGAGCTGCCTTCTTGAGCCACTATAGTCCAGGTGGTCTGGGTACACTCACAATGATGCTTGGGAGGATTTTGAGCCAGTATGCAGGCTTTCTGGCAGGACTGCCCATCCACAAAGAATTTCCTTGTGACTACTCACTGGACTTCTCCTGTCGCATGCCTGATTGAAGTATTCATCCGAATCTTCTTTCCATTCTTATTCTATTCTCTTTTATCTCTGTGTTCACAACTGATGGAGATTGCTTCTGTTCGTCAGCACTGCTGAATGTCTGTGACCAGTGACTTCAAACAGACAGTTGTTTTAGTTGATTGCTGAGATAGTAAGCTTTTTCCTTTAGAGAAATCACTCATGCACAAGTTATTATTTTGACCGAAAATAATGTGTTCGTTCAGTTACTTTAAAAACCTAACACTTAATGTAACTTCCACAGTCCAAAGATGTGCAGGTTGGATGGATTAGCCATGCTAAACAGGGCATCAGGAATATGGCAAGGTTGGGATGCTCTTTTGAACAGTCGGTGCAGACCTGATGGGCCGAGTGGCCTCTTTCTGCAGTGTTGGGATTCTATGATTTCAGTTTCTCTGGAAATGGTAAAAAATCTAGAAAACACAATGATTGATTATGAAGTATTTGTTCAGAGTATCATTATCTGTTGTAGAATAGAATTTGCTCTAACTCAACCAATGAATTTTACAGTGTAGAAGTAGGCCATTTGAAACTTTGTACTTAGATCCCTAAAATATTTATCTATTTCGTTTCAATCCACTTCCCTTTGCCCATACCTTTCTTAAATTATTTTTAACCAATATTTATGCAGTTTCATTTTAAAAGCTCATTATGGATTCTCTTCTTTATATTTCACAGAATATGTGCATTGCTAGCTAGGCCAGCATCTTTAATGCTCATCCTTATTGCCTTTGAGAAAGCGACGGTGAACTGCCTTCTGGAACCACTGCAGTCTATGTGGCATAGGTACACCACTAGTGCTATTCGGAAGGGAGTTCCCAGCAACAGTGAAGAAATGACAATGTAGCTCTAAGTCAGAATGGCGTGGGACTTAAGGGGCATGGCTTTAAATTAAGGGGGGGTAGTTATAGGACGGATGTCAGGGGTAGGTTCTTTACCCAGAGGGTGGTGAGGGATTGGAATGCCCTGCCTGCTGCGGTTGTAAATGCGCCTAGTTTGGGGGCGTTTAAGAGATCCGTGGATAGGTTTATGGACGAAAAGGGATTGGTTTAGGTTAGTGGGTCATTGTTTTTTAACTGGTCGGCGCAACATCGTGGGCCGAAGGGCCTGTTCTGCGCTGTAATGTTCTATGTTCTATGTTCTTCAGCAAGACTCATATGCCATCTCATCCTCTGGCAATTAGGCACCAGCACAACCTGAATCCTCTTGCCTGCTGCAGACCATTGTCCCCAGTATCTCGCCCACCACAGATTCCTACTCTATCCAATGTTCGACATTACTCACAGTGACAATATCTCGGCCAGTGGTGGTGTGTGAATTTGAGTGCCGGTGTTTGTTCACTATCACTGTCTTCTCGCTCTTCAGCTCTTCCATCTCTGCCTAACCAGGGGGGGCAATACCTGGGATATCTGGTAGGTGAAAAGCACAGGGGTTGTAGCGGGATTAGTGGGAGTGGGGAAAGTAAGCAGTGAATGCTTGCACCATCTGCGGCTTGCGAATCAGAGATTGTGGGATGAGGTGGAAGCAGGCTGTGGGAAGAAGGATGAGCATACTGTCTCCTTCAATGGATTGAGTCCTGCTGCTGGTCACAACCTTTATCATGGCTGCTCCAGTGCGCCATCCCCTCCATGAGGTAAGGACAGCTAGGTTAGTTCCAGCTGCCTACCTGGTCCTGAAAGGGAGAGGGAAGTGTGTCAGTGGGTGTTGTGCAATACAGTTGGGTGATGTGGTTGACATATTTGAATAGTGGGTAGAGCTTGCAAGCTGTGGATCTGACCCTAGCTGCAGTTCTAATTGTGGAGAGTACAGTGTAGCTATGAATGTTCGATAAAAGTCCTGATTGATAGAAATTGCTGGTAGGTGAGTGAAGGGAAAATAGTGAATTGAGCATCATTTCATGTGGGTGGCACTGATTTTTGATTTGATTTGATTTGATTTATGATTGTCATGTGTATTGGGATACAGTGAAAGGCATTGTTTCTTGCACATTATACAAACCAAGCATACCATTCATGAAGAGAAGGAAAGGAGAAGGTGCAGAATGAGGTGTTACAGCTAGGGTGCAGAGAAAGATCAACTTAATATATGGTAGGTCCATTCAAAAGTCCGATGGCAGCAGGGCAGAAGCTGTTCTTGAGTTGATTGGTACGTGACCTCAAACTTTTGTATCTTTTTCCCAATGGAAGAAGGTGGAAGAGAGGTGCACGGATTCCTTAATTATGCTGGCTGTTTTTCTGAGGCAGCAGGAAGCGTAGATGGAGTCAGTGGATCAGAGACAGTTGGTGGGCTGCGCCATTTGAAGTTAAATCCACTGGTGTTGACCATTCACGTGAGGTAACTAAACCACGTGTGAAACTGTATACATGTCCTCGGAGCTTGGCTCCTTGGCCGGGATTTTCTCCATGGTGGTAAGTCCTAATGTCAGGACCATGTGCCCCCAATTAAACATGGTTGGCTGTTTGATCAGTCAGAAGATCATCCGTTCTGCACCCTCAGCAGTGCCAATGAGAGGTGATCACTGACGAGGCTGCAAGATAGTTCATAGAAACCCTACAGTGCGGAAGGAGGCCATTCAGCCTATTGAATATGCACCGACCACAATCCCAACCCAGGCCCTATTCCCGTCACCCCACATTTTTACCCTGGTAATCCCCCCGACACTAGGGGCAATATAGCATGGCCAATCAACCTACTCTCACATCTTTGGACTGAGGAAAGTGGAGCACCCAGAGAATGCCTATGCAGACACAGGGAGAATGTGCAAACACCACACAGACAGTGACCCAAGCTAGGAATTGAACCCGGGTCCCTGGCACTGTGAGGCAGCAGCGCCACTGTGCCACCAAACAAGAGGATGCCTCTGTTTAGAAGCAGCTTCACAGGGGAGCATTACAATTCATTTTTGTGCCAGGCCAAGCTGGCAGACCCCACCTTTTTTGAGGGGGGGGGCAGGGGACTCTCCGGAAATGGCAATTGAAGCGTTCAGAGGGTGCCTTCATTTTGCAGCTTCTTTCATTGGGTCCTGAAGCCTCCAGCTCCAATGGCCTGCTCACTCAGGCAACTGAAGCTCTCCCCTCCCCATGCAGTGTGGGGCAACTCTGCCGCTGACAAAATGCTGACGGGCCAAGCAAATGGTGCTTAATTGGTCTCTGCTTCAAGGCAGTGGGCAGCTAAGTTACTGCCCTGACACAACTGCCCCCAGCATTTTACCAGCCTCTCACCCCACCTCCTCCCGTAACCCTCGGGTAAAATTTCAGCCTGCGTATTGACCACTACAACCTTCTGGGCAAACATCTTTCCGTGTCTGTGCTTCATGGGTCTTCAAGCACGATGGCCTCTGAAACATTGTCTAAGAGCATTGGAGCATCTCTTCGCCCTGTGACATTATTAGGCATTTTTCTTTTCTACATGGAAGTGACTCGCGGCAAGGATATCTCCCACCCTACTACATCGCTTCTTTAAGGGGAGCAAGCTGTCTCAAATGCTGTGTTGGCTCACTTTAACCTCACACCAGGCTGAAGTCCAACAGGTTTATACGGAATCACGAGACGTCGGAGCACTGCTCACACGCCTGATGAAGGAGCGGTGCTCCAAAGGCCCGTGATTCCAAATAAACCTGTTGGACCTAAACCTGGTGTTGTGAGACTTCTTCCTCTGCCCATCCCAGTCCAATGCCGCCAGTTCCACATCTACACTTAACTTGTGCTCTCTACTCGCAAGTCTGGGTTCTTTCATGAATGCAAAGGCATTGAACAGCCTGGCTAGCACTTGTGTGCAAATAAATCTCCTCTGTTTTCTTTCCCCTTCTACAATGAGCTGTCAGTTCAGGAAAGCTTTGCTGTTCTGTGTTATTACTGTTCTTGGCCACTTACAGCAGTTTCCATTTCTGACACCTTATCCAGGCAAAATTCTAGGAAAATTTTATTGTTTCCCAGTCGATGGATAGAATCTCTTGCATTCTGTATGGTTTGCTCGCAACAGCTGCATTTATTATTTGACATAATGGAATAAGATAATCCGAGGCACAATTTTTTTTCTGGCTCTGCTTCAGTTTTTCCCTTCTCGCACTCAAAACATGATTCACGATAGTTTTCAAAGCCAGTACGTGTGTTTATTTCTGTCCCCAACTCTCATTGCCAGCTCCTTCTCTTGATCACAGAAGGATAGAAGGATGAGACCCGCAGTGGGTCAGTTTAACCTCAGTGGTGGGGAAGTTTATGGAAATAATCTGGAACAACATTCACAGTCCAGCAGGTAATTGAAGAAAGCTAGCATTGATTTTGTAGAATCATAGAATCTCTACAGTGCAGATGGAGGCCATTTGGCCCATCGACAGGGTGGCCAAGTGGTATAATCGCTCGACTATTAACCCAGAAACTCAGCTAACGTCCTGAGGACCTGGGTTCAAATCCCGCCACAGCAGATGGTGGAATTTGAATTCAATTTAAAAAACCTGGAATAAGGAATCTACTGACGACCATTGTCGATTATCAGAAAAACCCATCATGTTTGCTAGTGTCCTTCAGGGAGGGAAATCTGCTGTTGTTACCTGGTCTGGGCTACAGGTGACTCCAGAGACACAGCAATGTGGCTGACTCTCAACTGCCTGCCAAGGGCAATTATGGATGGAGCAATAAATGCAGGCCAGCCAGCAACACCCATGTCCCATGAATGAATAGAGAAAAGCCAACAACAGGCCCTAACCCTACATATTTACCCTGCTCACCCCCCTGACACTAAAGGGCAATTTAGCATAGCCAGTCAACCTAACCTGCACATCTTTGGAGTGTGGGAGGAAACCAGAGCACCCAGAGGAAACCCACTCAGACATGGACAGAATGTGCAGGCTCCACACGGACAGTTTGGGAAAATCACGTTTAACCAATTTGATTAAATTTCTTGATGGCATGATAGGATGGATTGATGATGGTAATCCAGTTCTTGTGATGGCCATGGACTTCCAAAAGACAATTGATTAAATGCCTCATAACAGGAATGTTGTCAAAGGTGAAGCTCTGGGAATAAAAGGGGCAATAACATAATAGATATAAAGTTGGCTGAGTGAGGGAAGAGGAGCTAGTAGTCCAAAAATGTGCAGGTTAGGTGGATTGGCCATACTAAATTGCCCCTTAGTATCAGGGGAGTAGCTAGGGTAAATACATGGGATTATGGGGTAAGGCCTGGGTGGGATTGTGGTCAATGCAGACACATGGGCCAACTGGCCTCCTTCTGCACTGCAGGATTCTATGAACAGCTGAATTTGGACTGGAGCGCATGAAGTCATTGGGTTCCCTAAGGTCAATACTTCTTCCCTTGGGCAGCACGGTGGCGCAGTGGCTAGCACTGCTGCCTCACAACACCAGGGATCCGGGTTCAATTCCAGTCTTGGGTGTCTGTCTGTGTGGAGTTTGCACATTCTGTCTGTGGGGGTTTCCTCCAGGTGCTCCAGATTCCTTCCGCAGTCCAAAGATGTGTGTGTTAGGTGGATTGGCTGTGCTAAATTGCCCCTTAATGTCCCAAGATGTGTAGGTTAGGGAATTAGCAGGGTAAATACGTAGGGTTATGGGGATGGGGCCCGAGTAAGATGCTCTGTTGGAGAGGCGATGCAGGCCAGATTGGCCTCCGTCTGCAGGATAGGGACTCTATATTTCAACGAATTCAAATATCCAGTAGTGGATACCTGGTAACCCAGGGATTAAAACAACGATGGTTTACGCAGTACTCTGAGCAGCTCTTACATACTTCCAATCTACCAGCACTCCGGAGAGAATTCCAGGATTAGTCACCAGATCCTTTAAGTAGTCACGTCATCATATGACCACTTGGTTACAGGGATGACTCAAAACTTGGAAATATTATTCACTATGAGGAAGACAAGCGGACATAGAAAATGGCTGAATGGGAAGCACCGTGCAGGTGAGAAGTGTCAAGCTATACGTTTTGAGAAGCTGAATGGGGCCGGGAGCCAACACAAAACAAAGGATACAATATCCGCATTTGCACAAATATGCATAAACCATTAAAGGCTGCAGAGCAAATTGAGAAATTGTTTAATGAGGTATCCAGATCCTGGGCTGTACGAGGCAAAACAAGTCCAAAAATAGATTATGTTGAAGTCAGTGTTATGAAACACTGACCCTGCCTCAACTGGAAAACCCCTGGGCAAGAAGTTTAGGAAGAATGTGAGGCCTTTACATAGGGTGCAGCGAACATTGACGAGAACGATTTTCAGTAATGAGGAACTCCGGTTATGTCGAGAAGCTGGGGTTATTTCCCTGAAGATTGATTTCAAGTCAAAATTAGATATCGCTCTTGGAGCTAAAGGGATCAAGCGATACGAGGGGCAAGGCGGGGCCAGGATATTGAATTTGATGGTCAGCCACGATCATAACGAACGGCAGGCAGAGCAGGCTTGAAGGGCCGAATGGCCTACTCCTGTTTCTATCGTCTATGTTTCCTTAGAGATGAGAAGGATGAGAGGAAATTTGCCAGTTGTGCTGAAAATGGTCAGGGGCCTGGACAGACCAGATGGGGGCAAGCAGTTCCTTGTGTGGAAGGGTCAAGAACCAGGAGTCACAGATTTGACATGAATGGCAAAATAAGAATATGTCACATGGGGAAAAACACTTCATTGCTGCAGGTGGTTAGGATCAGGAAAGCACTGTCTGAGGGTGTGGTGGGGATAGGATCATTCACAGTTCTCAAAGGGAATTGCAAAATTATCTAACGAGAGAGTGAATTACAGGGTACGGTGAAACATTCAAGAGAGGGGGGCTGGTTGAGTTGAACTTTATCTGGCTGAGTTCAACTAAATAAACCTCATAATACAAAATTCATTCAAGTGTGTAATCCCTTGTAGCAACAAGCATTGAAACTCATAGTACCTATGTTAAGAACCACCCATAGCTGTCAAAATGTGAAATTGTAGGCACCCTACAGTGTGTGATAATGGATGGCTGTAAAATCAGTCAACTGGCACAAATCCTGTAAGGGAAACTCTCAGGCTAAGTAAACACAGAGTGAAAAAGCATACAATTGTCTTTTGTAAACACTCCAGACATTTAAACAGTAGAATGTTTAGCTTCCCTTAACAGGTGCCTTGCACAGTTTTGACATGTCTCTTTGACGTAATCCTTTGACAGGTTTTTCTGGCAGCCCTGTTGAGAGTTATGCTGAGCGTGACAGTAATTTATGTCTACTTTTCACAATTTCAAGGGATTCCATACCTGCATCACAACGTCCCAGGACCCGCTCCAAGGAGGTATTTTCCCTCTCCAAAGGGGGATTCGAACTATCCAAGAAAATTCAGACTTGCTCTCAGCTGGTCTACTCTGCACGTTTTGGGTTTTAGCTTCTGACCTGCCAAAAGCCCACCTCAGAGGAGGCGGCTGATGATTTAACTGGTCAGCTCCTTCCACGAAAAATGCATGTGCAAAACATGTCCCGCTCCCGTTTCCGTGTTTACTGACTTTGGGGACTGGACTTATTCAGCTACTTCTTCCACAATGCTCCAGCTGGAGCTGTATGACAAACATCGAACATATCCCTTAAACAAACACTTCTGTTAAATTAATCAACTTACATAAAAGTAAACTTGACGTGCAGAAGTTCTCCTTCCTCTTCACTCCATTTATCCCTGTATGGCCCACGTCTAAAGGACAAAAATTTAAAATGAGGTAAGTAGAATACTAACAGAGTACTTGCGGTTGTTACTCAAAATATTATTCCAGAGAACTCTAATATGAATCTACAGAAAGATTGGAGGCTTATTGCTGCAATAAATACTTGCATTTATATAGTGCCTTGAACACCCATGATGATTCACATGTGTTATCAAACAATATTTAATGCTGAATTGGTAATAGGATAGGCGATGAAAGCTTTGAGCAAAGGGATCAAAGGATATAGGGGAAAGCAGGTATGGGTAACTAAGTTGGATGATCAGCTATGATCATAATGAATGATGTAGCAGACTCGTGGGGCAAAATAGCCTACTCCTGCCCCTGTTTTCTTTGTTAAGCACAACCTTCAAGAACAATGGAGGGATTTAGAATGGAAATTCCATGGCCTAGGCAGCTGAAGGCCTGACTACCAGTGCTGGAGTGATTAAAATAAGGGATGAGCAAATGGCCAGGTTTAGAGGAGTGCAGAGATCTCGGAGGCTATAGGGATTGAAGGGGTTACAGGAATAGGAAGTCACATGACACCAGGTTATAGTTCAACAGGTTTAACTGAAGTCACAAGCTTTCGGAGTACTGCTCCTTTGTCAGGCATGCTGTGTCATGTGACCTCTCACCTTGTGCACCCTAGTCCAACACTGGCATCTCCACATTAGAAATAGGAAGGACATTAACACTGGTCATCAGATTCTGAGAGTATTCTGGTGCATTAGCTGTGTGAAAAGTTGGTAAACTCCATTTCTGGTGAATGCCTTTGCTGAATTTAAGAGCAACTATTTCAAGTAAGTTTTAATCTGACAGGAATTTTAAAACATAATCCTAAAATTAGCAATATTTAACAGACATCTGGATGGGTATATGAATAGGGAGGATGTAGAGGATTACAGGCTGAGTAAGGGCAGAAGATTCTTTTTTAGTTAGGGCATCATGATAGGTACAGGCTTGGAGGGCCGAAGGGCCTTTGCTGTGTTGTACTTTTCCTTGTTCTTTGTTCTTTGTAAAAGCACTTCACTTTGCATTTTGAAGAAGAAAATCATTCTAATTTAGACTACAGAAGATAAATCGAACTCTGCAGAACCACATTTTAAGCTCTATACACCCAAAACTGTTTATTGTTACCGTACAGTCCCCCTGTTGGAGGTACAAGCTGCCTTTATGTAGCACTAGTCGGTATTGGGCCTTCTGCCAATGCGTGCAACCAGAAAATAGAGCAGGTAGTGCCGCTGTTCGGAAATCCTTTGATTTGCAAGTCCTTGTGTGTCCCTGCAGAATCTGTCACATTTACAAGTGCAGCGTGTTCCAAGGCTGTCAAATTGATTCCAGTCTAATAAAAAAGGTGGGGCTCTATGGAAGTGTGCCGATGGGTTACTAAATCAGTTCAAGGGTCAATGTGGAGCAGTTCATGAATCAATCAGAGTCAGAAAAGGTGGTGTGGTGAACAATCCTCAGTCTCCTCAGCGGGGATGGGTATCTGGGCAAGAAGTGTCACAGACAGGACAGGGACATAGGCAGAGGTTCCAGTTAAGTTGAAGGAAAGGCTGCAGTTAAAAGACTGTCTCCGCACTTCAGGTCTTTAGAATGATGGAAGGTACCCAGTGGGAGCGGTAGTAACTTTGGGAGGGAATCCCAAGGCAAGGGCATGAATTTGTCAGTTGTTTATGCTGGCAGGGTCTTCCGGCCCCACTGACCACATAGGGAGAGCCGGGGTTGCGGGAGGGGTTACATAAACATCGACAGCAACAGGATCTTCTGATCCCACTGCCAGCCCATGGCAGGCCATCTCCACCACTGTGAGAGGTTGTGAGGAACATCCCCCTCCATGACCTTCAACAGTGGAGATTGGAAACCTTAGTGGGGAAGGCAGAGTTTCCGTTAGATTTGTTGACCTAACATCTGGGCAGGCTCTTGAGTGATCAAAGGACTCGGTCGAGGTTGTGTCATTCACTCTGCGCTGTGGTGTGTCCAAACTGTTGGAGTATAAATTGTATATATAGTGGATCATTTTACTTCTTAAACTTTGTACAGTAAAGTTTATGTTTGTCCAAATACAATGGAATTGTGTGGCTGTATTCCAAAAGCAGGGGTGTCTTTAATCTCAATCCATAACTACTTTAAACAAGACATTACTGGTCCCTAAACAGACCTCTACGCAATGCTCTAGGGTCTGGCCAAGGATAGTAACATTAGGTCCACTCAGGAAGCAGAATTTGCAGCACCAATTCGATATGCTAACAACGTGCATAGATTAATCAAACTCCACAATCCGTTCTCAGAATTTTACCACCCTCCCAGAATCGGAGTGGGGTCAAGGAGCAGACCATAGAGAGGTCCATTGACCTTGGGCGGGATTTTACAGTTTTGGAACGAGCGAGGCTGTAAAAACCTGCCCTCAGTAGTAAACCAATTTAATTCCTAATGGGTCCTGCAGGTACTTGATCGTGTAGGTACTTGAGTTTCAAAAGCTTTTCAGCCACACTCAACTGAAAATAACAAATTATTTTGAAAAACCTACTTGTTTCTGCCAACATCATTAATTAATCTTGTGACATTTTAATGACTGACAATATTGTGTAATCACATGATGCAAGTTACCGGGTGTAATGCTAATCACACCATGGGCACATTATTTGGAAGAACAGCGTGCCAAGATAATCCAGATGATTCCTTGTATCCAAAATTTTAAATTACAGGAAATATTACGAGTTGAGGTTGCTTCCGTTTCAATCTAACTGAAACTCTGCCTTTCTCACCAAGGTTTCCAATCTCCACCATTGAAGATCATGGGAGGGATATTCCTTACACCCTCCTACCATGGAAATGGAGGAAACAAAAGTTGGCCTAATTGTGAAACAGACTGACATAAAATCTACAGTGGATGGCCTAAACAGGCACAAATGAGACATAAGGGGACTGTTTGTTTTTCGATTCATTTCATGAAATGTAGACGTTGCCGGCAAAGCCAGCGTTGATAGCCCATCTCTAATTGTCCTTGGGAGGTCGGTGGGAATTAAAGAGTCAGGAAAGAAATTGGGCAATGGTGTATTAAACAAGATTTGTAAACTAAGCCAGAAAATTCAAAAGGCAATTAAATGTGTTCCTGGCAACAAAGCCAAACAGAAAAATGTGCTTGGTGCAATAGCAATTTCCAGTTCCCAGGCACTTCTGATGCAAAGGTCTCACAAATTAGCATATCCATCAAAATAATTCAAAATGGATAGAATATTAAATGGTTATATATCTGTGTTTGAACTGATGACGCACACTCTATTCGTGCAATGCTTCAATAGGAGGGCTATTTTGTAATAATGTGTTCAACTGAGTATGAAGGAAATCAATCTTTTTCTTGCATGATAGTTATGAGCGAGATGTTTATTTACTGACATGCTGAGAGCAAGCACTCCAGTTTGCCTGCGTGCTGCAGAGTTTTAACCTTTGCATAATTGCACTGTACAGGCTCCGCACCCAGATGTCAGCCTACTGGCACATATTGGCTTTCAGTCAGGCAGCAGCACTCTGGAAGAGAATGCAGGACCAGTAAGATCTGATCCATGACCCTGGAAGAAGAGAGTCTCTATTCCCAATCCCGAAAACTCCTGTTCTCCCTGGCCTACAAGAAGTGCCGTATGGGCTCATGGCCTTCTCTGCATGACTATCGATGAATTTTAACCTGAAGTGCAGGCTGTTTTGACATAGTTAAGAGGCCAGCCTGATTGCCTCAGAGGGGGTCGGGTGCACGCACCTTGCTTCATCTCAAATTCCTGCCGAGTTTGGAATTGGTTCCTTGTTAACACCCCCACCCACACTAAATCCCACCCGCTCACCCTCGTTAAACTTTGCCCCATGTTTCATTCTCCAATATTGCAATGAGCTGCATGAAAAGGCAATTTGCTGTTAGTCGGGCAAAGAGGTTGACCAGTTTATGTGATAATACACCCAGGCATCAAATATCAACTCTTCATCAATAACATCTTTATTACTGACCGCAGAAGTCCGTTAAAGGCAATTCGCCATCGGTGATGTGGTTCGAGACACTCCAGTTTTAGACCGCCTGCACTCCAGGAGTTCTTACTGTCCACAGAAGTGACTGTATCAGGATGGTTTGGATGCTGAAAGAAGCAGTTTTGCCAGAATACTGATGAGAATACTGCATGTATAGGAAAATGGTTTACTTCACTTTATAAATGGTCATAGTTCATACATTATAAAAGTTGATACTAAACGTAAAACCATAAGATATAGGAGCAGAATTAGGCCACGTGGCCCTTCGAGTCTGCTCCGCCATTCAATCATAACTGATTTTTTCTTTTCATCCCCATTCTCCTGCCTTTTCCCCAGAACCCCAATTCCCAATTCAAGAACCTATCGATCTCTATCTTAAAGACACTCAATGACCTGGCCTCCACACCTTCTGTGGCAAAGAGTTCTACAGATTCACCACTCTCTGGCTGAAGAAATTCCTCCTCATCTCTGTTTTCAAGAATTGTCCCTTTAGCCTGAGATTGTGCCCCCTGGTTCTAGTTTTTCCTACTAGTGGAAACATCCTCTCCATGTCCACTCTATTCAGGCCTTGCAGTATCCTGTAAGTTTTAATAAGATCCCCCCTCATCCTTCTAAACTCCAACGAGTACAGACCCAGAGTCCTCAACCATTCTCATATGACAAGCTCTTCATTCCAGGGATCATTCTTGTGAATCTCCTCTTGACCCTTTCCAAAGCCAGCACATCCTTCCTGAGATACGGGGCCCAAAACTGCTCACAATGCTCCAAATGGGGTCTGACCAGAGCCCTATATAGCCTCAGAAGTACATCCCTGCTCTTATATTCTAGCTCTCTCGACATGAATGCTAACATTGTATTTGCCTTCCTAACTGCCGACTGAACCTGCACATTAACCTTAAGAGAATCTTGAACAATGACTCCCAAGTCCCTTTGTGTTTCTGATTTCCTAAGCATTTTCCCATTTAGAAAATAGTCTATGCCTCCATTCTTCCTTCCAAATTGCTTAATCTCACACCTTCCTACATTGTATTCCATCTGCCACTTCTTTTCCCATTCTCCTAACCTGTTTGCAGCCCCCGCTTTCTCAATACTACCTGTCCCTCTACATATCTTTGTATCATCTGCAAGCTTAGCAACAAAGACTTCAGTTCCTTCCTCCAAATCGGTAATGTATATTGTGAAAAGTTGTGGCCCCAGCACTGACCCCTGAGGCACACCACTAGTCACCGGCTGCCATCCTGAGAAAGACCCCTTTATCCCACTCTCTGCCTTCTGTCAGTCAACCAATCCTCTATCCATGCTAGGATCTTACCCTTAGCACCATGGACACTTAATTTATTTAACAGTCTCCAATGTAGCGCCTTGTCAAAGGCCTTCTGGAAATCTAAATAAATCATATCCACTTGTTCTCCTTTATCTAACTTCCTTGTTACCTCCTCAAAGAACTGTACAGGTCACACAATGTTATTTAGATATCATCTGTACCAAAGCATAACCTTGAGGTACTTTGAGTTAATTAAAGACATTTCATTAATTTTCACCATCCTTAGATAGCAGACCCTTGCACAACGCATGGTGTCGGTGAGCAGGCCTCTGCAGTGGGAATGAGCGGCATGGTTATGTTGAAAATATATTTTGATTATGTTTTTAAAACTCGAGTTAAATCATTAACTTTTCCCTGCATTCAAACTCTTGGAGCAATGGTCCAGGCACCGATGGGGGGGTGATTTCCACCCATTGCCTCCTTGTTGAGTGCCCAAGGAGCTTGTTAACCGCTGAGGGTGAAAGAATGTCCTGTCCATTGCTTGCACCAGGGCTTTGATGGTGAACCCTCAGTTATGGTGGGCAAACAGTGAACATATTCATTAGAATGGACAGGATTAACCCATAAATTGCTACACAAGTGAATTAGAATCCTGTTATTCCCAGGACAAAACCTTTCCATATTATATCCTTATGTTTCATGGAATTATATACAATGAACAGGGCTGTTTGGTCTATACAGCTGTTGACATCTAATTATGAACCTCCTAATCTAACTCTATTAGTATATTGTCCTTTTTTGCTTCCTTACATATTTAGCCAAATTTTCCTTAAATGTATAAACGATATTACGTCAACATTGTAACTCTCCATAAAAAAATACACTTTAAATACATTTCAATGTCAATTTTATTTTTCCATTCAATATTAACTTGATTTCTCTTTGAAAACGGCAAGGTGGCAGAGTGGTTAGCACTGCTGCCTCACAGCTCCAGGGATCTGGGTTCGATTCCTGGCTTCGGTCACTGTCTGTGCAGAGTCTGCCCGTTCCCCTGTGTCTGCATGGGTTTCCTCCAGGAGCTCCAGTTTCCTCCCATAGTCCAAAGATGTGCTGATTAGGTACACTGGCCGTGCTAAATTCCCCCTCAGTCTATCTGAACAGGCACTGGAATGTAGCGACCAGAGGATTTTCACAGTAACTTCATTACAACGCGAATGCAAGCCTACTTGTGAGTAATTACTTTAAAAAAGGCAAAGGATCTGTGGTTTCATGCTCTGTTGGTTGTTTATTTAATCGCATATCTGCACATGCATGGCAGACATTCAGGAGCTTGCAAATTTTTTCCTCACAGCTTCTGCCTATCCATATTCAGATAAGCGATCCTTCTTTCTGAATCATGGGCTAGATTTTACAGGGTGCTATGTTCCTCCCTACCCTGCCCCCTCAACTAAAAAGCTAGGTTCCCCCTGCCCCCACAAGACATTTTATGCACAGTGGGACATTAATTGGTTCAGAGCAAAACTTTCATTGTGTCCTCATCTGGAGATGATATCCCGCCTGAAACAAATCCAATCCTGTAAATGCTTGCAGTTCCAGGCTCGAGCAGTCAGCACTGCCGGTCAGCCCTCAAAGAGGAGGAGGTTAGGGAGACCAGGCTGAAGTTACATTTGGTGTATCTGCCAGGCTACAGCAAGGAGAGAGAAGTGGGTGTGAGGTTGTGTTGGAGAGAGAGTGGTGTAGCCTTGGCAGGAGCCTCTGATGTGACACAGAGGATCCCCAAGGAGGGTTCCTCCCCTCTACATGACCCAACACCAGGGTCCCTAATAAACACAGTCAGGACTGGTATGGGCCTCCCAGTGCCGCAGGTGAAATAGTAGGGAGGCGAGGGAGAGTTGGCAGGGGGAGGGGGGGGTGGTGTTGCTGAACTATTTAAGTGGTCACTAATTGGCCATTTTAAGAGTCTCATTAGGCCCAAGGATAGTTGGGTTGCTTGAAGCCTCCACAACCCCTGCCATAAAAAAAAGGGGACAGGTCAGGGTGATTAGATGGCAGGAATGCCACACAGTACGGCCGGGATTCTCCCATTCCACCCGCCACTGCAATTGTAGCAGGCGGGTTGTGGATAACGCGAAGGCCCACTGACATTCGGAAGGGAATTTCCGGCTTTTGGATCTGAATATGGATTTCTGAAGAAATCGTGCCTTTCAAACACACAGAGAAGGCTGAGGGACTTGAGGTTATTTTCATTGGAGAGAAGAAGGTTATGAGGTGACCTGATTGAGGCATACAAGATGATCAAAGGATTGGATAGGGCGAGAGCCTTTTATCTCAGATGGTGAGGCTGTGCCCCCTAGTCCTACTGTCCTTTCTGAGCGGGAAGAGTCTCTCCACCTCTATCCTACCCATCCCATTCATCATCTTATACGTCTCAATGAGATCTCCCCTCATTCTTCTAAACTCTAACGAGTACAAGCCTAGTTTATTCAGCCTCTCCTCATAGCTCAACCCCCTCAACTCCGGTATCAGCCTAGTAAACCTTCTCTGCACTCCCTCCAAGGCCGAAAGATAGGATGAAAGCAATTAGACGTTCCTACATTGAGATGTCGCAGAATGAAAATCATTTCTGGGTATGGTCAACCATTATGAACGATTCATGCCAAACTTCACAACAGTATTAGTGCCTCTGCACAATCTGCTAAAAATAAATCAATGCTGGCACTGGGAAGACCTGCAAAAACAGACCTGTGAAAAGGTTAAGTTGATTCTACAATCGTCCAATTTACTAGTACTTTGACCCAGGCAAAGATAATTTTAAAAATTGTGATACTTAGTCCTATGGGACTGGCACCATCCTCTCTCACACAAACTGGAAGATGGCACTAACCATCCTGTTGCTTTCAGACATTAACCAACACAAAAAGATGATGATCGCTATTTTAAAAAAGGGCCAGACAGCAGCGTATGGAGTAAAAAAGATTCACCAATATGGTTATGGTCACCATTTTACCATCATTATTGATTACAAACTATTATTGGAATTATTCAAGTCAAAATAAACCAATTCCACCTACTGCTTCAGTTAGGGTGCTTTAGGCCACCTATAATTGTTTCTCTAACATCGGAGGGAACTCAGATTTGGCTAACACCAAGTTGTCTCCCACTCCCTCGGAATGTGGCTCTACCCCAATGCCACAGCAGATTGTCCAAGCTTTAAATTTTTTTTAAAAAGATATCTTGCATGCATCATCGAATCCTATCAAGAATTGGACTCAGAGGGACACCGTCCAGTCCAAAGTTAAGCAGATGGTTTCAACTGGCTGGCATGATGATAGATCAGAGCAGCTGCAAAACCTCTTCTAAAACTAGAGAAGTTCTTCTCCAGTTTTAGAAGAAAACTGGAGACACCATCTGCACTAGTGCACCTTCCGAAATTTCTAAACAATGACCTGTTGGTAACGCCACCATTACCCCATTAGTGGAAGAACCTATCAGAGAACTAAGTCATTCCACCAGACCTCAGAAGTCACCTGATAGATGGACTTTATAAAAGGCTGTACCATGCCACCACCACCACCGCCACCACCCCCCACCCCCTTGTAGCTTAGCCCTTGTTGTAAATAGCAACCCGTTATTATCTTATTAGGTGTATAGCACTGAGGGACTTGTGGGAGGGGGAAGTGGTAGCATGACTCCTTTGAAAGGCGATAGTTTGCAGGTCATGTGGCCTACTTGGTGCCCATTGTATGGAAGCACATGAAACTCAGCCTTTGGGGAGAAAGCACACAGGTCCATGGAGCAAGGGACCCTCAGCGAGAGCCCAAGAGTCAAGAGTGAAGACCCGTGTTGTAGTTACATAAGAACATAAGAAATAGGAGCAGGAGTAGGCCATCTAGCCCTTCGAGCCTGCCCCGCCATTCAATAAGATCATGGCTGATCTGAAGTGGATCAGTTCCACTTTCCCGCCCTCTCCCCATAACCCTTAATTCCCTTGTCTGTCAAAAACCTATTTGTTGTTGTGCCTATATACAGTTTTATTTTGTGTGTGCTAAATAAATCACCTTTGATGATTTAAACTGTTGCTTCATTGATACCTCACACTATTGCAACGTGAAATGAGGCTCTTCACAGGTTTCTGCTAGTACCACTGTCCTTTTCAACATGCATTATCGACTTGGAGAGAAAATAATTTCAAAGTTTCGAGGTGACATGAAGCTTGCAGATGTAAGTAGCGAGGAGAATAGTAGCAAACCTTACAGGCTGGTGAAATGGGCAGACATGGCATATAAAATTTGTCATAAAGTAATGCATTTTGGAAGGAAGAATGAGGGAAAGCAATATAAATTAAATGATAGAATTTCAAAAGAGATGCAGGAAATGAGATAATATATAGGACAAAATGATGAGGCTGCTCAAAAAAGGCACACAAGGAATCATTGCCTTCAAAGGCAGACTGGGGGAAATAAACAACTATACTAAACCTTTTTAAATTACTGGTTAGGTCTCAACTGCAGCAGTGTGTCATCTCTGACATCACAACTTAGGAAGGATAGAATGAACTTGCAGAGGTTGCAGAGATTTACTAGAATGGTACACTTGGATTAGGTGCAGAGATGAGAGAAGCTGGGATTCTTCTCAGCACAAAGAGAGCTTGGGGTAGGTTTAACAGTTGTTCAAAATTGATGAGTTTGAATTTGATATAGTAAATAACGATAAACGGTTTCCACTGATTGAAAGGCCAGCAATCAAAGGACATAGGTTCAAGGTAATTAGCAAAACAGGCGTAGCGAGAAAAACATTTTTACATAGCAAGATATGGTGACGATGAATACCACGATAGCAGTGGTTAGTGCTGCTGCCTCAGGTGTCAGCGTTTAATTCCAACCTCAGCTGACTGTGTGGAGTATGCATATTTTCCCCATGTCTGCATGTGTTTCCTTCAGGTGCTCCGCTTTCCTCCCACACTCCAAAGATGTACGGGTTGGGTTGATATGCAGCCCCCCCACCCGAATAAATACATGGGGTTACAGGGATAGGGCCTGGGTCAGATTTGTGTCAGTGCAGGCCCAATGGGCTGAATGGCCTCCTTTTGTACAGTAGGGTTTCTTTGATTTGGAATGTACCGTCTAAAAGGGTGATGGAAGCAGATTCAGCAGTAAGTTGAAATGTGAATTGCATAAATGCTTGAAATATTCAGGGCTGAGGGAAAAGAGCAGACATGCAGGACTTATTGGATAATTCTTTCACAGGGCCAAGGTAACCATAATAAGGCCAGGTCGTTTCAAATGAAATCCTGTTCCAAGGAGAGTTAACATCTTCATGTTCAGGTGTACCAAGTCTGTTGTCCACCAATATCGAATCCATCATTTTCACATGATCTTCTATAATGATGGCCCACTCAAAATGAGTAGCCAAATGGTAGTTACAGTTTATACTTCTACCATCTGATATTGCTTGAAAAAAAAAAATCACAATACTGACATATAACTGGAGAACCTCATGTGGCACACTGACATTCTTAAAGCTTATTCCCAGGTTCAAATCTGTTAGAAGACCAGCAGAACATTGATTCATGCATAATCTTACCCTCTAGCGTTGTTACAAGAGGGGGTCAGGTTTCTCCAAAGTGACTTCCCAAATCAATCAAAAACATTCTCTGCTGGCCAGCAGCTTTGAAGATGGGTTGTTGAAAGTTATTTCTGAGAAAATGGCTCAGATTTTCTTCTCAGGATGTACTTAACGTGAACTCAAACTTCAGCAAAACAGACCTGACAATGCCAGTACATTTCCAATTATTAAATCAGGATAGTTTGATGCAGACATCAATTTAATGTATACCAGTAACCTGGACAGTTTCTCACCCAATATGCATGGGGGCAGGGCACCATTCGAACCCCTGCCAACACTCCACAAAATTGAATATGAACAATGAAAAGAGCATAACATGCGTCAAAATGCAACTGAGGCCTCAAACCATCCATGGCCCCCCAAAGAAATCAAAAAAAAGAGTTTTCAACTAAAAGAGGCAGTTTATAATGTTGCAAAGAACAGTAGCATGTCAGAGGTTTGGGTATCTTATCAACCAGCAAAGGAGCAACCAAAAGACAGATCAAAAAAATGAACATCTTAACCTCTTATATGCCTCTTCTTTTAATTGAAAACTATTCTTAACTTCCTTAGAAAGCCATGGATGGCTTGAAACCTCAGTCGCACCTCGACACATGCTATGCTCCCTACTATTCATATTCAATTCTACAGAACGCCAGCAACTGTTCAAACAATGCCCCGCTGCCATGCACATCGGATGAAAAACTATCCAGACTGCTAGTATACATCTTAACCAGGTTCAGGTATACCAGAACTGTTGCCCACCAGTAACAAATCCATTTACACAAGATCTTCTATAATGTCTGCCCATTCAAAATCAGCAATCAAATGATGGGTACAGGAAGCTTATACTTCTACCATCTGACATTTTTTGAATACAGTCACAACCCTGACCTATAACTGTGGGTGACATGGTGGCAAGCACTGTTGCCTCACAGCACCAGGGACCTGGGTTTGATTCCCAGCTTGGATCACCGTGTGGAGTTTGCATATTCTCCCCACGTCTGCATGGGTTTCCTCCACGTTCTCTGGTTTCCTCCCACAGTCCAAGAGACGCGCTAATCAGGTACATTGGCCATGCTAAATTCTTCCTCAGTGTACCTGAACAGGCGCTGGAATGTGGCGACTAGGGGATTTCCACAGTAACTTCATTGCAGTGTTAATGTAAGCCTCCTTAATAAACTTAAGCAGAAGACACAAGCTGCATACCAGAAATACAGTGTAACTTGGCAACTAATATAAAGTGAAAATCTTATTACTAACAACAAAGTAGCAGTATTGGAGAAACTTGACACTAAAATCTGGCAAATCCTCAGGACCTGATCACCTACACCCTGGGATTCTAGGGATGGTAGTTGTAGAGAGAATGAACTGGTCATGAGTTGCAAAAAGAGCATGTAGATTCTAAAACAATCCCAGTAGATTGGTATTACATTTGCTAATATCCATTGTTCAAAAAGGAGGGAGAGAGAAATCAAATACGGGCCAGTTACCTGACATCAGTTATTGGGAAAGTTTCAGAATCTATTATTAATGGGGTCTTAGCAAATTACTTCAAAAATCATAGTATGATCATGCAAAGTCAACATGGGAAACAGCATTTGAAAAATTTACTCAACTTATTTTGGGGACGTAACTAGTAGGGTAAAGCGAAATCAGTAGATGCACTATACTTGGATTTTCAGAAGACATTCAATAATGTGACGTACAAAAGGTTAATACACAAGGGTTCATTGAGAATTTTCAATGCATCTCACCCCAAGCAAGGCATCTCGTCCTGAGCAAGACATGACAGTGCACCTACCACAACTATTCATGCACTGCATGTCACCTGTGAAATGAGATCAACTAACAGGCACTAGGCCATACATTTGATCCAGCAGATGATTGGTGTTAGAATAAACTTGCAATTATAACAATTAGTTCACACCATCCCTTTTATCTACACAATTTTGAGTTACATTTTTGCTCATTCTAGATACAAAAATATTTAACAAATTCAGATAATTTTTCTTATTTCTCAAAACACTTTTGGATGAAGCATGTTCATTCTGGAAGTTAAATGCAATATACTAAGGGCAGCGATACTTCCCAAGTCATAACAACAGCAGTCTGCAAAAATCCACAGCCATTAACCATAAAAGTGCCATCCTGCTTAAGTGCATTCCCTCCTCCACACTCCATGCAGCCCTACCCACCCTCCGCCCCCACCACACACACACACACACACACACACGGGGCTGTTAAACAATGGAGCCATTTGCTTCTTCAGATGGGCATAAAAAAATCCTACAACATGATTCGAGGAGAGAAATGTTAACTTTGTCCTAGCCAATAATCACATGACTAGGTTAATAGGTTCATTCATCCAATTTGCTGTTTGCAGAACTGTGTAATGCAAACTTTCTTACACTACCACTCAGCCTTATTAATCCCTACGTAGAATTTAGATCACAAAAGTCAGACCATTTGGTACAGCTACTCTGTCAAGTCTTTATGTTCCATACGAGACTCCTCCACCTTACTTCAGCTAAGAGCATTACATAGTTTCTCATGTATTTATCTGGCATGAAATTGTGAATAGCAGTGCTCCCAGCACACACTACTGTGGATTCGATTTTGGAACTAGGATGAGACTTAACATTTTTATCACTCAAGAACCACTCAAGTTTGGGCTGTCATCAAGTTTCCAGAAATGTAATGATGGTATTCCAATTGTACACCAAATGACAAGATGCACACAGTTCCAACTTACATTAGTCTACTCAAGTACAATTTTTGCCAAGATTAAAAAAAGTTCTTCTTAAAAAATGCAGCTGTATTTAACCAAACAGTTCAAATCTTCAGCTTCCAAAAATAAATAGAATTTGGATGCAATGAATAATCACTGTCTAAGATGCTGGGGCAGCATGGTTGCGCAATGGTTTGCACTACTGCCCCAACACTAGGGACCCTGGTTCAATTCCGGTCTTGGGTCATTGTATACGGGGAGTTTGCACATTCTCCATGTGTCTGCATGGGCTTCCTCCCACAATCTTAAGAGGTGCAGGTAAGGTGGATTAGCCAGAGTTCAGCATAAATGCACAGGGTTAAGGGCCTGGATAAAATGTTGTTTTGGAGAGTCACTGCAGACTTGATGAGCCAAATGGCCTCCTTTTGCACTGTAGGGATTCTGTGCCAATGTAATATGGTTTTCTGTAGCTTAAAAGAAAGATGAGAAACCACATGACAAAGAGTAACCTCATAACAGAGGTTTATGTTTGAACTGGCTAAACTCTGAATTAAACTGATTCAAGTTTATAATAGTGTAATCACTTTTTATTTCTTATTGTTATCTGAAACAAAATAACCATGAGATGGTGTCTGAAATTTGTTTGATGGAAAAACATTGGAACCAAATCGCGAGAAACAAGTAGAACAGCAAGTCTATTAGTGCTCCGTTCACAGGTAAAACCAAGTTTAAAGCAATTGCAGGACAAACTAGTTAAATTATTATTGTACCTCAAACTTTTAAAAATAATCAAAGCAAATTCCTGCAGTCTCCAGAAACTCCACAACCATACCAGAAGCGAGCTCTAACTTTAATGGGACTAAGTTTTTGTGCTCTATTCTACTAACCTCAGTATAAATACTCAAGGTACATCAGATCACACTTACTTTTTGGACTATTTGGGCTTCTCATTGTACCACTTCCTTTTCCTTTTGGAGTACAAACATCAGCAGCCAGATACTGATGGTCACTTTCTTCCAACCCCAGTCTCCTTTTTGCCGGAGTCCTTCCCGCCAAAGGTCGTGCTGTAAACCTCTATTGTTGGAATTTTACTGACTCATCCTCCAGAGTTTCCTAAGATCCCACCCGAGGCCAAAGGGGAATGCAGTCCTGCGTGCCTCACCTGCCCCAATTCCAGGGTGGGCGTGCCAGTAAAATTCTGGCATATGACACTACTGAGGCTCCTGCAATGCTAACTCTGGTGGAAGTCGGCGGGCGAACTTAATAGAGAATCTTCTAGTCTGTACAACTCCACTGTCGCTAGCTCCTGCAACTGAGGCCACACAATAGTTTCAGTGGGATGTCTCTTTACCTCTTTTAATAAAAGAGAAATCAGGCCAGCTTCAATTGTTTGTGCAAAGAGAATAACATCCCAAACAAAAATAGTTATCATTACTGCCTCACAGCACCAGGGACCCAGGTTCAACTCCTGGCTTGGGTCACTGTCTGTGTGGAGTATGCACATTATATGGTGTACTGGCCTTCATTGTATGGTGTACTGGCCTTCATTAATCGAGGGATTGAGTTTAGGAGTTGGGAGGTAATGCTGCAACTTTATAGGACCCTTGTCAGACCCCACTTGGAGTACTGTACGCAGTTCTGGTCGCCTCACTACAGGAAGGATGTGGAAGCTATTGAGAGGGTGCAGAGGAGATTTACAAGGATGTTGCCTGGATTGGGAGGCATACCTTATGAAGATAGGTTGAGGGAGCTAGGTCTCTTCTCCCTGGAGAGACGAAGGTTGAGAGGCGACCTGATAGAGGTTTATAAAATGTTGAGGGGAATAGATAGGGTGGATTCTCGGAGGCTACTCCCAGGGCTGAAACAGTCGCTTCGAGAGGACACAGGTTTAAGGTGCTGGGAAGCAAGTACAGAGGAGATGTTAGGGGAAAGTTTTTCACTCAGAGGGTGTTGAGTGAGTGGAATCGGCTGCCATCGGTGGTGGTAGAGGTGAGCTCACTGGGGTCTTTTAAAAGACTTCTGGATGAGCATATGGGATCTAATGGCATTGGAAGTTACAGCTAGTTCTATGGCTTGGTAGGTATAGATGTGATCGGCTCAACTTGTGGGCCAAAGGGCCTGTTTGTGCTGTAGTGTTCTATGTTCTATCCTCCCCATGTCTGCATGGGTTTCCTCCGGGTGCTCCAGTTTCTTCTCAGTCCAAAGATGTGCTGGTTAGGCAGACTGGCCATGCTAAATTGTCCCTTAGTGTCGGGGGACTAGCTAGAATAAATGCATGGGTTTATAGAGATAGGGCCTGGGAGGGATTGCAGTCAGTGTGGACTCAATGGGCTGAATGGCCTCCTTCTGCGCTGTCAGGATTCTATGATTCTAAATTCCAAATCATATTTTGCATAAATTGCACACGTCCTAGAACTACGAGGACTTACCTCAAAATTTCCAACTCCTTCCACTCGAAGAAACACCCACATTTCACACAAGCCATTTGGTTTCCGGCAAACACGGACAACAAAGAAGGTTTTATCCACCTCTGTGAATCCCATGAAATAAACAGAATCGATAGCCTGTGAAAATATAGAAACAAGGTAGCGTTTCATTAATGATGCTGTTAATACAAAAATAATACGTACTGCGTCTGAGCACAGCGGAAGCCACTTAGAGCAGAATGCCCTCACATGTATAATGCATATAATGTTGAAGGTTTTAATATTTTTAAATGCGCAATGTTTCAAAAACTGGTGTTCTAATGGAGCCCCCTGTAAAGTGTTGTTCTTAAAATACTTTATATCGATATGAGGATATTGTGATTCTGCAATGAGATATAGATGAGATGAATGGGCAAAAACCTGGCAATTGGAATTCAGTGGGTGGCACGGTGATGCAGTGGTTAGCACTGCTGCCTCACTGCGAGAGTGTCCCAGGCTCAAATTCTGGTCTCCGGTCACTATCTGTGTGCAGTTCCTACTTTCTCATCGTGTCTGTGCGGGTTTCTTTTGGGCGTTCCGGTTTCTTCCCACCCTCCAAAGATATGCAGGTTACATCGTTAACTAAATTGACCCTCATGTCAGGGGGATCAGCAGGGTAAATGTGTGGGAATAGGTCTTGGATGAGATTGTGGTCGGTACAGATTCAATGGGCTGAATGGCCTCCTTCGGTATTCTCCTATGATATTCCTATGATGTGGGAAGTGTGAGGTCATGCATCAAAAGGCAGATTATTATCTAAATTGAGAGACACTGCAAGTGAGTGAAATACAGAGGGAACTAGGTATTCTAGTGCATAAATCCAAAACATTTGCAGGGAGGTTCAAATCCCATCCATCTCCCACCTTCAGGGCTACTGCCACATTCCTCAGGTAATAATCGCTTAACAATCTGTACCTCTGTTCTGCCATTCCGATCACTTAATGGACATGTTTAGCACCTTTCTCAGCCTTCTTAATCCTCATTTACATCCCCTTTTTCCAATTAAAGCCACTCCCCCCAACCATTACACTAGAAATCTTGCCCGATTTTCTTTGCTCTCAGCTCTGATGAAGTATCATCCAGATTCGAAACGTTGGCTCTATTTCTCCCCACAGATGCCGTCAGACCTGCTGAGATTTTCCAGCTCTTTGTTTTTCGCTTCAGATTCCAGCCTCTGCAGTATTTTGCCTTTATCCGTCGTGCTTTACACCATTCTACCCCAGTGCTGAGTTTTTGGCGGAGGAGAAGCAAAATGATCCAGGTGTAGAGGCCTGACAATTAGGTGTTAACGTATTCAAATGATGTTTCCAGTGGAGGGAGAGGACAATGCGTTTACGTAGGCGTCAAGCGCAATTTGAGAGTTCTCGTGAGATTTCCCGCTCCCATTGCGGAACTTGGCAGACAAAAGACAGCAGCCCTTGACCCTCGCCTTCGCTGTCCTCATCCAGGTCACTGATGTAAATTGGAGGAAGTTGAGGTCCTAAAACAAGCCCCAGTGGGATTCCACTCGTGATATTTTGCCAAAGACCTTGGTTAAGCTTACTGTTGGCTGCAGCCAAGTGGCCTATCTTCTACCCATGCTGATATGTTACTCCCTACACCATGACCTTTCGTATTTGCAAAAACATTTGACGTGACTCCTTATCAGATGTTTCCTGGAAATCCAAGTACGGTATGCCTCCTGGCTGGGGTCCAACTGGCAGGGTGCAAGGGACTTGGCGACCAGGTTTAAGAGGGTGAAAGAGAGGGTAAAGGTGAAAGTGAGACCTTGGGGAGAGGTTGGGGGAGGGTCTCTGAAGGACACAGGAAACCCGTGAAGGAAATCCCGCATCCCTTGCCCGATACCCACCCGAGCAGCTAAAACTACTGGGCTTCCCCACCGTGGCATAGACCTCCCCCTGCTGTGGGTAAAATAACTGAGCACTTAAGGGCCTAAAGACATGCACCACCCCCCCCAACCAACCCTCATGGAACTTCAGGAGTGAGCAGGTTGGCAGCAAGAATGACAGCACCCCATCTTCAAACCCAACAGCGCGAAGTGTAAAAACCAGCCCTTTTTTGTTAATCTACAGATGAATGGACCCCTGAAGTTGCTGTCAGTTTCAGCAGAGTAATGGTGGTAAATAATAGCAGGTTGCTGCCATGCCCACCATCTGTGGTACAAGGATACTCTCTGCATGTCACACTTTCATTATAGGAGTATTGGAACTTAGATTGAACGGGGGCTCCGTGAATATGAACCCATTTGCAAAAGGGTGCCTCTCGCCCAAAAGTATTGAGAACAATGTTTGCAATGTGCTGCTACCTGCACTGAGGAGCGGTCAAATTGCGATGTTAATACCTGAAGGCTGACTACAGGAGCATTTAGCAATAGCTGCCACTATTTTGTCCTCAGAATTTGATTTTTTTTTTTAAATTGATTAATAGGATGTGAGTGTCACTAGCAAAGACAGCACTCAGTGGTACAGCGGTTAACACTGCTGCTGCACAGCGTCAGGGACCGGGGTACCATCGCCGGCTTCCGTCACTGTGCGGAGTCTGCACATTCCCCCCATGTCTGCGTGGGTTTGCTCTGGGCACTCTGGTTTCCTCCCACAGTCTGAAAGATGTGCTGGTTAGGTGCGTTGGCCATGTTAAATTCTCCTTCACTGTATCCGAACAAAGGCCGGAATGTGGTAACTAGGGGATTTTCACAGTAATTTCATTGCAGTGTTAATATCAGCCTACTTGTGGCACTAATAAACAAACATGAATAAAACTCTAAACACTCAATAATTCAGAATGTGTGACCTGTTCCATACCAATTATCGAAATCTCAATCCTAAAAGCAGCAAATATTAGACTAAACTAAAGAGTTAATATACAAGTACATGTGAATAAGAAAATGCCTTATGCATGATATGGGAAACAACTGACAGAAGGCAAAATCATTTGTTTAACACACAAGTATAACATTTGGGCAAATCTAGGGACATAACAGAATAGGAGAAGATAATGGCTGATCTGTCTACGTTTCAAGTTCTACATTCTCATCTCCCTCCAATAATCATAGAATCACAGAATCCCTACAGTGCAGAAAGAGGTCATTCAGCCCATCGAGTCTGCACCAACCACAATCCCATCCAGCCCCTATCCCCGTAGCCCCACATATTTACCTGCTAGTCCCCCTGACACTAAGGGACAATTTAGCATGGCCAATCAACCAGACCCATGCATCTCTGGACTGTGGGAGGAAACCCGCACAGACATGGGGACAACGTGCAGACTCTACACAGACAGTGACCCGAGCCGGAAAACGAACCCGGGTCCCTGGCGCTGTGGGGCAGCAGTGTTAACCACTGTGCCAATAACCTTTGCTGAACAAGTTGCCACCTTCATGAGTCAAACTGGAGTCACAATAAATAGCTTTGTCAAATTACGATTTCAGAAACACTGGTCTTATTTTATGTCACACGTAGGCACAATGTAGCACATCACTGTCACTGTCATAGAGTTTTACTCCAGAAAGGGGTGTAGCTGGAACAGGCTCGCCAGATAAGCACTGCCACATAATTATAAAAAAGATTATCAAAGAAAGTTTATGGGGTGGAACAGAACTTGTGAAACAGAACTTGAGAAATGGAAACTATTCAATTTTTAGATTCGCAGAACAGGTATGGTTGTCATTCAGTAACGATAATTGCACAAATTTATGTTTTTTAGTTGAATTCTGTTTTGGAGGTGGAGGAAGAGAAATAGAATAATGTGCTCTAATTAAAATAATTAATAATTTCACAGAAAGGACTATTAAGGAGACTCAATTTCCAAGGACATGCAGCCAGAGAGAAGCCTTGCTCATTGGTGTCAATTATCAGGGCCAGAGATGTGGGCGAGGTCCAATATGACGTTACATAAGAAATAGGAGCAGGAGTAGGCCATCTAGCCCTTCGAGCCAGCCCCGCCATTCAATAAGATCATGGCTGATCTGTCGTGGCTCAGTTCCACATTCCCGCCCTCTCCCCATAACCCTTAATCCCCTCTCTTATCAAGAACCCATCAACCAGCTTCTTAAAAATATTTAGCGAGGCAGCCTCCACCACTTCAACGGGCAGAGAATTCCAGAGATTCACCACCCTTTGAGTGAAGAAGTTCCTCCTCAACTCCGTTCTAAACCGCCTCCCCTTTATCTTGAGGCTGTGCCCCCTAGTCCTACTGTCTTTTTTGAGCGGGAAGAGTCTCTCCACCTCTATCCTATCCATCCCATTCATCATCTTATACATCTCAATGAGATCTCCCCTCATTCTTCTAAACTCTAACGAGTACAAGCCTAGTTTATTCAGCCTCTCCTCATAGCTCAACCCCCTCAACTCCGGTATCAGCCTAGTAAACCTCCTCTGCACTCCCTCCAGGGCCAAAATATCCTTGCGCAGGTGCGGCACCCAAAACTGCACACAGTACTCCAGCTGCGGCCTCACCAATGCCCTATACAGCTGCAGCAAGACCTCCCTACTTTTATATTCAATCCCCCTCGCTATGAAGGCCAGCATCCCATTCGCCTTCCTGACCACCTGCTGCACATGCAAGCTGGGTTTTTGCGACTCATGCACAAGGACCCCGAGGTCCCTCTGCACCGTCAGGGGATGGGGGACGAAGATTAGAATGGGATGTTGCTGGTACTGAGTTGAAAATCTTCCTCCATTACATTTATCTATCAAGTATATGATGCAACAGGCATCCACTTTTGACCGTGCCCTCACCCCACCCTAAGCATTAGTGTAAAATGCCTGAACATAAAAGCAAAAGAACGCAGAGGCTGGAAATCAGAAATTAAAAACAGAGAATTCTGGATAAACTCAGCAGATCTGGCAGCACCTGTGGAGAAAGAAACACAGCTAACGTTCTGAGTCCATATGAGTCCAAAGCAGGTTAGGTAGATTGGCCATGCTAAATTGCCCCTTAGTGTCAGGGGGACCAGCTAGGGTATGTGCATGGGGTTATGAGAAGAGAGCCTGAGTTGGGACAAACAATGGGCTGAATGGCCTCCTTCTGCACTGTAGGATTCTATGATTCTGCAGAACATCTATAATCAGAACTATGCTGAAGGTAGTAGTCGGTGAAAATAAGTCAGATCAAAATCTTAAAACACGTCAAAGTTTGATGGTAATCAGACGGACTGTACTTAAAAAGGTTTTAAAACCTTTGCGGGTTGATGAATTGAAACGAACCTTTCCAGAGTGCCTGCCTTTGAAAGCCTCGGGGATGATTCTCCCAGCCCTCTGCGTTGTTCTAGTCGAGCAGGGGACTGGGAGACAGTGACGGCCGTTTCATAAGATTCTCACTGGGCGTCATGGCCTCCGCATGCTTCCCAGCCTAAGATTTTTGTCATTACCAAATCTGCACTGGAATTCAACACTGGGCTAATCATATGGAAATGTCATTCAAAAGGAAACTTAGTTCAAAGATAATTGGGGGATGTGATGATAGAATATACGTGACACAGTGGGCGGCATGGTAGCACAGTGGTTAGCACTGCTGCTTCACAGCTCCAGGGCCCTGGGTTCGATTCTTGGCTCAGGTCACTGTCTGTGTGGAGTTTGCACATTCTCCTCGTGTCTGTGTGGGTTTCCTCAGTCCAAAGATGTGCGGGTTAGGTTGATTGGCCATGCTAAGAAATTGCCCCTTAGTGTCCAGGGTAGTGGAGGTTTGAGTGATTAGTGGGTATAAAATGTAGGAATATAGGGATAGGGCCTGGGTGGGATTGTGTTCAGTGCAGACTCGATGGGCTGAAGGGCCTCTTTCTGCACTGCAGGGTCCTATGGTTCAGTGAAGAACAGCTAAATTTAAACAATCTTCACCAGCTACAATGATACAAGTTAGCTGATGGACTCCTCCTAACTCAAACACTCAATTAACTCAACATTGAATTCCACGCCAGCATCTGTTAAATACACTACCTCCGCCATCTGTAAGGAGAATGGCAACAGCAACATGGGGACACTGTGGACCCCAGGCTTATAAGAATCTGATTTTAAATAAGCTACAACATAAACCTTTTATGTGCTCAACCAAGTCTTTGACATAAGCAATGTCTTTAATGCAGTCAATAACCTTACTCTCTCTGTGGCTGGAGATGAAACTTTTGTCCTGGGGTGGCACAGTGGTTAGCAGTGTTGCCTCACAGCACCAGGGACTCGGGTTCGATTCCCAGCTTGGGACACTGCGTGGAGTTTTTCATATTCTCCCCATGAACTTCCTCCAGATGCTCTGGTTTCCTCCCACAATCCAAAGATGCACAGGTTAGGTGGATTGGCCATACTACATTGCCTTAGTGTCAGAGGACTAGCTAGGGTAAATACTCAGGGTTATGGGGATAGGGCCTGGGTGGGATTGTGGTTGGTGGAGACTCAGTAGGCTGAGTGGCCTCTTTCTGCACTGTAGGATTGTATGATTCTCCAAATTGTGGCAACAAGAGGATTTGACTTCATTGCAGTGTCAAGGTAAGCCTAATGTGACTAATAAATAAAATTTAAAGGTGGTGAGGCAAATTGATAAGTTGATTAAAATAACAAATAGGTTCCTAGGGTTTATAAATCAAAGAAGAGAACACAGGAGCAAAGAGATCACACTGGACAGTTTCTGTTTTCAGCATCTGAGGACATATCCTCAGCATCTCTTGTCAGGACAAGGTCACCAACACAGAGGTACTGGCATGTCAGTTGTTTCAGCACGCGCACCTATGCTAAGCCAACAACATCTGCACTGGCTCAGCCGTGTAAATCAGAGGGATGATGACTGTATACCCAAAGACCTTCTGGACAATGAACTGGTCACGGCCTCTTGCAGGGTTCTGGATTTCCACTACAAGGACGCTTAAAAGATGGCAGACATTGACACCGAGGGCCGTAACCTCTCGAGGCTGACTGAAGGACACTGGAAGAGGCAAGCAGAAATCTCAGCAGAGGACAAGAGGCCAGCACCTTCTCAACCCCAACTTCTTCCACTGCAGCAAACACAACAGTGAGTGCCACGGCAGAGTGTGGCTCCCGATCCACACCAAACAATGCTTAACACAGAGTTAACCACCACGGCATACACCATTGTGCTAAGTGATGGCAGGCTGCCATAATTGTGCAAGAGTTCTGCCATCGCTGAAATAAAACATCAACGGGCAGGTTACTGCTGAATAAGTGCTGAGTGGATGGCTGACAATGCCTTCTATCACTTTGTTGATAGATGAGAGCACAGATTTAAAGAGTAGTAAGTGACTGGATTGCAATTGTCCTGCTGCATCCTGTGATAAAAGTCCCTGGATAAAAACAAACTGACTCTTCCTACAAATTGTACAACCTTCCCATTCTTTCCAGCAACAAAAGTTTGTGCAGTGGGCACAATGGTGATAACAGAGTGAAGTTCTTGTATACAGTAAAAATAGTACACTCAAATTATAAGTGAAATTCAGGCAATTAGAAATTTAATTAAAACAGGAACTGTTTGATTTGATTCGATTCATTATTTTCACATGTATTAGCATACAGTGAAAAGTATTGTTTCTTGCACGCTGTACAGACAAAGCATACCATTCATAGAGAAGGAAAAGAGTGCAGGATGTCATAGCTAGGGTATAAGATCAGCTTATTTAGTCATAGCTAGGGAGTAAGATCAGCTTAGCAGGAGATACGTCCATTCAAAAGTCTGTAAGAAGTCTCACAACACTGGGTTAAAGTCCAACCAGTTTATTTGATAGTAAACCATGTCACCCAATTACCTTTCTCCACCTCTGAAAAATCGCCCAACTTCTGCCCCTGCCGCAGATCATGCGTTGCTGAAACGCTCGTTCCTGTCTTTGTTACCTTTGCCCCTGATTATTCCAAGGCGCTTCTGGCAGGCCACCTACATTCTACCCTCCATAAACTCAGGATCATCCAAAGCTGGCCTCCTGTTGCTCGGTGGGTAATTTTGCTTTCCAATGCTTCCGGGAAGCCCCTCAAGAGGGTTCATTATGTTAGCGAAATTACACAAATATAAGTTGTTATTGAGCTTTGACAATTAAAAAGAGAGGACATTACCTGAACAGGGAGTATACAAAGAACAAAGAACAACACAGCACAGGAAACAGGCCCTTCGGCCCAATGAGCCGGCGCCGCCATTTTAACATTATGACTGCCCTCCTCTACCTTTGACCTTTATCTACGCCTATTGGGGAAGATTGAGGGAAGACTAATTTAGGGACAATTTGTTACACCAATCAGCCTAAGAGCACGTCTTTGGGGTGTGGGAGGAAACCGGAGCACCCGAAGAAAACCCACACAATCACGGGGAGAATGTGCAAACTCCCGCAGACACTGGCCAGCAGAATGTGCAGGGTTATGGGGGAGTAGGCTACTGCAGAGCTGCTCATATGATCAAGATGGGCCAAATGGTCTCCTTCTGCATCATAATAATTCTGCATTTGTGATGTTTTGCAGCTCAGGCAGAGAGTCTGACTTCCTTCTGCACTGTAGGGATTCTATGGTATCAGGATGAGCTCTCCAAACAAATATTGTAACTTAGTGCCATCACCTAGCCTTTTCCCCATACCTTTGCACATGAATGTCAAATGCCCCAGTTGAACCTGCCTCCACCACACTTCCAGGCAGGGCATTCCAGGCTGAACTACTCACTGTGTTAGAAAGTCTTTTTGTTCTGAGATCACATTTGCTTCTTCTGCCAATTAGGTCAAATCTGTGCCCTCTCATTCTTGATCCTTTCACAAGCGGGAACAGTTTCTCCCTGTCTAATCTGTCCAGCTCCCTCATGATTTTGAGCATCTCCATCAAATCTCCTCTCAGCCGTCTTCTCTCCAAGGTGAAGGGAGGTTAAGAAAATAAGGCAGTTCAATAAATGGTTAAGTGGAGGGAAAGAGAAAGAGGATGCATTTCAGAGGGGTTCTCCAAGGATGGACTGCATTTGGACAGGAAAGTAGCTAATAAACTGGCAACACAGAGAAGCAGGAAAATTGTTTAAGTTAGGAAGGAAGGGAATGAAAATCAAAGCAGTCAAAAAGAACAGGAAAGAGAAAAGAATACAAAATATAATTTGTTAAGGAAGAAATGGAGCCATGTAAGAGGAAAATCAAATCAACCAACTGCACTCAAAAAGACTGAGATAAAGGAATGAGGTAAAAGGAAAATTACTGTGGATGCTGGAATCTGTAACAGAATCAGAAAATGCTGAAAAATCTCAGTACCTGACAAAGGGTCATCCAGATTTGAAACATTAAATTCCCTCTCCAGAGTTGCTATCAGACCTGCTAAGATTTTTCCAGTATTTTGTTTTTGTAAAGGATTGTAAAGGCTTGAACAAAAGAATGAAAGAAAAACACACAATATTCAAATGTAAAAGAAAATCAGGTTTGCAAAACTTAATCTGAAATATAAACAGGAGGAGATCAGTAGGGATTAATCATAGAGATTTACTACATGAAAACAGAAGCCTTTGGCTCATCTTGTCCACACCGCCTTTTTTTTTTAAGCAATCTAAGCTACTCTCAATTCTCCGCATTTGGCACATATCCTTCTATACCCATCTTACTGTCAAAATGTTTCTTAAAACACAAAATTGTACCTGCCTCTACTATTACCTCTGGCAGTTTGTTCCAGACACTCACCACTCTCTGTATGAAAAAATTGCCCTTCTGGACACTTTTGTATCTCTCCCCTCTCACTTTAAACCAATGCCCTCTAGTTTTAGACTCCCCTAACTTTGGAAAAAGATATTGACTTCTAGCTCATCTACGTCCCTCATTACTTGATAGACCTCTATAAGATCACCCCTTAGCCTTCTAAGCACCAGAGAAAAAAGCCCCAGCCTATCCAGCCTCTCCTTATAATTCAAACCATCACATCCCAGTAGAATCCTAGTAAATTTCTTCTGCACTCTTTCTAGTTTAATAATATCCTTTCTATAATGGGTGATCAGAACTGTACACAGTATTCCAAGTGTGGTCTTAGCAATGTCTTGTACAACTTCAGCAAGACATCCCAACTCCTGTATTCAATGTTCTGACCAATGAAACCAAGCATGCTGAATGCCTTCTTCGCCACTCTGTCCACTTGTGACTCCACTTTCAAGGAACATATAGCCCTAGATCTCTTTGTTCTGAAACTCTCCCCAGCGCCCTACCATTAACTGAATAAGTCCTGCTCTGGTTCAATCTACCAAAATGCATCACCTCGCATTTATCTAAATTAAACTCCATCTGCCATTCATCAGCCCACTGGCCCAATTGATCCAGATCTCGTTGCAATTGGAGATAACTTTCTTCACTGTCCATTATGCCACCAATTTTGGTGTCATCTGCAAAATTACTAACCATGCCTCCTATATTCATATCCGAATCATTAATATAAATGACAAGTAGCAGTGGACCCAGCACTGATCCCTGAGGCACACCGCTGGTCACAGATCTCCAGTTTGAAAAACAACCTTCTACTCTCACCCTCTGGCTTCTGCATCAAGCCAACTTTGAACCCCCTTAGCTACCTCAGCCTTGATTCCGTGAGATTTAACTTTATGCAACAATCTTCCATGCGGATTATGTAACAAGGAGATGGCTTTAATAACTCCAACAGAAACTTGGTTGCAGACAGATGATAGACAAAACACATTTAATAAACTGCCACATTAAAGGTTAAGACACATGATAAAATCTTCTGCTGTACCGGTCAGGTGCGAAACAACATTGAGAGTATCGTGCACAGTTTGGGTCTCTCTACTCAAGAAGAGACACAGTTGCATTGGAAGCAGTTCAGAAAAGACTCTCAAGGCTAACTCCTGAGATAAGAGGAATGGTTGAGGATGTGAGTTGACATGAGGAAAAGTTGACCCTATACTGACTGGAGTTTAAAAGAATTGAGGGCATCTTTCAGCGTCTGGAGGTGTCAGTGACAAACCTGGTGTTGTCAGACTTCTTACTGTGTTTACCCCAGTCCAACGCCGGCATCTCCACATGATTCAATCAGATCAACACTGAACTTCTAAAGACCAAAGCTAAAAGAGGATTGCGACAACAGCACAGTTTTACTTGTGGGAGTTAAATACAAGATGAAGGTCTGGATTCTCTGATGTTGTTCACCCCACCACTGTGGACAGCGAGAATGAAACATTTGGCTCAGCCAAATCTCCATTTACAGCAGCAGCAGGACCGGAGAATCCCAGCCGCGGGCAGGACCGGAGAATCCCAGCCGCGGGCAGGACCGGAGAATCCCAGCCGCGGGCAGGACCGGAGAATCCCAGCCGCGGGCAGGACCGGAGAATTCTAGTGGAACTCTATAGAGAGATGCAGAAGAATAACACAGAATATGGAACACAGAATCTCTCTGCTCTGATGTTTTACACCCCATGGGAGCCTTCTGTTATTCAATCTGTTTTGTGTAGTTTCACTTTGAAGCGTCTAAGCCCTTTACCTCAAGCATTTCCTGTGTTAGGTCATTTCCTAACCAATCTCCTGAAAAAAAAGATACTTGTCTTTATCTCACATTGGATTTACGATGAGCTATTCCAATTTGGATTCCGCCACAGTTAAATCATTATATGCTGAGTATCCCATTCAGAATTTTTGAGCTTAATCAGAATTCTTCTAAACTTAAAAATGTCATTTCTTTCATCTTTTCCACGATCTTCAACTTCTCAATTCTGGTACCATACAGCTTGGTATGGGCTCCTGCTCTGCCCGAGACCAAAAGAAACTACAAAAGGTCGTGAATGTAACCCAATCTATCACACAAACCAGACTCCCATCCATTGACTCTGTCTACACTTCCCGCTGCCTCGGAAAAGCAGCCAGCATAATTAAGGATCCCATGCATCCCGGACATTCTCTCATCCACCTTCTCCCATCGGGAAAATGATAAGTCCGAGGTCACGTACCAACCGACTCAAGAACAGCTTCTTCCCTGCTGCTGTCAGACTTTTGAATGGACCTACCTCACATTAAGTAGATCTTTCTCTACACCCTAGCTATGACTGTAACACTACATTCTGTGCTCTTTCATTTTCTTCTCTATGAATGGTATGCTTTGTCTGCATAGCATGCAAGAAACAATATTTTTCACTGTATGCTGATACATGTGACAATAATACATCAAATTAAGTCGAATCAAATCAAATCAATCTATTTGTACTGCCAACAGTCTGTTACTATAGGGACAAGGGTTGGAAATATTCCTCTTATTTGGCAGAGTGGGACAACGAGAAGGAAGAGCAGCATTGAAGCCACTGGCACGAAAAGTGGCTTTCTCTGCCATATTACTGAGCACACTGG
This sequence comes from Carcharhinus amblyrhynchos, assembly GCF_965287045.1. Taxonomy (NCBI): domain Eukaryota; kingdom Metazoa; phylum Chordata; class Chondrichthyes; order Carcharhiniformes; family Carcharhinidae; genus Carcharhinus; species Carcharhinus amblyrhynchos. The sequence goes on from NC_137327.1 coordinate 15,110,175, forward strand.
GAAAAAAATGGCAAGGGTGGTTGCCACAACATCATATTGGTGAGGCATGTTCTGAATGAGCCCGCCCCGCTGGCAACTTAACTTTTTGAAGATTAGGACAACCTTTAGATTGGGCCCAGTGTACAAACGTTCACACGGAAACCCTGCCCCAGCACTGCCCGGGCACCGCCCCAAGGATAACCCTCTCTCCTCAGCAATGCACTTACCGGCATGGTGGCACTGTGGTTAGCACTGCTATCTCACAGCACAAGAGACCCTGGTTCAATTCCAGCCTTGGGTCACTGTCTGTGCAGAGTCTGCATAAGCTTCCTCCGGTTACTCCAGTTTCCTCCCATAATCCAAGATTTGCAGGCAAGGTTGAGTGGCCATCCTAAATTGCCCTATCGTGTCAGTGGGGTTTGCAAGATAAATTCATGGGTTTACAGGTACTGGGCTGGGGTGGGATTGTTGTCAGTGCAGGCTCGATAGGCTGCTTGGCCTCCTTCTGCACTGTAGGGATTCTATGATTCTACCTGAGCTTCTCTGGTAGGTCTATCCACCAGACGCATGCCATGGCAGACCAACCTGTGCGCCATTCAGTTTTCAATTTTCTGAAAATGGGGACGATTGTTCTTTTCTTTGCTACCAGAGTTCATTTCCTCAGGTTTATAAAGGACAAAAAATTACAGCACAAGAACAGGCCCTTTGGCCCTCCAAGCCTGCACCGACCGTGCTGCCTGACTTAACTAAAACCCCCTATCCTTCCAGGGACCATATCTCTCTATTCCCATCTTATTCATGTACTTGTCAAGACGCCCCTTAAAAGTCACTACCATATCCGCTTCCACTACCTCCCCCGGCAATGAGTTCCAGGCACCCACTACTCTGTGTAAAACATCTGCCTCATACATCTCCTTTAAACGTTGCCCCTCGCACTTTGAACCTATGCCCCCTAGTAATTAACTCTTCCACCCTGGGAAAAGGCTTCTGACTATCCACTCTGTCCATGCCCCTCATAATCTTGTAGACTTCTATCAGGTCTCCCCTCAACTTCTGTCGCTCCAGTGAGAACAAACCAAGTTTTTCCAACCTCTCGTCATAGCCAACGCCCTCCATACCAAGCAATGTCCTGGTAAATCTTTTCTGTACCCTCTCCAAAACCTCCACATCCTTCTGGTAGTGTGGCGACCAGAATTGAAAACTATATTTCAAGTGCAGCTTAACTAAGGTTCCATAAAGCTGCAACATGACTTGCCAATTTTCAAACTCAATACCCCAGCCAACGAAGCAAGCATGCCATATGCCTTCTTGACTACCTTCCCCGTTTGATAGGCTCATGAACAAAGTAAGGAGGTGTGGGATAGAAGGAAATTTGGCCGATTGCATAGCAGACAGAGGGTGGTGGTGGTGGTGGTGGAGGGGAAATTTTCAGACTGGAGACCAGTTACCAGCCGTGTACCACAGGGATCAGTGCTGGGTCCTCTGCTATTTGTGATTTTTATCAATGACTTGAAAGAGGGGCTGAACTATGGGTAAGTAAATTTGTTGATGACACCAAGATTGGTGGGCTGGTGGATGAGATGGAGGGCTCTTGTAGGCTGCAAAGAGACATTGATGAGGATGCAGAGCTGGGCCGAAAGTGGCAGATGGAGTTTAACCCTGATAAAGTGCGAGGTGATTCATTTTGGTAGGACAAACTTGAATGCGGATTACAGGGTCAATGGCAGGGTTCTGAGGAATGTGGAGGCACAGAGAGGTCTTGGGGTTAATATCCAGAGATCTTTGAAGGTTGCCAGTTAAGCGGATAGAGACGTGAAGAAGGCCTATAGTGTGTTTGCGTTTATTAACAGGGGGTTTGAGTTTAAGAGTCATAGGATTATGCTGCAACTAAACAGGACCTTGGTAAGACCACATTTGGAATATTGTGCACAGTTCTGGTCACCTCATTATAAGAAGGATGCGGACGCATTGCAGAAGAGATTTACCAGGATGCTGCCTGGTTTGGAGGATACGTCTTATGAAAAAAGGTAAAAGAAGCTGGTGCTTTTCTCTTTAGAGTGGAGGAGGGTGAGAGGTGACTTAATAGAGGTTTATAAGATGATGAGGGGGATAGACAGCATGGATGTTCAGAGACTATTTCCTTGGGTGGATGTAGTTGTTACTAGAGGGCATAACTATAAGGTTCATGGTGGGAGATATAGGAGGGATGTCCAAGGTAGATGCAACAAAACAGCTGAGGTTCTATGAAAACTCTTAGGAAGTACGACTGAAGTGATTATTAGAGAAAATTAAGGCAAACGGAGATTGGACATTGAATGAAAAACTAATAAAATGGTTGGAAACAGGAACTTCTCAGGATTGTTAAGTGGGTAGTGGTGTTCCACAGTGTTCTATTACAGTTCACAGTGTACAATAATGAGCTGAACATAGGATTGGAAGGAATGTTGTCCAATTTTGCAGAAAATAATGAAATACAAGACATAGCACAGAATTCCAAAGATCAGCAGAAGCTAATTAAGGGTTCTTAATTAGAACTCAATGTCATTAAATGTGTTACATTTAACTTAAAGTACTTTGGAGTCAGCTGGATAATGTATAAGGGCAGAAGGATTTGCAGGTTCAGGTTCACAAGACATTAACAGTGGATATATCCCTGCATAGAATTATCCACTAGAATTTCAACACTTGTCAAACCTATTAAAAAAAGTGGTGATCTGATTGTCCCCATTGCAATATATGCAATAATGAGAAAACAAATGCACAATTTTTTGAAAATAGCTTTTAGGTTTTAAACTGTCAGATATCAAAACCCAAACCTGGGAGGACTTCTCCAAAGGGTCTTGCAATCCCAATGTACTGGAAAGCAAGCTTATTACATATTTTCTCAAAAGGTGGTGACGTGGTCAATATCTGACCAACATGGTGAAAGTGGTTAGCACTGCTGCCTACAGCACCAGGGACCTGTGTTCAATTCCCAGCTTGGGTCACTGTCTGTGCGGAGTCTGCACATTCTCCCTGTGTCTGCGTGGGTTTCTTCCGTGTGCTCCGGCTTCCTCCCACAGTCTGAAAGATCTGCTGGTTAGGTGCATTGGCCGTGCTAAATTCTCCCTCAGTGTATCCGAACAGGTGCCGGAGTGTGGAGACTAGGGGATTTTCACCGTAACTTCATTGCAGTGTTAATGTAAGTCTACTTGTGATGCTAATAAATAAACTTAAATTTGAAGTGACTCCTGTCTTACAGCAAAGTGGCTGGTCCTTCCTTGCTTATTAAGGAACAGATGATAAATGGCGGTCTTCTGAGGCTACCTATACTCATACCCGTCGCTGCAACTTTAACACAGTTCAGTATTATGTGATTTGAAAATGAAGAGAATCAAGTCCCCACACGCCTGTCACCGAGTCGCTATGTGACGAGCATCTTGGACAACAGCGTCTTCGCAAAAAGCAATTGAGATATTGGAGTTTATGGCCAGGGGTGTAAAATATGAAAACAAAATGTAAATCTCAATCAATATAAAATTTTAGTAAGACAACATTTGGATTAGACTCACAGAATCAAATAACTTGACTCAAGTCTACGCCGACATAAGAAATGCCCTGACCTGCCCATCTAAACCCACTTGCCAACACTTAGCCTTGAATGTTATGGTGTGCCAAATGCTCATCCAGGTACTTTTTAAAGGATCTGAGGCATCCCGCCCCCACCACCCTCCCAGGCAGCGCATTCCAGACCGTGACCACCCTCTGGGTAAAAAAAGTCTTTCCTCAAATTCCCCCCTAAACCTCCCACCCCTCATTTTTAACTTGTGTCCCCTCGTAACTGACCCTTCAACTAAGGTGAACAGCTGCTCCCTATCCACCCTGTCCCTGGCCCTCAATCTTGAACACATCAGTCAGATTGCCCTTTCAGTCTTCTCTGCTCCAATGGAAACAACCCAAGTCTATCCAACCTGTCTTTACAAGTTACATTATGGCTTTTCCCTACAGATCATGGCTCCAAACTTTATAAATGATACTGAGTCAATGGAGAGGTTGTAAAGCAGATTTATTGTCTAAGGAGATAGCGCGTGAAGGAAAAATTCTGGTGTTTTCATTACAACAGAGTAACTGAAGAGAACCTGACCTGCTGAGTGCTTCCAGTATTTTTCGAGATTAAAGAATTGATGTGATAGGCTTTAAGATTAAGAACAATTTGCATGGCTGTTTTGAATAGTTGAGCAACTTCAGATGACAAGACACAGATTAAAGATTAAACAGAAGGAACATTCTTCGCTGGACAGATGATTGGGAAATGCATAACTGGAGCTTGTGACTGGAGGCAACTCCATATCAATGAATTAGATAGAGTCGTGGAGGTTTACAGCATGGAAACAGGCCCTTCGGCCCAACTTGTCCATGCTGCTCTTTTTTAAAACCACGAAGCTAGTCCCAATTGCTCAGTTTTGCCCATATTCTTCTATACACTTTTTAAAAGACAAAATTGTACTAATCTCTACTATTACTTCTGGCAGCTTATTCCTGACATTCACCACCCTTTATGTGAAAAAATTGCCCCTCTGGACCCTTTCGTATCTCACCCCTCTCACTTTAACCTGGTGTTGTGAGACTATTTACTAGGTTTAAAGTCCAACAGGTTTATTTGGTAGCACGAGCTTTCAGAGAGGCGAAAGCACATGCTACCAAATAAACCTGTTAGACTTTAATCTGGTGTTGTGAGACTACTTACTGTGCCTACCCCAGTCCAACGCTGGCAACTCCACACCTTAAACTTTAAGACTCCTCTACCTTTGGGAAAAGATGTTGACTACCCACCTAATCTATGCTCCTCATTATTTTGTAGACCTCTGTAAGATCACCCCTAAGCCTCCTACGCTCCAGGAAAAAACATCCCAGTCTATCCAGCCTCTCCTCATAACTCAAACCATCAAGTCCCGGCAGCATCCGAGTAAATCTTTCCTACACTCTTCCTAGCTTAATAATATCCTTTCTATAATATAATCCTTTCTATACAATAATGAGGAGCACAGATCAGCTTGATTGTCAATATCTTTTCCCAAAAGTAGGGGAGTCTAAAACTGGAGGGCATAGGTTTAAGGTGAGAGGGGAGAGATGCAAAAGTTTCCAGAGGGGTCATTTTTTCACACAGAGTGGTGAGTGCCTGGAACGAGGTGTCAGATGTGGTAGTAGAGATGGATACAATGGCGTCTTTTAAAACGCATTTAGATAGTTACATGGATAAGTTGGGTGTGGAGGGATATGGGCCAAATGCAGGCAATTGGGATTATTTTAGGGGCTTGAAAAAAAGGGAAGCATGGACAAGTTGGGCCGAAGGGCCTGTTTCCATGCTGTAAACCTCTATGGCTCGATGACAGATCGAAGAAAGGAGAATAAAGGATTTGGTAACATGGAAGAAATACAGGTTGAGGACTACTCCTTCATTGGTTGATGAACATGATAAACTTGATAAAGGAGAATTGCTTGGGCTGAATGACTCATTTCTGTATTGGTTTTGTTATTTTTATCCTCATTGCAACACATGTCCGTGTAATTGAGCCTAGATATGAAAGGAATGAATCATTCTGCTGTTTAATAAGCCAAGGTTGAAGTGAGATAGCTTTCTACCTGGCACTTCCTTAGTCCACCAGTGAAGGATTAACTTCAAATGATTTCTGATTTTTCCTCAAGGTTCCTTCCCCTCTTTCCCCACATACATACACTTTGTGCTGACACACAGGTATCACTACCCTGACCCTCCAGCATAGATTTGATGGGCCAAACAGACTCCTTCTGTACGATTAAGAACTCCATCCCTCATCCCTAACCATTTTCTACTCAGCCATTTCAGCATGTGGCTGTCAAGTAAAACTGACCCAGAGCCTTTGACGCAAGCAGCTGTGGGCAAGTAAGATGCTCTATCCTGAAACCTTTTTGCAAACCCGAATGCCCAAGCCTGGACGCTGGAGTGTAAACACCGTAAGCGGCGTTCTGGGCGGTTTAGAGATGGAAAACTTTGAAAGAGAAATTAGCAATTCCAGTTAGCAGCAAAGAAAAATGTCAAAATTTCACATTTTGAAGCTTGTATCGAATGACTAAAACACTATTGATTAGACATTGGCCGTGATTCTTCATCCCGCTGCACTAATTTTTTTTACACAGCGTGCCGGTAGAATCTCGCAGCAGGGATTCGCGCATGAGCCCTGATAACTTCTCCCACCGCCAGATTTCTGGTGGTATCTGCTACACGCCAGAAATCGGCAGGGAGGCACGGAAATAATTTCAATATTACTTTAAATGCGATTTAAATACGATCAGCGGGCCCAGGACTGAAGTCTCCGGTCCACTCACCTTTCCCCCACCCCCTACCAGCGATCAGGCTGTTGGGGAGTTGGGGGTCCGAGAGCCGTCATTGCGGGTGTCCCGGGGGGGGGATGGGGTGCCTGGACAGCAATCAAGCTAGTCAGCAATTGGGAGACCATCAGTGACGGGCCACTGCACATGCGCCAATCTCAGCACTGACAGGTCAGTGCATGTGCAGTGGCCTCCCCCTAGTTTTTAATGATAATCACCTCTGCAGTGCACAGAGTGTGGGAGATTCTTGTCTGAACTCCCACTGGAAAAAAAAGGTATGAATTACTCCAGTTTTCATGCAAATTTGGCACTTTGAATTTTTTTGGGAGAATTCCGGCCATTGTTCCCTTTCAAAGGTAACTCATACTTTAAATTACAGCATATGAATGGGTCCTTTTTACCAGTCACACTTCACACTCTACATGGAATTACATATGATATCACAACAGCTCACAGTTACTCTCAGTTTACATAGCTTGCTTCCCTTTCACTATCCCTGCCAGGACACAGAAATATCACTCACTGTGATGGTTATAATGTACGCTTCTTCCTCTAGTCTCAGGCTAGGCGAATCTTCCAGCCTCCTTTAACTCCTCACAAACGCTGTCTTCAATCTGAGCTAAAGCTACCAGCTGCATTCTTTGTGGTGAAAGATGGAGTCAGCATCTTTTCTGCTTTCAGGTGCAGACCTGATTAGTTCTTGTTTTCTACACCCAAATTGGCTACAAACCACACAAGACAAATCTGCATCTACTATCTGTGACGTTCCTGGGTTTAAAGGGAAGCTAATCTCACAATGGTTTCCTTTATCCTCCTCGCCCAGCTGTATTCTTTACATCTTACAAGTAAAAAGACAGTTATAGCGCAGCAGTTTACAACTTAATATTTATTACCTCTTTCCAGGACTATGGGAGATACAGGATGGGACTTTCCAGCCGCTCCTACTTCTTAGATCTCTTGGTTCCATCAAAGGTGAATGAACTTTTGACAGGGTCATCAAGTCCCACCATCATAAGGTGGGAAGTCTATCCGGCCTCGGGTCACCGTCTGAAACACATGGAGTCTACCTGTTCTCCCCATGTCTGCACTGGTTTTCTCCCACAGTCCAGGTTAGGTGGATTGGCCATGCTAAATTGCCCCTTAGTGTCCCACAGTCCAAAAATGTGTAAGTTAGGGGAATTAGTCGGGTAAGTACATGGGGTTATGGGGTGGATGGGATGCTCTGTCAGAGAGTCGGAGCAGACTGGATGGGCCAAATGGCCTCTTTCTGCACTGTAGGGGGTCTATGATTTTATGATCCTTATAGATGTGAACTACTGTCATTGTTTCCAAACAGAAACACTTTGCACTTCCCTGTTATCAGAGGATAACTCAAGCTGTTTTGTTTTCTGTCAATTAGACCACCCAGCAGGTGGATTCCAGATCCCCTACATTTAAAACTACAGCTCTAAAATAATCTTATAAACCTAAAAATACCATATCGAAACAATTTTGGCATGGTGGCATCGTGGTTAGCATTGCTGCCTCATAGCGTCAGGAATGCAGCTTTGATTCCCAGCTTGGGTGACTGCCTGTGTGGAGGCTGCACATTCTCCCCGTGTCTACGTGGTTCTCCCTTGTGTTTCCTCCGGGTACTCCGGTTTCCTCCCACATTCCAAAGATGTGCAGGTTAGGTGGATTGGCCATGCTAAATTGTCCCTTAGTACCAGGGGAGACTAGATAGGCTAAATGCATGGGGTTATGGGGATAGGTTCTGGGTGTGATTGTGGCTAGTACAGACGCCATGGGCCAAATGGCCTCCTTCTGCACCGTAGGAATTCTATGATTTATAACCACATGAACATACTTTTTAACGATAGCCAGCAACAAGTCCAAGGAAATCAAGGGACTGGCAGACAGACTAGTGATCAGGGTCCCAGACTGGGGGCTGCACAGGAGCCTTGGAATCACTACTCAGAGACTAAATGTCTCTCTGAAAATTAATTCCTGCCGCCGTTCTCTAACTCGGTGAGTTTACCCTTCTACACTTTTACCACACGTCTGCACTTCAAATTCGAAGCAGATTGGATATCAACGGAGTGGCTTGCTGCTATATTTACAGTTAAAGTTTCTTTGACACTCAGCCCAAACAGACACGCACACATACTCCTTTACAAGTGTTGACTGTCTGCACTTTCCTACCCCACGCCTTTAATATTTGCACTTTCAATGTTGTGGATATATTTTTTCAACTCCAAAGAATTGACAGGGAGAACTCTAAGGCGCTATGGATTTTAAAAGGGGAAGATAGGCGAAAAGTGAATGAGAGAGATTGGGAGAGGGGATGTTAACAGGAGGAGTGATGAAGGGTATGTTATTTTCAGTATGTTATTAGGCAGTAAGGGCAATCGAAACTTACATGAGGGTGCTCCATTAACTTTTGGACACATTCCATCTCTTCTGCAGAGTATCGGGAACTTCTCCCAAGTTCCCCCGGAGTCTTCACTCCCCCGGTTTTGGGCTTCAGATCCTTCTTCCTGCGCCCCAGCCCCATCCTCTGCCTCTCCGCCTCATGCCCGGTGACTGCATCCCTCTCTCGGAAGAGGCGATAACGGTAAAGGCAGACCACCAGCAGTTTCTTCAGGGTGTGAAAGCGCCCTGGCACCGCGTACCTCCCGTTCAGCGGCTCGGGGTCAGCCCGCAGGAGGCGGCTCACAATGTAGATGCAGAGGAAAGCCACCAGGATCGATCCCAGAACCAGCATCCCGACCCTTCTCACTGCTGCAGGATTGCAACAACCGCTCAGCACAGCTCTGTGAAAGTGATTGCATCCAATAGCTCTCACTGCCAATTATCAGGTACGCAACTAGCGGCTGTTCCCCGTAAAAACATTACCAGCCCCTCCCGGGAATGTGGATTGGAGTCAATAAATGATCGTCGGTGAAAAAAACTACCCCGACGGATTAAAAAAGTGTATTAGTGTCACAAGTCTATTAGTAAAATAAACAAAGTTAAAAAAAAAAGTTTATTAGTGTTACAAGTAAGCTGCAATGAAGTTACTGTGAAAATCCCACACTCCAGCACCTGTTCGGGTACACTGGGGAAGAATTTAGCATGGCCTATGCATCTAACCAGCACACCTTTCCGACTGTAGGAGGAAACTGGACAGAAACTCACCCAGATACGGGGAGAACGTGCAGACTCTGCACAGACAGTGACCCAAGCCGGGAATCGAACCTGGGTCCCTGGGGCTTTGAGGCAGCAGTGCTAATGACCACGCCACCCTATATCATCAAATCCCAGAATCCCCACAGCGCTGAAGAGGCCATTTGGCCCATTGAGTCTACATTGACTCTCTGATTGTATCTTACACAGACCTTCTCCCTGCCCTATTCCCATAACCCCGCACATTTACCATGGCTAATCCATCTGACCGGCACAACTTTGGAGTGTGAGGGGAAACCAGATTCCCCCGGAGGAAACACATGCAGATACAGGGAGAGTGAGCAGACTCCACACAGACAGTGAGCCAAGGCCAGAGTTGAACCCGGGTTCCTGGCACTGGGGGGGGCAGCAGTGTAAACACTATGCCACCTTGCCACAACACAAATAGAGGGGAGAATCTTACTGGCTTGTCCCAAAGCTCAGTCGGTGCGGCGAGCCAGTAAGACCAAGCGAGAGCTGTACCTGTGAGGTGTTAAGGGGTTAACATCGCATGAATCTCCTTTGATCTCGGCCATTTGTAAAAAGGTTTTGTAAGCTGAGATCCTGCAAAATTGCAAACGCAGCTGGTTGCTTTAAGATAAAGTGAAAAGTTTCCATCAGCTTAAAGCTGTGATTAATTGCATCTTGTTTGAAACATGCTGTGCTGATACTCCCTATTCTGAATTGTCACCCTGGCCTTGTAAATAACGAAATATAATGAAACTTTTGCTTTATTAAATCAGTCTAGCCTGGACTTGGCTAAATGCTGTCCTTGTTTGAAGGAGATAACTTTCACTTCATGGGCAAAGTAACATCCCCAAGATATATGAGAATGATTGCTATCTCACACTGGAGCAATGGTGGACATGCCATTTCGATGGCAACCAGGGAGGGGGGCGTGGGGCTTCAACATATTTTTATTCACATACTGTATTTGTATTTACTTTTGCTGTTGCTGAGCACATGATCTGGGTGAAGTGATACTGTGTGTATGTGACTAATTGCTGTAAAAAGAGTATAAAGGGGGAGAATCCCCCCGTTCGAAGGAGCGTCACTCGGCTAAGCTCAGGACACTGTTCTGAGTTAGTATAACGATCCTCGGAGAGTTTGTACTTGCTTGAGAATAAAGGGCCGGGTTTTCTTATACATATCAGAGTCAGCAGTAACGGTAGGGACTCAGGGCTGGTGTGTTGCCTCCCAGGGGCTGGGGTCCGGGATGTTTCAGAGAGGGTGTTCAGGACTCTTAGGGGAGAGGGGAGTCAGCCCCAAGTCATAGTTCATGTGGGGACGCATGACATAGGGAGGTTAAGGGAAGGGGATATTAAGCAGAAATTTAGGGAGTTGGGGTGGAAACTTAAGGCCAACTCAGACAGAGTGGTTATCTCGGGTCTCTTGCCTGTGCCACGGGATAGTTTAGAGCGGGACAGAGAGAGGGAATGTTTGAACTCGTGGCTGAGGGGATGGTGCAGGAGGGAGGGGTTCAGGTTCTTGAGCAATTGGGGCTCAATCTGGGGAAGGTGGGACCTCTACAAGAGTGATGGTCTACACCTGAATCAGAGGGGAACCAATATCTTGGGGGGGAAATTTGCAAAGACTATGCAGGGGGGTTTAAACTGATTCAGAGGGGGGGTGGGATCCTGAGTAGCAGGGATGAAAGTGAGGGGGGCATAGATGGGGACTGCAATGCACAGCATCGTGGGGGTGGAGCAGAGCATGGTTTGAAATGCGTATACTTTAATGCGAGGAGTATTCGCAATAAAGTGGATGAACTTGCAGCGTGGATCAGTACCTGGAACTTTGATGTTGTGGCCATTTCAGAGACATGGATAGAGCAGGGGCAGGAATGGTTGTTGCAGGTTCCGGGGTTCAAATGCTTCAGAAGTTTGATGAGGACTTGTCTGTTGAGGTAGTATGGGCTGAGATTAGAAATAGGAGAGGAGAGGTCACCCTGTTGGGAGTCTTTTATAGACCTCCTAAAAGTTCTAGAGAGGTTGAGGAAAGGATTGCGGAGACGATCCTGGTTAGGAGTGAAAGTAATAGGGTAATTGTTATGGGGGACTTTAACTTTACTAATATTGATTGGAATAGCTATAGCTCTAGCTCATTAGAAGGGTCAGTTTTTGCACAAAGCGTGCAGGAAGGTTTTTTGACTCAGTATGTAGATAGACCAACTAGAGGTGAGGCTATATTGGATTTGGTGCTGGGAAATGAGCCAGACCAGGTGTTAGACTTGGAAGTTGGTGTGCATTTTGGTGATAGTGACCACAATTCGGTTACGTTCACCTTAGTGATGGAAAGGGATAGACTGGAACCTCGGGACAGTAGTTTTAGCTGGGGGAAGGGTAATTATGAGGCTATTAGGAGAGAATTAGGAAGCATAGGTTGGACTAGGAGACTACAGGGGCTGGGAACGTCCGAAATGTGGAGTTTTTTCAAGGAGCAGCTACTGCGAGTCCTTGATATGCATGTCCCTGTCAGGCAAGGAGGAAATGGGAACCGTGGTGCACTAAAAAAGTTGTTTCGCTGGTTAAAAGGAAAAAGGAAGCTTATGTCAGGATGAGACTTGAGGGCTCAGGTAGTGCACTGGAAAGCTTTAGATTGGCTAGGAGGGAGTTAAAGAGTGAGTTAAGAAGAGCTAAAAGAGGACACAAGAAGACTTTGGCTGATAGGATTAAGGAGAATCCTAAGGCGTTCTATAGATATGTTAAGAACAGAAGATTGGTTAGGGCAAGATTAGGGCCAGTTAGAGACAGCAGTGGGAAGTTATGTGTGGAACCGGAAGAGATTGGAGAGGCATTGAACCAATATTTCTCTTCAGTATTCATGCAGGGAGACATAAATGTAGCTGTGGAGAACACTGGGTTACAGGGTTGTAAACTGGAAAGTATTGCAGTTGATAAGGAGGATGTGCTAGATATTCTTGAGGGTTTGAAAATAGATAAGTCCCCTGGGCCGGACGGGATTTACCCTAGGATTCTCTGGGAGGCAACAGAGGCGATTGCAGAGCCTCTGGCTCTGATCTTCAGGTCGTCGTTGGTCACAGGTATAGTGCCAGAGGATTGGAGGATAGCGAATGTTGTCCCATTGTTTAAGAAGGGGAACAGAGACTTCCCTGGGAATTATAGACTGGTGAGTCTTACTTCTGTTGTGGGTAAAGTTTTAGAAAAAATTATTAGGGATAGGATTTATAGTTATTTAGAGAGTAATGTATTGATTGGAGATAGTCAGCACGGTTTTGTGAAGGGTAGGTCGTGCCTTACTAACCTTATTGGGTTTTTTGAGAAAGTGACCAAAGAGGTGGATGGGGGTAAAGCAGTTGACGTGGTATATATGGACTTTAGTAAGGCATTTGATCTGACAAATTTACTGGAGCTCTATGAGGATGTGTCTAGGGCGGTGGATAGAGGAGAGCCGGTGGATGTGGTCTTTCTGGATTTTCAGAAGGCGTTTGACAAGGTACCTCACAGGAGGTTATTGCAGAAGGTCAGGGGACAGGGAGTTGGGGGTAGGGTGTTAGCGTGGATAGAGGATTGGTTGTCAAGTAGGAGGCAGAGAGTGGGGGTCAATGGGTGCTATTCGGATTGGCGGATGGTGACTAGTGGAATGCCTCAGGGGTCGGTGCTGGGGCCTCAGCTATTTACCATTTATATAGATGATCTGGAGGAGGGAACCGAGTGTAGGGTGTCGAAATTTGCTGATGACACCAAGATTGGAGGAAAGGCAAATTGTGCGGAGGGTGTGGAGAGTCTACAGAAGGATCTAGATAGGCTGGGCGAATGGGCCAGGAAATGGCAAATGGAATTTAATGTTGGCAAGTGCGAGGTGGTCCACTTTGGTAGGAATAATGGTAGGAAGGATTATCACTTACGTGGCGAAAAACTGCAGCAGGCGACGGTGCAGAGGGACCTCGGGGTCCTTGTGCATGAGTCGCAAAATCCCAGCTTGCAGGTGCAGCAGGTGGTCAGGAAGGCAAATGGGATGCTGGCCTTCATAGCGAGGGGGATTGAATATAAAAGTAGGGAGGTCTTGCTGCGGCTGTATAGGGCATTGGTGAGGCCGCAGCTGGAGTAGTGTGTGCAGTTTTGGTCGCCGTACTTACGCAAGGATATTTTGGCCTTGGAGGGAGTGCAGAGGAGGTTTACTAGGCTGATGCCGGAGTTGAGGGGGTTGAGCTATGAGGAGAGGCTGAATAAACTAGGCTTGTACTCGTTAGAGTTTAGAAGAATGAGGGGAGATCTCATTGAGACGTATAAGATGATGAATGGGATGGATAGGATAGAGGTGGAGAGACTCTTCCCGCTCAGAAAGGATAATAGGACTAGGGGGCACAGCCTCAAGATAAAGGGGGGGCGGTTTAGAACGGAGTTGAGGAGGAACTTCTTCACTCAAAGGGTGGTGAATCTCTGGAATTCTCTGCCCGTTGAAGTGGTGGAGGCTGCCTCGCTAAATATTTTTAAGACGCGGGTTGATGGGTTTTTGATAAGAGAGGGGATTAAGGGTTATGGGGAGAGGGCGGGAATGTGGAACTGAGCCATGACAGATCAGCCATGATCTTATTGAATGGCGGGGCAGGCTCGAGGGGCCGGATGGCCTACTCCTGCTCCTATTTCTTATGTTCTTATAAGGTTCATGATGTGGGAATGCCGGCGTTGGACTGGCGTAAACACAGTAAAAAGTCTGACAACACCAGGTTTTAGTCCAACCGATTTATTTGATAATACTCACAAGCCTCTCTGTGTGAGTATTATCAAATAAATCGGTTGGACTAAAACCTGGTGTTGTCAGACTTTTTACTTATAAGGTTCACCATGGAAGGCTTCTGCAGAAAATGCAGATGTATGGGATTGGGGGTGATTTAGTTAATTGGATCAGGAATTGGCTAGCAGATAGGAGACAGAGGGTGGTGGTTGATGGAAAACATTCGTCATGGAGTTCGGTCACAAGTTGTGTGCCTCAGGGATCTGTTTTGGGGCCACTGCTGTTTGTAATTTTTATAAATGATCTGGATGAGGGTATAGTTGGGTGGATCAGTAAATTTGCTGATGACACCAAAGTCGGAGGAGTAGTAGATAGTGAAGAGGGGTGTCATAGTCTACAGAGAGACTTGGACAAGTTGCAGAGCTGGGCCGAGAGGTGGCAGATGGAGTTTAATGCGGAAAAGTGTGAGGTAATTCACTTTGGCAGGAATAACAGATGTGTAGAGTATAGGGCTAACGATAGGACTCTGAATAGTGTTGATGAACAGAGGGATCTAGGTGTATGTGTACATAGATCCCTGAAAGTTGGGAATCAAGTAGATAAGGTAGTTAGGAAGGCATACGGTGTCTTGGCGTTTATTGGTAGGGGGATTGAATTTAGGAGCCGCAACGTCATGTTGCAACTGTACAAAACTCTGGTGCGTCCACACTTGGAGTATTGTGTGCAGTTCTGGTCCCCACATTATAGGAAGGATGTGGAGGCATTGGAGAGGGTGCAGAGGAGGTTTACCAGGATGTTGCCTGGTATGGAGGGAAGGTTCTATGAGGAGAGACTGAGGGATTTGGGGTTGTTTTCGTTAGAAAGAAGGCGGCTGAGAGGGGACCTTGTTGAAACATATGAGATGATTAGAGGTTTAGATAGGGTGGACAATTTCCTCGGATGGAGAAAGCTAGCACGAGGGGGCATAGCTTTAAATTAAGGGGTGGTAGATATAGGACGGAGTCAGAGGTAGGTTCTTTATCCAGAGGGTGGTGAGGGTTGGAATGCCCTGCCTGCTGCAGTTGTAGATGCGCCTAGTTTGGGGGCGTTTAAGAGATCCGTGGATAGGTTTATGGATGGAAAGGGATTGGTTTATGTTAGAGGGTCATTGCTTTTTTAATTGGTTGGCGCAACATCGTGGGCCGAAGGGCCTGTTCTGCACTGTAATGTTCTATGTTCTATGTTCTATATCAGTGTCTTGTTCTTGCATCAAGTACGTAAGGTCTCTGAAAAACAAACCTAACACTTGGATTCTCACCTCTTGCGATCTTAACGGTGTTGTTTTGCTGGTGAAATGAGCTGAAGGGCACTAAGCTGATTTCAATATTAATTGCATCATTAGCATGTCATTAATGCTATCATCAGGGCTCACTTGTCCTTCCCTTCTCACCAATCAAGGTCCTCACTGGTGAGGATCACACATGGTCCCTGCCAATGGGGATCAGAGGTGATGGCTGAGCCAGTACCAACTGAGGCCATTAAAGCCACCTGGGTCTTTAGGAGCAGGGTTGAGCAGTTCCAGCCTGGCACCCTGGCAGTGTCTAACAGGCATTCTGTCACTGCCCACTGGGCAATGCTGAGGGTACAGGGCCTGACAAGGCATAGGGAATAATCAGTGGCAGGTTCTGATGTCCACTGGGGGGGAGGGGAGGGGAGGGGAGGTGGGGAGAGGGGAGGGGGGGGGAGGGGAGGGGGGAGGGGAGGGGAGGGGGGGAGGCGGGTGGTGACAGAGACTTTGATCCAGCTACTCTACATAAACATCAGTAATGCAGTTTCAGTCAATGGGTGGGAATCAGATAGCTTTCAGAACAGGCCTGGAGTCGGACAGGGCTGCCCTCTCTCCTCCGTCCTTTTTGAGTGTTGCATTGAACCCTTTGCTGAGGCCCTCAGAAGCGACCCAGGCATCAAAGGGGTGACAATCCCAGACAGCGGAGGCACGCAGGTCAAAGCCTCTCTGTATATTGATGATGCGGCTGTCTTCTGCTCGGACCCCTCGTCTGTTCACAGGCTCCTCCAGGTCTGCGAGCAGTTCGAGCTGGCCTCGGGAGCCAAAGTCAACCAGGGCAAGAGCAAGGCCGTGTTCTTTGGGAACTGGGCCGACAAATCCTTGTCCCCTTCACCGTCAGGGCAGATTACCTGAAGGTGCTGGGGATATGGTTTGGAGCAGCAGGGACATGCGCCAAAAACTGGGATGAGCGCATCGTGAAAGCCAGGCAGAAACTGGGCTTGTGGGAGCTACGCTCCTTCTCCATGACAGGAAAAAACCTGGTGACCCGGTGCAAGGTGCTGTCCGTGTTGTTGTACGTGGCGCAGTTGTGGCTATCCCCAAATCCTGCGCTGCAGCAGTGATACAGGCCATCTTCAAGTTTATCTGGAGATCAAAGATGGATCACGTCCGGAAGGAAGCGATGCACAAATCTCCAGAGAACGGAGGGAAAAACATTCCCAACGCCGCCCTCATCCTGATGGCCACCTTTGTGTGCGGCTGCATCAAGCTGTGCGTAGATCCTGGGTACACTAACAGCAAGTGCCACTACTTTTTGAGGTTCTACCTGTCCCAAGTGTTGCAGGGAACGGGTCTGGCCACACTGCTGTGGAACGCTCCGAGTAGTTGGACTGTATCGCAGCACCTGTCCCTCGTGGAGAAATTTTTCTGCAAACACACCTTTGACCACATGGCAATTAAGCAGTGGTCAGCACGTAACGTCCTTGGGGCCTTGAGAGAAAAGGAGATAGTGGATCCTGTTGGATGGTTCCCTGACCAGACTGTCAGTGTCATCTGGCAGAACGCCTCATCACCAGAACTCACAAACAAGCACCAAGATCTGGCTTGGCTGGTGGTGAGAAGGGCACTCCCCGTCAGATTCTTTATGCACGCTCGAGGTCTCAACAGCACCGCACGCTGTCCTCGAAGCGGCTGCAGGGCTGATGAGACAGTCACACACCTCCTTGTGGAATGTGCCTTTGCAAAGAAGGTCTGGAGCGAGATGCAGTGGTATTTGTTGAGGTTCGTCCCGAGCAGCTCGGTGACACGGGACTCTGTGCTCTACGGGCTGTTTCCGGGGACGCACACCGAGACAAATATCAACTGCTGCTGGAAGGTCATCAACTCGGTGAAGGAAGCACTTTGGTGCGCCTGAAACTTGCTGATCATCCAGCTGAAAGAACTGTCCTCGACCGAGTGTTGCAGACTGGCACATTCCAAGGTCCAGGACTACGTACTGAGGGATGCGCTGAAGCTTGGAACAGCCGCTGCAAAGGCACAATGGGGAAAGGCCACACTGTAAGGCCTTTTAACAGAGGCAAACCGAGGGCCCGGGAACTGCAGAATACCCTCGACCTGCATAACAGTGTGCCAATCTGAGAAATAACGGCACACAGTAATTTTTGAGGCATGTATATAGTTTTAAGTTTTGAAATGTTATGACTGTAATTTGTATAGAACTGTAAAAAGCTTTAACTCTGCACTATTTGCAATTCAAAGGCATGTAGATTTGCAATGGTTTATTTGAGACTTTTATGAATAAAGTATATTTTTGGAAAAAAAATACTGGATGATTGGGGTACCTGCACAATGGCACCCATGGAGCTCAGTAGCCATCTTTACTGGTGAGATTAGGCTCCATCCCTCCCCTACTGGCAGGAATCACATCCTGGCACCTTTTTTTGTTTATTTTAACTTGCTCAAAAAATGACTTTGGAACTCTCTCGTTTTCTTGCTCACTCAGCACTTGGAATATTTTTCATAAAATTCCGCCCTAGAATGTATTGTATGTACAAGAATACACACATTTCCACATATGTTATATACATTATTCACTGGTACATATTTTGTGCATTTACATGTTTCTTTATTCTTCTATGCGATAAGAAGTCACGGGCAATCCCAATATTTATTGCCCATCCCCAATTGCCTTTGGCCTGAATGACCTGCTAGGCCATTTCAGAGGGCAGTTAAGAGTCAACCACATTATAGACCAGTTAAGGACAGCAGATTTCCTTCCCCAAAGGGGCATTAGTAAACCAGTTGGATTTTTAAATGACAAGTTGTCATGTGTCAAGCTAACATTACGTACCAGATAAGTGGGATTTGAACCCTGATCCCCAGGACATATTGTGGATGTGCCGGTGTTGGACTGGGGTAAACACAGTAAAAAGTCTGACAACACCAGGTTTTAGTCCAACCGATTTATTTGATAGTAAACGCCCAAGCTTTCGAGGTTTCCCTCTTCGTCAGGTGAATGGAGAGTTCTGGCCTCAGACAGAGCATATAAAGCACAGACAGTTTAGAGATTACTGATTAGAATGCGAATCTTTACACCTAACCTGCTGTTCAAGTCCTGAAGTGGCCGACAACGTGAGTGGAAGGAGCACGGATCACAGGTTAAAGAGATGTGTATTGTCTCCAGACAGCACAGTGAGTGAGGTTTTGCAGGCCCAGGCAAGTCACGGGGGTTACAGATAGTGTGATATCCTTCTATCAGGCCAATGGCAGACCGTAAGAGTGGGAGAGACACCCAGTTTAGCCATGCTTGTGTGGAGTGACGCAACCCTTCACAGTAATCTACCCTTTAACAGTTTACTGGTGTCACTGCGGTGCTGCTCTGGGCGAGTGGCAATGTCATGTGATGGGTGTATGTGCTGTTGTTTTAAATCCAGACCAGACCTCCAAGTTTTAGTACAGTCCTAGCAAGACTCTCCACCAAATTGTTTTGGTCAGGAGCTCGGAAGTTCTGTTTTAAAATGGATTATTTCCACTTAGTCATTACATGAACGTATTCACAACATTCTATAGTTCTAAACAACCAGAATAAATATTTCTGTTGCTAAGTTAACTGAACCAACTATCAATACCATTTGTACAGGTCAACATGAGGTAAACATGAATTAACAGACAAACTGTGGTGGAACACAACTCAAACACCATATCAAATAACAGTCACAACCAAGTCAGCAACCCAAGCAGATGTCAATGAGTTGCAAAAAGTCTTTAAAACTTTGTCTTCCGCCCAAGGAATTTCAGCGCCACTTTTCCAAAGATCCAGGGAGGTATTTTTCCATCCCCACCCACCACAGGAATCACTGCGGGAGTTGGGGAGGCGGTAAACAATCCAAAGGTTTTTTCCAGTTTTGGAATGAGCACAGCCAGAAATTCCTATCCCCAGCCTCTGACCTCCATCAAAAGCCTGTGTCAACTCAAACAGCCCCAAGAACTGCTTGCCTCTCAGTTGCTCAATCTCTTTTTCAGAGACCACATCCCATTGGATTGAGAAGGCGGCGCCCCAATACCTAATTTGTGTCACGGTTCCAGCTCACCAACTACCCTGAGCAGATCATCACCTTGCCTGGGCTTTCCTTTGCCCCAGCAGCTAGCTTCATGCTGACAGTTTGATCTCCGGGTGATTTAGCGTATGATCCCGAAGTCAGAGTACTGCAATGTCAAACCCAGTTTTTGGCCAACGTCTGAATCTCAGGGCCATCGTATTTCTTGCCAGCAGCTCGCAACCCTGGAGAGTTCCTGCCTCAACCTTAGGTCTGGACACCCTTGGGAACCAAGGTGTTGGCTTCTGATTATTTTTGATTCATCCGTGGGGTGCAGGTGTCAGTGGCTAGGCTAGCATTCATTGTCTATCCCTAACCATCCATGAGAAGATGGTGGTGAGCTACTTTCTTGAACCACTATAATCATATACCAGTCCAGTTGGCCTCTTTGGCAGGAGTAGCCCATTCAGTCCATCGAGCCTGCACCACCATTCAAGATAAGCTTGGCATAAGTACATGAGAGTTAGAAGTAGGTGTAGGCCATTTGACTCCTCGAGCCTGCTCTGCCATTCAATGGCTCATCGTGTACTTTCAATAATTCACTCCTGCTTTCTCTCCTTACCCCTCGGTCCCTTTAGCCAGAAGGCCCACGTCCAGCTCCCACTCGAACGTCTCTAACAGACTGGTCCCAACAACCTGGTGTGGTAGAGAATTCCAACAGTTCACAACTCTCTGAATGAAGAAGTGCTTCCTCATCTCAATCCTGAAAGCCTTATCCCTTATTCTTCGACTGTGACCCGAGTTCTGCACTTTCCCAACATCGGGAATATTCATCCTACATCTAGTCTATCCAGACCCATCAGGATTTTATATGTTTCCATGAGATCCCCTCTCATTCTTCTAAATTCCAGTGAGTACAAGCCCAGTCAAACCAGCCTTTCTTCATATGTCAATCATGCCATTCCAGTAATCAGTCTGGTGAACATTTTCTGGACTCCCTCAATAGCAAGAATATCCTTTCTCAGACTAGGAAACCAAAAGTGCACACAACGCTCAAGGTGTGGCCTCACCAAAGCCCTGTATAACTGCAGCAAGGCATCCCTACTCCAATATGCTAACCCTCTTGCTATGAAGGCCAGCATGCCATTAGCTTTCCTCTCTGCCTGGTATACCTGCAAGCTAACCTTCAGTGACTGTTCCACCATGAAACTAGGGTAATTTCACAGTAACTTTATTGCAGTGTTAATGTAAGCCTTACTTGTGACTAATAAATAAACTTGATAACTTTGTAACTTTTATAACTTTATAACACAGGTCACATTGCACTTTCACTTTTCCTAACCTACCACGATTCAGATAATAAATTAATAATTCCTGAGTTATTAGACATAAGAACATAAGAACATAAGAAATAGGAGCAGGAGTAGGCCATCTAGCCCTTCGAGCCTGCCCCGCCATTCAATAAGATCATGGCTGATCTGTCGTGGCTCAGTTCCACTTTCCCGCCCTCTCCCCATAACCCTTAATCCCCTCTCTTATCAAAAACCCATCAACCCGCGTCTTAAAAATATTTAGCGAGGCAGCCTCCACCACTTCAATGGGCAGAGAATTCCAGAGATTCACCACCCTTTGAGTGAAGAAGTTCCTCCTCAACTCCGTTCTAAACCGCCTCCCCTTTATCTTGAGGCTGTGCCCCCTAGTCCTACTGTCTTTTTTGAGCGGGAAGAGTCTCTCCACCTCTATCCTATCCATCCCATTCATCATCTTATATGTCTCAATGAGATCTCCCCTCATTCTTCTAAACTCTAACGAGTACAAGCCTAGTTTATTCAGCCTCTCCTCATAGCTCAACCCCCTCAACTCTGGTATCAGCCTAGTAAACCTCCTCTGCACTCCCTCCAAGGCCAAAATATCTTTGCACAGGTGCGGCGCCCAAAACTGCACACAGTACTCCAGCTGCGGCCTCACCAATGCCCTATACAGCTGCAGCAAGACCTCCCTACTTTTATATTCAATCCCCCTCGCTATGAAGGCCAGCATCCCATTTGCCTTCCTGACCACCTGCTGCACCTGCAAGCTGGGTTTTTGCGGCTCATGCACAAGGACCCTGAGGTCCCTCTGCACCGTCGCCCGCTGCAGTTTTTCGCCACGTAAGTAATAGTCCTTCCTACCATTATTCCTACCAAAGTGGACCACCTCACACTTGCCAACATTAAATTCCATTTGCCATTTCCTGGCCCATTCGCCCAGCCTATCTAGATCCTTCTGCAGACTCTCCACACCCTCCGCACAATTTGCCGTTCCCCCAATCTTGGTGTCATCAGCAAATTTCGACACCCTACACTCGGTTCCCTCCTCCAGATCATCTATATAAATGGTAAAAAGCTGAGGCCCCAGCACCGACCCCTGGGGCACTCCACTAGTCACCATCCACCAATCCGAATAGCACCTGTTGACCCCCACTCTCTGCCTCCTATTTGACAACCAATCCTCTATCCACGCTAACACCCTACCCCCAACTCCATGTCCCTCGACCTTCTGCAATAACCTCTTGTGAGGTACTTTGTCAAACGCCTTCTGAAAATCCAGAAAGACCACATCCACCGCCTCTCCTCTATCCACCGCCCTAGACACATCCTCATAGAACTCCAGTAAATTTGTCAGACACGACTTCCCTTTAATGAAACTGTGCTGCATCTGCTCTATCAAGCAGTTCCCTTCAAGATGCCTCGCAATTTCCTCCTTAATGACGGATTCTAACATTTTACCTACCACAGACGTTAAACTAACCGGCCTATAATTCCCTGCCTTTTGCCTCGCACCCTTCTTAAACAACGGCGTAACATTAGCCGTTTTCCAATCCTCCGGCACTTCCCCGGAATCCAGCGACGTCTGGAAAATAACCACCAAGGCATCCACTATCACCTCCGCCATTTCTTTCAGGACCCTTGGATGCATTCCATCCGGTCCTGGGGACTTGTCCACAATCAGCCCCCCTCCAGTCTGTCGAGCACCGCCTCTCTAGTAACAGTAATGTCATTAAGACCCTCCAGTCCTACCACCTTTCCATCACTAACACCCGGCAAATTATTCACATCCTCCTCCATGAAGACAGAAACAAAAAAGTTATTCAATACCTTAGCCATATCCCCATCCCCTACCACTAGGTCCCCTTTCTCATCCTCTAAAGGACCAACGTTCACCCTAGCCAGCCTCTTCCTTTTTATATATTTATAAAAACTCTTGCTATCCTTTTTTATATTAAGCGCTAGCCCAGCTTCATAGTTTCTCCTACCCTTCTTTATCAACTTCTTTGTCAATATTTGTTGACATTTAAACCTCTCCCAATCCTCTTCTCACCTACTACTCTTAGCTACTCTAAATTCCTCCGCTTTTAATTTAACACTTTCCTTCACCTCCTTTGTTATCCACGGCTTATTACCTCATCAATCAGATGAATCTACATGTAGCAATAAAGAGCATGCTGCGCCAGATAAATATTTTAAGAGGCTTGTACAGTTGGCAAACAGATCTCCAGGTAGCATTATAATTCTCCTAATCCGTCTGAGCAGTGAAAATAGCTTTCAGTAACAAGTTTGTACAAGAGTATTGTTTTAAAAAGGTGTACTTTGACTGAGCTTCACTGACTTCTGTCTGCTTAACAGGCCTCTTGAACTGGAATCTATTTCACATTTTGTTCACTGCTCCTTAAGTTATCATTGTAGTTAAAGCAATTACGAGCTTTTGTGATTAAGGCCATTCGGGTATAAATGCCAAAACTAGACAGTATGCACATGGGCTATGCAGGAAGAAGTCTCACAACACCAGGTTCTGATCAGAGCTCCTACTCACCTAACGAAGGGGAAAACCCCTAAAGCTAGTGGTGTTTACTACCAAATATAGCTGTTGGACTTTAACGTGCTGTTGTGAGACTTTTTACTGTGTTTACCCCAGTCCAACGCCGGCATCTCCACATCATGACTATGCAGGAAACACAGTCTTGAAGAAGATAGTTTGAAATACTTGTCTGTGAACCGGTCATCTTCAGTCTGACTCCACTCCTGGCAAATCTTTGCCAGGACAAATCCTGAAATAATTGTGGGTTTTTTTAATCTTTATTTTTAATCAACCTTTTGCATACATCCATTATGCTGGGTTTTTAAAAAATTTATTCACAGGATATGCGCATCGCTGGCTGAGGCCCATTGTTGACTTTGAAAACATTGTGGTGAGCTGTCTTATAACCAAAAAAACTATAGAACCTCTAGAGTGCAGAAAGAGGCCATTCAGCCCATTGAGTCTAACTGACTTTCTCTGCAGGGACTATATGACGGCCACTCCACTGATACTGTCATAGACAGATACACTTGATTTGATTTAATTTGATGTATTATTGTCACATGTATTAGCATACAGTGTTATTGTTTCTTGCGCTATGCAGACAAAGCATACCATTTAGAGAGAGGAAAATGAGAGAGTACAGAATGTAGTGTTATAATCATAGCTAGGATGTAGAGAAAGATCGACTTCATATGAGGTAGGTCCATTCAAAAGTCTGACGGCAGCAGGGAAGAAGCTGTTCTTGAGTCAGTTGGTACGTGACCTCAGACTTTTGTATCTTTTACCCGATGGCAGAAGGTGGAAGAGAGAATGTCCGGTGTGAGTGGGGTCCTTAATTATGCTGACTACTTTGACGAGGCAGCAAGAAGTGTAGTCAGAGTCAATGGATGGGAGGCTGGTTTGTGTCTTGGATTGGGCTACATTTTAATTCCTTGTAGTCTTGGGCAGAACAGGAGCCATACTAAGCTGTGATACAATCAGAAGGAATGCTTTCTATGGTGCATCTGTAAAATTTGGTGAGCGTTGTAGCTGACATGCCAAATTTCCTTTGCCTTCTGAGAAAATAGAGGCATTGGTGGGCTTTCCTAACTATAGTGTCGACATGAGGGTATCAGGACAGATTGTTGATGATCTGGACACCTGAAAACGTGAAGCTCTTGACCCTTTCTACTTCGCCCCCATTGATGCAGACAGAGGCACGTTCTCCTTTACACTTCTTGAAGTCGATGACAACCTCCTCCGTTTTGTTGACATTGAGGGAGAGATTATCGTTGCTGCACAGTTTACCAGATTCTCTATCTCATTCTTGTACTCTGTCTTGTCATTGTTTGAGATCTGACCCACTACTGTGGTGTCATCAGCAAACTTGAAAATCAAGTTGGAGGGGAATTTAGCCATACAGTCATAGGTGTATAAAGAGCACAGTGGTAGGCTGAGAACCCAGCCTTGGGGGCACTGATGTTGAGGATGATCATGGAGGAGATGTTGTTACATATCCTTACTGATTGTGATCTGTGAGTTAGGAAGTACAGGATCCGGTCGCACAGGGAGGTGCCAAGGAGCAAACCACAGAGTTTGGAGATGAGTTTCATGGGAATAATAGTGTTGAACACTGAGCTGTAGTCAATAGATAGGAATTTGACACAGGTGTCCTTGTTATCTAGGTGTTCCAGGGTTGAGTAGAGGGCCAGGGAGATGGCATCCACTGTGGACCTGTTGCGACGATAGTGGATCCAGGCAGTCTGGGAGGCTGAAATTGCTTCGTGCTATGACTAGCCTTTCAAAGCGTTTCATAATGATGGATGTCAGAACCATGGGCCGATAGTCAGGAAGGCACGCTGCTTGGTTTTTCTTAGGTACTGCCATGATGGTCACCTTCTTGAAGCAGGTAGGGACCTCAGATTGTTGTAAAGACAGGTTGAAGATGTCTGTGAATACCCCCACCAGCTGATCCACGCAGGATCTGAGTGATGTCCTGAACACATTATGCACCCTTGCAATCCCTCAGTGCTTCTTCCAAGAGGCATTCAGCATGGAGGAGTGCTGATTCACCAGCTATGGTCATTGGAGGAAGGAAGGGGCCCAAGAAGGTGACAATCAGCAGAAAGTTTCCATGTTTGATCTGATACCATGAGAGATCATGGGATCCAGGGATCACAGGGCACTCCTACCTGACTGTATACAACTTTGTTGGGTCTGTCCTGCAGAAGGGCCAAGACATACCCAGAGACAGTGATGGTGGTGGCTGGAACATTATCTATAAGGTACGATTCCATGAGTATGACTGCATCAAGCTGTTACTTGATTAGTTTGTGACACAGCTCATCCAATTTTGACATAAGTCCCCAGACATTGGTACATGGACCGTGCACGATCAACAGAGCCGATTCTGCCAATCTCATTTCCGCTGCCTATATTTTTTCTGGATGGTCAATTCCTTTACCATTCTTTTTACAGATTTTGCAGCACTTTGATGGAACTCAATAAACATTATCATGGGTCTGGAGTCAGTGTAGACCAGTCCAAGTAAGGATTTCCTTTCCTCAAGGATATTCGTGAAAGAAAATTTTACAACAATCTATAATGGTTTCATGGACACTATTACTGAGAAAAGTTTTTTCAAAATTCCAGATTTTTTTATTAATTGAATTTCAATTCCACCAACAGCTAATGTGGGATTTGAGTGACTGTCTCCAGAACATTCACCTGGATCTCTGTATTATTAATCCAATTACATCACCACCATGTCCAACCTCCCTTGTAGAATGGAAGTCAGCCAAAGAAAGATGTGGCAGGAATTTTGAGTGATAAGTTTAGAAGGTCTTACACATGCCTCATGTGACCCTCCCTCCATACCTTCCATGATCATTTCATGCTTTCATGCCACCTGTATGCACCCGCATCCCCCCTTCACGTTCTCCAATCTCCCATTCCCCACGGAGAAACATGTCTGGCTATGTGTCCCTGTTGATAGAATTCTCAGATGGCCTCATTATGAATGCTTGCTTATGTATGCAGCCCATGTGACTTTCCTTGTAATTGTTAATATTGAAGTGATTCTATTCATCGTAATCATTGTATTGTGTCTATATTTGTGTTTTAATTGACAGCTAAAGATAAGATGTAACTAACACCATGTACTAAAAAAATCTCCTTGTGGCTTCTCTCACTCTGCCACAGTAACCTTGTCAGAACTCCCATTGACTTCACTTACGTACTGTAACAGAACATCATTCTATTCATGATACCTCTCTGGCTTTGTCTATTACAATAGATAAAATATTTTTGATTTATAAAATCTTCTTTCCCCCTTTTTGATCATTTTAAGATGCTTGACATCATCTGGTAAGTTTTTCCATGGAATGTCCCATTGTAAGATATAGAATCTCAGAATATTCCAGACTGACTATTGACAGTGGGGGTCGGGTGGTGCCAACAGTACTGTAACTGGTCAGCGGGTCATACCGAGAGCACTGTTTTTTGGGACTTGAGACGGCCAGCCACTCCCACGAGGTGGGTCAACAATTGGACTCGTTAAAGCCCTTCTTAAAGATATTTTCAGGAGGCCAAGGGGGCTTGGGGATAAGAGGAGTGGGAACATCAACTGACTGGAGTTGGGAACTAAGTGGCAGGCATGAATGCCCACATCCCTAATAGATCTATACAGAAAAAACAAGCATCAGTTTGTGCAAAGCTTCCCCTTTCTTCACTGCCATGCTCTCCACCATCACCACTCACACCCCTCCCACCCCCGAACTCCAACCGCAATCCCACTTCCCCATTAGAACATAGAACACGACACACAAACAGACCCTTCAGCCCACAAGTTATGCCGATCATATCCATACCTACCAGGCCATAGAACTATCTGTAACCCCCAATCCCATTAAATCCCATGTACTCATCCAGAATTCTTTTAAAAGACCCCAGCGAATTTGCCTCTACCACCACCGACGGCAGCCGATTCCACTCACTCACCACCCTCTGAGTGAAAAACTTACCCCTAACATCTCCTCTGTACTTGCTCCCCAGCACCTTAAACCTGTGTCCTCTCGTAGCGACCATTTCAGCCCTGGGAAATAGCCTCCGAGAATCCACCCTATCTATTCCTCTCAACATTTTATAAGCCTCTATCAGGTCGCCTCTCAACCTTCATCTCTCCAGGGAGAAGAGACCTAGCTCCCTCAACCTATCTTCATAAGGCAAAGTTATTAGTTGTTTAAAATTTTAAGTATATTTAAAGTTTTAAATATGTAAGTAAAGTTTTAAAGTAGATTTGAGATTGTCACAAGTAGCCTTACATAAACACTGCAATGAAGTTTACTGTGAAAATCTCTTAGTTGCCACACTCTGGGCCTGTTCGGGTATACTGAGAGAGAATTTTTCATGGTCAGTGTAACTAATCAGTGGGTCTTTTGGACTGTGGGAGGAAACCAGAGGACCTGGAGGAAACCCATGCAGACACAGGGAGAATGCGCAGACTCCACACAGCCAATGACCCAAACCGGGAATTCAATCCAAGTCCCTGGTGCAGTGAGGCAGCAGTGAGCTAACCACTGTGCCACTGCACCACAACAGTGGTGGCCTGATTGCTTTCCCCGTGTTGTAATTACAGTTTTAAAAAGTTTTATTGAAGTGCCTTCTTGTACTGTAGCTAGGTATTCCGTTGGAACGGGAAAGCCTGTGAAAAGCTTGACTTCTGTCCTTAATTAAACGGGGAAACTGTCTCCATGGCGATTAAGGGCTCATTCACTCCTGCGGACATCTTCTCCGGAGCCTTCAACATGTCACTGATGGAGACGAACACCTCTCCTAGGCCATCCCCACACCCCCACTTCTTGCCTTCATTCAACCGCACAACTTCAAACAGACCATTGTCCGCAGCAAACTACCCAGCCTTCAGGAAGACAGTAAGCATGACACCACACAACGCTGCCACAGCAGCTTCTGCAAGACGTAACGGATCATCTACACGGATGTCATCATCTCACATGAGAAAACCATCCACCAGGTACACAGTACGTACTCTTGCAGCTCGGCCAACGTTGACTACCTGATACGCTGCAGGAAAGGATGTCCCGAGGTATGGTACACTGGGGAAACCATGCAGACGTAATGACAATGGATGAATGAACACCGCTCAACAATCACCAGGCCAGACTGTTCTCTTCCTGTTAGGGAACACTTCAGCGGTCACGGGCATTCGACCTCTGATCTTCAGGTAAGTGTTCTCCAAAGTGGCCTTCACGACACACGACAATGCAGAGTCACTGAGCAGAGACTGATAGCCATGTTCTGCACACATGAGGATGGCCTCAACCAGGATCTTGGGTTCATGTCACACTATCTGTAACCTCCACGACTTGCCTGGGCTTGCAAAATCTCACTAACTGTCCTATCTGGAGACAATACACAACTCTTTAACCTGTGCTTAATGCTCTCTCCGCTCACATTGTCTGTACTTTTAAGACTTGATTACCTGTAAAGACTCGCATTCCAACCATTATTTTGTAAATTAAGTTTGTGTCTTTATATGCCCTGTTTGTGAACAGAACTCCCACTTACCTGACAAAGGGGCAGCGCTCCAAAAGCTAGTGGCTTTTGCTACCAAATAAACCTGTTGGGCTTTAACCTGGTGTTGTGAGACTTCTTACAATGAAGTTTCAAGACAGCCTTGGAGAGGAAACTTGTACTTGCTGGGGTTCCCATGCATCTGTTGTCGTTATCCTTCCAGGTGATACAGGTCATGGGTTTGGAAGGTGCTGCTGAAGGAGTCTTGGTAAGATCCTGCAGTGCATCTTGTAGATGGTACACACTGCTGCCATTGTGTGTCAGAAGTGGAGTGAGTGAATGTTTAAGGTAATGAATTACTGTCATTTGTTTCGTTCATGAAATAGATGTTTGTTTTTACGACACATTGACCACTTATTTATTTTTGGATGACTTTTTTTGAATGAGAGTGTTTTTCTGTATTTTGTATTTGAATGAGATTAGATTGTTATAGGTTTATCTATTTTTCATGACTATTCCAAAGACATGACAAATCCTTAAATTATCAAGAAATATCCTTAAGTTACTTCTTGTCAAATCGAGTTGCCTTAAGTTATAATGCTTATCAAATCCTTTGGTTATTTTAAACACCTTTTGTTTGATAATCTTTCAACCTTGTATGTTCAAGGAAACGCAAGCCAAATTTAAGTAATCTGCCTTCTTGAAACTACTCCCAGGATTACAGGAAATTGCCAATTCTTCTGTCAGTGATTGATTGATTTTATGCAGGAGTTCCTTACATTGCAGGATGCAGAGACACTTTTTAAAGAGATTATATTTGTCTAACTTACTGTGCTTTGCTTATTGTGAACTGTTCTGTTTAAGTTCTATTGACAGGTCCGACCCTGTCACTAGATCAATAGCTGATGTAATGGTGCCAATTATCACAGTATAAAGCAACCCTTTCAACGCAAATCGTTCTATTCAGTCTGCACTGCATATTCTCAAAGTCCAGTACATCCTTCCTAAGGTTTGGCACCCAAAATTGAGTGTAAAAATTGAGATAAAACCTAATGATGAATTGTACAATTGAAGCATACCTCCCTGCCCTTTGTATTCAATGTAACATTTGATGTAACATATAATACGCGCTAGCTTTTTGATTTTCCTTTGTCCTTATCCAGTTGTTTTAAGTACTCTATGTAAATGAACACCTGTATCTCTTTTCTGCATCGCCATTGCTAGCTCTTAGGGAAACATTCCAATTTATCTTGCTCGATTGTAAAGTGATTAGTTTGACCCTTAACCACCACAAGCTCCATTTGTCCACTCCCTAACCCAACCATTCTTCCTTCCAGGTCTCAGCTGCACAATTTACTGTCCTCCACAGCAAGTGTCGCCTGTAATCTTGGATATGACTCACCCTACTTCTCATTCAAGTTATAATTGAGGTGAAAAGTCAAGAGGTCAGTACTGATTATGGCACCATTTGTCATATTCCATTTATTCACGTCCTTGACTGGAATTTTCCAGCCCCATCGTGATGGGAAGATCAGGCAACTCAGCCAAAATTCCACTGACTTTTGGCACCACCAGACAATCCCAATGGTGGTCAGGGCCAGAAAATCCCACCTTTGCCTGCTACCTCCCAACCAATTGCCAACCCAATATCACAAGGTTTCCTCCAATCCTTTTTGCCAATGGTCTCTTCTACCGAACCTTTTCAAATTTCTTCTGGGAAGCACTTTGGTGATTCCCGAAAAATAAGTCAACTCGATTAGTCAGAGTTAACGCTTCACAAAGCAGTGCTGACTCTCTCTAATCGGCTCTCAATTATGCAAGTGCTCACACACTCAAGGGAATTTACTCAACTGCATTCTGTTTACAGGGCTGTTTCGCTGTCCCTCCCTCTCTTAGGTAATAAGCTGTATTGCTTAGTTTGTAGGTGGAATGATTTCAGTTTCAGCATTAGTGTCCAACCCTTTGATTCTGCACTGAATAAATGTTGGAAGAGATTCTGTATTAGTAACAATCTTCCATGACAACCAACATATGTGGCAGGTCAAATCTTGCCTCACAATGATCCATTTATGCTACTTTGAACTTAGCATGATAGGGTTATGCTTCATCTCCAAAATAACATCTTTAAGAGCAACCGAGCAGCTGCTGTCTCAGTGCATCAAGAGAATATTGAAAAGCCTGGATAGAATGGACATGGGTGAGATGTTTCCATTAGTAGGAGACATAAGAATCTGAGGACACAGCCACAGAAAAAAGGGGCGAATCAAGGAATTTCTTCAGCCAGAGGGTGGCAAATCTATGGAATTCATTGCCACATAAAGCTATGGAGGCCAGGTCATTGAATATACTTAAGACAGAGATAGTCTGAGGTTACATACCAACAAACTCAAGAGCAGGTTCTTCCCTGCTGCCATCAGACTTTTGAATGGGTCCACCTCCCATTAAGCTGACCTTTCTCTACACCTTAGCTATGATTGTAACACGACATTCTGCATTCTCTCTGCTTTCCTTCTGTATGAACAGTATGTCTCGTCTGTATACGTGCAAGAAACAATACTTTTCACTGTATACTAATACATGTGATAATGATAAGTCAAATCAAATCAAATCGAGATTGGTTACTGGGGAAAAGCTGGAGGATGGAGTTGAGAAACACATCAGCCATGATCGAAGCTTGGGCTGAATGGCTTAATTCTGCTCCTATATATTTTGGTCATATCTCACCTTGTCTCCAAATGCAGAGGGACTCACAATCTCAACTTGGAATCATCCAAGTTATCAGTCTACATTGTTTGTGCACCTTTAACTTTTGGCAGAGTCTAACAAGATGACTTAGTCTACTCTCCCTACACTGTAACTTACTTATGTGTTTGTGAGTATCTCTGGATGGACACACCATGTAGATACCCCTTGTTTGCTGCTTGCTGAAACAAGAGTGCTTTGAACTTGGGTGAAAACAGGGAGTTTTAAGGGATAAGTTTGTAAGGGATAAGTAAAAATTAAACTCAACTTCAGGGCTGATTTCAAGCTAAATTAGTTCTTTAAAATTAGTAACTTAAAGCTTGCTTAAGGTGTATTTTAGTTGCATTTCTGAAACAGAAGTCAGTTGAGTCACTCTCAGCTGAAGCTGCTTAACTGAACAATTATTTTAATTCAGTTTCAAAAGAATTGTTTTTGGGGACACTGCTTGGCCAAACAAGTTCTTTGGTGAAAAGAGGGAGCTTGGCGAAGCTGAAAGATTGAGTGCGGAGCTCAGTCCGGATAGGAGCAGAGTGTCGCGGAACTTCATAAATGCCCAGAGAGAGCAAGGGAACTGATTTGAAGAGTACTGGGTAAGGTTGAGTAATTGTTACCAGATTGTAGCACTTACCTCTTTGGCAGTGGCAGTGAGAGGATACCGGGACAGATTTCAGCGTTCCGAGGTGATGTCACAGTTCAGAAAGTGACCAACGGGAAAGTGGGAAAAAACTCCAGGAAACTGGAAGCACTATGCTCGGTGACAAAACTCAACCAGAAGCCAGGGTTCATCCAGCTGCCGAGGCTGGTTACAGTTGTTGTTACTCCCTGTGCCACGTGCTAGTGAGGTTAAAAACAGAGAGATAGTGCAGCTGAACGCATGGCTAAAAAGTTGGCGTAGGTGGGAGAGTTTCAGACTTGTGGATAACTGGGATGTTTTCCATGAAAAGTGGGGCCTGTACAAGAAGGACGGGTTATACCTGAACTGGAGAGGAACCAATATCCTGGCCGGGGGCTTTCCTTGTCTGGTTCAGGCGATCTTAAACTAATGTGGCAGGCGAGTGGGAATCAGAACAGTAGGTCAGCAAGTGTAGAGACTGGGGGATGAGCAGGGAACCAAGGCCAGGGCTGGCTAAGAGGAAGAGCAGGCTGGGGAAGGTCAAACTCTGTGAACCTGGAGGTCTGGAGTGCATCTGTTTCAATGCAAGGAGTATAACAGATAAAACAGATGAACTTACAGCCTTGATTCATGTACAGAACTTGGTTAAAAGAGGTTGCAGTAACAGAGACTTGGTTAAAAGAAGGACAGGACTGGCTGCTGAATATTCCAAGATATGTGTTTTAGATGAGACAGTGGGAAAGGTAAAACAGGTGGGGAAGTTGCTTGACTGGTTCGGGATCATATTACAGCTGTGTATTGGGAGGGCACCTTGGAAGAATCATGTAACAAGACTGTGTGAGTAGAGTTCAGACTAAAAAGTCTGACAACACCAGGTTTAAGTCCAACTGATTTATTTGATAGTAAACTCACTAGCTTTTGAGGTTTCCTTCTTCGTCAGGTGAATGGAGAGTTCCAAAAAAAACTTCCTGGGTGCACTTAACGAATTCCTCACCATCTGGACCCCTTAACCATGAGCGATTTCCGGTCGATATGAGGAAAATTAAAGTCTCCCATGACAAAAAATCTATTATTTTTACAGCTGTCCAGAATCTGCTTACATATCCATTCCTCAGCTTCCCATGGGATGTTGGGGGGCCTGTAGTGCACACCCATCATAGTGACTGCCCCCTCCCTGTTTCTGAACTCTACATGATGTAGATATGCTGGCGTTGGACTGGGGTAAACACAGTAAAAAGAATGACAAAGAGGGAAACCTCGAAAGCTAGTGAGTTTACTATCAAATAAATCGGTTGGACTTAAACCTGGTGTTGTCAGACTTTTTACTGTGTTTACCCCAGTCCAACACCGGCATATCTACATCATGTAGAGTTCAGAAACAGGGAGGGGGCAGTCACTGTGATGGGTGTGCACTACAGGCCTCCAAACAACCCATGGGAAGCTGAGGAATGGAGATTCTGGTCAGCTGTAAAAATAATACATTTGTTGTCATGGGAGACTTTAATTTTCCTCATATCGACCGGAAATCCCTCATGGTTCAGGGTCCAGATGGTGAGGAATTTGTTAAGTGAACCCAGGAAGGTTTTTTTGGAACAATATATAGATAGTCTGACCAGACAGGGGGCTATACTGGACCTGGTTCTAGGGAATGAGTCCGCCCAGGTCACCAAAGTTGCAGTGGGGGAACATGCGGTGAACAGTGACCACAATTCTGTAAGCTTTCGGAAACAGACAAGTGTTGCCCTAGGGTTAAGGTGCTAAATTGGGAAAAGGCTAACTACAGCCAGATTAGGCAGGATTAGGAGGCTGTCGTTTGGGAGAGGTTGCTTGAGGATAAATCCATATCTGGACTGTGGGAGTCTTTTAAGGAGCAGTTAATCGGAATGCAGGACAGGCATGTGTCTGTGAAAAGGAAGGACAGGAAAGGCAGGATTTGGGAACCATGGATGTCCAGGGAAATTGCGAGTCCAATCAAAAAGGAAAAGAATGCACACATAAGGTCCAGGCAATTAAAAACAGTTGAAGCATTTGAAGAATACAGGAAAAGTAGAAAAGAATTCATATAGGGAGTTAGAAGAGGACAAAGAGGTCACAAAATGATCTTGGCAGGGAGGATTAAGGAAAACCCCAAGGCATTTTTGTTCCTAATATATGTATAGAGGGTAGCTTGAGGATGTGTTGGTTCACTCAAGGACAAAGAAAGCAAATTATGCATAGAACCAAAGGAAGAGGGTGAGATCCTTAATGAGTAATTTGTATCGGTATTCACAAAAGAGAGGGATATGTTGATTGATCTCAGAGGGATATGTAAACTCTTTAGAACAAGTCATCAGTATGAGGGAGCAATTGTTAGATATATTAAGAAGCATTAAGGTAGATAAATCCCCAGAGCCAGATGCCATCTATCCCAGAATACTAAGGGAGACAAGTGGTGAAATTGTTGTGTCTGTAATAGAAATCTTTGCTTTCTCATTGGCCACAGGATTGGCAGATAGCCAATGTTATCCCACTATTTAAGAAGGATAGCAAGGATAACTCGGATAATTATATATCAGTGAGCATGGTGTCAGCATTAGCGAAACTGTTGGAGAAGATTCTTAGAGATAGGATCGATACACATTTGGAACTGAATGGTCTTATTAGTGACAGACAGCATGGTTTTGTATGAGTAAAGTCGTGTCTCACGAATTTAGTTGACTGATGAAGGAAGGGCCATGGGTGTTGCTATATGGACTTCAGTTAAGCATTTAACAAGACCCCTTATGGCAGACTAGTGCAAAAGATTAAATTAAAGTTTCTTCCCACAGTCCATAGATGTGAAGGTTAGGTGGATTGGCCATGCTAAATTGCCTCTTAGTGTCGGGCGGGGGGGGTGGTGAGGGGGGGGTAAGTTAGTTAGGGTAAATGCATGGGGCTATGGGGATAGGGCCTGGGTGGAATTGCAGTTGGTGCAGGATTGATGAGCCAAATGGCCTCCTTCTGCACTGTATGATTCTATAATTGTATGAAATCTCATGGGATCAGGAATAAGCTAGCTAGACGGATTCAGAACTGGTTTGGCCATAGAAGATAGAGGGTAGTGGTGGAAGGATGTGTTTCTGAATCAGCGCTGGAACCTCTGCTGTTTGTAATATATGTAAATGACCTGGAAGAAAATGTAGCTGGTCTGGTGAGCAAGTTTGTGAATGATACTAAGATTGCTGGAGTTCTGGGTAGTGATGAAGATTGTCAGGGAACACAGCTGGGTATAGATAGACTGGAAAATTGGGCAGAGAAAGGGCAGGGGGAATTTAATCCAGACAATTGGGAGGTGCATTTTGGTCAATACGATTCAGGTGAAAGATATAAAATAAATGAAGAACCATCAGGAGCGTAGAGAGATCCGAACATGCAGGTGCAGAGATCCTTAAAAGTGGCAGCACAAGTGGAAAAGATGGTGAAGAGTGTATATGGCATACTTGCCTTCATCTGATGGGGCATAAATTATAAAAGTTGGTGAATTATGTTACAGTTATATAAAATGTTGGCTAGGCCACATTTTTGTGGTGTGCACAGGCTTTGGAGAGAGTTCAGCAAAAGTTTACAAGGATGTTGCCTGGTATGCAGAGTATTAGCTACGAGGAGAGATTGTTCTCCCTGGAAAGGCGAAGGGTAAGGGGAGACCTGATAGAAGTTTATAAAATTATGAGAAGCATAGATAGGGTGAATAGCTGGAAGCTTTATCCCAGGGAAAAAAATAATAATTACAGGGGGGAACAAGTTCAAGATAAGGGGGGAAATGTTCAGTGGAGAGCTTTGGGGGGAGTTTTTTCCACAGAGGATGGTAGGCTGGAATGTGCTGCCAAGTGGTTGAGGCAGACACATTAGTACATTTAAGACTTACCTGAATAGACACATGAACAGCCAGGAAATAGAGGGTACAGGCAGTTGGTCTAGATAGGACAACATGATCGGTGCAGGCTTGGAGGGCTGAAGGGCCTGTTCCTGTGCTGTACTGTTCTCTGTCCTTTGTCATGGAGAAAGAGCGCATTTACTCTGTTCCATCGGTGAATCGGGACAGTGGATTGAAATTGGGCCGAGATAGAGAATGTTGATGAAACTGCCTCAGCACTGGCAAGTGTGCAAAACTATGCCTGTTGGGAAATGTAAATTCCGTTGAAAAACATTGTCAAAATATGACTAGTATCACAGAGTGCTGTAAAACTTGCCAAAGATCGTAGAATAACAGAAGAATAAACAGACGAAATGATGTTTGGAATTGCATATTCAGGCGTCCAAGCAGGATTGTCTTGAAAGGCCAATCTAATCTTCTCAAGGACTGAGATATGTCTGGAAGTGTTCTGGTGCAATCTGTCAGAGGAGTTGAAGGGACTGAAAATGAAGGCTGTACAAAAAGTTTAAAGCCTTTCAACACAACAGACTCAAGTATGGGACAATGCTAAATAATCCTCAAACTGGAACAATGCAAAGTGACAGATGTCAAATGTTGTAACTGTTCCTCGGGGCTTGGAACATATCCCTGCCAACTCCAGCTGGGTTGAGACCATTTCATGCTCCAATGGATGTAAGTTGAC
This sequence comes from Carcharhinus amblyrhynchos, assembly GCF_965287045.1. NCBI lineage: Eukaryota > Metazoa > Chordata > Chondrichthyes > Carcharhiniformes > Carcharhinidae > Carcharhinus > Carcharhinus amblyrhynchos. The sequence goes on from NC_137327.1 coordinate 15,146,964, forward strand.
AGAAGGCAGGACTTGTGCCCAGTGAGAGGCAGCTCTGTCTAATTGGCCGGCGGCTCTCTAGCCACTCCAGGAACAGTGTTGCAGTTATCCGAAGAGGGAATGCTTGCAGTGTAATGACTAGGGGGGGCTCAGAGTGTTGGGAGTTAACCAGGAAGGGGAGGAAGGTCCAGAGGTTTCTGGGGCCTTTTGGGAGGTGCTCCCAATGGAGACACCACCACCCCCACCGCCCCCCACCTCCTTTCCACCTAAGATCCAATTTTGTTTAATACCAGGTTTTTCCCCATCAATCATTCACCCACCAGTGTAAAACTTGAGGCTGGGCACATAAAAGCCCTTAAGTGGTCATCACGTGACCAGTTAAGGGGCTTAACTGGGGAATGGACACATTTCCTTCTTTACACCCAGGTATAAAATTGTGACCAGGTCGGAGTGGGTGGGATTCTGGAGGGAATCTCATCCTTGCAATTTCACACTCAACCCCTCTCCCAGGGCCTCGCGGGGTTGGGGGTATTTTGGGTTGGCAGTGGAATGGCAACAGCATAAAATTCCACCCTAAGTGTCAACTGGACTGTAAGCGAGTGAAAAAGGTGACTATTCAGTAGCAAGGCTGACCTATGGATATGAATATCATTAAGACTTTTTTCCCAGTGGTGGCACTGACGCTCACTGTTGCTGAGAGACATGGTGAGTGTGGATGTGTGTACACTTAAACTAGTAACCAGAAGTTGCCAAGCATGAGAATGTGATCTCCAGAGGCGACCCTGACAGATGTTCCAACTGAGCTTCCCAGTAAAATATTTGTGAATTTGTGCCAATTGCACACATTGTATCTTATTTTTCGAAGTGGGCTTGTGTGAAGCTGATATTTTCACTGGCACAATTGTTTTCTCAATGAGTTCAGCAGCTCAATAATTCCAGGAAAACACTGAGAGCAGGAGTGAACAGAGAGGAGAGTGCAGCCATTTTAGATGCTGACTTTTATTTGTCAGTTGCATGGGTTATCTATCTTCTTGAACGTATTTTCCATAATTCTCTACAAAAACGGAATGAAACCCAGCAGCCGGCATCGACCTAGACATTGGAAATGACAATGGCAAGCCAACCACGGCACGGTAGCACAGTGGTTAGCACTGCTGCTTCACAGTTCCAGGGTCCTGGGTTCGATTCTTGGCTCGGGTCACTGTCTGTGTGGAGTTTGCACGTTCTCCTCGTGTCTGTGTGGGTTTCCTCTGGGTACTCCGGTTTCCTCCCACAGTCCAAAGATGTGCGGGATAGGTTGATTGGCCGTGCTAAGAAATTGCCCCTTAGTGTCCAGGGTAGTGGAGGTTAAAGGGATTAGTGGGTACAATATGTAGGGATATGGGGGTAGGGCCTGGGTGGGATTGTGTTTGGCGCAGACTCGATGGGCCGAAGGGCCTCTTTCTGCACTGTAGGGTTCTATGTTCTAACCCTGTCAATCCAGCAAGGGCCTCCTTACCAACATAGATTCATAAATATTTGCAGCACAGAAAGACGCCATTCAACCTGTCATCTCTAGGATGGCATGGTGGCACAGTGGTTAGCGCTGCTGCCTCACAATGCCAAGGGCCTGGGTTCAATTCCGACCTCGGGTCACTGTCTATGCGGAGTTTGCACTATCTCCCCGTGTCTGCGTGGATTTCCTCTGGGTGTTCTGATTTCCTCCCACACTCCAAAAATGTCCGGGTTAGGTTGATTGGCCATGCTAAATTAACCCCAGTGCCAGGGGCATTATGAGGGTAAATGTGTGGGATTACGGGAATAGGACCTGGGTGGGTGTGGTCAGTACAGACAAGATGGACCAAATGGCCTCCTTCTCTACTGTAGGGATTCTACGATCCCCATGCTGTTCAGTAAAGATCTAACTACACTAATTCCATTTTCCAGCATTTGGCCATCAGTTCTGGGGTTGCAGTAATGCAAATGACTGTTCAAAAACTTCACAAATGTTACATGACTTTCAGACACACACATCCTTACAGGCCATGATTCCTACCATCCCCTAGGTGAAGAAAGTTTTTCCTCAACTCCCTTCTTAGCCTTTTACCTCTTACCTTAAATCTACGCCCTCTGGTTATTGACCCCTCTATTAATGGAAAGAGTTCCCTCTCTGTCATGGGTAAAATGGATGTAGAGGGATATGGGCCAAACACAGGCAACTGGGACCAGCTTAGGGACTTAAAAAATGGGCGTCAAGAACAAGTTGGACTGAAGGGCCTGTTTCCATGCTGTAAACCTCTTTGACTCTATGGCTCTATCCACACCATCTATGCCCCTCATAATCTTATCCAGCTCTATCAGGTCCCCTCGCAACCTTCGCTGCTACAAGGAAAACAGCCCCAACCGATCCAATTTTTCCTTGTAGTTCAGACCCTCCAGCCTCGGCAGCATCCTGGTAAATCTCCTCTGCACCCTCTCCAGTGCAGTCACATCCTTCCCACTATGCAGTGACCAGAACTGCAAGCAGTAGGTTGGTTTGATTTTGATTTGATTTATTATTGTCACATGTATTAACATACAGTGAAAAGTATTGTTTCTTGCACGCTATACAGACAAGGCATACCGTTCATAGGGAAAGAAACAAGAGAGTGCAGAATGCAGTGTTACATCATAGCTAGGGTGTAGAGAAAAATCAACTTAATGCAAGGTAAGTCCATTCAAAAGGCTTACAGCAGCAGGGAAGAAGCTGTTCTTGAGTCGGTTGGTACATGACCTCAGACCTTTGCATCTTTTTCCTGAAGAAAGAAGATGGAAGAGAGAATGTCCAGCGTGAGTGGGGTCCTTAATTATGCTGGCTGCTTTTCCGAGGCAGTGGAAAGTGTAGACAGAGTTAATGGATGGGAGGCTGGTTTACGTGATGGATTGGGCTACATTCATGACCTGACAGACAACTGTGGCCTAACCAAAGTTTTAAACAGTTCCAGCATGACTTGCCTGCCCTTGTATTCTATGCCATGGCTAATAAAGACACATCACATAAACTTTCCTAACAACTTTGCTTACATATGCTGCCTTCAAGGATCTGTGGATATGCACTTCTCTTATCTTCAGTACTTTCCAGGATCCTACCATTCATGGAATCTGGGGGCTTGTGCCAAAATTGGGAGAGCTAGCTCACAGACTAGTCAACAACAAGCCAAAATTAGTCATATTCACAGAATCAAAGCTAACAGACAATGTCCCAAAAACCACCATCACCATTCTTGGGTATGTCCTGTCCCAGTGGCAGCACAGAGATATACAATCAGGAGGGAGTTTTCCTCGGAGTCTTCAACATTGAGTTTGATGCCTTGAAGTTATGGCTTCAGGCCAAACATAGGCAAAAAAAATCACATAACACATAGTGACACCCTTTCTCAGCCAATGAGTCAGTACTCCTCCATTTGGAGGAAGCACTGAGTGTGACAAAAGCACAGAATGTATTCTGTGTGGAAAACTTTAATATCCATCACCAAAAGTATCTCAGTGACACCATTATTGACCAAGGTGGTAGAGACCTAAAGGACATAACTGCTAGACTGAGTCTTCAGCCGGGTGAATGAATCTATAAAAACGTACTTGACCTCATTCTCACAAACCTGCCTGCTGCAGAGGCATCGGTCAATGACTGTATCAGTAAACATGACCACCACACAGTCCTTGTGGAGACAAACCTCCATCATGTTGTGTGGCACTACCTCTGTACTAAATATTTAGCAATTCAAGACTGAGGCATTGTGAGTCATCATCAGCAGCAGAATTATACTCAACCACAATCTGTAGCCTCATGTCTTGGCATATCCCCCAATCTACAAATACCACCAAGCCAGAGATCAACCCTGGTTCAATGAAGAGTGCAGGAGAGCATGGCAGGAGCAACACAAGGCATACCTAAAAATGAGGTGTCAACCTGGTGACGATACAATAGAGGTGTACTTGTGTGACAAACAGCAAAAATAGCAAGTGATAGACAGAGGTAAATGATCCCTCAGCCAACGGATCTGATTTGAGTTCTGCATTCCTGCCACATCCGGCTGTGAATGGTAGTGGACAATTAAATGACTCACTGGAGAAGGATTCTTCACAAGTATCCCCAATAATGGGGGAGCTCAGCACATCAGTGCAAAAGAGAAAGCTGAGGTGTTTGCTGCAACCTTCAAACAGAAGTGTTAAGTCAATGATCTATCTTGGCTTCCTCAGCAGGTCCCTAGATGCCAGTCTCCAGCCAGTTCAATTCATTTTATGTGATATCATGGAACGGCTAAAGGCTCTGGATACTGCAAAGAATCTCACCACCTTGACATTCAAAGGCATCACTATCACTGGACTCTCACTATCAACATCTTGAGCAGTACTATTAATCTTCAGAAACTGAACTGGTTGAGCCACATAAACACTGTAGCCACAGAAGCATCTCAGAGACTTAAAATTCTCACTTCCTTATTCCCCAGAGGCTGTCCACAGTCAACAGGACACAAGTCAGGAGTGTGAAGGAATATTCTCCACTTGCCTGGATGAGTGCAGCTCCAACACTCAAGAAACTCAACACCAAGTCCCCTCTTCAAGTCAAACACCATACTGATGTGGAAATGTATCATTAGAGTCATAGAGTCATCGAGGTTTACAGCATGGAAACAGGCCCTTCGGTCCAACTTGTCCATGCCACCCCTATTTTCAACCCCAAGCTAGGCCCAATTGCCCGCACTTGATCCATATCTCTCCATACCCGTCTTACCCATGTAACTGTCCAAACACTTCTGGCAGCTTGTTCCAAACACTCACCACCCTCTGTGTCAAAAATTGTCCCTCTGAACCCTTTTGTATCTCTCCCCTCTCATGTTAAAACTATGCCCTCTCATTTTAGACTCCCCTATCTTTGGGAAAAGATATTGACTATTTAGCTGATGTATGCTGTTCATTACTTTATACACCTCTATAATATCACCCCTCGGCCTTCTAGCTCCAGAGAAAAATGTCTTAGTCTATCCAGTCTCTCCTTATAACTCAAACAATGAAGTTCTGCTGGCATCCTAGTAAATCTTTTCTGTATTCTTTCTAGTTTAATAATACCCTTTCTATAATAGGGTGACCAGAACTGTACACAGTATTCCAAGTGTAGCCTTACCAATATCTTGTACAACTTCAACAAGACACCCCAACTCCTATATTCAATGTCCTGACATTCTGATCATTGTTCCTTTCCTGTGACTGGGTCAAAATCTGGAACTCTCTTCCTATCAGCGCTTTGCGTGGACCTACATCACTGGACTGCAGAAGTTCAAGACGGCAGCTCACCTCCTGCTTCTCAAGGATGATTAAGGATGGGTAATAAATTCTGGCCTAGCCGGCAACACCCATATGCCATGAACAAATGACCAAAAGACCATGCTGTAGTCAGAAGTTGAAATCCCCCTGTAACCAATGAAATAATTAAGTGCACAATTTTAGTCCAGTCATAGGTGAACGTCACAGCTTCATTGCTGACCACAAAATTTAGACCAATGATGAAATTGGTAGAATCCAAACTGTTGGAGCAACAATACATGCTCACGGAGAATTAAAGACCGAAACACAAACACAAAGGTGGGATGGATCAATTAGAAGGAGAACATCAAATCTGACCATTTAGTAGATGTGGCACAACATGTTCACATAGTAAACCAGAAGGTTTGTGAGGTAAATTGCAGGAAATTTGATCAGACAGGGTGTCATCACTTGATGTCCCATGCTTAGATGAAGAGAGTGCTGCCCTCGTAAAGGCAGATGAACATCAGGGGGTTTCAGAAGTCAGAGACCATGTCATAGAATTATAGAATCATAGAATCCCTACTGTGCAGAAGGAGGCCATTTGGCCCATCGAATCTGCACGAACTCCTATCCCATCAAGTCCCTATCCCCATAGCCCCACGTATTGACCTTGCTAGTTCCCCTGACACCAAGGGGCAATTTACCATGGTCAATAAACCTATCCAGTACATCTTTGGATCGTGGGAGGAAACCAGAATAGCTGGAGGAAATCCACGCAGACATGAGGAGAAAGTGCACATTCCACACAGACAGTGACCCAAGCCAGGGATGGAACCTGGATCCCTGGCACTGTTGGACAGCAGTGCTAACTACTGTGCCATCGTACTGCCCATTTGATGTCTTACCAAGTGGTAGGAAACTGCAGCAGTGCTAAACTTCACCCAGGCACCCCTGGGCAAAAACACCAAAATAAACATCCAGGGTGAACTGAGACAACATTATTAGTAACACAAAGACACAGCCCCATCCGCTCTGAGGTTGAACTAAAGAAGGTCCCACAAGGCTTAAAGTGTGGCAAGGCAACAGGATATGATAATATTGCTCCAAAATTTATGAAACACCTGGGGCCCCGAGCTTTTGTCCAGCTGACCCAAATTTACACAATGGTCATAAATTCCAGCATTATTCCAAAGCAATGATAAAAGTCATCGCCACACCAGAACCTGGAAAAGACCCCATTCTTGCAGCTAGCTACCATCCAATCTCTCTCCTGTCAGTTGCATGCAAAATCTCTGGACGTTGCATCCTTCTGTGCATTTCCCCAGTCGTAGAAAAAGCCTTAGTGTTGACTAAGCTGGTCTCCACAAGGACCACAGCAAAGGGGAACAGGTACTGACTCTAATCACCTACATTGAAAGCAGCTTTCATACTGGTCTCCTCCCAAAGCTGTCACAGGACCACCCCCACCCCCCTTGGGCGACTAAAAGCATCAGGATAATTTTGAACAATCGAAGGTTCAGAGTTTACCTTAGACAGGGAAAAAGTACGTGGAGTAGGCACACCAGTGGACTCCCTGAGACGCAGAACTGATTCCAGCTCTGTTCAACTTGGACACAAATGATCTTCCAAAAAAACTACCTCTCAAAAATTCATATAAGCTGATGACATCTTCCTTGCAACTCAAGCCCCCGACTTTGACAACTAGGATAGGACCCTAAACAAGGACTTGTCAAAACTTGAACAATGCTGCACCACGTGGCAAATCAAGCCAAGCCCTGTGACAACCGTATCCAGCTTATTCCATCTTCACAGTGCAAGAGCCAATACACAGCTCAACATTCAAGTGAACAGCTATCAGTTAAAGCATCACCCAACTCCAACATACTTCAGTGACCCTAGTGACCTTCTGGGAAATCTAAAAATAGCCACAGCCAGGATCAAATCTACAAACAACTTGATTGACAAATAGCCGGATCAGTATGGGGTCCAGCTCCTGCCATCCTCCAAACCTCAGCATTCGCATTCACATGTTCAGTAGCAGAATACTGCACCCCTGTTTGGGCAAGATCATCACACACACACACACACACACACACACACAGACACACACACACACACAAACAGACACACACACACACACAAGGTAGGGTTTGGAGTTTGGGCCTTCGTGAATAACCATTATGCTCACCTCCATTCTTTTGGCTCCCTGTCCTGACAAATATCACTCCTCCACATGTCTTCCGACTTGCAGCAACCCACAAAATGTTTGCAATGTCTCCCACCTGCCGCTTCATTCTGATCTATTCAGCCCACCCAAGGTACAACTCCCATCAAGAAAAAACCCTTCCACACAAGAATTCAATGCAAGTTCCACGTGGACCAATGAATGAGAATTATTCGATATGACAAACAAGCACCTGGTCTCAAAGCGAACCGAACAGCTGCCTGGTTTCAGCCTTCCAAGGAAAGAGTGGTCCACCCTCAACAGGTTCAGGACCACTCGTGGCCCCAGCTTGGCCAATCTCCACAGAGGTTGGCATTAATGCTAGTCCCCTATATGTCTGTGGGAGACAGCAAAATGTGCACCACATCATAGAAAAGTGTTCACTCTACTGACTCAGCAAAGGCTTATCCACACTCAACACTGCAGGACTGGGAGAAACTGCTTAACTTAGGGACTTGGCATTCACTGATAAAGAATCAAACTATTTATCAGCCTGATAAATAGTTCGATGGTAGACGTACCTAAAAAAAAATAGCACATTATACATTTGCCTGGATCTAAATAGCTAAACAAGCCAGTCAAGCAAGAACATTATTCTCTAAAACAACTACTTATTTTTATATAGCGCCTTTTAACATAATGAAATGTCTGAAGGATCTTCATAGGAGGATTATAAAACAGAGTATGACACCAAACCATCCACGGGCAGGATTTCCTGGCCATGTTCGTCCCAAAACCGAAAAATCCCACCCAAGGTCAACGGATCTTTGCATGGTTTGTGTCCCACCCGTTACAAAAATTCCCGCGACAGGTGGGACGGAAAAATTCCACCCATTGTGTCAACTGATTAAAGGCTTGGTCAAAAGTGTAGGTTTCAATGGAGGAAAGCGAGCTAGAAAGTCAGAGAGGTGTAAGGAAGGAATTCTAGACTTTGGAACTCAGTGAAACCAAAGGCATGACGACCCAGGAGTGAAGTAATTACAAATACAGAGCTCCTCCGTGGATAACGAAGGAGGTAAAGGAAAGTGTTAAATTAAAAGCGGGTGCATTTACAGTAGCTAAGAGTAGTGGGCGAGAAGAGGATTGGGAGAGGTTTAAATATCAACAAAGAATGACGAAGAAGTTGATAAAGAAGGGTAGGATAAACTATGAAGCTGGGCTAGCGCTTAATATAAAAAAGGATAGAGTTTTTATAAATATATAAAAAGGAAGAGGCTGAATAGGGTGAATGTTGGACCCTTAGAGATGAGAGGGGGGACTTAGTGGTAGGGGATGGGGAAATGGCTGAGGCCTTGAATAACTTTTTTGTTTCGGTCTTCACGGAGGAGGACGTGAATAATTTGCCGGGTGTTAGCGATGGAAAGATGGTAGGAGTGGAGGGCCTGAATGACATTATTGTTGCTAGAGAGGCGGTGCTCGACAGACTGGAAGGACTGATTATAGACAAGTCCCCAGGACCGGATGGAATGCATCCAAGGGTTCTGAAAGAAATGGCGGAGGTGATAGTGGATGCGTTGGTGATTATTTTCCAAACATCGCTGGATTCCGGGGAAGTGCCAGAAGATTGGAAAACAGCTAATGTTACCCCGTTGTTTAAGAAGGGTGGCAGGCAAAAAGCAGGGAATTATAGGCCTGTTAGTTTAACGTCTGTTGTAGGTAAAATGTTAGAATCCGTGATCAAGGAGAAAATAGCGAGGCATCTTGAGGAGAATTGTTTGATAGAGCAGACGCAGCACGGTTTCGTTAAGGGGAAGTCGTGTCTGATGAATTTATTGGAGTTCTATGAGGATGTGTCTAGGGCGGTGGATAGAGGAGAGCCGGTGGATGTGGTGTTTCTTGATTTTCAGAAGGTGTTTGATAAGGTGCCGCACAAGAGGTTATTACAGAAGGTTAGAGGGCATGGAGTTGGGGGTAGGGTGTTAGCGTGGATAGGGGATTGGCTGTCAAATAGGAGGCAGAGAATGGGGGTCAATGGGTGCTATTCAGATTGGCGGTTGGTGACTAGTGGAGTGCCCTAGGGGTCGGTGCTGGAGCCTCATAGATGATCTGGAGGAGGGAACCGAGTGAATGGTGTCGAAATTTGCTGATGACACCAAGATTGGTGGAACGGCAAATTGCGCGGAGGGTGTGGAGAGTCTGCAGAAGGATCTAGATAGGCTGGGCGAATGGACCAGGAACTGGCAAATGGAATTTAATGTTGGCAAGTGCAAGGTGGTCCACTTTGGTAGGAATAATGGTAGGAAGGATTATTACTTACGTGGAGAAAAACTGCAGCAGGCGACGGTGCAGAGGGACCTCGGGGTCCTTGTGCATGAGTCGCAAAAACCCAGCTTGCAGGTGCAGCAGGTGGCCAGGAAGGCGAATGGGATGCTGGCCTTCATAGCGAGGGGGATTAAATATAAAAGTAGGGAGGTCTTGCTGCAACTGTACAGGGCACTGGTGAGGCCGCAGCTGGAGTACTATGTGCAGTTTTGGTCGCCGCACTTACGCAGGGATATTTTGGCCTTGGAGGGAGTGCAGAGGAGGTTTACTAGGCTGATACTGGAGTTGAGGGGGTTGAACTATGAGGAGAGGCTGAATAAACTAGGCTTGTACTCGTTAGAGTTTAGAAGAATGAGGGGAGATCTCATTGAGACATATAAGATGATGAATGGGATGGATAGGATAGAGGTGGAGACGCTCTTCCCACTCAGAAAGGACAGTAGAACTAGAGGGCACAGCCTCAAGATAAAGGGGGGGTGGTTTAGAACGGAGTTGAGGAGGAACTTCTTCGCTCAAAGGGTGGTGAATCTCTGGAATTCTCTGCCCATTGAAGTGGTGGAGGCTGCCTCGCTAAATATATTTAAGACGCGGGAAGATAGGTTTTTGATAGGCAAGGGGATTAAGGGTTATGGGGAGAGGGCGGGAAAGTGGAACTGAGCCATGACAGATCAGCCATGATCTTATTGAATGGCGGGGCAGGCTCGAAGGGCTAGATGGCCTACTCCTGCTCCTATTTCTTATGTTCTTATGATTTGGTAATGGAATTCTATAAATGATTGAATATGCTGCTACACAATGCTACATTCTTCACCATTCTCTGGGATGTGTTCTGGCATGCGAGTTGAAAAGTAGTAATATTTTGTGACATTCCCCACACATTTGATGGATTAAACCAGGAAGCGTGTGTCACTTGGAACAGCTCATCACTGGAAGATTTCCAGTGGCAGGTGCGTGAGTTGGTGGACAGACCGTGAAATGCTGATGAAAGACCATGAAACAGTTTAAACATTGTAAGGAAATTTGGCATGTCAGCTACGAGTCTCACCATCTTTTACAATACATCATAGAAAGCATTCTTTCTGGTTGTAGGCGGTTTAGAACGGAGTTGAGGAGGAACTTCTTCACTCAAAGGGTGGTGAATCTCTGGAATTCTCTGCCCGTTGAAGTGGTGGAGGCTGCCTCGCTAAATATTTTTAAGAAGTGGGTTGATGGGTTTTTGATAAGAGAGGGGATTAAGGGTTATGGGGAGAGGGCGGGAAAGTGGAACTGAGCCACAACAGATCAGCCATGATCTTATTGAATGGCGGGGCAGGCTCGAAGGGCTAGATGGCCTACTCCTGCTCCTATTTCTTATGTTCTTATGTTCTTATGTATCACAGCTTGGCATGGCTCCTGCTCTGCCCAAAACTGCAACAAACTACAATGAGTCATGAATATAGCCCAATTCATCTTGCAAACCTGCCTCCCATCCATTGACTCTGGGTCTGATTTTACCAACAATTTGCTCCCGTTTTCGGGCATGAAATCATGGTACAATCGGGTGTGAGGCCTTTATCGCGATCTGCACACAGGCCTGAGCAGATTGCAACTTTACTAAGACACATGAACGGCGTGGATTCATTCCGCGCCCAAATCGGGTGCAACGACGATTTAAATGCTTTTGAATGCACCTGAATTGAATTAATGAGCTGCCCTCCCAACTCTATTAGCATTTCCCCCTTTACCGCTGTTTTCACCGATCCAGGGCCGCGCCGTTACAGACCTGCTAAACAAAAGTCTAAGTTGGGTGCTCCAGCCTCTGAAGAGGGCCTTCACTGTTTCAAACAGCTCTCTGAGTCAGATCAGTGGTGGTGGGGGTTGAGGCAGATCAGATCATTCTCTAGCTGGAGGGGGAAGGAGGGGAGTGAGGTCGGATTGCTGTCTGATGGGGGGGAGTGACGTCAGATCGCTGTCTGGTGGAGATGGAGGAGGGGAGTGACGTCAGATCGCTGTCTGGTAGAGGGGGAGGAGGGGAGTGAGGTCAGATGGATTTCTGGTGGGGGAGCGCAAGGGGGTCCGCTGCCACCCTGTGGGTGATCAGTGGGGGTGGGGGGTGAAGGGGGGCAGGGGTGGCGATTGGGCTGGGTAGCGCCCCCCTTTTCCTCCCCCCCATTACCCACACACGCCACCGCCTCCCTCATCCACTCCCCCACTACCCAGGCCGATCACCACCCCTGCCCCCCTCCGCCTCCTCCACCGATCGCCCGCAGAGTGGCGGCGGACCCCCCTGTCTCCCCACCACCCCCCCCAGAGATCCATCTGCCCCCCCCCCCCCCAAGATACATCTTACCTGCCTGTCCCCCCTCCACTAAGAGATACACCCTTGCTCCCACTTTTCACTTCTGGGCCGCTTTCTCCGTTTTCTGCAGCTTGGGAGCAATCCGACACGGGCGCACTTTTTCCAATTTTTTTCTAACTGCGCACGCGCTGTTCAGAGCTCCGATCGTTCTGGCGGCACTCAGACCCATCCACAGCGCAAACTGGACTGGAGATGACTGAGAGCATATGGGGGTACCTGAAGGCGGATTTCTGAATTGGATCTGTACTATGCCCAAAATCGGCACTTAGAATCAAAATGGTAAAATTGGGCCCTCTGTCTATACTTCCTGTCGCCTCGGCAAAAGCAGCCAGCATAATCAAGAATCCCGCGCACCCTGGACATTCCCTCTTCCACCTTCTTCCATTGGGAAAAATATACAAAAGTCTGAGGTCACGTACCAACTGACTCAGGACTGGCTGCTTCCCTACCACTGTCAGACTTCTGAATGGACTTACCTTGCGTTAAGCTGATCTTCCTCTGCACCCTAGCTATGACTGTGACACTACATCCTGCATGCTCTCCTTTCCTTTTCTATGAATGGCATGCTTTGTCTGTATATGGTGCAAGAAGCAATACTTTTCACTGTATGTTAATACATGTGACAATAATAAATCAATTCAAATCAAAGCAACAATTCCTTTAATGTGATGTCCTACATAAGAACATAAGAAGTAAGAGCAGGAGTAGGCCACCTAGCCCTTCGAGCCTGCCCCGCCATTCAATAAGATCATGGCTGATCTGAAGTGGATCAGTTCCACTTTCCCGCTTTCTCCCCATAACCCTTAGTTCCCCTGTCTATCAGAAACCTATCTACCCGCGTCTTAAATATATTTAGCGAGGTAGCCTCCACCACTTCAACGGGCAGAGAATTCCAGAGATTCACCACCCTTTGAGTGAAGAAGTTCCTCCTCAACTCCGTTCTAAACTGCGCTCCCCCCCCCCCCCTTATCTTGAGGCTGTGCCCTCTAGTCCTGCTGTCCTTTCTGAGCGGAAAGAATCTCTCTACCTCATGCCCTGTTATGGGAAAGGCCAGTGTGTGGTGACAGCTGAGACAGCTTTGGGATTCCAGAACAACTGATGCAGTGGGAGCAAATTTGGACTTACTCATTATTTGAGTAAGTTCCTCTCACGCACGAAACTGCCCAGGTGTTTAATGGATAATACACTGGGGGCAAGTCACAAGACTTAAACTGTCGGTCAACACACTCGTTCTTAGTTATGATAATCTCATGGAGGTCACTCTATAGTACAAATATCTCAATCTGTATTTGGGAGCTGCTGTAATGCAGAATGGACGATCACTCACAAACGCATCAATGATAATAACAACAGCACAGATGAGATGTGCACACATTAAAATAGAATTTCTGGTTCCTGCTGCCAGAACATGATGAATATTGAAATAGGCTTTCATTTGTTTGAATGAATAGTTTTCAATCCATTGAATATCCTGCTTTAAGAAGCTTTAAAGAATGCTATTTAAACACCAAAGGTTTTTTTTCTGATAGTATCTCATAAGAAAGGGGAAAAGTTGAGTCCAGCTGATAACGGGACAGAATTCAAAATAAAAGGGAAACACTAATCGCAAGTGTCTTCCTCGCGGCTATGATGATGTGTTTGTCAAAGGACTCTGTTGAACTGGCAAGCTTCAGATGTCACAGGGCACCACTTGCCGGATGTTAACACTCATTGAGGTCATCTCAAAAGGCAGTGGATCATTTAAACCTGCAAACAACTGAATCAAGCTGCAGTAAATCATTTATTTCATGTTATTTCACAAAACAGGCCTAGAATCAAGTTGGAACCTCAATGCGGAATGCCATAAACAATAGATAAGGGTCATGGGTGGAGGGGGGGACTGGTAATGTTAAAATGGCAACGCGGGCTCATTGGGCCGAAGGGCCTGTTCCCCGGGCTGTTTTTTTTGTTCTTTGTTCTGAACTGCTCGAAACACAGATAGAAACAAAGATAGGAACAGGAGTAAGCTATTAGGCCCTTCGGGCTTGCTCTGCCATTCATTATGATCATGCTGAACATCTAACTCAGTAACCTGTTCCTGTTTTCCCCCGTATCCTATGATCTTTTTAGCTGTCAAAGTTACATCTAACCTCCTCTTGAAAGCATACAGGGAGGAATTTTACAGGGCAGCTGGACCCTGCTCGGCATTATTGCGGCTCATTAAACCAGGCGTTAGGGCAAAAACGGGATTCTTTCCATGCATCAAACCTATGGTGAGTCTCCATGCCCACTGCACCAGCCTCAATCAGGTTCCTGACCAGTTCCACTACAGCTACAACACTGGCATCCACCCAGCACCGTGGAAAATTGCCCAGGTATGTTGTGTGCACAAGAAACAGGACAAATCCAACCCATTACCCAATTACCGACCCATCAATCTACTCTCCATCATCAGTAAATTGATGGAAATGTTCATCAACAGTGCTATCGAGCAGCAATGACCTGCTCCAAAGATGTGCTCGATAAATTGGCCATGGTAAATTGCTCCAAATGTGTGTAGGTTAGGTGGATTAGCCATGGTAAATGAATGGGGTTATGGGGATAGGACAGAGGGAAGTTGCTGGGTGGGATGGCCTTTCAGAGAGTTGGTGAAGTCTTGACGGGCCAAATGGCCTCTTTCTGCACTGCAGGAATTCTATTGTTCTACGGATCTTCAGTTTGGATTCCTCCAGGATCAATCAAATTCTGACCTCATTGCAGCTTTGGTTCAAACATGGACAAAAGAGCTGAATGCCAGAAGTGCAGTGAGAGTGACTGCCCTTGACATCTTGATTTGATTTGATTTGATTTATTCTTGTCACATGTATTGAGGTGCAGTGAAAAGTATTGTTTCTTGTGCACTATACAGACAAAAACATATCGTTCGTAGAGTACATGGGGGCAGAAGAAAAGGGGAGGGTGTGGAATAGTGTTGCACTTACAGATAGGGTATAGAGAAAGATCAGAGACAGTTTAAAGGAGTAAGAACTAAGTTTTAAGAACATAGAGCAAGAGTAAAAGATGGCATTAAAAGGTATGCTGGGGACAGCTCGCAAGAAGTCGCCTCACCCCAGCACCATTTAATTTCTACAAGTGCAGGAACTCACCAAGGTTCCTTATGTAGCACTTTCCAAACCCACAACCACTACCATCTAGAAGGATAAGAGCAACAGATGCCAGAGGACTGGTTCCCCTCCAAGTCACTTACCATCCTGACTTGGAAATATATTACTTCACCATCGCTGGGTCAAAATCTAGGAAGTCCCTCCCTCACGGCACTGTGAGTATATTCAAACCACATGTTCTGCAGCGGTACAAGAAGGTGGTTCACCACTACCTACTGAAGGGCAACCAGGGAAGGGCAGCAAATGCTGATCGAGCCAGCAATATTCACATCCCATAAAATGATGGAAGTAATCATCCAATTAGATAAAGCAATTTTTTGTTTTCCAATTGGCATTGAAGGCAATGCATCACAAGAATGATAAAATCCTACAGCACAGAAGGAGGCCATTCGGCCCATCGAATCTGCACCAACCACAATCCCACCCAGGCTCTGCCCCCATAACCCCGTGCATTTACCCTAGCTAGTCCCCCTGACACTAAGGGGCAATTTGGCACGGCCAATCCACCTAACCCACACATCCTTGAACTGTGGGAGGAAACCGGAGCACCTGGGAAAATCCACACAGACACAGGGAGAATGCGCAAACTCCATACAGGCAGTGACCCAAGTTGGGAATCGAACTCAGGTCCCTGGTGCTGTCAGGAAGCAGTGCTAACCTCTGTGCCACCGTTCCAGCAAGAATGGATGTGTTGGCCAAAAAAAGTGTCTGGGGCATGGGGGCAAGTCATGTAACGAAACCCTCATGAACACATTTAATCACAGTTGGTAACACCAGTGGAGAGATACACGGAGTTAATGTTTCGAGTCAATATGATTTCAAAACAACTTTTTCCTCTTGTTGTAGCCATAGCACCACCCAAAGATACAGAATAACATTACACTGTTGAGCTTGCTTGCGATTTTTGATTTCAATATTAACATTTCATCTAGCCAAAGTAACTAGTGCATTTAAGAATCTTCACAGTGGTTGGAGTGTTTTTCTTGGGTTGAATATTATACCATTCATAAGTTGCCCTCATGTTGCTTTATTTCACAACAACTTGTATTTATGCAGCACCTATCATGTCATAAAATGTTCCAAGATGCTTCACAAAGGCTTTGGGCTTCCTGGTTCCCCAGCATTTGGAATACACGAGCCAAAGGAGCACTAGGGAATATTTCTAGGGAGTTACCGCCTCAAGGTTTACCCAGGAATGGTCCAGAAGTATTAATTTCCTCTGGATAATTGTCTGGGATCGTGGTCAGTGTAGACTTGATGGGCTGAGTGGCCTCGTTCTGCACCATTGTTATTCTATAATTCAATATATAATTGCTCTGCACTGGGAATCATCTGACACATTAATTCACTTTGTCAGATGACCCAACAATAAATCTATCCAACAATAAACTTTTATTTCAAAATAAAGCAAGAGCTCAGAAATGAAGCACAAAAATGGTCAGAATCGGATCAAACTTCACTCCCATTCAATCAGTTCTGGGTGAGCCTGTCAAACAGGTACTCTCCCATACCATTCTCAGGGGCTCCCAGTCTCTTCAGGTCGGTGATGTGATCTCCAAGCTTCTTGATCATCTTCACTTGTTCTTCCAGGTAGTAAATCTCCAGGAAGTCACACAGATGAGGGTCAGTGTTCCCAGAGGAGTGATTGTGCAGTTGGTTCTGCTAGTTTTACCCCCAAAGTTACTCCGAAAAAGTTAGAAGGAAAAAAGTGCTTCTCATTTCAGAGTAACTATTTAAACATCCAAAACGAACCCCGCATGGTGCACCCACACATTCCCAAAATGCCAGGGGACCACCCCGCTCACCCCACCCCCCCACTAAACAACCTCCCCATGATATTCTCCACCCACACAGGATTTCTTCCCTCACCCCTCCCGACAACCTGATCACAACCCCGCTGATTTGAACGACACTCCCCGACCCAAAGGATATAAGAACATAAGAACATAAGAAATAGGAGCAGGAGTAGGCCATCTAGCCCTTCGAGCCTGCCCCGCCATTCAATAAGATCATGGCTGATCTGAAGTGGATCAGTTCCACTTTCCCGCTTTCTCCCCATAACCCTTAATCCCCTTGTCTATCAGAAATCTATCTACCCATGACTTAAATATATTTAGCGAGGCAGCCTCCACCACTTCAACGGGCAGAGAATTCCAGAGATTCACCACCCTTTGAGTGAAGAAGTTCCTCCTCAACTCTGATCTAAACTGTCCCCACTTTATCTTGAAGCTGTGCCCTCTAGTCCTACTATCCTTTCTAAGCAGGAAGAATCTCTCTACCTCTACCCTACCCGTCCCCTTCATTATCTTATACGTCTTTATAAGATTCCCCCTCAGCCTTCTAAACTCCAATGAGTACAAAGGAGAACAAAGAACAAAAGAACAAAGAACAAAAACAGCCCGGGAAACAGGCCCTTCGGCCCAACGAGCCTGCACCGCCATTTTAACATTACGAGTCCCCCCTCCACCCATGACCCTTATCTATGCTTATGGCATTCCACATTGAGGGAAAGCTAATTTAGGGACAATTTATTACCTCCAATCAGCCTAATAGCACATCTTTGGGGTGTGGGAGGAAACCGGAGCACCCGGAGAGAACCCACTCAAGCACGGGGAGAATGCGCAAACTCCCACAGACACTGGCCCAAATCCATGTGTCTGCACAGCAAATAGTGATAGTCACTGAGCTGTCGTGTTGCCCAGTTGTACAGACCTAGTCTATTTAGTCTCTCTTCATAGGCCAACCCCCTCATCTCCGGTATCAGCCCAGCGAACCTCCTCTGCACTCCCTCCAAGGCCAATATATCCTTCCGCAAGTGCGGCAACCAAAACCGCACACAGTACTCCAGCTGCGGCCTCACCAGTGCCCTGTACACCCCCCCAACCTGAATGACACCCTCAACGAACCGGCATCCTCCCTAATCCACGCCCCCGACCCCAGCTCAGATATGTGTGCTTTGAAAGCTTATATTTAATTTGAGTTGATTTATTATTGTCACATGAATTGGGATACAGTGAAAAGCATTGTTTCTTGCAAATTATCCAGACAAAACATACCATTCATAGAGAAGGAAAGGAGCGAGTGCAGAATGTAGTGTTACAGTCAAAGCTAAGGTGTAGAGAAAGATCAACTTAATGCGAGGTTGATCCATTCAAAAGTCTGACAGCAGCAGAGAAGCTGTTCTTGACTGGGTTGGCACATGACCTCAGACTTTCGTATCTCTTTCCTGACGGAACACTGAGGTTGCAAACAACCTGATTCATCACAGACATTTGTCAAGTAGAATGATGGAATTGGTGGTGAGGGAGACAAGTTTGCAGCATGAACTAAAAACAATGGCTTCAGTCTTCCCAACGTTTAATTGGAGGAAGTTTCTGATCGTGCAATGCAGGATGTCGGCCTGACAACATCGAGATGGTTGGACAGGGGAGATAAGTGATAGTGAGAGACAGTTGGATGTCATCAGCGCATATGTACAAACCGATGTTGTGCTTTTAGATGATGTCACTTTGGTGCAGTATGTCGATGAGAAGAAGAAGGGGTCCAAGGATAAACCCTTGGCTGGGGGACAACAGAGGTAACTGTGTAGGATTATGAAGAGAAGCCGTTGATAATGACTCTCCGGCTATGAGTAGATTGATAAGAACAGAACCAGAAGATCCAATCCCACCCAGTTGGATGACAGTGGAGAGGAGTTGGAGGAAGATAAAATTGTGTCAATAGTTGCTCGAGAAGGATGAGGAAGGATAGTTTACCTTTGTCACAGTGGATATCATTTGTAACTTTTATAAGAACCATTTTGGTACTATGGCAAAGGTGGAAACTAATTGGAATGATTTAAATATGGAGTTCTTGGGAAAATGTGCTTGATTTTGAGAATTAGCAACATGTTCAAGGATTTTTCGGAGGAAAGGGAGATTGGGGATGGAGTGGTAATTTGGAAAAACAGACACAGCAAGAACTGCTTTGTTTCTAAGCGGTGGATTATGAGACTGAATTTGAAGGGGAGGGGGGCATAACCTGAAGAGACAGTTATTTACAATGTTGGGAGACATGGGAGCCAGGAAGTGACATTAAGAGTTTACTGGGAATAATGTTGAAAGAGATCAAGAAGTGGGTCTCGTGGACAAGATAAGTACATGAAGAGAAATAGGGGAGAAACTAGAGAAGGAAATAAACATTGTTCCTCCGTCAGATGTGTGGAAAGTTCTCTGCTGTCCCTTCGTCAGGTGTGTGGAGAACTTTCCACACACCTGGTGAAGGAACAGTGTTTCCGAAAGCTTGTGGGTTTACAATCAAATAAACTTGTTGGACTTTAACCTGGTGTTGTGAGACTTCTTACTGTGTTTACCCCAGTCCAATGCTGGCATCTCCACATCCACACATTAATTAGACAACTGTGAACAACAATCTACCCTAGATAACATGTTAACCACAAAATAATTTATAGGGTGTGGTAAGGCCAGCACTTATCACCCACCTTATTTGCCCTGCCCCTGGAACTGAATAGCTTGTTAGATCATTTCAGAACCAACCATATTTCTATGTGTTAGGAGTCAGGTAGATTTCATTCCCTAAAGGAAAGTAACAGACTAGGTTGGACTTTACAACAATTATTGATAGTTTCAAAGTAATTATTATTGAGATTAGCTTTCAACAGATTCATTAATTCACTTTTAAATTTTACCAGCTGCAGTGGGAGGATTTGAACCCATCTCCCACAAATACCAGCCCAGACCTGTTGGATTAGTCTAGTGACATTACCATTTTGCCACCATCTCCCTGTAGAATTGATGTTTCAAGCAATGACTGTGGAGCAAGACTATTGTGATATCTCCACAGTACAGTATAGGATACCCATCCTGAGAAGAATGCCCAGAAGTGGAACTTAGGGTTTTAGAGTTGATAATACGCAGCCCGAAGTCAGGAATGAATTTTGTATTCCTTAAAATAGCAATTCAAGAGGTGAACTGATAGGAGGAAAGGTATTATATTGATCAAGCATGAAGCCTGGAACAGTCATGCTTGATTCTGCCTTATTGCACTAAACTTTGTTCAGATCTTGTCTGTTTATAGAAAGGCAGGAAAATAACATCAACATTATGGATTTGTATTGTTGTTGGAATAGCCTGGGAAAGGAGAGGAGATCTGAGGATTCAGGGTAAATCGTTTAAGACAGAGGTAAGGAAACATTTCTGCACCCAAAGAGTGGTGAACTTGTGGAATTCATTACCACAGGAAGTAGTTGATGCCAAAACATTGAATGTATTCAAGAGGCGGCTGGATATAGCACTTGGGGTGGATGGGATCAAAGGTTTTGGGGAAAAGGTAGGATTAGGCTATTGAGTTGGATGATCAGCCATGATTGTAATGAATGACAGAGCAGGCTCAAAGGGCCAAATGGCCTCCTCCTGATCCTATCTTCTATGTTTCTATGGTATTGTATATCTGGCTTATGGCCATTGAGTTGTGGACTGTGCTTGATCAGTGTTGTTATTATCCGAAGATTATACTGATCGACTTTGTGAAAAGAAATCGGAGGACGTGGGTCTGAAACATAAACCTCAGCACAGAAATACTGGGCAGCGTGGTGTGTTGCTTACATTTTCTGTACCTTCTAAGAAATAATATACTGTGTGTTTGGGTGTGTGTGTGGATGTGTGTAACCTCTGGTGATTTAAATGGATAGAAATATATGCAATTCCTAGAGATTTAAGATGCTTCAAGTAGGCTTACATTGCAAGTCTATTTATTACAGTGGAAACAATAAAAATGAGCGTGGTTCATAATTTGACATAAAAGTGTTTTTCGTTCAAAGTTACGAGCTATTACGGTCAATTTCAGGGTTTCCCGGATAGGTAGAAACTGTAAAAAAAATGAAGCAACTTGCCCCTTTCCCCTGGTGAAATATCTCCTCCTTCACATATCAGATGTTGAGTGGAACATTGCACTGAGCAGAAGGAACCAGCTCAACATTTCAATACACTCGTGCATATCATTAAGCAATCATTACCATATATTAGACACTGCACGGAAAGGCTGTTACACACTCTGGCCAAAATGATCAGTGTTTTGTTGCTCGTGACAGCTTTCCTTTGCATCTATGTAGCAAAGAATCTGGGAGACCCAGAACGATTAAATGGAAGATATTCCATTCCAGGGAGATGGCATGCATTGAAAGAATTATTTTTTGTAATCCTGTTCCACATTAACCGGAGGAAAAATGGGACCAGTTCTAAAACTGACCAGGACAGACAGAAGATGGGGTTGGGTCGCAACAGAGAAGAATTTGGCTTTGGAAAAGATGGAACTAAAAGTAGAGAGACTGGAACATATGTGGGATTTTCCTTTGAAGAAATGGCATGTGTTCCAAAGTTATTAAACCACCCTCAGGTAAGGTTATTTCTTTTAGTGAGCGTCACATTATTTGAAGCAGCCTACTCTCTGAACCTTTATTTACCTCATACAATATTTCTAAACAGACTGTGTACTTTATCTTCTAAAGAATAATGCTTCTCTTTTGCAGAGATTGCGGGAGTCTTCAATTTCACAAGTTTTATGGGAACAGTTTTACACAATTGGTCATAGTTCTAAAAGTCAACTGAATGATAGGTTAGACATGCTTAAGCTTTGATAAACCATTGGTTAATTGGTACTTGGGGAAGGGGGGCAATGGCCTAATGGTATTATCCCTAGGCTAGAAATCCAGAAACTCAGCTAATGTTCTGGGGACCTGGATTTGAATCCCTCCATGCAAATGATGGTATCTGAGTTCAATAAGAAATATATGGAATTAAGAATCTACTGTTGACCATGAAACCATTGTTGATTGTCAGGAAAAACCCATCTGGTTCACTAATGTTCTTTAGGGAAGGATATCTGCTGCCCTTATCTAATCTAGCCATCATATGGCTCCAGAGCAATGTGCTATCTCTTAACTCTGAACTGGCTTAGCAAGCCATATATTTATTCAAGAAGGCAGCTCACCATCACCTTCTCAAGGAAAACTGGGGATGGGCAATAAATGCTGGACAGCCAGCGATACCCATGTCCCATAAATTGAATTTTTAAAAAATCTTGGACTTATAATTCCACAGTAAAATGTCACTGGAGATCAGCTTCAGCTTTCATACTGGTAGTCTCCAAAGTTACTCTTGCCCATATCCAACATTTTCCAGTTCCATTATCCCATACCTACACTCTCCACAGAAATACATTCCAGTAATTACACTATTTGTGGTTTCTGTTCTCCCAATTTTTATACTGTCCTGTACTTACATCCCCCTGTAATTAGATGATCCTACAGAACAGAATCTAAATACCTTATCAACTTAAATGACAATGATTGTCTTCTACAAGCAAGAGACTGAGAATGATTTAAGCAAATTGCAAGTTATAAAATGTTAGTGTTGCATAATAAGACACGAGTCTATTTTTAGGATTGAAAAAAATGGCAAAAGGTTAATTTGGAAAGTGAATACACACTAGAAACAAAGTTTTGATTTTAGTTGTCAATAGTTTATGCTTATTGCCTTCAGACATTAAATAATGATAGCTATTAGCATCTGTTGGAGAGTTAGACCTAGAATAAACACACTTTGCTTGGAAATTCTGTAGACAAATGTGGTTGGTTTTTCAGTCCAAGATCATAATAAGGAAATAAACTATGCTTAATCAGATCACATACGTGGTCTTAAATGCAACATAGAAACATTTATGGCCCAAAAGGAGACTGTTTAGTCCATCATGTTCATGCATTGTATAGTTGTGTCCTCAATCTTCAGCATTGTATTGTGACCAATGTTGTTATGATAAATGTTTATTTAAAAGAAATTCAGAGACAGTATGTTCAAGTCTTCCTCATTTAAAGGGGATGGTGTTGGAATATTGGAGCCATTGAAGCAACTGACATTTAAGTGATAGCTAAACAAGTACATGGAGAGGAAAGAAGTGGAAGGATGTAGCATCATTTTCCGTTAAATCATTGTATTAATGTAAATGAATGGCTTCAAATTTAGCACATAATGATTCACCTCTTTCTACTCTATATTTGTCCAGGCTATCAACTCAGTTGACTTCATAGGATTCACAGAAACAGATAAAACCTTACTTGTACTCCGTCTCTGCAGAAGACCAAATGGCTTGTGTGAAATCTGGTTATTCCTTCGAGTTGAAGGGATTGGAAACTTTGAGGTAAAGATTTTTGGTTCTAGCTATAGATAACAATGGCATTATGTATCTTGCTGCAATAATTCACATTTGTTAAACGATGCAATTTTGCATTAATAATTGCATGTAATTGCAGAACATGGAACTTAATATACTCTTTGACAATATGCATGTCATTATTGTACTGATTATTCATTTATTTGTTATATCTCGTTAATACTTTCAACATTGATGCACAATACCAAACACAATATACCTAATCCTGTTATTGTAAATGTTTTGTTACTGCTAAATGTTCATTTCATTGATAACAGACCAAACCACATGGTTACAAAAAGAACCGAGCTTCTTTCCTTTAATTTCACCAAACAATTTTTAAAAATAGGATTTTTGTAGCACTTGCAAGCAATGAATTTCTTTTGAAGTGGTAAATGGTCAAATACCATAAACATCAGTGCGTAGCAGAATCCTGACAACCTGGAAAGAATTTCAATTACTAGATGATCTTTCATTCTGGTGGTGATGATTGAGGGCAGAATGTTGGCCTGGAAACCAGGAACCTCCCATTGTTCTTCGCGTGATGAAATTATATCTTCAATATTCGCCTGAACAGGCAGATGTTGTCATGGTTTCATGGTAGTTCCTACATTGTAATACTTACTCAGGATAATATTGTCAGCCTGAAATGCATGCTGCAATCATCATGGGGATTAATTCACTACCATGGTTCAGAAATGACAGTAGCACCAATTGGGCGAATTGACGACACTCATGGAGTAAACTTGCAAGAGCAAGCAACGAACAATATAATTCCACTCTATCATATTAAGTATATATTTTTAAGGATATTAGAGGCAGAAACAATACACTCCCAAGCATACAGTCAAATTGTGTCCTGTGCATCAGCTTAAATACTTCAAGCTTAAATATGTAAAGGATGTTAATGGAATTTGTCACTAATTTGGGTTTTAATTTATTCAGAGGATACTGAACTTTCAAAAATTTGCTGGTTTAGGGAATTCAAAAGAGACACATGGGCTAAAGGCAAAACAAAAAGAAAAATTAACAAAAATTGACATGCCAACTTGTGGTCAAGATACATTTTGTGAGGGCCTTCAAAAGTTACCCTATACTGTAACCCTCAACCAGGTTATTTGCATAATAAGTTCCTACACTGATGCAATGTCTCACTATCTTTGTGAAGACTATGGTAATAGTAAAGCTCTCAACCTTTCAGCATCCTGTCCACCCAGATGCAATCGTCCGTGCAGAAAGTGAGAAATGCTGGAGTGGAGGTGGTCTAAAACTGGAATGTCTTGAACCAAATCAACAGTGGCGAATTTCCTTTAATGGGCTTCTGAGGTCAGTCCTGGTTAAAACCTAGCAGTCTCTGATAGTAATATGATATTACTCACGTTGTAAGAGATATTCAAAGAGGATCTTTTACATCCAACTCAACAAGCAGGCCGGAAAGGGTGGATTTGAAAAAAAAACTTGTGTGCTTTTACTATTCATAGCTGGGCGGCATGATGGCACAGTGGTTAGTATTGCTAACAGTGCCAGGGATCTGGGTTACATTCCCGTCTTGAGTCACTGTCTGTGCGGAAACGGTATTTTCTCCCCGTGTCTGCGTGGGTTTCCTTTGGGTGCTCTGGTTTCCTCCCACAGTCTAAAAGACATGCTGGTTAGAGGTGTTGGCCATGGTGAATCCTCCCTCAATGTATCTGAACAGGTGCCGGAGTGCGGCGACTAGGGAATTATCATGGATGAGCTTAGGGCCTTGATGTTTGTGAGGCAGTTGGATGTGGTGGCTGTAACGGAGACGTGGTTACGGGAAGGGCAGGACTGGCAGCTGAATGTTCCTGGGTACAGGTGTTTTAGGTGTGACAGAGGAGGGTTGAAGAGAGGTGGAGGGGTGGCACTGTTAGTCAAGGAAAACATCACAGTAGTGCAGAGGGAGGGCGATATGGAAGAGATAGGGATTGAGTCGCTGTGGGTGGAGTTGAGGAATAAAAAGGGAGAGATCACACTGCTAGGGGTGTACTATAGGCCACCCAACAGCCCAAAGTCAGTGGAGGAGGGAATTTGCAGGGGCATTTTGGACAGGTGCAGAAAGAATAGAGTGGTTGTAGTGGGTGATTTTAATTTTCCCGGAGTGAATTGGAGGGGGCCTAGAGCTGGGGGTACGGAGGGAGAGGAGTTTGTGAAATGGAAGGGTCGCTAGAACAGTATGTAACTTGCCCGACTAGGGGAGGGGCTATACTGGATTTAGTGTTGGGAAACGAGCCAGGGCAGGTGGGTGAGGTAGAGGTAGGCGAACATGTGGCGAACAGTGACCACAAGTCCGTCTACTTTAGGATAAAAATGGAAAGGGACGAGTGCCGTCCAAGCGGGAGTGTGCTGAACTGGGGAAAGGCGAGCTATGGCAGGATTAGGAGGGAGCTGCAGCAAACTGACTGGGAGGGACTGTTAGCTGGCAAGTCCACGGTTGGCAAGTGGGAGGCTTTTAGGGACAAAATGAAATGGTTGCAGGGGAGGTTTGTTCCGGTTAAGCGAAAGGATGGGAAAGGTAGGATTAGAGAGCCGTGGATTACGGGGGATATTGAAGACTTGGTTAGGAAGAAGAGGGAGGCGTATGATAGGTCAAAACAAATGGGTACGGAGTGTGCGCTGGAGGAATATAGAGAGAGTAGGAGGGAGCTAAAAAGGGGAATTAGAAGGGCGAAGAGAGGGCATGAGATGGCTTTGGCCGGTAGGATTAAGGATAATCCTAAGGCATTTTATTCCTATATTAGAGGCAAGAGAGTAGTTAGAGGGAAAATTGGTCCTCTTAGGGACAAGAGTGGAGAGTTGTGTATTGAGTCGGAGGGAATGGGGGAGCTCCTGAATGAATACTTTGCGTCGGTATTCACGAAGGAGAGGGGTTCGGAATCGTGCGGTCTCTTGGAGGGAGCGGAGGTTCAGTTGCAGGATATAGTTATTACGAGAGAGGAAGTGCTAGGGCTTTTAGGTAGCGTAAGGACGGATAAAGCTCCGGGGCCTGATGGTATTTATCCCAGGCTGCTTAGGGAGGCGAAAGATGAAATTGCTGGGCCTCTGGCGCACATCTTTGTCTCTTCTTTGGACACAGGTGAGGTCCCAGAAGACTGGAGGGTAGCAAATGTGGTCCCGTTGTTCAAAAAAGGTAGTAGGGATAACCCTGGGAATTATAGGCCAGTGAGTTTGACGTCGGTGGTAGGGAAGTTAATGGAAAAAATACTTAGGGGTAGGATGTATGAGCATTTGGAGCGTTGCGATCTGATTAGGGATACGCAACATGGCTTTGTTAGAGGGAGGTCTTGCCTTACGAATCTGGTGGAATTCTTTGAGGAGGTGACAAAAACGGTTGACGATGGGAGAGCCGTTGATGTCATCTACATGGATTTCAGTAAGGCGTTTGACAAAGTCCCTCACGGTAGGCTGGTAGAAAAGGTTAAGGCGCATGGGATACGAGGCCAGGCAGTTAGGTGGATTGAGAACTGGTTGGGAAATAGGAGACAGAGGGTAGTTGTGGAGGGTACCTTGTCGGGCTGGAGGCCAGTGACCAGTGGTGTGCCGCAGGGCTCGGTACTGGGACCTCTCCTCTTTGTAGTCTACATAAATGACTTAGAAGAGGGAGTAGGTGGTGTGATCAGCAAGTTTGCTGATGACACCAAGATGGCAGGGTTGGCGGGTACAGAACTGGATTGTCAGGTGATACAACAGGATATAGATAGGTTGGTGCAGTGGGCAGATAGGTGGCAGATGGCATTTAATCCTGACAAATGCGAGGTGATGCATTTTGGAAGGAATAATGCAGAGAGGAGTTATGTGATAAAAGGTAGGCCGATTAGGAGTATAGATGTACAGAGAGACCTGGGAGTGCAGGTCCACAAATCCATGAAGGTTGTGTCACAAGTGGAGAACGTTGTTAGGAAGGCTTATGGGATGTTAGCCTTTATAGGAAGGGGCTTAGAGTATAAAAGCTGCCGTCTAATGCTTCAGTTATACAGAACGTTGGTTAGACCGCATTTGGAGTACTGCGTCCAGTTCTGGTCACCTTATTACCGGAAGGACGTGGAGTCTCTGGAAAGGGTGCAGAGGAGGTTTACCAGGATGTTGCCTGGCATGGGGGGACTGGGTTACGAGGAGAGACTGAAGAGACTGGGGCTATTCTCCTTGGAAAGAAGGAGATTGAGAGGGGACATGATAGAGGTATATAAGATACTGAAGGGAATAGATAGAGTTAATAGTGAGAGACTGCTCCCTAGACTGGGTACGAACACAAGAGGTCATCACTTAAGGGTGAGGGGGGGGAGGTATAATTTGGAGGTAAGAGGAAGGTTCTTTACACAGAGAGTTGTGGGGGTCTGGAATGCGCTACCGAGTAGGGTGGTGGAGGCAGGCACGTTGGACTCGTTTAAGATGCAGTTAGATAGGCATATGAGTGAAACGGGAATGGAGGGATATGGTAGGGGCTATTAAATAGGGTAAACCTCGGGAGACACCGGAAGGGCAGGCTGTATAACTAATATGTTTTGTCTTTATTCCACAGGTGGAGGTCCACCTCGTGTCAAGCGAGGGGCATGCACACGGCAGGTTGTGCGTGGGCTGCTCTTGGAAGTCCAGGAGTGGCCTAGTACTTCATGTCGGTGTGTGTGCTTGATCCTGGACCGATAGACGGGCTCCACAACAGCTCAGTGACTAGCACTGCTAGCTGTGCAGATACATGGATTTGGGCCTGTGTCTGTGGGAGTTTGCGCATTCTCCCTGTGGTTGCGTGGGTTTCCTCCGGGCGCTCCGGTTTCCTCCCACACCCCAAAGATGTGCTCTTAGGCTAATCGGTTTCCACCAAATTGACACTATTTCTTCCCTGAATCTGACTGAGTAGGGTCCCATTCGTAGACATGCAGGGTAGAATAGGTGTAGGGCGATGCGGCGGCGCGGGCTCGTTGGGCCGAAGGGCCTGTTTCCCGTGCTGGGTTGTTCTTTGTTCTCTTTGTTTTATCACAATAACTTCATTGCAGTGTTAATGTAAGCCTACTTGTGGCACTAATATGTCAGAAATTATATATATTTAGCTGTCATCTACAGCACTCACAGGAAATGTGGTCAACAGGTCTAAAGTTTGGGAGTGGTGTTAACAAATTTCTGTTGTTCTGTTTATGTAATTTTATATTTTTGTTCTACAGAAAGGGGTCATGCAGATATGAGTGGAGTGAAGAGGAAGGGGAACCTCTCCATGTCAAGTTTGTATTTATGTATGTTAAATAAATTATGAAAAAAGTAATTTAAAGAGCAGTTTTTCATTTCTGTATGATAATAAACGTGCATGGCCTTTCTGAGCTTGAAACCTGGTCTCCATTACTTTATTTTAGAATGAGGTTGATTGAGGGCATTCATGCTTATTAATGTGGAATTGGAGTTTAAAACTTTTGGACCAGAAGATTGCAACCACAATTTAGCAATAAATGTAGCACGAAAAATTTTGCAAGGATAGTGTCAGTGGTGCTCCTTCTGTACTGCAGCTATTAATCTGTATGGGTGGCACAGTGGCACAGTAGTTAGCACTGCTGCCTCACAAGGGCAATGTATTGTTAGAGCCTGGCTAAGAATAGAAGAGCAAAGAGCTCCCTCGAGAGCTCATTGCCCAGGAAGCATCTAGAATTTCTTAAACATCACTGGGAATGAGAGTCTCCTGACTACATGACTTCAAGAACTAGCAAACCAACTTGGACAAGAGTCTTTTGCTTAAATTTGCACGTATGAAGAACACTCTTGCTCATTTCCAGAGTGCGTACGATTTAAATCCAGGTCTACATGATAGTCTAGATCACCTGTAATCCAAGAGTAAGTTGTTGAGTTAAACCTCCATGCCATTTCCTCTGTCCACTTCACTGTTTAAACTGAGAAAGTAATGAGACAAAAGTCATCCTCAATATGCTCATGAAATGTTTAAAAGCAACTTGTGATATCCATGGGGAGGATCAGATAATGTTGTCATGGTAATAATAATATTCTTTGCTTAACACAGACATACTTTGCATCACCTTAGCTTTTTCTTCTAAACTATACCTGACAATTTACCAGTTAACTCTCCATCTACAGCTGTTAATATTGATTTGTAAAACATGGTAATGAAAGCTGCAACACCCAGTGTGCTGGATCATTTGACTAATTAATATTACTCCTTTTCCCCTCAGCTGGTCAGCTTTTACCTGCGTGTTTGATTTTGACACTGACATCCATCCTTGGGCACTTGCTCGGGGCATTGCAAAGGAGAAATGGGACAGAAGATTCTTTATAAACATGAATATGTGAGTACAGATTATTAGAAGTATCTTAACACCAATCAATCAACCCTTTATATGTTAAATGATTATTCATGTAAATTCCCCTACCCATGTTCACAGCCCCATCCTAAATTTACTATTTCACATGGTCTATCTAATTCTGTCATATCAAAAGTAGATCAAGTCATCCCCATCACTTTTTTTTAAATTTTTTACCATTTCTGTTCCTCTTTGCCCAACTGATGCCCACTTCATTTTGTATTTGTGCCAGGAGAAAACACAGTCACATCACTTCGAACTGTACTTCCACATTCTGAACTGGCTAGCTAAAGATGCCCCAGTTACCATGATATTTCTATAGTTACTGATCTATTCAGTCAACCCTCACTTCCCCTTATGATGCCCTTGACCGCACTAAAGACATTAATCTTCCTTTCTCTGGTTGTCCCCTTGCCATGTCCTCGTCTCCAATTCTTCAGGTTCAAGAAATGTCGGTAGTGAATAATTGGTCTTGCCATAAGCATACAAGGCTATGGACCAAGTGCTGGAAAATGGGATTAGAATAGATAGGCTCTTGATGGCCAATGCAGACACAATGGGCCAAAGTGCCTCTTTTTACGCTGTAAAACTCTCTGACATTCATCAACAGGTCTGGCTGGACTAGATAAAATACTACTGGGGTTTGCTAACCTCAGCCAAACTGCTCACTGCACGAGGAACATTTGAGAATGCCTTCAGCCGCTTGGGCATTAAGCTCTGGAATTCCCTCCCTTAATCTTTTTGCCTTTTACCTCTAACCTTTAGGATGCTCCTGAAATCTTTCTCCATCAGTTCTCTTTGGCTTAATGTCCATTTTTTTTCCAACACCCCCGTGAAGCAGGTTGGAATGTGTTACTAAATTTTTAAAAATGGACACTGCTGAAAATATCCACCACGTGTGTCAGGCTCTGAGAAATGGAACAGCAAGTTGACATGTTGGTCATAGACTGAAATGGTGAATTCTCTGACATGTTTAGAGTTTCCTTAAAGTTTATTTTTTAGTGTCACAAGGCGGCTTACATTAACACTGCAATGAAGTTACTGTGAAAACCCCCTAGTCGCCACATTGAGGGAGAATTTTAGCATGGCCAATGCACCTAACCAGCACATGTTTCAGATTGTGGGAGGAAACCGGAGCACCCAGAGGGAATCCACACAGATACAGAGAGAATGTGCAAACTCCACACAGATAGTGAACCGAGCGGGTAATTGAACCCGAGTCTCTGGCATTGTGAGGCAGTAGTGCTAAGCACTGTGCCATCATGCCGCCGTAGTTAGCTATCCTGGCCGGGATTCTCCAACCTTGTCTGCAGCTGGGAATCTCCGGTCGCGCTGTTATGAATGGAGATTTGACTGAGCGGTGGCGGGGCGTATGACATCAGAGAATTCGGGCTGTTTTCTCTATCCAGAAGCTGCTGGTTATTTTGTGCTTCCAGTACTTCCAGCTTTATAAACTGAGTTTCAAGGCTAAAATACTTAAAAGCCTCCAGCCGAATCTACGTGAGACAATTTCTCACAATAATGGACATTTAATTGTAATAGGAACCATTTTATTTGACCATTGTTTATAAACTCCTTACATTTTTACTGTAACATGCTATGCTACTTTATAATTTGCTGCAAGTACTGACTGGATTCACAATACATCATTTCTCCTCATCTTTCTTGATCAAATCTATTTTCTTCACCGTCACCCCTCACGAATAAGGGTAGAAGGATTTTTTTAGTTTAG
This sequence comes from Carcharhinus amblyrhynchos, assembly GCF_965287045.1. Taxonomy (NCBI): domain Eukaryota; kingdom Metazoa; phylum Chordata; class Chondrichthyes; order Carcharhiniformes; family Carcharhinidae; genus Carcharhinus; species Carcharhinus amblyrhynchos. Next base: position 15,178,426 of record NC_137327.1, read on the forward strand.
TTCAGGCATCAAGCTTGGAGGGTCAAAGGGCTTATTCCTGCACTGTATTTTTCTTTGTCCTTTATTCCATTTTACCTCCATATCCTTGTCCATCTCTCATCCATTTCAGTGATGCAAGCTGAATTAGACATTCTGTGACCTCCCTTCACACACATTTCCCTTCCAGACCATTGCCCACTTTCATACTGCGCAAGTGCTACATTAGCCCTCATTTCTGCCTTAATCACTTCCAGGTTCAATTGTTCAAATGATCTCTTGGAGATCCCCAGCCTCTTTCTTCATAGACTTCATCTCATCCAAATTGCTGTTGCTGTGTCTCTTCTGTCTGCGGTTATTTCCGTATCTTTAATACAGTGACGGGGAAAAACGTGCCCAAGACATCTGTCCTCACTGATGAATGGAGACCCCAACAACCACCTCCCTCCCCCCCTGCCCCCACCCCGTCCCACACTCCACAAAGACTCAACTTCAGAACATTCACTTCTGTGCTTAAATTCCATGTCATTTCCCAGTGTCAGTTTCGAAACATTCTCCAACCCAGTGAATTCCCCATAATTTGTTTCATTAACTTGAACTTTATTTATCTTTATTGTCACGCTGTACAAGGCACAGGGATGCAGTATTAAAAACAAAATCATTGACAACGTCAGATGGTACAGACGTACTATGGGGGTGATATTGAATCCATGTTCTCAGTCTGTGCGAATGCCGGTTTCAAGATTCGCAAGTCGCAGTAGTCGCCTGCGAGAATGTGATTTTGGATATCCCCCACCCCCTTGACTGCAATGATTTGTGTGGGGTAAGGAGAAGGAAGCTGGTGATCAGGGTGAGGGGGAGAGGGTAAAAGGGCCGTTGATTGGGGGTGAGAGAGATTGGGCTAATGATTGCAATGTGTCGGGGGTGGAGAAAGGGATGAGTCCGATGGGGAGGAGGTGGGGACGGGAGCACTTGAGACCTCCATGGTGGGCTGAGGGGGATGGTTATACAGATTATGAACAGAGTGACATCTTTAAAAATGGCGCCCTGATCACCGTGCAGTTGGGTTTTGCTGGCATGTTTAGGCCCCCGCCCACTGTATAATGGCATGAAACACACCCCTTTGGGGAGGTAGTCTGAACCCCGCTGGAGTGAGATTGCACTAACAGGGCGGGAGATGCTAGTGGGCCTGGAGACTTCACTAATGACATTTAAATAACATTAAAGTGAGATTAAAATAACTTACCTGTTGTTCCCGCCGGTTTTCAGCACGGCTCAGAACGCACTGGTTATCTGACACTTGGAGATGCGTGTGCGAAGGGAACGCACACACGAATCCCATGAACCGGCACACACACGATTCTCCCAGCCTGATTCGCCAAGAAATTAGCTTGTCAGGTTGGAGAACCGCCCCCAAATGTTTAAGTATGACTGCTACAAGTAATCTGAAGTTTATGAATCATGTGGCTCAGGCAGTGCATCTGACAGAAAATGCTTTACGAGCTCTGAGTGTATCCTAAACTCTGTAAGCAGCTGTTTTGGCCACATCTGGAGTACACATGGAGTCCCCATGGTCAGAGACATATTCAATTTATAGACAGAGTGAAAATTGTATATGTCTCTGAACATGGGGACTCCAGATGTGGCCAAAACAGCTGCTTACAGAGTTTAGGATACACTCAGAGCTCGTAAAGCATTTTCTGTCAGATGCACTGCCTGAGCCACATGATTCATAAACTTCAGATTACTTGTAACAGTCATACGTAAATATTTGGGGGCGGTTCTCCAACCTGACAAGCTAATTTCTTGGCGAATCAGGCTGGGAGAATCGTGTGTGTGCCGGTTCATGGGATTCGTGTGTGCGTTCCCTTCGCACACGCATCTCCAAGTGTCAGATAACCAGTGCGTTCTGAGCCGTGCCGAAAACCGGCGGGAACAACAGGTAAGTTATTTTAATCTCACTTTAATGTTATTTAAATGTCATTAGTGAAGTCTCCAGGCCCACTAGCACCTCCCGCCCTGTTAGTGCAATCTCACTCCAGCGGGGTTCAGACTACCCCCCCCAATTTTAGGGAACTAGCGAGGGACTAGTGAGAAGGAGGGGCAATCGGGGCTTCCCAGGTGTCAGGTGATGGGGGGTGTTGGGGGGGATTATCATTGCTGGAGAGAGGGGGGCTGGAGATCAGGGTGCTCCACATATGCGCGGACGCCCAGAACTGTCAGACTCCGATGTGAATAGGAACCCCCCCCCCCACCCCCCAAGCTTTTAGTGATATTCCAAATTGTGACTTTTGCATTGCACAGGTTGTGGGAGATTCGAGTCTGAACACCCACTGAAAAACCAATCATGATTTACACCAGTATTCCTGCAAATTCAGCACTTAGAACTTTTTTTTAAGAAGAATTGGGTCCCTTATGTGTATCCTATACCAAGCGCCTATTCTCTCAACTCCACTCTAAAACCCTCCATTTCCCCAATGCCTTCTGCTCCTTCAGATCCATCTCTTCAGACAACGTCACTCTTCCTAAATTGTCTACTAACTTGGCATCCGTTTTCCTTATGCGTCTGGGAGGCGATGGCCCAGTGGTATTATCGCTAGACTATTAATCCAGAAATTCAGCTGATGCTCTAGGGATCTGGGTTCGATTCCTGCCATGCCAGATGGTGGTATTTGAATTCAATAAAATATCTGGAATTAGGAATCTAATGTTGGCCATAAAAGCATTGTTGTAAATACCCATCTGGTTCACTAATGTCCTTTCGGGGAGGAAGTCTTTACCTGGTCTGGTCGGCATGCGATTCCAGAGTCACAGCAATGTGGTTGATTCTCAACTGCCCTCTGAATTGGCCCAGCAAGCCATTCAGTTGAAGGGTAATTGGGGGTGGCAATAAATGCCCACGTCCCATGAATTAACTTTTTAAAAAGCACCAATGGATATATTTCCCCCTGAGGGAAATTCACAAATTCTGCATCTTCCCTTCCTCTCCAGTCAGACGTCTACTGCCACTGAGCTACTTGTAAACCAGATTTCAGATTTGTGAGTCATGTAATCACCTCTCAGATTTTCTGTGATACAATAAGTTTTGCGGCAGTGACCAGGAAACAGGGTTAGAAGGGTTCAAGGAGCAGCACCAAGGCACATGCGATGGGTTAAGTGGCTGTGCTCTCATTTCTATCACTCTATATGCATTTAGGTGCTGCCAACAACTGTCACACCGTGAACAGTGGGGTCAGTTTGTGGGGGAGCTGAACATTGAGGGGCATGAAAGAAAGGAACTTCTGCTGAGAGGGCTGAGGAGCGATTCTTATGGTAAGAAAAGTAAACTCATCATCTAACATTTCAGAGTCAACATTTTAACAAACCGTGTCTGTGGTTTGAAATCTGCTGAATTGCATTAATATGCTCTGCAATTTTATTGGAAAAGTATGTCATATAAATGTAAAAAATCTTACTCTGTGCCGCGCAGTGGTTTAGCACTGCTGCCTCACAGCGCCAAGGACCCAGTTCGATTTCGGGCTTGGATCACTGTCTGTGTGGCATTTACACATTCTCCCTGTGTTGGCATAGGTTTCCTCCCACAGTCTAAAGATCTGTGGGTTAGATAGCTTGGCCATGCTAAATTGCCCCTCAATGTCAGGGGGACTAGCTAGGGTAAATGCATAGGGTACTGGGGATGGGGGCCTGGGTGGGATTGTGATCAGCACAGACTCAATGGGCCAAGTGGCCTCCTTCTGCACTGTGATTCTATGCTGTTATCTGTGATCATGCCAACATTGTGTTTGGATTATTTATATTGCGCCAAAATTTTATTTTAAAATTCGATTCTCTGATTATCTTAAGGAAATGTTTTCTGTCAATATGTCTTAGGTATTTGGAATTGGGCTGATATCTATCGCTACACTGCATTTATTGCACACTTTGAGGTAAGAGATTATAATTTTTTAATGGCTGGTTTGAGATAATTTGAAGTGCTGACTCTCATTTTAATGTCGAGTTTAATTTCTGCTCTTGTGTAAAGAATGCTTGGGTTCAAATCTCTCTCAGCATTACCTGTGCTTTGCTTAACACATTAATATTATACTCTGGTGTGCGTAATTTAAATGGTCAATTACTTATTTATGGAAGCAGGTTAGTAACTACTTTAAAATAACTGTCCTTATTGTATGGATTCCTCTGAGACTATTATTCCTACAATACAGGTTAAAGGCTGTGAGGCTTCTTACTGTTCTTACCCCAGTCCAATGCCGGCATCTCCACATCATGGCTATTATTCCTCCCAGGAAGTGCAGATACCTTCCTGATGTTATACCAGCCCAATGCTATCACTCACACTTAAGCAGTAAAACTACTTAAAGTAGAAAATTAACTGGACGTAGACGTAGACATCATAGGGATACTTTGAGACATTAATGGTACAATTTAATACTGATTTTTAACAAGAACAAAATGACAACGTAGCAATAATAACCTTGACTTCATTGAAGAGCTACCCTCATTGAACTTCATTGAAGTTCCCCCTAATGTTGAAGAAATGAATTCAGTTACATTGCTCACCTAATGTAGTGCTGGGTGACAAATCAGGAAAATATAAACAGTTTCACACCTCTGTTAACCACAAGATTTTGTACCATTGAGCTGAAGTCTTAAGGTAGTTTGTGTTGAAATTTGTGTTATCTGCTTTGCTGCTTTTCTCTTACTTCCAATTATTGCTGGCTCCATTCATCCTTGGGAACCACTGTTCCACTCTCCATTAATTGGGGGTGGACTGGCTTCTCAAACTGCAATTGCTGCACTGCTTCCACCATCGATGTGGGTATGCCGGCGTTGGACTGGCGTAAACACAGTAAAAAGTCTGACAACACCAGGTTTTAGTCCAACCGATTTATTTGATAATATACTCGCAAGCTTTCGGGGTTAGCCCCTTCGTCAGGTGAATGGAGAGTTCTGGCCTCAGACAGAGCATATAAAGCACAGACAGTTTAGAGATTACTGATTAGAATGCGAATCCTTACACCTAACCTGCTGTTCAAGACCTGAAGTGGCTGATAATGTGAGTGGAAGGAGCACTGATCACAGTTTAAAGAGATGTGTATTGTCTCCAGACAGTACAGTAAGTGAGGTTTTGCAAACCCAGGCAAGTCACGGGGGTTACAGATAGTGTGACATGGACCCAAGATCCCTGTTGAGACCCACCACCAGGCAAGACTGTTCCCTTCCTGTTGGCGAACACTTCAGTGGTCACGGGCATTCAGCCTCTGACCTTCGGGTAAGCATTCTCCAAGGCGGCCTTCACGACACACGACAGCGCAGAGTCGCTGAACAGAGACTGATAGCCAAGTTCCGCACACATGAGGACGGTCTCAACAGGGATCTTGGGTTCATGTCGCACTATCTGTAACCCCCGTGACTTGCCTGGGTTTGCAAAACCTCACTTACTGTACTGTCTGGAGACAATACACATCTCTTTAAACTGTGATCAGTGCTCCTTCCACTCACATTATCAGCCACTTCAGGTCTTGAACAGCAGGTTAGGTGTAAGGATTCGCATTCTAATCAGTAATCTCTAAACTGTCTGTGCTTTATATGCTCTGTCTGAGGCCAGAACTCTCCATTCACCTGACGAAGGGGCTAACCCCGAAAGCTTGCGAGTATATTATCAAATAAATCGGTTGGACTAAAACCTGGTGTTGTCAGACTTTTTACTGTGTTTCCACCATCGATGACAGGAGAAGTTGTGGGTACCATCTACTGGATGCACTGCAGGAACTCACCAAGGTTCCCCAGATGTCACCTTCCAAATCCACGACTGCTACCGTTTAGATCGCACCAAGGATAGCAGATACATGGGAACACCACCACTTGGATGTCCCCTTCCAAGCCAAGTACCATCTTGACTTTGAAATATATCACTGTTCCTTCACTGTCACTGAGTCAAAATCGTTGAACTCCATCCTGAACAGCGTTGTGGGTGAACATAGCGCCTTCTCAAGGGCAACTGGGGATGGGCAATAAATCTGGTCGAGCCAGCAATGGACACATCCCATAAATTAATGAATAAAACTCATAGGAAATATGAATAGGCCATTTGGCCCCTCAAACACATTCCATCATTCAATAATAAAGTGGCTGATCTGATTGTGACCTTTACTCCATTTTCATGCCTTTCCCCATAACCCTTCACTCCCTTACCAATCAAAAATCTGTCCAATTCCACCGTGAATAGATTTAATTACACAAGCAACACTGCTATCTGTGGGAAAGAAGTCCAAAGACAAACCATCTAAGTAAGAAGAAGTTACCCCTCATCTACATCTTTAATGGAAGACCTTTTATTTTTAAACCTTGACCCTGGATCGAGACTCCCCCAAGAATTTCGATGTGTTGGTGCTGTTGGAGTATTCATACACTCGTTAATTCCAGGACGATTGTCTGAAATATCTCCATGACTGGGAGACATGCAGTTAGAGCCTGAAAAAACAAAAGAACATTGAGTGTTGCCCAGACTCGCCCTCCTGTTTAATTTGTGGTCTTATTGTCTACAATCAAAGATAGGGGAGTCTAAAACTAGAGGACATCAGTTCAAGGTGAGAGGGGAGAAATACAAAAGGGTCTAGAGGGGCAATTTTCTCACACAGAGGGTGATGAGACGTGGGTACAATTTTGTGTTTTATAAATCATTGAGACAATTACATGGGTAGGATGGGTACAGAGCGATATGGGTCAAATGTAAACAATTGGGACTAGCTTTGTGGTTTAAAAGACAGGGTGGCATGGACACGTTGAGCTGAAGGGCCTGTTTCCATGCTGTAAACCTCTAATCTGCAAGAAGTGCACAGTTGATATGGGGTTTTATCATTCAATCAGCGGTATTTATAAACTTACACCACGTGGACTGCAGCGATTAGGGATGGGCAATAAATGCTGGCCTAGCCAGCAATGCCCATATCCCATAAATAAATAAAAAACAAAAATACACAAATCTTGTGTGCCTTTGTTGACTCTGTAGATTTCCCTCTCATTCTCTCTGGCTTCTTGTTCTTTCACTGGTAGACTGCATCTCCACTGTTACTACCTAAGGCTACCACAGATCTCTAGTAGCCGTCTATACCAAACTCTGCTGATTCATGGTCAACTCTCCATTTCTCACTGGCTGTCTGTTTCAACTGGACACCCTCCAATACCAGGGAGGGGAATTTTCCTGTCCCACCCACCATGGGAATCATAGCAGGTGGGGACCAGACCATGCAAAGTTCTGTTGAAATCTGGCGGGATTTTGGGGAAAGGCTGGAAAATCCGACCCCAAATGTGCTTCACCTCGAGTGTGTTTGAGATTCACTTTTTCCCTACAAGTGTCTCATTGTCCTTCCCTCCTAACGATTCACTCCTCTTATCATCCGTTCATTTTTCTCCTCTTTGGGAATTTGCATCACAAATTCCGATACCAACCCAGCTCTGTTCCTCAGCCCTGTTCCTTTTCTCTCTCCTTACTGATGCTGTTAGACCTGCTGAGGGTTTCCAGCATTTTCTCTTTTGGTTTCTGTTCCTTGGCCTTTGCTTTCCCCAGTCACCAGCTGAGCTTGAGTTCCCCTTGGACCTCTCTCAGAATGTTTAAAAGGGATCTTCAAGACATCCATTGCTTCCTCTGTACAAGCAGCAACTCCTCCTCTCTCGCTGTCCTTCCCACCCAGTTAGTCCTGCTAATCTGATTCAATTAGATTTGATTTATTATTGTCACATGTACTACTACACAGCGAAAAGTATGGTTGTTTCTTGCGTGCTATACAAAGCATACCATTCATCGAGAAGGAAAGGAAGATCTCAAGAATCTTCTTCCTGTTTCACTCATCCCATCCACCAATGATGCTTCAGACTCTGCCAATGGATTGTTCCTCACTGTGTTTTCCCCCAAGACAGTAATTCAAATTCTTGAACTTAAACTGTCGGAAGGTTACCTTGCCGAATAACTTCATAAGCAATTCATTTCTTTCAATGAAAATGTTTAACAATTTAAAATAAACAGGTTAACACCAATGTTTAAGTACATATTAGGGAATGAGATTCTATGCGAGTGAATTAGGCAATCAGGCGTTATTTACAGACAACATAATTTCAAAGCTCAAGCCCTTCCAAAAAAGTGCAAAGTGTTTGAAGCGTGTACTCATTTTACCTTTCCAACAGCAGAATGTAATTCCAATTATTTAACTTTCCTTCAAAACAGCATCTCAGTATCTCTTTTCTTCAACATTCTTATGAAAATCTTGTCATCACTTCATAGAATCGTAGAATCCTACAGTGCAGAAAGAGGCCATTCTGCACCAACCACACTCCCACCCAGGCCCTATCCCCATAACCCCATGCATTTACCCTAGCTAGTGCCCCTAACACTAAGGGGCAATTTAGCATGGCCAATCCACCTAACTTGCACATCTTTGGAGTGTGGGGGAAAAACTGGAGTGCCTGGAGGAAACCCACGTAGACCTTGGCAGAGCGTGCAGACTCCACACCGACAGTGATCCAAGCCAGGAATCGATCCCAGGTCCCTGTGAGGAAGTAGTGCTAAGCACTGTGCCACCGTGTCGCCCTTAACCACTGCTCCTCAATTTATCTTGTCTTCCTTCCTGCTGTTCATTAACCTGGTGGTGTCCTGCATTATATTCTGTGCCCCTTCACTCAGGAACCTGAGATTTTTTTTTCTCTCAACAGAATGGGATAGCAGTGAATTTGTTGTGCGTCTCCTTTCAAGCCATCACACAGTAAGTATTGCGCAAGCATCTTGTAATTCACTTCAAGGGTCTGCCTCAGCCATCGAATTGGGAGCAGCGAATGGAATTTGAAAGCTCGTCTTACAGCTGTTACCCCTGTCGACAGTGATATTTTGACATTTGTGAAGATAGAACAGGTCAATTCTCCATTTCTACTCTTTGACTTGACTTATTTTCAAAACCAATTTTGATTCGACCAATTTCTTTTGACGTTTCCATCTTCTCGCACTCTGAGGCGGAAGGAATGTGTTAGGGAGTGGCAATCTGACATTCCCAGGATTTGGCATCAGTGTCCACCTAAGGTAGATCACAGCTGGAAGGATAACCTTCTGTCCGCCTGCAGGGGGAAGTTGTTATATGGATGGTCTGATTGGTCCCATTTGAATTTCGTTACGTTTAAGTTTGCCCTTTGTTTCAGTGAGGCTGCCTTTTATTTTGGGCTCTGATCCTGAGGAAGAGGCACTTGTTTCCAAAACTGAGGATGGGATTTTCCAGCACCCCACCCACCCATGGTGTGTCTTACAGAGGCAGCTCGCCAGTGGCTGGAGGTGGGATTTTCCAGCCTCATCATTGTGTATGGCATCTTGTGTGGTTCGCCTGTCCCACTGTTGGGGAACTCGTCACGTGGGTTGGATTCCGGCAGGACTGGAAGATTCCCCGGTGGCAATGGCTGGAAAATCCAATCCCAAATTTCAGTTGACATTCCTTTTCCTCGTCTCAGTATACTTTATGGTGACTAATGTGTCACAGCAATCATGAAATCCTTCTGATTTTTTTGTAACAATGCAGATTTCTATCTATGTAATGACTTGCATTTCTTTTATAGTGCAGATAAACATCAAAAGGGGATTGAGCTCATATGATTTGTAAATGCTTAATGATGTCTTTCCAGTATGGTTATAGGTTATGTGATGTTTCCAAATGGGAGCAAGGTTGCGATTGACTGGTCAGATGCTTCTTTAGCGGATATTGCTGATGACGGGATCATTGCTGACCTGTACAGATTCAAATTTACAGCAGGTAAGATGAGGCAATTCTACATTCACCTGTGATTTCAAACAATGGAAAAGCATCGTTGACAATTCAGAATTCGTTTTTCTGAGACCTGCTGATGTCTCTGTCACCTCTTTCTTTTACCACATTGTGTTATCTTTAGTTTACTGTGATTGGATTAATGTGAGTTGACATTTACTGTGAAATTCAGGTTTCAATGAACTGAGAGTTCCTGCTCTTGAATTTGGAATGTTCTGATGCTCAGGAAGATATTTTTTCACCTCACCCGCTTCTGATATTCTGGGCAGTTCATGGCCGGAAGTTTCTGGTCCAGGTGTGACAGGTTTCACCGCCAGTCCATTAACTTTGACAGGACAGCAAAACCTTGGCCTTTCCCAGCTTCTAGGAACCATTAATCCATACATTAGGAGCAAAACAGGAAATCTAAGCACAGGGCAAAACGCATACTCACATTGGAGAGGATCAAAACAATATTAACATCCTGTTGTCCAAGGATAATCACCTGCGCCAGAATACTAACACCCCCCACCCCCCCACCATGCAATCGGAGTGGGTGAGGGGCGGACAATGGAAATGTCCATTGACTATAGGTGGGATTTTCCAGTCTCAGGTTGAGCGAGGCAGTAAAGCCTCACCCCTGGGCAAATACATTTGCCCAGACTGATTTGTCTTTCCAGAAATGAGATTTCAGGGAGAAGGCACGAAGAGTTGAATCAGTCTCGAAGGCACAAGTTCTAATATTCCAATAGTTCACAGTTTTCAGGAGTTCTTTCTGGTGAAGTGGGATAGTAGATTGTGCAGGTGGCCTGGAGCTATTGTTTCTCTTCAGACAGTGACAGCCTATAACTTCCAACAGCTTGCTAATTAAAGGTATTCAGACAACTAAGGGACATTAATGAACCAGATGAGTTTTTATGATAATTGACAGTGGCTTCATAGTCATCATTTGACTTCTAATTCCAGATTTTATTAGACTCAAGTTTCATCATCTGTCATGGTGGGGCTCAAACCCCAGATCCCCAGAGAAATGGCACTGATCTCTAGATTACTAATTCAGTGACAATACTACAATGCCACTGCGTCCCCTGTGCAATGCAAGGAGTGTGTGGTGTTAGCCATTGTCAACCTGCAAACTGCACAGAAACTTCCAGAAGCTAGCACACCGCAAGCCCGGCAAATGTCCAGGAAAATAATAATTTTGTTAAGTAACCAGGCTGACGGAGATATCCATTTATTTTCCATCCCATTTTGACCAGGATATTATCAATTAAAAAGGATTGTTTTTCTGATAGTCTGGTGGGTAAAGATGGAATCTAAGAGTTGATGGTTTTGGATTAGTGCCCTGCCGGGTCTCAGTCAGCCAGCCAGCCGGTGGGTTGGGCAACAACTGGTTTTAATTTCTCTGGATTAAACACAAAACAGTGAGAATTGGGGCAGTATTTTCAGCCCCATATGCGGAGGACAGCGCTAGATCACTTTCCCAGGGAAGGTTAAATTTAAGTTTATTCTATTATGTCACAAGTAGGCTTACATTAACACTGCAATGAAGTTACTGTGAAAATCCCCTAGTCCCACACTCCAGCATCTGTTTGGGTTCACTGCGGGAGAATTTAGCATGGCCAATGCACCTAACCAGCATGTCTTTCAGACTGTGCGAGGAATCCTGAGCACCCAGAGGAAACCCTCGCAGACACGGGGAGAACGTGCAGACTCTGCACAGACAGTGACCCAAGCTGGGAATCAAACCTGGCACTGTGAGGCAGCAGTGCTAACCACTGTGCCGCCCAAAAGGGCTCACGCAATCAGCAGCTGCTAATTAAGGCGATTCAGTGGCCATTTCAGATCTCGCATTTGAGGCCAACTGGAATTGCAGTCAGCCCGCATTTTCCTGACTACGCCTTCTTCCGCCCCACTCCCACCCCACCTGTTTGCTGTGCTGTCCTCAAGTGTGCCAACCATCTCGGAATCTCTAGGAATTCAAGGCGTATCTCCTGTACTGTTGTCTGTAAAACATGGACGACAGTTTTATGGTATCTCTTGCCTGGTGGGAAATTCCTATCCTCAGTGCAGCAAATGGCAAAATAGCTGGCCTGCTGCATCCATCAGGGTGAGACACACTCCTGGCCATAGAGAAAAAAAACACAGGAACATTTTAAAAACGGTTAGGTGTTCTTCCTAATTTCATCATTTCTCTCGATTACATAAGTAGCAAGGATAGAAGATAAACCAGCTTTTGATTGAATTCAGCAGCTGGAGTTTGGAAGACTCAAAGATTGGGAAGAGGTAACCTTCCATGGCAGGCTGGTGGGCTGGTAAAGGGGTGGTGGAGGGGGGTGGTGGGAAGGAAGTGCCGGTTAGTAGGAAGGGAAGAGGGGATGAGGTGGAGAGAGGGGGTCAGCTTTTCACACAGACTTTAAGACCCATTCTCTTGCCTGCCCCCCTCGGGATGATTTCCTCTTTTGGAGGGCGTTAGCTATGAGGAGAGATTGGACAAATTCGGTTTGCTGTCGGTTGAATGTTAGAGGCTGAGGGGCAATCTGATAGAAGTTTACAAAATTACGGCAGAGGTGGATAGAATGGATAGTCGGAGTTCTTTTCGCAGGGTAGAAGTGTCAATTACTCGGGCACGTAGCTTCAAGGTAAAAGGGGGAAAGTTTAAAGAAGATGTGAGTGGTGAGTTTTTTGTGTGGAGGGTGGCACATGCCTGGAATGCACTGCCAGAGGAGGTGGGCATGGTAAGAAGTCTCACTTCACCAGGTTAAAATCCAACATGTTTATTTAGAATCACAAACTTTCGGAGCGCTGCTCCTTCATCTGATGCTCGGAGCCCTGATCCTTCATCACATGAGGAAGGAGCAGTGCTCCAAAAGCTCATGATTCCAAATAAACCTGTTGGATTTTAACCTGGTGTTGTGAAATTTCTTACCGTGACCATCCCAGTCCAATGCCGGCATCTCCACACCAGAGGAGGTGGCAGGAGCAGATACAGTAGCAACGTTTAAGAGGCCACTTGACAGATAAGTAGCAAGTTAGATTCACAACACACAAGTGCCAAGTAAGAGAAAATCCAACCGTTTCTCCTTGACACTTGGTGGCATTGCACAAGAACAAGCCAGGGACCGGGAATTCTTGATGAGTAACTCACTTCCCGACTCCCCAAAGCCTGTCCACCATCTACAAGTCATGATGTGGAGATGCCGGTGTTGGACTGGGATAAACACAGTAAGAAGTCTGACAGTTGTGAGTTTACTATCAAATTGTTTTATCAAGTTGTGAGTTTACTATCAAATAAATCGGTTGGACTTAAACCTGGTGTTGTCAGGCTTCTCACCATCTACAAGGCACACATCAGGACTGTAATGGAATACTCCCCACTTTCTTGCATGAGTGCAGCTCCAACAACACTCAAAGATGTTGACACCATTCAAGACAAACCAACCCGTTGATTAGCACCCAATCCACCACCTTAAACATCCACTCCCTCTACCACCGATGCACAGTGGCAGCCGTGTGTACCATATATAAGATGCACTAAAGCAACTCACCAATGCTGTCACAACAGCATTTTCCAAACCAGCAACCTCTACCAGAGAGCTGGATTGTACCATTGCGTTGTGCCCCTTTTTGGGTGCAAAAACTTGGTAAAGCTGGGTATGAGGCAAGTAGCGCGATCCATGCCCATCTCTGCACTGGTTCCCCCTTTATCAAGGCCCAAAAATGTCAGCAGACGGGACTGCGCCCGAAATGGTGCGACGGTCATTTAAAAGTATTTGCATTTACTTAAATTGACTTAATGGGCTGCACACCTAACTTTACCAGCACCTCCCTTTTACCACCACGTTCACCCATCCAGAATCGGTGTGAAACAGACATGCTCCATAAAAGTGCGATTTGGGCGCTCGGCTTTGGGAGGAGGTAGGTGCCGAGCGTCCAATTGCTCTCTGCTTGAGATCAGTGGCGGGGGTAGGGGTCCGCTGCCACTCTGCCTGAGATCAGTGGAGGGGAAGGAGGGGGTTGGGTGGGGGTCTGCTGCCACTTTGCCTGAAGTCAGTAAGGTGGGGTGGGGGGGGGGGGGGTCTGCTGCCACTTTACCTGGGCAGGGAGTGGGGGTGGGGGGGGATGGGGAAGGGGCTTGCAATCAGTCTGGGTAGCAGGGGATGGGGGTAGCTGAGGGGATCAGTAATGTCTGTAGGGGCTAAGGGGAGGCATCATCTGGCCCGGGAGGGATGTGGCAGGGGAACAACATTCTATCTTTTTTTCTCTGCGCAGTTGGAGGTGCCGCTCAGAGCTGCAGTGTTTCGGGTTAAGCCCCAGCCACAGGCTTCTGCAGGGTGATTCAGAATCGCTGATATTTTTGCAGGTAGAGGGGGCGCCGGAGAACGGGTCTAAAAGTCGGAATTGAAACAATCTCAGGTTCAAGTCCGCCTGGCACTGAGAGTCAAAATGGTAAAATAGGGCCCAGAATGTCTGGTTAGAATGTGAAAATACATTCTTACAATTTGAAAGTGCAATGCATCTGTCAGGCTTTGAAACTTGAGTGTTCATGCACAAAAATGACCATGTTTCTGTTCCTGTTACAGGTGGAAGGTGCTTTAATCTGACAGTAACACCTGACAAGAGTGCTTGTCCTTTGCTGTACAATGGATTGCACTGGGAAAGCAAAACCTTTAGCTGTGCGGCCAAATATCATTTGAACTTCACCAACCGAGGCTGGGGTTTAATTCAGCTATATTACAGGTAAGTTATTTCAGTGAACCACAAGCTATCTGCAGTTTCCTGCAAATGTAATTCACCACTTCTGAATGTTTATTATTTTCTGGGTTAGGAATACAAGTGGCCGGAAGATTCCAGACGTCATACCAGCCGAAGGGTTCCAGGAGCCTGCGGTACCAGAGTGCCCAAAGCTGGTGTTGGCGCTCTCTGATGAGGTGTGCCAGTGCGCTGCAGTGGTGGGCGGTAAAGGAGCTCAGCTGGCACAGCTAACAGAAATGCGGAAACGCCTCGGGAATCAGGTAAGCAATGAAATAAAACTCTCTGTTTCAACTTATGATGAAAATACCTTCCAAGGTGTTAGCCGGAAACCGCTTAAAAATTCACAGTAGGGTACCTGTAGTAATTGCAAGGCTTGGTGACCAGTTAGCATAAGAGTCATAGAATCACTACAGTGCAGAAGCAGGCCAATCAGCCCATCAAATACCGATCCCACCCAACTATCCCTGTAATCCCACGTATTTACCCTCCTGATCCCCTTGACACTAAGGGATAATTTAGCACGTCCAATCAACCTAACCTGCATATCTTTGGAGAGCACCTGGAAGAAACCCACTCAGACACAGGGAGAACATGCAAACTCCACCCAGACAGTCACGCAAGGCCGGAATTGAACCCAGGTTCCTGGTGCTATGAGGCAGCAGTGTGAACCACTGTGCCAATGTGCCACCCATCGTAAGGAAATATAACAGTTTATTTACAAGCAGCTAACTTTAACAGAGTACTTTCACAATGGTAACACTTTCACCTCCAGAGCCAGTTCCGCTACAAAAGCCCACGCTCTACATTAAGAATCCCACACTCATTCTCCATTGGATGATAGGATATTGGATATATATGACCCTCCCAATGTCCACCCTTTATAGGAGGCAGCTACTACAGTATCCATTTTCCTCTGATGCTCAGTGTGGCATATCCTGAAGAGAGGATGTACTGCCACCACCACCTGGCACACTGGTAGGTTTCATAACAAGATTAAACCAGCCAGTTGGGTAATTGACTCAGTGTGATCCAATAACCCACCATGAAGGAGCCAGCCACCCACAAACTACAGAGAGACCCTGTTGGGTGACCCAAGACTGAGAGACAGAGCTCCAGTCTCTACTTACAGCGTCTGCACCAACTGAACTGGTAAGGATGGTTAGGACTTTCCGTTTCCTTGACAAAGCTTCGACTCAGGCAGGAAAAGCGGTGAAGGGCCCACCAATTCCAGGGCCAGCCTTTCCCACCATATTCTTTGAGATTTGGTCAAAACAATCCTGAGGCAGGTCCTGCACAAGAATTTCCCCACCCCACCTCAATCCAAGCAAAATATAAATAAGAGATATTCCTCCCCATGGACATGTGAACATCCCATTGCTCCCCCCCCCCCCATATCCTCAAACACACATGCACATACACCCCCAACAGGAATCCTCTCCCTGACTCTGCTCCTGACAGTGCCCCAGCGTGACACTGTCATTGGGCATTACCCAAACATGTCCCCCTGGGAGCTGTACATACCTGTGCACTCCCCGTAGGTTCTCTTCACCAGATCTTCTTAAACCATGCCAATGTGATGGGGTCCAAACATGGGGGAGAAATAGAGTGGGAAAGCTTCCTATTAATATTAAAATGTACAGTAATGGGATTCCCAACCTTTTATGGTGGAAACCCCATTACATCATTGGCTGGGGGTTGGGACAATCAGGACAGAAAATCCCAATGGAGTAAAAACCATTTGGGGGACTCTCATTGAATTCTCCACCCCACCATCATTCCCACAAACGTGGGGGTGGAAACTCCCAGTCTATGAGGCTATCCACTGCTTAATCATATCCCCAGAAATGTTCCGTGCACTTTTCCAAATTTTCCCAAGTACTCACCTATCCGTCAATATTCTGTCGAGGTTAAGGCAGCCACCTGGACCAATTCCTGAGGAAAGAAGTGCTGTACAAAAGAGTGAGAGTATTGAAAACCAGTGCCCACCATATGAAATGATATCTTGTTGGTTTGTCTTCCAGTTTTCTGTACCTACTGGCCTCTGTGTCACCATTGCAGCTCTGAAATACCAGATGAAAATGAACGTCGGCCTTCAGGAAATGGTGGCGGAGCTGAACGATGTGGCCTGGTATTGTGACTGTTTTACCGCAAGAAGAAACTTGTATAGCAAAAAAAAACAGAGGAGTCTGGAAGCAGTCAGCCAGGCAATCTGGGCGGGATTTTCCAACCGTGCCCAATCCAAAATCGGAAAATCTCGCCCGAGGTCAACAGACCTTTGCATGGTCCGCTTCCCACATACTACAGTTCCCGTGGAGGGCAGGAAGGGAAAATTCCCCCTGTTGTCAACGTAGAAGGGTCTTTCATATGGGTGAAAATTAACATCACAAGTTGTGCAATGCAAGTGGGAGCAGATCTGGCATCTAGACAGAGGTCAATACGAGGAAAATTGAACTGGATAATATGGCAGCCATCTTGTTCACACTGTTTGTGCATTCCCATTGAAACTGAAGTTCACCTCCATGAACGTCTGTTCACACAGCGGAACTGGCTGACCTGCTCAGTGTTTTCACCATCTCTGCTCGGTTCCCATTTCCACCATCTGCGTTCCATTTTACTTTGTGTTCCATCATGTTTCCATCGCACCACTCACAGCTGAGGAGGGATACACTCACCTTAGGAGAGTTACGCTGGAGTCTCATGAGATTGACTCTGAGGATGAGAGGGTTATCCTGCGGAGAGAGATTGAGTAGAATGGTACTATACACTTTGGAGTTTAGAAGAATGGGGGTTGGTGACCTCATTAAAACATAAACGTTGGAGGGGGGGGAAATGATAAGCAATTTTGCAGATGACATCAAGATTGGTATGATGGTCAATGGTGGTAGGTTACAGGAAGATGGGTTGATCAGATGCGCAGAGCAGTGGCAGATATTATTTAACCCTGATAGGTGTCAGAAACAAGACAAGGGTGTATTTAATGAATGGCCAGGACACTGGGAAGCTCAGAGGAACAGATGGATTTTGGAGTACTTATTCACAGTTCCTGAGGCATTCAAGAGGGCATTAGATTATTATTCGACTCAAAATAATTGTAAGGGTGCAGGGAAAAAGCAGGAGAATGGCACAAAATCGCAATGCTGATTTAGAGAGCTAGTGCAGACATAATGGGCTGAATGGGCTTCATCTACGTTGTTGCACTTCTGTGATTCTGTGACAACAAGTGGCTAACCTCAGGATAAAGGGTTAGCAATAGGGACAAAGGAGAAATATAAATCACCATCTCTGGAATTCTCTACCCTGACTCAGTCTGGAGGCTCAGTCATTGAGTGCATCCAAGATAAGATTGATGGTTTTTGGAGTCTTAAGAATATCAGACTGGAAAAGTAGAGATAGGGTAGAAGGTCAGCAAGGACCTGATTGAGTGGTGCAACTGGTTCATGGGCCTTATGACTAACCCCTGCTCCTAGTTTTAATGTTCTGACATCTCAAAGCACACATAGATGATGTTACTGATGAGGAACAGACTGCAATTGTTATCTGGAATCCCAACAGCCAATTTACGTAGACCTAGGGCTTACAAGCTTCAGATGACAGCTTAATCTATCGAACATTATGTTGGTTGATGAATATGAAAAAAGTTGAGATAATGGGAAAAGGTGCAGAAGGATAAGAGTGGGAAATGCAAAACAGTATGAGATGTCAGGAAGAGGAATGTTTTCTGTTCCAGCAGCATCAGAGATTTAACATTTATTCCATTTTCTGTATTTCAACAGCAGAAGAAAGGAAGGAAATCTTCAGGAACTTTGCAAAAGGTAAATAAAACAAAGTTTGACTGTGCGTTCACAGTTTATTTTGCAGCTGTTTCCGTAACAGAAAATGTATCTTCGGAATTTGTTTGCATGTTAATTTGCACCAGATCTTATTTCCTGCCACCTACAAACATTTCTGTAAATAGATGTCTTTAGAAGCAGCAAAGTAAGTGATGGGCAACTGTTACGATCAAAATCAAAATATTTTCCTTCCCACTGGGATCCTGGTTTCAATCCAGGGGACATGACAATTCTGTAAATGCTGCCACAAAGTAACTTTCAAGACTCATGATTGCTTTTAAGTTAACAAAATGAAATCATTAATTTAACAACTCCACAAAACCTTGGTCAAGTATTTAATCGGCCCAGTGTGGGTCTGGACAACTTGGAGAACTGGTGGGGAGGCCAGTCAGTCCTGAGCGGGAGGCCCAACAGTTTGAAGTGCCCTCTAGGCACTTAAGTGACCACCCTCAGGGGTTACCCCAGGATTCAGGTGGTGGACGTCACACTCACTGGAAACTGCCAGCAAATCGACACCTCCTCATTGCTGTCAGTGTCAGCGTGTGTGCGGTGACAGCTATTAGCCTCGCACCGACCAGGATTGCTGATGGACTCCCAGGCCAAAGGTTAGAAAGAATGGGAAGGGGGCCACTGGGTGGGCGGGGAGGCAGGGGGGGTCACAGGTGAGTGAGGGAAGGGGTTGTGGTGGATGCGGTCAGAGGCAAAAGGGCAGAGAAATGGCTTTCACCACCCTCTCCTGAAGACAACTGAGCACAGACTGCCTGCTGGCAAGGGAACCCCCTAGGAGGATGATGGGAAAACGGACAGGCTTTGTCAGCCAGCCTTTGGGAACGCCCATGTGTTACACATGTTGGGGCATGCCCCTTTAAGAGAATAGGTCAGGTGAGGTCATGTCACACTGGCTTGCCAAGCAGACTTGTGTTGACCATGCTAGAGAGTAGATGCAACAATAAATTGTTCCATAAGAACATAAGAACATAAGAAATAGGAGCAGGAGTAGGCCATCTAGCCCTTCGAGCCTGCCCCGCCATTCAATAAGATCATGGCTGATCTGTCGCTGCTCAGTTCCACTTTCCCGCCCTCTCCCCAGAACCCTTAATCTCCTCTCTTATCAAAAACCCATCAACCCGCGTCTTAAAAATATTTAGCGAGGTAGCCTCCACCACTTCAACGGGCAGAGAATTCCAGAGATTCACCACCCTTTGAGTGAAGAAGTTCCTCCTCAACTCCGTTCTAAACTGCGCCCCCCTTTATCTTGAGGCTGTGCCCCCTAGTCCTACTGTCTTTTTTGAGCGGGAAGAGTCTCTCCACCTCTTCTATCCTATCCATCCCATTCATCATCTTATACGTCTCAATGAGATCTCCCCTCATTCTTCTAAACTCTAACAAGTACAAGCCTAGTTTATTCAGCCTCTCCTCATAGCTCAACCCCCTCAACTCCGGTATCAGCCTAGTAAACCTCCTCTGCACTCCCTCCAAGGCCAAAATATCCTTGCGTAAGTGCGGCGCCCAAAACTTCACACAGTACTCCAGCTGCGGCCTCACCAATGCCCTATACAGCTGCAGCAAGACCTCCCTGCTTTTATATTCAATCCCCCTCGCTATGAAGGCCAGCATCCCATTCGCCTTCCTGACCACCTGCTGCACCTGCAAGCTGGGTTTTTGCGACTCATGCACAAGGACCCCGAGGTCCCTCTGCACCGTCGCCTGCTGCAGTTTTTCGCCCCGTAAGTAATAGTCCTTCCTACCATTATTCCTACCAAAGTGGACCACCCCACACTTGCCAACATTAAATTCCATTTGCCATTTCCTGGCCCATTCGCCCAGCCTATCTAGATCCTTCTGCAGGCTCTCCACACCCTCCGCACAATTTGCCGTTCCCCCAATCTTGGTGTCATCAGCAAATTTCGACACCCTACACTCGGTTCCCTCCTCCAGATCATCTATATAAATGGTAAAAAGCTGAGGCCCCAGCACCGACCCCTGGGGCACTCCACTAGTCACCAACTGCCAATCCGAATAGCACCCGTTGACCCCCACTCTCTGCCTCCTATTTGACAACCAATCCTCTATCCACGCTAACACCCTACCCCCAACTCCATGTCCCTCGACCTTCTGCAATAACCTCTTGTGAGGTACTTTGTCAAACGCCTTCTGAAAATCCAGAAAGACCACATCCACCGCCTCTCCTCTATCCACCGCCCTAGACACATCCTCATAGAACTCCAGTAAATTTGTCAGACACGACTTCCCTTTAATGAAACCGTGCTGCGTCTGCTCTATCAAGCAATTCCAGTCAGTTTACTCCCCCTGACCTCATACCCTTCAATTAGTCCAGATTAGACCTTATACATAACAGCATGTGACTTCCATTTAATCCTTAAATCACTTTGCGATGGACACTGGCTCCATAATAAACGGAAGTGACATCCCACAACTGGCAGCCAGGAATCCTACACCAGCCCATTCTGCCATCCGCCTTCCAGAGGTTTTGGCACCACCTGGAGACTGAGGGGTGGGTGGGGGCATTCCCAAGATTAAGTGGGCCTGGCTACCACAGTGCTCATGATGATAGACTGCATAAAATTCCACCCCTCACATTTACATCATTCAACTAATTTGATAGGCGAGGCCTTCTGTGACTTGTTTCCAAGAGTTTGTTAGCTAAAAATAGCTGATCAATCATATACATGGATTGAGAAAGTCCCCACTGTTAATCCTGATGAAAAGGGAGCAGGTGATTCAAAAGAATTCTTGAAGGATGCAAGAGACGGTTGAACATAGAACATAAAACATTACAGCACAGTACAGGCCCTTCGGTCCTCAATGTTGTGCCGAGCTATGTCCAATCCCAAGATCAAGCTATCCCCTCCTTATAATTCTGGTATGCTCCATGTGCCTATCCAATAGCTGCTTGAAAGTTCCAAAAGTGTCCGACTCCACTATCACAGCAGGCAGTGCATTCCACACCCCAACCACTCTCTCAGTAAAGAATCTACCTTGGACATCCCTCCTATATCTCCCACCATGAACCTTATGGTTATGCCCCCTAGTAACAGCTACATTCACCTGAGGAAATAGTCTCGGAACATCCACTCTATCCCCCTCATCATCTTATAAGCCTCTACTTAGTCGCGTCTCATCCTCCTCCGCTCCAAAGAGAAAAGCCCCAGCTCCCTTCACCTTTCCTCACATAAGGTGACTGAGATAGGGAGGGGTGGGTCCAGGAGGGTTTCTCCCATCATCAAACTGTCAAAAAATAATTTTAAGAGGTCTCAGAACATCAGGTTAAAGTTTAGGTTAAAGTTCAGGTTTATTGAGTGGCATGAGCTTTTGGAGTACCACTCCTTCCTCAGGGGAGTGCTACCAAATAAACCTGTCGGACTTTAAGTTAGTGTTGTGAGACTGCTTACTGTGCCTACCCCAGTCCAACGCTGGCATTTCCACATCAAAAATAATTTTGAAATCAAATTGTCAGTGAGCTAATACAAATCAATAATATAAAATAAAAGCAAAATACTGTGGATGCTGGAAATCTGGAATAAAAACAGGAAGTGTTGGAAAAACACAGCAGGCCTGCTAGCATTTGTGGAGAGATAAACTGGGTTTACATTTCTAGTCCATATTATTCTTCTTCAGAGCCAATGTAAGCTTGAATTTGAATGGACTAGGATATGAGCAATGAGGATTTTGGATGAGTTCAAAGTTATGGAGGCTGGAAGTTGTAAGACCAGGCAAGTTGGAAGACCAGGCATAAGAGATTGGAATAGCTACAGTGTATGCAGATACTCTGGTCATTGATATTAGTGGCTTAATCGGCTATACAATCCATCATAAAATATCTTCAGACAATGTATAGAAATTGGATATGGGACAGATTAAATTGAGAACTATGGTTCAGCATAGAAAAAAGGAGAGTGAGATTCCATACTGTGATGACACTGTGCCTTTAAGAAATGTATTTTTATCATTTTTTTGTGAAGGAGATGTTCAGAATTCAGCTTTGATTTTGTGGTACCGCTTTGTCTGCTTCAGGCAGCCCACGTACTGAGAATCCAGAAGAGTAATGTATCCTAAATAATGGGGTAGAATTGTAGAATCATACAGCGGAGGAGAGGCCCTTTGGCCCATCAAGTGTGCACTGATACATTAGAAACACCTGAACTTCCACCTTACCCCACCTGACAGCACTTGGCCCATAGCCCTGAATGATAGAACATAGAACATAGAACATTACAGCGCAGAACAGGCCCTTCGGCCCACGATGTTGCGCCGACCAGTTAAAAAAAAACAACAACAATGACCCACTAACCTAAACCAATCCCTTTTCGTCCATAAACCTATCTATAGACCTCTTAAACGCCCCCAGACTAGGCGCATTTACAACTGCAGCAGGCAGGGCATTCCAATCCCAATGATAACAATGATCTGACCATAAATTAACTGGCCTGTCCCCTCAGTTAAAGTTTTTAGTGTCACAAGTAGACTTAACATTAACACTGCAATTACGTTACTGTGAAAATTCCGAAGCCACCACACTCCAGCACCTGTTCGGGTACATCAAGGGAGAATTTAACAGAAGTTTATGACCCAAGCTGGGAATCAAACCTGGGTCCCTGATGTTATGAAGCAGCAGTGCTAACCACTATGCCACAATTGCCACCTGCTGTTTGTTTTAATCTGAGCAAAAGCGCTTTTGTTTATTTTTTTCTCCTAGTGTATCAGAATCAGGTTTACATAGCTTGGTTGACAAGATAAAGAGTCATATGCTAATGGGAGGAGTTAGGGAAAAACAGGTTAAGTTTTTCAGTTTGGGTCTGCAAGGAGCAGGATGCCTTTGATCTCTTCTCTGGAGTCCATTGTTTGGGACCTGCTAGAAAATAGGCTTCTCCCTCCAGAAATGTTCAAAGGCTTGAGAACTGGCAGCCCATGTACCAACATGTGAGTCTGTGTTGTTTGCTAACTAATTTTAAATCTATGAGGAATATTGCTTAAATTGGAACTCACAGATATAGATTCAACCGATTAGCAGTTAAGAATTGTATTGTGTCGTGTTTAAGTACTTCAGTTGTTAAAACTTAAGCTAATTCATTTGTTATAGTTGAACTATATTGTTAAAACAAAGTTTGATTTCAGAAAATCTTCCTAGTGTGTCAATAGAAGTGAAGCATCATATCCTCCCACTAATGCCAAAATCAAAAATGTTGGGGTCTAGTCAAACTTCACAATATACCTTAGAGTTTCTGACCTGGTTCCTAACAATACAATAGATCAAAAATAATGCCACCAAACAATGCCAAAATGAATCATTCTTAGTAAACATATTTCTGCAAGGAAGGTTTATTATCCAAAAGATTTTTTAAAAAACCAAAAACCCACCATGGAATGCCTCAACAATGTATTGTAAATTGTTGTGGTGTTTGGCACATGAACGACTTTTTAATCTTCTCCAGATGTGTTGAGTTGTTCAGGAAAACCAAACTGGTTCCAGAGATAGAAAATGCCATTCATGATCAGCTGGCAGAACTGAGGCTTCTGGGGGCAAAGGAACGATTGGCCGTCAGGTCCAGTGCAGACTGGGAGGACACAGAGGATGCATCTGCTGCAGGGCTACTCGAGACAAAACTGGGACTGAAAGGTTTTGAACAAGTAAGTGTGAGGTGAAAAAAAAAGAGAACCATATGGAGAAATTATGGGTGAAATCTTCCTCTTACTATAATCTTTAGGGGTGATCTTACCAGCTCTTAACACCAGCCGATTGTCTTGGCAAGTAGGTGATATCACAGGAGATGTGGCAAAATGGCTTGGCGCTTCTGGCGATACCACTGGCCCTGTGAAGGCGGTATGATCAGCCTCATGCCCAGGAAGGGTGTGAGCCTGATTATAATATTTAAATCTCAATTTAAATCTCAATTTAAATATTATTATTGAGCCCAGGATGGCATCGCCCAGGTTCACTTGCTTTAATCCTCATCACCGAGGATCAGGTATGGTCCCCGGCAAAGGGACCTGATGTGATGGCCTCAGTGTCAGGGCCGGACAACACTGAAGCCTCTTGGGTGGTCGGGACCAGGGGGAATAGTGCCCTTTGGGCAGTGCCAGCCTGGCACTGTTCACCGAGCACCCTGGCACTGCCCAACAGGCACAAGGCAGCACCTTGTTTTGTGTACAAAACCTGGCATTTGAACAGAATAGTAAGATCTATCTCTCCTGGGATGGCTTACTTCAGTACTGTGCATTTAGTCCTCCTATTAAAGATTGGCAAATCTCTTCTAAGGAAGAGGATTTACGAGCAGGTCACCCTAACATCCCAGTCCATAATGTCACGATTGAGTCATTGAGGTTTACAGCTTGGAAACAGGCCCTTCAGCTCAACTTGTCCATGCCACCTTTTTTTTTAAACCACGAAGCTAGTCCCAATTGTTCACATTTGGCACATATTCCTCTGTACCCATCTTACTCATGTAATTGTCTAAATGTTTTTTAAAAGACAAAATTGTATTCACCTCCAGCACCTCTGGCACCTTGTTCCAGATACTCACCACTCTCTGGGTGAAAAAAATTGTTTCTCTGGATCCTTTTGTATCTCTCCCTTCTCATCTTAAACCTATGACCTCTATCTTTAGACTCCCCGACCTTTGGGGAAGGATGTTGATTATCTAACTGATCTATGCCCCTCATTACTCTATAGACGTCTATAAGATCACTCCTAAGCCTCCTACGCTCTAGGGGAAAAAAGTCCCAGCCTCTCCTTGAGTGACAGACTCTGCTATTTGAATGGCCTCAGCAATCTTCCATCAACATTGCCACTACAACGTCCAGACTAATGTCTTTCTGGTTTGGAGACAGTGACAATGTAGGCTTTGTCTATAACTTTCATGATCACGGATGAACGTTTGCTTCCACAGGTAAATGACGCTGTGCAAGAGTGCTGGGCCTCTCTCTACTCATTCCAGGCACTGCAATATCGCCACCAAAGGGGACAACCTGTGTCATCAAGCATGGGTGTGGTAATCCAGCAGATGGTATCTGCTCAGGCAGCAGGTAGGGTTTGCCAAACCTCCTCAGGAGGACACTGGAGTTGTAGCAACTTTAGGTGACAAGCTGACAGAACAGATCATTCATACAATATGCGTCCAAAAATTACGCCTCTTTATGTCTCGGGGGATGAAGGTGAGAGTTAGCCACAAAATACGTCATATTAAGGGTGGCACATTGGCACTGCTGCCTCACAGTGCCATGGACCTTGGTTCAATTCCAGCCTTGTGTGACTGTGTGAAATTTGCACATTTTCCCCATGTCTGCATGGGTTTCCTCCAGCTACTGCGGTTTCCTCCCACAATCCGAAGATGTGCAGGTTAGGTGGATTGGCCACACTAGATTGCCCCTTATTGCCCTGGGATGTGTAGATTGGGGATATTAGTGGTGTGGATGCGAGGGATTACAGAGATAGGGCAGTGGGTGGGCCAGTTAAAATGATTGGCGAGTTGTGCAGGTTCAATGGGCCAAATGGCCTCCTTCTGCGTGTAGTGATTCTATGTTTTTACCCAGTTAGGACTTAGTGCCTTTAAATTGGATGTTACTTTCATTAAGATTCTTTAAAATGCTGAGAGGCACTGATTATATAGACATGAACAATCTTAATGCCTGATTAGAGGACAGGGGTAAATGAGCCTTAAGCAAAGATAAAGAATAAAAATATTTCTCCCACAGCCTCCATTGTTTTAAGATGCATTTGACTAAGCAAATGGCAGTTAAAGCTATTTTGATTTGCTCTTTGAACCAGCAGAATAAATGTGAGGGTGGAGATCGGAAGGTCAGGTGAATCATAGAAATCTGCAGATGGACAAATATTCTAGAGTTTTAACTTCATTATTTGAGGACCTGGGAGCATTTCATTTCAGCAATTAGAGTCAATGATAAAACTGAGGGATAATGAAAATTTGCTACTGTAAAGGATTTTCCTAAATGTGTTTCTAAGATTAGGATATGTACAGTTCTTGCTAATCTTTTTTTTAAATTCATTTGTGGGATATGGACATTGCTAGTTGGCTGGCCAGCATTTATTGCCCATTCCTAGTTGTCATGTAGGCCAGACCAGTAAAAGAAGGCAGATTTCCTTCCCTAAAGAACATTAGTGAACCAGATGGGTTTTCCAACAAACGACAATGTTTTCATGGTCATCAGTATATTTTAATTCCAGGTATTTTTTATTGAATTCAGATTCTAGCACCTGCCGTAGCGGCATTCAAACCCAGGTCCCCAGAATATTAGCTGATTTTCTGTATTAATAGTCTAGTAATAATATCACTAGGCCATCATCTCTCCCTCTGTGGAAGGACCAAACTTAAAGAGATCCAGTAGCTAAACTTATCCATGCTTTCTTCTGTTGCTACATTGCGTGAGGTTACATTTGGCACATGTCAATGTTGTTAATTCGAGTTAAATCACTACCTGGTTTAAGCATAGCATCCTGATGGGGCTCAGTCATCTACAATCTCTCATCTCTACAAGTCCTACGATTGTAATGGTATCAAGTAATGTACTGGTGTTCTAAGCGAGGCTTTTTCCATAAAACATAATGCCGGAATTCTCCGAACTCACCTGTGGCTGGGATTCTCCAGTCCCGCTGTGGTAAATGGAGATTTCGCTAAGCGCCAAATTCTCCATTCTCGCTGACAACGTGGCAGAGCATTGGAAAATTGCGGCCCATGTTTTACACCAGCAGTGTGATATATTTATTTTAAATGCTTTCTCCACAATATTGTTACAGGTGTATTGTTTACCTGTGATCCCCTCACTGGCCACCCAGGAAGGCTGATTATCAATGCAAACTATGGGCTGGGAGAGGTGAGACACTGCAACCAAATGTTCTAGCTTTAAAACTCAATGTAATTCAAATTCAGGGATAAGCAGCATGACCCAGAGCTCTTTCTGTAAATCCGGACAGTTAGCACCCAGTTCTGTACATGTATTTATAACTAAGAACATGCTACTGTCTATTGATTCATCTGTATGTCCCTACTGAGTCCCTTTTACCCCTTTCTGCAGTTCACACTCTGATGTGTATAAACTAAATTCAGAAACCTATGTCCCCAGTTAAGACAATTTTCACATTTTAGGAGAAATCTTGTTTTCTTCTTAGTGGTGAACTTGAAGCAGGAATGGCACATACTTAAGCTGAGTGGTGACGTATGGAGACCTTCCTGCCTCTGTCTGAATTAATTTCTGATTGGGAAGGTCCATGGTTGGCCTTCCCCAGCCTACTGAGACCCTTTAGTGGCCAAGTAACGATCGTTAAAGGCCTTACCCTGCCGCTGCTGGTATTAGCCCAGCTGAAGATGGGCCTCTCGCCATGTGACGTACACATATCTCTATAAATGTGTGGCCAGCTTGTCATCTCCTACCTGTAATAAAGGTACTCAGTGTCTAATTGAAGGACTAGACTGGACTGGAAAGGGAGGGGTCCACTGAAAGCCACCTCCCAACTATGCTGCTGACACCAAGCCTGCACCAGGTAGTGCTGACTCAGGGATTTTCACTGTAAATTCATTGTAGTATTGATGTAAGCCTGACTGTGACACTAACAAGTAAACTTAGAAAATTATAAAATTGTCTCCCCCTGTTTCAAAGTGCAGCCCCTTCCCCCCACCCCTCGCAATACATCACTCCAGGGCTACTGCCAAAAGGACAGGTGCTGGGGTCCCAGTTTAAAATTATAAAATTATCTCTCCCTGTTTACAGGCCCCAGCACCTGTCCTTCTGGCAGTAGCCACAGCCTTGCTGGGCATACGGCCTCTGACTGGATGGCGGATCTTAGTGGGAGAGATTTCCATCCATGGGTTCTTGATTCCAGGGGAAGGCCCACTCCCAGTCTCACCACCACCTGGTTGGTTCAGGGGAACTCACCAAGGCTCCTTCAACAGAACCTTCTGTACCCTCAACCTCTACCACCTAGAACGACAAGGACAGCAGCCACATGGAAACACCAGCATCTGCAAGTTCCCCTCCAGGTCACACACCATCCTGACTTGGAAATATATCACTGTTTCCTTCACTGTCACTGGGTCAAAATCCTGAAACTCACTCCCAAACAGCACTGTAAGTGTACCTACACCACATGAGCTGAAAGGGTTCAAGCAGGCAGCTCACCACAACTTTCTGAAGGGCAATTAGGGATGAGTAATAAACGCTGGCCTGTCTAATGAGGCTCTCATGGAATCATGGAATCCCAACAGTGCTGAAGGAGGCTATTCAGCCAATCAAGCCTGCACTGACAACAATCCCACCCAGGCCCCAGGTATTTATCCTACTAATCCCCCTCATACTAAGGGGCAATTCAGGCTAATCAACCTAACTCACATATCTTTGGAGTGTGGGAGGAAATCAGAGCACCCGGAGGATACCCACGCAGACACAGGGAGAACATGCAAACTCCACATGGACAGTAACCCAAGATCAGAAATGAACACAGGCCCATGGTGCTGTGAGGCAGCAGTGCTGGCCACTGTGCCACCGTGCCACCACTATTCCTTCATCCTATGAATGATTTTTAAAAAGTGAATAAATATTATTGTCAATTGTACTTGTCACAGGACAGTGCGGAAGATCATATACCATACGAAAGTGCCTCTATATTGAATAATCCTATCAACTACCCAACGAGAACCGGACAATAGCCAGATCTTGGAGGAATTTCAAATTTATTTGTGTAACTAAAGTTGTGAAAGGGTTATTATTAATCACATATTTGCTGAATTAAAGTCTACAAAATCAGAATTTACATTCAAAGATTCACTAGTTAGTCAAAATTTCAGCTGCATTTTTCCACTTTACTGGATTACAGGCTGTAGTTCAGACTTTGATAATCATTTGATAATCCCGGACACGTGTCCTTTGTTTGAATAGAGAGGAGTATGGTAGGATGAGAGAAGAATTGGCGAATGTGGAATGGGGGAGCGCGTTGGAAGGTAGGTCTGCTGAGGAGCAGTGGAGGATCTTTAAGGAGATCTTTCTTGGTGCTCAGCAGAAATTTATTCCGATGGTTAAAAAGGACAGTAGGAAGAGAGGTAATAAGCCGTGGATAACGAAGGAGGTGAAGGAAAGTGTTAAATTAAAAGCGGAGGAATTTAGAGTAGCTAAGAGCAGTGGGCGAGAAGAGGATTGGGAAAGGTTTAAATGTCAACAAAGATTGACAAAAAAGTTGATAAAGGAGGGTAGAAGAAGCTATGAAGCTGGGCTAGCACTTAATATAAAAAAGGATAGCAAGAGTTTTTATAAATATATAAAAAGGAAGAGGCTGGCTAGGGTGAACGTTGGTCCCTTAGCGGATGAGAAAGGGGACCTAGTGGTAGGGGATGGGGATATGGCGGAGGTCTTGAATAACTTTTTTGTTTCTGTCTTCACGGAGGAGGACGTGAATAATTTGCCGGGTGTTAGCGATGGAAAGGTGGTAGGACTGGAGGGTCTTAATGACATTACTGTTACTAGAGAGGTGGTGCGCGACAGACTGGAGGGGCTGATTGTGGACAAGACCCCAGGACCGGATGGAATGCATCCGAGGGTTCTGAAAGAAATGGCGGAGGTGATAGTGGATGCCTTGGTGGTTATTTTCCAGACGTCGCTGGATTCCGGGGAAGTGCCGGAGGATTGGAAAACGGCTAATGTTACGCCGTTGTTTAAGAAGGGTGCCAGGCAAAAGGCGGGGAATTACAGGCCGGTTAGTTTAACGTCTGTGGTAGGTAAAATGTTAGAATCCGTCATTAAGGAGGGAATTGCGAGGCATCTTGAAGGGAATTGCTTGATAGGGCGGACGCAACACGGTTTCATTAAAGGGAAGTCGTGTCTGACAAATTTACTGGAGTTCTATGAGGATGTGTCTAGGGCGGTGGATAGAGGAGAGCCGGTGGATGTGGTCTTTCTGGATTTTCAGAAGGCGTTTGATAAGGTACCTCACAAGAGGTTACTGCAGAAGGTCAGAGGACATGGAGTTGGGGGTAGGGTGTTAGCGTGGATAGAGGATTGGTTGTCAAATAGGAGGCAGAGAGTGGGGGTCAATGGGTGCTATTCGGATTGGCGGTTGGTGACTAGTGGGGTGCCCCAGGGGTCGGTGCTGGGGCCTCAGCTATTTACCATTTATATAGATGATCTGGAGGAGGGAACCGAGTGTAGGGTGTCGAAATTTGCTGATGACACCAAGATTGGGGGAAAGGCAAATTGTGTGGAGGGTGTGGAGAGTCTGCAGAAGGATCTAGATAGGCTGGGCGAATGGGCCAGGAAATGGCAAATGGAATTTAATGTTGGCAAGTGTGAGGTGGTCCACTTTGGTAGGAAGAATGGTAGGAAGGACTATTACTTACGTGGCGAAAAACTGCAGCAGGCGACGGTGCAGAGGGACCTCGGGGTCCTTGTGCATGAGTCGCAAAAACCCAGCCTGCAGGTGCAGCAGGTGGTCAGGAAGGCGAATGGGATGCTGGCCTTCATAGCGAGGGGGATTGAATATAAAAGTAGGGAGGTCTTGCTGCAGCTGTATAGGGCATTGGTGAGGCCGCAGCTGGAGTACTGTGTGCAGTTTTGGGCGCCGCACCTGCGCAAGGATATTTTGGCCTTGGAGGGAGTGCAGAGGAGGTTTACTAGGCTGATACCGGAGTTGAGGGGGTTGAGCTATGAGGAGAGGCTGAATAAACTAGGCTTGTACTCGTTAGAGTTTAGAAGAATGAGGGGAGATCTCATTGAGACGTATAAGATGATGAATGGGATGGATAGGATAGAGGTGGAAAGACTCTTCCCGCTCAAAAAAGACAGTAGGACTAGGGGGCACAGCCTCAAGATAAAGGGGGGGCGGTTCAGAACGGAGTTGAGGAGGAACTTCTTCACTCAAAGGGTGGTGAATCTCTGGAATTCTCTGCCCGTTGAAGTGGTGGAGGCTGCCTCGCTAAATATTTTTAAGAAGCGGGTTGATGGGTTTTTGATAAGAGAGGGGATTAAGGGTTATGGGGAGAGGGCGGGAAAGTGGAACTGAGCCACGACAGATCAGCCATGATCTTATTGAATGGCGGGGCAGGCTCGAAGGGCCAGATGGCCTACTCCTGCTCCTATTTCTTATGTTCTTATGTTCTTATTCCTTGCCAATTTGAGTCCTCACCCCAAAGTCATAATAATTGAATGGGACATTCCAGAAATTTAAAAAATACTTCCAGATGTGTACACTCTGCTGAGTCACTCAATGTTGGAAAGGTATCTGGAAGAGTTTATTAAATTTGGATATGCAGTTGGATTGTATTCCAAATGTGTTATTGACTGATTGTATGCTTAGTGGAAAATTATCCCTGGATTTGAATTGTTCAATCCAAGAATTATGTTTGAATTAAGAGCCATTCTTAGCTGGCCTCAATCCCAACATGCTGCTGTGACTTGTGACTCAGAATCTCATCTCACCTGAAAATGTCAGATTTATCTGAGATAAAACAATCCATTGATGATGGTCCTAACTCAAACCACACTTCAACATGCTCCCTCCCACCTCACCACATAAACATTACCATTTTTCTAACACCTCTCTACTGGCGGGGCAGTTGGTGATTTTGGGGGGAGAAAGAAGACGCAATGAACAAAATATGTTACAAATGTAGTTACTTAAAATAGTAGAAACATAGAAAATAGGAGCAGGAGTGGGCCATTTGGCCCTTTAAGCCTGCTCTACCATTCAAGATGATCATGTCACAGGATGGCACGGTGACACAGTGGTTAGCAGTGCTGCCTCACAGCACCAGCAACCCAGGTTTGATTCCAACTTCAATTGACTGTGTGGAGTTTGTATGTTCTCCCAGTGTCTGCATGGGTTTCCTTCACGTGCTCCAGTTTACTCCCACAGTCCAAAGGTGTGTAGGTTATGTGGATTGGCCATGCTGAATTACCCCTTAGTGTCTAAAGATGTGAAGGTTAGACAGATTAAGCATGGTAAAATGTGTGGGGTTATGGTGAATAGAGCAGGGGAGTTGGCCTGGATGGGAGGCTCTTTCGGAGAGTTGGTGCAAACTCAATAGACCAAATGGTCTCTTTCTTCACTGTAGGGATTCTATGACTCTATGGCTGATCTTCTATCTCAATGCCATACTCGAGTGCTCTTCCCATACCTCCAGATGCCTTTTGTGTCTACAAATCTATCTATTTTCTTTGTAAATACATTCAGTGACTTGGCCTCCACAGCCTTATGCAATAGAGAATTCCACAGGTTCACTACTCTCTCAGTGAAGACATTTCTTCTCATCTCAGTCCTAAATGGCCTACATCATATCCTGAGACTGTGACCATTTGATAATGTGACTGTAACCCCTTCTCTTGCTGCTTCCCCCCCACCTCAGCCAGAGAAAACATTATCCTTGCACATGGTCTGTACAACTTTGCCAGAATGTTGTAGGTTTCAACATATTCTTCTAAACTCCAGTGAATGCCGATCTAGACAACTCATACAACAATCCTGCCGTTCCAGGAATCAGTCTGGTGAACATTCACTGCACTCCTCTGTGGCAAGTATATCCTTTCTTAGATTTGGAGAGCAAATTGCACACACTCCTCCAGGTGTGGTCTGACCAAGGCTCTGTACAGCTGCAGTATGACATTCTTGGTCCTCTACACAAATCCTCTTGCAATGATGGTCAAAATTCCATTTAGCTTCTTGCTGCTTGCTGCACCTGCATGCTTGCCTTCATTAACTGGTGTACAAGGACACAGGTCCCTTTGTCATTCAATATTTCCGAATCAATCTCCATTTAAACAATACTCCGCCATTCTATTTTCCCTACTGAAGTGGTAACTTCACACTTATCTACATTATAATGTATCTGCCATGTAGTTGCCCATTTAGTTAGCCTGCCTAAATCACTGTGAAGCCTCTTTACTTCATCCTCACCAAACACAATTCCACTTGCTGTATCATCAGCAAAGGTGGAAATATTACATTCGATTTCTTCATCCCGATCATTGCTGTATATTGCAAATAGCTGGGGCCCAGGCACTGATCCCTGCAGTACTCCACTAATCACTGCCTTCTTTTCCAGAATAGACCCATTTATTCCTACGCTCTGTTTCCTGGCTGCCAACCAATTCTCAATCCATGCCAATATATTACCCCCAATCCCATGCACTTTAATATTGCACGCTAACCTCTTAAAAAAGGATATTTCCCAATAGATGATTGACTATATTTTATTTTTCCTATTCTAGTCTGTGGTGAGTGGTAATGTAATGCCAGACACAATCACTCTCTCTCACAGTCGTAAAGGACTATGCCAGATCATCAAAAAAGAAATGGGAACTAAGAAGCAGCAGGTAAAGCAAGCAGGTGAGTAAAAGTATGGGAGCGACCACTGCTGACCCCCAAGAGCTGTGAGTCTGCACCATAAGACCATAAGACATAGCAACAGAAATAGGCCACTCGGCCCAACGAGTCTGCTCCGCCATTCAATCATGGCTGACTTTTTTCTCATCTCCAATCTCCTGCTTTTTCCCCATAACTCTTGGTCCCCTTATTAATCAAGAACCTATATATCTCAGTCTTAAAGACGTTCAATGACCTGGCCTCCACAGCCTTCTGCGGCAAAGAGTTCAACAGATTCGCCACTCCCTGCCTAAAGAAATTCCTCCTCATCTCGGTTTTAAATGATCATCCCTTCAGCCTGAGGTTGTGCCCTCTGGGTTCTAATTTTTCTTACTGGTGGAAACAACCCCTCCATGTCTACTGTATCCAGGCCTCGTGATATCCTATAAATTTCAATAAGATCCCCCCTCATCTTTCTGAACTCTAACGAGTACATACCTGGAGTCCTCAGCCGTTCCTTATATGACAAGCTCTTCATTCCAGGGATCATTCTTGCGAACTTCCTCTGGATCCTTTCCAAGGTCAGCTCATCCTTCCTTAGATACAAGGCCCAAAACTGCTCACAATACTTCAAATGGGGTCTGAGCAGAGCCTGATGCAGCCTCAGAGGTATCACATTGGGGGAAAATTGATTGCCCTTTTAGTAATGTTGTTTTATATAAGTCTAAAATCTGCAATGTAATTTTGCTTTAATTCCAGATGAAGGTGGAATTGTGTATGAAGATATTTTAACATCGCAGGCTGCACAGTGCTGCATTAACGATGATATGATTCTGCGCTTAGCACAAGTGGCCCTTCAGGTTTGTATTTCATTCCGTTTATTGGTTCTTGAACTTTTCTTGATCTCCTTGTGTAAAGTGGTAAGTATTTGGAAAATTCACATTGTAACTTAGATTGGAATACTATGAAAAAAAATACACAGGATGGCATTTTCCAGCCCTTCCCGCTACAGTCCCTCTGAAGGGGAGTCTAAAACTAAAGGGCATAGTTTTGAGGTGAAAGGGTAGGGATACAAAAGTGTCCAGGGAGGCAATCATTTCACACAGAAGGTGGGGAGTGTCTGGGACAAGCTGCCAAAGGCAGTAGTAGAGGCACGTACAATTTTGTCTTTTAAAACGTGTTTAGATAGTTACATGGGTAAGATGGCTACAGAGGGATATGGGCCAAACGCTGGCAATTGGCACTAGCTTGGTGGTTAAAAATAAAGAGGTGGCATGGACAAGTTGGGCCAAAGGGCCTGTTTCCATGCTGTAAACCTCTATGACTCTATAACTCTAAAGTGACCTCCCATGATGACTCACCCGATGGTGGGATGGACAAGCTATGCAAATCGTTGTAGCCATCGGCAGGGACAGGAAGATCCCACCAGCAGCCAATGGTGAGCCACCTCCGCTACTGGAAAAATTAAATGGAGTGAGGAGTGACACTATTAGAAATTCAGGTGTTGGGTTGCAAGGTGAAGTATTTGTTTGGTGTAGAACGTTCAGGATATATCATGATACTACACTCACAAGGACTGCCTACAGCAGTCTGTGGTCAATCTTAGGCCACTTGAGCCTAAAGGACACCTACAGAGCTCACTGAAAGACCACGGGTGGAATTTTCCCATCCGGCCTGCCTCGGGAATCATAGCGGGTGGGACACAGAACACACAAAGGTTCATTGACTTTGGGCAGGATTTCCAAGCCTTGGGACAAATGTGGCCAGAAAATCCCACCCCATGTCAGTGAGGAAGGGAAATGCATGGCCATCCATCAAATTAGGAAAATCAGTGTTGGCAGAAATGTGGCAAATCTAAGGGATAAATGTTCCTGATTACAGAACATTCAGGAATGATTAATTAGGGGAGGAGGGAGGTGCTGAAGTAATGTTGATCCCAGTTTCCATCGCAGTACCACAAGATAGGGTTGAAATATAGAAACAGATAAACATAGAAGTTGGAGCAGGAGGAGGCCCCTCCTGCTCCACCATTCATTACGATCATGGCTGATCATCCAACTCAATCGCCTAATCCTGTTTTTCCCCATACCTTTGATCCCATTCGCCCCAATGCTATATCCAGCTACCTCTCGAATACATTCGATACCTTCAATGATTTGAGACAGACAATGATGCAAAATTGGACCAGGGGAAGCAAGGGAACTGTTAATTTGCTGGAGGCATGTTATTATCAGCCAAGCTGCAGAAATCATGATATAGCTACGAAGGCAACTTACCAAAGGATGTAGTGACAACAGGGATTTATTGTTTAGTTTAAGTAGCCAAAATTAGACTGAAGGGAATGCAGTATGTAAGATCTGTGGAGTGGAACTTCCTGCCTGTTTTTACGCTTGGACAAATGTAATTAGAGAACAAAGCAAACTTGTTTTGTTAAACCAGTAATAATGCTGTACTGAGAGGTCAGCGGGTGGGGGGAAGGGGCACCTCAGAAGCAAGACCACCTTGCGGGCACCAGATATTGAAAAAAAAGCAGTTGAGATAGGATTAAATGTATATGGTGCATTCGTTTTTATAAATAGGGCTGTAGCAGACAAAGGCAAATGGCAAGGCTGAACTTTTACGAGTGAGGAAAAGATTAAAGCATTTTAGGTTGTGTAATTTATATAGGATATTAAGGTCATATGAAGGCTACAGATAAAAATTGCCCAGGTGATGCCAGGGATGAGAGGTTTTAGTTGGTTTAGTTTTGAGAGCAGAAACTGGTGCGCCTTTCATTAGAGTAGATTAAGAGATCTTATGGGCACAAAATTATAAAGGGTTTGGATAAAATAAGATTAACTTCTCCCCAAATAGAGAAAATAACAACAACTCCCAGTCAGTGAGCTGGCAATGTAAGGGCGTCAGTTTAAGATCATCACCAAAAGAATGAAGGAAGTGATTAGAATATTTTCTTTCTCATTCAAAAGGTCGTTAAGGACCTGAATACCTGACCAGGAACATTATGTATAATTGACTTAAAAGGAGAAGTGTCATATCTAAAAAAGGAAAATATAGAAAGGTGGCACAGGGCACAGTGATTAGTACTGCTACCGCACAGTGCCAGGGGCCTGTGTTTGATTCCCAGTATGGGTCACAGTCTGTGGGAAGTTTGCACATTCTCTCCGTGTCTGCACGGATTTCCTCCTTGTGTTCCGGTTTCCTCCTACAGTCCAAAGATTGCGAGTTAGGATTGGCCGTGCTAAATTGCCACTTAGCGTCAAGAGGACTGACTGGGGTAAATGTATGGGGTTGTGGGGATGGGGCCTGGTGGGATTGTGGCCGGTGCAGACTCGATGGGCCAAATGGCCTCCTTCTGCACTGTAGGATTCTTTGATTTTATAGTAAGGAGAGAGAGTAGGGATAGTTCTTTCAGAAAGGCATCACATGTGTGATGGGCTGAATGGTTTCCTTCTATGCTTCTGAAGCTTTGTTGTTCTAAAATGGCATAGTGACATAATACCTCATGTATGGTCTCACAATGTCTTTAAATTGGCAGTCGAAATATTGCACACTGTCTCCCATTTAAATCTACAATTAGAATTTATCAATAGAAAGACCATGCCCTGTTCTGTTAAGTGTGAACTCGTTAGGAAAAGATTAGAGTATTCCATGCAGTTTATACAGGATGTTAAGGTTATAGAAAGGCTATGGGTGAAAATAGCCAAGACAATGCCAGGGAAGGCCACTATGAATGTTGCCTATAATGCCAGAATGAAAATTGAATTGGTTTTTTTAAGTTTACATTTTTAGTCACTGGAGTGGAAGTTATAGTCTAGGTCAGCTTTTGCTAAATGTTGCACAGGACACTTTGGGCGGGATTTAATGGCCCCTCGCTTGTCCCAAAACTGCAAAATCCCACCCAAGATCAACAGACCTTTCTGTGGTCCACCCCTCACCTGCTCCAATTCCCAAGGCGGGTGAGACAGTAAAATTCTGGCCATTGGGTGGGATTTTCCAGCCACGCTCGCCCCAAGACCGGCAATTTCTGCCCGCGGTCAATAGACTTTTGCATGGTCCGTATCCCACCCTCCCCAGCTATGATTCCCTTACTGGAAAGATGAGAAAATTCCACCCATTGTCTTGGTTCAGTTATTTCTGGAAATTTCTTTGCCATCTTAATGAAAAATAGTCAATTAGAAAAAAGGTGCTGGCTAATGTTTTTATAGGAACTTGCAACTCCACTGAATTCCTTTTGGAGCAGTGCTGAGCTACTTAAAACTAAGCTTAGTTTTGTCGCTGGCGTGGACTCCAGACCAGTATACATCCAAAACTACTTTGTTTTTTCAATGTTTAATTCATTCTAAATCCAGCCACTTTAAGTTACAATCAAGCCCTTTGTGTCTCTTGAAGTTGAAGCAAAGAGGGTACAATAAAGAGGCAAAAAATCTTATGTTCTGCAGTGCCTGTTTCTGCCAGTAACAGAGGTTATGTAGATGAAGCAATCAGGGACAAAATTAGAGGTTTGGTTTCTGTCTGGCCAACGGGGTATCACCCACCAGCCAAGAGTTGTCAGCAAATCAGAGACCAGCAGCTTTCCAATAGTGTTGGTGGACAGTTGGTGGCAAAGGTCAAAGATCACCAAGAGACCCCCACACTAAAAATGAACGAAGGTGGGATGATGTAGGGGGAGAGGGGGGCTGTAGGTGAGTCAGAGGCAAGGATGGGCAGACTAGCTTTCAGCGGTTTCCTGGCATCCTCACCTTCCTGATGTCCTGCCCCTCAATCTGTGCCCAGCCACATGGACCCCCCCCCAAGGTGTGCTGGGCAGTCATCCAAGGGCAAGTGAAAACTGTGGGCCATCCGTTCAACCCATAGGTAACCACTAAATTGTGGCAACATGCTTGAGGTATACACTTTTGTAAGGGGCAGGGAGGGAATAGACAGGGGGAACCTGTTTCCCATGACTGTGAGCTCAAAAACCAGGGTGGGGGTGGGGGGGGGGGGGGGGGAGGTGTCACAGATTTAAGAGAAGTGACAGAAGGTGTAGAAGGGACTTGAGGAAAAACACAGAGGGTGGTGGGCTTCTGGAATTTGCTGCTTGAGTTGGTGGGGGCAGAGACCCTAAACTCACCTAAAACGTAACTGGATCTGCACTTTTAAGTGCTGTAAATTGCAGGGCTATGGGCCGGGTTCAGGAAGATGGGATTAGAAAGGGCACCTGGGTATCTTTGGATCTGCATGGTCAGGATGGGCCAAATGGCCTCCTTCTATGCTATATTATGTCAATGGTTCTATAATAGGTGTCATTTTGCTCATAAATGAGCCCAGTTGATATCATGCTGCCCTGGACAGGAATCCCATGTCAGAACCTTCTATTTTCTGATTTAATTAAGTGACGTTTTATCATCTCTGGGTGAATCTCCAATGATTAAGTAGGTCCAGCCATCATGCACTCATTGCAACAGGCCAGATTAATTCCAGCCCAATAACTTTTCAATGTTTAAAATGTTTAGCAAGGCCCAGCATTCATCTATCGTATCGATATTGTAGAATCAAAAACATGATTTCCATTCATTTAATTTACACGCTTATTTTTATTGAAGTCAATTGTCTTGAATTGTAAAATAATATTACTGGATTTGAGCAAGTATGCATGAACAGAACATCAACTTAGCCATATTTTTAAATCAGACCACCCTAATCTCTTGAAACAATTAAGAGCCATTCTGACTGAGACAATGTTGTTCACCAGATACAGAAAGCTTATGGGAACCCAAGAGACATTGAATGGGCGATAAAAGACATGGATATTTATTTACTGCAGGTAAAAAAAAATACTGTGTATGTATGGAAATTAAGTAAGGCTAATCAATGTTATTTTTCTTACATATACATATAATTTTCAAAATGTATTTGTTCATGCTATGGCACTGTTATGATGGTTTTCTTGTTGTATTTGAAACAATTGGCCCCCTCAAGCAGCCAGACAAAGTCACAGAGTGGTTTCAAGATGATTTATTCAAAGAAGACTATAACTATAGGACTCTGAATGAAGCCATTCAGACCATTTAGAGAGAAAAAATCAGAAATACATAGGCAATTATAGGTTCAAGTCTTATTACACGTAATCAGCATATGCCAATAGATGTATAGGAGTTATTATTATCCGATCATAGCTAAAGGGCAGCATGGTGGCACAGTCGTTGGCATTGCTGCCGCACAGCGCCAGGGACCCAGATTTGATTCCTGGCTTGGGTTGCTGTCTGTGCAGAATCTACATATCTTCCACTTGTCTGTGTGGGTTTCCTCTGGGTGCTTTGGTTTCCTCCCACAGTCCCAGAGAAGTGCTGGTTAGGTGCATTAGCCACGCTAAATTCTCCCTCAGCGTACCTGAACAGGTGCCGGAGTGTGGCGATTAGGGGATTTTCACAGTAACTTCATTGCAGTGTTAATGTAAGCCTACTTAAGAACATAAGAAATAGGAGCAGGAGTAGGCCATCCAGCCCTTCGAGCCTGCCCCGCCATTCAATAAGATCATGGCTGATCTGTCGCTGCTCAGTTCCACTTTCCCGCCCTCTCCCCATAACCCTTAATCCCCTCTCCTATCAAAAACCCATCAACCCGCATCTTAAAAATATTTAGCGAGGCAGCCTCCACCACTTCAACGGGCAGAGAATTCCAGAGATTCACCACCCTTTGAGTGAAGAAGTTCCTCCTCAACTCCGTTCTAAACCGCCCCCCTTTTATCTTGAGGCTGTGCCCCCTAGTCCTACTGTCTTTTTTGAGCGGGAAGAGTCTTTCCACCTCTATCTTATCATTCCCATTCATCATCTTATACGTCTCAATGAGATCTCCCCTCATTCTTCTAAACTCTAAAGAGTACAAGCCCAGTTTATTCAGCCTCTCCTCATAGCTCAACCCCGTCAACTCCGGTATCAGCCTAGTAAACCTCCTCTGCACTCCCTCCAAGGCCAAAATATCTTTGCGCAGGTGCGGCGCCCAAAACTGCACACAGTACTCCAGCTGTGGCCTCACCAACGCCCTATATAGCCGCAGCAAGACCTCCCTACTTTTATATTCAATCCCCTTCGCTATGAAGGCCAGCATCCCATTCGCCTTCCTGACCACCTGCTGCACCTGCAAGCTGGGTTTTTGTGACTCATGCACAAGGACCCCGAGGTCCTTCTGCACCGTCGCCTGCTGCAGTTTTTCGCCCCGTAAGTAATAGTCCTTCCTACCATTCTTCCTACCAAAGTGGACCACCTCACACTTGCCAACATTAAATTCCATTTGCCATTTCCTGGCCCATTCGCCCAGCCTATCTAGATCCTTCTGCAGACTCTCCACACCCTCCGCACAATTTGCCTTTCCCCCAATCTTGGCGTCATCAGCAAATTTCGACACCCTACACTCGGTTCCCTCCTCCAGATCATCTATATAAATGGTAAAAAGCTGAGGCCCCAGCACCGACCCCTGGGGCACTCCACTAGTCACCATCCGCCAATCCGAATAGCACCCGTTGACCCCCACTCTCTGCCTCCTATTTGACAACCAATCCTCTATCCACGCTAACACCCTACCCCCAACTCCATGTCCCTCAACTTTCTGCAATAATCTCTTGTGAGGCACTTTGTCAAACGCCTTCTGAAAATCTAGAAAGACCACATCCACCGGCTCTCCTCTATCCACCGCCCTAGACACATCCTCATAGAACTCCAGTAAATTTGTCAGACACGACTTCCCTTTCATGAAACCGTGCTGCGTCTGCTCTATCAAGCAATTCCCTTCAAGATGCCTCGCAATTTCCTCCTTAATGACAGATTCTAACATTTTACCTACCACAGACATTAAACTAACCGGCCTATAATTCCCCGCCTTTTGCCTGGCACCCTTCTTAAACAACGGCGTAACATTAGCCGTTTTCCAATCATCCGGCACTTCCCCGGAATCCAGCGACGTCTGGAAAATAACCAACAAGGCATCCACTATCACCTCTGCCATTTCTTTCAGAACCCTCGGATGCATTCCATCCGGTCCTGGGGACTTGTCCACAATCAGCCCCTCCAGCCTGTCGAGCACCGCCTTTCTAGTAACAGTAATGTCATTAAGACCCTCCAGTCCTACCACCTTTCCATCGCTAACACCCGGCAAATTATTCACGTCCTCCTCCGTGAAGACAGAAACAAAAAAGTTATTCAATACCTTAGCCATATCCCCATCCCCTACCACTAGGTCCCCTTTCTCATCCACTAAAGGACCAACATTCACCCTAGCCAGCCTCTTCCTTTTTATATATTTATAAAAACTCTTGCTATCCTTTTTTATATTAAGCGCTAGCCCAGCTTCATAGTTTCTCCTACCCTTCTTTATCAACTTCTTTGTCAATCTTTGTTGACATTTAAACCTCTCCCAATCCTCTTCTCGCCCACTACTCTTAGCTACTCTAAACGCCTCCGCTTTTAATTTAACACTTTCCTTCACCTCCTTCATTATCCACGGCTTATTACCTCTCCTCCTACAGTCCTTTTTGACCATCGGAATAAATTTCCGCTGAGCACCAAGAAAGATCTCCTTAAAGATCCTCCACTGCTCCTCAACAGACCCTCCCTCCAACGCGCTCCCCCATTCCACATTCGCCAATTCTTCTCTCATCCTACCGTACTCTCCTCTATTCAAACAAAGGATGCGTGTCCGGGAACCCACTTTTTCCTCCTCCATCTGCACCAGAAACTCCACCATACAATGATCACTCTCCCCAAGAGAGTGACTTGTGACTAATAAATAAACTTTAAGGTTACATCATACATACATAAGGGTATAAAATCTAATTAAAACTTGTGCACATTATATCACCAAGAAATGATAGCTATATCTCTGACCAATGCTAGCTTAAGCTCCGTTTCTATTGCTCCTTGTTCTAATGGGCAGGCATGAACTGCAGCTGTACATCGTTCAATTAGATGCTCCTTCACTCTTATCAAACCTGTTATTTACACATAGCTTTCCCTGTGTGATTGAGGTTCAGCTTGCAGCTTATGTGATTATTAATCCTTTGAATTTAACGTTTTTGAGGGGTAGGATGTTTCAGCATCAATTATTTTCTGTATTTTCACAAAAGATCCATGGAAAGCCTGTGTGATAACTTGAAGGCGACATGTTGTGGCTTGAAGTTATTAATGGGTTTATTCCCGATGGTAAATAAAAATACGTACAAACAGGGGTTTGACAGAATTGAATACATGGCTGTTCTCCACTCTACCCTGCCTCAAATAAGGTATCTCCCCAATCCATGCA
Source organism: Carcharhinus amblyrhynchos (assembly GCF_965287045.1). Classification (NCBI taxonomy): domain Eukaryota; kingdom Metazoa; phylum Chordata; class Chondrichthyes; order Carcharhiniformes; family Carcharhinidae; genus Carcharhinus; species Carcharhinus amblyrhynchos. The sequence continues at coordinate 15,221,355 of NC_137327.1, forward strand.
CCTTTGCACTTGATTGGCTCAGCTTCCCGCTCTGCCATTCCCCCTAGGCCCTCCACCCCTATGCCCTGCCCTCATATGCCCCACCCCCTTGGCACTGCCCCATGCCAAAGTCAGGCTGCTAGTTCCCCAAAAGTGGGCAGCTACTGCAATCTCCACTGGAGTGAAACACTCTGATGGGCTGGGAGATGCTTGCGGGCCCAGAGTCTTTAGTCCTGGGCCCACTAATTGTATTTAAATTATATTTAAATGACCATGTAAATGGCCTTTTTGCCTCCCCGCTGATACCTGGCGTGGACTGGATGCTGCCAGAAATCTGGCACTGGGAGACACGAGCAGGGCGTGGATGCTTACGTGAACCCTGCAAATCAGCCGAGAAGCTCTCGACCCCCTGCACTTAAAAACTAGTGCAGCAGGAAGGGAGAATCGCGGTCGAGATTTGGTTGAGTGCCAAATTCTCTGTGCTTGCTGCCAGTTGGCGGAGTGTATGACATTGGAGAACTCTGGCCAGTATCTGCTCGCACTACCTGTAATCCCCATGACTTGCCTGGGCTTGTAAAACCTGACTTATTGTCCTGTCTGGAAACAATGCACATTTCTTTAACCTATGATAATGCTATCTCCACTCACATTGTCTGCATCTTTAAGACTTGAATAGCAGATTAGCTGTAAAGACTTGCATTCTAATCAGTATTCTGTAAACTGTGTGTGTCTTTATATGCCCTTCTCTGATCAGAACCTCCCACGCACATGATGAAGGAACACCTTTTCCGAGAGCTTGTGAGATTACTATCAAATAAGTTGGTTGGACTCTAACCTGGTGTTGTGAGACTTTTTACCATGTTTACCCCAGTCCAACGCTGGCATCTCTATATCAACAGTATCTCTTTCCTATGGTGCAACATTCAAAATTGAACAATGTGTTTGAGATGGGTTTGAGAATGGATCTATAGTAGCTGAATGACTGAAGAATCACTTTCTCATTTTTGAATCCCAATCCCCTTGAGATAAAGGCCAACATTCCATTAGTATATTTGATTACTTTTTCTACCTGAGCATTAATTTATATTGATTTATGCATATATACATCCAAATCCTTTTGCTTCTCCAACTTGCCAACCATCTCAATACTAAGAAGATATTCCAATTTGTCTTTTTAAGGCCCCTGAGGGACACCGGTTGTCACATCCTTTTAATCGAAGAATGTTCCTTTTATCCCTAGGTTGTGTCTTCTCCCTCCCCAACAATAATCAACACACATCACAAGGTTACCTCTGACACAGAACTTCTCTCCCAGGGTTGGTGATAGCTCACTGGTATTATCGCTAAACTATTAATCCAGAAACTCAACTAAAGTTCTGGGACCTGGCTTCGAATCCCACAATGGCAAATGGTGGAATTTGAATTCAACAAACAAAATCTGGAATTAAGAATCCACTGATGATCATGAAACCATTGTTGATTGTTGAGTACTGTGTGCAGTTTTGGGCGCCGTAATTACGCAAGGATATTTTGGCCTTGGAGGGAGTGCAGAGGAGGTTTACTAGGCTGATACCGGAGTTGAGGGGGTTGAGCTATGAGGAAAGGCTGAATAAACTAGGCTTGTACTCGTTAGAGTTTAGAAGAATGAGGGGAGATCTCATTGAGACGTATAAGATGATGAATGGGATGGATAGGATAGAGGTGGAGAGACTCTTCCCGCTCAGAAAGGATAGTAGGACTAGGGGGCACAGCCTCAAGATAAAGGGGGGGCGGTTTAGAACGGAGTTGAGGAGGAACTTCTTCACTCAAAGGGTGGTGAATCTCTGGAATTCTCTGCCCGTTGAAGTGGTGGAGGCTACCTCGCTAAATATTTTTAAGACGCGGGTTGATGGGTTTTTGATAAGAGAGGGGATTAAGGGTTATGGGGAGAGGGCGGGAATGTGGAACTGAGCCACGACAGATCAGCCATGATCTTATTGAATGGTGGGGCAGGCTCGAAGGGCTAGATGGCCTACTCCTGCTCCTATTTCTTATGTTCTTATGTTCTTATGATTGTCGAAAAATCTCATCTGGTTCACCAATGTCCTTTAGGGAAGGAAATCTGCCATCCTTATCCGGTCTGGCCTACATGTGACTCTAGAGCCGTGTGGTTGACTTTCAACTGCCCTTGGGCAACTAGGGATGGTCAATAAATGCTGGCCAGCCAGTGACACCCCATATCCCACGAATGAATTAAAAAAATTATTCCAATATTAATCATCTATCTGAGAAATCTGATCACAATCTCAGTGTTTGAATATGCAAAGAAATTGTTTTCGTGGAATGACGATGACATTACAGACACGATTCAAAATTCGCTGTCAGTAAATGATTTTCACGTTATTATTTATTTTAATCAGGCTAGGCCAGTGACGACTCTTAACGCTGAATCTGAATTTGAGCTGATGCATGAGTTTGACTCTGCATTGTGCACAGACTACATCTACCTGACGACCTTGAACACCAGGTACGTAGCTACTTCTTCATTTTATTGTTCAGCCTCTGTTGTTTAATTAATTGTGGTAATTTTAATCTGGGGAAGTTAACATCAAAGTGGAAAATCGAAACCTCAATGACCAGCTGCGGTAGTCTTTGTAAATATCTACTTGAAAATGTAAAGCTCAATTTGAATCATAAGTAAATGAACAGGGGTTGCTGGCTAATAGTTCCTATGTATTATTGAACCGCATTTTGGCTTCCCCCCAATCTGCTATTTCAACCAAGATTTCTGGCCTCTTTAGTGGCTGGGGAAAGTGTTTGGAGGGGGGGGTGTACCTAGATGACAAAAAACCTATTTCTTGTCAGTCGTCTGCTGATGCTGCATATTTCAACAGGGTTCACAGAACCACAGGCTACCACAGTGCAGAAGAGACCCTTCAGCCCATCGGGTCTGCACCCACACGAGAAAGGTCTTGACCTGCCCACCTAATCCCACTCGCCAGCACTTGGCCCATAACCTTGAATGCCATGGCATGCCAAGTACTCATCCAGATACTTGTTAAAGGATGCGAGGCATTTCACTTCCACCCCATCCCAGGCAGCGCACTCTAGACTGTCACCACCCTCTGGGTAAAAAAAATCTTTTCCTCAAATCCCTCCTAAACCTCTCATCCCCTCACTTTTAACTTGTGTCTCCTTGTAGCTGACCCTTCAACTAAGCAGTTGAACAGCTGCTCTCTATCCATCCTCTCCATGCCCCTCATAATCTTATTGGAATAAGAGAACGCGTTGTGAATTTTTAGGGCCTGTAACTATAAATCCAAGCTGACCAAAAGCAACACCATAAAAGATTAATTAGTGCCATATGTTACTATATTGAGATAGAAATACGTAACAATTGCACCTCAATAAACAGTGTAAAACACTGTTCTGATGTTTAGTGTAACAAAGTCCAAAGATGTGTGACTTAGGTTGATTGGCCATGCTAAATTGATCCTTAATGTCAGGAGGATATAAATAAAGTTTATTTGTTAGTCACAAGTAAGACTTACATTATTGCAATGAAGTTATTGCGAAATTCCCCTAGTTGCCACATTCTGGCACCTAATTGGGTCAATGCACCTAACCAGCACGTCTTTCAAACAGTGAGAGGAAACCAGAGCACCTGGAGGAAACCCAGACTGTGACCCAAGCCAGGAATCGAACTCAGGTCCCTAGCACTGTGAGGCAGCAATTTCCCTATAGAAATTGGAGAGGAGAGGTTACAGGGATATGGACTGGGTGGGATTGTTTTATGCGCAGACGCAATGGGCCGAATGGCCTCTTTCTGCACTGCAGAGATTCTATGATTCTAAAACATTTGAGTGATGTCTGAACATTTTGGATGTTGCAGTGAAATTTTGCCAGGAGCTATTACACCTCTAACTCTGAGCACCTATGTCCATGCTGCTGACTATGCCCTACAGGTGAGTTTTACTGATGTGTGTGAAAGAATAGAAGCTCAGTTGAATGCATCGGAGGGCCTGATTAAAACAAGGAACACCCATTACCTGCCGCAGTTAAGTATTGACTGAGTTGAAGCGTTTGGAAGTATGTTAGACACTTGCTTCTGTGAGCTGGAAGATAACAGTTTGGGATCCTGCTCCAACGATAGGGCAGCACAGCAGCACAGTGGTTAGCACTACTGCTTCACAGCTCCAGGGACCTGGGTTCGATTGCCAGCTTGGGTCACTGTCTGTGTGGAGTCTGCACATTCCCTTCGTGTCTGCGTGGGTTCCCTCTGGGTATTCCGGTTCCCTCCCACAGTCCAAAGATTTGCGGGTTATGCCAACTTGTCCCTTAGTGTCCTGAGAGGTGTAGGTTAGAGGGATTAGTGAGTAAATATGTAGGGATATGGGAGTATGGCCTGGGTGGGATTGTGGTCGGTGCAAACTTGATGGGCTGAATGGCCTCCTTCTGCACTGGAGGGTTTCTATAATTTCTAATCCATGCTGCAGAAAAAATCTGCATGTGCTTTGAATTGAAATTTGATCCAACACTTGAATCTTGCACTACACTAAAAGGTACTTTCCATTTTAGAGACTGAATCTTCTCTAAGAATCAAAGCAATTCATTGCATAGACTGAATATCATAGAATAGAATTCCTACAGTACAGAAGAAGGCCATTTGGCCCATCAAGCCTGCACTGACAACAATCTCAAGGGGCAAAGTGCTAAAGCCTAAGGGGTGCATGGGGGGCAGAGTCAGCCTGCTGGGGTGTGGGGTGGACTGTGTCTGACAGTAGTGGTGTGAGGGGGGGATCAGGAGATTGGGTCGGTGGGGGAAAGCCTGGGCATGTTTGGAGGGGGGCCAGTAATCGGGCTGTGAGCAGCTTGGCGGGGAGGGCAGCAATTGTGGGTTGCAGAGCTGGCCAGCAATTGGGAAGCTGGTAGACAGTGACCGCTACACATTGTGCCGATCCCCGTGCTGACAGATCAGCACATGCGCAGTGGCCCACTCAGCGTTATGCTGCCGGCCTCTCCAGCAGGAATAGGCCCTGCACCCCGCTTTTAGAACTGATTTCACGCTGAGGCACTCTGCAGTGCACAGAGTGTGAGAGATTCATTTTGAAATTCCCGCTGAAAGAGAAGTAGGATTTGCTCCAGTTTTTTACGCAAATTATACACTTCGAATTATCTTGGAAGAATCACCGCTTGATGTCAAATTGGGCAGGTGTCCCACACAACAAGGGGAGCGAGATGGGAGGAGAAACAGGAAATAAACTGACCATTAAATATGGATAGTGTTGATGTTTTCTGGTACAAGAATTTTTGAATATACTTTAATATGTACTAATTTTAAATATAAATTAATTTTAATATATATTAATTTAAATATAATTTTAATTTGTATTAATTTGAATATATATTAATTTTAAATTCTTTCATGGAATGTGGATGTTGCTGGCGAGATAAGCTTATTGCTCATCCCTAATTGTCCCCCCCCCCCCCGTTACAGAAAAAGTATTTTCTCCAGAAATATGTCACAAAATGTAACAACGCTGATATTTTCCCTGTGTTGTTCAATTAGGAGTTAATGAACAAACTCGGAGTAGTACACCACGTATTTCCTTATGGTTCTTCTACCTTAAATACCTGCTGTGGCCATTTGTTCATGAACCTATCGGTAAGTTTCAAAGTGATAGTGGGTAAAATTGTTCTGGGACTGTCCAATTCCATGCGTTTATTTTTGATGTTCGTCATTGAGGAGTATTATTAATTAACAAGAATTCCTCAATTGCGTTTTTTCCCCAAACGGAAGCATTTGTCATTTCACTTCCAAATCAAAATTAATTGAATCAAAGTTCTTTGTAATGTTTCCAGATCAGAATTTTCTGACTGGAGGCATACTAAATAAGCGTGAACGTTTGGAGAGATAAGGCAGCAGTTACAAACACAAAGCAACGGGTTAGGGTTAACGTACGTTGATCAGACTGAAGAAGGGTTCGGAGTAGTTTATCCCAGATGTAAAAGCAGAATTTGTTATCCATGGGGGGGCGGGGGATTGATTTGGATCTGGGTGTCAGGAGCACATTCTGCTGATGATGTAAAGGTTGGGGGGGATTTGGAAACCATTGAATAGCTTCTGACCTGTGTTCTGGGTAGACAGACGCATGAGGTGTTGCAGTTTGGATGAAACAGGGATAAACTCCAAGGAATGATGGTGAAGTGTTCGAAGGAGCAAGGAGAAGCTCAGGAAAACAAGTAGTGTAAAGGGTCAGTGTTCAGAACTGGGTCACCCATTTTCCTTCCTTTCATAGTATTGCTTACCTGGGGGCAGGTGAGAAGGAAGACCAAGAAGTTTGATAGCCACTGAGGCAGCCCGGTGGCACAGTCAAAGGACAAAGAACAAAGCAAATTACTGCACAGGAACAGGCCCTTCAGCCCTCCAAGCACTGACCCTGCCCAACTGAACTAAAACCCCCCTACCCTTACAGGGACCATATCCTTCAATTCCCATTCTATTCGTGTATTTGTCAACACTCCCCTTAAAAGTCATTACCATATCAGCTTCCACTATCTCCCCCGGGAACGAGTTCCAGGCACCCATTATTCTCTGTGTAAAAAAACCTGCCTCGTACATCTCCTTTAAACCTCGCCCCTCACATCTTAAACCTTTCCCACTATCAATTGACTTTTCCACCCTGGGAAAAAGCTTCTGACTACCCACTCTGTCCGGTGAGCCTTACTTCTGTTGTGGGCAAAGTTTTGGTAAGAATTATAAGAGATAGGATTTATAATCATCTAGAGAGAAATAAATTGATTAGGGATAGTCAACACGGTTTTGTGAAGGGTAGGTCGCGCCTCACAAAACTTATCGAGTTTTTTGAAAAGGTGACCAAAGAGTGGATAAGGTTAAGGCAGTTGTCATGGTGTATATGGATTTTAGCAAAGCATTTGATAAGGTTCTCCATGGTAGGCGACTGCAGAAAATGCAGATGCATGGGATTGAGGGTGATTTAGCAGTTTGGAACAGGAATTGGCTAGCTGATAGAAGACAGAGGGTGGTGGTTGATGGGAAATATTCAACCTGGAGTTCAGTTACAAGTGGTGTACCTCAGGGATCTGTTTTGGGGGCACTGCTGTTTGTCATTTTTATAAATGACCTAGATGAGGGTGTAGAAGGATGGGTTAATAAATTTGCTGACAACACCAAAGTCGGAGGAGTTGTAGACAGTGAGGACGGATGTTACAGTTTGCAGAGGGACATAGATAAGCTGCAGAGCTGGGCCGAGAGGTGGCGAATGGAGTTTAATGCGGAAAAGTGTGAGGTGATTCACTTTGGTAAGAGTGAGAGGAGCACAGAATATAGGGCTAATGGAAGGACTCTTGGTAGTGTTGACGAGCAGAGAGATCTCAGGGTACATGTGCATAGGTCCCTGAAAGTTGGCATCCAGGTTGATAAGGTTGTTAAGAAGGCGTACAGTGTGTTAGTTTTTATTGGTAGAGGGATTGAATTTCAGAGCCGTGAGGTCATGTTGCAACTGTACAAAACTCTGGTGCAGCTACACTTGGAGTATTGCATACAGTTCTGGTCACCACATTATAAGAAGGATTTGGAGGCATTGGAAAGGGTGCAGAGGATGTTGCCTGGTATGGTGGGAAGGTCTTATGAGGAAAGGCCGAGGGACTTGAGGTTATTTTCGTTAGAGAGAAGAAGGTTAAGAGGTGACCTAATTGAGGCATACAAGATGATCAGAGGGTTAGATAGGGTGGATAGTGAGAGCCTTTTTCCTCAGATGGTGATGGCTAACATGAGGGGACATAGCTTTAAATTAAGGGGTGGTAACTATAGGACGGATGTTTAGGTTAGAGGGTCATTAGATTGACTACCTTCTCCAACTGCATTGCCACTTTCAGTGACCTGTGTACCTGTACACCCAGATCCCTTTGCCTATCAATACTCTTAAGGGGTCTGCCATTTACTGTATATTGCCTATCTGTATTAGACCTTCCAAAATGCATTACTTCACATTTGTCCAGATTAATCTCCATCTGCCATCTCTTCGCATAAGTCTCCAACTGATCTATATCCTGCTGTATCCTCCGATGGTCCTCATCATTGTCCGCAAATCCACCAACCTTTGTGTCGTCCGCAAACTTACTGGTCAATCCAGTTACATTTTCCTCCAAATCATTTATATACATTACAAACAGCAAAAGTCCCAGCACTGATCCCTGAGGAATGCTACTTGTCACAGCCCTCCATTCAGAAACACACCCTCCACTGCTACCTTCTGTCTTTTTTGACTGAGCCAGTTTTGTATCCACGTTGCCAGCTCACCTCTGATCTCATGCGACCTTACCTTCTGCACCAGTCTGCCATGAGGGACCTTGTCAAAAGCCTTACTGGAGTCCTTGTAGAAAACATCCACTGCCTCACCCTCATCAATCATCTTCGTCGCTTCCTCGAAAAAGTCCATCAAGTTCATGAGACACGACCTCCTCTTCACAAAACCATGTTGCCTCTCACTAATATGTCTACTTATTTCCAAGTGGGAATAAATCCTGTTTCAAAGAATCCTCTCCAATAGTTTCCCTAACGCTGATTGCTTTGATTGCTCTGGCCTGTAATTACCTGGATTATTCTTTCTATCCTTCTTAAACAAAGGAACAACATTCGCTATTCTCCAATCCTCTGGGACCTCCCCTGTAATCAGTCGTGGGGTGGCATGGTGGCACAGTGGTCAGCACCAGGGACCCAAGTTCGATTCCCAGCTTGGGTCATGGTCTGTGTGGAGTTTGCACATTCTCCCTATGTCTGTGTGGGTTCCCTTGAGGTGCTCTGGTTTCCTTCCACAGTCCAAAGATGTACGGGTTAGGTGGATTGGCCATGCTAAATTGCCTCATAGTGTCAGAGGGACTAGCTAGGGTAAATGCATAGAGTTGTGAGGATAGGGCCTAAGTGGGATTGTGGTTGGTGCAGACTTGACGGGTCAAATAGCCTCCTTCTGCACTGTATGATTCTGTGAAGCTATTTGTCTGGCTCTCCCCAAACCACTGTCAGATTTTCTTCTACTACAGAGAAAAAAACCACTGCCTCCTCTGGTCAAACAAGTTACTCTACGACACAAAGAGATGCATCATAAACAGAACAATCACATCCTATACTATCATTCCTCATGCCCACATCTGTTTTCTCTGTTCATTTATCAACTGCTGATCACCATGGTTTCAACTTCTTAAATATTCACTCCGACAGTGGAGATGTCCAGACCACTGCTTGAGACGCACTGTAATTTCCACCAAGTGCCAGAGCCACAATGACACTCACATGAGTAGGCACATTAAAATAATTGGGAGTTCCAGGAAGCTTCAAGCTTTTGATTCTGATTGGCATAATGGCTTATAGAAACTTGTATTTATATAGTTGTTTTAACTTTGCACACAAGGCAATTCAAGAGTTTCATGAAATTAAATTTGACACAAAGCCACATGAAGGAAAATTGGACAGGCATTTGGTCCGAGTGTTAGGTTTTAATGAGCCACTTCAAGGAGAAAAGGGGGGCATGGAGGTAGAAAGCTTTAGGGAGGGAATTCCAAAGCTTATGGCCGTGGAAGCTGGAAGTCAGGGATATGCTCAGGTTGGATTAGAGGAGTGCAGACGCCTCAGTGCGTTGTGTGGCAGACGGAGTTTACAGAAATGAAGAGAGGGGTGTGGGTGGGAAGGCCATGAGCAGGTTTCAAAGCAGCAAAGGAACTTTTAAAATCGAGGCGTTGGGGGCTAATGTATGTCAGCAAGCACAAGGTAATGTTTGAACAGGAATTAGTGCAAGTTGCAACAATACTTTCAATTACAAACGCACAAGTTTATCCAGCATAAAATATGCACCGAAACCTTATACAATAGCGTTTTTGGAATATGCATTATTTACTGGGTTGCCAGCGTACACAAATTTTGCCACCTTTGCTTTATTATAGCTAGTGAGATTTCACTTGATTCTCAGCCTGCTACCAGGGTGTTACAGTTGCCTCTTGACATTTCACTTCCATCGAAATGACAAGTTGAAAACTTACCTCTGAAATTACTGAAATGACATTTGGGTTCCTTATTCACTCTTGTTCTTTCCAAGTGATAAATATTGCATCTGGCTCACAACTATCTTGAAGAACTGATCCAGCCGTATAGAAAGAAGTGAAAAACTTCACAAGTGAAGGAAGTGATGGTATGTCTCCACATGCCCTCTTCTGTACCCACCCTGGAACACCACCACCTGGTATTTCCCTTCTAAACCACTGTCTTGGAAATATATCGCCATTCCTTCACTGCCATTGGGTCAAAATCCTGGAACTCTCTCCCTAACAGCACTGTGGGTCTCCTTCACCTCAGGGTCTGCAGCGGTTCAAGAAGGCATCTCACCACCACTGTCTCAAAAGCAACTAGGAATGGGCAGTAAATGCTGAGCTAGCCAGTGATGCCCACACCCTATAAATTAATCAAAAATGAACTCTTTAATCTCTGAAAGAATATTCACACGACTGATTTGCCACATTACATATTGTGTAAAGGTGACAATAATATTCTTAACTCACACCAACTGCCTCAGACAACCTCCAAAGCATCTTCCTCCACATTTACATCTTAGCAGTCCTCACATCTCTCACTCCAGCTTTCCCATTATGATTGCTACACTGCATAACCCTGAGCCTCACTTATCCTTGCACATGCAAAATCTTCTGTCTCTTTAGCTTTAGAAAAAAAAGTATAAAGGAGGGGAAAATTAAATCAACTGCATCAGAAATGTACACTAAAAAAAATCCATCTAGGAAACATCCATCTACTTGGGCAACTTTGCAAGTGAGGCCTGACCACTTCAATTATGTAAGATTAGAACTATCGAAAAACTGATGAAAACGTGTATTCATAATTATGACATGGTGTAACATCAGCCAAAATGTGGAAGATGAGGAAATTCAGAGCAATGTCTTTTGACACCCTACCTTCAGTGGAAATCAATCCAATCGACAATTATTCATAAGCGGCTGACATTATTAAAATCAAGTTTCAATAGCAAAAATAATCAAATAGTTCTTAAGTTCATAAGATATAGGAGTAGAGTCATTGTCTATCTTTGCCTGGCCTGGGGCTTTAATTCTGCCTGTCCGTTTACTGATGGTTCTTTATTTGTGGTTCTAATTTCCTGTTTCCAGTCAATATCCTTTAGCTATTTCATCATTTTTATCTCTTGTAGTCAGTGCAATTTTCAATAGCTCAGTGGAGTGTGGTTAAGGTGCGTCCGTACAGGGTGCCACAGGCAGTTCGTGTCCTGAAATTCAACCTTGACCTCCACTAATTTAGGAACGCCAACTGCAGACCAAAGATTTACCCAGACTCTTTTGCATATAATCATATGGTGTCCCAAGCAGAGGGCACATATTATTTTCAAAACATACTGCATGGCTAAGATTATTTCTCTTATTTGCACAGAATGGGCCCCTGTGTATGTCACTTCTAGCCAGTGTAAATGAGCCACACATTGTGAGTTAATTGGTTGTATTAAATAGGTTGTTCATGTAGCTATTAGCACACTCAGTGCTGTTCAGCAAGTGCTGCCCAATTACGGAATCACATCTAACAGTAGGTGTTTTGATTTTAGCTTTGCCAGTGCCAGCTGGTTGAGTGTGATCTGTACTTTTCCTGTTATGAACAACAGAACAGACATGCTCTGTAATTTGAATAGCCAGTCACTGAGATTTATAGCCTTCATAGCTGGCAACGCACTAGCTAATAGTTCTGTTGCTCTCTCCATGGCAAAGCTTCAGTCAATCAGAGCTGATTTAACAATTAATCAGCATCCTTTGTCCTGATGAGTGCAAGACAAATCTCTTTAGCAGTGTCTCTCGTTTCAGCAATATTCAAGTTCTGTGCTATCACGTGTCTACTCCATTTATCAGGCACTTATCTTTTAAGTTTGGATAGAACTGGCATAATCATTAACAGTAATATATTGAAATTCAGCATTTGGATTTTCCCTTAATGGCCCCTGAATTGGTCACTATAACTTTGGCAGAAGATTGGTGGAAGGCCTTGGATGTAACTGAGATGTCTATTGGTCTTTTTCAGCTAATTGGAAGAATTTCCCAAGTAAATTCCCAGCAATGTGTTGAAAATCTCCCCGTTCATCCACTGCAATGCCGAAGACTTTTTAAACTTGGTCTAGCATTGATGACAAATACTCTGTAGGGCAAGCAAAATTCAAGATTACCTCCCATAAGCACTTACACAGCCCTGGTATCTTCAAGTTACTTGTGCTCACAAATTCTCTGTTTGTTTTGTTGTGATGTGTATTTGTAGTTGTTTTACTTCAGTGTAAAAGCAGTGGCGGAACCATCCCATTAATATATCTTAATGTTGCCTTTAAAATTGCAATGTCACACAAGATCCAATAGCAATCGTTGTTTATACACAATAAAGGTCAAATGAACGACCAGTCACGAGGGGACATAGGTTCAAGGTGAGGAGGCACGAGGTTAAGGGGGAGGATGTGGGGAAAAACCTTTTTACCCAGAGAGTGGCGAAGGTCTGGACTGCGCTGCCTGGGAGGGTGCTGAAGCCAGGTTGCCTCACATTCCTTTAAAAGTACCTGCATGAGCACTTGCATGTCATAACACTCAAGGCTATGGGCCAAGTGCTGGCTAGTGGGATTAGGTGGGAGTTCAGGTGTTTCTAATGTGTCAGAGTGGACTCGATGGGCCGACGGTCCTCTTCTGCACTGTATGATCCTATGATTCTATAAATATAATCCAAGGTAATTTGTTTTGTTCCATAGACCATCTATAAAGCAACAGAGTGTCATCTGTTAACGGAGAAGAGCGATTTTGACTTTTCTATACGGGGAGAAGTAAGTTTTGAATGATTGTATTTAAAACCAATACAATTGATATTTACAATCACTTGTTGATGAACTGAAGTGGATTTGTAGCACAAATTGTCAAAGGCATCAATAATGAAATGCCATTCAACTATTCCATTCAAACTTGGGGAAAACCTACACGGAATCAGAAATTCAGGCAACAGCTATGAATAGCTTCCCAAGTAAGGTTAAACATTTACTCTGAGAGAGAGCAAATTTGATTACTGGATGTGTGATTCATAAATGAACTGTTAACAGATGTTGTTTTAAATAAGCTATTTTCACCAGCTGCTTGTGAAATTGATATAATATTATTTTCATTCACTAGACGCTGAAAGAAATTACTTTGGATAATGTTATTTTCATTCATGGGAAAACATCCTTTTGGAGAAGAGTAATTAATTCATTAAAGGTTTTAAAGGTAATATGTACACGTTATAATATTTAGCAGTGCCTAGTGCTGTATACAGAATAGATCCACATTAATACCCAAGTCAAGTGCCCATTTTTCATTGTAAACTGTGACAGTAAATGGCCAAATGAACCACTGGATTATTCCTGTGCTGAGCTTATTTTTCAGGAATTACCTATGAAGAAAGCAGATGCCTATTCCCCCAAAATTTTCCATCATTCACTGTAATGGGTGGAACATTGCAGAAGGCCTGTCTACAGATTCCTATTATGAGTGTTCAGCGCTCTCGGATCTGATGACACTGAAGGTCCATTCTCAGCATGGGATCATGATTAAAACAGGAACTACGGCTTGGATTTTTCCTGGCTCCGCAAGCACAATCCTTAAAAATGGCTAGTTGAACTTCTGATTTCCGGTCTATGGGATAACAGACTGCAATAGAAGTCGGAAAAGGCAATGCTGGAAGTATAGGGTGTGAGGTGGGCTCAGCAGAGGTTGCAAGACCTAGGAGGCTACAAAAAATGGCCCTTCTGAAAGGTGTGTTTGAGTCGTCAACGATGAAGACCCTGTGCTTAAGCAGAGGTGTAATTTCCTTGTCAGTTGAATATCCAAGCTATAGTTGTTGGTCAACTGCTAACTCACCACGGAATCAATAGTCCACCATGGGGTTTCTCTATGGGGGAGTTGTCATTGTTGCTGCCACATTAGAGTGTATTCCATATGTACGTAAATGTGTTAATATACATGTTAGTCAAACTGATTTCAGTGGGGTGTTAATTGTCCCATCTCCCGGATACTTGATTAGGTTTTCAGAGGCACAATAGTCCCTCTGGACTTTTTGGAGCCTTGATGAGTGATATCAATTCCCTCATTGTCACTGTAACTTCGGAACGATCTCATCAGGGGTGTGACTGCTAGTGCTGTCTAAGATATAGTTATTTGTAATTTACCATGCATCTGCCTGCAGTGAATGTGGATTCTACACTGCTGTGTGTTTAACTCTTTCCATATTTTCCTCTCCTGCTGCAGTCCACACTCCCTGGATTTGCCTTTCTACAGGAGCTAAGTGCAATAATCACTAGCTGCATTCAGAGCAGCCACCCCCCATTCAGGGTGTGGTTCTAAAACAGGCTCTTAACAGTTGCAAAAGGGTCTCTTGATGGCTAAAGTTGGGACCCATAATATTAGCAATGGGGCCAAAATCTATGCAAATTAAGACCATCCTGCTACGAAGTTCATAGCCGCTGCACTAATTTCTGTTTGAAAAATAAGTGGAGCTGAGGCCAGTTTCTCTCCCAGTGGTCAGGATGAAATTTCACAGATTTGCCTGAAGAGATAAGATGTTGTATATCATGCAATTTTGCCCAGTTAAAAGAATCTTAGTGACCAATTTTTTCGCATAGAGGGTGGTGAGTGTCTGGAATGAGCTGCCAGACGTTTTAGTAGAGGCAGGTACAAGTTTGTCTTTTAAAAAGCATTTAGACAGTTACATGGGTACGATGGGTTTAGAGGGATATGGACCAAACACAAGCAATTGGGAATAACTTAATGGTTAAAAACTGGGCAGCATGGACAAGTTAGGTCGAAGGGCCTGTTTCCATGCTGTAAACCTCCATGACTGTCTGACCACAGATTTTATTCACAAATTGCACAAAATACTCCAGAGATCAGATGGTGTGCAATAAAATATCCCAGTCAGGAAATGCTGAATCTCATGGATCTAAAACTGTAATTGTTTACTGCTGTTTTCTAAAATGCTAGTAAACTATGAATATTGCATTTATTTTTATCATTGAGCTGCGATTATATATATCACAAAGTCAATTATTTAAAGTTAAATACCATCAGTTGTTTTATGAAATCAATAAATTCTGCCCATCATTTTCACCAGTTGTTACTGAAGTTGTAAACGTCACGGTATCTCCCCTTGAATCACTTCCAGCTTGCAGTAAGCAGTGAAAAAAACGTTAGATTTTTGGAGAAGAAACTGAAGATTTATCAGGTTCCGTCTGCAAACACAGCCAAATTACTTTACTTGAACATTGATCGAGAACTCCCAGAGTTTTATAAGGTAAGAGATTATTTCTCAGCTAAATTCCACAAACTATGGGATGGAGGTTTCGCAGAGACGGTGTACATCAATTTGATGAAGCAGTATAATTCAAGTGGCATTGGCAAACTCAAGCCTAAACAAATCTTCCTGTTTATTTAACTTTTCCCGCATTGGTAATATAATATTACATTTGACCATAGTTTGCACATTATTCTAGTTAGGGAGATAAATCAAGGGATAGGGAACTAAAGTGGATTAAAGGGAATTGAATGACAAAGGAGGCATGAGGGGCTGAGTAGCATAAGAATAAAGGGACAGAATCAGGTTACTGTGATAAATGTGGGGGACAGAAGGCCTATTTCTTTACAGGCTATCCCTTCCATAACTTTGGAGGTAATGCAGTTTAGGGGCATCAATCATAGAATCATAGAATTCCTCCAGTGCAGAACAGGCCATCGTGTCTGCATCAACTCTCCGATAGAGCGTTCGACCCAGACCCTCTCCCCAGACCTATCACTCCAACCCCACACATTTACCACGGCTAATCTACCTAACCTGGACATCTAAGGAGCAATTTAGCATGACCAATCCGCTTAACCCACACATCGTTAGACTGTGGGAGGAAACCAGAGCATGATCAGAGGGTGTAACTGTGGCCATCTCAACTTCCTCCTCAACAAGTATCTGCAAGGCTGGCTGAATTAGAACTGGCCTTAAAGTTTGGTTTTTAGGTGAAGTGAAATTATAGGGCCAGCCGTGCTTGAGACAGGAAATACAGACGTAAGATTCTTAATAAAATTATGCTTGTTAAACCTCATTGTGTAGCTTTTCCTTTTTCTGCATCTACTGCGTCAAAGTACTACCCTCTGACAATCAGACCTTGACCTTCTGAGCTATTATGGCTATTCTTACCATGTATTTTTCCTTGCACTTATTTCCTACATTCTTTCTTTAAAAGATCTGGGGGTAAGTTTTCCTGTCCTGCCCACCATGGGAATTATTGCAGATGGGACGGAAACTTTGATAGGTCCATTGACCTGGAATGGGAATTTCTGGTCTGAGGGAAACACAACCAGAAAATTATTTTCTTTGCATCACTTTTTCTTTGCTTTTCCTTTAATCCTCCCTGGAACTTTTTCGTAGCTTCAAGGTTTGTTTTCCCAAAGTCATTGGAGCTGGTTTAGTAATTATTGAGTTTGGTTTCTTGAACAATGCTGAATGATTTGATTTGATTTATTATTGTCACATGTATTGGGATACAGTGAAAAGTGTTGATTCTTAAGGGCAATTCAGGCAAAGCGTACTGTTCTAATAGTACGTAGGGGAGAAGGTGCAGAATGTAGTGTTACAGTCATAGTTAGGATGTAGAGAAAGATCAAATAAATGCAAGGTAGGTTCAAAATAGCGAATTTCACAGGTCATGTCTTTGATTATGAAATGAAACAGGCAATAGTGAATTGATAACTTGCTACAAACTGTGACTCATCACATTTATTTAGAAAAGACATTGGATTTGCAGCACTGAAACAGGCCATTTGACCCCTAAGGTCTCTGCCATGTTACTGCTCCACAAAAGTCACCTCCCACTCTGCTTTATGTCTCTATCAAGATATCTTTCTACTATTTCCCTCTCATGTTCCTACTAGCTTCATGTGATGGCAAATTCCACATTTTCACTATTCCCTGCATAACAAAGTTCCTCCTAAATTTCTTATTGGATTTATTCATGCACCCCAGACATACTCTCTTCCACCTTCTTCCATCGGGAAAAAGATTCAAGAGACTGAGAACACATACCAACCAACACAAGAACAGTTTCTTCCCTGCTGCCCTCAGACTTTTGAATGGACATATCATATACTTAGTTGATCTTTCCCTTCACCCTATCTGTAACTGCAACACTATATTCTGCACCCCCTCCTTTCTTTCTCCCTTCTTTCTCCCCTATGTACTGTATGAACAGTATGTCTTGTCTGTATAGCGAGAAACAATTCTATATCCCAGTAATGTGACAATAATAACACAAATCAAATCAAATATTGACTATCTTATATTTATGACCCCAAGCTTTGGATTGCCTCAGGAGTAGAAACAGCTTATTTACACTCACCTCATAAATTCCTTTCTGATTGTAAAGACCTTCACATCAATTACATTTATTTTCTTTCTCATTAAAAGCCAACATGCAGCGGCCAATGCACAATCACTCATTCCATGCTTCTGCCCAAGACCAAAATATAGTTATCTTTTGTATAACTATAGACTGATTACAATTCCGTTGATATTCTGTTGCTATTTCTGTGATTGTGAAGGCGCAAATTTCTGATTTCTTCTCAGGGTTGGAGGACCGCGATCATGGTATCAGCCAAGTCTACAATTTGGACCAGTATTGTAATGCACCTTTTCCTACAACGAAAACATAGTAAGATACAAAGAAATACTTTGTCAATGTGCAAGGATCTCTTGCAGTTGTGCTCAGAGATAGCAGAATTTCCTCTCTCGGCAGAACCTTTGGTGGAAACCCTGGAGAATTGTTTGAAATGTTAATTTTCAGACCTTTATGTCATTTTCTGGTCGATTATTTGCTAAAGTGGGCAGGAGAGTGGGAGAATCCCAGCAACATTTCAGATAGCATTTCATTCCCTGCAATTGCAGTTTTGGCTGTTTCCCTTTCTTGATTTCCCTCTGTCTCTCTATCTCTGTCTCACTATTATATATATAAATATCTGTTTATACATATTTACATTTATACTCCACTATTATTCTTCTTTCACTCTTTATATGACTGTCACATGCTTCTCTCATTATATCTGTATCTCTGGCTTTGAAGGCTGGGTCTTTGTCAACATTATTAATTAGAACAATGTACCTTAACTGTGCAATCCTACCTTAACAAATGGCTACCAGTACTTTATTCCCAGACCCCCTTTAATATTCTTTCCTAGAACCATTTTGGCTAATGTTGGAATGAATAGTCACCGGTTCATTCATTAACTGAGAGCATATTCTTCAGCCTTAAAACCATGCTGTATGACTAGCTCTAGTTCCTGTCCTACATTACATTTAATTTTATTTGTTCTAGATTGCCCCAGAACCACTGGGAGCATTATGTTTCCATCTTGCCTTCACATCATAATTCTTGACTCCTGAATCAAATCTGTTCATAAGCTAGCTTGCTCGAAAGAAGAACTGACCAACTTCAATCTAAACCAGGAAAATCTTTGAGGTTTCTTCAACTTAACCACACTGACCAAGTTCAGGGAAAGTTTCAATTTCCATCCAGTTTGTTTCAGCTCAATGATCGTTGATTTAAATCGTGACTTGGAAGTCTTATGTGCCTCAAATGCATACTGGTTTCGAAATGTGTCAATGCTATGCCTGTTTTACAGACACAAACCTTGATCCATACCAGAACTGTGTGAGCCATCATATTGGTAAAGTCCAGCTATTTGTATGAATGGCATTAGACCCTCAACATATGCAGGGGGCCTGACAAGTGTCTTCAATCTAAACTCCTGAAACTGGGCAGTCCTAAAATCAACTGGCACCAGCATCCAGTAAAAATGTTCCCTTGGGGAAAAGATGCCGACCTAAATATGGAGTTAGAGGGGTAGGAATGCTTTGTGCAGCTCCATAGCAGTCTTGAAGACCATTGCTGTCCCCCTACCATATTGTCTCCTCCTTTGACTGCGGCCTTCTACTCAATCACCTCCCAGTGCCAAAGACCCACCCAAAGATTCCTTAAAATTGACATCCTATCAGAGAAAGGAATAATGATCTAAAACCATTGCATGTAATGAAAGTGGTTTGTCTAGAAAATGCAATGACATTAATTTCTGAGAATTATGCTTTCACAGTGTACACCCCTGAAGTGGTGTTGGATCTCGCTGTGCTTTACAGCACATGCCCAGATGTTGTGTCCGCTGATATCCCAACATATCTGGAGGTAAGAAGAAACTCTAGGCAGGATTTTGGGGCTACACTCGCCCCAAAACCAGGAAACCCCACCCAAGGTCAACGGACCTTTGCATGGTCCGACCATCCCCCCCCCCACTCCCCTGACCCCCCTCGCGTGCTACAATTCCCGTGGAGGTCGGAACAAGAACAGTCCCCCTTATAAATAAGCACAATTATATCAGCAGGAACAAAGATTGAGAGAAAAGTGTCTGCAAGGAGCCTTAATATCCAATTTTGAAACACAGCTGCCAAGATGCTTAATATCAGATTTAAAGTAAAGCGGTGAATGCGGAAATCTTAAATGCAAACAGAAAATGCAAGCGAATATATCTGAATTTGAAGTATTTGATTCTCATCATAAGACTCCATGAAAAATATCAATGGGTTGCAATCCAATATATTTCCTGACCTGGATGGCATGGTGGCACAATGGTTAGCACTCCAGCCTCACAGCGCTAGGGACCCAGGTTCAATTCCCAGCTTAGGTCGCTGTATGTATGGAGCCTGCACATTCTCCCTGTGTCTCTGTGGGTTTACTCAGGTGCTCCAGTTTCCTCCCACAGTCTGAAAGATGTGCTGGTTGGTGCACTGGCCATGCTAAATTCTCCCTCAGTGTACCTGACCAGGCACTGGAGTGTGGTGACTAGGGGATTTTCACAATAACTTCATTGCAGTGTAACGTAAACCTAATTGTGACACCAATAAATAAAAATCTGATAACTACATTCAGTCATCCTGACTGTTGTAGGCAAATGGCCACAATTGTGACACATGTTTTATCAGAGTTTTTCAAGAGAGAAGTTCCAGGCTCTCCACAAGGAAAAATAGCCCCAACCAATTTGTCTGAGGAGTAGGTGATCTGCCTGCTGCGTTGCAGTTGGAAGATGTTTGGAATTTTTAGCGGACAATACATTTGAACTTATCCACCGGAGCCCAAGAACCTGAGAAAATGTTCCTCCTCCCATCTTAGCACTGCTACCTCACAGTGCCAGGGACCCGAGTTCAATTTCTGGCTTGGGTCACTGCCTGTGTCGAGTTTGCATGTTCTCCCTGTATCTGCGTGGGTTTCCTCCATGTGCCCTGGTTTCCTCTCACAGTCCAAAGATGCGCAGGTTAGGTGGATTGGCCATGCTAAATTCCCCCTTAGTGTCAGGAGGACCAGCTGGGGTAAATGCATGGGGTTATGAGGATAGGGCCTGGATGGCATTGTGGTCAGTGCAGACTCGATGGGCCTAACGGCCTCCTTTGGCACTGTATGAATCTATCTGCATTTTGATTTGGATAGATTTTGAGGCTGCAATTCCTTTCTTATCATTTTATTTGAACATTTTCTGGTCTCATTGTATTCATTATAGGCTATTGTTGAACTGATCAAAACCCACGGAAAGGTAGACAAATTTCTGGAGATGGATACTCAGGTGAGAGATATTCATGTAGTTACAACATTTTTCTAAGACTTTACAATAATCCAGTTGGCATTTGAACACTTTCCTTTGCAGAGTCACGATCATTTCTAATGGCAACATAACTTTTTGGATTAATTTTACGAATTTGCATTCCCTTTCACACATTAGGAGACATGTAACCATCTACCATTAAATATCCTGACAATGCTGCATTCCCTGAAGTGTATAGTTGTTGATGGCCACCACATTGTTAGATATCTCCTGCCATTTTTCCTGTCTCTATATTTCCTTTTGCTCTGATTGGCAAATGTCCCACACAACTTTTTACTGGTGTTTGCTGTGGGAGGAAGGATTAAATTGTAAACAAACATGCAGGATTATCTTCCCAAATGGGGAAAAAGCTGTAAAAGTTGGGAAATAAGAGTATTGGTCCAAACTGGTCTTGCGTACCCAAAAAGTGGTTTGCTCTGAGTCCTGCACGTGGAAAGCGTTGTTTGGCCTGTGTGACCAAGCTGAGTTTGAATGTCTGGAGGGATCGCAATGCACACTTTAGATTCATTGCCCTTCAGACCACTGTCGGGAGCTGACCAGGACAATTAACTATGTATGCAAGCGTATGTATGCTCTTGGAGGCACACCAACCCACTGGTGCCAATGCTGGGAGCAATTTAGTGTTTGTGTTGTATGAGGTATGTGCCATGGGGTGACACATACCTGGCTGGAAGTGTGGTCAGTGCACTCTGGATGAGCCGAATGGCCTCCTTCTACACTGCAGTGATTCTATGGATTCAATGATACAATTTCTTTAGAGCTGCTGGGGTCTGTTGTCTCCAAAGGCTGAGAGAATGGGCAGGGTGGTCAACTGATTGACCTGCAAAGGAAGCAAGATTGCATAAGTTCATGGTAGAGGCATAAGGATTGCAGATACATAGCCCACATGAGACTGGCGCCATGGCTGGATTCATAAGAACATAAGAACTAGGAGCAGGTGTACTGCATGAAGAAGGTCATTAATCAGCAGTAGATTCCCACCCTGTTATGGAATGAACTAGTGCTCCATAGTGTCACCACTGCTTCCCATGTGGGGTCAGCCACCTTGCTGACAGGCTGTTGCTTATTTGAGGATAGAGGAGGCCATGCCTCTGCTTCACCCCTTCCAGCATCTTGGTCAGGGCTCCCTCGGAAAACCTCAGGAGTGGCCTCCTGTTGCCCACCGCATCCCTCCTCCACCTGATCGAGCTTGGAACAAGTGCTGGGGAGGCATTTATAAGGTTCCCCCCATCCCCCCGATTGATGAGCTCAAGTGATGATGAGGTGAGTGAATCAGGAGCAGAAACTTCTGAAAACCTTTTTTGAAAGTGGCTGAAGATACGGCAATTTTTCTCGCCGACAATGACAGCAGGATTCTCTCTGGTTTACTAGTTGAAACCAACACTAAAAACTTCGGAAGATTCTGCCCATAGTTTCTGGGATGATAACCTACCTTTGGAGAGAAGTCTGGAAGAAGGCAGTGAAACTGATTCACTTACGTTGCAGCTTACATTTTAGGAAGTAATGTGATGTATCACTACTGTACAATGTTACACACAAATTGGCTAATTGAAACAGTATTGAAATTCAGAATTATTTTTGAATGCAATCTGAGTGAAATATTTGAACCTGTTTTCTTAAGCAGAGCGCAGTATCCTGGCTTTTGTCTCAACAAAGTGGAGCAATTGGTCAGAAGTTTCAAAAATTCCTGCAAAAGCATGGCTATCGCTGTCTCAGAGAAGTAAGTTTCTTGGTCTTTGATACAGTTCATGCAAATGTTTCAATAGCCTGCATATTCAATAAAAATTATCATAAATACATACATAGAATTGCTACAGTGCAGAAAGAGGCCATTCAGCCCATCAAATCTGCACTGATCACAATCTCACTCACCTATCCCCATAGCAGCATGTATTGACCCTGCTGTTCCTCCTGACACTCAGTGACAATTTGGCATGGCCAGTCAACCTAACTTGCACATCTTAAGGAAACCCACACAGTCACGGGGAGAACATGCAAACTCCACACATACAGTAACCCATGCCAGGAATCAAACCCGGGTCCTTTGGCACTGTGAGGCAGTAGTGCTAACCACTGTGCCAACGTGCCACCACAGACTATAAATATTCCATTTTATTTTCATGTCCTGTGCCTAACTTTATGCTCAGGTTTAATTACCTCCACCACTGAAGGATGGGCAGAGAAATGTTTTTGCCCCTTTTGTTAGCCTGGTTGTCCATTTGGCTGTTAACAATACACCTCAAAAAATGAGTAAATAGATTTCAATGACACTGAGTACACAGATAGAGTACAGCCCGAGGAAGAACTGATTAGTTGTTGGTGCAAATGCTGATTTAGATTCTGGTATTTTTAAAGGTATTCTGGTATTTTTTTCTTTCAGAATATTGTAGGTAGTTTTTCCTCAAATGTTTTGTTAAATTTTTGTGGATTCTATCAACTGTTGTGAAGGTGATAGTGGATGCCTTGGTGGTTATTTTCCAGACGTCGCTGGATTCCGGGGAAGTGCCGGATGATTGGAAAACGGCTAATGTTACGCCGTTGTTTAAGAAGGGTGCCAGGCAAAAGGCGGGGAATTATAGGCCGGTTAGTTTAACGTCTGTGGTAGGTAAAATGTTAGAATCCGTCATTAAGGAGGAAATTGCGAGGCATCTTGAAGGGAATTGCTTGATAGGGCGGACGCAACACGGTTTCATTAAAGGGAAGTCGTGTCTGACAAATTTACTGGAGTTCTATGAGGATGTGTCTAGGGCAGTGGATAGAGGAGAGCCGGTGGATGTGGTCTTTCTGGATTTTCAGAAGGCGTTTGACAAGGTACCTCACAAGAGGTTATTGCAGAAGGTCAGGGGACATGGAGTTGGGGGTAGGGTGTTAGCGTGGATAGAGGATTGGTTGTCAAATAGGAGGCAGAGAGTGGGGGTCAATGGGTGCTATTCGGATTGGCGGTTGGTGACTAGTGGGGTGCCCCAGGGGTCGGTGCTGGGGCCTCAGCTATTTACCATTTATATAGATGATCTGGAGGAGGGAACCGAGTGCAGGGTGTCGAAATTTGCTGATGACACCAAGACTGGGGGAAAGGCAAATTGTGCGGAGGGTGTGGAGAGTCTGCAGAAGGATCTAGATAGGCTGGGCGAATGGGCCAGGAAATGGCAAATGGAATTTAATGTTGGCAAGTGTGAGGTGGTCCACTTTGGTAGGAAGAATGGTAGGAAGGACTATTACTTACGTGGCGAAAAACTGCAGCAGGCGACGGTGCAGAGGGACCTCGGGGTCCTTGTGCATGAGTCGCAAAAACCCAGCTTGCAGGTGCAGCAGGTGGTCAGGAAGGCAAATGGGATGCTGGCCTTCATAGCGAGGGGGATTGAATATAAAAGTAGGGAGGTCTTGCTGCAGCTGTATAGGGCATTGGTGAGGCCGCAGCTGGAGTACTGTGTGCAGTTTTGGGCGCCGCACCTGCGCAAGGATATTTTGGCCCTGGAGGGAGTGCAGAGGAGGTTTACTAGGCTGATACCGGAGTTGAGGGGATTGAGCTATGAGGAGAGGCTGAATAAACTAGGCTTGTACTCGTTAGAGTTTAGAAGAATGAGGGGAGATCTCATTGAGACGTATAAGATGATGAATGGGATGGATAGGATAGAGGTGGAGAGACTCTTCCCGCTCAAAAAAGACAGTAGGACTAGGGGGCACAGCCTCAAGATAAAGGGGAGGCGGTTTAGAACGGAGTTGAGGAGGAACTTCTTCACTCAAAGGGTGGTGAATCTCTGGAATTCTCTGCCCGTTGAAGTGGTGGAGGCTGCCTCGCTAAATATTTTTAAGAAGCGGGTTGATGGGTTCTTGATAAGAGAGGGGATTAAGGGTTATGGGGAGAGGGCGGGAAAGTGGAACTGAGCTACAACAGATCAGCCATGATCTTATTGAATGGCGGGGCAGGCTCGAAGGGCTGGATGGCCTACTCCTGCTCCTATTTCTTATGTTCTTATGTTCTTATGAATTTATCATAGCTGTCAATGTATGAGTAGAGTTTTCAGGCAAGCTGTTGGATGTGGATTGTCCTGAAGTCTCCTCAGTGAGATGAAAGCATTTAATGAAGATTTTTTTTCAGCCTTTGGAGTTACAGAACATCAACCAAGCTAGGAAAAGGAAGAGATGAATCATTATAATAACATTGAGTTAATATAATGCCATGCACAGTAAAAGCGTGTTCTAGTCAAAACTTCACACATGGAATGAGATTGCATGGAAATTTCTGGCACTGTATTATATTTATCTAACATGGATACTGATAAATGTTATGATTGCTGCCAAGGGGTCATGACCTTTGCTAAGCAACACAGACAACCAAACTTTGAGAAAGATCTAATATAAATAGCCATGGATAGAGACCTTCCCCTGGAATACACATACCAAGACTAATGTCATCTGTTGAATTCACATCTGCCATTGTTTAAAGCTTATTCAAAGCACAGAGCCAATGGATACATTGAGGCGAATTTGGGCCTCAATGTATCCAGGCTTGTAAATCAATAAAAGAAAGCTGACGAGACCAGTTATCCACAAACTGTGATATCTCCTGTGATATATCAATGAGCTTTTAGCTTTAAGCCGTGCGGAGTGCACCATAACTGTTGACCACGTGACCAAAAGTGGCTTCTGATACTGAGATCCTTTATTAACCTAATATCCAGAAGAAAACTTGGATAAATGGAGAAAAAGACAAAAAAGTCAACAACCACAGAGAAAGACTGTGCCATATTTGCCTTTTAAGAGCCATCTGTTGTCGGCCAGTGTGAGAAGGAGACTCTGAAACTAGTCATGAAGCTGCCAAAGTACTTGACCTGTTCCAGTTTTAACAATTTCTGGATATTCAACCACAAGAAACCCCACAACCTGCTGTGAAACCTACACCCTACAAGATCCTCCCTTCAACTTCAAATCATCAAAACTATTGTTATGAAGATGTGTATAAAGTATTAATTTATAATGTC
Source organism: Carcharhinus amblyrhynchos (assembly GCF_965287045.1). Classification (NCBI taxonomy): domain Eukaryota; kingdom Metazoa; phylum Chordata; class Chondrichthyes; order Carcharhiniformes; family Carcharhinidae; genus Carcharhinus; species Carcharhinus amblyrhynchos. Next base: position 15,247,067 of record NC_137327.1, read on the forward strand.
ACTGACTGGACAGATATCAGCTGGATGCACTAACATATGTATGTATACATATATATGCAAATAATGAACATTTTAAAAAGAACACTTTTGCTAAGCAAAAGACACTGGTCACAGCTATGTTGCATTTGTGAAGGACACAAAGTCGCACTGGTCTAAAAGCTGGAAGAATCCGTCCGACTGTCAATGGTGGTTCCTCATTCTCTGCAACTCGCCCGCTATAATTCCTGTGGTGGGTGGGATGTAAGAATTCCGGCCAAGCTGTTTTATGGAAACTCAGGCTAGGATTTTCACCAAGCTGGGTTGACTTGGGTTGACCTTTACAAATAGCGGGCAGATTCCAGACCATATTCCTGGGCTGTATAATTTCGGGGATTTCCTTTAAAGGATGTGAGCAGGTTCCTGTCAGAAGTCTCGTGTTCAGCACTCCTGACCTGGCTTTGTTCCAGTCATTTCCTACACCCCTGCAACTTTCATAGAATTAGGCCAGGTCTTTCAAGGCTCATGTTTCACAACTTGTTAGAAAAGTCATGAACTTAGCCTGCATAAGAAGACCTTTTACAATAAGCTCAAATGGTCGCCTTCAAGCCCCCGTGCGAGTTCTGCAACACCCCCCCTCCCCTCCACTTCCCCACCATCTCCTCAGAGCCCTCATGGCTCCATGTTGAGCTCTGCCCTTTTACTCACCGTCTATGTCCCTTCATGCCCCCTATGGCAAGCTCTGGCACTTGCATGCCCATTGACTCATTTTACGCTTTCTAGAACCAAAGGACACTGTGTGAAAAAAAAGCTTTGAAAAATCCATTGATAATTTCTCCTATGCTTGAAAAATGTGTGGACCGAGTTGCCTTGTACTGGGAACCATCCAAAAATACAATTTAAATCTTAAACCTCAGATGCTTGGAGCGAGGTTACTGCAAAAGTCACCCAAAAAATGTTAGAAGAATTAAACACTCCAATGCATTTACATTCTTCTTCAAATAAGGGGACCAAAACTGTGCAGAGTGCTCCAGATGCTCTCACTAGTGCCCTTTAGAGGTGATGAAGATTGATGATTTATTCAACCAACTCCAAAAAGTAACATTGTGCACTACCATCGGATTTCCATTTTACCCACTCCTTGTGGTTTTACTGTGGGAAATTGCCTGAAATTTTGTTTTAGTAGAAACTGTGTTGAAGCCACTGAAATTTTCACTGAAAGGAATGTTTGATCTTGCTTCTTTGGGGCTGAATTCAATTTTTTTTGTCTGACAGAGTGTTATTGATTTTTGTACTTCTGTCCTCTTCCCCTGGAGAATAGGGTGAAATACTGGAAGGAAGATTAATAGAAAACACGAATGCTCCTTCCAGTCTGATAGAGTGATTCAACCTAAAAGATAGACGGGCTTTATGTGCTGTTGCAAATCATAATGTTGGGGGAACTATCAACACCTACTAGACATAAGTACAGTGTCCCAGTGTTAACAAAGGTTTAACCTGTGCTACGATTGTGGATAGATGAAAGTATTGTGAAACATCTGTTAATATCACCAGGTAATAGAAAAGACAGACCATCTATTTTATATCATCTGCATAACATTAAAAGTTGCAGGTGTTGTTTTTAATTTTTAATGTTATAACCAGGATAAGTTAATCGGCTGTCATGATTTAGGCATTGGAGTTATGCAGGTGATTAAAACTTACATTTTTATTAAGGAAACATGCTTACTATTTTTTCCTGGAAATATACACAACAGCGTTTCAGGCAAAAAAATTAGGATATACGAACAGAAGTTAGAAAGAACACTTTCACTAATTCAAGACTATGGCAGTACAAACATAATTGTTCAAAATTTGTCAACATTACCACATTGACAGTATTTTGAAACTACTTCAGTGACTGCGAAATGTACAAGTTATGCCAAACTTACATCAAACCATGGTTGGATATCACCTATATATTAAGCTGATCTTTCTCTTCATTTTATTCATAACTGCAAAACTACATTCCACACCCTCTCCTTTCCTTCTCCCCAATGAACGGTATGTTTTTTCCGTATATTGTGGAAGAAACAATACTTTTTACTGCATCTTAATACATGTGACAATAATAAACAAAATCAATCACTTGGAGCACTGTGTGCACAAATAAAATATTTATATATAGAGGCACTGAAGAGGGTGCAAAAAGTAGATTGTAAAGGATAAAGGCAAAATTGTGACTCAATAGCGATCAAAAAAGAATGAATAAGCTAGGCTTTTCTTTTGAAAAGCAAAGGCTGAGCAGTGATCTAACGGACATTTTTATGGTAGATTCAGAGAGAATGCTTCCACTTGTGGGGAAAATCAAACTAAAGGCTATCAATATAAGATAGCCACTAAGGAACTAAATAAATAATTCAGAAGAAGCAACTTACCCAGAGAATGAGGCAAAGAGTATTGGTGCTTTATAGTGGAAGCTAGATATACATCTGATGCAGAAGTGTGTTGATAGGGAAGGAGGGTCAAGAGATGCATAAAGGCTGGCGTGGACTCATTAGTCCAATTGCTCTTTGTCTGTGCTGTATTTACAGTGTAATTCTGCTAACTGATTTGGAACATACCAATAATCTAAAAGGTGCCTCGTAAATGCAAGTTAGTTCTTTTTCTTAATTTAAAGGTAGCTGGATATACCTAGAAAGAATAAGGAAGTAAAATAAGGAAGGTAATTTCAAATCTGTGTTCCTGTCAGAAGACCAGTTTAAACAAGGAACATAGAGATCTCCAGGTGATGAAGCAATGGACATAATGTAGAATGTCACCAAGGCTGAAGGAGTGTGAGGAAAGACGTCTTTCATGAGCCAGGTCTTTCAAGGCTCATGTTTCACAACTTGTTAGAAAAGTCATGAACTTAGCCTGCGTAAGAAGACCTTTTACAATAAGCTCAAATGGCCGCCTTCAAGCCCCCGTGCGAGTTCTGCAACCCACCCACCCCCCCCCCCACCTCCTCAGAGCCCTCTGGAGAGGATGTTTCCACCAGCACAAGAAACTATAACCTGAGGGCAGCATGGTGGCACAGTGGTTAGCACTGCTGCCCCACAGTGCCAGGGTCCCAGGTTCAATTCCAGCTATGGGTCACCGTCTGTGTGGAGTTTGCACATTCTCCCTGCGTGGGTTTCCTCTGGGTGCTCCAGTTTCCTCCTACACTCCAATGATGTGCGGGGTAGGTTGATTGGCCACGCTAAGTTGACCCTAGAGTCGGTGGATTAGCAGAATAAATGTGTGGGGTTATCGGAATAGGGCTTGGGTGAGATTGTGTTTCGTACGGACTTGATGGGCTGAAGGGACTCCTTCTGTACTGTAGGAATTCTATGAGGGCACAACCTCAGGTTAAAGGGATGATCCTTTAAAACAGAGATGAGGAGGAATTTCTTCAGCCAGAGAGTGGTGAATCCGTGGAATTCTTTGCCCAGACGGCTGTGGAGGCCAGGTCATTGAGTCTCTTTAGGACAGAGATAGATACGTTCTTGGTTAATAAGGGAATCAGGGGTTATGGGGAAAAGGCAGGAGAATAGGGACGAGAAAAATATCAGCCGTGATTGAATGGCAGAGCAGACTCGATGGGCTGAGTGGCCTAATCTACTCATTTGTGTTATGGATTTATGGTCTATCTGAACTGCTTTGAAGCTTCATTCTCTGGCTCTAATTAGAAGATCACAGTGAGAAGTTTAGGAGGGATTTGAGAAAAAACTGTTTTACCCAGAGAATGGTGACAGTCTGGAATGCACTGCCTGGGAGGACAGTGGAAGCAGGATGCCTCACATCCTTTAAATAGTACCTGGATGTGTACTTGGCACACCATAGCATTCAGTGAGATCAGATAGGCAGGTCAGGGCCTTTCATGTGTCAGTCTAGACTTGATGGGCCGAAGGGCCTCTTCTGCACTGTAGTATTCTGTGATTCTGTGACAATCATCTCACAATTTCTAAAATCCCTTTCTTTCTCACCGGTAGGCTGAATTGTATGAGAAATCATGGGCAAGTGACCCAAATAAAATCATTCCCGCCATCCAGGCAGCTTTACGGAACAACCAGCCTGTTGCCAGAAAGATAAAAATGTCTACGGGGGATGCAATTGCTTCCATCAAATCACCACTTTCAGACATCCAGAAGTATGTAAAACTATAATCCATGTTTCACTCGGGTAAAAGATGATTGGGATATGGTGACAGAGTTCTCTTTCTGTTGCAGGCTTATCCTGTCCTTTGTACTACCAAAGGCAAGAAAAGCTGTCGCCACCAGAGAATTCGGAAAATCCACGGGAATCAAAATGACTGATGTCTTTAAAAGAGCCTATTGGAAACTGGCTAATTTAATGGTACAGGAGGTGGGTATTAACGTTTACCTGTTTATTTCTTCATGGGATGTGGGCATCACTGGCGAGGCCAGCATTTCTTCCTATCCCTAATTTCCCTCTTGAGGAAGTGGTGTTGAGCCACCTTCTTGAGCCATTGCATTCCACATGGTGAAGGTATTCTCACAATCTTGCTAGGAAGTTCCAGGATTTTGATCCAATGACAATGAAAAAATGGCAATGGTGATACATTTCCAAGTGGCTTAGAGTCATAAAGGTTAACAGCATGCAAACAGGCCCTTGGGCCCAACTTGTCCATGTTGCCCTTTTTGTTTAACCTCTGAGCTAGTCCCAATTGCCTGTATGTGGCCCATGTCCTTCAATACCCATTTTACTCATGTAACTGTCTAAATGCTTTTGAAAAGACAAAATTGTACCCACCTCTACTACTACCTCTGGCAGCTTGCTTCAGACACTTACCACCCTCTGTGTGAAAAAAATTGCCTCTCTGGGCACTTTTTTATCTCTCCCCTCTCACCTTAAACCTATGTCCTCTAGTTTTAGACTCTCCTACCTTTGAGAAAAAAAATGTTGACTATCTATCTAATCTGTGCCCTTCATTATTTTATAGACCTCTGTAAGATCACTCCTAAGCCTGCTACGCTCCAGGGAAAGAATTCCCTGGAGAATTCCCTCTCCTTATAACTCAAACCATCAAGTCCCAGTAGCATCCTAGAAAATCTTTTCTGCACTCTTTCTAAGTTTAATATTATCCTTTCTAGAATAGGGAACACAATTGGTGGGGAACATATAGATAGTGATGTTCCTATGTGCCTGCTGCCTTTGTCCATCTAGACAGTAGAGACTGCAAGTTTGAGATGCACAGTTGACAATGCCTGACTTGGTTTCTGCAGTTTATCCTGGAGATGGCACATACTGCAACCATAATGAACCACTGATGAAGGGAGTGAATTTTTAAGTGGGTGTCAATCAGGTGGCCTACTTTGTCCTGATGGAGTCCAGCTTCTTAAGTGCTGTTGGATGGGCATTTCATTCTGATACTTAACTACTAGGATTCAATACAATGAATGAGTAATAGTCTTAGTTGGGAAAGCATATTCATAGCTGTTGTACCTCATGGTCATGGGTTAATAGTTGGCAATAAAATAATGTATTGGGTTGGCCATTTTGTGATTTTTAGCCACATTGATAGCCATGAAATATCCAGTATGTTTGATGTTGCTGGGCATTGGGATAACCAAAGCTTTAATGTTGATTCTTGTTCTCAGGAATCAGCCCAGTGAGGTTTCTCAAAATTGCTTCCAATGAAAGTATGTCCTTCCCTAAGTGAGGAGACCAAAACTGTACACCATCTCGAGGGCAACATGACAGCTCAGAGACTATCTCTGTTGCTGTGCGGACACATGGATTTGGGCCTGTGTCTGTGGGAGTTTGCACGTTCTCCCCGTGGTTGCGTGGGTTTCCTCCGGGTGCTCCGGTTTCCTCCCACATCCCCCAAAGATGTGCTTTTAGGCTGATTGATTGGGTACTAAAATTGTCCCTAAATTGGACCTCCCTGATCCTCGCATGTTAGGCGTAGACTAAAATCATGAATAGGTCACTGAGATAGTAGGACGGCGGCGCGGGCTCGTTGGGCCGAAGGGCCTGTTTCCCGTGCTGTGTTGTTCTTTGTTCTTTGTACACGATATTCACCAATACCCTGTACACTTATAGGATACCCAAAGAATAAGAATACCCAAATTGCTTCGTACCTCAGCATTCTGCAGTCTCTTTCCATTTAAATAATATTCTATTTTTCTATTCTTGCTGCCAGACTGCTGAGACTCGTATCTTCCCACATCATACTACATCTTTCAATTTTTCCCACTGTCTATATCGCTTAGCAGACTCTGTGTATCTTCCTCACAATTTTTTCTTCCACCTAACTTTGTATCATCAGCAAATTTGGCTACAATGCATAGATCCCTTCATCCAAGTCATGAATGTAGATTGCAATTAAGTGAGGCCCCAGCAAACCGGTCCATTTGCCAATTTGAAAATGATCCATTATCTACACTCTTTGCTTCTTGTTTGTTAGTGAATCCTCTCTCCATGCTATATCACACTATTACCATGAGCTCTTATCTTGTGGAGCAAATTTTTTTCTTGGCACCTTATCAAATGCCTGTTGGAATCCAAATACACAATACCTATGGCTTCCCCTTTAACCACCCTGTATGTTACTTCCTCAAAAAACTCTTTCATGGAATTTAAAAAACATGATTTCCCTTTCACAAAGCCAGATTGACTTTGTCTGATTGTACTGCGATTTCCTAAATGTACCGCTACTACCTCCTCAATCCAAATACTAATTGACCCACTGTTTCCTGTTTTCTCTCTCCCTCCTTTCTTGAATAGAGGTGTTACAATCGAGGTTTTCCAATCAGTTGGTACCTTCCAGAATGTGGGGCGTTTTGAAAGATTACAGCCAATGTAGCTACGTCTTTGCAGCAAGATTTTTTAAGTCACTAGGCTACAGGTCATTAGTCCGAGGGGCTTGTCAACCTTTCGTCCCACTAATCTTTCTAGTATCATTTCTCTGGTGAATGTGATTGTTTTAATTTCTTCCCTCTTACCAACAATCGCTCCCCTACACCCACTTTTCCACTATTATTGAGATGCTTTTTGTGCCTACTATTGTGAAAACAGAAACAAAATAATTATTCAAAGACACTGCCATTTTTTGTTTCCCATAATTACTTCCCCAGCAGCACCCTCTGGAGGACCAATGCTGACTTTAGCTACTAACGCTTTTCCTTTTTATATACTTGCAGAAGCTTTTACTGTCTGTTTTTATATTTCTTGCTATTTTTCTCTCATACTTTACTATTTTTCTCAATTATAAAATGTTTTCAATTCATTGGGTTACAATTAAACTTTTCAACATTGTATGTATTTTCTTAATTGGACACGGATAGTGTATCCTTCTCACAGGCTTTTCTTTTTCAATGGCATACATTTTTGCTGAGGGTTATGAAATACCTCCTTAAAAATCTGCCACTCATTCTCCACCATCTTTTAACCTATTTTCCCAGTCCACTTTAGCCAACTCTGTCCTCCTATCCTTATGATTGCCTTTATTAAAGTTTCAGACACCAATTTCAGAACCATGGGGCATTTCTCCCACAAGTGTTGAACTGGGGGGAGAACTATTTTAAATCCCGATCATTTTGTCAGTTCAGCTTCTCATCTGAATCTTCCCGCTCTGTGCACTGCAGAAGTCCCAGTCGTGAATCTCATTAAAAACCCAGTGGGGCGGCGGAGCCTATTCATTCCAGAGCTTGACAGGCTGGCATTGCCAGGGTGTCCATGCCCAGCGACACCACCTCCCCCCATCCAATCTTCTGGGGCTCCAATTGCCGCACCCCCCCCTTCATTCCAGTGGGGTGTCCCGCTAGCTCCCCGAATGTGGGGAGCATCTGAACTCTGCCAGAATGAAGTACGCCTGGTGGGGTGGGAGATTCAATCGGGACCTGAAAGTTCCCGATAGTGAACTGATAAACATATTTAAAATACATTTTAAAAAGATTTAAATGACTTACCTGCCTTCCTGTTGGTTTCCATCATGGTCTGACCGGTGACTGTTTGCCAGCTCTGGGAGATGCACATGCATTCCTGGCGCATGCGCAAATCCCGGTTCAAGGCCAGTGCCCATCTCCCACCGCAACCTGCCAGAAAACTTGCGGGTCGCGATGGGAGAATTGCGGCCCATATTGCACACCCTCCAACTGAATGTGAAATCCTATCATGTTATGATCGCTTCCCCGCAAAAGAATCCTTTACCACATTGTTATTAATTAATCATGTATCATTAAAATTTTGGTGGATTTTTTTGGTGGTTACCTCAGTGGGTGAATGAAGTTTTTGAAGAACTTTCCTTATGCTCATTTTTCCAAGCAATTTACTCCTTGGAACATTAGATATCTCTGTACAAAATCACTCTTTGTGCTGCCTTGAGAAAGACAAACAGGAGGCAGAATGGTGGCTCAACAGGACAGGGGAGGCTTGTATTACCTGTCCAATCAGGTATACAAGTAATGGTGGATTTGCCTGGACTTCTCTGAAAAATGCTATGTGTCTAAAGGTATCAGAGGGAATCTTAACCTCAGTTGGAACATTAGTTACCGAATATTTATCTACACTGAATTCAGTGGAAAGTATAATTGGAAGGGTTACTGGTCAGGCACAATATATACTCTGAGGCTGTTGTTCTTGGTCAATAATTGGATGGAGTGACGGTCAAGCAAATCTACACTCTGACCTACTGCCCCAACCAGACTGGGAATCAATTTCAGGAGCAGATTATTTTGAGTCTGACAAAGGTTTTAAATAAAAGTGGAGTTCTGCTGCAGGTGGCCGTGACAAGCTGCAGGGTCAGAATTCTGACCCTCAGTGGAAGAAAGTTATGCCTTTCTTGACAACCTGATTGGCCAGTCCCAGCAACACCAGAACTCAGTAATGGAGACGGCTGGCATTGTCATAGATGCTGGAGGCAAGTGCAGGAAGGGAGGAAAGTTTGAAGGCCAAGCATGGAGGCACAAAGAGAGAAAGTATGATGTTTGGTGGGGGGAGGGGTGCCTCCAATGCACACAAGGGACTCCAAAAATGTGATATCCTCTTCCTTCCCAGCCCTTTCATTAACTTTGCTGAGAAAGCAGCCATTCCACTCTCACCTGCCTTCCAGCCCCCTGCACATTATGTCAATGCAGGCAGTTCGGAGTCCTTAAGTGGCCATTGATTGGCCACATCAGGGCCTTAATAGACATAAGAGTGGGTGAGCCAATGGGTATTTTACCCATCTCATATATAACTGGGATCAAGTTGGACATGGGCAGGATGGACTAGCCAGCTACCATATTTTATTTGCCCCCTCCCCCCACCAAAAACAGGCCTGGTGGGTGACAGAGGGAAGCCATGATGTCCATCCCTACATATTCTCCATTGTTATCCTGTGACTTTAAATAATTGTTCAAACGTGATAAGTAATTTTGGTTTGTAATGGAAATCAGTTGGTTATCAAATAAAGAATTCACTCACCAACTATTAATATTTCAGGGTTTTCTGCCTGATGAGGACTTGCTTTTCTTCCTGACTCACTCAGAAATTGGAAAAGTGCTTCTACACAGATCACCTGCTTTAATCTTGAGGTATGGGGCACACTGCATGTGAACTCTGCTTATAATGGAGACAGGGTGGGGGGCAAGATTTCCAGTCCCAGGGTGCTCATTCCCAAGGATGGCCACCCCGCTGCTAGCCAGTTATGTGCCAGATGGGTAATTAATTCCAACAGGCCTTCCTCAGTGGAGGCCACTTAGGGTTCCTGCTGGTTAAATTCTGCTCCTTACATCTGTTTTCTTCATGGATGCTACCTGATCTGCTGGATACTTCCAGCAAGTTCTCTCTCTGTGGGTGGAATTTTATGGCCTCACTCGTCTGAAACTGTAAAATCCCGTGCTCTCCCCCTCACCTGCTCCGATTCCCATGGTGGGCGAGGCAGCAAAATTCCAGCGAATATATCAGATTTCCAGCATCTATATTTGTATTAGTTGTTCTGATGTAAACAGTCCTCTCTTGGCACCCATCTCTTTACAGTTTTGAAAGGGTCTGAGAGAGCTTTGTTTAAACAAATTACTTCCGACTTATAGTTTTGTCTCCATTAAAAAGAAAGGTAAAGTATTTTTCCTATTCATTATTTTTACATACACCACTAAAAGGATGAAATAGTTTAGTATATTTTTTGAAGTAATTTTTAGTAATCTTAGAGCAGTTTACTCACAGATGTAGGATTGGATATCCTGATTTTATCTTTAGTGATTCATCCAATTTTAAAGAAACAACACCAGGTCATCTACATGGAACTCAGGCTGCAGCTATGGTGCACCCCAATCAATGGCTCACATCATTGAAGACTGACCCCTGGCGATATTCAGTGGAAGGCTCTTAGAACTCCATTTAGCCACTGTAGAAGCTATTGCCTGGCAATTACTGCACACGCTTGAAAAGAAAAACAGGTTACCCCATGCTCAAAAATGTCGAGGAACAATTTTTAATGAAAAAAATATGAAACAGTTATGTTCTAGCATGCTGCCAATTACACTAGTTCATGGAAGATTTTACATTTGTGATCACGCACATGAATTATAGGGAAGGCAGTAGTTGATACCAAAACATTGAATGTATTCAAGAGGCAGCTAGATATAGCACCTGGGGTGAATGGGATCAAAGCTTATGGGGAAGAAGCAGCATTAGGCTATTGAGTTGGACGACCAGCTGTGATCGTGACGAATGGCAGAGCAAGCTTGAAAAGCCAAATGGCCTCCTCCTGCTCCTATAGTCTATATTTCTGTTTCTAACCAATACAATTTCAAAATGTATTTTGACCCCAATTTCGAAATGTCATTTATATTTTATGAAGTGCAAGGGTTTATACCGAGTATCAACTTTCTGGAAGTATAAATCAGATCCCACAATAGTGCAGCTGCTGCCTATTAAATTTTAATGCTTTATACAGAGCTCAGCGTCGAAAAAGGCTGCTGGGAAAGCAAATGCTTCTCACATTTATGGAGGTGAACAGCGGCCAACCTGTTCCTATTGGCCGTCATCATAATGGAACCAATGGGGACCGAGAAACAGGTCTCAAACTGACAGGTAAGAAGATATCATCGAATATGATGAATAGTGTAAATATTTTGCAATGGCGCCTCATAATGCTAAGGATCCAGCTTCAATTTTGGCCTTGTGTTACTGTGTGGAGTTTGCACATTCACCCCGTGTCTGCATGAGTTTCCTCTGGGTGCTCTGGTTTCCTCCCACACTCTACAAATGTGCATTTTAGGTGGATTGGCAATTCTAAACTGCCTCTTAAAGTCCAAAGATGTATAGGTTAGGTGGATTGGTAATGCTAAATTGCCTCTTAGGGGCAAAATTTCTCATTCTGCCCACCACGAGAATCGTAGTGGACAAGGGAAGAACCATGAAAACCTGGTTTCGGGGCAAATGCAGCTGGAAAATCCCACCCTTGGTGTCCAAATGTTAGTTGGATTAGTCATGGTAAATGCACGGGTTTACAGGCAGTGTGGGTGGGCCTGGCTAAGCTACTCTTTCGGAGAATCCATACAGACTTAACGGGCCAAATTGTCTCCTTCTGCACTGCAGAGATCCTATGGATTCTATTATAGAAGTTTCCATTTCAGAAGGAGGAAATTGAAGGACAAAACTGAAATCAGTAAGCACTTGGAACTACATGTGTTAATGGTTAACAACATCATGTATCTGTTCAGTGAAAGTCTTGATTGACAGAGTAAGGAATGCAATAGGCAGAATGCTGTTGAGCTTTCAGAAGAAAATTAAATGATGTTCATAGGAAAATAAGATAAACAAGCACTTAGGCTTTTGAGCCCTTTATCCCATTCTACAAGTTTATGAGCTGATGTCATGAGACACAAGTTTGAGACATTTTAAAGGAGCAACATGGATTCATTGACAGATGAGAAACAGAAGTTTATATGTGCAGTTTGGAAACCCCATTATAGACTGTAAAAAGCTTCAAAGTAATTTTCATCAGATGTTAGGTTCACTGCTGTTTTCAATGTTTACAAATGATTTAAATTTGGACTTAGGGAAAACCATATGAATATTAGCTGCTAAGAGAAGCTCGGAGGCTTGAAAAATGTTGAGGGCTTTCAAAGAGTTCAGGGAGATCGAGACAGGCGATCAGAATCACAGGCAGATTGAATGTTGCATAGTTAAACCTGAGGCAAAGAGAAAAACAATGAATGTGAGTTTACATTTGATGGAAAGACATCAACAAATAATCTATAAAATCAATATAACATCCTCTAACAGTCAGAAAATTATCACCTCTCATGAATAGAAATTTAGAGTTCGAGATCAAGAACAAAGAACAATACAGCACGGGAAACAGGCCCTTCGGCCCAACAACATTATTTAACATTATGAGTGCCTTCCTCTACCTGTAACCTTTGTCTACACCTATTGGGGGAGATTGAGGGAAGACTAATTTAGGGGCAATTTGTTACACCAGTCAGCCTAAGAGCACATTTTTTGGGGTGTGGGAGGAAACCAGAGCACCTGGGGAAAACCCACGCAGTCACGGGGAGAATGTGCAAACTCCCGCAGACACCGGCCCAACTCCATGTATCTGCACGGCGAACAGTGATAGTCATTGAGCTGTCATGTTGCCCTTCAGATGGTCCAGTTAAGAAGTGACAATGAATTCTTACAAGAATTTTTAAAATTCATTTATGGGATGTGTGCATCACTGGCTAGGTCAGCATTTATTGCCCATTCCTAATTGCCCCTGTAAAGGTGATGGTGAGTTGACTTCTTGAACTGCTGCAGTGCATGTGGTGTAGGAGCGCCCACAATGCAGTGAGGGAGGAAATTCCAGGATTTTGAATGAGACCAGGAATTCCTGCCCGGGGTCAGTGGACATTTCTGTTGTCAGCCTTTTGCCTGCTCTGATTCTGTGGCGGGTGAGGAAATAGAATTCTGGCAAGTATATCTGCATGAGTTTCCTCCGGGTGCTCTGGTTTCTTCCCACAATCTGAAAGATGCGCTGCATTGACCGTGCTAAATTCTCCCTTAGTGTAACCAAACAGGTGCCGGAGTGTGGCTTCTGGGGCATTTTCACAGTAACTTCATTGCAGTATTTATGTAAACCTACTTGTGATACTAACAAATAAACTTGAATATATTTCCAAGTCAGGATGGTGAGTGACTTGAAGGGGAATTTTCAGATGGTGGTGTTCCCGTGCATCTGTTGCCTTTGTTCTTCTTGATGCTATTGGTGTGTGGGTTTAGAAAGTGCTGGCTAAAGAACACTACTGAATTCCTGCAGTGCATCTTGAAGGTGATGAACGTTGAAGGGTGGTGGATTTGGTGTCAATTAAGTGGGCTGCTTTGTCCTGGATGGTGTTGGCTGGAGAATCCATCTTGTTTTCTCGAACTATCCAACTTCATAGAAGCCAGTCTTCAGCCAATTCAATTCACCCTATCTGATATCAAGAAATGGCTGAGTGCGGTGTAATAAAACAAAGGCTATGGACCCTAGCAACATCCCAGCTTTAGTTCTGAAGACCGGTGCTCCAGAATGAATACACTTCCAGCCAAACTGTCCAATACAGCTGTAACACTGGATCTACCCAACAAAGCAGGACAAATTCAATTTGTCCCTGTCAGTCTGCAGATTTTTAAAAAATAGTTTTATGGAATGTGTGTGCCTCTGGTTGGGCCAGCATTTATTGCCCATCCATAGTTACCCCTTGGCCATTTCAGAAGGCATTTACGAGTCAACCACATTGTTGATGGTCTAGAGTCACATGTATACCACATGTGAGGAGGACAGATTCCTTCCCTAAAGGACATTGCTGAACCAGATAGGTTTTTACAATAATCAGCAATGGTTTTGTGGACTTTTAATTCTGGATTTTATTGGATTTATGTTTTACCATTTGCTGTAGTGGGATTAGAACTTGGGCCCCCAGAGCATTGCCCTGGGTCTCTGGATCACTAGTCCAGCAGCAATGCCATTGATGTTTAGTTTGGGTTCCGAGACTCAGTTCCAAATCTCATTATAGCCTTGGTTCTAGCATGAAATAGTTGAATACCAGAAATGAGAAGAGGGTGATTTACCTGACATCAATGCAGCTTTTGACCATGTGTGGCATCAAGGAGCCCCAGCTAACTTGAAATCAGTGGGAATAAGGAAAAAAGCCCTCCACTGATTGGACTGATAGCGTAAAGGAAAATAGTTGTGTTTGTTGGAAGCCAGTCATCTCAGCTCCAGGACATTGCTGCAGGAGCTTCTCAGGGCAGTGGCTTTGGCTCAAACCTCTTGTGCTGCTTCACCAATGAACTTCCTTTCACCATAAGGTCAAAAGTGGGGATGTTCACTCAGTAATGGCACAATGGTCAGCATCATTCACAATTCCTCAAATAATGAAGCAACCCATGTTCAGATGTAGAAAGACCTGGAAGACTTTGAATCTTGGTTGATAAGTACAGTAAGAAGTCTCACAACACCAGGTTAAAGTCCAACGTGTTTATTTTACATCACGAGCTTTCGAAGCCCTGCTTCTTCATCAGGCGCTGCTTCTTCATCACTCACCTGATAAAGGAGCAGCAAGTCTGAAAGCTCGTGATTCCAAATAAACCTGTTGGACTTTAACCTGGTGTTGTGAGACTTCTTACTGTGCCCACCTCAGTCCAAAGCCTCATCTCCACATCATGGGTTGATAAATGACAAGTAACATGTGTGCTTCACAAATACCAAACAATGATCACCTTCAACACAAAAGAATCTAACCATCTCAACTTGACATTCAGCAGCATTACCATTACCAAATCTGCCACAATCAGTATCTTGGGGGTTACCATTTATCAGAATCATTGCTGAACCAGCTATATAGAAACTATAGCTTCAAGAGCAGTTCAGAGGTTGGATTTTCTGCAAAGGAATCATCATCTCCTGACTCTCCAAAGCCTTTACACTATCTCCAAGGTACAAGTCAGCGGGTCTGGAAAACTCTCCATTTGCCTGAAAGAGTGCAGCTCCAACAACGCTCCAGAAGCTCACCACTTTGTAGGACAAAGCAGACTACTTGACTGTTACACAATCCACTACCTGAAATATTCAATCCCTCCACCAATGGGCACCGTGACTGCAGTTTGTAAAGACTGACTCTACAAGATGCAATGCACCTCATCACCAAGCCTGTTTGACATCACCTCCAAAACCTAAACACCAACTGCCTTGAACGACAAGGACTCAATGTGTGGGAACTCCACAAGTCCCTCTCCAAGTCGCACACCATTTTGACTTCGAACTGTATCAACAATCCTTTATCGTCACTGGATCAAACCTTACCAAACAGCACTGCGGGTGTATCATTACAATATAGATTGCAGTCACTGATGAAAGCAACTGACTACAACTTTTACAAGAGCAAATTCAGGATGGGCAATAAATGCTAGTTTTGCTGGTGATGTCCACGCACCATGAATGAATAAAACAAAAGAGAAGAAAAAAATGCCAACAGGATCAGGCTATTTTCTTAGCAGTGGCCAAGGGCATAAGCCACATTTCTCCATCTCAGGTAAATGATTGATGGCTTTTCCCTTTACCATTTAAGTTTTGAACTTCCTATTCAGTTCTTTTAAAGCCAGAATTACATTAATCTGAGAAACGCATCAGCTAGAAGGGAAGATCTGCAAATACGTAAGTGTAGAATTATTTGTGTTACAGGTTTGACCGTGAGCCAGGGGATTGTGAAGGGAACAGCGCGAGTTTTGGAAACAATCCAGGAGGCCGACTGCATCCGTCAGGGGGACATTTTAATTGTTTTAAACACAGACGTTGGCTGGAGCCCATACTTCCCCTTGCTAGGAGGACTGGTCACTGAGGTTGGAGGGTTAATCTCACATGGTAAGAAGCATAAACAAAGCTTTATTCACTAGTTAAGACAAAAATAAATCACATTTTATAGATTGAAAAAGTGAAAATGGACGCCAAGCTCTGAATTTTACCTCCCAACTGTAGAGTGGGAAAAATTCCTAATCCGCAAACCCAACTAGGAAGAATGTATCACAGATAGTCCAATTTTCATTCCAGGCTGGGGGGCCTGAGGGAGGAGGAAGGTGTTAACTGGAATCTGATCCACCGACCCCGGTAACAATGTGAAGTTAGCGACAGAGGCTGCTGAGTGTGGAGATGGGCTGTCTGAAAGGTGCTCCAATCCTTTGTCCCAGCTGTCGTTAGGAACAAAAACCAGCCCTCCAACCTTCATTCGCCACACACTCCCCACACCCAATCCATGCCACTCCCCCTTATGCCATGACCCCACCAACCTACAGCCTTTCACAGCTTCAATGCCAACCTATTGCCTATCATTCATCTCCATGGTCCCTAATAGCTCTTATGCCAAGTTAATACTAGCTCATGTCTACACCCACCATCCTTTGTATTTAGACCCTACATGTCAACTCACCTAGTATCCACCATAGGCAGACAACAGGACACATGCTGAGATGAAATAAAGTTCCAAGTGTCAATTGATGACTCACTTTTTTTAAAAAAAGATAATCTCATTCACTATATTTAAATTCCTTTAACTATTTAATCACTTATAAAAACAAGCAAGTATAATCATATCAAAGAATTTGTCATTCTGCCAAATCTCTTCCATTGCTGTGGAACCAGAGAATCCCAGCTGCAAAGTCATAACCAAGTAGCCAAGAGTTACCAGCGTACGTATAGAACCTGGAACCTGATCCCCTCATAACGGATAATGTCTTCAAGAAGAAGCACTTGGACAAATAAGTGGAAGATAGAACTATATTAATTTAGTAATAAATATTAATCCCAAATAGTAAATATTCATAATTATGAAGAAAAGAAATGGGTGAACAGAACTTGGAATTAGCAAGAATATGGGCAACAGAATTCTGGATGATGTCCAAGTACTGTTTTTATCATAACCTTACAGGGGCCATTGGCATTGCTTGCTTCTCCTCTGACCTTCTTCAATTTTATTTCAGTCCATGTCTCATGGTTATTCACCCAGCCTATTTTGATTCTTCCTCTTCTGTTTTTACCCTTGATTTTGTCCTCAATTGTTGCCAGGACCAGACTGTTGGCTCTTTGCTTCCCATGTCTGTACTTGGCAATCATTCTCTCTCTAACTGTACTTAGCAACTCTTTGATTCCCTACTTTTGATCATTTGTCCTTCTGTCCATGCAGCTGATTCTGAGCATCCTCCACTAAAGGCACATTTCAAAAGCTCTCATCCCCTTTCTTCAGAGTCCAGCTTCCACATTCAGAGAGTGCAACACTCCACGCTAGTGATTGCACTTGGCATTTTTCAGTTTCATGCTGATGTTTTTGGACTTCCTGAGGCTACATAAGTCACTGATTACACCTATTGCCACAGCTCATCTAACCTGGATTTCAACTTTAGGTGTAACTTTGGTGTGAAAGTAATTTACAAGTGGCATAACTTTCATGGTCTTAGTTTACTCAGACACTGATGCCAAAATGTCGTTGTCAGCCTATGCCATACACACTCACAGCATCTATTATGTGGAAAATATCAGCCAGTCACAATGGAAATTCTGTAATCGGACCAAGCAATGCTTGTAGTTATTTAATTTCGAATTGCAGATACATAAAGAACTGTTTCCATTGATCACCGTGCTCTATTCTTCACAGGTGCTGTAGTTGCACGAGAATATGGATTACCATGTATTGTGAGCTGTGCACATGCAACAAGCCTGTTCAAATCAGGTAAGTATTGTATAATATTGAATGGTTCTGTTTACTTATCAGCATGACACTGTCCCCACAGATTACTGTGAGCAGTGTGAATGTGGGTGGTTGAAAGAACCAATCTATATACTAGACACAGTGAAGGTGTTCTTGTAGGTGCTCAATGCTGCAGTGAGTTTTAAAGCATTGTTACTGACTGTGGTCCCTATAGTTTGACCGGCATAATTGAGGAAGTAATGTTAAATAGATCTCATTCAAAGGACATCCTGTGGTGCAGTGGTAGTGCCCCTGCTTCTGGGCTGGAAGCTCCAGGTTCAAATCCCACAACAGGACTCGTTAGCCACAGAAGGAATGTTCATGATGTGCTTCAGTGGGCTGAAAATCAGCCTGGGAATCCTTTCAATATTGGGAGGCACTGCTGCTTCACAGCTCCAGGGACCTGTGTTCAATTCCCGGCGTGGGCCGCTGTCTGTGTGAAGTTTGCACATTCGCCACATGTCTGCATGGGTTTCCTCTGGGAGCTCCAGTTTCCTCTCACAGTCCAAAGATGTGTGGGTTAGGTGCATTGGCCATGCTAAATTGCCCCTTAGTGTCCCGGGATGCGTGAGTTAGAGGGCTTAATGGGGTAAATATGTGAGGTTACGAGAATAGGACCTAGATGGGATTGTTGTTGGTGCAGACTGGATGGGCCACTTCTGCACTGTAGAGTTTCTATGATTCATATCACAAACCTGCCTATCCACTTTCCTTTTGAACTACTGCCCCATCTACAACCTTCCTTTCCTGTTCAAATCCATTACTTTTTACTTCCCAAGAAAGATGTCCATCTTTCCTAGAATTACATGCTTGCATTCCTCCAATCAGGTTTCCACCTCTGTCACAGTTCTGAAATAGCTCTTTACAGTGTCATAAGTTGCATCCAATGTAACTGACTCAACAGAAAACTTCTCCTTATTCTTCTCAAGCTGTCGGTGGTCCTTGACATAGTTGGCCACACCATCCTCTTCCACTCCTCCATCATTATCCCGGTTGGCTGGGACTGCACTTGGACATCATCCAAAATGCTATTGCCCATGTCCTTGCTTGTTCTAAGTTCAGTTCACCTATCACCTTTGCTCTATGTTGGCTGCTGTTCAACTAATGGCTCAATTTAAAAATTCTCATCATTGTGTTCTAGTCCCCCTGTTGCCTCACCTCACTTCTTTTCACTGTAATCTCCTCCACCCCAACAGACCATCATGATATCTATGCTCATCTCAATCTTGCATTTTAAAAATCCCTGATTGTTATCACTCCATGGTTGGTGGCTATGCTTTGGACAAGAAAGGAAAGTTGTAGATGAACGTAAGAACATAAGAAAATAGGAGCAGGAGTAAGCCATCTAGCCCTTCGAGCCTGCCCCGCCATTCAATAAGATCATGGCTGATCTGAAGTGGATCAGTTCCACTTTCCTGCTTTCTCTCCATAACCCTTAATTCCCCTGTCTGTCAAAAACCTATCTACCCGTGACTTAAATATATTTAGTAAGGCAGCCTCCACCACTTCAACAGGCAGAGAATTCCAGAGATTCACCACCCTTTGAGTGAAGAAGTTCCTCCTCAACTCCGATCTAAACTGCCCCCCACTTATCTTGAGGCTGTGTCCTCTAGTCCTGCTATCCTTTCTAAGTGGGAAGAATCTCTCTACCTCTACCCTATCCATCCCCTTCATTATCTTATACGTCTCTATAAGATCCCCCCTCATCCTTCTAAACTCCAACGAGTACAAACCCAGTCTATTTAGTCTCTCTTCATAGGCCAACCCCCTCATCTCCGGTATCAGCCGAATGAACCTCCTCTGCACTCCCTCCAAGGCCAATATATCCTTCCGCAAGTGCGGCAACCAAAACTGCACACAGTACTCCAGCTGTGGCCTCACCAGTGCCCTGTACAGTTGCAGCAAGACTTCCCTACTTTTATATTCTATCCCCCTCACTATAAAGGCCAACATTCCATTCGCCTTCTTGATCATCTGCTGCACCTGCAGACTGGGTTTTTGCGACTCATGCACAAGGACCCCGAAGTCCCTCTGCACTGTAGCACGCTGCAGCTTTTTGCCTTTTAAATAACAATCCCTCGTACTATTATTTCTGCCAAAGTGGATAACCTCACACTTGCTAACATTGTACTCCATCTGCCAGGTCCTCGCCCACTCACTCACCCTATCCAGATCTCTCTGCAGACTTTCCACACCCTCCATGCAATTTGCTTTTCCACTCAGCTTCATGTCATCAGCAAATTTTGTCACCCTACGCTCAGCCCCCTCCTCCAGATCATGTCTATAAATGGTAAATAGTTGAGGCCCCAGCACCGATCCCTGCAGCACTCCACTAGTCACCAACCACCAACCAGAATAGCACCCATTGATACCAGATGGGGCAGGAGCTCGCAAGGAAAGTGGATATGCAGGTTAGTGGTATGAATGAGGTGTATTTAACAATACTTCCTCAATCATGCCAGTTGGACTACAGGGACCACTGTTAGTAGCAATGCTTTAAAACTCAGTTGCCTATTCCTAAGTTTTGGAATTTCACCTCTCCCACCAACCTCTGGCCCCATAAACTCTCCATTTCTTGACCTCTCTTTCCTTCTTTGCTTTGACCAAATCTTTGACCATCTGCCCTACTACTACCTTATGTGGGCTCAGGATCATATCCTTCTCTGTATCATCCCTGTGAAACACTTTGGATTGTTTTATAACTACAAGCTGTTGTCTTTGTTGTTAGAATGACAAGGGTATTAGTCATTGGCTCATTGTGGCTCACACAGTTATACACAATGGATCCTTTGCAGGAGTCATAATAACATTTAAATCTACGTCCCCAGCAATTTGTATGTATTTATAATAAACTGTTTGTGAATAGTCACATATTTGAAGGAATAAGGCCACTTATCCTTTCCTTTGATAT
This sequence comes from Carcharhinus amblyrhynchos, assembly GCF_965287045.1. Classification (NCBI taxonomy): domain Eukaryota; kingdom Metazoa; phylum Chordata; class Chondrichthyes; order Carcharhiniformes; family Carcharhinidae; genus Carcharhinus; species Carcharhinus amblyrhynchos. The sequence goes on from NC_137327.1 coordinate 15,267,668, forward strand.
TGAAAGATATTGAAACGGTTTTATGCCTTGGGCTGCGTCAGAGAATCATCCAATCGCACTAATGACCAATATACTTCCTTTGTGCTGTCAAGGCATTCTGTTTCAAGTATAAAAGAGAAAATAAATACATTTACACACAATAAAAGCAAGATGCTGGAAGTCTGAACTCAAAGCGGAAAATGCTGGCACTTAGGAGGAATAGCACCTGATCTTCTGATTAAACACTTTAAAGACTTTTGGATTCAAGAGTTCAACAACAACCTCAGACCACAAACTTTATCCTTGATTTTGATCCCCACATTGCCAGTTTATATCTTGTTCTCGTGTTTGCTTTCAGCCAACATTGACCTCTTTCTCTGGTGCTAACATATTCTGCTTTTTTTGCTTTCGGGCAGTGCTGACTTGCTTCTCTCCATTAACACATTCTGCTGTTTCGCTTTCAGACAGTGCTAACCTTTATCCTGCTATAAACAGTTTTTGTCTTTATACCATCATTACCCATCCCTTTGTCTTGTGTTCTATGACACCTTTGACATTTAATCTCTCCCATCCTCTAGCCTATCCTGACTTTCTATTTTGAGCCATCTATCCCTCCCTCTTTTACACAGCGTACATTCCATCACATTTCTACTTTGTTCCACTTCTGAAGAAAAGCCATTTGGACTTGTAACATTAACTGTTTCTCTCTTCACAGCAGCTACCAGATATGCTGGGTTTTCCCAGCATTTTCTGTTTTTACCTCCACAGATAATTTGAATTGCATTTTCATAGTAACTTCATTGCAGTGTGATGTAAGCCTACTTGTGACTAATAAACAAAATAAACTTTAAATTTGAATTTCAAAATAAATCTCAATTTGAGACTAACTTGAAAAATGAAGGGTTGAATTCTGACATATAACATTGACTTTTTTGGTGTGTTATGAAAATATTTTTCTCCCTTTCTACAGGTGACATTGTGATTCTTAACGCAGAAAAAGGATTAGTGCAGAAAGTCGAAGAATCTGAAAATGCTTCTTGTGGCTAAAAGGTGTAGCCTCACTTTGGTCAGTTTCCAAAGGGTGCTACCAATTTTCAATTAAATCAGTATTGAGTCATAGAGATTTACAGCATGGAAACAGACCCTTTGGCCCAACTTGCTCATACCATCCTTTTTTTAAACTCCTAAGCTAGTTCCAGTTGCCTGCATTTGGCCCATATCCCTCTATACCCATCTTACCCATGTAACTTGGATAATTACATTGCTATAACTCTGAGGAAGATAGGATTTTTCTTTTTTGCAGTATATAATTGATCTGGAATGACTACATGAAAGGGTGATGAAAGCAAATTCATTAGTAGCTTTCTAAAGAGAATTGGACATATATTTGAAAAGTAAAAAAATGCCAGAGTATTGGGAAAGAACAGCAGAATGAAACTAATTGGATAGATCTTTCAACAATTTGGCAAAGGCTTAATAGCTTCCTTCATGTGATGTAAGAGTCCCCACTATAGATACTTCATAAATTAAATAATATTTTTCTTTTGACTTCTTTAGTTGAAGGTGGATATGACATCTGAATGAATATGCAAGGATAATATAAAGCAGTTCTTTGGCTAATCGCACCAATTAATTCATGAAGCTCGCTGTCCTTATAATCTGATCCTTATTTCATGATTCTTCAATTCAGATGAAATGAAAGGGAACTCTGTTTTACTCAATAAAGAGCTTTGCATTTTCTGTCATTCCTAATAAAGTGTCAATAATGATCATGCCAAAAGAGATTTTAAAATAAATCCACTCATGATTAGATTACAGTTTTGGCGGTTTCTATGATTTTATTTTAATACTTAATAGCAGGAAAAGAAATGTGAATAGATTTGCATTCTTATAATTCTTATTATAATTTCTTACACTCTTGCTGCATTACATTTTAAAAATTATTTAATGTTGGGCTACTTTTTGTATTCCCTTTCAGTCTTTTGATAAATGGATTAGCATGTGCTTGGCCACCCTAATATCAATGAATGGGTAGTTAAGACATGGTTGGATGCAATCCAGCATTAATGATGGAATAAAGTGGGAATCTGGGGGAGTCCAGTGAGTTGAGTTAAATTGGCACAAATCATCCTGATACTCAGTGGGGTGGCACAGTGTCACGGTTAGTGGTTAGCACTATTGCCTCACAGCGCCACAAACCCAGGTTCGACTCCCAGCTTGAGTCATTGTCTGTGTGGAGTCTGCACATTCACCCCATGTCTGCATAGGTTTCCTCCAGGTGCTCTGGGTTCCTCCCACAGCCCGAAAGATTCGCTGGTTAGGTGCATTGGCCGTGCTAAGTTCTCTTTCAGTGTAGCCGAACAAGTGCCGGACTGTGGCGACTAGGGGAATTTCGCAGTAACTTCACTGCAGTGTTAATGTAAACCTACTTGTGACACCAACAAATAAGTGTAAAACTTAAACGTAAATTGTACTCAAGAAAGGGGTAACCCTGCATGAGGCAGGTTTGCATTGCAGAATTGAATGTCTATCACAAGCCCTGTATCACAACCATTAAACATTAACAGTTTCTGGAGGCCTTAGCCACAAATTTAAATGCAAATTAACCTTACCTCTTCATGTTTTCATTGTAGCAACAGAAAAAAAATCAATCAATTGGAGGAGGGCTGGGGTGGGGGAGGGGTGTTGGGAGTTGTGGGGAGGGGACCAGTTCAAAATGTTCGATCCCAGTAAGGATCATTAATGCTGGCGTCCATACTATTGCAGTTTCACTTTAAGGCGTACAGGGCCGGTAAGGCCATGTTTTATTGGTACCCTTCATTCCTTAAATTTACTGGATTTTTAATCTGGGAAATAAATTCGTTCCTTTTTTTGAACAAGTTATGGTTGGCCATCCTGGGGGTAGATTTTCCTCTTTTGAGCCCTGGAGACAAAACAAGCTTCCCACAAAGCCACTGGCAGCCTGTGATCTGCTGTTTGGAAAATAATACAGAATAATATGCAACAGAATTTCTCAACATATCCTTCCAGTGCATCAGCAGTGAGCAGGCATGACATTTATTCTCAAATCCCTCAGTTCCTTCTCTCTTTGCAGAAATGCGTCTCTTGAATCCATTCATTGGAATAGGCTTTCTGGCGAATTATTTCACAATACTTTGGACATTCTAACCCAGACCTGTTTTTTAAACACATTTTTTGTGAAAGCAAAGATTTAAAATCAAGTGAATCCTGAACAAAGTCAATTTGAACATTAGTGTGAATGGGTTAGTTTTTTTGTCTTCACTCTCTGGGGAGTGATCCAGTTTAATGCCAATCTCAACTGGGATGACAGTGCCCATACGTTTCATTAAGGGAAGTAATTTGAAACATTTCAACGGCATGATACAAAAGGATAAATACTAGTTTTGCCTTTAGCATTCTATGTACTTATTTTTGGAACCCAAACAAACTAGATTGATGCTTAGCATAGAATAAAGTGCTGTTGATTAAGAGCCACAAAGAACTACATTGAGTCTGCCTAATTAGTCTGGACTAATTTCACTTAAGACTGGCACAAAGATCGTTTCCACATCTAGCCATTCCCGTTAATGAATACAAGGAACGGCAGGGTTGTAATTACATATAATTTACCAGAAAATTCCACATAATTTGAAGGCATCACAGATGGTTTGAAACTTTAACCAATGCCTAGACAAGTAGCCTGTAGTTGAATAAAGCTACTGTAAACCAAATCAAAGAACTCCACAGAAAATTTGATTGGTCAAAGAAACTATATCCTTGCAGCCTATTCAGTTGGGTAATGAGTTCCTCTTGGACGTACTGTTGCCATTTGTCACAGGTAGCAATTAGGGGACCTTATGACTGGTATTATAAAAACATATAGCGGCGGAAATTTACGCCGGCAGAATTTTCCAGTCCTGCCCCTGCACAACAAGGCTGTAAAATGGAACAGGACTGGATGACCAATGCTCTCTTGTTAGCTTTTCCTTTGTTTGTGCATATGTCACTCTCGAGACTTGAGCACAAATCCACGCTGGTTGCTTCAAGTACTGAGTATGGGTACTGCACTATCAAAGATGCCATCTTTCAGACATGAAATTTTGCCCTGAACACCCAATTTTATACGAGCAATATATATCAGGAAAAACTGGGTCCTAACAGACCCATAAGGAATTCTGCTATATACATCCCTCACGTGACAATTGAAATTCATCAAAAAAGTGGTGAAAGGATCCGTACGGAAAACTGAATGTAGGAGACAAATGGAGCTATGAGCGCAAACAGTGACATAGACGCAATAGTCTCGCGAGAATCAGAAAACAAGATTCTTGCTAGCTAGAAGCCAGTAAACCAGCCAGCAAACTTGCAAACCAGCCTTCCATCCATTGACCCTGTCTATACTTCATGCTGCCTTGGAAAAGCACCCAGCATAATTAAGGACCCCTTGCACCCCAGACATTCTTCCACCTTCCTCCGTTGGGAAAAAGAAACAAAAGCCATGGTCATGTACCAACCGACTCAAGAACAGCTTCTTTCTTGCTGCTGTAAGACTTCTGAATGGACTTACCTTGCATTAAGTTGATCTTTCTCTACACCCTAGCTATAACTGTTACTCTACATTCTGCACTCTCTCGTTTCCTTCTCTATGAATGGTATGTTTTGTCTGTATAGTGCGCAAGAAACAATGCTTTACACTGTATGTTAATACATGTGACAATAATAAATCAAACCAAATCAAGTCAAATCAGAAATCTTCTGATTTTCACCACTCCCCACCAGTGACTTAAGGACGTCTCTTACCTCATTTAAATATATTTTTAATATACTGAGTGCAGAGTATTTGAAGAGCCAACCTTGCTGTGCCACTGGAGAGTTGCGCACCAGTTTTCTCACCCCAGCCAGCAACCTGTGCACAGAGTGCAAGATTTCACCCATTGGATGGGACTTTCCATCCACGTTCACTCCAAGACCAGAAAATCCTGCCCAAGATCTTTCCATGGTCCTGTCCGGTACCATTCTCGTGGTGGGTGGGATGGGAAAATTTTGTCCACTCTCTATAAACCCACACCAGCTTCTGTCCACTTGATCACTGCTTCCCTTTTGTGAAGAACCTTTAACTGTGTTTGGGGGCTTGAAAGGTGAGGAGGGAAGAGGTAAAGGGACAGCTGTTGCACCTTCTGCGATTGCATAGGAAAACGCTGTGGGAAAGGGATGGGAAATTGAATGTGATGGAGGAGTAGGCCATGGTGTCCCGTAGGGAGCAGTCCCTATGGAATACTGACAGGGGGGTGAGGGGAAGATGTGTTTCATGGAAGTGTTGTGCTGGAGTTTAAGGAAATGGCAGACGATGACCCTTTGAATGTGGAGGTTAGTGGGGTGGAAAATGAGGACAAAGGGGACCCTATCATGGTTCTGGGATGTAGAGAAAGGGGTGAGGGAAGAGGTGTGGGAAATGGGTTGAAGCTAGTTCAATGCCCTGTTAACCATAGATGGGAGGAAAACCCCAGTTAAGGAAAAGAGCAGACATATCAGAAGGACCATTTTGGAAGGTTACATCATTAGAACAGGTGTGATGGAGGTGGAGAAACTGGGAGAATCTGGCCACATTTGCTTTTGTGTCCTTTGATAACTAATAAAGAAAGACTAATTTGAGAAGTACTCTGTGTACAAAATATTGTACCACTGACAGTGTAGGAGCATATCTTTTCCCATTATTTCCCATTTCACTTTTCCTGGATGTCTGCAGCATACTAAGTCCAATTTCCTGCACTTGCACCAAAGCACGAGCCTTTACCAATTTCTGTTGAAAATTACATCAAAGAAACCTTATTGATTTGGCTGCAAAGCATAAGAGTTGGCTTAAGTGGGTCATCGTATTGTGTAGTGGCTGAGTCTCTGACACATGGTTCCTATAGGGATAAAAGAACAAGAACAAAGAAACTTACAGCACAAGAACCGGCCCTTCAACCGTCCACACCTGCACTGACCATACTGCCCGTCTGACCTAGAACCCCCAAACCTGTGGGGGACCATTTCCCTCGACCCCATCCTGTTCATGTATTTGCCAAGACGCCCCTTAAAAGTCACTCTTGTATCTGCTTCCACTAGCTCCCCTGGCTGTGAGTTTAGGCATGCACCACCCTCTGTGTAAAAAACTTGCCTCGTAAATCTCCTTTAAAGCTTGCCCCTCGTACCTTAATTATTGACTCTTGCACCCTGGAAAAAGCTTCTGACTGTCCACTCTGTCTATGTTCCTCATAATCTTGTAGACTTCTGTCAGGTCGCCCCTCAACCTCCATCATTCCAGTGAGAACAAATCAAGTTTTTCCAACCTCTCCACATAGCTAATGCCCTCCATTCCAGGCAACATCCTGGTGAATCTTTTCTATACCCACTCCAAAGCCTCCATATCCTTCTGGTATTGTGGCAACCAGATATTGCTTTTGTCAACAAATCTAGCAACCAGTCTATATTCGGCAAAGTCCTAACAGCAGCAATGAAATGAACAACCAGTTCATTTGCTCTGGCGCTGATGTACTTCATAGGCAATCCCTCGGAGGTGAGAATGACTTGCTTTCACACTAAAAATGAGTTCTCAGGTGACTGAGGAGTCCAATGAACAATCAAAGCCTCTGTCACAGGAGTGAACATAAGAACATAAGAACATAAGAAATAGGAGCAGGAGTAGGCCATCTAGCCCTTCGAGCCTGCCCCGCCATTCAATAAGATCATGGCTGATCTGTCGTGGCTCAGTTCCACATTCCCGCCCTCTCCCCATAACCCTTAATCCCCTCTCTTATCAAAAACCCATCAACCCTCGTCTTAAAAATATTAGCGAGGTAGCCTCCACCACTTCAACGGGCAGAGAATTCCAGAGATTCACCAACCTTTGAGTGAAGAAGTTCCTCCTCAACTCCGTTCTAAACCGCCCCCCCTTTATCTTGAGGCTGTGCCCCCTAGTCCTACTATCCTTTCTGAGCAGGAAGAGTCTCTCCACCTCTATCCTATCCATCCCATTCATCATCTTATACGTCTCAATGAGATCTCCCCTCATTCTTCTAAACGCCAACGAGTACAAGCCTAGTTTATTCAGCCTCTCCTCATAGCTCAACCCCCTCAACTCCAGCATCAGCCTAGTAAACCTCCTCTGCACTCCCTCCAAGGCCAAAATATCCTTGCGTAAGTACGGCGCCCAAAACTGCACACAGTACTCCAGCTGCGGCCTCACCAATGCCCAATACAGCCGCAGCAAGACCTCCCTACTTTTATATTCAATCCCCCTCGCTATGAAGGCCAGCATCCCATTCACCTTCCTGACCACCTGCTGCACCTGCAAGCTGGGTTTTTGCGACTCATGCACAAGGACCCCGAGGTCCCTCTGCAGCGTCGCCTGCTGCAGTTTTTCGCCACGTAAGTAATAATCCTTCCTACCATTATTCCTACCAAAGTGGACCACCTCGCACTTGCCAACATTAAATTCCATTTGCCATTTCCTGGCCCATTCGCCCAGCCTATCTAGATCCTTCTGTAGACTCTCCACACCCTCCGCACAATTTGCCATTCCACCAATCTTGGTGTCATCAGCAAATTTCGACACCCTACACTCGGTTCCCTCCTCCAGATCATCTATATAAATGGTAAATAGCTGAGGCCCCAGCACCGATCCCTGGGGCACTCCACTAGTCACCATCCGCCAATCCGAATAGCACCCATTGACCCCCACTCTCTGCCTCCTATTTGACAACCAATCCTCTATCCACACTAACACCCTACCCCCAACTCCATGTCCCCTGACCTTCTGCAATAACCTCTTGTGAGGTACCTTGTCAAACGCCTTCTGAAAATCAAGAAAGATCACATCCACCGGCTCTCCTCTATCCATCGCCCTAGACACATCCTCATAGAACTCCAGTAAATTTGTCAGACACGACTTCCCTTTAACGAAACCGTGCTGTGTCTGCTCTATCAAGCAATTCCTCACAAGATGCCTCGCTATTTCCTCCTTGATGACGGATTCTAACATTTTACCTACATCAGACATTAAACTAACCGGCCTATAATTCCCTGCCTTTTGCCTGGCACCCTTCTTAAACAACGGCGTAACATTAGCCGTTTTCCAATCTTCTGGCACTTCCCCGGAATCCAGCGACGTCTGGAAAATAACCACCAAGACATCCACTATCACCTCCGCCATTTCTTTCAGAACCCTCGGATGCATTCCATCCGGTCCTGGCGACTTGTCCACAATCAGCCCCTCCAGTCTGTCGAGCACCGCCTCTCTAGTAACAGTAATGTTATTAAGACCCTCCAGTCCTACCACCTTTCCATCTCTAACACCCGGATAGAGTGATAGATGGTGCCTGGAGGAACGGGTGAGTGGGTTGCCTCAAAGAGTCATAAACGTTTATAGCACGAAAATAGGCCCTTTGGCCCAACTTGTCCATGCCGCCCACTAAACTGGTCCAACCGTGTGCGTTTGGTCCATATCCCTCGACAGCCATCCTACCCATGTAACAGTCTAAATGCTTCTTAAAAGACAAATTGTACCCGCCTCTACGACTACCTCTGGCAGCTTGTTCCAGACACTCACCACCCTCTGTGTGAAAGAATTGCCCCTCTGGACATTTTTAAATCTCTCCCCTTTCACCTTAAACCTATGCCCTCTACTTTTAGACTCCCCTACCTTTGGGAAAAGATATTGACTGTCAAGTTAATCTATGCCCCTCACTATTTTATAGACCTCTATAAGATCACCCCTAAGCCTCATACGCTCCAGAGAAAAAAAGTCCCAGTCTATCCAGCCTCACCTTATAGCTCAAACCATCAAGTCCTGATCGCATCCTAGTAAATCTTTACTGCACTCTTTCTAGTTTAATAATATCCTTTCTATAACAGGGTGACCAGAGCTGTACATAGTATTCCAAGTGTGGCCTTACCAATGTCTTGTACAATTTCAACGAGACGTACCAACTCCTACATTCAATGTTCTGACCAATAAACACATTAAAAAGTCTGACAACGCCAGGTTTCAGTCCAACCGATTTATTTGATAGTAAATTCACTAGCTTTCGGGTTAGCCCCTTCGTCAGGTGACGAAGGGGCTAACCCAAAAGCTAGTGAATTTACTATCAAATAAGTAGGTTGGACTGAAACCTGGTGTTGTCAGACTTTTTACTGTGTTTACCCCAGTCCAACGCCGGCATATCCACATCCTGACCAATAAAACCAAGCATGCTGAATGCCTTCTTCACCACTCTGTCCACATGTGACTCCACTTTCAAGGAGCTATGAACATGTACCCCTAGACCTCTTTGCTCTATGACTCTCTCCAACGCCCTACCATTAACTGATTAAGTCCTGCCCTGGTTCAACATACCAAAATGCATTACCTTGCATTTATCTAAATTAAACTCCATCTGCCATTCGTCAGCCCACTGGCCTAATTGATCAAGATCCCACTTCAATCCTTGATAATCTTCTTCACTGTCCACTATGCCACCAATCTTGGTGTCATCTGCAAACTTACTAACCATGCCTCCTAAATTCTCATCCAAATCATTAATATAAATGACAAGTAACAGTGGACCCAGCACTGATCCCTGGGGCACACAGCTGATCACAGGCCTCCAGTTTGAAAAACATCTCTCTACAACCACCCTGTGTCTTCTGTCATCCAACCAATTTTGTATCAATTACCTCACCCTGGATCCCATGAGATTTAACTTTATGCAACAACCTATGGTGCGATACCTTGTCAAAGGCCTTGCTAAAGTCCATGTCGACAACAACAACTACACTTTTCTCATCGACCTTCTTGGTTACCCCTTCAAAAAACTCAATCAAATTTGTGAGACATGGTTTTCCATTCACAAAGCCATGCTGACTGTTCCTAATCAGTCCTTGCCTCTTTAAATGCCTGTGGATCCTATCTCTCAGAATACATTCAAACAACCTACCCACTACACGTGAGACTCACAGCCTGTAGTTCCCAGGCTTTTTCCTGCAGCCCTCTTTAAACAAAGACATGACATTTGCCATCCTCCAATCTTCAGGTACCTCATCTGTGGCTGTCGGTGATTTAAGTATCTCTGCTAGTGGACATGCAATTTCCTTCCTAGCCTCCCACAACATCCTGGGATACACTTTATAAGGTCCCAGGAATTTATCTACTTTGATGCACTTCAAAACTTCCAGTACCTCCTTCTCTGTTATATGTACACTCCTCAAGACGTCACTATTTATTTCTCCAAGTTCCCTAACATGTGAGCCTATCTCAACAGTAAATTCATTTAGGATCTCACCTATCTCTTCTGGATCTACACATAGATGATCTTGTTGATCCCTAAGAGGCCCTACTCTCTCAGTAGTTACTCTTTTGCCCTTTATGTATTTGTAGAAGCTCTTTGGATTCTCCTTTGCCTCATCTGCCAAAGCAATCTTGTGTTCCCTTTTAGCCCTTCTGATTTCTCTCTTAACTCTATCCTACACCCTCCTCGCCATTACATTATTCAAGCTGATTTCAATTTGGGCACTGGGCTTCAGCGAAGCATTACAGCAGGCAAAGGACAGACATGTGAGCATGAGAATAAGGTGCTGAGTTAAAATAGCAATCAACCGAAAGGTTGGGGTCATGTTTGCGGATGGAATGATGGTGTTCTGCAAAGCTGTCACCCAGCCAGTGTTTAGTCTCCCTAGCGTAGAGAAGATCGCATTGGGAGCAATGAATACATTAAACTGAATTGAAGGAGGTGCAGGTGAAACGCTGTTGCACCTGAAATGAATATTTGGGCCCTTGGACAGAGGAAGGGGAGAAGTAAAGGGGCAGGTGTTGCGTCTTCTGCAACTGCAATGGAAGGTGCCGTGTGAAGGGGATGAAGGGTTCTGGGTGATGGAGAGGTGGGTAGGTGTTATGGAGGGAGTGGCCCCTGTGGAATACTGAAAGGGGCTGAGGGGAAGATGTGTTTCATGGCATCATCATGCTGGAGTTGGCAGAAATGGCGGAGATGCTCCTTTGAATGTGAGGGCTGGTGGGGTGAAAAGTGAGGACAAGAGAGATTATGTAAGGTTTTGGGAGGGAGGGGAAGGGATGAGGGCAGAGGTGCGGGAGATGGGTCGAATATGGTTGAGTGCTTTGTCAAACACAAAGTGGTGGTGGTGGTGGGGGAGTGGCGGGGGGGGGGGGGGGGGGGGGGTGGTGGCGGAGGTGGTGGTGTCATCCTCGGTTGAGGATAAAGGCAGACGTGTCCAAAGTGCTGTTTTCAAGGTAGCATCATTGGAACAGATACAATGTAGATGGAGAAACTGGGAGAAGGGAATGGAGTTCTTACAGGGAGCAGGGTGTGAGGAGCTGTAGTGAAGGTAGCTGTAGGAATCGGTGGGTTTTTAATAAATATTGGGGTCAGTCCATTGTCAAAAGTAGGGTCAGGAAGATCAAGGAAGGGAAGTATCAGAGATGGACCATGTGAAGGTGAAAGAGGGTGGAAATGGAAGCAAAATCAATAACATTTTTCAGGTCCAGATGAGAGCATGAAGCATCATCGATATGGCCATTGATGTAACAAAGGAAGAGTTGTGGGAGACGGCCTGAGTAAGACTGGAGTAAGAAATGTTCCACATGCCCCCACAAAGACACAGGTATAAATGGGCCGATGCAGGTACCCAAAGCCACATATTTTATTTGCATGAAGTGCAAATTTCCACCCTTCTCTCACCTTCATGTGGTCTCAGGGGAACTCCTGACATGTGTGGCGGTTTTTACGGTGTCACTTGAGCAAGACCGGAAATTCCTGCCCATGGTCAATGGACATTTCCATTATCCATCCCTTGTCCACTCCAATTCTGAGGCAGCTGGAATGACAGAATTCTGGTGGTGATCTTTTTTATAGTTGCACCATCAGGTCATCTGGTGATAACTCAATCTACAGTCATGCAATAAACTGTCAAGAGTTAGATCCTTCCTTAGTGAGGATGGTTATTGCCGGGCACTTGCGAATGTCACTTGCCATTTGTCAGCCCAAGCCTAAATATTGTCCTCGTCTTGCTACATGTGGACATGTACTGTTTTAGTATCTGAGGAATTGTGCTGAAAATTGTGCCATCATCAGTGAACATTCCTACTTCTGACCTTTTGATGGAGGGAAGATCATTGATGAAGCAAGTGAAGATGATTGGGCCTAAGACACTACCCTAAGGAACTCCTCCACTCATGTTCCAGAATTGAGGTCATTGACCTTCAACCACTACAACCATTTTCCTTGTGCTAAGAGTGACTCCAACCACTGGAGAGATTTCCCCCTGATTCCCATTAACTCCAATTTTACCAGGGCTCCGTGATATCACACTCAGTCAAATCCTGCCTTGACATCAACGGCAATCACTCTCATCTCTTGCTGTGTATCTGTCTTTACAAAGGAAGACCATGTTAACCAGACCATGGTAAAAGATTAAGTAATTCGGACACCAAATAGGTTGAAAATTAGAAAGGAGGAGATACTGATAGGTTCTCAATACTTAAGAGTTGATAAGACACTCAGATGGATGAGTGCACCCAAAGATACTGAGGGAAGTGAAAGTTAAAATTGCAGAGGCACACAATTTTTCAGTCTTCCTCAGAGGTGGTCCTGACGGTCTTGAAAATGATAAATGTTACACCTTAGTTCAAAACAAGGGATGCAGATCAACTCAGCACCTACCAGCCAGTCAGTTTAATTTCAGTGGTGGGGAAACTTCTTGAAATGATAATTCGGGTCAAAGTTTGTAGTCACAATCACCAAATGCAGGTTAATTAAAGAAAGCCAGCATGGAGTTCTTAAAAGAAAATCATGTTTAACTGACTTGCTGGAGCTTTCTAAAGGGGTAACAGAGAGGGTTGAATGTGTCAATGCCATCAATGTGGTGTACCTGGACTTCCGAAAGGCATTTGACACAGTGCCACATAACAGACTTGTGAAAATGGTCGTAGTTTATGGAATAAAAGGAACAGTAGCAACATGAGCAAAGTGTCGTGGTTAATGTTTGTAATGGATGTTTCTTGTACTGGAGGAAGGTGAGTAGTGGAGTTCTCCAAAGGTCAATTTTGGGACCCTTAACTTAGAACTTGATGTGCAACGCACAATTTCAAATTTTTCAAATGAAACAGAGCTTGGATGTAAACTGTAAGGAGAATAGTGCAGAATATTTCTCTGCATCGAACTTCATCTGTCCATAAATTCCACCAAGTTGTCTACGTCCCTTTTTGACCTACTGAAGGATCAGGAAATCTTTGGAGAAAAAAACAATTATAATGTAATAAAAATCAATACAGAAAAATCAGTAGAACTGCATTGCCCTCTTTTAAAAACTGTTGTTTTTTTTCATCTCAAATAATGAATCTGCTGTTAACTCAAAATTGATGCTAATAACCAACTAGATCTTCACATTCAGCATCATTACCTTCTGCCACTGTTCCCGAGTCCACCCGAGTCCGCCCGAGTCCCATTTCCCCGCCCCCCCCCCGGGCGAATGACAGAGCCTCCCGACCCGAACCTCTGCACGACTCTAGCCGAATGTTGCCGAAGCGCTTGCGGAAGTGCGGCGCTCGGGCTCGGACACGGACTCGGACTCGGGCTCCGGCTCCGGCTCGGACTTGGACTCGGCTCGAACTCGGGTTCGGTTTCTGCTCGGGCTCGAGCTCGAGCTCGAGCTCGGCTCGGGATCGGCTCGGGTTCGGACTCGGCTCGGGTTCGGACTCGGCTCGGGTTCGGGCTCGGCTGGGACTCGGGCTCGGAGGCTGTGTCAGGAGCGGAGTTTCCTCGCAGCGAAAATGGGAAACTCTCGCCGAAAGCCGGTGGTGCATTTCTTTTAACTTAATTCCCAACCCCGTTTCCTCTGCTGCAGCCTCGTTCGCAACTCATAGGTAGGTGCAAGATTTGGTGTTGTTTTTATTTGCTGCCAAAAGATGCATGATTTAATTGCCGTTTTCTGCTCTGTGCTTCACCCCTGTCCGGCCTGACTGAATCTTAATCGGGCATAGGCCACTGTCCTGTCAGAAAAAAAACATCAAAGTTACCTTATTCCCATTCCTTAAACCCCTGCTAAACCCCTAAAGAAACTGCAGTTGTGCTGAATAGGGTCTTTTCTGTGTTGATTTTTATTATAATTGTTTTTTCTTTCCTGATCCTTCACTTCACTTACCTTCCCCCCCCCCACCCCTTTTATAAACCGTTGGTCTTTTCATCTCAAATACTGAATCTGTTGTGAACTCAATCAAAATTGACACGAAGAACTGACTAGATCCTGAGCCCCAGATTGCCTTGTGACAAGGTGCCCCACACTGGTGAGAAAACAACTGGACTGGGGGTGGGGGTTGGAGTAAATCTTCATTTTGAAAAGAAACATTGGCAAGGAAGATATCTGATCAATTTGTGTATCAAGTGTTTTCGACCTTCTTTGCCGCTTGTCCCTTTTCACAATGCCCATCAGAGCAAAAATGAAAGCCAACCGATTTGGCCAGAGCATCACTCAGGCAAATCAGAATTGTTAATCTAATTGCATTCTTAAGTAATTTGCCTTTTTATAAATCCACCGTATGCAGTGACAGTTGAGAATGCTGTGGCTCAGTGTATTTGCAACAGGAATGAGCATTGGTGAGCTAACCTTTTGCACATTGTATGGCAAAATAAAAGTAATTCAGTAGTGTGCATTTAGAATCAGTGAGCATGTCCTGTTGGCCTGCCTCTCTTTACATCCGAGATGATATTTTAGAAGGATATTGTGTGTCCGGCGACATGCCATTAGGGTATGAAGGTTAAATACGTTGAATTGAAAATTAACACCAGTAGTTAATAACTCCGAGGCAGTTGAACCAGTGAATAGTTTTGAATAGTGGCATTTGCTGCACAGTGCTCCCACACACTTCTGTCAGTTCTCTGGCTATGGTTCATAGCCTTGACTTTGACTTCTGTTTTCTGCAGTGTTGTACTAGATGTTAATCATTCAGAATTTGAACATAACATTCTTCATACACTTACAATCTCACCCTATTGAAATTATCATCTTCATTTTGGGCTTGATCAAGACCTCAAGATTGTGGAACCATCTATCCTGATTTAACACGACAACACCTTTATTTGCTTCACCTCCTTTTGAACCATAGAAGTGTCTGACATGCACTCTGGTGCATTCACCTGTGTTTGCTATTTGAAAACAAAGTAGTTTGAAATCCTTGGAAAGGAGCCATTTGCAGTCTTATGGGTCAGGTCAATGCGAATAAATTGGATAGCTCTTTCAAAGAGCCAGCACATGCACAATGTGCAGCATGGCTTCCTTCTGGGCTGTAGGCCTCTTTTATTTTGGTGGTGTTTGAACACATGAGAAAAAAAGTTCTTTGTATTGGGAATAGTGATAAACTAAACTGGCTGATCAGAGGAACAAAAAATACATAATAGGATACATGGATGTGAAATTTGCTTTCAAGCTTCCCATTGGTGAGAAAGCACATATTTAAGATGATCAGAAAAGAAATTAAGGGGAGGTTATTTAAAATGGGGTAGAGTTTTTGCTTCAAACATTGTAAATGACTTAGGCTGAATCGTACCCAAAATTATGCCGATATTTGATGAACAGTCACATTTTAGGCAATCCCTCAAGATCAAGGATGACTTGCTTCTTCTCTAGTTCGATGAGTTCTGAGATGGCTGATAAGACTCTGCCATGTGCAAAGCATGCGGGAATTAAGTTCTGTAAACGTGTTGTTTGGAGGCCTGTTTGCTCCCTTTGATAACTCGGGCATGTTCCCAGCGAAGTTTCTTGATGTGTTCAGTGCCTTTTTGACTGAACCTTCTTCACAGTTAGTCCCAAGCCGGGGGATGTTTGATCTGTTCAGGAATGCTTTGAGGATGTCCCTAAAGTGTTTCTGCTCTCTCCCTGAGTGTCTCCTACAGTGACCATGTTCCCTACAGACTCTGCCAGACCTGCTGAGTTTTTCCAGCATTCCTTGTTCTTGATCCAAGTAGAGTAGTTGCTTCAAGAACCTGATGTCAGACATATGAAGTACATCCCGTAGAGGTGGTTTTGAGTGATTAGCAGCTCAATGCCCAGCAGTTTTGGTTGGGAGAGGACACTGCTGTTGAGCCACTGTTTTTGCGAGCAGATTTGGAGGATCTTGCAAAGACATTGCCTGTGGTATTTCCCCAGTGAGGTCTCCAAAACATAAAGAAATGTGGGGATCACTGCTGCCCAGTAAATCATGACCTTACTCTTGGGTTTGAGACCCTGGCCCTCAAATACTCTTTTCCTCAGCTGATTGAAAATTCAGGCAGCATGTTTAAGGTGATGATGTGTTTTGTCATCTTACGTCTGCCTTATGTCGAGAGGAGGCTCTCAAAGTACAAAAAAAATTCACATTTTTCAGGATCTCACCATTGATTTTAACTAATTTTGTCAAGCATTCCTCTCACCCAATTTCCCCTCACTCCCTCGCATTTTCCCTAACATGACAGTGCAGTTGGGGAATGTTTTAAAACATAATTTTTTTTAAAAAGTTTTGAAAGATACTTCTTGATGTAGCTAAAAATGATAATGTGGTAAATTAACACAGCGGATAATGGATTTATCACTAAAATAAGGATTTTAAATCACAGTGGAAATCCATAATCGATAAGTAACCTGATTAAATTACTGAAAACTACTTTGAAAAATTATACAGCGCTATCTTCTAGTTAAATTGAGATAAAGTAATTAATTCCTTAATAAATTAATAAAACATTCAAAACCTGTCAAGCTACACAAAGTGTTATTGCATGCAAAACTTCCACTTTAATTTTTGGAGAGTCTTCAAAAGGCAATATATGAGTTCACTTCGTGGTGATTAATTCACCCTGGGCATGTGGACAGTTTTGTGGGTGGGGCCTGCTTCTAGTGCAGTACATTTAAAACTAGCGTAAAAGATTGCAGAAACTTGACTTGTATCAAGCATAATTTGCACTTAAGATTCTGCAATCCTTTGCACCACTTATTTCAATATCACTGAAAAGAAATCCAGTTCAGTGGAAAAGCAATCTAGGCCTGTATCTTTCTATGAAGGTTGGTTAGAAAGTAGTTTATTTATTAGTCACAAGTAAAGCTTATATTTACATTGCAATGAAATTACTGTAAAATTTCCCATGTTGCCACATTCCAGCACATGTTCAGGTCAATGCACCTAATCAGTACATCTTTCGGACTGTGGGAGGAAACTTGAGAACCCAGAGGAAACCCATGCAGTTATGGAGAGAACATAACTTCACACAGACAATGACCCAAGCTGAGAATCAGACCCGAGTCTTTTGTGCTATGAGGCAGTAGCGCTAACCACTGTGCCACCATTCCGCCAAAACCCAACTCTGGTGGGAGTCGAACCCACAACCTTTGAATGGCAACTCAAGTCATTGACTAGAAGTCCAGCACGCTATCCGTTGCGCCACAGAGCCACTTGTGTAGTGTAAAGTGTAAATTTGTGTCCCACAGCATTGTTGAAGTAAAGTTAAAATGGAAGGCAGTTAAATAATTGTGTGAAAGAGACAAATATTAATGGGAATGACAAACAGCCTGGAGAATTAGATTAGAAAAACATCATCACTTATCATTTATCATCATTTCTGGTGATAAATCTGAAATTGCTGTCGTTTGGCTTCAATAGGTCAAAAGGGCTGGATTTTCACGGAGTTGGACAGACTTCAGTGTGTAAGTGGCAACTGGGATCCAATTTTGGGATTTTTGACCCCGTTTTCAGAGTTTCTATTTTTTACTCATGATGTTTAAAACTGTGGGCTAGTCTAGGTGGCAAGCCTTCAGTCTGCACTCCTAACTTGGCTGGCCTCATCACGGGAATAGGCAAGTTCTGGTCCATCTCCAATTTTCATGGAGTTGGGCCAGATTTTAAGGGTCCGTTTGGTTAATTGAAAACCAAAACAGTCTTCCCACACACTTCCTATACCCTCCATGCCAAGCTTTGTTGCCTCCCACATCAGTGGCCCCTCATACTGTCCATACAAAGCCATGGCACTTCCATGCCCATTCATCCACTATAGACTCTGTATAAATCTAATGAACCCTTTAGTGACTATAGGATATGTTAAGAATGCTTCAAAAAAATAATTCATTCACAAAAATTACTTTCGCCATAGTCAAGTGACATTGTCAACCATCCAAACATTTAAAGTGTCAATCGCAAAAACTGCAAGCACTTGAAACCTCTTTATCTTGTGTCAATAAATATTGTGAAATTAACACAATAGTTGGAGAGCCAGAGATGTCAATCAAGAAATGTTTTTCCTGGGTTGCAGATGTCTCAGTATTCTAATGGATGCCTGGGCAGTCAACCAAACTTCATTTTTCATTCTTGGCTAAGATCCCAGACATCCATTGTGCTGAAACCAGTGCAAACGTAGCCTTTTTGGAGATTCCAGCTCCCTTGTCTATGCTGTCAATTTCACAATGTTCACTTACATAAGATAAAGAATTTTCAAGTGCCTGCAGTTTTGGTTGTTGAAAATTTGAAGGGTCTAGATGACTGATTCTTTTGTTTTCCTGTAGTAAAAGTAATTTTTATGAATGATTGCTTGTTTAATGCATCTTTTTGTCACTATTGAGTTTATTGGTTCTATATAGTTTATAATGGATGGATGGGTGAGAAGTGTCATAGCTTGGCATGGAGGGTATAAAAGGCATGGATAGAGGGGCATAGCCTTGGCATAGAGGATATGAGGGGTCATGGGAGGGTTGATGCAAGGCCACGAGGTAGCACAGATGGGGCATGAAGAATGTGTGGGGATGAGAGCTAGAAAGCCTTTTAAACAGCCTGCCGTGGCACACGGCAACCTCTGTGGCTACCTCCAAACTCTTTCTGGGGCCTGACTCCTATTAGCACTTGCCCATCCAGAATGAAAATCACGTCTTTCATACACTTCGTCCCAAGGCAGGCATGCCGAGCCAGTAAATTTCCCAACTCTCACTACCCTCCATCAAGCTGAAAATGCAGCCTAAATTTTTTGCTTTAAAAGATTGCTTTGAGTATGATATTTATGATGGTAAGTCGTATAGGTGATTCAGGTGAGTAATTTTAATTGTAATCACTTTCTCCCACCCCACCCCACCCCACCCCACCCCCTTTAACTTTGTTCGTCATAAAACAAAACGATGGACATCCACTGTGCAGATCTCTGTTGTGTTACTCATGACATATTGGAGGGTATCATGGGATAGGTTTGCTGAAATGTGACAGGACATCAGGAGAAAGTTTATACAGAGTGTGCAGTTATAGCTAAGTCCCTAATTAACACCTTATGTGGCTTGGAGTCAATTTTTGCTTTGTAACACTTGAAGCCACTTGAGATGGCTTATTAAGTTAAGGATGTTTTTTAAATTCAATTTATTGTTCATCCATATGGTAGTATGGGAAAATGGTGTCATAGTGACATTATAATGAAACTTACAATCCAGAAGTCCTCACTAATGCTGTGGAGACATGGATTTAAATCCCATCATGGTAGCTGGTGGAATTTGATTTCTGTTAATGAATGTGGAATATAGAGCTTGTCTCAGTAATGGTGACCATAGAACCATTGTCGATTATCGTAAAAACCCATCTGGTTCACTAATAACGGAAGGAAATCTGCCGTCCTTAGCCAGCCTGGCCTGCGTGTGACTCCAAAACTACAACAATGTGGTTGACTCTGAAATGGCCTACAAAGCCACTTAATTGCAAGGGCAGTTAGGGAACAGCAACAAATACTGGCCCAGTCAGTGACACCCACATTTGGTGAATGAATAATGAACAAAAATACTCAATAGGTCACCTGTGCATGCAGGCTTAATCCCAGTTATTCAGAAAGTTCCTTTAAGAATTAGAAACTTCTTTTTGCTTTGTTATCTGTCGGATAATATTTCATTCTTTGAACCACAAGTTCTATTCATATGGTTCCTTTAAAACAACCCAAGGTGTTTCACATGGGCATTATAAATAAAGTCTGACACTGAGCCGCTTATGACCAATAGCTTGGTCAGAGGTATGTTCTTAAACCGAGGTAAAGATGTGAGAAGCTTGGGGCTTAAATCACTGACAGCACAGCCACCAATGGTGGAGCAACTGTAATTGTGAATGCATAATAAGCTGGAATTAGAGAAGCTGTGTTTTGATTTGATTTATTATTGTCACGTGTAGTACACAGTGAAAAGGATTGTGTCTTGTGCACTATGCAGACAAAGCATGCCATAAGGAAGGAAAGGAGAGAGGACAGAATGTAGTGTTACAGTCATAGCATGATGGGTGACACAGTGGTTAGCACTGCGGCCTCACAGCACCAGGGACCCAGGTTTGATTCCCAGTTTGGGTCATTGTCTGTGTGGAGTTTGCACATCTTCCCTGTGTCTGCGTATGTTTTCTCCAGATGCTCCGGTTTCCTCCTACAGTCCGAAAGACGTGCTGGTTAGTTGGATTGGCCATGCTAAATTCTCCCTCAGTGTACCTGAACAGGTGCTGGAGTGTGGCGAGTCTTGTTGGAATAATGGTGCTGAAGGCTGAGCTGTAGTCTATAAATAGGCTATCTTTGTTATTTCGGTGTTCTGGGATTGAATGTAGAGCCAAGGAAATGTCATCTGTTGTGGACCTGCTATGGTAATAGGCAAACTGTAGTGGATCCAGGCAGTCTGGGAGACTGGAATTGATTTGTGCCATGACTGACCTTTTAAAGCACTTCATAATGATGAATGTCAGAGTCACTGTTGGAGGGTTGTGGGGCTGAAGGAAATGATGTGGAGATGCTGGTGCTGGTCTGGGGTAAGCACAGTAAAAAATCTCACAACACCAGGTTAAAGTCCAACAGGTTATTTGGCAGCCCTAGCTTTCGGAGTCTCAAGTTCCTTCATCAGGTGAGTGAGGACTTGTGTTCAGAAACAGAGCATATAAAGGCACAACTCAATTTACAAGATAATGTTGTAATGTGAGTCTTTACAGGTAATCAAGTCTTAAAGGCACAGACAATGTGAGCGGAAGCAGGCCAAGCACAGTTAAAGAGATATGTATTGTCTCCAGCCAAGACAGTTAGTGAGAGTTTGCAAGCCCAGGCAAGTCATGGGGATTACAGATAGTGTGACATGAACCCAAGATCCTGGTTGAGGCCGTCCTCGTGCGTGGAACTTGGCTATCAATTTCTGCTCAGCGATTCTGTGTTCGTGTGCCGTGAAAGCAGCCTTGGAGAACACTTATCCGAAGATCAGAGGCTGAATGCCCGTGACTGCTGAAGTGTTCCCTGACTAGAAGGGAACACTCCTGCCTGGTGATTATCAAGTGGCATTCATTCGTTCGTTGTCGTAGCGTCTGCTTGGTCTCCCCAATGTACAATGCCTCGGGACATCCTTTCCTACAGCATATCAGGCAGACAATGTTGGCAGAGTCGCAAGAGGCAGTACCGCATACCTAGTGGATGGTGTTCTCATGTGAGATGATGTCATCCATGTTGATGATCCAGCACATCTTGCAGAGGTTGCTGTGGCAGGGTTGTGTGGTGTCATGGTCACTGTTCTCCTGAAGGCTGGGTAGTCTGCTGTGTATAATGGTCTGTTTGAGGTTCTACCTGATACGTAGTCTACCTGATACGATACAAGAAAGGATGTCCCGAGGCATGATACATTGAGGAGACCATGTAGACGCTACAACAACGAATGAATGAACACCGCTCGACAATCACCAGGCAGGAGTGTTCCCTTCCAGTCAGGGAACACTTCAGCCGTCACGGGCATTCAGCCCCTGATCTTCGGGTAAGTGTTCCCCAAGGCGGCCTTCATGACACATGACAACTGATAGCCAAGTTCCGCATACATGAGGATGGCCTCAACTGGGATCTTGGTTTCATGTCACACCACCTGTAACTCCCACGATTTGCCTGGGCTTGCAAAATCTCACTAATTGTCCTGGCTGGAGACAATGTATATTTCTTTAACCTGTGCTTGGCCCTCTCTCCACTAACATTGTCTGTACCTTTAAGACTTGATTACCTGTAAAGACTCGCTTTCCAACTGTTATCTTGTAAATTGAATTTGTGTCTTCCCGTTTGTGAACACAAGTCCTCCTTCACCTGATGAAGGAGCTTGAGACTCCGAAAGCTAGTGCTGCCAAATAACCTTGTTGGATTTTAACCTGGTGTTGTGAGACTTCTTGCTGAAGCAAATGACAAAGATAGGGAAGCGCAAGGCCATGAAGAATTTAAAAATGTGGATGAGAATTTTAAAATCAAGACCTTGTTTGACCAGGTGCCATTTAGTCCAGCAAGCATAAGACTGATGGGCAAACAGGACATTATTATGTGAGTTAAAGTTTTAAAATTTATTTATTAGTGGTACAAGTAGGCTTGCAGCAATGAAGTTACTATGAAAACCCTACTCTGGCACCTGTTCGGGTACACTGAGGGAGAATTCAGCATGGTCAGTTCACCTAACCAGCAGGTCCTGGAGACTGTGGGAGGAAACTGAAGCACCCAGAGAAAACCCACACAGACAGGGGTAGAACATGCAGGCTCTACACAGATAGTGACACAAGCCGTGAATCAAACTCGGGCCCCTGGCACTGACAGGGACAGCAGAGTTTTGGATGACCTCAAGTTTATGGAAAGTAGGATGTGGGAGAGCAGCCAGGAGTTCATTGGAATAATCGAGTCTTCAGGTAACAAAGGCATTTTTGTGGGTTTACCCATTTCGACACTCATTGGCCATATGGTTTCCCTTACTTCTCTGATGCATCAATTTTTATGCAGTTGCTGTTTGCATTATTTCAAACGTCCAAAGACGCAAAGAAGTAAAAAATACTATTTAGAAATAAATTCAGAAGCTAGTAGGCGATAATGCAATTTTACATTATATTCACTGTATCATAGTTAATGGGCAAAATATCTGTGCTCAGTGAACGTTGGAAAATGTGTAATGTTGTGATTTAGCGTGAATGATATGCAATGTACGGTATTTCATAGAGAATGTGGATTGTTCGTGGAACAGTGTTGCGGTGTTCAGAATTATATTTTTAAAGACTTATTGTCTCACTTGAAAGCCTAAAATTCTTCTCTTGGGAGGAGCACTCTTTAATTGGTTAGATATCGTTGCTCAGTGTATCTGGAGAGCAAAGACAGATATATATGCAGCTTTCTTGGCTGAATCTGTTGTGTAAGAACATTCCCTTGCCGGCAGCAAAAAGGTTGGAAGGGGTGGTGCTCAGTTGAATTTAACTTCTGCCTGCTGGGTTTTCTGGCAATTACAAATACAATAAAGCAGGTACTGAGAGCCTGAGTTATTGAAATCTCTTTCTGCTGCTCAGTTTTATTTCTGGGTGTTTTCAGTTGGGTTTGGTTGAGACAATGGCAGGGTGTGCCAATATTACTTGTCAGATGACTAACTTGCATCCGTGTATCAAAAAAGAAAGCTGACATTGAATATTTGGATGTGGTTACAAGGCAGTGATATAACTAAAGGGTTATGTGAATTTTCGACAATCAAAGAGAGAAGCTAAGGAAGTTTTTAATTTTCAAATCAACCTCGAGCTAAAATGTGAAATGCTTTTTGTAGGCAAGATTTTTTTTTAAGTCATTGAACAAAAGTGACTTTAATATTTATTTTTAGAGATCACACACTCGAGTGTGCTCTTAATGTGTATTGTTTCGAGATTTAACCAAGCTTTCTTATTTTTGTGTGCTCAATTCTGCCTACTTGACATGCCTGCAATGTCTCTCAGTAAATCCATATTGATGGAGCAATTGAAGTTGACAAAATAAAAATAAATTGTAATAAAATTAGTCATCCCTGTTGTACAAGTACGAATTATTTGAGGGTTCATTACACTTCACAGAATAATTTTGAGTACTGATATAAGTGTGCCCACCTATAATATTCATGAATTATTTATCTGGTACCACTCATTCATTTATTTTCTGCAAGTAATACTACCTAACACATATCTATTCAGGAATCACACTTTCTGATCTGTTATGATATAGAATTTACAGTTTCAGCTTCATGCAGGGATTTTATTTTGCATTTTGTCAACCTTTGTGAGCATCAGCTGTCAGTAGGCTACATCTCCTTGCAATGTGGTGACGTTTATAAAAGGAAACTCACGATTGTGCTATAGTTGCTTACCAAAGATAACTGACAATGATTCACTAAGATAATGTAATATTAATTTGATTTAAAATATAAAATATAAATGTACACAAGAATATATGGTAAGATATAAAGTGGTTTGTGAACAAGAAACATTGATTGCTATGATCAATGTGAGCCATTAATCATGTTGCGATTAACAGAATATTTGATATGTATCATTTTTTAAACTGGAAGGAGTGACTAGTATACCGTGATATCTAAAGATTAACATAGCCAGATTTAACGTAAATAAATGTAGTTTACTTTCTGATCACTTGCATACGTCTGATATTTTTTCTTTTGAATAGATTGGACGTGATATTATGTTGATTTATCTATTAAAATATGAGATTAGAATCTAAGGCTTCTCTAAAATTATAATATATTGAAGGAGACATGAAGAAGTTTCACAATAACAGAAAAACAATTTTGTTTTATTCTTGAACATGATGTGGACATTGCAAACATAATGAAGCTTGGCTGAGAGCCCAGATGCCCATTAAATATTTTACTTCATTGGCACTGCTGGAAAGAAAGGCAGACATTGCCTAATTGGCAGCTTCATGATGTTATAATAAGCTATTTTTCTGTCATCTGTTTTGTCAATGCCTCAATATTTATTTGCACAAGAGTAATAGGTGTCAAGTGTTTTCTTCTGTTATTGATACTTCACAGATCTGGTTGATTGACCCTTCTATAGAGTTGTAGCAGCAGAGTACAGAGCAATTGCTGGGTGAAAAGTCCTGGAAGATGCATGCATTTGCATGGAAGGCAAGAAGGTCATTGGGAGTGGGTAGGAGCAAGAATTGACATGGAGAGTGGCAGCTCCTCATACCCCTGTGCTCTCTTTGCATCCTGTGCTCCTCTCGCACCATGGCCGTGCTGCCCTTGCACCCCACCATGTTCCCCTTGTACCCTGCCCACCCACCCAGTGCCCCACTTGTGCCCCCTTGTGCCCGCACCCTCCTTGCCTGTTCTGCTCGCTCTGCTGTTCTCTCTCTCCCCATCACTTTCCTCCTCTTGTGAGCCCCTAAGCCCTATTTCACCTCCAGGAAACCAGCTTGAATAATAGGGTGGAGGCCCAGCATGAATGGTGCTTCCCCCAATAATGCACCCTTGGATTTAAGAGCTGAGAAAATTGAGGGACTTTTTTTATAGCATTTAAAATTGGGGGGTATAATTTTTTGAATCTAACTTACTAATTTTATTTTGTCCATCATTAAGCAGGCACTGTTAAAATCCTGTTCCTGCTGTGACCTTTAATGTGGCTCTGTGAGTGGTCATTGCTTTGCTTTAGAACTTTGTAGCTAAGGAATGGTGGTAGCTGAGTAAGGAGGAAAGGAAATAAGATTGAATGGATTTGATCTTTATTTTTGGGGTATCGTTAATGCTGGTTTTGTACACTTCAAAGAGAGATTAGTTTGCTACATCGTTGTGTATTTAGATTCTTTAATTTAAAAAATAGCAGAAATTATAAGTACCAGATCCTGTTTTTAAGCGACAGTTATAAATTGTTCCACTCGTTTGTTACAGAATTGCTGCTCCTCCACAAGGATTTTGCCAATCTGAGTCCATTCTCTTATGACAATAAAGCCTGACTAAAATCTGAAGTAGCTTGTGATTTGTTCCGAATCTGTAGCTACAGCCACTGAAGTCGAAAACCAGCCCTAGTTTCGTAAAATGTGTTCTTACCTTCTCTCTAATGTTCTCAAGGGTGTTAATGATTCAATACTGTGAGAGTCTGTGCTGTTGTTTTAATCATGTTTGGCAATTCTGTTTTCCAAAGCATGAAGAGTTTAAACCAAAGGATCTTTCTGCCTTCAGTGTTATTGAGATTTTTCATGGCTAACTAAAGAGGAGCTTGGATGACTTTGAAGTTGTCTTTGGTATCCCCTAGCAATTTCTTTTTGTGAAGGTTGATGTGACCATCATGTCTACCATGCTTTGGTTCAGTGTCACTGAGTGATAACACTCAGTGGTAACCCCCTGAGCCAGAAGATCGTGGGGTTAAACCCAACTCTCGATTTTTGAGCAGATAACCCAGGGAAATGCCATGCAGAGAGAGTACTTCAAGTTGAGGTATAACCTTTCAGAAAGAAGTTGCAACAAGGTCCCAATTGCCTTCTCTGTTTGATGTATCATATTGCTGTTTATGATGTGGAAATGCAAGCGTTGAACTGGGATGGGCACTGTAAGAAGTCTCACTACATCAGGTTAAAGTCCAGGTTTATTTTGAATCACAAACTTTTGGAGTGCTACCCCTTCATTGTTAAATGTGAAATCCACCATGAACAGGAACAACTGGTTCAGAACAATTACAGTGCTCTGAAAGCTCACGATTCCCAGTAAACCTGTTGGACTTTAACCTGATTTCTTACATTGCTATTTATGAAAGCTTGTTGTGCACATATTGGAGGCTGCATTTGCTTACAACCACAACTATACTTCAGAAGTTACTTCATTGACTGTGAACACACTCAAATGTCATATGATTATGATAGATGCTAAATAGATGCAGGTCCTTTCCTTCTCTTTCTTGGTTTCATTGAAGTACTGACCATCTTTCTGTAGCATGTGATATGCAGATTTAAGAAACAGTAAATCACAAAAAAAACACTAAGTTTAAAATATGGCAGCACAGTACAATCAAGTAAAGTAACAGGAATCAGCAGTTGAAAGAAAGAAAAATGAAAGGATGCTTTCACTATCCACTTTCTACACACCTGACTATAGGGTTAAGAGAAGCTTTATTGTAGTTATATTTACAATGTCCAATTTCCATGTAAACTATTCAGGACAAAATTACTTTCACCAGATGTTAAGTCTTGTTGAAAAAGGGTTTACCTTAACTTGCATTAATTGACAGTATTTTGCCATTGACGAACATCTACTGAAGCTGCTCCATCTGCTAGTGATTGCAAGGAAGTTACCTGTTTATGCAATCACTAGTTGTTATTCATTAAACATGTTCTTCACTTAGTGAAACTTTAAATGTGTTTTAAACAGATAGTCCTGAGACCTCTGAGCATCCCAGCGTTTATATTGGACCTGAAAGTATCGTTAGGTTTGTTGTTGACCAGTACTGGACAATGATGATTTGGGGCCGAGTTTCTCTGCGCAGTTCCCACGAAATCATGCCACTCATAGAAAAGATCATGGAATTTTAAGTGCAAATCAAGTTTTGGTGACCTTGGAGCTAGTTTAAAAAACATTGAGTGCAATTTTATTGGCCATTCTTGCCACGCTGCTGCTGCAGCAAAGTAGCCACCAAATTTTCCCTTCAGTGCGGTGGGGTGATAAAATCCCACCTAGCTGAACAGTGGTAAGATTCTGACCATTGTGCCGTAAGTTGTATTTTCATAATTTAAGCTAAGGTTACTTGCAGCTGGTGTGTTGAGAATGATTAAAAAATTTTTTTTGGTGATTAACCATCTTCATCCATATTACTCAAACATTTCTAAGTTACCACGCATAAATATATCAAGAAGCATATCATAAATCACATCTTTTTCTGTAAAAAAAAACTAAAGCTCTGCCCAGTTGTTCTGGTTCATGGTGGATTTCATATTTAGCAATTTGCACAAGAGTTTGAGCAGAAACTCAAGAGCAGACCACTTTTTAAAATTGCACAACTTTGAGCGCAATTTGTGTCTGATTGTCAGTTGTGCTTAAAATAGAAACTTTAACATTTTGTCTTTAACCCATTATCATGAATCTATTTGTTATAGATGGTTTTCAGCTGTGGGCAATATAGTTCTATGCCCACTTGATTTGCATTCCATCCAACGCCTTAAACATTCATTTGCCCCACGATCGTTGCGCAACGTGTACCATCTACAAGATGCACTGAAACAACTCACCAAATTCCTTGAATAGCACCTTCCTAACTCGTGACCTTTACCATCTAGAAGGGCAACACATGCACGAGAACACCAGCACCTGCAAGTTTCCCTCCAAACCACACACCATTCTGGCTTGGAACTGTATCACCATTCCTTCACGGTCACTGAATCAAAATCCTGGAACTCCCTCCCTCACAGCACTGTGGAAGTGCCTATCCCACATGGGCTGCAGCAGTTCAGGAAGACGGCTCACCATCACCTTCTCAAGGGCAACCATCGATGGAAAATAAATGCTGCCCCAGCCAGCGGCACCCAGATCCTGTGTGTAAATTTAAAAGAAATGCAGTATATATGGCTTTCAAACTGCAGACCTATAAAACAGAATTTCCTGAGCTGCACAAAAATCCAGAAGGTCAGACCATCTTTTTTGATGGCTTCTCTACAGTCTGTTGAGAAAGTCTGTCAAAATGTTCCTCAAAAGCAATCTGCACCATAATCTTAGCTCACCCAGCGAGCCGGTTAGAACCACTGAACCCGTGTTGAGGAGGGTGGAAAATTCTCAAACATTAGTGTTTAATTCTGAGCACAGTGCACATGACTTGGTGATGCCTGCCATTGACGTTGGCTGCAAAATGTGGATAATTTTGTAAAGTAAAGAAAGAGCTTGGGATACTTTTTTACGTCTTGATGGGAGTGGGCATGGCAGCTCGAAAGTTTGTGGCTCTAGCTGTCCTAGAGTACTGTACCACCCATCAAGCCATTTCCTTGGAGGGCAGATGGGGTGGTTAGGGGCCAGGGCCACCCACCCACAAGCAGCAGTTGCCAATTCACCTCAATATTGACATAATAAGGCCTATTGTTAGGGGCTGCCTGGAAAATGCAGTTGGCCTCCAGGTACTGAGGTATATGAGAACAGTGTACTTCCCTGGAACTGGCAGACAAGAAGATGTGGAACAGCACTGCAGGCAGTTGCAGAGAACTTGCTTTTCTGCTTGGCTTTACCCGTAGCCACAGACTGCCCCTGTGGTGCAGTTCATGGCTCAGCTGCTGAAGGCTTTTTATAATAAATTTTAAAAATTTGATGGGAGGGCACCTCCCATCTCAGGCACCCACTCCTTCACTGCACTGCAAAGGCATCCTGCAACTTCTGTAGTGGCGAAGGGCCTTATACTGGCCCTCCAACAGCAAGAGCCTGCCAGATACCCTTAATTGAATGCAAGTTCACTCTTTAGCCCCTAATTTGTCAATTCATGGAAAATTGCAGCTGGGCAATAAGCTGCTGACTGTTGAGTTTATACCTCGGGGTGCCTCAATGAGCTCACAGCCAATTAAGTATTTATGAAGCATAGTTGCTGCTGCAGTGTAAGGAAATACAGCAGGCAGTTTGTGAACAGCAAGATCCCACAAACAACGGTAAGATAACACACCAAATAATTTAATCGTAGTGCGAGATTATATAGCCAAGTCCTGGAGTGGGGCTTGAACTCACGACCTTCTGACTCAGAGGTACCAGTTCTTTTTTGTATTCCTCAGGAATGAGCTCCTGAACCTTGGAAAAGGGAGAAAAGCCTCTGCTTTCTGAAAACCATTTGTGGCAGTTCTGTATGACGGTACCTTTTCTCAAAAACATTATTTTACATTTAACTTAACTTTCAATTTGAAAGTCACTGCCAGATTTAGGCTACAGTTCTAGAAATAGCAAAGAGTCCATTGTGGTCAGAATTTTCCAGTCTTCCATGTCCCAGTGTCAGCGAGAATGGAGAACTCGGCGCTTAGCCAAATCTCCATTTACTGTAGCGGGACCAGAAAATCCCAGCTGGAGGCCAAGGTTGGAGAATTCCGGCTTGTATCCATCCAACGCTGCCTAGGAATTATGTTCAAGCTATAAGTCGACAAGGAGAATAGTAGGAGTGAATACAAGATAGTGGTGTTTTGGAGTCTCAGTGTGATCAAATATCATCAGTTGTGACTCGAGTTAATAGCTGCTTCCTGAACCTTGAGATGGAGCTGTGATATCCATGCTGGATATCCATTTCTTTTTATTAGTCTGCGCAATGGAGTTAATGTGAGGTTTTGTATTTTTTCTGGTACAGATGCCTGTGGTTAGGTGGCTCACTTCTCCTGATGTGTGATGGTGTGCATATGGAAGACTAAATTACTAAATATCTATTTCTGCATGTTTTAAAAAAAAAATCGACAGCAGCCACACAGCTTTCAGAAAAGAAGATCATACTGACGGAGTTCTTTGAGGAAGTGACAGATTTGGGCAGCTGGGAATGTGCAGTGGATGTATTGAACGAGGGTGTTTGGAAAATACTTCACAAGGAGAGATTATTGGAGAAGATTACAGGATATGGAGCTAGGGCAGGAAAGAGTGAATAGGTGTAAAGGACAGCTTTTTGGGGTGGTTGAAAGTGGATCGTGGTTTCCCACACAATCTATTCTAACTCTGTTTCTGCTCAATGTATACAACAGTGATTCTTATATGGAGATAGACGTACAGGTGATAGGAGACAAAAATGGTTCAAACCTTTCAGTTAGCAGCGAAGGGAGAGAACTGACTGATGACCAGGTTTTGGCATTCAACTGCATATGTTTCTGAACCTTGAGATGGAGCTGTGATATCCATGCTGGATATCCATTTCTTACATTGCTGTCAGTTTTGCACAGTAACATTGAGATTTGAAAGTTTTGTAATCCTTGCAACTGGCATATTTTGTGTCAATGTATCATCTTGAAGAGCAAAGGGATCTACAAGAGGATACTGATAAGATAGTGGAGGGGGGGAAATGGGACAGATGAAATTTGATGTCAGTAAATGTGAGATGATAAATTGTGGTCTAAATGGTAACAGTTGTACTTTGGATTAAGGGACTGTGGAAGAGCAGAAGAATTCGCGGGTTCTGTTCAATCGAGCGTAAAAAGCAGCACCTCATGTAGCTAAGGCAGTTAAAAGGTGCTAAGATTTTATAGCAAGAGTATAAAATGTCAATATAGAGATGTAGTAGAATCTATATAAAACCTTAGCAAGGTTATGGTTGGTGCATGCTATGAAACTTGGCTCCACACTATACAATGGAGAGTATAGTGCAAATGCAGTAGGTTGCAATTCTGATGAATGGTTAGCAACCTGAAACATTAATTCTGTTTCTCTATCCACAGAGGCACCCAGACCATCTGATATTTCCAGCACTTTCTGTTCAAATTTCTGGCATCCACAGCATTTTGCTTTTGATTTCACTGGGATGCTGTTGCCTGGTATGAGGGAAAACAATCTGCCTCTGAAATGTTTTTGAAAATAATTTTGTTGGTGAAAGGCACTATATAAATTCAATATCTTTTCCAAATTCAGTGCATCCATTTGCCAAATAAAGTAGGTTTCATTCGTAAAGCACAGATTTCCATCAGAGCATCATAACATACCCTTCCATCAATGCATTATTTTTGAAATGCTGTCACTATTGGTGGATGAATATGTCAGTTGATTTTCACACGTTCAGTCTCGCAGGTGCCAAATGAATTCTCAGTCTCCTTGTGCTGGGGTTAATTGACAGAGAGATGTTGGCTGGACATTAGCAAAAATGATTTTGGAATGTTATAGAATCTGACTCCTCCACTTAATTAGGTAAGATGGGGTTTTGGTTCAAAGGTCTGAAAGATGGTGCTAGCAACACACTAAGTGCTCTGCTCCAGTGTAGTGTTGGAGTGTTAAAGGTTCTGCAGGTGCCATTGTATTAAATAGAAAGTAACAAAAAAAATTTTGACGAGATGGGCTATATGTTCTTCAGATATGTTCATCATTGGTTCTGGTAACCATACTGTTTCTGCAAGTTCTCCATTTTCCTAAATATTGATGCATTTGGAAGGTGGCAGATTACAATCATTTCTTATAAGGATTACACCTGTATTCGTAAGTGATTTTGGTACTTACCATTACCAGGTCATTGATACTGCAGGAAGATTAAATCAAAAAAAAATTCCCCATGTTTATTGGAACATCAATCTCCATTAATCCTCATTGCTTTTGGATATGATTGTTAACTTGACATTGAGCTTTTTATTGGCTCTTTTCTATCGTTTTTAACTGGTATGACACTGCTGCTGCTGCTGCCCGCACCCTCCCCCCCGCCCCAGCCCGCCGCCGCACTTTTGCTAACTTTAGTCAGGTTTGAGTAAAACAGTTGAATTTGGAGCTTGGATGTTTAATCACAGAATGGCAGAAGGAGAAGAAAGCAATCTTTAAAATATACTGCAGCATCACACTTGACCTTGATACGAAAGTTTTTCTTTAATGAAGGTCTGAAAATACTTCCATTGGAACTCAGATAGCTGAAAGTTTAGAACAGAATGTGATCAAGTTTATGCCAGTTTATGATTAGTGACAAATGAACTCGGTTAAATATATCCGGTATTCCTGCAACAGTAGAAAGCATCTATCCTCAAATTGGATAGGTCCTGAATGAACTAGTGGTGATATGTGACATTCACCACATGAAAGATGCAAGATGACAAAAGAAGAAGCTGTTGCAATTCAGAACCCTTCACAGTTTGACACTGCACACTGCTCCAAGAAGTCTCCACTCTGTGGTTCAGGTTACTGCAACATGGGGTAATGTGGTATACAAATCTGTGTAGTGAAGGCTGAATCTGCATGGTTAATTCTTATCACCATTACATGAAGATGGATGAATTGTGGCTTTTCCATCTTAAAGAGACTTCTCAAAGGGCAGTTTCATTTTATCTAAACCACTTAATATGGTGAAGTAAACTCAAAATCTGACTTTCAGAGCAAAGAACAATAGATGCATGGTTATGAAATTGAAGCTTGGAATGGCATTTCTTAACACGATGCACAGCAGTTTGATGTGAATGGTGAATTAGGTGTTTGAGGCCATGATATTGGATTGTAGTAGGGAGGGGGAGCTAGTGCATTGAAAGATAGGTTTTTATCCGAGAGCATCTTTGTCTAATGGTTTTCTGGCTAGTATACGTATTTTGGTAACGCTTTATATGGTTGTTATATCTTCCCAAAAGAGTCAGGTTTCGTTGAAAACTGACAAGTCAGGGCAACCAGGCTGTAAAGTAGTCACATCACAAGGCATGGTGGTATAGCGGTTAGCACTATTGCCTCACAGTGCCAAAGACCCGGATTTGATTCCTGGCTTGAGTCACTGTCTGTATGGATTCTGCACATTCTCACTGTGTCTGCATGGGTTTCTTCCAGGTGTTCTGACTTCCTCCCACAATCCAAAGATGTGCAGGTTAGGTTGAGTGGCCATGATAAAATACCCCTTAATGTCAGGGAGATTAGCACGTTAAATATGTGGGGTTACAGGGATAAGTCCTGGGTGGGATTGTGGTTGTTGGAGACTCAATGGCTGAATGGCTTCCTTCTGCACTGTAGGAATTCTATGATCCTATGGTTATTATTAAATTATCAAAATAGATGAGGTGATTTTCATGTTTAAAGTGATGGGATGGAATACAGTATGATGTGGAGATGCCAGCGTTGGACTGGGGTAAACACAATAAAAGTCTCACAACACCAGGTAAAGCCCAACAGGTTTATGTGGTAGCAAAAGCCACTAGCTTTCGGAGTGCTTGCTGCTCCTTCGTCAGATAAGTGGGAGTTCTGTTCAGAAACAGGGCACATAAAGACACAAACTTAAATTACAAAATAATTTGGTTGGAATGCGAGTCTTTACAAGTAATCAAGTCTTAAAGGTAAAGACAGTGTGAGTGGAGAGAGCATTAAGCACAGGTTAAAGAGATGTGTATTGTCTCCAGACAGGACAGTTAATGAGATTTTGCAAGCCCAGGCAAGTCATGGGGGTTACAGATAGTGCGACATGAACCCAAGATCCCGGTTGAGACCGTCCTTATGTTTGCAGAACTTGGCTACTAGTCTCTGCTCAGCAACTCTGCGCGGTCGTGTATCGTAAAGGCCGCCTTGGAGAACGCTTACCTGAAGATCAGAGGCTGAATGCCCGTCACCGCTGAAGTGTTCCCCAACAGGAAGAGATCACTCTCGCCTGGTGATTGTCGCACGCTGTTCATTCATCTGTTGTCATAGCATCTGCATGGTCTCCCCAACATACCATGCCTCGGGACATCCTCTCCTGCAATGATCCTCCTCATCTGAGCAAATCCTGTGTATACGGAGGGCTTGTCCGTAGGGAAAGGCTTCTTTAACATAGTTCGGGTGGAAGCTGGGAAGTGGAGCATTGTGAAGTTATCTGTGGGCTTGCGGTACAGTGAAGTGCTGACGTGACAGTCCTTGATGGAGATGCGTGTGTCCAAGAACTGATTCCAGAGAGTAGTCCATGGTGAGTCTGATGGTGGGATGGAACTTGTTGATGTCATCATACAGTTGTTTCAATGATTGTTTCCATGAGTTCAAAGGAAGAAAATGTCATCAATGTATCTAGTGTATAGCATCAGTTGAAGGTCCTGTGCGGTGAAGAGGTCTTGTTCGAACATCACAGCAAGTTTGAGGATTGCAACAGACACCTCCAGACACTGGAAGATGCCCTTATAAGAACAGGATATGGCGCTCGACTCGTCCGATCGACAGTTCTGACACACCACAGCCAAAAACTGCACAGACCTCCTCAGAAGACAAACACGGGAGACGGTGGACAGAGTACCCTTCGTCATCCAGTACGTCTCCAGAGCGGAGAAGCTACGACACCTTCTCGAGCCTTCAACGTGTCATAGATGAAGACGAATATCTCGCCAAGGCCATCCCCACTCCTTGCCTTCAAACAATCGCACAACCTCAAACAGACCATTGTCCACAGCAAACTACCCAGCCTTCAGAAGAACAGTGACCACAACACCACATAACCCTGTCGCAGCAACCTCTGCAAGACATGCTGGATCATCGACACGGATGCCATCATCTCAAATGAGAACACCATCCACTAGGTACACGGTACATACTCTTGCAACTTGGTGAATGTTGTCTATCTGATATGCTGCAGGAAAGGATGTCCCAAGGCATGGTACACTGGGGAGACCATATGCAGATGCTACGATAACGGATGAATGAACACCGCTCAACAATCACCAGGTGAGA
This sequence comes from Carcharhinus amblyrhynchos, assembly GCF_965287045.1. Taxonomy (NCBI): domain Eukaryota; kingdom Metazoa; phylum Chordata; class Chondrichthyes; order Carcharhiniformes; family Carcharhinidae; genus Carcharhinus; species Carcharhinus amblyrhynchos. Next base: position 15,302,711 of record NC_137327.1, read on the forward strand.
GTGTTCTCTTCCTGTTAGGGAACACTTCAGTGGTTATGGGCATTCAGCCTCTGATCTTTGAGTATGCGTTCTCCAAGGCGGCCTTCATGACACAACAGCACAGAGTCGCTCAGCAGAGACTAATAGCCAAATTCCGCACACATGAGGATGGCCTCAACAGGGATCTTGGGTTCATGTCACACTATCTGTAACCCCCATGATTTGCTTGGGCTTGCAAAATCTCATTTACTGACCTGTCTGGAGACAATACACATCTCTTTAACTCTCTCCACCCACATTGTCTGTACCTTTGAGACTAGGTTACCTGTAAAGACTCGCATTCCAACCAAATTATTTTGTAAATTGAGTTTGTGTCTTTTTTTGCCCTGTTTGTGAACAAAACTCCCACTCACCAAACGAAGGAGCAGCAAGTGCTCTGAAAACTAGTTAGTGGCTTTTGCTACCAAACAAACCTGTTGGGCTTTAACCTGGTGTTGTGAGACTTCTTAGATGGAATACAGTAAACAGACATAGATTGTGTTCACCAGTGGCATTGCAACATCACAACTGATTTATCGCAGGGCAGAAGAAAGGATCATATGCATGCTTGTGAGGCTAAGTGCTCCACTAAAATTAGTGTTTGAAGCAACAGCATTGAAGAACTGGTTAAATAAATGCTGAAAGAAAAAGGAAGTGAAGGGATATCACATGGAGTGAGTACATGGGATTATTGCTGGTAACACAGATCAGCTTGATTGAATAGCTTATTTCTCTCTTTGAATTACATAGAAATTACATGTAGATTATGTTCATGAGGCACTGGTGACCTGACCTTTGAATTGCTCTCTTAAATTACATTACTATTACTACATAGTTTTGGATGCATGAACAGTAATAACACTCAACATTGTGATTACAAATTTTGGCCTTTCAGGTTTTATTTGTATCTGGAGAGATTATTTGGAGCTGTGTAACACTGGGGTAAACTAGAAGCAAACCATTGATGGTAGTAATAGAGGAAACACTTTGAGCAAATTAATGCAGAGTATCACATAAGTATGTTACACAACATTAAAGCACATCAATTTGGAAGTGACATGTGTTTTTGCTGGAAGCCCATTAATTCCGTCTAGTGGTGGCGATGGATACATTTTGTGTGTGTTCTGGAAGCTGGAGATAACTTTTTATTCTTCATTTTTCTGATGTAATCAATTTGATATAATTCATCCACTTGCAATATGCATCAGGATTCACTTGCAGCAATGTCTGTCAGCTTTATTAATAATGACTTTCTCACTGGCTTTACTTATGAACATAATTATAATGATTCACAACGACTTTTTTTAACCTGGAAATGTTGATGGATTCTGTTATCTCAACAAATGAACTGTTGGTAATGTTGGTAAAGACCACACTGATGAGTCCTGTCCAGGTTAGCTCAGGGAGATTAAGTAATTTTATGTTTTGATGCACCAATTAGAGTGGCACTGGATTGCCCCAAGGCTACCAAACAATAATCAACACGACCACCCCTGTGTGGACACCACTAATAAAGAATGGAAGTACTCCCGTCAGTCAAACTGAAAGAAACACAGCATTAGCAAAACAGCTCTTGTGTCACTAGAAAGGAACAATAACCATTATGGCAAGTGCCCTGGAGCATCACAAGTACAAAACAAGCAAATATTAACCATGCACAGTACAGTGGTAGTTCATGGAGGCCTCCTCACTTTGCCCACACTGGTGAATGGTGTCCCTCAAGCTGTTTATAACCAATGGTCTCTCTCTCTCGAGAGATGCTTATGGTCATTTGCAGACGATGGCTTAGTGCTTACAATATAGTGACATGCACAAAAACAATTAAATCATAATACTGTACAGTGAGTGGTCCCTGATGTCACAAAGTTTTGCTATAACCATTACTTCTCTGCTCTCTTCCTATTGGATAAGCATGCAACAAGACCCGAATGTTCATTTTCTCTGTGCCACAAGGACATTACGTAGTTACCAATGGGGTTGTATAGTGAAGGATCACTGTCCCTGTGGATATTTATGTGAAACAGGAATCTATGGCTGATTAAAAGAAACCTGGAGTGTACTAATAACAATGAAAGTTGTTAGGACAGCACAGGAAACAAAGCTGCCTGGAACATCAAAAGGTGAATATTACTGCATTTTCCATATTGATTCCTCTAAGTAATTGCTTGATAATGCAGTATTAGACTTCAGTTCATATAATTCAAACACCTTAGTTTAATTTGTTCAAAGGTCAGAAGACATTTCATTGAATTGAAACATAATCTTGAATATTATAGATAAGCAGGTTATGTAACATTGCAAGCTTCAGGTCCAATAAATTTCTGTCACATATATGTTGCCAACAGAGCCTCTTTTCCCCTGCCATCTTGAATTTCCTTTTCTCTTTATTCCTCATCTCCAAAATTTAAGTTTCATTCCTGGAGTAAATTAATTATTTTGGGGTGTTTCTCATGATTACCAAGACATGCCTATGGGTGTTCAATAGCAACAGGACATTGGAACTCATGTCAATGTTTGCGACTTTGAAAATCATTTTTCTTATGATGACTTTTCAGTCATAAAAAGATGAAACGGATCAGGTTAATTGCCGTATAACTACATTGGAGTGCCCTTTTGTAATTTTATACGACTCTCCAGGAAATTAGATCACTAAGCAAAGCCAACGTTATTTTAAAGAACATTTTCAAGAACATTTTTAAATTGGTGTATGTAATTCAAATAAGGAACTCTGCAACATTCAGGAGCAAGTGAAAAAGTATACAAGTGACTCATCATTGCACATTATCTTGATTATATTTTAACTTTTCTCAAATGAGGTGATTTAGATCACCGTCCATTGACAAAGGCATAATTGAATTATCATTTTTTCTGGATCATATCTGCTGTATTGAAAATGTATTTATTTAGCATAGGCACACTATAGACAAATAGGACTATGTAACAACAAGTGATAAAGCTGTGAGCACATTCTTGTACTAGCTCTTCTGATCATGTAAGTATGATCTCAATTCTGTTTATTTCACATTTATTAAAAACGATTTTGTCTTCCCATTTAGGATAGGTCAGGGAACCGGAATACTGGGGCAGAGTGGCTACAGGTCTTAGAATAACCTGACAATCTGAAAGCAGTGGGGGGAAAAAAAAATGTAGGCCCTGTTGATTTTGTTAGTTTGGATATACCATTTTAGTTACACAGGAAAAGAAGTAGGCCGTTTCACCTCTTGAGCCTTTTCTATCATTCAGATAGATTACGGACGACAGGCCTCAGCTTTATTTAACTATTTTTATTACATATCCTTGCTACCCTTACTCAACCAAAATCTATTGATCTGAGTTTTTAAAATTTCATTTGACCGAGTATTCTGCAGCCTTCTGCAGAAATGTGCAGGTTCTAGATTCCACCATTATTTGTGTGAAAAATTCCTCCTGATTTCTTTCTTAAGAATGTACACTTTTGTTTTGGAGTTCCCCAACAGAGGAAATAGATTATTTATATTTGCTGTTTCAAATCTCTATCATTTTGAGGACCTCACTAGATTATCGCTTTACATTGTCAACTCAAGGGGACATGAACCAAATTTAAGCAACCTGTCTTTTATAGGTTAACCCTTTAAATGCTGGTATGATTCACATGAATCTGCACTGTACCTTTTTCCAAGGCCAGTATATAATTCCTGAGATTCAGTGCTCAAAGCTGAATGCAGTACTCTGGATGGGGCCTGTCCACAGATTATAGTATGGATCTTGGGAGCGTATTTATTTACTGTACATTGCATTTTAGGCAACAGTCATGTTTGTTTCTCCGTCACAAGTTCTTTGAGGGTCAATTAATGCAATTATTAAAAAGGACACATTTCTGCACTTATTAGTGTATCATAAACCTCTGTTATTTTGCTAACCCTCCATATTACCACCTGATGACGTCCTGACAACAGCTTTGTACAGGAATATCTCTTGCCTTTTAGTGACATCATGAATGGTAACAGCAGTGGGCAGCACTCAATTCATGACATCATTTGAAAGCAACAATACCAAAAATTTGCATTTATCTCGCTCCTTTAATATAGTGAAACATTCCAAGTTGCATTACAAGAATATTATTAAACAAAACTTAATACTGAACCAACCACACAAGGAATCCAGACAAAGCTCCATCAAAGAGGTAGGTTGTTTGAAGGAGAATAGGTGATTTAAGGAGGGAGTTTTGGAGCTTAACATCTTAACAGCTGAAGGCATGGCTACCATTTATGCAATAATTAAAATGAGGGTTGCTCAAGAGACCAGAACTGAAGGAATAGATATCCCAAAGGGTTAAAAACATAGGGCAGAAATTTAAGTTTGGGGCAGGTGTCTACTCACACTTCATCTCCCTGCATTACAAAAATTAATTTCAAACTGACTGACTTTAGAACAAAAAGCCTGCCCCAAAGTTCCATTAATGATTTTGTACACTTCAGTTAAATTTCTTCTCAGCCTCCTGTGGTCCAAAGAGAATCGCCCCAACCTATCTAATCTTTTTGTAGCTGAAATTTGCATTTGGGGCAGGTGTCTATTCACACTTCATCTCCTCGCATTACAAAAGTCAATTACAAACTAACTGACTTTAAAACAAAAATGATGTGGATATGTTGGCGTTGGACTGGGGTAAACACAGTAAGAAGTCTGACAACACCAGGTTTAAGTCCAACCGATTTATTTGATAGTAAACTCACAAGCTTTCGGGGTTAGTCCCTTCGTCAGGTGAATGGAGAGTTCTGGCCTCAGACAGAGCATATAAAGCACAGACAGTTTACAGATTACTGATTAGAATGCAAATCTTTACACCTAACCTGCTGTTCAAGTCTTAAAGTGGCCGACAATGTGAGTGGAAGGAGCACTGATCACAGGTTAAAGTGATGTGTATTGTCTCCAGACAGTACAGTAAGTGAGGTTTTGCAAACCCAGGCAAGTCACGGGGGTTACAGATAGTGCGACATGAACCCAAGATCCTTGTTGAGACCGTCCTCATGTGTGTGGAACTTGGCTGTCAGTCTCTGCTCAGCGACTCTGCGCTGTCATGTGTCGTGAAGGCCGCGTTGGAGAATGCTTACCCAAAGGTCAGAGGCTGAATGCCCGTGACCACTGAAGTGTTCGCCAACAGGAAGGGAACAGTCTCGGCCGGTGATTGTCGAGCGATGTTCATTCATCCGTAGTCGTAGCGTCTGCGTGGTCTCCCCAATGTACCATGCTTCGGGACATCCTTTCTTGCAACGTATCAGGCAGACAACGTTGGCCGACTTGCAAGAGTATTTACCATGTACCTGGTGGATGGTATTCTCACGTGTGATGATGTCATCCATGTCGATGATCCAGCACCATGGACTATTCTCCAGAATCGGTTGCATTCTTGGACACATGCATCTCCATCAAGGACGGTCACCTCAGCGCCTCACTGTACCGCAAACCCACAGACAATCTCACAATGCTCCACTTCTCCAGCTTCCACCCTAAACATGTTAAAGAAGCCATCCCCTATGGACAAGCCCTCCGTATACACAGGTTTTGCTCAGATGAGGAGGATCGTGACAGACACCTCCAGATGCTGAAAGATGACCTCATTAGAACAGGATATGGTGCTTGACTCATAGGTCGACAGTTCCGATGCGCCACAGCAAAAAACCACACCGATCTCCTCAGAAGACAAACACGGGGCACGGTGGACAGAGTACCCTTCGTCGTCCAGTACTTCCCCGGAGCGGAGAAGCTACGACATCTTCTCCGGAGTCTTCAACATATTGATGAAGACGAACGTCTCGCCAGGGCCATCCCCACACCCCTACTTCTTGCTTTCAGACAACCATGCAACCTCAAACACACCATTGTTTGCAGCAAACTACCCAGTCTTCAGGAGAACAGTGACCACAATACCACACAACCCTGCCACAGCAACCTCTGCAAGACATACCGGATCATCGACATGGATGACATCATTACACGTGAGAATACCATCCACCAGGTACACGGTAAATACTCTTGCAAGTCGGCCAATGTTGTCTACCTGATACGTTGCAAGAAAAGATGTCCCGAAGCATGGTACATTGGGGAGACCATGCAGATGCTACGACTACGGATGAATGAACATCGCTCAACAACCACCAGGCGAGACTGTTCCCTTCCTGTTGGCGAACACTTCAGTGGTCACGGGCATTCAGCTTCTGACCTTCGAGTAAGCATTCTCCAAGGCGGCCTTCACGACACACGACAGCGCAGAGTCGCTGAGCAGAGACTGATAGCCAAGTTCCGCACACATGAGGACGGTCTCAACAAGGATCTTGGGGTCATGTCACACCATCTGTAACCCCCGTGACTTGCCTGGGTTTGCAAAACCTCACTTACTGTACTGTCTGGAGACAATACACATCTCTTTAACCTGTGATCAGTGCTCCTTCCACTCACATTGTCGGCCACTTTAAGACTTGAACAGTAGGTTAGGTGTAAAGATTTGCATTCTAATCAGTAATCTGTAAACTGTCTGTGCTTTATATGCTCTGTCTGAGGCCAGAACTCTCCATTCACCTGACGAAGGGACTAAACCCAAAAGCTTGTGAGTTTACGATCAAATGAATCGGTTGGACTTAAACCTGGTGTTGTCAGACTTCTTACTGTTCAAAACAAAAAGCCAGTTCCACATCTACAGGCAGCCTAAAAAATGCATGACGGGACTTCCACCCCAATTTGATTGGCAAGCAGTTCTAATGGCCGCAAGGGCACCAGATCTCATTACTGGCATTATTGGAACTGCAGGCCAATGATGAAGAGCAATGCTTCCTCGACTAAGATAAGTGCCAGGCTTATAGGGATGGAGGGGATCAGAGGGTTTAGGGATGTGGTCAAGGGGGAGGTAGGTGGATAGATTTTGAGACACAAAGGAGGGGTATCATTCTGGGCTGGAGGGATCCTGATGCACCAACTAAAGGACGTAGTCACCGACCCGACCCCCCCCCCCCCCCAACTTTGTTCCCGCCTTTTAGCAGTTGTGTGAAAAAAGATTGCTCACTCCCTCCTGCCTGTCCATGCCCAACACATTATGGTGTGGGCAGCGTAACACTTAGATCAGTTGGATTGTTAATGAATCCAAATATCAATTAATTATTTGTTTTTAATGATGGATGGGCAGCCAATTTCAGTGCACATTCACCATTTTATGGGAACCAGATTGGATGTGGCAGTGGACTAGCGACCCATCATAATTTAAGTGCTCTCCTGCTGAAAACACCCCATAAAATAATAGGCCATAAGATCAGTCCCTGGAAAGAAAAGGTATGTAGCATGGAAGATGACCATTTGACCCATTGTCTTTGCCAGCCAGGAAAGAGCTATACAGTCCAACCCATTTTGCAGCTCTTAGTCTATAGTCTGTCGGTTATAGCACCTTAAGAGCATATCCAAGTATTTTTTTTGAATGCAGTGACGTTTTCTGCATCTACACCCTTTCAGGCAGTGTGTTCCAGTCGCCTAGCACCCTTTGGGTAATAATAATATTTCTCCTCAATTACACTTCAATTATTTACCAAATTATTTAAATCTATGCCTCCATGCCTGGTTATTGACATGCTTGTAAGGGAAAGAGGTCCTTCCTATCTACTCCATCAAGACCCCTTGTGATTTTGTGCACTTCAGTTAAATCTCTTCTCAGCCTCCTGTGGTCCAAACAGAATCACTCCAGCCTATCTAATCTTCTCATAGCTAAAATAAAAATCCATTCTTGGCGACAGCTTTGTAAACTTCTTCTGTACCCTCTGTAGTGCATTATTTTTATAATGTGATAACATTAACTAGATTCAGTACTCTAGGTGTGATCTAATCTGTGTTTTGTACAGTTCTAGCATAACCTCCCCACTGTTACATTTCTATCTTTGGCTAATAAAGATAAATTATTATCTTAACCACCTTAACTACCAGTCCGGTTACCTTCATGGATCTTTGGACATACATTCCCAAGGTACATCTGTTCCTGTACACTTCTGAGTATCTTACCATTTATTATGCTTTCATGTGGGGGGATTAAGGGTTATGGGGAGAGGGCGGGAATGTGGAACTGAGCCACGACAGATCAGCCATGATCTTATTGAATGGCGGGGCAGGCTCGAAGGGCTAGATGGCCTACTCCTGCTCCTATTTCTTATGTTCTTATGTGCCTTGTTTTCCACCCCTCGATATATTACCTCATATGTCTCAGGTGAATCCCAGTTGCCACTTTGCTGCCAATCTTACTAATCAATTGTTAACTTCCTATATTCTATCGTATACTTCCTCTTTAGCAACTGCACAACTAATTTTTGTATCATTTGCAAATTTCTTTATCATGTCCGTTCTATTTAAATCCAAGTTGTAGCTTTAAACTATGTAAGCAAGGTACCTAATAGTGAGCTCTGTAGAACCCTGCTGGGAACAGTCTTAAAAACGCTTGTCAACCGTTATCCTTTGCTTCCCTTGAGCTGACTTTGGATCCAACTTAATTGATTCCTTAGAGTCGGAGACAGGAGAAATTATCATGAGGAATAGGGAATTGGCAATAACACTGAACAATTATTCTGTATCTGTCTCCACAGTCAAAAGACACAAACTACTTATCAGAAATAGATGATAATCCAGAGGCAAAGTATCAGAGAAATTTAAGGGAATAAAACAGGATATAATGGCCAATATGCTAGGGTTAGTGGAGAAGTCGCTGCAATGATAGCGGATGCACAATCTATATTATTGAATTAGATAACGAGGTTGAGAGTAATGTATCTAGGTTTGCTGATGATACAAAGCTAAGTGGGAATGTAAGTTGTGAGGAGGACACAAAGAGACTGCAAAGAGATAAAGACAAGTTAATTGAATGGGTAACAAGCTGGCAGGTGAAGTATACTGTGTGGAAATGAGAGGTTATTTACTTTGGTAGTAAGAGTAGAAATGCAGAATATTTTTTAAAAGGGCTGAAACTTCTAAATGTTGAGATATGGGATAGGAAAACATATTGGAAAGTAGAGTCGGGCAGAAGATCAACCATGACTGTATTTGATTTGCCACATCCATATAGACTGCACCAAACACTTCACCCTCGTGTACGCTCCTTGCTATTTCATAAAAATTCAATGAGGTCACATAAGACCTTCCTTTAGCAAATCCATGCAGCCTGTTCTGGATTAACCTGTGCTTTTCTAAGTCACAGTTTAGGCTACCTGTTCAGTATTTTTCTAATAATTTTCCCATTACTGAGGTTCAGCTGACTGGGCTACGATTACCTTAACTACACTGTTCCCCCTTGTTATGTGAAGACAGGTGCAAAGTGTTCATTAAGAATCATGGCCAACTCTTCCACTCCACACAAAAATTATCTTTTTGGTCTTTAATGGAGCCTTCTGTTCTCTTGTTGATCTTTATATATTAAGAAGATATCTTTATTTTTCCTTTGATACTATTCCAAATTTTTTTTTACATCTCGTTTTGCTTTTCTAATTCCCTTTATAATTTCATATTTGCATTTCCTATATGCCCTCAGCTCCCTGCCATATTGAGCTCTCTGAATCTGACATAAGTGTCTCTTTTTTGCTTTACCTTTGATATCCATTGGGCATCGAGAGCTGGGATTCCCATTCTACTTCTTCATGGGAACATATTTGTTCCTTGAGTACCTCCCATTCACCTGACAGTGATTTATCTTCAGTTAGCTATTCCTGTCCACGTTTATAAAATCAAATCTCAGTTTCATAAAATAAGCCTTTCTAAATATTAAAACATTTTTACTCTTGGCCTATTTTTATCCTTTTGCATAACTATACTGAATATAACTAAATTATGAACACTACCACCAAAGCATTCTCCCACTTTCACCCAGCCCAACTTCACTTCCTAAGATAAAAACATATTTTTGTATTTTTCTTTTATTTCATTTCCTGAGACTGGTTCAGAACTGCCTCCTCTTGTTGGGTTTGGATGTCCTCAAGTTTACAGAGTATAGAATATGAGAGGCCAGCCAAGTGTGCATATAACTAGTCAAATCTAGAAGTAGCAAAAACATGGTTGAACATTTCAATGATAAATGAGCTGAGACAGGGATAGAATTGGATGGTGTTACAAAAGTGGTTTGGTGGTGCATGGATACGTGATAGGTGATTTGACGTGATTTATTATTGTCACATGTATTAACATGCAGTGAAAAGTATTGTTTCTTACATGCTACATAGACAAAGCATTCTGTTCATAGGGAAGTAAAGGAGAGTGCAGAATGTCAGGTTACAGTCATAGCTAGGCTGTAGAGAAAGATCAACTTAATGCAAGGTAGGTCCATTCAAAAATCTGATGGCAGCAGGGAAGAAACTGTTCTTGAGTCAGTTGGTACGTATCCTCAGATTTTTGTATTCCTAATGGAAGAAGGTGGAAGAGAGTATGCCCAGGTAGAAGAGAGTATATGTGACATCCTTAATTTTGTTTGTTGCTTTACTGAGGCATCAGAAAGTATAGACAGAGTCAATGGGTGGGAGGCTGGTTTGAGTAATGGATGGGCTTTATTCACAATCCTTTGTAGCTTCTTGCGGTCTTGGAAATAGTAAGAACGATACCAAGCTGTGATATAACCAGAAAGAATGCTTTCTATGGTGCATCTATAAAAGTTGGTGAGAGGCCAAATTTCCTCCCTTTTTTGAGAAAGTAGACGCATTAGTGGGCTTTCTTAACTATAGCATCGGCATGTGGGGACCAGGACTGGCTGTTGGTGATCTAGACACCTAAAATCTTTGACACTCTCAACCATTTCTCCTTCATCACCATTGATGTAGACAAGGACTTCCTGAAATCAATGACTGTCTCCTTCGTTTCGTTGGATTGAGAGAGAGATTATTGTCGAAGCACCAGTTCACCAGATTTTCTATCTCTTTGCTGTGTTATTGTTTGGGATCCGACCCACTACGGTGGTGTCATCAGCAAACTTGCGAATCGAGTTGGAGGGGAATTTAGCCACATAGTCATAGGTGTCTCTGGAGTATAGTAAGGGGCTGAGGACAAAGCCTTGTAGGGCACCAATTTTGAGGTTGATCATGCAAGGTGTTGTTGCCTATCCTTACTGATTGTGGCCTGTGGGTAGGAAGTTCAGGGTCCAGTTGCAGAGGGAGGTGCCAAGCCCCAGGCCATGGAGTTTGGAGTTGAGTTTCATAGGAATGGTTCATTTTTTAAATTTAAGTTTATTTATTGGTGTCACAATTACGCTTTCATTAACACTGCAATGAAATTACTGTGAAAATTCCCTAGTCGCCATGCTCCAGCGCCTGTTTCAAGTACACTGAGGAAGAATTTAACTTGGCCAAGCACCAACCAGCACATCTTTCAGACTGCGGAAGGAAACTGGAGCATCCAGAGGAAATTCACAGACACGGGAAGAACATGCAGACTCCACACAGATAGTGACCCAAGCTGGGAATCAAACCTGGGTCTTGGAGCTGTGAGGCAGCAGTACTAACCACTGTGCCACCATGCAGCCCAGTTAAATGGTCAGTCACGAGGGGACATAGGTTCAAGGTGAGGGATAGGTTAGGGGAGATGACTGAGAGGGTGGTAGAGGCGGGTTGCCTCATGTCCTTTAAAATGTACCTGGATGAACACTTGGCGTGTCATAACTTTCAGGGCTATGGGCCAAGTGCTTGCAGATGGGGTTCGGTAGGAGTTCAGCTGTTTCTAGTCTGTCAGTATGGACTCGATGGGCAAAAGGGCACTGTACGTATCACAAAAGTTGTTGAAGTTTATGAATATGGTTTGTGGTAGAGAACAGAAATTTGGTGATAGCCTGGGTTCGATTCCCAGCTTGGGTCACTGTCTGTGTGGAGTTTGCACATTCTCCTCGTGTCTGTGTGGGTTTTCTCCAGATGCTCCAGTCCAAAGATATGCGGTTAAGTTGATTAGCCATGCTAAAAATTGCCCTTAGTGTCCTGAGATGCGTAGGTTAGAGGGATTAGTGAGTAAATATGTAGGGATATGGGGGTAGGGCCTGGGTGGGATTGTGGTCAGTGCAGACTCAATGGGCCAAATGGACTCTTTCTGTACTGTAGGGTTTCTATGATTCTATGATAGATTACCTCATCAGTAATAGTTATAAGAGTAGCAAGACCACATGAAATAGCAAGATCAAGTGTGAGACAATGAATATGGACACAAGAGTTACTATGCAGGAAGAGATTTAGGGAGGACAGGAGGGCATCGAACTCTGGTAGTGAACTAGAAGAGCTGAGATGGAAGTTGAAATCTCCTAGGATGAGATGTTGCTTAGAAGCTGAAGGAAGAAAGGAGTACTTATCTCAGGTACTTGGTTGGACTGTAAAGAACAAGAGTTTTAACTGAGAGGCATTGGAACAAGGTAAGAGGAGTACGTAGACAGATCAAGGTGTCATTTAGAGATAAGAGCTACACCACCACTATCATTTGAGTAGGCAAGCAATGGAAAGTATAGCTAGGTTGAGAATCTTCATTAAGGGGAAAGAGACTCACCTCAGCCACTCATCAAAATCATTGTGTCAATATTATCATGCACAGTAAACTCAGAAATGGCAAGAATTTATTCACAAATGCTCACACATACTGGAGGGAGACCCAGTGAGACTGCCCATCCACTGGCAGTACACAAAAAGACATAGCGGTTGGAGGAAGTTGGCAGTATTGGCCCCTTGCACACAAGCAGTTTGCAAAGCTCAGGAGAGAATCAGAAGCAACAGTGGGGTTATAGTGGATGCCTTGGTGGTTATTTTCCAGACGTCGCTGGATTCCGGGGAAGTGCCGGAAGATTGGAAAACGGCTAATGTTACGCCGTTGTTTAAGAAGGGTGCCAGGCAAAAGGCGGGGAATTATAGGCCGGTTAGTTTAACGTCTGTGGTAGGTAAAATGTTAGAATCCGTCATTAAGGAGGAAATTGCGAGGCATCTTGAAGGGAATTGCTTGATAGGGCGGACGCAACACGGTTTCATTAAAGGGAAGTCGTGTCTGACAAATTTACTGGAGTTCTATGAGGATGTGTCTAGGGCAGTGGATAGAGGAGAGCCGGTGGATGTGGTCTTTCTGGATTTTCAGAAGGCGTTTGACAAGGTACCTCACAAGAGGTTATTGCAGAAGGTCAGGGGACATGGAGTTGGGGGTAGGGTGTTAGCGTGGATAGAGGATTGGTTGTCAAATAGGAGGCAGAGAGTGGGGGTCAATGGGTGCTATTCGGATTGGCGGTTGGTGACTAGTGGGGTGCCCCAGGGGTCGGTGCTGGGGCCTCAGCTATTTACCATTTATATAGATGATCTGGAGGAGGGAACCGAGTGCAGGGTGTCGAAATTTGCTGATGACACCAAGATTGGGGGAAAGGCAAATTGTGTGGAGGGTGTGGAGAGTCTGCAGAAGGATCTAGATAGGCTGGGCGAATGGGCCAGGAAATGGCAAATGGAATTTAATGTTGGCAAGTGTGAGGTGGTCCACTTTGGTAGGAAGAATGGTAGGAAGGATTATTACTTACGTGGCGAAAAACTGCAGCAGGCGACGGTGCAGAGGGACCTCGGGGTCCTTGTGCATGAGTCGCAAAAACCCAGCTTGCAGGTGCAGCAGGTGGTCAGGAAGGCGAATGGGATGCTGGCCTTCATAGCGAGGGGGATTGAATATAAAAGTAGGGAGGTCTTGCTGCAGCTGTATAGGGCATTGGTGAGGCCGCAGCTGGAGTACTGTGTGCAGTTTTGGGCGCCGCACCTGCGCAAGGATATTTTGGCCCTGGAGGGAGTGCAGAGGAGGTTTACTAGGCTGATACCGGAGTTGAGGGGATTGAGCTATGAGGAGAGGCTGAATAAACTAGGCTTGTACTCGTTAGAGTTTAGAAGAATGAGGGGAGATCTCATTGAGACGTATAAGATGATGAATGGGATGGATAGGATAGAGGTGGAGAGACTCTTCCCGCTCAAAAAAGACAGTAGGACTAGGGGGCACAGCCTCAAGATAAAGGGGAGGCGGTTTAGAACGGAGTTGAGGAGGAACTTCTTCACTCAAAGGGTGGTGAATCTCTGGAATTCTCTGCCCGTTGAAGTGGTGGAGGCTGCCTCGCTAAATATTTTTAAGAAGCAGGTTGATGGGTTCTTGATAAGAGAGGGGATTAAGGGTTATGGGGAGAGGGCGGGAAAGTGGAACTGAGCCACAACAGATCAGCCATGATCTTATTGAATGGCGGGGCAGGCTCGAAGGGCTAGATGGCCTACTCCTGCTCCTATTTCTTATGTTTCTGCTCATTTGGGAGCAGCAATGAGTCCATCAGTGAACCTTTTGAAGGATGCCAAAGAGGGAAAATAGAGTTGTCTCAGAGTAAGTCAAAATTGGATGACGGCAGGAGAGCGAGAAGGACAAGTGCTGAAGGATTGAAGTTTGTAGAGTACTTGAAGGCAGAGGAACAAAAACCGTGGCATGTTGGATGGAAGGGTAAAAGGCAAGAAGAGAAAAGCAACTTCATGGTGCCACTAAAGAGGAAATCCAACACAAGTTGTCTACGACTTCTAGGTTACCTCTGAAATGTTTCAAAGTGTAAGCGAAGACAAATATAACCTAATTATTAAAGCATACAGTTTTGTTGAACTTTGAACTGAATGACAATTTATATGTAAATACATAAACATTTATATGTTTTTAGGTGGTGTTGAAAGCAAGTGAAATGTGGGGATTAATAGCTAAGATTATGACTGATGCCTCGAAGAAAGTTGTATCTGACATTGGTGAGGTTTTAACCAACACATTGGGCCCAATTTTACCATTTTCATTCTTACTGCTGAATCTGGGTATAATGTAGATCCGACTTAAAAATCTGCTTTCAGGTGCCCCCATACGCATTCAGCTTGAAAAAAAATCGCGGGTCCCATTCACACTGACACGATCTGACACAGGTTCCATTCATGCTGACAGAAATCTGACATGGGTGTGCTTTTTCAAGCTTAGTACGGCCGAAACGATTGAAGCTCTGAACTCCATGTGTGTAGTTACAAAAAAAATTTGAAAAAGCGTGCCCGTGTCAGATCATTCCTGGCCGCAGAAAGTGGAGAAAGCAGCCCGGGGCGGCGAAAAGCAGCAGCGATGGCCCCCACACATATCGCTGTCCCCCTTATCTGCCCTGCCCCCACTATCCACACGCATCGCTGCCCCCCTTATTCACTCCCCCCCACTACCCTCACACATCACTGTCCCCCTTAGCCACCCACTACCCACGCATATCACTTTCCCCCTTTTCAACCTCCCCACCCACTACCCAGACCAATCTCCCTCTCCCCACCGATCGCTCGCAGAGTGGCAGCAGACCCCTCTGCTTCCCCTGCATCCCAACCAGAGATCCATCTGACCCCACCCAACCAGAGATCCATCTGACCCCACCCAACCAGAGATCCATCTGACCCCACCCAACCAGAGATCCATCTGACCCCACCCAACCAGAGATCCATCTGACCCCACCCAACCAGAGATCCATCTGACCCCACCCAACCAGAGATCCATCTGACCCCACCCAATCAGAGATCCATCTGACCCCACCCAACCAGAGATCATCTGACCCCACCCAACCAGAGATCCATCTGACCCCACCCAACCAGAGATCCATCTGACCCCACCCAACCAGAGATCCATCTGACCCCACCCAACCAGAGATCCATCTGACCCCACCCAACCAGAGATCCATCTGACCCCACCCAACCAGAGATCCATCTGACCCCACCCAACCAGAGATACATCTTACCCATCTCCTTCCTCTCCCCCCCCCCCCCACTTCCATCCCCTCCTCAGGCAACGATCTGGCCTAACCCCACCAAGGGAATGGTCTGGCCTTAACACCACCACCCCCCCCCCCCCACCCCCCCAGACAACAATCTGGCCTCACCTCCCCACCCACCCGTCTCCCGGAAGAACATCTGACCCACCTCCTCCCTTTCCCCCAGACAACGATCAGCCCCCTCCCCCCACCCCCCCCCAGACAACAATCAGCCCTCCACCCCCCACCCCTCCCCTGAGATGCATCTGTCCCACCTCCTCCTCCTCCTCCCACCACCCCCCCCCCCAATTAGACAGTCAGACAACAATCTGCCCTCACTCCTCCCCCACCCCCCTTCCCCAACCACACAATGATCTGACCCACCTCCCTCCTTCCCACCCACCACTGACCTGAGTCAGAGAGCCCTTGGAAACACAACAAGCTCTTCAGCAGCTGGAGCGCCCAATTCAGACTTTTATTTAGTAGGTCCATTATGGCATGGTCCCAGATTGGCAAACGCAGTGGTGAAGGGGGAAACCCTGATAAAGTTGGGCGGGGCAGTTCATTAATTCAATTTAAATGCATGCAAATGCATTTAAATCGCCGTTGTGCCCGTTTTGGGCACAAAGCAGATCACCGCCATACCCAGGTTTCGGTAAGGTGGCAATCTGTGCAGATGCAGGTGCGGATTGCATTAATGGCCTCGCACCCGACTTTACCATGTTTTCGCTCCCAATGCAATGGTAAAATTGGGCCCATTGTATTCAGTTTTGGTCACCATATTATGAGAAACGTGTAGAATTCTTGGAGTGATTCCGAAAGGGGGTTGTGAAGCCTAAATTTGGATGATCAAGAGGAAATAGGATCATAAGTATTTATTCTCTGGAGGAGAGAAGGATTGGGAGTTGGTGGGGGTGGGGGGGTGAGGGTTGGGAGGGGGGCAGTCTTTGTTCGTTCATGGAAAGATTGATCCAGAAAGGTTCTGTTATTCAGAGAATATAATGACTGGAGGAAATAACATGTTTACACTATCAAAAAGGTAAGATATTGAGACAGTATTTATAAAATAATGTAACACCTGACTTGCAATAAATATATTGGCATCCGTTAGAATCATGTTTAAATTTTGCATCTAATGCACATCCATATTGCTCTAGACTTTACGCTTCAAGGTGCGATGTTGTTTTCATCTGTTCAACAAAAATCTTGGAAAAGGGAAAGACGGTAGTAATTTAATAAAAGCAAAATATTGCGGATGCTAAAATCCAAAATAAAAACAGAAAATGCTGGATAAACTCAGCAGGTTTGACAGTATCTGTGGAGAGATAAACAGAATTAACATTTTGAGTCCCTATGACCCTTCTACAGAACAGTAATTTAGTACTGGGGTTCAGCAGATCTGGATCCCAAAATATACGAACATTGTCCAATTTGCAAAGATCCCATGCCAAATGTTTAAACTCCAATTGACTGAAGGTTGAGATTAGTGAACAAGATTTTATGGTGTTAAACTGTGACAACATGATTTGAGGAGTGGAATATTACATAATATAACGCTCAGGCCTGTATAGAACAGCATAGTATTTGATTTACAATGAGCAGTGCTCAGGGGCATCTACATTTTATTTTTATTTTGGCTGGTTTTCTAATCTAAAACTGGCTGCTCTTCTATATATATCTTTTATAAACTGAGAAAAGCTATCCTATTTATAAATGGTTTACAACCGTATCTATGAACTAGTTGAAAATCATGAAAAGGAGCGTGCTCCTGGCATTTTTGCCTGAAAATTTCTTCTGAGGCTCATCCAAAATGGGAATTAGGCCACATTAGAAAATTGCTCTGCCAGATCAATAGTTCCCTTTTCTGGCCCAATATTTGGTTTGTTTCCTTTCCTGCCCCTCTTCCCTCTTCCACAGAGGTTCGGCCGTAGCCAGACTCGAAATGTTAACTCTGTTTTCTCTGTCTGCAGATGCTGCCAGACCTGCTGTGTTTTTCCAGCATCCTCTGTGTTGTCCTGTGTTGTCAAACGAGGGGCATGCACACGGTGGGTCGTGCGTGAGCTGCTCTTGGCGGTTTCGAGAGTGGCCTAGTACTTCGTGTCACTGTGTGTGCTTAATCCTGGACCAGCAGACGGGCACCACAACAGCTCAGTGACTATCACTGCTAGCTGTGCAGATACATGGATTTGAGCTTGTGTCTGTGGGAGTTTGCACATTCTCCCTGTGGTTGCGTGGGTTTCCTCCGGGTGCTCTGGTTTCCTCCCACACCCCAAAGATGTGCTCCTAGGCTGATTGGTGTACCAAATTGACCCTACACTATTCTCCCCTGAATCTGGCTACATTAGGGGTACCATTCACATACACATGGGGCAGGGTAGGTGTAGGAAAATGCTTTGTTGAAATGGCGGCGCGGGCTCGTTGGGCCGAAGGGCCTGTTTCCCATGCTGGGTTGTTCTTTGTTCTTTGTTTGCTGTTCTTGTTTTAGTATTCCAGAGAGCTGGACAAATGACCCAGAAAACTTCAATGGAATACCATCATGTCAATTTAAGAATTTTAATTTGGGGTAAAGGAATCTTGGAAATAAAAGATGGTATCAAAAAAAGTCACCAAGAATTGTTAAAATTCAACTGGTTCACCAACATCCTTTCGGCAGGATAACCTGACCATGGGCCTCCCGAATATGCTAGTATTATCTCTGTAATTACACTTCAAAAGCACTTCATTGTCTATGAAGCACTTTGGATCTCCTTATCTAGCACATCCTATCCATGACTCCTGTCCTGCTAACTAGTCAGTTATCAGGACAAGCAGAAGTGGGCCACAACTGTTGGCTTTACCAACGACACACACATTCTGAGAATGAATGAATAAAGCATTCGTATTTGCCATAATATATTTTAGTAGGGAAATTGGAAATCGGGTGTTGCATTATAATGAAACTGGTATTAGTAGTATTGGCTTTTGCAGTCAACATTGAAAGTGTCCCATAGAAGCGCACAGCTTAAAAAAGGAAAATAAATGTATATTGTTCGCAGATTTCATAAACTAAGATTGTTCTCTCCAGTTCATTACATCTTCGTTTCTAGTCACCAGCTAATTTGGTGCAAAGAATGGTGGATGCGTCAAATAAACTGGAGATGTGTGAAATTAGTTAAACCCAATGTGATCTACATCCTCTTTTTGACTCCCTATGTACCGTTTCTGGGAGCAAAAGTGTTGAATTCTAAGGTTCATTAGTGCAGAAAAATTGGTGAATTAATGACTTCAGTTTTTCTCCCTAGTGGCTCAGGGCGCGTTTGATTGGATAGGACTAACAGCAGTGAAGAGCAATTTAGATGCTGCAAGCAAAAGTGAACATGAGCATTAGCTGTCTACGATGCAAAATGATTTAAAAGTGAGTAGTTTGCAGGAGTATATTATAGGATCTGTACAATTTGATTTGAATAATTTTAATTTGGAAATGCCATTGGTATCATAAGCTGCAAGCAAATCCTTAGAATCTCAATGGAATTACTCTTCATGCTTTAATATTTATTTATTTTAGTCTCCTGTGGGACCCTGTGAATGGAAATGAACTTTGTCATCATGTGGTGTTTGCATATGTGATATCATTTCTCCAAATCATCAAAAATTTTTGTATGTGTGTGTTAGGGAAATATTGCCAGCAAAGTGATTGTCCTTGACTGTTTTGAAATTTTGCATTTGTTTTGATCATCAACAAGGGGCGGCACAGTGGTTAGCACTACTGCCTCACAGTGCCAGGAACCCAGGTTCAATTCTAGTCTCTGGTGACTGTCTGCATGGAGTTTGCATGTTCTCCCCGTGTCTGTGTGGGTTTCCTCTGGGTGCTCCAGTTTCCTCCCACAGTCCAAAGGTGTTCAGGTTAGATGGACTGGCCATGCTAAATTGCCCCCTACTGTCCAAAGATGGTTAGGGGATTACCGGATAGCTATGTGGGGTTATGGGGATAGGGCTTGAGTGATAGGCTCTGTCAGAGAATCAGTGCAGGTTCAACGGGCCGAATGGCCTCCTTCTGCACTGTTGGGAGTTCTTCGGTTCTATGTCCAGTACAGGTTGACAAGAGAGAACTTGTGTAATGGTATATTTTAAATTAACAAATGTGGATTTTGTTGGCTGCAATGCTGAAAATGACATGCTTTATCATATTCAATAATGCCATGCATTCAGTAATAGTCTGAAGAGGTTTTTGGCCAGATTTGGTTGACTTTTTCAAGGGATAAGGGTGCAGTAATTATTAATTATGGTACTGGACAAGCAGTCGGAGGTTATGAGTTCAACCCTACCATGGTACATTGAATTGAGTGGACTAGTGTCAGAGAAAATGGTCATAAAATCTGCTGGAACCCAACTCAACCCATTGGTGCTTCAGGGATAAGGACCTGCCTTGTTTGGTTTATATATGTGTCACATCCATACTACAGGTATGACTTTTGAAACCCACTGAAGCCAGGCAATTAACTATCAAATCTATAGCTACCAAGCATTTAAGGCCAGGCAACCAACGTAGCTTTGTCCACATACTATACCTCTAAGTTTACACCAGCTGTGGTCTAACAGTAAACTTCAAAAAGATGCTTGGCAGCCAACATTGAAACTTTTATTTTTGACCTTGGCAATTGGCATGAGGCCATCTGTTCCATCAGCTATTTGCTAACATTAAAAATTTAGCCAGTATTTGAACAGAGAGTGAAGCACTGCACCTAAGTACATGTACATAATCTCTGCATTGCTGGCCAGAGAGCCACAAAATTACTCGAACAGTGTATTACTCATACAATGTTGAAACTTTTTAGAATGGATACTATTTCTATCTGTGTGAGATATAATGAGATCCATTCAGCCGACTTAAATCTTTGCAACTTTCCAGACTTAAACTCATACAATGTCCAAGTTTTCATCTTTGTTCTGTTCCGGTTTTCATCTGACCAAGTTAAGTGCCATCATAGGTTGCTTGCAAACGGCCAATGGTGGCAGACTGAATGTGAAATGGCATCTATTCTCCAAGCTCAAAGGAAAACAAAAATCAATATTACTTTCCGCTGCGTAAAGATGACTAATCGTGTTGATTTCTTTCATTAGTGCTGGAACATTTTACAACAGTATTCACATTCCATTTGAGCTTGATGTCCAAATCTGTTGCAACATTCTTATCACAGTGGGGACAGAAAAGAAAAAAATCAATTTGGTTCCAGTTCTTCCTCTCTGACTTTTACTCACATGAGATACAATCTTCTATTTATGGTTGGAGATGATAAGATTTCTGTTCTAATGAATACAAGGCAGAGCACGGAGTTTAAGCACATCAGAAGTCATAGACGTTTACAGCATGGAAACTGTGTCTTTGGCCCAACTTGTCCACGTGCCCAGTTTTTACCATTAAGCTGGTCCTAATTGTCCATGTTTGGCCATATCCCTCTACACCAATCTTACCCATGTAACTGTCTAAATGCTTTTTAAAAGGCAAAATTGTACCTGTCTCTACTACAACTGTGACAGCGTATGTGAAAAAATTGGCCTTCTGGACCCTTCTGTATTTCCCTTCTCTCACCTTAAACTTATACCCTTGAGTTTTAGACTCCCCTACTTTGGAGAAAAATGTTGCCTATCTACCTGATCTGTGCTCCTCATTATTTTATAGACCTCTGTAAGATCACCCTAAGCCTCCTGCGCTCGAGGGAAAAAAGTTCCAGTCTATCTAGCCTCTCCTTATAACTCAAACCATCAATTCCTAATAGCTTCCTAGTAAATCTAACTGCAGCCTTTCTAATTTAACATTATCCTTCTATAATGGGGTGACCAGAACTGTACACAGCATTTCATGTGTAGCCTTACCAACATCTTGTACAACTTCAACAAGACATCCCAAGGCTGTATTCAATATTCTGACCAACGAAACCAAGCATGAAAGCCCACCAATACCTCTACTTTCTCAGAAGACTAAGGAAATTTGGCATGTCAGCTACGACTCATCAGCTTTTACAGATACACCATAGAAAGCATTCTTTCTGGTTGCATCAGATTTGGTATGGCTCCTGTTCTGCCTAAGACTGCAAGAAACTACAAAAGGTCATGAATGTAGCCCAATCTGTCATGCAAACAAGCCTCCCATCCATTGAATCTGTCTACACTTCTTGCTGTCTCGCCAAAGCAGCCAGCATAATTAAGGACCCCAAACACCCTGGGCATTCTCTGTTCCATCTTCTTCTGCTGGGAAAAAGATACAAAAGTCTGATGTCACATACCAACCGACTCAAGAATAGCTTCTTCCCTTCAGACTTTCGAATGGGTCTACCTACCTTGCATAAAGTTGATCTTTCTCTACATCCTAGCTATGACTATAACACTACATTCTGCACTCTTTCTGTTTTCATCTCTATGAGCAGTAGGCTTTGGCTGTGTAGCACGGAAGAAACAATACTTTTCACTGTATACTAATACATGTGACAATAAATCAAATCAAAGCATGCTGAATGCTTTCTTCACCATCCATCCACCTGTGACTCCACTTTCAAAGAGCTATGAACCTGTATTCCTAGATCCCTTTGTTCTATAACTCTCTCCAACGCCCCACCATTAACTGAGTTAATCCTGACCTGGTTTGATCTACCAAAATACGTCACTTCACATTTATCTAAATTAAACTCCATCTGCCATTCATCAGTCCATTGGCCCAACTGATCAAGATCCAGTTGCAAACCTAGATAACTTCCTTCACTGTCCATGTTGCCACCAGTCTTGGTGTCATATGTAAACTTACTAACCATGCCTCCTAAATTCTCATCCAAATCATTCATATAAAAGACAAGTAACTGGACACAGCACCAATCCCTGAGGCACACTGCTGGTCATAGATTTCCAGTTTGAAAAGTAACCCTATACAACCACACTCTGTCTTCTGTCATCAAACCAATTTTGTATCCAGTTGGCTACCTCACTGTGGAGCCCATGAGATTTAACCTTATGCAACAACCTACCACATGCTACCTTGTCAAAGGCCTTGCTAAAGTCAATGTAGATAATGTCACCTGCACTACCCTCATCTACCTTCTTTTGTAGTTGAGATTGCACCACCTGAAATCAAATTAGCAGCTTATTTAGCTTTGAGCAAATAACTAATATTAGAACAATTTATCAAAGAATACAGAATCATAGAATCTCTACAGTGCAAAAGAAGGCCATTTGGCCCATCAGGTCTGCACCAACCACAATCCCACCGAAGCTCTACTCTTGCAACCCCACCCATTTACCCTGCTAATCCCCCTTGCACAAGGGTCAATTTAGCATGGCCAATCTATCTAACCTGCACATCTTTGGAATGTGGGAGGAAACCAGAGCACCCAGAGGAAACTTATGCAGTCGCAGGGAGAACTTGCAGATTCTGCACAGTGATCCAAGGTAATCCAGTATAATGCATAAATTGAATAGCCCCCGAAAAATGAGCCTGGGATCATGATGCATGTCGACTGTAGTGCATGCAGCACATGAACTTTGTACTGCTTATTTATTTGAATGATCTCAGTCTCCAGTCAGTGGGAATCCACTGTACTTTCACTGGAAGCATCAATATGAGTTGCTAACACCACTTAAGAGCTAGCCTGCATCTTTTACATTGTGGCATGAGTCAGGTGCTGGCATTCCTGATTGAAAAGGATGTGACACGGGGAAGTGTGTGTTTGAGTTTCACAGGGGAAAAACGTTTGCGCGTGCTGGAGGGGAGGAGAGTTATCCTGTAGATGCAAGGACTCATCCTCCTTCAAATACATGCTGAGGAGGCAGTGGAAGTGGATAGCCAAGCAGGTCAATGCTCGAAGTCAAGCCGAAGGACATGGATGCAGTGCTGCAAGATGTTCAATGACCTCAAGGTCAATAAGTGTATCTTCAGGTGGTATATATCCTGCCAACTCCACATGCTTAGAATCACTGAATCCCTAGAATGCAGAAAGAGGACATTCAGCCCATCAAGTCTGCACTGACAACAATCCCACCCAGGCCCGATCTCTGTAATCCCATGTAGTTACCCTGCTAATCCCCCCGGCACTAAGAGCCAATTTAGCCTGGCCGATCCACCTAACTTTCTCATCTTTGGAGTGTGGGAGAAAACTGGAGCATCCAGAGAAAACCCATGCAGGCACAGGGTGAATGTGCAGACTCCGCACGGTGAAGCTGGGAATTGAACCCGCTCCCTGGTGCTGTCAGACAGCGTTGCTAACCACTGTGCCGCTATGCCGCTTAATTCATCACACTCCCATCACTGGCCTAACAACCATTTTTACCAGTCAGGCTTCATACCTAGCATTCAATTGCCTCAACCCATTCTCAAACACTTAGCACTGCTGCAGTACTTGCACCCATATCTCCTAGTTTCACACAGTGCTAGCCATTCAACCATGACAGCCACATTAGTGAAACAGATTGCATGACATTCACTGACATATTTCCTACTCACTTGTAGGAACAAGGTGGCACACAGCTGGGGGCAGCAAGGGTCAACCACACAAGGGCAGGGTGATCTGCTTGTCCTATCCCCATGGAGGGGATTATGCTGGCCATTATTGTGGCATGCGTTGCGACGTCTGTGGCCAAACGTGGAGCTGAAACCACTGTATATAATTCCTTTTTTCATATCCTACTTAGCCCTCACCCTACACAATCTATTGATTTTCAAGCTGCAGTTGGTGTAAGCATGCACATCTTACTTATCTGCACCATACGCCACAGCCTCAACTTTGTGAGTTTTACTTTTCAGATATCAAAAAGGTGCAACCTGGCCTAGCAGTGAAGCAACACTAAAAATGGAGTGATGTTGATAAAGACATGGTGTCAACATTTGATTTGACCCTGCTCCCTCAGAGACTAGTTTGGAGATGAATCTTCAACCCACGCTCCTGATCAAACTGCAGACAGGAAGGGCTGAGAACAGACTTAAAAGCTTCATCCCACTATCACTGGAATTCTGCCAGAATTATCTGAGACAACCACAGAACAAACCCTGTTGAGGTTTGCCTGCAGCCTAGTTAGGGAGGGGTGGGGGGAGTGGAGATGGAAGAATTCCTCAGCACTCTGCATGATTAAGGGACCAGAATCTGAAGGGAGGGATGTCCACAGGAGATGAGCTCCACCCCATCCCTCCCCCTTTGCTGGTGCTTCCCTTGCTGGGATCCCTATCAAGCCCACATACTTGTCTTCCATGTGGCTGCAATGACAATCTCTGGTGAAAGCCCAAGTGACTGACGGCAGTGGTCACTGCTCCAGATGGCACTAGCAGTACTGAGAGCTGGTGGCTTTCGATTGATCAGCAGTTCTTGGGGGTGAGGTTTGATTTCACAAAAGGTCTTCCACTTCAAGTCAGTGCCACCAGTTTCAGAATGTATTCCTCTCCTGTGACCATCAAATTCTGCCCTATGTGCATCTTGTTGGCAGAACCTGCACGTGGTGAGACACTGAGCACCATTGTGGTACAGCTAGGGCAAGATATTAGCTCAGGTGGTGAACTCCAAAATGGCATTGCTGGCATTAAGTCTGTGTTATATACTGATTGACATTATGATCTACATTCTTTGCAAACATATAATACCTGCACCAATATAGCATATTTGCAGTTTAATCCACAGGAATGCACGTGCCACGTGGATGCTCTAAAGGCACTCATAGCACCCTCAAGACGAGTGCTGACAAGACTAGTTTCTCAAGCTTTTGTTGAAATAGTACCACTATTAGCGTATAATTATTAGGTTTAGTATGTCCGTATCCTATATAACCTAATTGATTAAATCAGATGGCAGCGTAATAATGCAGACTAAGAACCTTTCCTATGCTTCTCTTATAGGTTTGCTTTCCAACCCTTTCAAAAACAAATCCAACCCATGGGGCAGTTAACTCTTGTTGTGAGCATTTGGAATGCTGAGGGTGGCACAGTGGTTAGCGCTGCTGCCTCACAGCTCCAGAGACCTCAGTTTGATTCCCAGCTTGGGTCACTGTCTGTGTGGAGTTTGCATGTCTTTCCTGTATCTGCATGGGTTTCTTCCGGGTGATCCAATTTCCTTCCACCATCTAAAAATGTGCAGGTTATGAGCATTGGCCATGCTAAATTGCCTCTTAGTGTCCAGGGAGGTTAGAGGGCTGTGTATGTGGGTTTACGGGGATAGGGCATGGGTGGACTTGTTGTGGGTGCAGACTCGTTGGGCCGATTGGCTTCCTTCTGCGCTGTAGGGATCCTAAATAGTTTGTCAGCTGAAAAGAAATACATTGTAAAATTACCTTGGAAATCTGTGTGTGCAGGCTTTTAATTTTTATGACTAAATCATGCTGATTGCAGACGAGAAACAGCAGCAAATGGGGCTGCTTTGCTGACATTCTGCTGTCAAATTGTATAGATCCTTGGTTAGACTCTGCCTGGAGTACTGTGTTCAGCTTTGGGCATCAAACATGAGGAAAAACATTGAAACACTTGGCCTCGTCAGGTCAAGCAGTGTCTGTGGTGAGAGAAACAGAACTAACAATCAGGTGGAATCTTTTCCACCTGTCCTTGTTATCCTTACTTTGGAATTTGAATTTTCACCTGTGGTTGGAGGTATGGTAGGGAGGAGGGGTGGAAAACAGTCCCCTGTAAAATCACCCCCATGTTTATTTTAGTAATTTATAATTTTTTTTTAAATAATGTCCTACTCAACGTTATTATTTGACTAAGGGGCAGTGTTTCAAATACCCGTCTGAACAAATGCAAAGATGCTGTTAATAAACATTAGAAATTATAAGAAGGCATAAGGATATAAATGCGTTGGAGGTAGTTCAGAGGAGGTTTATTACATTGATAACCTGGAATGAGCGGATTGTCTTAAGAGGATAGGTTGGACAGGCTGGGTTTATTTTCAGTAGAGTTTAGAAGACTGAGGGGTAATTTGAATGAAGTATATCAGATCCTGAATGTGTAGAGCATTGGCCTCCTTATTTAAAGGAAGATGTAAATACCTTAGAAGCAGTTTAGTGAAGGTTTATTGGACTAATTCCTGGAATGGGTGTGTTGTCTTAAGAGGAAAGGTTGGAGTGATTAGATTTGTATCTAGTAGAGTTTAGAAGAACAGAGACAACTTGATCAAAACCTTTAAGAGCCTGAGGTATATTGACCAGGTTGCTTTGGAGGGCATGTTTTCTCTTGTCAGAGAATCTAGAACAAGGGTCAGTCTAAAAATAAGTGTCACCCATTTAAGGCGGAGGTGAGAGAAGAAATTAGAAAAGGTAGAAAAGGTTAAGGCGCATGGGATACGAGGTCAGGTAGCTGGGTGGATTGAGAACTGGCTGGGAAATAGGAGACAGAGGGTAGTTGTGGAGGGGACCTTGTCGGGCTGGAGGCCAGTGACCAGTGGTGTGCCGCAGGGCTCAGTACTGGGACCTCTCCTCTTTGTAGTATGCGTAAATGACTTGGAAGAGAGTGTAGGTTGTGTGATCAGCAAGTTTGCTGATGACACCAAGATGGCAGGGTTGGCGGGTACTGAACTGGATTGTCAGGTGATACAACAGGATATAGATAGGTTGGCACATTGGGCAGATAGGTGGCAGATGGAATTTAATCCTGACAAATGCGAGGTGATGCATTTTGGAAGGAATAATGCAGAGAGGAGCTATGTGATAAAAGGTAGACAGATTAGGAGTATAGAAATACAGAGGGACCTGGGAGTGCAGGTTCACAAATCCATGAAGGTTGCGTCACAAGTGGAGAAGGTTGTTAGGAAGGCTTATGGAATGTTAGCCTTTATAGGAAGGGGTATAGAGTATAAAAGCTGCCGTCTAATGCTTCAGTTGTATAGAACGTTGGTTAGACCGCATTTGGACTACTGCGTCCAGTTCTGGTCACCTTACTACCGGAAGGACGTGGAGTCTCTGGAAAGGGTGCAGAGGAGGTTTACCAGGATGTTGCCTGGCATGGAGGGGCTGGGTTACGAGGAAAGGTTGGAGAAACTGGGACTATTCTCCTTGGAAAGACGGAGATTGAGGGGGGACATGATAGAGGTATATAAGATACTGAAGGGAATAGATAGAGTTAATAGTGAGAGACTGCTCCCTAGACTGGGTACAAATACGAGAGGTCATGATTTAAGGGTGAGGGGGGAAGAGGTATAATTTGGATATGAGAGGAAGGTTCTTTACGCAGAGAGTTGTGGGGGTATGGAATGCGCTACCGAGTAGGGTGGTGGAGGCAGGAACATTGGACTCGTTTAAGGTTCAGTTAGATAGACACATGAGTGAAACGAGGATGGAGGGTTATGGTAGGGGCTATTAAATAAGGTTAGAACCTTGGGAGACACCGGAAAAGCAGACTTGTAAGATTAACGTTTTTGTCTTTTTATTCCACAGGTGGAGGTCCACCTCGTGTCAAACGAGGGGCATGCACACGGTGGGTCGTGCGTGGGCTGCTCTTGGAGGTTCCGGGAGTGGCCTAGTACTTCGTGTCGGTGTGTGTGTTTGATCCTGGACCGGTAGACGGGCGCCGCAACAGCTCGGTGACTAGCACTGCTAGCTGTGCAGATACATGGATTTGGGCTTGTGTCTGTGGGAGTTTGTGCATTCTCCCTGTGGTTGCGTCGGTTTCCTCCCACACCCCAAAGATGTGCTCTTAGGCTGATTGGTTTTACCAAATTGACACTATTCTCCCCTGAATCTGGCTAAGTTAGGGGTTCCATTCGTAGACACGCAGGGTAGAATAGGTGTAGGGTGATGCGGCGGCGTGGGCTCGTTGGGCCGAAGGGCCTGTTTCCCGTGCTGGGTTGTTCTTTGTTCTTTGTTCTATTTCTCAGAGGGTCGCGAGTCTCTGGAATTCTCTTCCTCAAAAGGCAGTGGAAGCAGAGTTTTTGAATATTTTTAAGGCACGGCTAGGTAGCTTCTTAAATAAGCAAAATGATGATCTGAAACCAGAACAGTGGATGCTGGAAAAAGTCAACAAGTATGGCAGCATCTATCTGGCAGACCTGCTGAGTTTTTCCACCATTCTGTGTTCTAGATTGAGTCTTGATTAACAGGAGGTGAAAGATTATCGGTGGGCAGGAATGTGGAGTTGATGTTACAAACAGATCAGGTATGATCTTATTGAATGGCAGAGTAGGCTTGAGGGGCCAAGTGACTTACTTGTGATCCTAATTCATATGTTTGTCTTGACAAGGTGGACGTGGAAAACATGTTTCTTCTTGTGGATGAGTTCAGAACTAGGAGGCACCGTTTTAAAATTAGAGGTTGCTTTTATACGATGAGATGAGAATTTATTTTCTCTGAGGGTCATATATCTGTGGAATTCTCTGCCTCAGAAGGCAGTGGAAGTGGGGTCATTGAATATTTTCAAGGCAGAAGTAGGTAGTTCCTTTGGTGAATGAGAATGTGGAATTCAAAGCACGAACAGCTGAAACATGATCTTATTGAATGGTGGAGCAGGCTCAAGGGACCAAATGGCCTAGTTCTGTTCCTGTTTCGTATTCTCAGCCAATGACCCAAGATCCTAATCTTGGTTATGGCATTAAGAAAGGATAAATACGAGCTGGATGCATGGTATAAATGAAAAAGATATTAATACTATGAATAGGATCCATCATCTCATGTAACTGTGAAAAGAGGTAGTCTCAGTAACGGTGACCACGAAGCTATCATCAATTGTTGTAAATACCCTTCTGGTTCACTGGTATCGTTTAGGGATGGAAATCTGCTATTCCTACCTGGTCTGGCCTACACATGTCTGACTCCAATCCTCAGCAGAATGGTTGACTCTTAATTGCCTGCTGAAATAGTCTGGCAAGCCATTCAGTTCGTAGTTAATTGGGGATGGGCAATAAATGCTGACCTTGCCGGTAACACCTGTCTCTCATGAAAGAATAAAGCAAAAAAAGTATCTGTCTTACTCAGCCATGAAGAATAAATGTTTCATGATTGACAGTGAGTGAGAATGTTGATCTGTGTTTTTTTCTGATCTGCAGGTCTTTAAGAATAATTCAGAAAAGCAATTTTGATTTGGGAACAACTTCATGGAAAAACTTGAAGCATTTAGGTAAGAATTATTTTTAATGAGTTTATTTGCTGAATAGTCCTGAAAGTTATTAAAATGCTATAGTTGTGTACTACTTTTTGACAACTATAAAGCTGGTGAATGAAATTAGGTTGCACAGATTTACTTCTCGTGTAAGCCTGCAATTCAAAATAATTTAGCAATAGATTGGACCTTTTGTTTCCATAGGCTGTACTTATACTTAGTTTGGGATATATTAGAAATGCATGGATCTACAAGGACGCAGTTGTGACAGCACCATGGTGAACCTGATTTATGTTGTGCTTGCCATAGGTGTGCTTCGTGCTAATAATGGGAACAAAAACTTGGAGAAAATAAAATTTATTTATTTTAAACAGAGGGGTATCAAATTGACATACCGATGGTATGCAAAGGTAAAGCCATTTTAACTCACAGAAATCATAGAAGAATGATTTATATGAGTTAATATGGCTTTACCTTTGTAATTTTTCAACTCGCATAAATCAGATTGTAATATAGGCTTATAATATAGGCAGAATTTTATTTACCTTCCTCTTGAATATTTGGTGCATCAGTAGGATGCAGCTTTTATGAGAGGACACCACAGAAAAATAGTTTGTCCTCTATATGTAAATGTAGATCTGTGCCACTTTTTTCATACATATGTTTTACTATTTGCTGGTCTGGGATGTGAGAAGTGGTTGGTGGGTTGAGTTCCCAGTTTTATTAACAAGAGGGTGTAAATCTTTTTCTTCCGTGAGATGATGTAGGTATATATCTATATTTCCTTTTGGTGAAGGGATGAAGTTTATACTAATGTCACCAGAGTTGTTTGCAAACCTTCCTTTTCTCCCTACTCTCACCACCTCCTGTCAAAAATTGGAGTCCTTGTGCGCTTGATTACTAAAGCATGTCCAAAGAGGATTTTGCATTCTGCCATTGTTAGCACTGTTCATTTGATCCAGAAAGATTTGAGTAATTGCTCCATTCTAGTACATACGTTTACACTGCTTTCTCAGAATGATATTATTTTGAGTACTCCAATACTTCGTTGATCTACAAATTATTTTAGTTTCTGTAAATGTGAAGGGGCAACATTCCTTAATTATTGGAAGCGCACCTGTTAGATCTACTTTCAAGTGTCTTGTTCTGTGACAAATGTATATGCATAGTACAAAGGAGTTCACTACATGAAAAAACTGGTGTGAGAAAGAAAAATGTTGCACGTTTATTATTAAGAATAGATATTGCAATTTTATTTGAAGCACACTGTATGATCTTACTTCCTTGAATTATAGTTTAATGAGTAGAGATTAATAAATTTTAAGAACTGTAACTTATTCTCTCCCATACCTTTTTAAATAAAAAAGCGTCAAATAATATAGCTGTCTAGAAACATACCAAGGAATAAGTGCTGCTATTTACTCTGCTGTTGTGGTTTTTGTGCACAAACGTGGCTCTTTCTTGATAGATGAGACTGACAGATCATGCAGTCATCAGGGCATCGATTCCGGGATGTTGACCATCATCCTCTGCTGAGCTCCGAAGATGACTTTGAGTGCTCATCTGCCAATGTGGAAGTGGTGGATCGGATCTGGTTTATTCGTGATGGATGTGGAATGGTCTGCGCTGTCATAACTTGGCTACTGGTTTTATACGCAGACTTCGTTGTGACTTTTGTAATGCTGTTGCCATCCAAAGACTACTGGTACTCACTGATAAACGGCATTGTGTTTAACAGTCTGGCAGTACTGGCTCTTTCATCCCATATGAGAACAATGTTGACAGACCCAGTAAGTAAAAATGTATTTTATGTTTAGCATCAAATAAACTCAGTTGAAATATTTATATGTACTGCTGTGTTCAAAGCCCATTGGTAGTACATTTGGACAGGTTGAGGGGGTTGATCCTGATGTAAGTCAAGTTCGTTGATATTAACTTTGGCAATAATGGGGACTAAAAAGTAGCTCTGTTGCTTACTGCCATCCAGCCACCTGCAGTTAATATATTTGTATCTGTAATATGAAGTAAGGGTCAGGCATGTCTCCTTGAAGGGCCTTCTCAATCTGCATTCACACATAGATAATGGCACCTGGAGGAGAGGGACATGTAACCAGCAACCATGGAACCATACCTCAAGGGATATTTCATAAGGAGTTATGGAAAATGATTGTTACTTATTTCTGTTGAAGGTTTTTTATATTTTACGTTAATTTAGCGCATGATTACAGTTAATGTTTGATTATTCTGAGTTTACTTTCCACAGTTATGTTCAGTGAAGTTGCTTTAAATCAGATAACGGCTGGAATTCTCCGACCTCGCTTGTGGCTGGGATTCTCCAGTCCTGCTCCAGTGAATGGATTGTTGGCTGAGCGCCAAATTCTCTGTTCTCGCTGGCAGCAATGGTAGGGTGAACGAGATTGGAAAATCCAGGCTGATGTTTTCAAATCCACAGTGTATATACATGTTTAGAACATATATTTGGAGAAATGATACATACATAGTTGGACAGACCTCATAACTTAACACAGTTGTGAATGTTATGAGCATTGGTTCAGTATTTATTCATACTATACAGGTTAAACATTTCGGTAAAACAGTTCAAGAGATCAGTTCTTTTACTTTGTAGATTGCCAAGTCAGCACAAGCATAATCAGGCTGCTATTCTGATGTTGATTTAGATTCCTTAATCTTAATAGTTTTTTTTCCAAATAATAATTTGTAATGATAGCCATAGAAACCCATAACTTCTTTAATGATATTTAAATTTCCAGTGACTGTTTGAAAAGGATCACACAACATTTTCTGGTTTTAATCCTGAAAGCAATATTAACTAAACACTTTTTTAAAGACACCTTGTTTTCTAAAATACAGAAAAGCTCCCCCCACCTGACTTCTGATGGGACTGACAATCTCACGCCATTGTTATTCTTGACTCTGTCCTTTGTGGATATTATATTCTTCCAGAACCAATCTGATTCTCTGTTTCTGATGGCTTGCTCCCTTTTGCAACTTCCAATCCCAGGACTGACTTGTACTGTGAGAATTATACTGGAAATTCCTTCACTCTAGCCCAATCTAGGCAATATTTCCAGCCTCCTTTAATTCTTCACAAACCTGGTTTGTTCACTCTCAGTGCAATCACCCATCTGCATTCTGTATGCTGAACAATAGGGTCAGTGTTTTGTCTGTTTCAAATACAGGACTTGGCTGCTATATCTTCTGCTCTCTTAGGTTCGTACAATTTGGCTTGTATATGAGTGTCAGGGATATCTTGGGATGGTCTGTAACCCAATACTGTAGTGGTTGCTTTGGACTCTTGCCCTCTCAAAGTACATCTCCATGGCAATATGAATCACATTGATCTTGTTTCCAGATATAAATGCTAATTACCTATCCTCTGAATTCTCCCGTTCCATTCTATCTTGGAATTAAATAGACAGTTTAATGTATAATTGCTTACACAGCCTGAAATTCCTAACACCTCCCTGAGAGACTTTGAGGGAGCCTGCCCAGATTCTGCACAGATGTTCACATTGATTGCCCTTTTTACTGCCATTGGTGCAAATATCCTGCATCATCTTCTCAGTAAATTAAAGTACTTCCCCCTCCCCGCAATTAAACTTTGGCAACTGAGCCATCAGGCTTGTTGTTGGGCAGAATTTGAGTAGTAGTCATATGACCCCTTTTTTACTTTAAATTAGAAAGACAGTACTGAAAATATCTATCTTATAAATTTTGTATTGATAACACTTTCAGAAGAAAAATAGTGTCTGTGTTCTGGATATTATATGGGTGTTTCAATGCAGTATGAAAGAAAGAAGTGTAGTGCAGTTGGAGACCAGTAGTTTCAGCTGTTTCCAGTATTATTTGACTTGTATCAAGGGTAACATTCTCCGATTTTCTTCCAAATGGAGGAATCGCCCCCTCAGAGAATACCATGATGATGAGCTTTGGTGACCAAATGTTTTATTTTGTTGGCTGATATGTCATTATGACTGATTTGACTCATGTTCCAGTGTGTTTAAAGCTATTCATTTCTCTGTTGAATTGTCGATGTTTACAACCATTTAGTGGACTTGGGAAATCATTTTTCAGCTGAATAGTTTGGTTCCAGGCCAGTGTTTTAATTGTTTATTCAGTCTTTAACTGTGCTATATTATTTTACTTATGTGAACCTATCTAAGCAGCAGTTCTGAAAGTCAATTTTAGATTGGAAATTTTTTATGTGATAAGGCAGCATGTTGGCACAGTAGTTAGCACTGCTGTCTCACAGCACAAGGATCTTGGGTGACTGTCTGTGTGGAGTTTGTCTGTTCTCCCTCCTTGTTGCATGGGTTTCCTTTGGGTACTGCGGTTTCCTCACACAGTTGAAAGTCAGTGCCCAAGATGTGTAGATTAGTTGGATTAGCTGTGGCAAATGCTCGGGGTATAGGGCAGAGGGGATGGACTGGTTGGGATGCTCTTTTGGGCAGTACAGTGTCACAGCGGTTGGCACTGCTGTTTCACAGCTCCAGGGACATGGGTTCAATTCCAGTCTTGAGTGACTGCCTGTGTGGAGTTTGCTTGTGTTCCCCATGTCTGAGTGGGTTTCCTCCAGGTGCTCCAGTTTCCTCCCACAGTCCAAATGTTTGAAGGTTAGGTGGGTTAGCTATGGTAAACGTACAGGGTACGGCAGGTGAGAGGATCTGGGTAAGATACTCTGTCAGAGAGTTCGTGCAGACACGATGGATCAGATGGCTTCTTCTGTGCTGCAGCGACTCTATGATGATTCTATGATTTGAACAAATGAGCTTTTAAGATCTAAGCTGAGTAGTTGTTATGCACAAGAGTGAAGGTTTAGGTGCATTTAAGAATATTTTGATACCTAGTCATAAATATTGATATATTGCAACTTAAGTAAGTTAAATTCAGATCTATGAGATCTAAGAATTGCATTATCTTAAAAGTTATGTGCTTGCTATTTCAGAACACTTGACCAATATTTATTGTAAAGCATTAATATGAACTTGTATGGCTACCGTGTCTCAGAACCTGCAGCCTTGGTCCATGTTCATTTCACATTTCAGATCTTGTTGGCTTTTGGAGAAAGAAAACCTTAACTCAACTAACGGAAAGTCACAACGTGAAGTTTTTATTTTTAAATTTTTATTTCAACTACCAAGATTTTTCTGTTTTATTAGCCATTAGGGTCTGGTTGGGCATTTCTGTGGATCAGGCAGTTTGGGTTGGATCAGATCAGACAGATCAGCCTAAGCAGGGTCAGGTGGGGTCGAGGATGGCTTGGACCATTCAAAGCATGGTAAAAGACAGGCATGGGTAAGTTGGTAATTACTGTAGTCTGCCAATGCAGCCATGTCTTCCCAGTAAGTTACTTTATTCGTTTAGTAACAATTCAGTTGATGCATGGCAACATTTTAAAATGCCTGGTTTCCAGACAACCCTGGTTTTCAGATAGCCAGATTGAGACAGTGTGTATAGGAACAGGAGGAGAGGAGAAAAAAAGAACTTAAAATATCATAACATTCAAGAATATGGGACAAGTGCAAAAAAATGAGATTACTGCGTCTGGAGTGGTAGTTATTGTCAGTGCAGACTCAGTGGGCCTTTTCTGAGTTGTATGGCTCTAAGGCCAGAAAGTTATGGCCGTTCATGCCAGTGGGATTTTCCCATCATGCTGCAGTGAACAGGGATTTGGCTGGGAGTGGGAGTGTAGCGAGAATGTCCGGTAAGATCGCACCCTTTAATAAATGTTATCCTGCAAAGGTCACTTGAAAGCAAAGCAAGTGCTCTCTGATCCAGAGTGAAGAGAGTAAGAAGCTTTTTGAGAGAGAGAGAGAGAAAAACACACTGAAAAATGGGGAACATTTTCTCCTTTGCTCCCATTCATGCTGCATTCTCAAAATATGCTGCAGCAATTTTCAAAAATGACTGAAAATCATATTCTGCTATCTGTTGTCAGCATCTTTTACTTATTTTCTCCCCAGATATATTTTTCTATTTGCACTCATCGATCATCTTGCACAAAATTAATTCAGATCAGTGCCTCAACGTATTTCACTTGGCATAGTATGTATTGAACTGCAGCTGGCAGATCGAGTTAATATATAACATGTCACTAGTTAATCACTGGATCTTAGTGACTATTGCCTGATCACTGCAGAGAACATTGATGGCAGCATTCCTTTCAAATAACATTAAATAGAAAATATAATTGATTTTACCATAAATAAAGTAAATTGCAGGCATACAAACAGTATTTTGAGATAAAGACCATGGGCTTAGCTTTTTGGTTGCATATTTTTCTTGACCCAAGGAAGGAAAAGCTTGTTTAAATACTTGTAACTGGTTACCTTGTTGTGTCAGTGCTTTTAACTACAACACAGTATCGCTTAAGAATGAGATTTTAGTTGATTAGTCATGGAGCAGTCAAACATGCATAAAGCTCCGTACCTTAGATTTAGGTTCCTCCTCAATTGACATTGTCTTCAGGAATCTGGAATTAATAAATCATAATTCCTTCTGTGTTAAAAGGGAGCAATTTATTTGATTTACGGAGAGGGAGCAGTCACAAATTTGCAATAGCGCCGAATATCTACCATAGATGTCACAGCAAATAAATCTGAACAATTTTGACACCACACTATCTATAATGAAAGGACGAGCTGAAAAGCCAAAAATCATTCAAGAAGACATTTATGACTGGACAATGTTTGAAGAAAAAAAATACATTGCTTAACTCAGACCATAGCAATTAAGTAGAAAATGACACTTGTGTGATAATAGCTATTCATAAGGTGTCTCACAAGAGGCGTGTTAGAAAAAATTGAAGAATATGGAATAAGTGTTGCCTCAATATAAATAGAGACTTGAATGAGTGATAAGAGTTGGGTAAATGGATATTGCTCATACTGAACAAGTGTGAGGCAATATGCTTTCAGAGCAACAACAACAAAAACTTGTATTTGCACAGCATCAGTTTGGAAACTAATTTTTAATAGAAACTTGATATACTAGAACTATTTCTTCTGGATTTGAGAAGGTTAAGATAACATTTAATGAACATTTTTCAAATTAAAGGATTCTGATAGGAAATAATATTTCCTTTGGTCAGGGAGTCATTTATTTAAAGCTTTTGCTAAAGATGTTAGGAGAATTCTTATTTTTTACAGGGAGGGATGTAGAAACATGGAATCCTTAAACGGACCGTGGTTGGTACAGCAACCATTGGAATTTTAAGGGAAAATTCAGTAACTGTTTGAAACAGAACAAGAAACAGGTTATAGGGAGAGAGCGGGGGTTTTAGATTACTGTAACAAAGAAATAGCACAAACATGACAGCATGAAGGCTGGCTTTTATGTTATATATGTAATTATACGTGGCTATATTTTACAAATAGTTGGAGAGGAAAACCTATTTTGTCACCTGTAATTACAGTTAAGTGTATGGCATTGATAGGCAGCGATAAGATGTGCAATTTTGCTTCAATTGTTTGATGCTGCAAGCTTAGAGTAAACCTAGCAAGTATTTCCCAGTGCTCAGGATGTTTAAATGTCAATTCAAGTCATAAATTAGTATAGTAGGAAAGGGGGTCATTTGGCTTCTGATTCTGTGGCAGCTCTTTCAAAGAACAGTTAATCCCACTTCCCCATCATTTCCCCATAGCCATTCAAGTGTTCATTCGAGCATTTCAAGCATTTATTCAGTCCCCTTTTGAAGGCTGCTTGTGAACCTGTGTCCACACCCGATCAGGCAGTGCACACAAATGCTAAAAACTTTGGCAATTCGTTGAGAAAAAGAAGATTACACAATCACCTCCAACCTGTGATCTATCCTTAAACCACTGGAAACAGTTTCTCTTTATCTACTCCATCTGAGCCTTTCTTGATTTTAAATTATTAAAAAAAAAATGAAATTCTGTAATCAAGGCTTAAGAATATAGAGTTCTAGCATTCCTTTTAAATGAAGATTAACAGAGTTACATTACAGCAGAATATAGATAGGCTGGAAAATTGGGTGGAGAAATGGCAGATGGAATTTAATCTGGACAAATGCAAGTTGATGCATTTTGGTAGATCCAATTCAGGTGGGAGCTGTAAAATAAATGGCAGAACCATCAGGAGCACAGACACACAGAGAGATCTGGAAGTACAGGTCCACAGAGCCTTAAAAGTGGCAGCACAGTTGGAAGAAGTGGTGAAGAAAGCATATAGCATGCTTGCCTTCATCAGTATTTCCTACTGTGTTTACCCCAGTCCAACGCCAGCATCTCCACCTCATGCCTTCATCAGCCAGGGCATCGAGTATACAAGCTGGCAAATTATGTTACACTAATATAAAGCATTAGTTAGGCTACATTTGAAATACTGTGTTCAATTCTGGTGGCCACACTGCCAGAAGGACGTGGAAGCTTTGGAGGGAGAACAGAATATGTTTACTGGGATGTTGCTATCAGGAGAGATTTGAAAAAATTGGAATTGTTCTCCTTGGAAAGGAGGAAGCTGAGGGGCGATCTGATAGAAGTTTATAAAATTATGAGGGGCATCGATAAGTTGAACAGTTGGAAGCTTTTTCCCAGGGTTGAAATGACAATTACAAGGGAGCAGAAGTTCAAGCCGGCGGGTGGGAAAGGTTCAGGTCAGATGTGGGGGGGAGGTTTGTTACACACAGCAAATCTTTGTTCTTTGCTCTTAAAAGCTAGTAGGGGTCTGGAATGTACTGCCAAATGACGTGGTTGAGACAGACACATTAACAACATTTAAGACTTATGTGGATAGACCAATGAACTGATTGGGCAAAGAGGGATATAAGCAGTTGGTCTAGATAGGGCAACGTGATCGATGCAGACTTGGTGGGCCGAAGGGCCTGTTCCTGTGATGTACTGTTCTTTGTTCTACTTCTCGTATTAACTAGTTTTAATGGTTTCTTTCCACAGGGTGCAGTACCTAAAGGCAATGCCACAAAAGAGTATATGGAGAGTCTGCAGCTGAAACCGGGGGAGGTGATCTATAAGTGCCCAAAATGTTGCAGTATTAAGCCAGAGCGAGCTCATCATTGCAGGTACTGTATATTCCACGCTTTAAAAACATAACTTTCAATGCAGTTTTCACTAATGTGTTAATCATTCCATTTATAATGGCTTCTTGACCTTCAGTAGATATCTCTGTAGAATTGTAGTATTATTGACAAACAATTTAATAACTCTTGAACAATTACAAATTTTGTATCATGTTTAATTAGCTATCAGTTGCCTTCAGCAATTCTGCGACTGTTTTTATTTTTCTGATTAAGTGTTGCAATCAAAAGTAAAAATTTTTTACAGCAAGTGAGACATATTGTAATGCGACAATTCCATTATATTCATTTGTTGAAGATTATTACTGGTTGCTATCCACCGTTACTGTCGTGTTCATACAGTAGAAATGAACTTAGAAGGGAATCCATGTTTACTGTTGCTTGAAGTGAAAAGATAACAGTAAATTACAAATCTCAGTGCCTCAAAGAATTCAAATAATGTAATGCAAGACAGCTTTGTTCACTTGATTTATAATGAATCATTTAATCTGCTGTATTGTCGTCAGGAAATGATTGCACATCTATTTGAAGGAAAAATATTCAGACCATACAGTACATAGATATGTCAGCTGTTCTTCATGTGGTTGCCTGTGATCTGGCGATGAATGGAATTTTTTCTAGGAAAAGAGGGGAAGAACTAGAAGGAGATTTGCTCAGATTAACTTTTGTGAATATCTTCATGGTTAATTAGAGAACTTGTAGCTGCAGATGGTGCATGGACTGAGGAATCTCATAGTATGCGTGTATCAAAAAGAAGTCCTAAAACCTTCTGATGAAATAAATATATGACGACCAAAGCAATACCCAGCTATATTAAAACTTGAGCCCTGGTTAAGTTTGGACTTTTTTGTTAGATCTGAGCCTTAGAAGTTACATCGGATACAAAGTTACTTCACCATTCAGTTTATGACATTGAGGTGAAAATGCAACTACTGGCTAAGTATTCCTAACAAATCTTTTGATCATGTCTCCCTTTGTATAGTAAAAGTACTTTCCATGCTGTTCTTTCCAAATGTTGATTTCCTTAATACATTTTAGAAATGAAAATGATACCTTCCAACACTTTGCGCATCATTGACAGCACAATCAAGCACATTTTGCTCACTGATGTTCAGTTTGGGTTCTGCCAGGGCCCCTGAGCTTCTGACCTCATTGCAGCCTTGATCCAAATATGGACAAAAGAGCTGAACACCAGAGGTGAAGTGTAAGTGACTGCCTTTGATATCAGGGCAGCATTTGACCACGTTTGGCATCAGGCAGCCCAAGCAAAATGAGTAGCAAAACTCTCCACTGATTAGTGTCATACGTAACACAAAAGAAGGAAGATTGAAGGTCAAACACTTCAATCCTGGGACATCGTCAGAATTTCCTCAGGGCTGTGTCTTAGGTCCAACCATCTTCAGCTGCTTCGTCAGTGACCTTCCTCCATCAAAAGGTCAGAAGTGGGAATGTTCACTGATGACTGCACAATGTTCAGCACCATTCACAACTCCTCAGATACTGAAGCAGCCTATGCCCATTTGCATGAAGACCTGGACAGTACTCAGACTTAGGCTGATAAGTGCAAGTAACATTTATGCCACACAAGGGTCAGGCAATGACCCATCTCTAGCAAAGGGAATCTAACCATCTCCCTTTGACGATCGTTGGCATTACCATTGCTGAATCCTCCATGATTAACATCCTGGCCAGGTTATCATTGACCAGCCAAAGAAATACCATGGCCGCAAGAGCAGGTCAGAGGCTGGGAATTCTGTGGCGCTTAACTCAACACTGATTACCCAAATCTTGTTCACCATCTACAAGGCACAAGTCAAGAGTGTAATGGAATACTCTCCACTTGCCTGGATGAGTACATCACCATCAACACAGATGAAGCTCAACGTTATCCAGAACAAAGCAGCCCACTTAATTGGCACCTCATCCAACAGCCACTTCCTCCACCATCGATGCACACTGGCAGCAGTTGCCAGATGTACTGCAGCAACTCGTGAAGGCTCCTTCGATAGCATCTTCCAAACCCGCAACTGATATCACCAAGAAGGACAAAGGCAGCTGATATATGGAAACGCCAGCACCTGGAAGTTCTGCTCCAAGGCACACACCATCATGATTTGTAATTATATCACGGTTTTGTCACTGTCGGTGAGTCAAAATCTTCACAACGCTGTGGATTTACCCATACCAAATGGATTGCAGAGGTTCAAGAAGACAGCACCTTCCCAAGGATAGTTAGGAGTGGGCAATAGGTGCTGGCCTAGCCAGTGGTGCCCACATCCTGTGAAAGAATAAATTTAAAACAGTTAGATTCTTTTGCTCCATTCTTGAGAGAACATGCAACATAATAGCACAAAAAGCAATCAGGATACAAGACTTGGGAAATAATAAAATTCTAAGTACAACTGAAAATTGATACTGGTCACAGGAAATCAGTGCTACAGTTAACAACTGACAAAATTGTTTAGTATACAAGAAAGAATTTTATTTGGGAAGAAGACATGTTTTGACAAAACATGTCAAAGTGTGGGTGCATCACTAATTACCAAACCAAAAAAATTTGAGAAAAAAGATATCACAACTGTATTTTTTGTTCATGAGATTACTGAAACAAAGATTGTGAATCATTGACAAAGATTTATTGCAGAGGTTTCAGTAAGATATAGGCAGATTTTATATTTGTCATGTGTGCTTCCTCTCTGTAAAGGATGCTTTTCACATTACAATACAAATGGAATGACTCAAGCAAAATGGGATTTTGGAATGATGCATTTATTTTTGTGAAGGAGCAAAATGATAATTAGATTTGCTATGGAGGAAGCATACTGTGGATTTCCTGTGGATTACAGTTTGACGTTGATGTTGGTGGGGGAAACCAGCACTTATGATTGATATTACTCACATTACTTTCTAAATGATATGAATATGTCTTGTATGTGACCTAGATTATTTTTAGGAGCCGGTCACCAATTTATAACAGAAGTGCTTCACTTCTATCTTTATTCTGCTTCATTGGATTGCATTCCGTGGTTGCCTATAAAATATATGCTGTGAACAGTTTCTCCAAATGAAGTTCTACTGTGGTTTTGAACTAAGTTCAGAACATGTATCTTGTCTATTGAACATCAGTTTTATGTCACAACCAAGTCTAACAATAATTTAAGAGTCAAGTAACTTCTGTTTTTGCTTGTCATTGGGATCAGTGATTGTGAAATGTCAATTGCTGTTTTAAATTGGGAAGTGTTTTTAAATTGTTTCAAGTCTATATATAAAGAGTTGAAATGTCTTTTTGAAATGTGCCATTTGGTTACAGCTCAATGCTTCTGTTGTATTTTACTTGGAATGTGGACTTAGATAGCAATGCTGACATTTATTGCCCATCGGTTGGTGCCCTGAGAAAATTGCAGTCTGCATCGGGAATCACTGCAGTCTATGTAGAATTTCTTGTTTGTATTGGTTGAAACAGGCTTATGAGACTAGAAAGTCATTAAGCGCGAACCACATTGGAATTGGAGTTGCATATTGACTCGACTGGATAACGGTATCAGGCTTGCACTCTAAAGGGCAATAGTAAATAAATTGTAACAACAATCTAACAGCCTGGTGGCCATTTTCACTGATTTTTTTATATGCAAGTTTCCCCTACAATACGAAAATCTTCAAAATGTTGACTGACATTAAATATGATAGGTTTGAAATATACAAATCTTTTTGGAATAAAAAACTATTATTTCAGTTATTTTGTTTTCAACTTATACTTACATTTTGCTGCAAATGGAAAATGTCACAGTCCCCTTACAGAGAAGCAAAGCACAGGAAGCAGAATGCAGCGAATTTTTGTTATGGCGCCATAATATGTGGGAACAGGCCATTCAGCCCATTCAGTGAGGTCATATCTGATATGGTATTCCTCAACTCCACTTTCCCTCTTTATTCCCATAACCCTTTATTCCCTTACTGATTAAAAATCTATCTGTCTTAACCTTGAACATATTTAACGATCCAGCCTCTACAGCCCTCTGCAGTGAAGAATTCCACAGATTCACTACCCTCTGAGAGAAGAAATTCCTCCTCATCTCTGTCTTAAATGGATGACCCCTTACTCTTGAGGTTATGCCCTCTGGTCCTAGACTCTACCACAAGGGAAAACTGCCTCA
This sequence comes from Carcharhinus amblyrhynchos, assembly GCF_965287045.1. Classification (NCBI taxonomy): domain Eukaryota; kingdom Metazoa; phylum Chordata; class Chondrichthyes; order Carcharhiniformes; family Carcharhinidae; genus Carcharhinus; species Carcharhinus amblyrhynchos. The sequence goes on from NC_137327.1 coordinate 15,345,745, forward strand.
GTATCTGTGTTGTCAAGCCACCTGAAAATCTTTTTTCATCTCAATATGATTGCCTCTTCTTCTAAACGCCAATAAATACAGACCCAGACTATTGAATGTCTCTTCATAAAAAATCCCTCTATACTGGAATCAACCTAATAAACCTCCTCTGGAATGCCTCCAATGCCAGTATATATATCCTTAAATAAAGGGACCAAAACTGTTCACAGTACTCCAGGTGAGGTCTAACTAGTGTCTTGTGTAGTTTTAGCAAGACTTCCCTATTTTTATACTTCATTCCCTTTGATATAAAGGCCTACATTCCATTTGCCTTTCTTATCAGCTGCTGAACTTGCAAGGTAGGTTTTTGTGATTTATGTATGAGGACCTCCAAGTGCCTCTCTGCTGCAGCTTTCTGCAGTCGTTTTCCATTTAGATAATTTCCGCTCCTTTATTTGCATACATTACATTCCATCTGTCAAGATTTTGTCCACTCACTTAACTTGTCTGTGTCCCAGTGAGGACTCTTTGTCTCATTCTCACCACTTGCCTTCCTGCCTATTTTTGTGTCATCCGCAAACTTGGCAATAGTACATTCACTTACCTTGTCCAAGTCATTAACATATATAAATAATTGTGGTCTCAACACTGATCCCTAAGGCACTCTGCTAGTTACAGGTTACCATCCTGAAAGTGTCCCTCTTATCTCAACTCTCTTCTATCAGTTAGTCAGTCCACTGCCCATGTTAATATACTACTTTAAGGTATTAAGTTACCTTTGGTTAGAATTATCCTAACAGAACTCCTGGATGAGCCGAATCTACTTGAATCAATTTGCTTCTAGGTCCAAGAATACAAAGCGGGCAATGTTGCAGGAGCAAAAATTAAAGCACATTATGCATTATCTGTTGTTTTTCTCCATTAATCAAACTGTTTTGCATTCAATGATCTAGTGGAAAAATTGATTTTTCATTAAGTTTTTGAAAACCTGCCAATGAAAAGTCTTGATTTTGGCAGTATTTAGTGAATTCACCATCAATCCTTGCTTTATGAAAATGATTTTACCATCATGTGAAGTTGTCTTGATTTGAGCAAAATTTCAGTAAAAAAAAGCATCTAGCATGTTTTGTAAGTGACGCTCACTAATTTGAAACTAATTAGGTCAGGTTTCATGTCTGCCTCATTATTTGAAATGTTAGTGTGTCTTGGTCTACATTTGGGAAATAGACATTATCTGTTGTAGTACTTTTTTTTATAAAAGGTTTATTTCTGGCCATAGCTACTAATCTTGAGTTTCTTGTTGAGGTGCAAATTTTTAGTTTTCATCTCCATTGTGGTTACACTCAGGCTCCATAAGATGGGTAAGAATATTTCTTCACCCACATATAACCATTACACTGGGAAGTTTGTGAAAGGCAGTTTCTTCTGAAAGAAGTAAGAAATTGTTTCCCTCAAATGCGTTTTAAGCTTGTGGAGACTGATTCGATCTTTATTGCTTTCTATCCATTTGTGCATCTGCTGTGTAATTATCTGTCCTTTAAATAAATCAGCCATTAATTGCATAGCACTCTGGCAGTCTTTTTGTAACGAACAAAGAAGGGGTCATTCCGCGTGAGGTCCAGTGTATCAAGCGGTAATTAATGGGGAGACTGTGGCATGTTGTGTCATTCATCAAATGTACATAACTGTAGGGTTCTGTTCATTGGAGCCCAGTCTGGTTTTCTTATGGAAGTTACCCTTCCATAAGTGAACACAATTTTCAAGGAGAAAGCCTGTGTTGTAACAGTGGTTGTGAAAAATTCAAACTTGTTGCTTTTTATTAATGATTCAACTCCTTTCCGCTGGCTTAATATCAGCAGCACTGATGGTTTCACCAGAAAATAAATTAATAGTTACCCTGCGGCTCAATAATTAGAAGTGCAGGATAAACGTATTAAATGACCAAGTGGAAAAAAATATTTAATCTTCGAATTAACTCAAGTAGCAAATGCGATAGAAGGTTGAAAATTCCTTTGCTTCATGCCATTAATTGGACAAGCCCCTTATATTGCTCGCCAGTTATCAAAATTAACTTTTCATCTTTAGGTAATTTTACTAAAGACTTTTAAAAACACCTTTAATAAGCTGTTTTTGCAATTTTTTTTTAAGTTTGTCTAATGACTCCTGGTGGTTAAATCTTGAAATTCTTGCTATTGATTTTTTGTTCAATTTGTACATCCGCCTGTATAATATGGGTAAAATTAATAGGTCCAGTTATGTGAATTTTGCAACATCCTAGCAAATATCAGCTAAAACTGACTCCAAAATATTTCGTTTTACTTCATTGAAAAGATAAGCTGCATGATCTCATCATTTTTGAATATACCTATAAAAACTTACACCAGCAAATGTTAGTTCTTCATTCTGAAATCTCCTGGGAACAAAAGCCTGAAGTGCACTTTGAAAAGTTGTTAACATTATTGAACCAGACTGCATTTATGAATGTTAAAATACATTTACTTTCCATCAAAAAAATGTAAAGTTTTCGCAAACGATGGTTTAGCCCTCTGCCCTCAATCATAATTGTCTCTTGCAGCAAAGCTAAACAGTTCCTGATAAAAGAAGTCGCTGTTGGTCCTTCATGTGGAGTCTCAGCATTCAAGTGCTGACCTCTTGGCCATCTTGTATGGTTTTAGCATTGTTGGCCTATGTGGAACTAGCATTGGCATGCTCTCACTGTGTTTGCAGTATAGGTTTTTAAAATATTTGTGGGCCATGAATGATGCTGGCAATGCCAGCATTTATTGTTATCCCTTCTTGGGGAAGGTGGTGGAATGATATTGTTTTGAATCACCGCAGTCCATGTGACAGGGATGCCCACGATGCTGTTCGGAAGGTAGTTCCAGGATTTTGACCCGGAGACAGTTGAGGAATGGTGATGCAGTTCCAAGTCAGGACAGTATATGGCTTGGAGGGGAACATGCAGATGGTGGAGTTCTGGTGCATCTGTTCCCCTTGTTCTTGTAGCTGATAGAGGCTGTAGGTTTGGAAGGTGCTGTCGAAGAAGCCTTATCAAGTTGCTACAATGCATCTTGCATACATTACACACTGCTGCTATTGTGCGTCACTGGTGGAGGGAATGAATGTTCAGGGCAGATGGAGTGCCAATGAAACAAGCTGCTTTGCCTGGGATAATATTGAACTTCTTGAGTCTCAGACTCCTTTATTTGTTCATTCAGGAAAATTGAAAGAATTCCATCATACACGTGATTTGTGCCTCTTAGACGGTGGACAGGCATTTGACATCAGGAGCTAAGTTACATAAGAACATAAGAAATAGGAGCAGGAGTAGGCCATCGAGCCCTTCGAGCCTGCCCCGCCATTCAATAAGATCATGGCTGATCTGTCGTGGCTCAGTTCCACTTTCCCGCCCTCTCCCCATAACCCTTAATCCCCTCTCTTATCAAGAACCCATCAACCCGCTTCTTAAAAATATTTAGCGAGGCAGCCTCCACCACTTCAACGGGCAGAGAATTCCAGAGATTCACCACCCTTTGAGTGAAGAAGTTCCTCCTCAACTCCGTTCTAAACCGCCTCCCCTTTATCTTGAGGCTGTGCCCTACTGTCCTACTGTCTTTTTTGAGCGGGAAGAGTCTCTCCACCTCTATCCTATCCATCCCATTCATCATCTTATACGTCTCAATGAGATCTCCCCTCATTCTTCTAAACTCTAACGAGTACAAGCCTAGTTTATTCAGCCTCTCCTCATAGCTCAACCCCCTCAACTCCGGTATCAGCCTAGTAAACCTCCTCTGCACTCCCTCCAAGGCCAAAATATCCTTGTGCAGGTGTGGCGCCCAAAACTGCACACAGTACTCCAGCTGCGGCCTCACCAATGCCCTATACAGCTGCAGCAAGACCTCCCTACTTTTAAATTCAATCCCCCTCGCTATGAAGGCCAGCATCCCATTCACCTTCCTGACCACCTGCTGCACCTGCAAGCTGGGTTTTTGCGACTCATGCACAAGGACCCCAAGGTCCCTCTGCACCGTCGCCTGCTGCAGTTTTTCGCCACGTAAGTAATAGTCCTTCCTACCATTCTTCCTACCAAAGTGGACCACCTCACACTTGCCAACATTAAATTCCATTTGCCATTTCCTGGCCCATTCGCCCAGCCTATCTAGATCCTTCTGCAGACTGTCCACACCCTCCGCACAATTTGCCTTTCCCCCAATCTTGGCGTCATCAGCAAATTTCGACACCCTACACTCGGTTCCCTCCTCCAGATCATCTATATAAATGGTAAATAGCTGAGGCCCCAGCACCGACCCCTGGGGCACCCCACTAGTCACCAACCGCCAATCCGAATAGCACCCATTGACCCCCACTCTCTGCCTCCTATTTGACAACCAATCCTCTATCCACGCTAACACCCTACCCCCAACTCCATGTCCCCTGACCTTCTGCAATAACCTCTTGTGAGGTACCTTGTCAAACGCCTTCTGAAAATCCAGAAAGACCACATCCACCGGCTCTCCTCTATCCACTGCCCTAGACACATCCTCATAGAACTCCAGTAAATTTGTCAGACACGACTTCCCTTTCATGAAACCGTGTTGCGTCTGCCCTGTCAAGCAATTCCCTTCAAGATGCCTCGCAATTTCCTCCTTAATGACGGATTCTAACATTTTACCTACCACAGACGTTAAACTAACCGGCCTATAATTCCCCGCCTTTTGCCTGGCACCCTTCTTAAACAACGGCGTAACATTAGCCGTTTTCCAATCTTCCGGCACTTCCCCGGAATCCAGCGACGTCTGGAAAATAACCACCAAGGCATCCACTATAACCTCTGCCATTTCTTTCAGAACCCTCGGATGCATTCCATCCGGTCCTGGCGACTTGTCCACAATCAGTCCCTCCAGTCTGTCGAGCACCGCCTCTCTAGTAACAGTAATGTCATTAAGACCCTCCAGTCCTACCACCTTTCCATCGCTAACACCCGGCAAATTATTCACGTCCTCCTCCGTGAAGACAGAAACAAAAAAGTTATTCAAGACCTTAGCCATATCCCCATCCCCTACCACTAGGTCCCCTTTCTCATCCTCTAAAGGACCAACGTTCACCCTAGCCAGCCTCTTCCTTTTTATATATTTATAAAAACTCTTGCTATCCTTTTTTATATTAAGTGCTAGCCCAGCTTCATAGCTTCTCCTACCCTCCTTTATCAACTTCTTTGTCAATCTTTGTTGACATTTAAACCTTTCCCAATCCTCTTCTCGCCCACTGCTCTTAGCTACTCTAAATTCCTCCGCTTTTAATTTAACACTTTCCTTCACCTCCTTCGTTATCCACGGCTTATTACCTCTCCTCCTACGGTCCTTTTTGACCATCGGAATAAATTTCTGCTGAGCACCAAGAAAGATCTCCTTAAAGATCCTCCACTGCTCCTCAGCAGACCTACCTTCCAACGCGCTCCCCCAGTCCACATTCGCCAATTCTTCTCTCATCCTACCGTACTCTCCTCTATTCAAACAAAGGACGCGTGTCCGGGAACCCACTTTCTCCTCCTCCATCTGCAACAGAAACTCCACCATACAATGATCACTCTCTCCAAGAGGATCCTTCACCGCAAGGTCCCTAATTCTACCCGCCTCATTACATAGCACCAGATCCAAGATAGCTCACTCCCTCGTCGGCTCCAACACACACTGTTCAAGGAAATTATCCCGGCAGCATTCCAAGAACTCCTCCTCGAGCCCACCTCGTCCAACATGGGTCGACCAATCAATATGCAGATTGAAATCCCCTATAACTACTGCCGTCCCATTTCTGCACGCCACACTTACTTGCGCGTTAACAGCCCGCCCCACTTCCACATCATTATTCGGGGGCCTATAGACGACACCCACCAGCGTCTTCCTCCCTTTGCTGTTCCTAATCTCCACCCACAACGATTCCACTTTCTGCTTCAGAATTCCCATCCTGTGCCCTGCTCCAGGATCCACGGTATTTTAAGTGATGGGCAATTCAGCAATGATGATTCTTTTGAATGTCAAGGGAATTCTGACTTGCTGGAGAGGGTCATTGCCTGTCACTTGTGTGGCATAAATGTTATCAGACCAGATCTGAATGTTGTCTGGGTTGAACTGCATGCAGGCATGGACTCTTCATTATCTGATGAGTTGAGGATGGTGCTGAACATTATGCAATCGTCAGAGAACATTCCTACTTTTGACCTTCTGAAGGTCATGCTGGCATACCCAAGGATGCTTAAACCATGGACACCACCATGAGAAACTTATGCAGGGATGTCACAACGGTAAGATGATTGATCTCCAGCAACAAAAATCTCCTTCCCTTGTGCGGGGCTTGACTTCAGCCAGTGGAGAGCTTTCTTCTTGATTCCATTGACGTCAATGTTGCTAGGGTTCCTTGATGTTAAACGCAGTGACTCACACCTCACCTATTGAAGTGAGGTCTTTTCTCTATGTCTGGACCAAGGCTGCAATGAAGTCTGGAGCTACGTGTCCCTTCCACAACCCAAACTGTGTGTTGGGGAGTACCCTTTTACACTGTTTTGCTGAAAATCTCAGAAGAAACCCAAGATGGATTATTGACTCAGCACCTTTGACTGAAATTGTTTGAAAATGCTTCATCTTTCACAAACAAAGAGAAAATGCTGGTCCAAAGATGTGTGGGTTAGGTTGATTGACCATGCTAAATTGACCTTAGTGCCAGGAGGACTAGCAAGGTAAACGAGGGTTACAGGAATAGGGCCTGGGTGGGTTTGTATTTGGTATAAACTCAATGGACCAAATGGCCTCCTTCTGTACTGTAGGAATTCTATGATTTTAACTCAGCAGCAAATGTGCATTGTTGGCTTCGCTGACAATTGACAGTGTACTTAGTGGATGGTCATTGGCCATACTGCTTTTTCTGGACAGGACATACCTGGGCAATTACCAGATTGGTCCCAATGTGTACTGGAACAGTTTGACTGGGGACATGCTTAGTTCTGGAGCATAAGCCTTCACTGATACAACTGTGATGTGGATAGGGACTGTTGCCTTTGCAGTATCACGTATGTTCAGATATTTCTTGATAAATGGAGTGAATGAAATTGACTGAAGAGTGTCATCTGTGTTGCTAAAAATCTCAGAAGAAACCCAAGATGGATTATTGACTCAGAAACTTTGACTGAAATTGGTTGAAAATGCTTCAGCCTCATCTTTCACAAACAAACAGAAAATTCTGGTCCAAAGATGTGTGGGTTAGGTTGATTGGCCATGCTAAATTGACCCTAATGTCAGGGGGATTAGCAGGGTAAATGAGGGTTACGGGAATAGGGCCGGGGTGGGATTGTATTCGGTATAAACTCAATGAGTCGAATGGCCTCCTTCTGTACTGAAGGAATGCTATGATTCTAACTCAGCAGGTCAGGTAGGATCTCTCCACAGATGCTGCAAGACCCTCTGAATTTATCTACCATTTTATGTTTTTATTTCAGATTTCTAGCATCTGCAGTGTTTTGCTTTTATTATCTTTCACATTGTACTAGAACTCCCCTGTCCTTCAGAATGGAGATGGTTGTGGAGCCTGTCCTTTCAGTTAGTTTAATTGTCTATCACAACTCTTCACTGCAGTGGCAGGCTGCAGTTACGATAGAGGGCTTTCCCCTGGCCCACCAGAGCTTGCCCATTGCTCATAATTGGACCATGAGTCCTCGCTCTAGCCACTAGCCAGTCCAGGGAAATCCATTGGAATAAATTTATAATTTTGGAACTGTCATTCCAAAGGTCTGAACTAAATTATTTTTGATGAGACGCAAGATGAAGAAAATCCGCGCATTCACTAACATCCATTGTGTGTGCAGGATCAAGTACAACAGTTGTTGAACACCATATGGGACCAATTTAAAAATATCTTAACTATACTGGTAGATAATAGATAGTTACATGGGTACGATGCGTAGAGGGATATGGACCAAATGAGGGATTAGCTTTGGGGTTTTAAAAAAAAATAAGGTGGCATAGACAAGTTGGGCTGAAGGGCCTGTTTCCATGCTGTAAACCTCTATGACTCTATAATGTCCCAGACATTCTTGAATGTACGATTATCTGTATTTCGAAAAATGATAGAGGCATTTGATTAAATATGAATGTGTGTTTGTTTGAAAATGAGTGCAACATTTATTGGCTAATTGGTTTCATTATGCAAAAGATATTATTCTTTCTTCCCGAAACAGTATTTGTAAAAGGTGCATCCGGAAGATGGACCACCATTGTCCTTGGGTGAACAACTGTGTTGGAGAGAACAATCAAAAATTCTTTGTACTCTTTACTGTAAGTTTATATCTTTTTTACTGCAGATTTCAGGCAATTGAAATTATATCATAGCAAACAAATCAGAACTAACATTTAGAATCCCCGTCCCGAATTAGCCTTTTGAAATCAAGCCACAATATTATTGATGGCATAAAACAAGGAACTAAATAACAAAGGTTATGTTTCCGTTACATAGCATTGATTTCACAATGCGTGACAAAGCATTTTGTTCTAATATATCCTGCTTCTAGATAGCTCAGCATTTAAATTTTCAGTGCACTGTCACTGAGATAAAGAGATACTGGAGATTATCCATTGAGTCAGCCTCATCCAGTAATTCATTTTTAAACAGTCTTGGCAAGCAGACCCAAGCGGAGTGCTTTTCAACTAAGAGCAGCTGTTAAATAACCAGTTTGAAACACAATTCACTACAAACTAGAGAGATTGAGGTGGAACACCATAATTTAAAACACAATGCTGATTAAATCAAAGCAGCAGCCTAAAGGAGAAACTGACTACAGGAGCTGCATTGTCAGGTAGGATGCTGTAAATTTCCTATGTTTCCTAGACGTTCCTCATCCTCTTCGAATTCCACCTTCCTGCATTATATGAATCAATAGTAATGCTATTTTTAAATAGAAAAAGATCTGGTCAAAATATGTCTTTCAATCCATAGAATATTTTTTTCTACTGTGGGAGATGGGATTTGAGATGTTAGCCATAATAATAATGCTGATGAGTCCAGTTTCATCATGTTTCATTAAACCCCACAGTTGCTCCCCTGTTTTTTTTAAAGTATATTTATTCGTGTCACAAGTAGGCTTACATAAACACAGTAAGTAGTCTCACAACACCAGGCTGAAGTCCATCACTCACCTGATGAAGGAGCAGCACTCTGAAAGCTCGCACTAACAGGTAAACCTGTTGGACTTTAACCTGATGTTGTGAGACTACTTACTGTGCCTACCCCAGTCCAATGCCAGCAATTCCACATCATGGTTACGCTAACACTGCAGTGAAGTTACTGTGAAAATCCCCTACTCGCCATATTCTGGCATCTGTTCAGATACACTGAGGGAGAATTTAGCGTTGCCAATGCACCCTAACCCACACGTCTTTCGGACTGTGGGAGGAAACCGGAGCACACGGACGAAACCCAGGCAGACACAAGGAGAATGTGCAGATTCTGCACAGACAGTGACCCAAGCCAGGAATCAAACCTAGCTACCTGGCACTGTGAGGCAACAGTGCTAAACACTCTGCCATCTGGTATAGGGACTCTCTTTAGAATTTCACTGTAAAGCAAATCATACTGTTTAAAAAAATGAAAAAAGATTTAAAGAAATCCACATTTTCTTACATTTTGAAAACTCCATGAAAAGAATGGCATTTTCACCAGAGGAAAGGGCAAATTATATTCATCTTCATGTTTGTTTTTTTGGTAAGGCTGTGTACTTTTCAAAATTTTAACAATTTACACTTATTTATAGCTTAAGCTTTAACTGCAGCAAAATCCATCCTGTCACGAATATTGCCTTGCTAGCTCAGTGACACTAAATTGGTAGCTTCAAAGGCAACTTAAATGCTGAGTAACTTTGAAACTTGAATATGATGGGATGTGCATGTATATTGTTCTCAGATTTCTGCCGCTAAGGCCCTGTATTTTCATTTTGGGAGGAGTCATGGGGAAACTCTCCAAAGTTTGCCAATCTCTTCAAATGTTTCCTGTTCTTTTCTGAGCTTTTCAGAAATTAATCAACCTTCATTATGTATAACTTGATTACTTCAACACAGTCATGGTCAGCGTGCTATATTGGGCGGCATTATGACACAGTAGTTAGCACTGCTGTCCCACAGTGCCAGGGACCCAGGTTCAATTCCCAGCTTGGGTCACTGTCTGTGTGGGGTTTGCATGTTCTCCCCATGTCTAGGTGGGTTTCATCCAGGTGCTCTGGTTTCCTCTCAATCTGTAAGACATGCTGGTTAGGTGCATTGGCCATGCAAAATTCTCCTTCAGCGTGCCCAGACAGGCACCGGTGTGTAGTGACTAGGGGATTTTCACAGTGACTTCATTGTTAATGACTTCAGTGTTAATGTAAGCCTACTTGTGACATAAGTAAATAAACTAAACTAATATTCTACCCTCCAGAAACTTGGTGTCATCCAAAACTCTGCTGCCCATGCCCTAACTTTCTCACCCATCACCCCTGACCTCGCTGATTTCCAGTGGCTCCTGGTTAAGCAATGACTCAATTTTAAAATTCTCACACTTGTTTTCGGATCCTATCATGCTTCCTCCCTATCTCTGTAATCTCCTTAGGCACCACAACCCTCTGAGATATCAGTGCCTAGATCCTAAGCTCTGGAACTCCCTCCCTACACCGCGCCACCTGCTTTTGAGAATGTCCCTAAAACCCACTTCTGAGACCAAACCTTTGGTCATCTGGTTGAGGAGGGGAGAGGTCGGAGAAGGAGACCTCGAGTTTACAAGACTGGATGTCCTCCTGAAGCTGCTGAAGACTCCATCTGAACAACAGTGCAGCACCTGCTCCCTATGGCTGTGAAAGTCATGGCAGTCCTAAGTTTTGTTGCTACCAGGTCATTCTACGACTTGATTGGCAATCTCTGTCGGATCTCTCGTCATCAGCCCACAAGTGTATCCTAGTGGTTATGGATGCTCTATATGCCCGCATCTCTGACTTCATCCACTTTGACCTGGACTAGGCCCACAAAGATGCCCAGGCTGCTGGAAGCATTGCCATTACTGGAATGCCCCAAGTCCAGGGAGCTAGTCATGGGACGTATGGCCTTGAGAACACCGTGGCATCAGAGTGTCCTTCATCAATTGTAAAAGGTTCCACTCCCTGAATGTCCAACTTGTCTGTGACCATCGCCTGAACATGTGTGTGTGCATTTTGTAGAAAATGTGCATGATGGCATTATACTGGGGCACTCACAGATCCTTAGGATCTTCCAAGGACCACCCCAGCCTGCTGGGATGACTCGGGGTGGGGGAGGAGGCGGGGGGTGGTCAAGTACTACCTATTGAGTTGATGAGTGATGACGCCAGTGCGGACGCCCGAGACTGAGGTGGAGTCCCATAGTCATGATATTCACAGTACCACCCAGTCAGTGGTTGAATGGTGCATAGTGCGGTTGAAAGATAGGTTTCCACTGCCTCAACCGGTCCAGCAGGGCTGTCCAGTATAGCCCCCAGACTATCTCCCGCAATATTGTCATTTGCTGTGCCCTCCTCAGCCTGGTGTAGCAGTGGGCCGATTTGCTGGAGGAGGATGAGATGGAACGTTCCACTTCTTGTGATGAGGAGGAGAACTAGAAAGTAGTGGAGGAAGAGATAGAGGAGGACCTGATGGAAGGAGGACAGATGGGCAGGGTGCACCAGGGCAGGAGGACTAGGGATTCCCTCATTGCTTCAGGTTCTCCCAACAGGAGGTGTGTTGTCAGGCAGCTCCACAACCCTTCTTTCCCCAAAATGTTAGGAACATGTCTAGAGGCAAAGCAAATGCCTGGAGCATAGCTGAGTCCTGAGATCCAACAGAACCCCTAACTTCTTAATCTCTGGGATGTTTTTGCCCCCATCTGATGTGTGTCAGAACCAGTGTGGTGCTCACTAATTATGACCCGGAAGGGTCTTCTAAATTCGCCGATTGTGATGCTTCTCTCTGCAGTGGTTGATGGTGTGGCTGGTTGATGTGGCGTGTCTTTCTCAGAGATTTTCCAGAGTTGAAGTGGGAGTTCAGCTTGTGATGTCCTAGCCTCATCAGATGCTGTTCCTGCAAGACAAGGGACCTGCTTCTAGTAAATGTCACAGTCAAGTGTTTGGGCATTTAATTACTCACTTGAGATAGATCATCTGGTTGAAAATGCAATGGATCCTCTGTTCTGTGCCACATGCCAATCTTGCTGTTGGTGCAGGCATGTCGCTGGTCCTCCCCTGCAAGCTCCATTGCCCTTTGCTTGTAGGGAGTGAGAATTCAGAGCTCAGGTTTGCCCCCATCCATCTTCTCCTTTCCCTTCTTTTATGGGCGATCTTTTCCTGTGGGAACAGAAAGGGGACATTGTGAGCCTTGCACCTGGTGAATCAAGGCTCAAGGACAACTGGTGTTCATGGGCAGTGTGCCTAGGCAGAAAGAGGTTATGATGAGGAGTGCTGGTATTGGGAAGCCGCAAGGTGGCAGCAAATGGGTTAACGGAGACATTCCAGATGTAAAGGAAGGGATGAAAGTTAGTGGTAGACAGTGGGAACTCACCCTTGCAGCATGTAGGAGGTCCTTTATCTTTTTTCAGCTTTAGACCCCGGTCCTCCTGATTCTACAGCTTGCAGTCACCTCGCTGGCGGGATTGGTGACATTACTGGGTGGGGGGGAGCGGTCTTCTGCTCTGTGGATATATCGTATATCTCTCCTCCATGGTATCGAGAAATCTGGTGAGGGCCTTGTCCAAAAACCTAAGCAAGGATCTTCTTGCTGCCATCCTCCTGGCTTGAATGGGAATGACTGCTGAGCATCCATTTAAATGCAGCACCCCCTTGATAGCAGTGCCCAGCTGACCACCAGAGCAGGCAAATCAGACATCTGGCAACTCAGCCGTGGCGTGTTTCAAGTAGGGAAACGTTATTTTCACTTAAGTGGCCAAAGGTTGTGATCTGGATTGCGCTGCCAGTGGTAGCATAAATTGCACCGATTTTCTCACCCAAATATGCTACTTTGTAGTTTCTGGGAAAATTCCACCCTATGATAGTGAGGGAAAGCCCCAAAAAAAGACTGCAAATTATTCCTCAGCTCAGCCCAAAGGGATTCCATCTGGGCTCCTTTTGTATCTAAATTCTATGCTTTAATGCTGCAAAATTAGGATTGACATCTATCTGAGGAACCTGTTTTCCTGTCTTTATTACATATTGCCAGCTAGCACTCAGGGTATATCATGGGTGGCCATCACATCAAATGAAGCAGAAACAACTCTTTCTGTTTATGGGGTCACCAATAATGAATGTATTTTTTATATTGTTAGGCCCTTAACTGGATTGCGATGGTGTATGGGTTGATGAATGACAGTGCAGATTCCAGGCTAAGATACCTCTGAAAGCTTTGTGATTGACTTACCTCTGTGCATTCAGCATACCAAGTGTTCCCCAGATCCCAGGTTGAGGATAAGGATGCAACTAGCCTCCAATTCTCCTCCCTAGCTATGATGTTCTGTACAGCATAGATTTCCACTGGTTTGCCATAATAGATGGACTCCAGACACTTGGAAATCTAAATAGCTGAAAGCAGTATCAAGCCATTTCAGACCAAGCTCCTTGTACTAACTCATGCTTTATTTTAATGTGGCTTTGCCTTTTTCTCAAACCTATAATCTTGAAATTAACCAAAACAATGACACAACGTTTGTACAAAGTTATGTTGATGAGCTGGTTTTCCATTAACTAGTTTTTAAAAATCAACTATTAGAATTGAATTAAAAGATGACTACCAGACTAAAACTAGCTAAAATAGTTCATTTTTGCTTCCATTCTGCTAGCACATTAACTCTCTTATTAAAACATCTAATTGTACTTTGAAATATCCTGTTTTTTTTTGTCCTATTGTAACCTATTTGATGGACTGTCCTTTTCTCAGCTCACATTTTCTTTAGATTTGCTTGAGGTTAATTTCTATTTTAGATCCTGTCAAATCATAGAATCCCCACAGTGCAGAAGGATACAGTTCAACCCATCAAGTCTGCATGACTTTGACAGTGTGTCTTACCCAGGTCCTCTTCCCTGTCCTATTCTCGTAACCCCACACATTTACCGCGGCTCATCCATCTAACCTACTCATCTTGGGACACAAAAGGGCAATTTGGCATGGCCAATCCACCTAATCTGCACATGTTTGGACTGTGGGAGGAAATTGGAGCACCTGGAGGAAGCCCAACCAGACACAGGAAGAATGTGCAAATAAATAGATGGGCTATTGGTTAAAAAAGCGGATTTTTTTTTAGAGTGATCTAAGATGTAAAACACTATGATATGCTGGGGATAATTCAAGTCACCATGCGCCTACAGGGAGACAGGCTTGAAGAGAAGAATGGGGTGGCCCATTTCCAATCCCTACTGTTGCAAAATTGTGTCTTAAAACTAAACGTAGACCCCTTAATGTTGTCACTATATCCAAAGGAAAGTTGCATTCCTCAGCATTTCTCATCTTTCTCTTTTAACACAAGGTAATGTAAGTAATACCATTAGCCACTATAATTCCTTTTGCTTTCTAGTTCAGCAGTATTACATGAAACCAGGTGTTGGCTGGTTTACATTCCTAACAATGAAGAACAGGTATTGCGTACAAAACACTTTTACAATTTTGAAGCAATTACAGTTTTTCTATGTACTATAAAATGCAAGTTCTTTTTTACTGTCACAGAGCAGCCTAACCTTTTTGACTAATGTATAGTGTGCTAATTCTTAAGGATACGTATGTATGTTAATGCTAAACCAGTTAGGGAACCAAATGAGTAAGAAGCTTTGGGAGTGCAAATGTAGTTTTGACCTTGGAGTGTATTAAATCAGTCTGATCCCGTCTTTGGTGACTTATCGTGCTCGAAGCTAACTGGCAGGCATTATGCAATAATGCTTCTCTCCATCCATTTACAGATGTACATAGCACTGATTTCAGTCCATGCGCTGATACTGTGTTGCTTCCAATTTTTCTTCTGTATCAGAGAGCAGTGGAGTGGTGAGTAATCACATTTGTTCAGAAAAATGCACTGTACCTATGAAAATTATTTTGATAGCAAATTAAAGAATGATAAATTAGTGATTCACCAAGTTTCCTCCAGAAATGGCAGAATTTACCAAAGTATTTTTGTCAGTATGCTCAGATTTGTTTCCCATTTGGACTTAACCTTGTCCCAATGTAGTATTTTGAAATAACTATGAATATCTGACTGAATCCTGTTCTTAACTTTGAGGAAGTTGTGTTTATTCAGCAGACCAATATTTGTGGAACGATTATATCTGATCTTTGCTGAATTAACAGGAAGTGATGGCCCAGTGGTATTATCAGTAGTCTGTTAATCCAGAAACTCAGCTAATTTTCTGGGGACCCGATTTTGAATCCCACCACAGCAAATGGTGGAATTTGAACTCAATAAAAAAAATCTGGAATTTAGAATCTACTGATGACCATGAAACTATTGTTGATTGTTAGAAAGACCTGTCTGCTTTACCGATGTCCTTTAGGGAAGAAAATCTGCCATCCTTACACATTTGACTCCAGAACCGCAGCACTGTTGCTGACTCTCAACTGCCCTCTGAACAAGGTCAACCAGGATGGACAATAAATGCTGACCAGCCAGTGATGTCCATATCCCATGGATGAATAAAAAAAAGTAGAAAAAGATTCGAAACCATACATGCAAATTTATATACCTTTTTAGATTAGGATACTTACATTTCTGTTTGGCTGAAATTTTTCTTCAACCAAAATTTTCTTTTAACTAAGCCACTGTCTCTTATTAAGAAAGAATTAGAATTGTGAGTTTGAAGGAGTTTTAAAGGAGGAGGTAGACAGGAGAGGGATTCATGGAGCAAATTCCAGAACATGGAACCTGAATGTTTAAAGGCATGAACACCAAGGATGGGCAGGGGAGCACAATAGTCCAGTCAGAAGAATGGAGAGCTCCAGAATTGTTTGCCAAGCTGCGGGAGGGTACAGAGCTAGGGTGGGACAAAGGCATTCAAAAGCAAAGGTGTGAATTTAGAATTTATTTGTTGTAAAAAGTGATTTTGCATGCTTTTGAGATATAATATGGACAAAAAAGAGTTAAGAGTTTATCTATTAGTCACAAGTAAGGCTTACATTAACACTGCAATGAAGATACTGTGAAATTCCCCTAGCCGCCAAACTCCAGCGCTTGTTCGGGTCAATGCACCTAACCAACACGTCTTTTGGACTGTGGGATAAACTGGAGCACTGGGAGGAAATCCAAGCAGATGTGGAAAGAACGTGCAAATTCCATACAGACAGTGATCCAAGGGAATTGAACCTAGGTCCCTGGCGCTGTGAGACAGCAGTGCTAATCACTGTGCCACCATGTTCCCCGCATGCATTGCTACTAATTCACTATTAGGCCATTTTGCATTTTTGGCTTTAACCAATTTCAGCCCTGTATAGAGGACCCATTTGGTGAAAGACAAGCATCTGTTGCTCTCTGATCCATTTTAAATGCTTTCAACTTGCTGATTTATTGTAATTTCAGTTGAGTTAAAACACAGGATTGCGAAATCTGACCCAAAATCTTCTGGAATAGTGAAAAAGAAGGATGTCTCATAAATAATATATACTTATAGTATATATAAATAAAATTCAGGCCAAAGATGTGCAGATTAGGTTGCCCTTTTAAAATTGCCCTTTAGTGTCCTGAGATGTGTAGATTAGAGGAATTGTGAGTAAATATGTAGTGATATGGGAATAGGACCTGGGTGGGATTGTGGTCAGTGCAGACTTGATGGGCCGAATGGTCTATTTCTGCACTGTAGAGTATCTATGATATATTACTCATCTATTTCCTGACCCTTCTGTAATAAATTCGTGCATCCTTAAATCAGTATGCGGGACCTTGTCTCAAATTGTGTAAGATGTTACTTTAAGTTTAATTAATTAAATGGGCATATTTGGATTCTCTTTAATAATGAATCACTTGGATTTTTTTTACATCTATACAGTGATTTTTTTTCATTTCTGTGCAGTTTTTCCCAGCATTTTGTTCACAGAAATTTTGCTCAGCTATTTTCTGAATAAAATTATAAAATTGGAAATTATCGAATGGTCATTCTGAACTTGAGCATTGTTGAAAAAAGAGACATACTGTCAAAGGTTTTTGTCTTGCACGCATAAGAACAGTTACACAAGATGAACCAGCAGTGAAGCAACAACAGGTTAGACTGATGGGAAGAGAGTGCTGATTGGGTAACAAGTGGACTCTAATCAGGAGAGATGTTGCCATGGAGAATGCAACAGAGGGCAGTTAACTGTTAACCTGTATTTCAAATTCAAACCAGACAGGTCCTTGCGTTACACCTTTCCAACTAAACAAAAGCTTGGGGGGACAGCTGTTCCTTACTTGAATCCTCATGGGAATGCCTGGACCGATCAGAGTCGACCTGCCTGGTTTGAATGTGAAGCAAAAGCTTGGCAGTTAACAACTGGTCCCTGCTGCATTCTCTATGGCAACCCATCTACCACAATAAGATGTCCCACAACACCAGGTTAAAGTCCAACCGATAGTAAACTCACAAGCTTTTGGGGTTTGCCCCTTCGTCAGGTGAATGGAGAGTTCTGGCCAGAACTGAGCTGAAGCTGAACTGACGCCAGAACTCCCCATTCACCTGACGAAGGGGCAAACCCCGAAAGTTTGTGAATTTACTATCAAATAAATTGGTTGGACTTTAACCTGGTGTTGTGTAACTTCCTACTGTGTTTACCCCAGTCCAACGCTGGCATCTCCTCATCATGACCCCTCTACCAACCAGAGTCCACTGCACTCTCTTCTCAAGCAGTATAAATTATTGTTCTCTTTACTGTTGTTTTATTTTGTGTAGTTGCTTTAATGAATGCAAGACAAAAAAACTTTGATAGTTTGTTTCTTTTTTTCAGCAATACTTAAGTCATCAAGTGGTAAATCATTTGATATAAATAGATATCTGATTTTTCATTGTGTCAATATATCAAACAAACTTGATTTCTGACCATGTGATGTCAGCTATGCACCTAATGAAACCTTGATTTAATATTGAAGCATAGAGACCATGTTCAGCAGTACTCTTAAATCTAATTAATTGTGAGCTCCACAGCTACATAGGAACGTTGAACCTATTAACTTCAAAGGAATCGTATTAACAGGATATAGTGGAGCAAACATTTGCTGCTTGACAGACTATCATTGATAAACACTAACAAGGACCCTTGAGTATGCAGTTATGGCCAAAACAAAGTCATTAATTTCCAGTAAGCCAAAGACAGCCTCTTAACCATTATCAACCTGCAATGCAAACTGTATTCTTATGTATTTAATAGCTAATAGGGTAATATATCATGGTCAATTTAAATACGCATAGATGTAGCAAGATGGATCGATGATTTTTAAAGTTGATTAGTGTCACAAATAGATTTACATTAATACAGCAATGAGTTTAATGTAAAAATCCCCTAGTCGCCACACTCTGGTGCCTGTTCAGGTACACTGAGGGAGAATTTAGCATGGCCAGTTCACCTAACCTGCACATCTTTGGACTGTGGGAAGAAACCAGAGCACCTGGAGGAAACCCACACAGACACAGGGAGAATGTGCAGTCTCTGCACAATCAGTGACCCAATTTGGAAATTGAACCTGGGTTCCTGTGTCTGATGTTTTGGCAAAAATGCGTCAAATTAGTAAAATACTCTGTTGAGAATTTCAAAATTTGTGTGTGCAGCCACCTTGGTTGTCCATTGCGTTTCTGGACGTGAAAGTTATTAATTAAAGCTCCTGGGAATTACTTCTGCTTTAATTGTGTGAAAGGAAAGCGATTACATGTTGAATCCAGTATTATGGTTTCATTTGCAGGCTATTTTGATAACAAAATGCTTTCCTCCACAGAATGCAGCGGCTTCTCGCCTCCTGTAACTGTAATCCTAATCATCTTTTTGTGCCTTGAGGGTGTTCTGTTTCTCACATTCACCTCAGTGATGTTTGGCACGCAGCTTCACTCAATATGCAATGACGAGACGGTATGTCATTTTCAGAATTTTCAGAGATTTGTACGTATGATTTTTTTTGAATCCATAAAAGCAGTTGAAGAACATCAACAAAAAGAGAACTTGTGGCCTATGATCCTGTTGCCTCTCTCAAAGTAATTTTTATCTGCATTATTCTGCTTTTCCCCTTCACTTTGCTATTTCAATTTCAGTTCAAAATGCATTTTGCTGCTTTCCTGATGTGTAAGTTCAAAGTTTGTTATGGTGAAACTGCAACCTAGGGAGATTCCAATTTCACTCCTGTTGTCCGTCTGGAGTTGGCACCTTTGGCAGTATGAATACTATAATTAATAATCGATGCCTGATTACTGATCAGAATTCAGCAATCTATGCCAGGAGGTGCACGTGTGACCGTTGTAAAGTTGAGTGTTCCTGTTGTGCGGCACCAGAGTCTGATAAAGTGCTGACTTGCTTTAAGCTTAAAAGCTCCAGTAAAGATTCAAAAAGCTCAAATACATATCATTACATAGTTGGAATACCAAAGATTGATCTAAAATCAATGAAAAACTCAAATAAAAATCTTGACTTTGACAAAAAAATGGATAAAAGCAACGTGCCTTTGTACAGCTGGAAGCATTCTCACCCTGAGTCAGAAAGCTGTGGGTTTGATGTCCCATTCCAGAAACATGAGCCTATAATCCAGGCTGACATTTCAGTCTAGTAATATAGAGAGAATGCAGCAGCATCAGAGGAGAGCTGTAAACATGAAACTGAGGCCCCACCTGCCATCTTGGGTGAATACAAAAGATCTCCACGGTACCACTGAAGAAAAGCTTTCTCTGCCTCCCCTGGAAGAAAACAATATGAACTAATTTCCTTCTAATGTTTAATCTTGTAGTCAATCCAATGGAATCAGAATCTCACGAGCACCAAGTGAAGAATGCTAGCATGCATAATGCTCTTGGACAGCATCACCTGCAAGTGACCTCCTTCACCAATTACTGGGCTTAAACTAAAATATTAAAGTGAGGTAATTAGCAATGTTCCATTTGTCAGCCAGACCATCTGGTTTAGAAATCCACAGTGGCCCCATCAGTTACGATGGTGAGTACTGAGCCAGACACAGTCAGAGAATCCTAGATCCCAGTCTGTGCTGAGGCAGCCGATCTTAGCCAAGCGATAGCTCAATTACTTTTAGCATCCCTGGTCCTCAGGAGCAAGGTCAGGCAAGATTTCAAGCACAACTCAGCACTTTCATCTTTTACTGAGGTGAAGAAACTGCTGTGTCATTGTTTCTTCTTGTAACGTGATCAGAATAGAAACTTTCCACTATATAGCTATTCATGGAATTTTGAGCAATTATGCTTCACCAACAGTTTCAACCATCGTTAGTTTTCTCTTGGACCCAAATCCCAAACAAAATGTTGATGAATAGAAAAATAGTTTGTTGCAAGGCAAATATCCCATCTTAAAATACAGTTCAAAAGAAGCTCCGGGTAAAATTTTAAAATTAATGCATGCATTTCATGGCTATTTCCTGAGTATCTCTTAATCAATTTCCAGTTGACTCTATATACAAGCCACCACCTAGAACAATCCTGCCGTGTGGCTGAAGTGAGAGACATGGTGAAACTTTTCATCTTGCACTCATCAGGACAAAGACATGAATACCAAATTTCAAACAATTGCAATAGTTTATACAACAGGAAAAAAGGGTGCTGATTGGTTGACAAGTTGACTGATCATCCAAAACTATTTCCATGTAGAAAGCAATGGGGAAACTTAAGCTCCAAAATCTCTGTTTGAAAAAGGCACAAGGTTTGGTCATATTCCTTTTGTTTGCAGAGAATTAAAATGTATGTTGCTGCTGGCAAGCGTAAATAAGCCATGTTATGAGCTGGACTGGTGATCTTAAATTGGTTGTTAGTATAGCTATGAGCGTACTCTATTCTGATGTATTTACGCAACATTAGAGTCCAGGGGCCCCCTCCACATGTGTATTGCAACGGAAGGATTTTCTGGTCCTGCCACTGTTAATGGAGCTTCTCATTGTTCACACCCTCCACCACTGGGGAACCCGAGGTTGGGGGTCGCCCTAAGCAGGACTGATTAGAAAATTATGCCGTAGATTTAACTACCCAGGGCATAGCATTGATATTTTGTGGATCAGTCCCAACAGCTGATGTTGTGACTTGAATGCTGGGGATCCAATTAATACCAGTTGTGTATATTTCCATTGTGCACAGCAAACACAGGTACTTGATGGCCGACACAGATGCGATGAGCCTCTTTCTGTGCTGTAAAATTTATGATTACTTAGCATAATCAGTCAGGTGTTGAGGCATTTAATTTTTCTGGTGCTAATAGTAAGAAAAAGAAGATTTCAGTGTAGTTACGGGACGAAATCAATTGGTCCATTGATATGGACCATGATGGTGCAATGTTGTGTGTTTTTTTTCATATGCTATGGCCACATTTCCCTGGTACTTGAAGGATGTAAATAATTTAACATTGCAGAAAACAAATGAATCCAGTTTGGTTATTGTTCTTTCTCAAGTAGAACTTTCACTGGGGCCCAAAATTTTGATGGAATCAAGGATGGTTTTGAAAACTGCAATGTTACTTCAGTATCCCATAACAAATAGATTGATTCCTCTGCAAAATACAAGTCTGGATAAAAGAGCAAAATGTACAGCTAGGCTCTAAATTAGAGTGTTTGCCTATCACGCAATCACACTAATCAGTGCATCTTTTGTTTATCATGCAGGAAATTGAACGATTAAAAAATGAAAAACCAACTTGGGAAAGGAAGCTACGATGGGAGGGAATGAAGAATGTTTTTGGAGGACAGCCCTCATTTCTGTGGATTAATCCTTTCTCAGGCATTAGAATTAGACGGCTCATTCCCAGAAGAATGAAGGGAGGAGCAGAATTTGCTGTTTGATTCTGAGGAAGAACATTTTTGAAAAAGTAACCTTTCTAATATTAAAATAAAATTAGCACAAGACTTAGTTCCTTTCTACGTACTGCCTACTAAGGTACTATGGATTAAATAAATGCTGCCTGCTAAAATTGAACATAGTAACCTAATTATGAGCAAATTTCCTGATGTCTGGAACTAGTGAACTGACAGAAACCTCCATCAGCCATCAAAAGAATGGATTGCAAAGATCAAACTAGCTTTGAATGGGCAGTTATGCAGCCTAATTCTCTACGTGTGTAAACCACTGCATAGTTGCTCATCTTGCAGTATTGCATCAATGTACCATTTGTGACATAATCTCAAACATTGGAACGTAAACCACAATGCAGTTGATGTTAATTTAGTGGCATTGGTTGAAAATGTTTTTTTTTACGTACAATTTGTAGTCCATTTCATTCAATCCTTTACACCCAGTTTGAACAATGAGTTCAGGCATTGTATTTACAAATTGATACATATGATAAACTATAAGTTAGAATTGAATAATTTCTTTAACCTGTTTTTATATTTTTTTATATATATATATAAAAGGGAACTCTAAAGAAGGGGAAACTTTATTTTTTCAGTTCATGTATTTTTTTTATTTCAGGAAAGTTTCTTTTTCTCTGTGGTATGGGTGGGTGCGCACTGTTTTGTCAATAATCCAAAGTTTACCCTGAACGTAATCACATTTTTAAAATTTTATTTATTATTTTTGTTGAAATGCACAAATGAATTGTAAGTGTAATATTGTTGATGGCTGTTTCTAAAATTGATATAAAATACCTTCACAACAACTCTCCAGTCCAGTTTAATGTAGAATGATTGTTCAGTGTACAGATAGAGCAAGTCTTACTCACTGTTTCTAATCCTCTGCAACATAAAAAAAAATGTTGAAAACCAACCCAGGTGCAGTGATTTAGTTTTTCATTGTTTGCAAAGCCTTAACGTTCCTATCTGGTTAAACTATATAAGACCGTGCTCAGTTTTACCAGATAATTCTTTGTGATTTGAAAGGTGATACCTCCATTCTGGAATCTATATCAATGAGAATTATCCTGCAGACTGGAAGACAGTGGGTGGAATTTTCTTGCCCTGCCCGCCACAGGAATCAGTGGGCGGGACAGAGCCATAGAAAGGTCCATTGACCTCAGGTGTGATTTTCCAGCCAAAAAATTGGGTCCAATTATTTTCAGCTGTACCAAATTCTTTCAAAGAACCTATTACAGGTAGCACCGTGGCTCAGTGGTTAACACTGCTGTCTCACAACGTCAGGGATCCAGGTTCGATTCCTGGCTTAGGTCACTGCCTGTTTGGAGTCCGC
Organism: Carcharhinus amblyrhynchos; assembly: GCF_965287045.1. Lineage (NCBI taxonomy): Eukaryota > Metazoa > Chordata > Chondrichthyes > Carcharhiniformes > Carcharhinidae > Carcharhinus > Carcharhinus amblyrhynchos. Next base: position 15,369,052 of record NC_137327.1, read on the forward strand.
ACGTTCTCCACGCATCTGCGTGCGTTTCCTCCAATGTTCTGGTTTTCTCCCACAGTCCAAAAGACGTGCTGGGCAGGTGCATTGACTGTGCTAAATCCTCCCTAGTGTACCCAAACTGCGCTAGAGTATGGTGAAAGGGGATTTTCACAGTAGTTTCATGCAGTGTCAATGTAAACCTACTTGTGACACTAATAAATAAAGTTTGAACTACTAAAATTTTAACTGATGGGAAGTGTTTAATGTTTTGATTTCTGAAACTAAGATGGAAAATCTCGTGTAGAAATTTAGCAATCATAGAGCGCATAGAGATTGAGTATTCAATGTCATTTATAACTCTAGAAAACTAAGAGGTCCCTTCCTGGGTAATGATTTTTTGAGAGTGTGCATTTAGCTGAGTAATGTAGCTAATGAGATGTATTAAGTGCCATGATATGGTTTATTGATATATATATATTCCATTTCCACATTGATATATATATATTCCATTTCCACTGTGCTTCTGTTGTGATTGTATTGTGATGATCCTGAAAGTCTGAGCTGTAAGCTGCTGATACCCTTGGCGAAGGTGAGAGGGAAGTTGACTGCATTAAACAAAAGGCCAAGACTTCTGGAGAGAGAAAATTGCTGTCACAACTACCAATGATTTTTTTTTTAGGTTCTATTCTCGAATCGTATTTGGAGCATTGGGAAAAACTGGAGATCCTGTTCTCTGTATTCAAATGGAGGCTAGATATAACACATGGTGCAAATGGGATCAAAGGTTATGGGGAGACAGCAGGATTAGGCTATTGAGTTGGACGATCAACCATGATCGTGATGAACGGCAGAGCAGGCTGAAAGGGCCAAATGGCCTCTTCCTATCTTCTATGTTTCTAGACTTGGTTTATAGTTTTTTGTTTATTTATTAGTCACAAGTAAGTTATATTAACACTGCAACAAAGTTACTGTGAAATTCCCCTAGTCGCCAATGCACCTAACTAGCACACCTTTCAGAATGTGGGAGGAAACCAGAGGAATTCCGCACAGACACGGGGAGAAAGTGCAAACTCCACACCGACAGTGACTGAAGCTGGGAATCAAACTCAGATCCTTAGTGCTGAGAAGCAGCAGTGCTAACTAGTGTGCTACTGTACAGCCCGGTTTATTCATCTTGGTTTATTCACCTAGCCACTGCACCAGTAGACAGGCAGTGCTTATTGAATGCTTCTTGTGTGCATGTGCAGCAACGGTTTAGTGATTTCTGCTATGCACCAAAGCTAGTTGTGTGTCCTATAGATTTGGTGTTGGAGCCCAGCCTAACTCTGAAGGAAAGCAGACTTAAGAATGCCTCACCCTCAGGAGCCAGGCCTTGGCATTGGACTTAAGCTACATTCATATTAACTAATTAGGATCAAACCTGAGATCAGGTTTAATGCCTGTTTTTATCAGCTTGGATCTACGATGTCAACTTTGTAGGGACCGTGAATTGGATTCAATTTGAATCTGATTTGGTTTGTGGAGCAAGCAAGGAGGTGGCAGATTATGGTCTTGCCCCATCCATTTAATGACTCTGGCTTGGTAACTCTGAAAAAGGAACAAAATTATTTTCAAAACATGCAAAACAGCTTTGTGCCAATGTTGCAGTTGTATGCTGAGAGTGCTCATGGATGGCTGGAAATCTGTTGCACTATTAAAATGCTTTTAATTTCAATGCTGATAATTTAAATGGTACGAATTATTTGGGGTGACACATTGGTTAGCACTGCTGCCTCACAGCGCCAGGGGCCCAGGTTCGATTCCCAGCTTAGGTCACTGCCTGTGTGGAGTTTGCACATACTCCCTGTGTCTGAGTGGGTTTCCTCCAGGTGCTCCAATTTCCTCCCACATTCCAAAGATGTGCGAGTTAGGTGGATTGGCCAAGCTAAATTGACCCTTAGGGTCAGGGGGACTAGCTAAGGTAAATGCATGGAATTATAGAGATAGGGCCTGTGTGGGATTGTGGTTGGTTCAGACTCGATGGGCCGAATGGCCTCCTTCTGCACTGTAAGATTCTATGATTGTTACAGGACTTTTTAGTGCCAGGATGAAAAGATTTGGAGATGAGGCAGAACATTCAATGATGATTCACTTTTTAAAACATCACTTAGAATAATTTTACCTTATGATCAGGTTAAAATTTAGGAATATTGAAGAAATAACACTTTGTAATTTGTCATCGATGTAAAATATTGGCAGTATATCTGATCGATTCTCTTTTCAGAGAAAGGAATATTGTTAGCTCAGTTTCTGCAACCCTCAGTTAGAGTTCTTAAGTTTCCTGTCCCAACAGCTGGATAAAGCACTACGTATAACAGCAACGTTATTATGGTTATATTGGCCCATAAAAATATAACTAGAATTCAATGGATTATTAGAGTTATACAAGCCATGGATACTTGCTTTAATCTTTGCTGCATTGCCTTTAGCTGAGGAATTGATAGGTGTTCTCCAAATGGCCTGTATGCCACTTCAGTAGGGAAGGGAAAAACATAGTCAGAACCCCTGTGTTTGGAAGGGAGCTTGGACAGAGAATGAGTGAAGGCAGGAACAGGCTGTGTTACCCCCTGCTATTGATGAGTAATTGGATGCTCATTGCTGAGACTTGCACATGAATAGTGGCCATTTTGGTGAGCATTGGCGGGAGCCTGGCTGCTGTGGCATCAAACTCCAGCAAGGAACTGATACCTGTATGGGAGCTTTGAGAGGTATGGCGTATAGCTCAGTTCAGCAAGGCATGTTTACTGATTCAATTAGTTATTTTTATTTCAATTATTTATTCAATTGTTTTGCACTCTAATTTGTGTTTTTTATGAACTGAGAATGATTTTTAAACTTGTAACATTACTGTTTTCTCCTTTTAAGGTAGATGAAGTTCCATCTTACAAACATCTGAATAACAGAATGGAAACCTGAAATATTGTCTACACAAACATAAATGCTCACTATAATGGGAATCATTTGGAGAGTGAACGATCAGAATGTGTGAGCTTACAGCATTCTCTCCAGCTGTATCGGACAGCACAGTGGTTAGCACTGCTGCCTCACAGCTCCAGGGACATGGGTTCGATTTCTCGCGTGGATCACTGTCTGTGTGGAGTTTGCACATTCTCCCCTTGTCTGCTTGGGTTTCCTTCAGGTGCTGCAGTTTTCTGTCAATGGTCCAAAGATGTACAGGTTAGGTTGATTGCCCATGTTCAATTGCACCTTAGTGTGTATGTTAGAGGGATTAGCAGGTTAAGTATGTGAGGTTTTAGGGATAGGGCCTGGATGGGATTGTTGTCAGTGCCTCCTTCTGCACTGTAAGGATTCTACCATGAAAGAGATTTGAATATTCAGAAATATTTTTGCTGTCACGCTTTACACCTTTCAGTCAGACAAGGATTCAGACTTCCAATTTTTCTCATCGTTAGCAAAAAGAACCAAGTAATGCAATATTCTTCAGAAATGCCAACAAATGGCATTTATTATCCTATTTATTTTCTCTGTACATTCATTGGAAGGCAAACATGTAAGTTGATGATTGTGAACCAGATGTCAAATGCTGCATATCTGTGCTATGTAACTCGCTAGGTAACTGTACGCAACTGTAAATAAGCACTTTCTCACTGTAGACTTTGCATTCTTTTACAGTACTTCACAGAGCTAAATAGAACAGGGTCATATTTCAATGACAAATCTTTACAAATACAAATCATCATGTCAGCTACGTGGAGTATGCCATTTCCAATTTATGAATTTCAACTTAATTACATCACACAGATCTGAAGCAAGAAAAATATCCCAACGCTCTCATGTTTATTAAAGCATATAAAACTGGCAAGTCGTGTTTTATGTAATTCTGTGTCCACAGGATTTATTTCATTATGTTATTTTGATGATCATGTTGCCTTTCTGCTAGCATTGCAGAATATAGAATCATAGAAACCCTACAGTGCGGAAGAAGGCCATTCGGCCCATTGAACCTGCGCCGACAACAATTCCACCCCAGAAACAAACTCCACACGTTTACACTGCTAATCCCTCTAACCTAAACGTCCCGGGAAACTAAGGGGCTGTTTAGCACGGCCAATCAACCTAACCCGCATGTCTTTGGACTGTGGGAGGAAACTGGAGCACCCGGAGGAAACCCACGCAGACATGGGGCAAATGTGCAAACTCCACACAGCCTGGAGCTGTGAGGCAGCAGTGCTAACTAATGTGTACCATGCCGCCCATAAGAATCATGTGCAGAATGAGGCCATTTGGCCCATCAAGTTTGTACCGCCAACAACCCCACCCAAGCCCGATGCTGTTCCTCTGACAGGACGGGGAATTTGTCAGGAATTTTCCAGTTAGCTTGCAGGTCCTCGACTGGCACTGAAACACAGAGGGCTGTAGGTGGATCCTTACTTGAAAGAAGGCTGAAGGTGTGGGGAGCCTCCCTGCTGGGGAAGCTCCACTGCACCAGCTAAGGCTGCCAGGCCACAGGTGCAGCCAATGGCAATGGTGGAGCTGCCAACAGGTCATGGTGGAGGTTCTCCTCGTGGCAATAGGGAGCTCATTGAAAAGGCTCAAGGGCACACTGATCACTGCTCTCCCCATGCGTCAAAAATTATGTTATGCGTGAGTTGCGGCAGGGTTGCGATTCACCTGCTATCAGGATCCCTAAAGAAAAATTCAGCCCAGTGAGTTAGAAACTGTGAAAACAATATTGTTTTAACTCTGTCAATATAGTTTGAAAGTTACCACTGTAATCCTGTCATTTATTGTCATGCCAATTTTGTGCCAGGCAACAAAGGAACTTTTGTGGAAAACAATTTTCGCAGGATTAACACCACCTGTTCCTCGTTTCCAGTGTTTGTTTACCTTGGCAGTAAACGCTTACTGTTCCATGCTCTCAAACCTCGGCTGAAAACATTTATTGGGGTTTCAATCCACTCTCATTTAATAAGTAGAATCATGATTAGTTTCAGCACAGAACAAGACTATTCAGCCTGCCAAATCTATGCAGGGCCTTTGAAAGAGTAACTGACTATCCTACTATCCCCTTTCATGGAATCCTACAGTGCAGAAGGAGGCCATTTGGCCCAACCAATCTGCACCACCTGCAATCCCACCCAGCCCCCATTCCCGTAACCCTATGTATTTACCCAGCTAAACCCTCCGACACTAAGGCAATTTCGCATTGCCAATCCTCTTAACCCACACATCTTCGACATAGCTTTGGACATAACAATCTTGCAGTTGTTTTTCTCTTCAAATGCTTATCCAACTCCCTTTGAAAGCCTCCACCAACTCCTCAGGCAATGTATTCCACACCCTAACTACTAGCTGCGTGAACTTTAGTCCTTTCGCAAACCATCTTAACCTTTGTTTCTCAACCCTTTCGCTAATGTGATTAATTAATTCCTGTCTCTTTAGACCCTTTATGATTTTGAACACCTCTATTGAATCTCTCAATCTCCTCTGAAGGTATAAATCCCAGCTTCTCCAATCTATTTGCATAACTGAAGTCTTTGCTGCATTTAATTTTATCTGCCTCATGTCCACCCATTCCTGTCTATGCTCTGTTACAGTCTAAACTATCCTCACAGTTCAAGCTTCGTGTCTTTGCAAATTTTGAAGTTGTGTCCTGAATTCCCAAGTCTAAGTCTTCATTATACTTCAAGAAAATCAGTTCTCCTGTTTAAAAACAATAATTCATTACTGTTCTCTGTTTCCTGTTACTTAGTCAACTTTGAATCAATTCTGCCACTACCCCTTTCATTCCATTGGTTTTAATTTTACCGATGAGCCTATCATATGGCACTTTATCAAAGGCCTTTTTGTAAATCCACACAGACCCTCATAACACCTCTTTAAGTACCTCATCAAAAAACTTAATCAAGTCAGTTCAATGCAATTTACGTTTAATCCACCATTGTCCGAATAACTGTTTGTTTTGTCCTAGATTATTATTTCTAAAAGCTTCCCCACCACCAAGGTTAAACTAACTGGCTTGATGTTGCTGGGATTATCCTTCAATCATTCTTTGAACAAGAGTGTAACATTTGCAATTATCCAGCCATTTGGCACCACTAACGCATTGGACAATTAGAAGGTTATGACCAACACCTCACAATTTCTATCCTTACTTCCCTCAGCATCCACAGATGCATCACATCTGAACCTGGTGACGTAATGCTCAGATATCCTGAATAGTGACACTGTTCATTGTTTAATTGCCATCATTGTAACTTTCTCCCAACTCAACGCCACTGTTCATTTCTACTGTAATCTTCTGAGCCCATTTTTCACAGAAATGCACAGCGCAGAATCCTTTGGGGATCTCTGTCAGTGTGAAGTACAGTCAACAGAAGACAGTACACGACACTAGTTACTGTATGGTAAAGTTAAAGGTTCAGTTTGAATGTTAGTGAGTGGATGACAATGGGCAATAGGTGAAGTGGGGTAAATGGAGGAACTAGGTAAGTTGGTGAGTTGGTTAAGATGGGTAAGTGATTCTCCACTTCAGGAGCAATAAGGTCAAAACAGGGGTATTTGGAGGTAATCAAACCAGGAGACATGTTGGGCGTGTAATTAGGTCTGGTTGGAGGGATGTAGTTGGGTCGAGGGTTAGGTAGTCAAGGGGACAATCAGGAGTTGAGTGGAAGATAGCGGGGAGTGGGGAGATCAGTTGTGTAGTTCTCCAGATGTTAAACTAGATTTTAATCTATCTAACATTCCCCAGATAACTCTCCAGTTAAGTACCCTGGAACTGCCCAAGGCCCTGACTTTAACTCAGATTTGGAGGTATTCTTTGAGAGTCTCAGCGAGCATGGAAACTGTCCATCAGAAGTTTAAACTGCTGGGAGATTGCCACAAAGGCCCATACGTCAAGATTTTCACAGGGTCCCAATGTACATCTTCAGTTTCTCACAATCTGGAGGTTGGAAAATTTGTCCATTAACTTTAAGGACAACCCAGCCAATCTAATACAGCTCTTCATCAGTCTTTTGCCCTTCCAGTATCTCAATTACTTTCTCATACAATGTGACTCTAAGACAGATGCAAATGATTATTTATCTCAGCCATTCCTCTACCTACAGGCATAGATCTCCTTTTTGAACCATATTCAGCTCCACTCCTCTTAAAAATTTGCAATTTGTGTGCCTGAGAGAGTTATGAATTACCTTTATGTTACTGCCATTCTCTTCTCATAATCTCTTTGTTGCTTTTTTTTACTTCCCCTCTGAACTTCTTATGTTCAGCCTGGTTCTTGCTACAATATCAACCTGACATTTGCTTTATATGCTCTTTTTCTGCTTCATTTTACTCTATCTCTGTCTGTATCCAGGGAACCCTGGTGTGTTTGCCCTTCCTTTCCCTTTTGTGACTGTACCCAAACTATTTCCTCTTTAAGAACATCCCATTATTTTCTTACAGTTTTTCTTGCTGATGTTTCACTCCTGCGACAGATCCTTTCTCAACTCATTGAAATTGACCGTCCTCCAATTAAAGTTTATTTATTCGTCACAAGTAGATTTACAGAGCTCTGCAATAAAGTTACTGTGAAAGTCCCCTAGTTGCCACACTACAATGCCTGTTCGTGTCAATGCACCCAATCAGCATTTCTTTCAGACTGTGGGAGGAAACCAGAGCTCCCAGAGGAAATCCACGCAGACACGGGGAAAAAGTGCAGACTCCACACAGATAGTGACCCAAGCCAGGAATTGAACATGGGCCACTGGCGCTGTGAGGCAGCAGTGCTAGCCACTGTGCCACCATGCTGCCCATAAGTATTTTTGCTGCAGATTGCCCCTTTTCATTTTGCGTAGGTAATCTAAGCCTTGTGATATTATGATCACTGTTTCCTAAATATTCCATGACTGGTGCTTGAGGCAAGTTTTAATGAAGCTTGCCAAAGCCGGCATGATGACAAGAATCGGGGAGGAGTACCTATGCCTAATTCACAAATGACAACTTTAATGCAAAACTGTTAGGGAAATTATCACTAATTTACTGGGAGGCAGGAAACACATGAATAAAAAATATTGAGTGATAAGCAAAGAGTCAGATGTCATCCAGGAAAGAAGTTTGCCAGCCATGGCTAAATTTCTTGATGTGCCAAAGTGCCATGTGTGAGGTTCAAGCTCATATTGGCTTAGGTGCCAAATATTGCCATGTGATCTGGAAAGTACTTTAGGATTCCCAGCTGTGGCTCTTAAAGACACAGCAGCTACTTCAGTCCACCTTTTGCTTCCAATACAAAGTGAATCTCTGCTGTTTGCCAGAGTAGAATCATAGCAAGTATTCAGATGACCACTGCCCCAGTTCTGCAAGTCCTTTTTTCAAGACTGCATGGGTAGAAAGCAACAATTACATAAGGTACCTAATTTTGCAAGGGTATGAAGTGCACTGAGGTGTGGATAACGTTAGTCAATCCAACTGCAACATGAATTGTGATTTCCCTCAATATTCAGAGGGCAATATTAGCCAAAGGTAATTATGTTTGGTTATAATAAACCCAGGTATAAGTTGAAACCTAATTAGCTAACCAGTTGCAGAGCTGGATTTTGGGAACTGTGATCTGTAAGAGCAATTTTCTGAGGTAGTTTCCACCACTCCCCGCCGGGCGCCCTGTATTTGTTGAACCCCACTCAACCAATACATAAACTGTGAAATTTGAATATATAGTTAAAGAATGAAAAGAAATTAATTTGCTAATGCATGCACCAGAAGAGAGACATAGTCAATGAGGGTTGACTGTCCTCTCTGAGTTAGTATTGCAAGGTAAGATGATTATATTATTCTGAACATTTCAATATCCCACCCTGTCTTGTCAGTCAGACTGGAGGGCCCAATCACAATATTCAACATTATTACTTTAGCCAATAACGTTCCACCTGTCAACAGGAATAGCGGATTACTAGTTTATTGCCCATGTCAGTTCCTCCCCCTTTACTCAGGAAACCTAACACACATCAACAGTAATAACCAAGGCCATAATTACCATCTGTGATTTTTAATTGATGAAAGGAGTTACTCTTTTCCTGGAGCCAGGGCCTCCTTTATCAGCTTGAGAGACTGCCCCAGCCTCGCAACCTGTGGACGAATTTACTCCCTTAAATAACAGGCCAATGATTAAACTTGTTTTTGTGTATCCAAGAACAGACTAGAAAAGCTGCCTTTCTGTGCTCTTTTGTATTAAAATAAGTCAGTCTGTCTATTACTGTGTTTCCCATCGTGCTGCGTTCAGAACGAAGTTGGCCAAGGCGCAAAATAAATATATTTGAAAATATATTTAAGCTTATAATATGTGGTTAATTTATGGTTATACAGTTAATAATACCTTTGCAATTTATAATACCTTTGCAATTTTATTCCAGGCACATTGTGAATTCTCATTATATATATAAGGTACTTTAGAATTACCTTAACCTAGTCTACTTATTATTGTGAAATTAAAAAGAAAGGCCTCATACTGAGAATTCTATAATACCCCATCATGATCGTTCATTAAAGTTATCATTTGTAACACTGTTCATCAATTTCCAAATCTAAACCAGTCATATAAATCAGAATGTTACAGCATAGAAAGTGACATTTGGTATATCATTGGAGGCATAGTGATTAGTACTGCTGCCTGACAGCGCCAGGGACCTGGATTCAGTTCCCAGCTTGGCTCAGTCTTTGCGTGGAGTCTACGTGTTCTCCCTGTGTCTGCATGGGTTTCCTCCCACAGTCCGAAAGGTGTGTTTGTTAGGTGCATTGGCCATGCTAAATTCTCCGTCAGTGTACCCGAACAGGCACCAGAGTATGGCAACTAGGGGATTTTCACAGTAACTTCACTGCAGTGTTAATGCAAGCCAACTTATGACACTAATAAACTTTAAAACTCTACCTATTTCCCTAATCTTTCTCCATATCCACATAAAAATGTTCTTCTTAAAATATTTATCCACTTCCCATTTAAGAAATCAGTTTTTGAAAGGTTATTCCAAGTTTGCACAAGCCTTTAAATTTTAATTAAATTATAAGCTTTTGAATTTTTTATTCTCTCTCCCTTTGTTCTTTTGGCCAACTCACCAACTAATAAGGATAATTTTTCTCAATGCACCTCTGCAAAACCCATAATGTCTCTAATATATCTCTTAATCTTTATAACAATAAAAAGAGCCTGAGTTTGTCAAGTCTCTGCTCTGAGCCCAAAAGCTCCTCTCAGTGAGGAATGGAAGTCCCTCTTGGCCTTTTATAAGCCTGGAGGGCTGGATGGGGAGTGGGGGCAGGGGATAAGCTATCTGCTGCCACCTCCCTCCCACACATAATATTCAGCCCTGATTCTTCTCATCCAAATTTCTCACCTCATCTGACATCCATATATATAAGTGTATGTTCACTCTCATCATTGCGTGGCACAGTGGTTAGCACTGCTCCCTCGCAGTGCCAGGGACCCATGTTTAATTCCCAGTTTGGATCGCTGACTGTGTGGAGTCTACACATTCTCTCCATGTCTGCATGGGTTGCCTCCGGGTGCTCCGGTTTCCTCCCACAGTCTAAAAGATGTGCTGGTTGGGTGCTGGCTGTGCTAAATTCTCCCTCAGTGTACCTGAACAGGCACCGGAGTGTGGCATCTAGGGGATTTTCACAACTTCATTGCAGTGTAAGCCATGTCTTCCAGATCTCAGTTATCCCTCTTCACAATTTTCTGTCTTCGACAGAAGACCAAAATTTCAAACATGCACCTTCTTGGTGGATATCGATGTTTACAACTCTAAAATCTGAAAACATCCATTACCTATTCCTCAGATTTCTATTCTTTTGCCAATTTTCTAATCACAATTAATCACAATCCATTTTATCAGTACGCTTCACTTACTAAAGCAGTTTGATGCTCCCAATGATGTGCAGCTATTGATTTTTTTAGCCATATGCCACGTGTCAGGAATCTTGGGAATATTTACTACTGTTTGTAAGACAGATTAGGGAGATGTACTGAGTCACATTTTTGTCCTGTCAATATGCTCTTCATCAATTACGCTGTCTAAAATTGCATTCTTAAACAGTCCATCAAATATCCAAACAGTACATATACATTAGAATAATAAGAATGGTCCACTATATCCCTAATCCTGTCCATCACCCAACAGTTCATTATTTATTCCCACATTAAAAGATAAATATTCATTGCAATGTAAGAATATAGTTGTAACTGTCAAACAATTTGTTAAAAATGGCAACATGAACAGATTCTTATTCAAGTCTGTGTTTTTTTTAAATGTATTTTACAAAGTTCTAGTAGTGGTATTCAACAAATAGTTGTTTGTTTATGAAAGGAGTAGAACCATATATGTTTCCAGCATGAAGAAGCACCATTCGGCCCATTGTATGTGGACTGACACTTTACCAGAGCAGTATACAGCATGCCGTCTTCCTGGTTATTCCCATGTGGCAGTGGCACCTTTAGAAGGCCTTGCATCCAAGTAGGAAATAAAAGCAGGATGAACAGCGAACCTGATAGCTGGGTGGTTCACTTTAGTGGAGGTTGATGTCTTACAGAAAACCAAGACTGGACTACTCTACCAAACTGATGGGGCTTTAAGTCAAAGTCCTGTGCACATTATTACATCCATACTGAAAGATATCCCTCAGCTTTTGCCACTAGTGACTATTGTTGCAGTAATAGCTAATTATGGACTTCAATCCATTCAGTGACTTGGCCCCATTTCCAATGCGACCAGTAAGGGAAGTGTGCAATGTTGTTTAGCTTTCATCATTGAGGTTTCCTGCTGTGAGAATCATGGATCCCTGTGCAGTGGACTCATAATCAATCATTGCCATCAGTTACAGTGTGAGAGTGATCTAATTAATCTTGACCATGGAATGATTTGAAGCAAAATAGCTGATGACTCACTTTTAATCTCACTTTCTATTTGAATGAGTCGGAAGACATCAGGGAGATGGCAGAGGCTGAGAAACGATGACCCAGATTTTATCATAGTAGAACAGCTAACTGTTGATTACACTTGGTCTTGTACGTTGAATGTCTTACATGGCAAGTTGCTGAACGTGAATTGATAATATTTAGTGTTTTTGACGCAATGGGCTGAAGGGCTTTTTCTGTAGACCTCTGTGACTCTAACATTGCAGTGAGGGAAACATGGCTTCAGGGGCCTGAGTGAACAGGGCCAACAACTGTCCTTCCCTTTAATCAATCAGTTTGAAGCATTGTTAAATTAACAGCTATTAATAGGTAAGATGGGTATAGAGGGATATGGGCCAAATGTGGGCAATTGGGACTAGACACAGTAAAAAGTCTGACAATACCAGGTTTAAGTCCAACTGATTTATTTGATAGTAAACTCGCAAGCTTTCGAGGTTTGCCCCTTCATCAGGCAAATGGAGAGATCTGGCCTCAGACTCTCCATTCGCCTGATGAAGGGGCAAACCCTGAAAGCTTGCGAGTTTACTATCAAATAAATCGGTTGGACTTAAACCTGGTGTTGTCAGACTTCTTATTGTGTTTACCCCAGTCCAACGCCGGCATCTCCACATCATGACTACAACTGGGACTAGCTCAGTGGTAAAAACTGGGAGGCATGGACTTGTTGAGCTGAAGGGCCTGTTTTCACATTGTAAACCTCAATGAGCTTAGAGACGTGTAAACTTCAGTGGGTGAATTCAGTGCCAAATGTTGTAAAGGAAAAGCAATGAAGGAAGTTTTGACTAAGAGAGAGAACAAGGAATCGTAAAAATATTCATGTATAATTCTAAAATCTCCAAAAATAGTTCATTCTGAAAGCATACTAAAATTTCATGCTTGTAATAAAAATAATATGGGGGTCGGTTAGCTCAGTTGGCTGGATGGCAGAACAGTGCCAACAGCGTGGGTTCAATTCCCATACCAGCTGAGATTATTCATGAAGGGGCCTTGCTTTCTCAACCTTGCCCTTTGCCTGAGGTGTGATGATCCTCAGGTTAAATCACCACGAGTCAGCTCCCCCCTTTCAAAGGGGTGGATAGCCTATAGACATCTGGGGCTATGGTGACTTTACCTAGTAAAAATAATGGGCATGATTTTCTGTCCGCGCTCACCCCAAAGCTGGAAAATCCTGTCCAAAGTCAATGGATCTTTGCATTGTCTGTGTCCCACCCGCTATGATTCCCATGGCAAGTGGGGTGGGAAAATTCTGCCCCATAACTTGTATCTGAATAACACTTTTAACATGATCCAATGTCCAAAGTTCTTTGCAGGAGCATCGTAAAACAAAATTTGACACTGAGCAGTGTAAGGAGATATTAGAGACCGGAAAAACAGTGGAAAGGCTTAGGCAGAGCTTGAAACTGTGGAGACACTATCACCAATGGTGGGCTCAGTAAAACAAGGAATGCTTGAATTAAATCAGCGTAAACATCTCTGAAGGTTATGGGGTTGAAGGCAATAAGGGAAAGAAGTTTGATGGTGAGATTTGAAAACTAGGATAAAAATTTCAAACTGCAGCATTGTTTTTCAATGCTAAAGAGGTTGACTGGTCAGAATTAACATTCATCACATTATTAAAAGAGTGCTTAGACTTGAAATGAAAACATGTAACTTCCTGCGCAATGTTCACATCCACTTAGCGAGTGCAACAATTTCACACTATTCAGTGCCTTTCAGCAGTGAGGCAGACAGTGCAATGCTGCCATGCAAATGGCACAAGTGGCACAAATTGGATAAGAACCTTTAGATATTCATGTTTAATCGTGCATCCTGTGGTGGCACAGTGGTTAGCACTGCTGCCTCACAGCGTCAGGGGCCAGGATTCGTCTCCCAGCTTGGATCACTGTCTATGTGGAGTCTGCAAGTTCTCCCCATGTCTGCATGGGTTTCCTCTGGGTGCTCCAGTTTCCTCCCACAGTCCAAAGATGTGCTAGTTGGATGCATTAGCCATGGTAAATTCTTCCTCAATGTACCCAAACAGCCACTGGAGTGTGGCGACTAGGGGATTTTGACAGTAATTTCATTGCAGTATTAATGTATGCCTACTGATGACACTAATAAATAGACTTAAACTATAGCTGTATGCGGAATTAACGGAACCTCCTGAAAATATAATGTTTATTGATAATGTCAGTCTACCAGTTACTAATGCAAGGAGAAAAGCCTTTGCATTTAATTGCAAAATCAGTATTAGCATTTTAAGATTTTTATTTAAATTCAATTTGTTTTTATTTCTTAATGTTTTAGAGTGAGTGTTTTTAGATCAATATAGTTCCCTTTGACAGATGTGTTTCACTGGAGCATGCTGATTTTTCGATCAGTTTGACTGATGCAAGAAGCAGAACCCAACCAGTGTTTGCTTTCATCCTCAAAAATTTTGCCTGATGTTGGCAAATTTAGAAAACTCTCCAAAGGGGAAAAATATCCGATACTGTAACTTTGACGATCTGACAGTCTGATTTAGCACTTTGCTGAATGTCAAATAAGTGGTAATCGTGACTAGATTCTGTATTACACATTTTCATTAAATTGCATTGTAAGTGAAATGTAGATTGCATTGCCCTCTTCCTGAACTTTGCTCAATTTTGGTCCTAGTCAAATGGGTAAGATGCTTAGAGCCAGCAGATATACTTTCAGACAATAACAAGTTTAACTTTATTTACTAGTGTCACAAGTAGGCTTGCACTAACATTGCAATGAAGTTACTGTGAAAATCCCCTCGTCGCCACGTCCCGGCACCTCTTTGGGTACACTGGGGGAGAATTTAGCAAGGTTCATTGCACCTAACCGGCACATCTTTCAGACTGTGGGAGGAAAGTGGAGCAGCTGGAGGAAATACACGCAGACACAGGAAGAACATGCAAATTCTGCATAGATAGTGACCCAAGCAAAGAATCAAACCCGGGTCCCTGGCCTGTGAGGCAGCAGTGCTGACCACAGTGCCACTTTGCCACCCAATGTCTTCTCCTTGCTGAAGAAAAGTCTCAAAAAAATAACCACAAGGAAAATATATCACGTAGCAGCTTTTCCTGGCAATGCTCTGACTTCACAGCTTCAAAATACCCACTCAGCTAACTGACTTTTCATCTCAATATATTCACTTCTACCCTCTCCGGGGTGTGTAATTCCTTTTAGTCAGGCGCCATCCATTTCTCTGGGACTATTTTCCATGTCTGAGTGTAGATGGTGAGACAGATTGTGAGATGCTTTTATCACAAGGCTAACAGTGAAGCTTATCACATTGCCAAGTTACTTGTGGGTTGGGGAATCACAGGCAAGCACGATTCTGTTTTATCTGTTTTATCTGTTTTAAATTTGCTGATGACACCAAAGTCGGAGGTGTGGTAGATTGTGAGGAAGGGTGTCATAGTTTGCAGGAAGACTTGGACAGGTTGCAGAGCTGGGCCGAGAGGTGGCGGATGGAGTTTAATGCGGAGAAGTGTGAGGTAATTCACTTTGGTAGGAATAACAGATGTGTTGAGTATAGGGCTAACGGGAGGACTT
The DNA here is from genome assembly GCF_965287045.1 of Carcharhinus amblyrhynchos. NCBI lineage: Eukaryota > Metazoa > Chordata > Chondrichthyes > Carcharhiniformes > Carcharhinidae > Carcharhinus > Carcharhinus amblyrhynchos. The sequence goes on from NC_137327.1 coordinate 15,384,515, forward strand.
TGAATAGTGTGGATGAACAGAGGGATCTAGGTGTATGTGTACATAGATCCCTGAAAGTTGGGAATCAAGTAGATAGGGTTGTTAAGAAGGCATACGGTGTCTTGGCGTTTATTGGTAGGGGGATTGAATTTAGGAGTCGCAGCGTTATGTTGCAACTGTACACAACTCTGGCGCGGCCGCACTTGGAGTACTGTGTGCAGTTCTGGTCCCCACATTACAGGAAGGATGTGGAGGCTTTGGAGAGGGTGCAGAGGAGGTTTACCAGGATGTTGCCTGGTATGGAGGGGAGGTCCTATGAGGAGAGACTGAGGGATTTGGGGTTGTTTTCGCTGGAAAGAAGGCGGCTAAGAGGGGATCTTATTGAAACATGTAAGATGATTAGAGGTTTAGGTAGGGTGGACAGTGATAGCCTTTTTCCTCGGATGGAGAAAGCTAGCACGAGGGGGCATGGCTTTAAATTAAGGGGGGGTAGTTATAGGACGGATGTCAGGGGTAGGTTCTTTACCCAGAGGGTGGTGAGGGATTGGAATGCCCTGCCTGCTGCGGTTGTAAATGCGCCTAGTTTGGGGGCGTTTAAGAGATCCGTGGATAGGTTTATGGACGAAAAGGGATTGGTTTAGGTTAGTGGGTCATTGTTTTTTTTTTAACTGGTCGGTGCAACATCGTGGGCCGAAGGGCCTGTTCTGTGCTGTAATGTTCTATGTTCTATGTTTGTTCTATCTGTGTTATTGTGGGGAGGCAGTGGTGCAGTGGTATTGTCATTGAACTGGAAATTCCAGAGACCCAGGGTAATGCTCTGGGCACCTGGGTTCAAATCCCACCGTGGCAGATGGTGACATTTAAAACATCTAATAACGACCGTGAAACCATTGTCGATTGTGTTAAGAATCCATCTGGTTCGCTAATGCTCTTTTGGGAAGGAAATCTGCTGCCCTTACCTGGCCTGGCCTACATGTGACTCCAGACCCACAGCAATGTGATTGATTCTGAAATGGCAATCCACTCAGTTCAAAGGCAATTAGGGATGGGCAACAAATACTGACCCAGCCAACCACACCCATATCCATGAATGGATTTAAAAGAATCCACATTCATACCACTTTCCAGAAATCACATAAGAAATAAAGGTGAGAAAGTCCAGATTTCCCTCAACCTTTCCATCCCTATTCAGTATTTTACCAAAAGGAATGAAAATTCTAACTCAGGGCTCCAACCTAACATGCTCCTGACATCCGTAATTTTTATAACGTCAATCGCGCATTCGATGAGTGTCCTGCTGATGACAGGTACTGTCAGTTGTATCAGCGTCCGACATTGACAAGTTAAAAGTTGGACTGGGCACACGGGCGGCATGGTAGCACAGTGGTTAGCACTGCTGATTCACGGCTCCAAGACCTGGGTTTGATTCCCGGCTCGGGTCACTGTGTGGAGTTTGCACATTCTCTTCATGCCTGCATGGGTTTCCTCCGGGTGCCTCCCACAGTCCAAAGGTGTGCGGGTTAAGTTGACTGGCCATGCTAAAATTGCCCCTTAGTGTCCGAAGATGCTTAGGTTAGAGGAATTAGCGGATAAAATATGTAGGGATATGGGGATAGGGCCTGCGTGGGATTGTGGCTGGTGCAGATTCGATGGGCCAAAGGGCCTCTTTCTGCACTGTAGGGTTCTATGATTCTACAGTGCTGCCCACTCTATGATGCAAAGAAACACTTGACCCAAGTCTAGAGGGCAGTCGTCTACTAGAGAGAGAAGAGCGTAGAGGCAAGCATGGAGACAGCTCCTATCTTAGAACTTAGGCCGTATATATGTACATAATTATGAATAGAATCATTAAATCCCTACAGTGAAGAAGGAGGCCATTGAGCCTGCACTGATAATTATCTTACCCAGGCCCGATCTTTGTAACCCCAACGCATTTACCCTGCTAATCCCCCTGACACTAAGGGACAATTTAGCATAGCCAATCCACTTAACCAGCACTGTGGTTGGACTGTCGGTGGAAACCAGATCACCTGGAGGAAACCCACACAGACACGAGGAGAACATGCAGAGTCCGCGTAGACAGTGATCCAAGCTGGGAATTGAACCCAGGTCCGTGGCACTATGAGGCAGCAGTATATCACTATACTATTGTGCCACCAGTAATGAACACCTACCATTAAACTTGACAAGACAAAACCTCCTCATGAGATCTCCTGAACATCTTGCAATGGGGTCATTATTAAAATCTCAGAAAGATGTAGTATTAAGTTCACATCAGGCTGTTGCCAACATCACGTGCCAGAAGCAGCCATAGCAAATTGACAAAAAAAGCAAAACACTGCAGATGCTGGAATCTGAAAATGCTGGAAAATCTCAGCAAGTCTGACAGCATCTGTGGAGAGAGAATAGAGCCAATTGAGAAAATGTGCTTCCTTTGTGGTCCAGGAAGTACAGGCGTACTCACTACACATTCTTCAAGAAGTCCTTGGCCTTTCCTGCCCTGACACCGAGACCAAATTCCCTGCTCCCACATGCTGGCCAGTGAAGTGAATCAGACCAGGTGTCTGGGGGGACTCTGGAGGAGTTTTCCTTTTAAATGACGCTTTGTTGCTGAGGACTGGAGGGCCTCCTTGTTTCCAAACATTTTTGGTGCAGCCAGCCCCACTGGGGTTCGAGTGCACCATTCCACTCCCCTACTCCCATTGCTGACCTTTCTCAATGGCCAGTGAATAAACCTGGCAATTCTTCAGTCAATGATGTTCCTTGGGTTAATTTTCCTTTTGATCTGCAGTTGCCATTCATTCTCATGCAGGACATGTGGGGGGGTATGGACAGCCTGTTGGCCAGCATCAGTATCAGGCTATTCTTGGTAAGCACAGTAAGAAGTTTCACAACACCAGGTTAAAACCCAACAGGTTTATTTGGTATCACAAGCTTTCGGAGCGCTGTTCCTTCACACATCTGATGAAGGAGAAGTGCTCTAAAAGCTCGTGATTCCAAATAAACCCATTGGGATTTTAACCTGGCGTTGTGAGACTTCTTACCGTGCCCACCCCAATCCAACGCCAGCATCTCCACATCATTCGTGGCAGGGTCAAGCTAATTCAGGTGCAGAATCATCATCTCCCTTTTAATTCATCTCAACCAAACAACTCAGCCCAGCTTCTTAAGTTTGCTGCACCAGCACGAATCATAGAATCCCTTCAGTACAGAAGGAGGCCACTCAGCCCATCGAGCCTGCATTGACAACAATCCCACCTCGGCCTATCCCCATAACCCCATGTATTTACGCTGCTAGTGCCCCTGACACTAAGGGACAATTTAGCATGGCCAGTCCACCTAACCCGCAACATCTTTGGAACGTGGGAGGAAACCAGAGCACCCGGAGGGAACCCATGCAGACACGGGGAGAATGTGCAAACTCCACACAGACAGTGACCCGAGGCCAGAATTGAACCCGGGACCCTAGCGCTGTGAGGCAGCAGCGCTAACCACTGTGCCACCGTGCCGCCCATCTTCCCACTCTTATGTGCAAACTCATCAAACCATCTCTGAATGGAATTGTTAATTATTTGATCATTTTCTTCAGTGACCTCATTATTTTTATGATTACTTTTTCCACACCAAGCCTGATTCCACTGAACAAACTCATTAAGTTGGTGCGGTTATGCAGTTCACCAATTAGCACAAAATGTGCTAATCTTGGGAGACATTGTATTGTTCCAGTACTGCAGCCTGGCACAGTCATCAGAGTGGGAATTGGAATTTATTCTATTATCCCCTGAAATAACGTTGCTACGTTGATGGGAACCGAGATAGCCAGCCTTTCAAAAATATGACAAGTTTAGTTTTTTAATATTTGTTATTTACTTTCGGATATTCCTGGATGGGAGAGGTTATTTTAATGACAAGGTGCTGCACTGATTCTTCTTCAATTCGGAAATACTATGGTCGGAATTCTCCCAAAACAAAACTAAGTGCCCAACAGGCAGGGAAACAAGAATTAATCCTGCCTGCTTTTTGGATGTACTCACCAGAGTGAATCTCTGACACTCTGAGCAAAGCAGGGTGCCTCTGCCTGATTCACTCTGGAAAGCTGGGGACAGGACCTATTCCAGTTGGAGAGGCCAGCGACATAGCGCTGAGTAGGCCACTGCGCGTGTGCCTATCTGTCAGTGGAGAGATAGGCACATGCGCACTGGCTCCCCTCCCATCCCACAACCCCCTGAATTGCTGGCTGCCCAATGTCCCCAGAAGCACCCTACCCCACCCCATCGCTGGCTTTCCCGACCCCTTCACTCTCCCCCGATTGCTTCCATACCGGACCACTTCCCCCATCACCCTCCCCGAGCCAGCCCCAAATCTACCCCCCCTCCTCTGATGAACAGCCCCAATCTACCTCACCCCAGCCCCACCTCTGATGGCCAGCGCCAATCTACCCCCCCCCCGTCCTTCCTCTAATGGCCAGCCCTGACCGCTCCCCACACCGACTACCAGGCCCAATCCCCTCTCAAGTGAAGTAAAGTTCATTTATTAGTCACAAGTAAGGCTTACATTAACGATGAGCTGGTGGGAACCACTCCTGGCTAGGGGAGGGGGAGTTGGTGGCGGGTAGGTGATAACAGGCCTGGAGAATACCATCCCAGGCCTGCTAATTATCTGGAAATGTCACTTTCAATGACATTTCCTTATGATGCACAGCTCATCACTGGTTTTCCACGCGGAGATGACCGCGCAAAAAAAAAAACCTGCCGGGGAGACTCGCGGCCGGCTGGCTGCTGATTGCAGACCTTGCAAAATGGTGTGTGCCTGCTGGTGTGTGCGCTTCTCGAGCGGATCGGGAGAATCCCGGCCGATACCCCAGCTTTAGTGTTAGATCAGGAAAGCCCAATCATAAATCGCTCTTAAATGTCAGTGCTGACCCTGAATTCACTTGCAATTATATCTAGTTTCACTTACATTTACATCATAAAACACAACTGATACTGCATGTATTGGCACACCTAGAACTGAAAATCTGCTGCAAATTAAAAACAGCTTCTCTAATAGTATAATGTTATATGAGTTACAATGGACTCAGATGCAGATTTGATTTATATTTAAATTGCACACCCATTGCCTTAATTACAGTCCTAATTATTAGCTTTATGTTGGCTGCAGTAACTGTTCAGTATCCTATGATTAAAGCTTTCTGTCACACAGTCATGATCCCTTTGCAAAGCAGCTACTGTGGGAGTAGTTAAGCCGACCCGGGCAAATTATTCATAGATCATAGAATCAGTACAGAGCAGAAGCAGGCCATTTGGCCCATTGAGCCTGCACTGATAATAATCCCACCCCAGCCCCCATCCCCGCATATCCGCTCTGCTGGCCTCCCTGACACGAAAGGCCCTATTTTACAATTTTGATTCTGAGTGCTGGGCAGACTTGAATCTGGGAGTGCTCCAGATCCAACTTTTAGACCATTTCTGAGGTGCCACTGTATGCACTCTGCCTGAAAAAATATCAGCCAGTTTGAATTGCGCTGCACAAGCCTGTGGGCAGGACTTAACGCGCCCAAAACACAGCAGCTCTGATCAACACTTCTAACTGCGCATGCGCAGTAAAAACATGATAGAACGCTGCTCACTGCCACATCCCTCCTGGGCTGGATAATGCCTCCCCCAGGCCCCACAGGCATTGCCCCACCCCTTCAACATTCTGGGAGTTCTGCGGCCTATGGCTGAGAGGCTCGAGAACTTGCAGAAGACCCTAGGGGACAATGCTGAGACACAGGAGGCTGTGGCAGCGGCCCTTGAGGACATAGCCCAGTTACAGAGGGTCATAACTAAAGGGCTGCAGAGTTTGGCCAGTGTCAGAGGGCACTTGCCTTTGATAGATGGCCCCAACTCAAGTGGCCCCCGCAGAGGTTTCGACCACCATGGGTAGGTAGAACGCAAGTGGTCCTCCAGGACTCGCAGTGCCAGGTGACACCAACGCTTCTGGAGCTCACTGCAGAAGCACCGCCGTTCCGTGGAGCAACCCAGGGGCCCCACAGGAACCCCAAGGGAAGAGAAAGGGCTCCCTTCCTATGCAGGAGGCTGTGGCTGCACCTTCTGACATCGTAACATCCTCTTCGTAACATCGATGCATCTCAGGGGCAACGGGATGAAGAGCGAGTCATGAAAACATCCCAGCCACCTGGAAGCCAGCCAGGGCCTTAAGATCCAGGCCTTCCAGAGGACACCCACCATGCACATCACAGGCAATGGGGCGAGGTAGGCAGCTGGGCGCCCCCCCCACCTCCGATATAAATTCTGGAGAGTTGCTGAGACAGTGGTAGGCCACGTAAGGTTAGGAAGTTGTAGTTGTGTTGAGATGGCACGGGTGAAGGGTTGCACTCGTTAGATAGATCTTTAAGCACCTTAACGTTTTCCATTCACACCTTTTTATGTTAGAACTTATTATTTAAAGACCTTTACTGTAATCATTAAATGTTTTTTCACCACCCACCTGTGACTAATTTTGTCTTAGATTTGTCTTGAATAGGAACCCTCTTCCATTGATGATGGCTGGAGGGATGCTTCATGTTGATGTCAGTTTGGGAGGCCCTCAGTGCTGTGTCACTGAGAAAATGAAGCCATTGGTTTCCCAGAACCCATGACTGATTCTCTTCCCTCCCCTACCCCACCCGCCTCAGGGCCCTGTATGGGAGGTTCAGATTCCTTACCCACCTCGCAGATGTGGGCCCAGGTGCCAGCGTGCATGCGGAGTTCAGGTCAGGCTAGTTTGCACCAGGGTATCATCATAATGGTGCTTAGTGAGTTGTCATCACCCTCCTGCTACCAAAGAAATTCACTAACACAAGGCCCACTACTCTGGTTTGACAACGTTGCAGGAGGTCTGGTGATCGCCTGGTGACCAGGGCCTCCCTCACGTGCCTCATTCGAGTTGCCAGCCCAGCAGTGCCTGGGTAGCGTTCCTCGGCATGCTTTTCCTCTTCTTCCCCCTCCTCTTCCTCCTTCTCCTGCTGGGCAACCTCCCCAGGAACGCCCAGCTGGTCCACCTCTATGTCCTCCTCTTCCTCCTCCAATAGATCACCTCTCTGCTGTGCCAGGTTGTGCAAGGCACAGCACACCACCACAGTGCAGGATGATATCAGGTGATGTATTGTAGGGCCCAGCCAGAGCGGTCCATGCACCGGAATCGCATTTTAAGGATCCCAACGTACCTCTCCATTATGGCGTGGACGGCTACATGGACCTCATTATAGCGGCTCTCCGCCTCAGTCACAGGCCTCCGCACAGGCGTCATCAGCCATGTCCGAAGCAGGTAATCCATATCACCCGTGAGCCACCCCCACAGCCTGAGCTCCTCCTCAAATGCCTCCGGTATGCCAGAGCTCCTGACAATGAAGGTGTCACGCACACCACCAGGGTGTCACCCACAGACATACATAATGTTCATATTGTGATCACTCACAAGTTGGACATTTAGGGAGTGAACATAGAACATAGAACATTACAGCGCAGAACAGGCCCTTCGGCCCACGATGTTGCGCCGACCAGCTTTTAAAAAAAAACAACACTAACCCACTAATCTAAACCAATCCCATTTCGTCCATAAACCTATCCATAGATCTCTTAAACGCCCCCAAACTAGGCGCATTTACAACTGCAGCTGGCAGGGCATTCCAGTCCCTCACCACCCTCTGGGTAAAGAACCTACCCCTGACATCTGTCCTATAACTACCCCCCCTTAATTTAAAGCCGTGCCCCCTCGTGCTAGCTTTCTCCATCCGAGGAAAAAGGCTATCACTATCCACCCTGTCTAAACCTCTAATCATCTTATATGTTTCAATAAGGTCCCCTCTTAGCCGCCTTCTTTCCAGCGAAAACAACCCCAAATCTCTCAGTCTCTCCTCATAGGATCTCCCCTCCATACCAGGCAACATCCTGGTATGGAGTGGGATCCTTTCTGTTGATGAATCTTCATGGATTCTGCCGCGGGGCCTTGAGAGCGGTATGGGTGCAGTCGATGACCCCCTGTACATTAGGCACCCCGGAATGCTGGAACCCTGCAGCCCAGGCTTGGTCTGGTCCAGGTTAGATTTGAGGTACTGCCCAGCCCGGGCGTACAGGGCTTCTGTGACCGCCTTGACACAGGTGTGCACGGCCGACTGGGAGATGCCACAGACCTCTCCGCTGGGGGTCTGGAAGGACCCCGTTGCATAAAAGTTCAGAGCAGCCGTCAATTTGACAGCCATCGAGAGTGGGCGCTCCCCTGTGTCTCTTGGTGCCAGGTCCTGCAGCAGGTTGCACAGATGTTGCACCGTCTCCTTTTGGAGGTGGAGACATCGGCGGCACACAGAGTCCGACATCTGTTCTCTGGAACTGCTAGGGTCTCTGCCCGGGCCTCCAGTGCCCACAATTCTTCCTCCTGCTTCTCCTCCTCAGCTCCAGCAGCAACCAAAAGGACAGCAAGATCGATTGGTTGCATTACAAAAACCATCTCATCACTCGGGAGATCGGGGTGATGGAGATGGAGAGAATCGCGTGTATAGCTTAAGGAATACTGCTTGCCTCTAGCCCATCAACAGTCACTGTCCATACTGCCCATACCCCCACTCATGTACTCCCCAGAATCATAGCTCCTTGCAAAGTTGAGAGGCAAGGCAATTTGGAAGAGCTTAGTGCACATCCTTTAGCTGGCAGAGTGCAGAGTGCACTCAGATCCAGCAGCACAGCAAGACCCGAGGTCAGGACTGAGGCCAGGGCCCCTGCGGCAAGTCGGACATTGGAGACCCTGCTGAGCAACAGACCCCCACCCCCCACGCACTTGCAGCTGCCACCGACCTGAGAAAGAAAATGGCCTCAACGAAAGGACGTCCGAGAGCAGCACAGAGCCGCTGGAGGCACTTACCTCCTCACTGATCCTCACTGATAGAGTGCCCGAATCGGATTTAAATGGAGCATGTCGGTTTTGCGCCAATTCTGGATTGGCGAATGCAATGGTAAAGGGGGAAGTGCCGGTAAAGTTGGGCGTCCAGTCAATTAATTTAATTTAAATGCATGAAAATGGCCGTCATGTCCATTTCGGGCACAGTCCCGATCACAGCCATTTTCAGGCCTTGGTAAAGGGGGAGCTGGCGCAGGAGTGGGCGCGGATCATATTACCTGTCTCACACCCAACTTTACCAAGATTTCAAAAACAGGCGCAACTTGATGGTAAATTCGGGCCCAAAGTGTCAATTTAGTGTGGCCAACCATCCTAACCCACATATCTTTGGAATGTGGGAGAAAACCTGAGCAACCAGAGGAATCCCGCGCACAGGGATAGAACGTGCAAATTCTACACGCACGGTCACCCGAGGAAAAACTGAACCCCAGTCCCTGGCGCTGTGAGGCAAAAGTGCTAACCACTGTGCCACCATGCCTCATTAAATTATCCTTTTATCCAAACATTGCGCTCGATAATATTCAGAACATGTGGGAAAACGGAGCACTTTTTCCATTCTGCCGACCAGCATCAGCATCAAGCTATTTTTGGTAAGACCAAGCTGATTTTAGTTCTGAAATAGCTCCCAACCAGCCTCAATGGAAGAACGGAGCCCAACTGCTCGAGACTGCCCCCTGCTGCCCCAGTGTGATGTTGGCAACAGCCTGATGTGAACTTAATACTACACCTTGCTGAGATTTTAATGACGATGTCATTGCAAGATGTGTGTAGTTCAGGAGGTCACATGAGGAGGTTTGGTCTTGTCAGTTTAAGAGTAAGTGTTCTTATCAGTGGAGTGGTGGCACACTGGTTAGCACTGCTGCCTCACTGTACTAGGGATCCGGGTTCGATTCCCGGTTTGGGTCACTGTTTGTGCGGAGTATGCATGTTCTCCCCATGTCTGTGTGGATTTCTTCTGGGACTCTGGTTTCTTCCCACATTCTGAAGACATGGTGGTTAGGTGGATTGGCCATGTTAAAACCTCCTCGGCGTACCCGAATAAGTGCCTGGAGTGTGGACGTGTATTCAGGTGGAGAGATCAAAGGATAGCTTACAAATTGAGGAAATTTGAATGTATTCTAGTTCTGAATATAACTCACACCCAAAAATCAGCTTAAAGTTTTTTTAAAACATTTATTTATTAGTCACAAGCAAGGCTTGCTTTAACAATGCAATGAAGTTACTGTGAAATTCCCCTTGTCACCACACTACGGCGCCTGTTTGGGTCAATATACCTAACTGGCACGTCTTTCAGATTGTGGGAGGAAACCGGAGTGCCCAAAGGAAACCCTCACAGACACAGGGAGAACGTGCAGACTCCACACAGACAGTCACCCAAGCCGGGAATTGAATGCAGTGTTAAACACTGTGCCACTGCGCTACCTATTCTGTAATCAAGCCAGATTATGGGCAAAATTTTCCAGCCTACATATCTCTCCGTGCAAGTATAGAGGGAATTCAAAGCAAATAGTGTGTAAATGTATTCAGCTTTGTTGCATACTTTTTTGACTTATAAACATCTAGACTAAAAATTGTGATAAAGTCACTGCAAGTTTATTAAAAAATTACAGCTGCTTGCTGGAAAACAGCACGATACAAACATTCCCTCGCTGTCGGTTCAATACAAAGTAAGTTCAATACACCTTCTCTGAAGGTTGCCTTTGAACTAGGCAACTCAATTTACTAATTCGAGAGGGCTTTTCTTCCCCATGTCTTAATTCTTTATTTTCTTTCGCTATCCGATTTTCTTTGTATTTTTGCTGTATGCTCTGACATCTTGCTGAAGTAATATTTCCTGGATGCTCTTCATTGTCCAATGACCTGCCCAGAGAGCTGAGCAGGGCCATTTGATCATAAGGTGTTCCTGGTCCATCAAACTGTGCTGCTCACTTCCTTGGCTATCTAGAAAGTCCAAAGAAATCCCTAAAGAAATTGTTAAGTACAGGGCCTGTGTGCTGTAAGGCAGTATTTTCAAAATGCATTCATGGGATGTGGGCGTCGCTGGCTTGGCTAGCATTTATTGCCCATCCCTAAATGAGAAGGTAGTGAGGAGCTGCCTTCTTGAACCACTACAGTTCATGCGGTAGAGATACGCCCACAGTGCTGAACAGTTTGAGACAACTGAGTGGCTTTCTGGCCCACTTCAGAAGGTACTTAAGAGTCAACCGCATTGCTGTGGATCTGGAGTCTTGTGTAGACTGGACCAGGTGAAGATTTCCTTCCCTGAAGAGCATGAGTGAACCAGATGAGTTTTAACCACAATCGACAATGATTTCGTGATGAACGTTGAGTTTTAATTCCAGATATTTATTGAATTCAAATTCCACCATCTGCTGCAGTGGCGTTTGAACATGATTTATGTACAAAATGTTCTTCAATTTTCATTTTAATTAACAGATCACTGAAATATGTTAATGATGAGACATACAATTTCTGCAAACTCTTGGGCAAATTGAACAATATTGGTGATGTGCCACACTCATTCTTACATAGTACAGAAACTCTCGATTTTGCTTGACCAATACAGTATAATGGCCTGGAATTTATCCATGATCACCATCCAGAAGTTGACCCAAAAAGGTACCCCTTCTGCAATGCTAAATTGCATGCAATTCTGCTAATCCCATTAGAAAATGCCCAAAAGTGAAAATGGGTATAAATTGGTGTAAGCCATCAGAAGCCAGGGAAAGTGTAGAACTCGCACTATAGATTCCTTCCACATTTGAAGATTGAAGTTGCAACTCATTAAAGCATTGGTCGTGCACATTCGTCGCATAGGGTGGGATTTTCCGGCTGTACTTACCGCAGGACTGGAAATTCCTGCCCAAGGGCAATGGACAATTACATGGCACATGTTCTGCCTGCTACGATTCCAGTGGTGGGCGGGACAGGAAAATTCCGCCCAGGGAATTGTAGCAAGCAGGTAGTGTGGGGGGGGGGGGAATTGTGGACCATGCAAAGGTCCATTGACCTTGGGTGGGATTTTCCGATTTTGGGGCGATCACAGCCGGAAAATCCCGGCCTTGGGATTAGGAACATGCAACCAGGAAAGCTTTAGAATTTTTCATGTGGCATGGAAACAGTAGAAAAATGAAGCTGATCTCGGTGATAATATATTTCGAAACTCTCAAACAATTGCAACAAAAGAACTTGAGTTTCCTGCTGGACCTCAGAAAATATAGTTGCAGTTGTGAAGGATCTTTTGAGTGTAAATATAGAAAACTCACAGACGAAACTCTTTAACTTGAGGACAGAGCTAATTTTATGGATGGATATATATTCACAGTACAGTAGCTCAGTGATTGGTACTGCTGCCTCACAGTGCCAGGGACTCAGGTTCGATTCCCAGTTTAGGTCACAGCCTGTATGGAGTTTACACATTCTCCTTGTGTCAGCGTGGGTTTCCTCTGGGTGCTCTAGTTTCCTTCCACAGTCCAAAGATGTGTGGGTTAGGTGGATTGGCCATGCTAAATTGCCCCTTGCTATCAGGGAGATTAGCTAGGATAAATGCATGGCGTTATGGGGATAGAGCCTGGGTGGGATTGTGGTTAGTGCAGTCTTGATGGGCTGAGTGGCCTCCTTCTGTAGAATTCTATGATTCAGGTGGTGAGATCAAAAGACAGATGTACAAATTGAAGAGATTTGAGTGGATTCTAGTTCTGAACATAACTCACACCCAAAATTCTGTAATCAAGCCAGATTATGGCCAAAATTTTCCAGCCTATGTGTCTCTCAGTGCAAGTATTGAGGGAATTCAAGGCAAATAACGTATAAATGTATTCTGCTTTGTTGCATACTTTTGACTTATAGGCATATTTACTGACATAATGTGGATATTGATACCCGACTCTTGATCATTCTCTTTGCAATCACTGCATACAACAGCTCAAACAGCATATTCCTAAGAGCATTGTGAGTGTAACCACTGCAACGGTTCAAGGAGGCAGCTTGCCACTACCTTCTCAAGGTTAATTCTATAGAGGCAACAAATGTTGGCCAAGCGATTTCTATTTCACTTTGACGTGTTAAATGGCAGTAATGTTTTGCAGAAGTGCTTGCAGCAAATTGTTTGTCTTTTCCGCACAGGGACATAGTGGAATTACATTGATTTTCTTTACAATATCTCTCGCTTGAGAATTTTACAATATCTCCTGCTTGGGAATGATGTTTTGAGGCAGCATATGTGCCGAAGGCATCTGGATTTGAGTAACGGGATGCAGCTTGTATTCCTCATTTCCAGAGCCGGAAGATGGAGATGAAAGCGGAGTCTCTGGAGACGCTGCAAGAAACATGAACACTTTCAGTGCCATCAAAAACCTTGAAATCTACAGAACAAGAAAACACCCTGCCATCTCAAAACACACCATTGACCATCCTCAAGCAGCTGTGCTTGCAAGACCCAGAATATAGGTCAGGATTTTAAGGCCTCACTTGTCCCGAAACCATAAAATTCCACCCGAGGTGAGTGGGTCTTTCCATAGTCCACCCTTGCCCATTCCAATTCTCGTGGCGGACGGGCTGGAAAAATTCCAACATTAAGTTTAATGTTAGATGGACATGCGGAACAGCCCTGGGTGCACTGAAAATTACACTAACAACCAATTTAAGATAATCAGTCAAGCTCACACTGTAGCTCACTTAATGCCTGTGGAAGCTTCTATTCATATGCAGGGAACTTTCCTCTGCAAACAAAAGGAACATGTCTAGGCATTGCATTTTTTTTTTAATTAAACAAAAGTTTGGTGAGTAGCTCCCTGGTGTATTCACCATGCCAATGCCTTGACCAATCAGAATCAACTGGCCAACCAATCAGCAACTGTTTCACATGCTGTACACAATGTTGCTTCCTTTGAAATTTTGTGTTCTTGCATCTGTCCTGATAAGTGGAAAATGATCAACTTCAACAGCCTCTTTTTTTCCAGCAATACTCATGTTCTGGACTAACAAGTGACTATCAAATAGAAAAAAAAGTGTTCAAGTATCAAAATTCTTCAACCCAGGTAAAAATATTTGCGGTCATTTACTAATAGCAGCCACTGGAACCCGAGAAAATATAAGCAAAATCTACCCCAAATTATTAATTAAATGGAACTGCAACATCATTTAATATAAGCATTAGCGTTCCAGGCAAGAGTTCTGGGCATGTTTAAAATCGGACTTTTAAAAGCAGTTTCCTGGTAAAGTGTGGTTTCAGTCAAACATAGGTAACTTACAGATTTGGCCATGATGAATTGTTGAAGACACACCAGCTGGCATCAGTGCATGGCCACTTAAGGGACTGTGGACTAGACCAGAATGTCCAGAATGCGAGTACTGCGTTAACTCGGTTGGGGGTCCTATGGCAAGATGAAGGATACGGAGCAAAATCTTAGTCAAAGAGAGACGCTAAAGGTTTAGATTACATAATGAGGAGACAAAACAAAAGTCGATTTTTTTAAGAGCTTGCTCCCTATAAAACATGAAAAGGCTCTCAGTGACACAGCCTTTTAAAACCCTCAAACAATTGCAATAAAACTCTAGACATGTTAGTTTCTGCTGAACTTCAGAAAATCTAGTCAGATTTTTGAAGGAGGTTTGTGTGTAAATATAGAAAATTCATAGACGAGGTTCTTTAACTTGGGGACAGAGCCAATTTTGTGGATGGACATGTATTCAGAGGAAGACATCAAAAGACAATTGAAAAAATGTGAGTGTACTGGCCATTTGTTTTACATTAGTATTTGTCCATTATGAATTTAAAAAAAAAGTGAAAAATCTATCCCTGAAACTAGAATCAGTACTTGGGCGCATTCTGAGGAGCACCAGGTTTAAATGACCTGAGCTGCCATGTGCTGCTAAAGTGGGGTTAGTTTCAATAATATGAAGGAAAGAGGCAGCTGCTGCCTCAGTAGGGTACCATGATGTGGACATGCCAGCGTTGGACTGGGGTGGGCACAGTAAGAAGTCTCACAACACCAGGTTATAGTCCAACAGGTTTATTTGGAATCAGGGGCTTTCAAGTGAGTGCCTGATGAAGGAGCAACACTCCGAAAGCTCATGGTTCCAAGTTAACCCATTGGTCTTTAATCTGGTGTTTTGAGACTTCAGTAGGGTAAGCAAGTGTGTGTAACTTAGTCACGCAGATCAAAAATATCTTGGGTTGGATCTCTAATCTGCATTGAGTTAGTTTGATCTCAGCTGTGATCACCGTAGATACATGACAATTGGATTGAGGAGACACAGGGTAGATAAGGAGATTAGGTAGGATCAGTTGATCCTTGGTAATTCTCATTGGAATGAGAGTGTGTGTGGACATCAAGTGACACAATCTTGACTGTAATATCCTCTATAGCTAATTAGATTGTGCAAGATGCGAGGGGACCAAACTGGTGAGGTATTGGGTAGTGGGTGGTGTCACTGGAAACATACCGGTTCATGAGAAGAGGAGAAAAGAATTTTTTTTAAAAAGAGGCAAAGGGAAAAAAAAGAACTGTAAGGGGAAGATCTCCAAAATCCGAAACATACGTGATAAATGACTCTGGAACCACGAAGGAAAATGTGCAACAACTTCAGCCACTGTTTAACATTACTGTTGCTCATATCTTTATTTACATCTAAATGTAACTGCTCATTGCATGACGGAATGAGATTTTGGGAGGGGAGATCTGCCAAGTTTATGCTGCCAGTGAGAAGCCTCAGTCACTGGTATTCACAACAGCAAGCTTTTTAAAACTTCTTTTCATGGGATGTGGGTGTCGCTGGCTGGGCCAGCATTCAAAGCCCATTCCTAAACACCCTGGAATTGGGTGTCTCACTCCGCCATTTCAGAGGGCATTTAAAGAGTCAACCACCTTGTTGTGGGTCTGGAGTCACCCGAAGGTCAGATCAGGTAAGGACGGCAGATTCACTTCCCTAAAAGACATTAGTGAAACTGGGCTGCACATCCAGGATGTCCTGGCGTATGAACTCAGGAAATGTCCAGTAGCCTGTCTAAATTGATGGTCTTTATTTCATTAGTTAAAATGCACATTGCAATTACTCGCCAATAAAAGTCCAATTCAAAGCAAATCAAATTATCTGCCTGACAATTTGGAATTAAACAAGCCCAAACTTAGATCTAGAGTGACTATAGAATGTGTCTTTAAACTACTGCTTTCTGTATCCACCTAGTCAAGAAGGTATGGTAGCAACTTAATGCACTGCAATGATGTTAATCTAATGTGCCCACATTTCTCAGCTCTTTAGCTCTGCTGCAGGTACTTGGATTGGTTTATGTATAGATGGATCTCCTCAATGGACATAATGGACGGAATTCTCCCGTCCTGCCCACCATGAGAATTGTACCATACGGGACAGAACGATACAAAGATCCATTGACCTCGGACAGGACTTCCCAGTCTTGGGGCGAGCATGGCTGGAAAACCCTGCCCAATTTGTTGACAACAAAAAGAGAAAATGATGAAAAATCTCAGCAGCCCTGACAACGCCTGTGGAGGGAGAATAGAGCCAACGTTTAACCTGGACGAGCCTTCGTCAGACCTGCTGAGATTTTCCAATGTTTTCTGTTTGTGTTTCAGATTCCAGCATCCGCAGTATTATGCTTTTAGTACAATCTATTTATAGTGCTTTATTTGTACAAATATTTCTGGGTGATTAGCTTTGTGCCTATCAAGTTTAGAGGTGCCAGAGAAGAGAAACAAAACATGTGTTTTTACTGCTTAGTACCAAAGATCTGCACATCAGGTATGCTACATAAAAGACGCATGGATCAATCTGACAGATGGATCAATTTGACAGATGGTATCAAATCAGATTTGATACCATCTGAGCAGATACATGTTCAGATGGTATCAAACCATAAATAAACCTATTGCATTGAGATAAGGCAATCAGCAGTGGATAGTAAGTGGCCAATTAGTGGCTGAAAAACTACAAAAGGAAACCTCTCTATACTTTTAGGTGTAAAAACATCAGTTGTCATTTTAATTTCCAACATTTATACAAGTAAAATATACACAAAATACTGCGGATGCTGGAACCCGAAACAAAAACAGAAAAATGCTGGAAAATTTCAGCAGGTCTGACAGCATCTGTGGAGGGACAATAGAGCCAATGTTTCGAGTCTGGATAACCCTTCATTAGAGCTTTGATGAAGGGTCATCCAGACGCGAAAGGTTGGTTCTATTCCGTCACCACAGATGTTGTCAGACCTGCTGAGATTTTCCAGCATTTTTCTGTTTTTGTGTTCTATATAACTCAGTCCATTTACCTCCCTAATGCTGGTGTTTCATGGACTTTTTCTGATGAGGTTGTGAATAACATTTTACAGACACCCCTCAGTACTTTTTGAAGGTGGGGTGGGGGTGGGGAACATGTGAAATAAATCAATTTGCCAAACCTCTGACCTTCCATTCACCATTGACCTGTCCCCCATATTACAGCAAGGTATCAGATAGCCTGCTCATCCTTAGGCCAATGACGCTTCTTAAATGGACAATTAACAGCCACAGCTTCAAGTGGTAAGATTTTGCAGACAGGGAGTGCAGACACAAGGTTGTGAATCTACTGCAGATAGAAAATTAAAACAGATGCTTTATTTTGTCTCCCAGTCTGCACAATCTTCAAATTGTACAGCTACTGCATTGGATTTACTCAAAAATAAAAATCAGAACCATCACAGCTAACTTTACCCTTATGATACGGTGTTTGCAGTAAATGTGCTGAGGATTGATGTTCTGGTAAATGCAGCAGATGTTGTTTATTTCACAATATTAATAAGATGACATTTCTGTCTGACTTTAACCTTTATGACAGGAATCCTGCTTCAGTATTCATTTGCTAAGGAAGCAAGATAAACAAATTCTGTCCCAGGATACAACTTAGGGACTGATAATGATGACTCATTCTCAGCAATTTATGCAAAGAAATATTGATGGGACTGCATCACGCTTGTAAAATAATTGTGATTTAACTATATGTGAAAAAATGATTATCTCTGCGGTCTAAGTGTACGAATAAATGAAAATAAGGTCATACGATTTAATTCAGAAAAATGGTTTGTGGTCTCATCCCTTTCTTCAATTTAATCTCTGTTTATTTTTCATTTTGAATTTTGGTACTGTACAGCAATCTCTCCGTACAGGAAAAGATGTACCTTTTTTTCATGGAACCAATTATCCTCCATCGCAGGAATTGTTTTTAATTTTTGCTTTGATATTTTGTTCAATATACTCTGATCAAGTACCGGAAAGAGCTAATAATTGTACTGAGGAATGTATCAATAGTGTCATCTTAAATTTGCTTAAGGGAACTTGAGATACATTTTGCGACATTTTCATATCTTACCCATCTTAAGAAAGATGTCTCAAAGCTGTTCCTGATTAAAATTTCATTTCAGCTATGTCTAACGGATGGTTTTTGATCACAATTTATTCCCATCTTGTGTAACAGGCATTGCAGATATGAAATCACTCAGAAATTATGTGTCACACTATCTACCAAGTATGTGAAGTAGTCCGGGGGGTGGGAGTCAGAGGAAGGGGGGGGATCTGGGACAAGAGCAAAATACAGAGAGAGGAATAAGAAAAATGAGAGAGAAAAATCAAGGGGCAGAATCAAATAGGGTCATAGCGAAAGATAGTGGGAATGGGACAACTGATGTTAAAAGGTGAACCTTAAGGCTTTGTGCCTTAACGCGCAGAGCATTCACAATAATGTGGATGCATGTTATGTTTGGGATTACAGAAACGTGGCTGCAGGATGACTGGGAATGGGAATTGAATATCCAGGGGTATTCAGTATTTAGGAAGGACGGACAGAAAGGGAAAGGTGGTGGAGTTGCTGGTTAAAGAGGACATTAACATAATGGTGAGGAAAGATATTAGCTCCACAATGTGGAATCTGTGTGGTAGAGCTGAGAAACACCAAAGGACAAAAAATGTCACTGGGGGTTGTATACAGACTCCCAAAATATAGTGTTGATGGTGGAAATGGCATTAATTAGGAAATTAGAGACACGTGATAAAGGAACATAAGTAATTATGGGTGATTTTATTCTGCATATGGACTTGGTGAATCAAATTAGTAACAATTTTGTAGGGGAGGAATTCTTGGGGTGATGATGTTCCGGACCAACATGCTGTAGAACCAACTAGAGAACAGACCATCCTGGATTGGGTATTGTTTAGTGAGAAAGGAATAACCTAGTTCTGCGAGACAAAATGGGGATGAGTGACCATAATATATTACAATTTTCCATCAAGATGGAGAATGACCTGTTTGATCCTGAGACAAGGGTCCAGAATCTTAATAAAGGAGATTGCGATTGTATGAGGTGCCATTGGCTATAATAGATTGAGAAATGTTATTTAAAGGGATGAGGGTGGATAGGCAATGGCAAACATTCAAAGAACACATGGGTGAACTGCAATGATTATTATATTCCTGTCCAGTGCAAAAGTAAAACAGGAAAAGTTCTGGTCCAGTTCTGGTCGCCTTACTACTGGAAAGACGTGGAGACCCTGGAGACAGTGCAGAGGAGGTTTACCAGCATGCTGCCTGGTATGGAAGGTCTGGGTTATGAGGAAAGATTGAGCAAATTGGGGCTGTTTTCCCTTGAAAGATGGCGGCTGAGGGGAGATCTAATAGAGGTATGTAAGATTATGAAGGGTATAGATAGAGTAAACAGTGGTAAGCTTTTTCCTAGGTTGGAAACGCACATTACGAGGGGCCACGGGCTTAGGGTGAGGGGGGCGAGGTATAATTTGGATGTTAGACAGAGGTTTTTCACACAGAGGGTAGTGAGGGTATGGAATGCTCTGCCAAGCACGGTGGTGGAGGCAGGCACGCTGGAGTTGTTTAAGAGTTACTTAGACAGGCACATGAGTGGGATGGAGATGAAGGGATATAGGAGACTTTTAAATAAGGTTCAAGGGCCTTGGGACGTCCCTGGGAATGTATAAGGATGTGGATGATACTGATGTTTTTCTCTTTTCATTCACAGGTGTTTCAGTCCGCCTTGTTGTCCAACAAGGGGCATACACGCGATGGGTCATACGAGGGCTGCTCCTGGTTGTTTCGAGAATAGCCTAGTACTTCACGTCGTTAGTGTACACTTAAACTGGACCAGATGCTGGGCAACACAACAGCCCAGTGACTATCACTGTTTGCTGTGCAGATACATGGATTTGGGCCAGTGTCTGTGGGAGTTTGCACATTCTCCCTGTGGTTGCGTGGGTTTTCTCCGGGTGCTCCGGTTTCCTCCCACACCCCAAAGATGTGCTATTAGGCTGATTGGTGTAACAAATTGTCTCTAAATTAGTTTCCCTCAATGTGGAATGCCATAAGCATAGACAAGGGTCATGGGTGGAGGGGGGACTCATAATGTTAAAATGGCGGCGCGGGCTCGTTGGGCCGAAGGGCCTGTTTCCCGGGCTGTTTTGTTCTTTGTTCTTTGGAAAAATGGCCAAACCATGGCTTCCAAGGAAAAATAGAGACAGTATTAGATCCAAGGAAGAGGTATACAAATTGGCAAGAAAAAGCAACAGATCTGAGGATTGGGAGCAGTTTAAAATTCAGAAAAGAGGACCAAGGGATTGACTAAGAAGAGGGAAAAAGAGCATGAGACGAAGGTTGCAGAGAACATAAAAACTGACTGTAAAAATTTTTATAGATATATGAAGAGAAAAAGATTAATGAAGACAAATGTAGGTCCTTTGCAGTCAGAGACAGGGGAACAAAGAAATGGCTGAACAACTAACTATATACTTCTGTTTTGACTCTTGAATTTGCTGCCATAGAAAGGCCAATACATTGTAAGTTTTCAAAAAAAACAGTTGGATATAGCTCAATGGGTGAAGGGTATCAAAAGATATGGGGGAGAAAGTGGAATCAGGCTGTAGAGTTAGATGATCAGCCCTAATCGTAATGAAGAGTGGAACAGGCGCAAAGCACCGAATGGCCTCCTCCTGCTCCTATTTTCAATGTAATTCCAGTCTCCGGTATTATTTAAAAACCAGAATTTTGGATTGCGGAATTGCTCTTAAAAGGGGAGGTGGCTCACACATCCTATCAGCCCAGGCTGGATTTAAAACCAGGCCTCAGAAGTAAAAAGTTTAACTTTGACGCAGCTACTGCAAATATACCTCTTTTTTATCTTATCGCTGTCGATCTTCTAAATTAAAGTTCTGATGCATTAACCCATTTTCACCAGTTTCCTGGTGTCACAAACTGCGGTCACATTTTCATATTAACGTTTAAACTTGAAGAGACTTATCTAATCAGCTACACGGGAATAGAAATCAAACAGACTTTCGTGACCTCAAGTCACAGCAGCAATTAACTGAACCTGCAGTTTAGTCTTGGCAACAGGCTGTAACTAAAAATAAAAAACCTGTTTCTCACCTCCCAGCAACATTTCCTGCAACAGATTATCAATCCTTGCCACTCCAAAGAGTCTGGCAAACTGAATCTGTTCAATCATCTGCCACGTGATACTCTGCAGTGATGGAAGAAGCAGCAGAATGTCACCAAACCGTCCACGTGAGTCATATTGCCGATCATTGATATAATCCTCCAGGTTGACCTGCACTTGGAATCGCATGTTTTTGATCTTTGCCGAATCGCTTACACCCCTGCAATCTACAATGGAAAAGTCACAGTAAATGAACATTTCTGTACAAATCTTTACACGTTCGATTATCATGGCACAGAAGGAGGCCATTTCGTATCTGCACTTCAAACGGGCATCATGACTTAGTGCCATCCCCCATAGATTTTTCCATTCAAGTAATCATCGAATACTCTCTTGCGTGTCTCCATTTGACCTGCTGTGAACACACTTCCAGATTTGTCTGTATAGTGCGCAAGAAACAATACTTTTTACTGTATACTTATACAGGTGACAATAATAAATCAAATCAAATCCAGACCCAACCACTCACTGTGTGATTTTTCTCATTATCTTCACATATCGCTTTATATCTGTGCCCTCTTGTTCTTGATCTTTTTACAAGATGGAACAGTTTCTCCCTACCTGCTCTGTCCAGCCCTCTCATGATTTTGAACACCTCTATCATATCTTCTCTTAGCCTTTCTCTCTCCAAGGAGAACAATCCCAATCTCTCCTATCTATCCTCATAACTGAAGTTTCTCAACCCTGGAACCATTCTTAGGAACCTCTTTTGCACTCTCTCCCATGTGCTCATATCCTTCTTATAGAGTCTGGTGGAAAAGCCAAAGTGTGTAGGGGCTAAAAAATTAGATTTGTTGAAGGTCATAATTAAAGAAATAAAGAAAAAGCCAATTACAAAGGCCAAGTTCAGCTCTGAATCAAACACACTGCTTCTCCTGGCCCAGTGCCCAGTTGCAGTATAAAGTTAATTGCATCTATTACAGTGCCAGGCAGCTGATTTTAGCTGCATATTTTTGCATGAAGAAAATCATTCTGAATATCTGATTTAAATTTGTTAGTGATTTTGTTTTTATTCATTCATTTGTAGTGAATAGATGAAAACTGTGTAAGGGAGCTTTCCATCTATTAACTTAAATGAAGTATAAAATTATGTCAACTGTCATGTCAAAGGTCCCCTTTGCTGTGCAAAAGTTTGCCAATACATGAATAATCCAGTACATTGCTTTTCACTGAAAGTTCAGGGCACAAAAAGATTGATTTCACTGAAATGGTCCAAGTATTTAGTTGACAGGAACTGTGATTGACTGCTTATGGGGGTCTCCATCTCCACAGGGGTGGGGGGCAGTGGAAGGGGAGGGGGGGAGGGTGGAGATGGAAAGTCAATAGGTCAAAAGGTCATTTCATCTAGGCTTAACCTGTTGGATTCCTGAAGATATGTTATGCAAGCAGGAAAATCCCTATTTATCTTCTTAGGTAGAGAAAAATTTGTGGTACAGAGGCATCTGAAAACGGGAAATGGTGAAAATGTACCAATATAGTCAGCACAAGTAGATGTATTGCATGAGTCATCAATAAAATATCACCATCATGGGATTGCTAGCTACAACTGACCATTCAATAATTTACAGAATAACACCAAAATTAGTGGTGTGACTATAGTGGGGTTATGCTGCAACTATGGAACTAGGCAAAGAATGGTTCGGCACAGACAAGAAGGGCCAAAAGGCCTGTTTCTGAGCTGTAATTTTCTATTGTTCTATAAGAAAACACATCCATACCAGCCATGTCCTTGTGGTTGTTCTTCCTCCAGAAGTAAAATCTCTATAGTGCAGAAGTTCTAACCATCGGGCCTGCACCGACAACAATCCCATCCAGGCCCTGTTCCTGCAACCCCACAAATTTACGCCACCAATCCCTCTAACCTATGCATCCCAGGACACTAAGGGGCAATTTAGCACGGCCAATGATCTAATCCCTGCATCTTTGGTCTGTGGGAGGAAACTGGAGCACCCGGAGGAAACCCATGCAGACACGGGGAGACTCCGCACAGACAGTGACCCAAGCCGAGAATCCAACCCAGGTCCCTGGAGCTGTGAGGCAGTGGCATTGTGGGTGACCATCATCAAGTGTAAAAGAGCCATTGTCAAAGGATTGCTAAGTTGTCTCTTAAGATGAACAGGATCTGTCTACTGCCATTTTTCTCCTCATGTTTAATTTGATTGTCTGGAATCTGAGCCTTCACCGTCAATGTCTTAACTTCCAACCTGTCTCAGGCATTGCTGAGCTATGTTGATATCTGAACAAATTCTAATCACAAAGACACTTGCCTGGATCAAAAAATACCACAGCTTTGAGGCAAGCAAATTCATTTTCATCTATCTGGAGGTCAATTAGTGGCTTCACCAGCTCATCCAGAATCCTGTTTGCAACACGCATAATCTCTAACTCTGGGCAATGCCGGGGAATGATGAAATCATTTCCTGTTGAAAAAGGATGGATTTTTGTTAGAGTTGTATCTCCAGTTCAACAAACTCGAGTTCAATATCTCCTTCCATCCCTGAAAATTATTGGAAGCTCAAAATCTACCCTATAGTTCAATGTTGTTTAGGAGAGGTGATGGCCGAGTGGTATTATCGCTAGACTATTAATCCAGAAACTCAACTAATGCTCTGGAGACCTGGGTTCGAATCCCACCAGGGCAGATGGTGGAATTTGAATTCCATAAAAAAGGTCTGGAATTAAGAATCTACTGATGACCATGAAACCATAATGTTTTTCACAGTAACATCATTGTAGTGTTACTGTAAGCCTACTTGTGACTAATAAATCAATTTAGACCATTGTCGACAGTCAGAAAAACCCACCTTTCACTAGTGTCCTTTAGGGAAGGAAATCTGCCGTCTTTGCCTGGTCTGACTTACATGTGACCCCAGCACCACACAATGTGCTTGATTCTCAATTGCCCTGGGGCAACTAGGGATGGGCAACAAATGCTGGCCAACTCTTCGAAGTTGTTAAGTGAAATGGTGGGGGGGGGGGGTGATTTTCAAACACTCCAAGCCTGAGGGACTGGGTATTGGGAAGAGGAATGCACTGAGAACCATCCTTGCCCACGACACCTCTCTCCTGCCATCACTCACCAATGTTCTGGGCCCCTTGTGAATAATGGGGCCTCTGATGGATGGATGCATTACCACCAACAGCCACCATCACCACCGTGGCTCTACTGAGCAATGCATAACTGCCGGTCTCTGATTGGTCAGTAGCTTTGGGGTGTGTGTGGGTGGGTGTGTTGGGCGAGGTTGATGGGGAGAGGTTGGATTTCTGCTCCAAGGTCTTTAGTCCCTGGAAAGTCCTACTGCAGCCCAGTTATGTGCCTGATTGGCACTTAGTTTGAGTGAACCAGCCCAGAAGTAGGCAACGTGGTGATTTCATTGCTTTCCAACTGGCAGGTGAGCACTTGGCATCTACATTACATACACTTACATTTTGAAAATCAAGCATATGGTTTTCATATTTACTCTACTCTCATTAACTGAACAGTTAATATTTTTTGAAAACCCTAATATCCAGGTACAGGTCATCACAAACAAATACACAGATTCTCAGAATGTGGGGGAGGCCTCTGACCAATCATTAAGATTCTCAAAATAGACTTGTGAATTAACAAGATACTGTGATATATGTACACTGGGGGTTTGGGGTGCATACTGCCACTTTAAGAGTGTGGGTCAATGTGACCCCTGAGGTGGGGTTAGCTCCAGCCAGGTGGAACCTGGTTAAGCAGTCGGGGATCTGACTGTGAGACAGTACACACCTGGAATAAAGTTTCTCAGTGTTTAAGTTACAAGGCCTATATTGTGGTTCTCCTTGCACCATACTTCAATAAATGCATACATAAAAACAATGAGGGATCACACAATCTACACCTGTAATGAGCGAATAGCTAAAATTTACAAAGTTGCAGTTGAACTATCTTTAACATTGAATTTTGAAATTAGTGTTATAAAAGGAAAATGGTGAAAACTTCACAAACCATTGAAGTTCAGTGAATAGAACTACATGGGCTGTTTTATTTATCAACCACTGATAGAATCACAGAATACCTACTGTACAGAAGGAGGTCATTCGGCCCATTGAGTCTGTACCGAAAACAAACCCACCCAGGCCCTATTCCGGTAATCCCACACATTTACCCTGCTAAAACCCCTGACATTAGGGTCAATTTAGCATAGCCAATCTACCTAACCCGCACATCTTCAGGACTGTGGGAGGAAATCGGAGCACCCGGAGGAAACCCACGCAGACACGGGGAGAACGTGCAAACTCCACACCGACAGTGACCCGAGGCCGGAATTGAACCTGGGTCCCTGGCGCTGTGAGGCAGCAGTGCCAACCATTGTGCTGCCATGTCGGGCCAAAGTCTTTGGAGTGTGAGGGGATACAAACTACATTTGTATGTTTAAGATGGATGTGTGCTTTTCTCTAATAGAGTATGGTGTGCATTTATTCTTGGGTCCCCTCACATTCCAAAGACATTGATGCTTTACAAATGGCCAAGCAGTGCAATTGCTTTATTAACTCACTTATGAATGGTTGACAGCTCATCACAATGCTTGGAAATGTCACTGCAATTAACGGCAGAACTAAAATCTTGGGAGTAAAGAAATACACGAAAGCAGTAATTTCTAGGATAGGAGATCTCTGACATCCAATTAAACAGATAACCCCAATTATGTGTAATTATGTTGCAACATATGCCAGCTGAAATCCATTGCAACTTGCTGAAAAGTAGCTATTCTGTTAGTCTGATATTTTCTAAATGAGTCTTGTAAACCCAATGGGCGATTCACTGCACACACTGGGATATAACTCCAGTTTTTGCATAATTGGATGAAGTCTAACCATTTGAATCAGTAAAGTTATATACAGCGACAACAGCGATTAAATGTTCCTCAAGCGAAGTCCGCAGGCCACGATGAGGAGCCGGAACTTAAAAAGAAAACATCTTGACCGCCCTCGTTAACAGAAATTCAAAGCATTTTGAAAACTGAAAAGCCACTCACGACATCCAAGAGGGCAATTCTTACCGAGCAAGAGGATGTCCTTGTAGGGAATCGAACGTCTGGCCAGACCCAGCAGCAAGTGCTCCCCTGCATGAGCTCTAAGCAATGCAACCTAGACCGACAATGAGAAGATCACAGGACTATTTCAGCACTTTGAAGCTATTCTGAAATATTGTGACTGATTTGTATCTCAGACTTACTCACCATTATTCCAAATCCTTTGACATCCGCAGCTCATAAAACTGTTAATCGCAGTTTAGAAACATTCAATTGATAGTCTCTTGGGGGAGAGAATTCCTCATTTCTGTTGCCTTTGTTAATGAAACATTTCTCCCTGATTTCAACTTCAGTTAATCTAGCAATATTTTAAGATTATGCCCCTCATTCTGGATTTCACCACCAGAAGAAATTATTCCTTGTATCAGCTCCATTAAATCAGTTTAAACACACCAAACCCCTTAAACATTTAAACTCAATGCAAGCTAGGTTCAGGCAGCCTATCCTCACTATTTACTCTTCGAAGCTCCGATAACAAGTTTGGTGATGCTACACTATGGGGTGGATTTTCCCGTTCTGCCCACTACAGGAATCGTAGCGAGCGAAGGGCAGACCATGGAAAGGTCCGTTGACCCCGGGCGGGATTTTCTGGTTTTGATGCAAGTTTGGGGATGAAAAAAATATCAGCCATGATTGAATTGCAGAGCAGACTCAATGGGCTGAGTGGCCTAATTCTTATGTTCTTATGGTCTAAGTGCAGCCTGAAAGTCCTGCCCTATATCCCCTCCATGATCAATTATACCCTCTTGAAGGTGCAATGCCCAAAACTGAATGGATTTGGATCAAAGAGGAAGCATCACTTTCCCCCTTGATTAAAATGCCAGCGTTTTATCATCCTTCTGGATTGCATGTTGTACTTGTGTTTTAAGGATTAATGTACCCAGATGCCCAAACCCGTTTGATCCAGCATGGTTATTAGTCCCTTGCCCGCGATTATAAACATACTTTAATTTGTTTCTTCGGGATCCGAAGTGGATTGTCCCACATTAATTTGCTTCCTATCTTAATTTCTGCATGTTCGATTGTAACATCCTGCTCCAATCGGAACAGCTTGCTGTGCCTCCTCATACCATCTGTGGGAGCGCATATCGCAAACCTCACACCCTGCCACCAAAATGTTTAAAAGCAATCAGCTTTATCAAACCTAACATTTTATTGTGCTTAGAATCAATACACAGGTAGTTTAAATATTATCAATGCATTGTTCAAAACAGTTCTTGTAGGCTCTTGGTTAACTCTACTTCAGGGGAAGAATTGCCTCCCCCTCTGGGGGGTTATTCTGAGGCAGGTAGGAGGAATGATGGTGGGTTGGGTGGCGGGGGAGGGGTGGGGGGGGGTGGAGGTGCGAGCATGAGATTGCAGGATGGGATTCCCTCTGGCTTCCCACTTCCTACCGGCTGCCTCTCCCTCTGTGATTTGAGGCTGGGGTGGGACAAGGCTTCACTCAGGATGTCCACCCTTGCTCCAATTGAAGCTTTTTTTAAAGTTTATTTATTAGTGTCACAAGTGGGCTTACATTAACACTGCAACAAAGTTACAGTGAAAATCCCCTTGTCGCCACACTTCGGTGCCAGTTCGGGTACACTGAGGGAGAATTTAGCACGGCCAATGCACCCCAACCAGCACGTCTTTCAGGCTGTGGAATGAAACCGGAGCACCTGGAGAAAACCCACACAGACACAGGGAGAATGTGCAAACTCCACACTGACAGTGACCCAAGGCTGGGAATTGAACCCAGGTCCCTGGCACTGTGAGGCTAACCATTGTGCCAACATGTCATCCTGACCAATTAATAGCCATTTCCCACCCAGCCTTGAACTTTAGTCCGGCAGGTGGCTGACAGTTCAGAGGGAATAAACCCAAAAAAGAAGGAAGGTTGACCTTGGATGAGAAAGGAGAAGGGAGGTGTAGGCGCCAACATCAGGAAGTCCTTCTGACTGGAAACATCCTCTACTTAAGGCTGGGTGACCTCTGGACCTTTCTCCCATTGGCCTATCCTCTGAGATCCTGATTTCCCCCCAATACCTTCCCTACCCTCCCTGCTCTGTGACCCCTGACATTTTCCTGGGTCTCTGGCTCCTGGGACTTTGTCTCTGGCAGCTCTGCGCAGTTCCTCTTCCAGCCAGTGCAGCGCTGTTACTGGAGTGACTGGAGAGCTGCTGACTGGCAGTTCTCCAAAGTGGGACATCTCCTAATGGCTATAGGGCAGTAGTACTGCTTTATGCCAATCAACACTCTTTGGAGTGTTAAATGGCAGCAGGGCTTTCGAGTTGGTGGGCTTGTGGGGGACTTGGTTCCCATCATTCCAAAAATTTAGGGCCAGATTTTAAATGAATGGACTGTGCTTTTCAGATATGATAGAACATAGAACAGTACAGCACAGGAACAGGCCCTTCAGCCTACGATGTTGTACTGAACATGACGCCAAATTAAACGAATTCAATTCAATTTTGTTATTTTATAGTGTACAAATACAACAGAAAGAGGCCATTCAGCCCATTGTGGCTGCACTGACTCTCTGACAGAGTATCTTACCCAGGCCCTATGCCCATAACCCTATGCACTCACCCTGCTAATCCCCCTAACCTACACATTTTGGGACACTATGGGGAAATTTAGCCATTGTTTTAAATAGGTGACATGGTGACACACCGGTTAGCACTGCTGCCTCACAGCGCCAGGGACCTGGGTTTGATTCCCTGGAGACAATAAGCTTTAGAGAGTTAAAGCAAGCAGAGAGAAGTGGAAACTTGTTACTACACTTATTGAAGTGAAACATGACTGAGGACCTAGTGCTGCAATCCTCATGGAATTCTGTTGTGCAGAATGAGGCCGTTCAGCCCATCGTGTCTGTGGTAACTCTCCAACAGAGCATCTTACCCAGACCCACCCCAGCCCTACTTCCCTAACGCCACACATTTAACCCTCCTGACCTACACACCTTGGTACACTAACCAAAGACAGGGACAGGATTGTGCAACACCACCCGGGGTAACATAAAAATATATTCTTTTAAACAAGAGTACATTTCTATTTTGTGCGGCTTTCACTGACCTGGTCATCCAGTAGTAGTTCACAGAATGCTGGGATAGCTTTTGCCCATTCTACCAGGACAAGGAGCTGCTGTTTCATGGACTCACTGACGTCGTTGATAGTGGCCACCTTCTTCAACGCAATGTCGGCATGATGAACAGGATTTAAAGCAGACATCTACCAAAGGAGAAAATTCTTCAATCATTACAAGAGGCACTTAAGAGTCTGTGATAATGAGAGTTGACTTCTGCAGTGAGGTACCAAGAATGGAAAGGTCAGTGTCACATCATCAGGGAGAGTTAATTAGGTCAGCTCACTGGAGAATTGTAAGTAGCAAGGTGAGCTTTTTTAATTAAAGATATCAACAAAACTAAATTACATTCAAATGAAACTGTTTACATGGAATAATATTCATGGATATCACAAAGGCCAAATCTATTTCAGTAATGACACAAACCATTATTTATTATTATAATAATTTGTTATTTATTAGTCACAAGTAAGGCTTACATTAACACTGCAGTGAAGTTACTGTGAAAATACCCTCGTCGCCACACTCCGGTGCCTGTTCAGATACGCTGAGGGAGAATTTACATGGCCACTGCACCTAACCAGAACGGCTTTTGGAGTATATGAGGAGACCGGACCACCTGGAGGAAACTCACACAGACACGGAGAGAATGTGCAGACTCCGCACAGATAGTGACCCAAACTGGGAATCAAACGTGGGTCCCTGGAGCTGTGAGGCAGCAGTGCTAACCACTGCGCCACCATGCCACCCCATTAATAATTAGTGCAATAATGCACTCCAGCATGATTAGTGTTTGTGAAGATCTGAGAAGAAATGTATTCGGTGCCCTTTATTCAATTCAATGAGTGTAAGAACTGTTACTGAGCATCTCCAGCAGATGGCGTCACAGTGATCCACTCCAAACAGAGAAGATATGAATAACCCTGAGTAATGAACGATTGTTACAGATAGTTGTCAAGTTGCACACTTTTAATATAGGAATGACTTTCCAATGCTTATGAAACAGATTAGAACAAAAACTGTCTGGAGACAATAAGCTTTAGAAAGTTAAAACAGGCAGGGAGAAGTGGAAAGGCCAATTTGAAATTCAACATGACGAGAACCTAGAGCCGCAATTCTCATGGAAACCCTATAGTGCAGAAATGAGGCCATTCAGCCCATTGTGTCTACATCAACTCTCCAACAGAGCATCATACCCAGGCCCACTCCCAACCTACCCCCACAACCCCATACATTTAATCCCCCTAACCTACACACTTCGGTACACTAAGTGGCAATTTAGGATGGCCAATCCACCAAACCGACACATCTTTGGACTGTGGGAGGAAACCGGAGCACCCAAAGAAAACCTGTGCAGGCACAGGGAGAACATGCAAACACCACACAGACAGACACCCAAGGCCGGAATCAAACCCAGGTCTCTGGCGCTGCGATGCAGCAGTGCTAACCACTGTGCCACTGAGCCACCCATTTTAAAACGGCTAAATTTCCCCATAGTGTCCCAAAATGTGTAGGTTAGGAGGGTTAGCATGGTGAGTGAATGGGGTTATGAGTATAGAGTGTGGGTAAGATGCTCTGTCCGAGAGTCATTACATTCTCAATGGGCTGAATGGGCTTTTCCTGCACTGTAGGATTCTATGATTCTATTAGGTCTGCATCAGTGGAACTCTTCTCAAAACATGATTTACTCCGTGCATTTTGCCTGTTTAACTATTGTATCTTCCATCATAATTCCACTCTATAAAAAACTTCCCATCATTTTCAGCAATCCACCAAGACAGGTGACTCAGTAACTCCATGGCTGTTGCTAGCTTTACACTACTGTAATCACTTGTAAATACAAATGCAACCCAACAGCTAGATACATCATAAATGTTACAGTTAGATGAAGGCGTGACAACATTTTAAGATTCAGATGGGAAAGAAAGACTCACATTTGTACAGCACCTTTCATGATCTCAGGATGCGTCAAAGTGTTTTACAGTCAAAGAGTTGATTTTTCTAGTCTAGGATCAGAAGGTGGCGCAGTGGTTAGCACTGCTGCCTCACAGCTCCAGGGACCCAGGTTCAGTTCCGGCCTTGGGTGACTATCTGCGTGGTCAGTCCAAAGTCCCGCACTCCAAACATGCGCAGGTTAGGTGGATTAGCCAATGCTTAAATTGCCCCTTAATGTCCCAAAATGTGTAGATTAGATGGATTAACCATGGTAAATGTGTGGAGTTATGGGGACAGGATGGGGAGAAGGCCTGGGTAAGATACCCTGCCAAACAGTCAGTGCAGGCTCGATGGGATGAGTTGCCTCTTCTGGAATGTAGAGATTCTACACAGCACCTTCCAAACCCATGAGTACTTCCATCTAGAAGGGCAAGGCCAGCAGTTGCATGGGAACACCACTACCTGCAAGTTCTCCTCCAACAAGCCACTCACAGTCCTGACGTGGAAATATATCACCATTCCTTCGCAGTGGCTGGGTTAAAATCCTGGAAATCACCCCACCCCCCATCCCCAACAGCATTGTGGGTCAACCCCTGTGGACTACAGCGGTTCAAGAAGGCAGCTCACCACCACCTTCTCAAGGGCAATTAGGGATGGACAATAAATGCTGGTCAGCCAGCGATGCTCATGTCCCATGAATGAATAAAAAAAACTGTGAGGACTTAAATCCACAACCATGCACTCAGATAAGGTGATATTTACAAACTCCTTGGGCTCCATTTATACATGATGCAGAGTTGCCAGCGTTGGACTGGGGTAGGCACCGTAAGTAGTCTCAGAACACCAGGTTAAAGTCCAACAGGTTTATTTGGGACATGAGATTTCAAAGTACTCATCTGAAGAAGGGGCAACGCTCGTACTACCAAATAAGCCTGTAGGACTTTAACCTGGTGTTGTGAGACTACTTACTGTCCATTTACACAGTTTATGAAAGCACATAACCTAATTAATTTGGTCAGACACATCATAGTCATACCGTGCAAAATAGGACCCGTGGTCCATCAATTCTGCATGAACCGTAACTACTACTAAAGGCGCACTAATCCCATTCTCCTGGTGTGAAATTAATTATTGAATTCCATTTTTCATTGAGAAATAATTTGCAAAATATTTCATAGCTTTGTGCATCACTCTGTTCAGTTGTTTGGGTAAAGTTACCTGCCTAGCCATTGCTTCCGCTTGGACCAATGTAGCAATCGAGAGAGATCCAATATCTTCATAGCTGTTTCTGCGAATGCTGATTCTGTCTCTTTCGTTCTGTACAGCTTTGCAAAAGAAAAAGTTACATGTTAAATCGCGAGCGTCAATGTTCAAAAATTAGACTGTACATCCCTCCCTGAAACATTTTGCCTTTGGCAAGTTAGTGACAAGTAATAACTTGCATTCTTATAGCACCTTTCACAACCTCAAGAACTCCCAAATTATTTTACACCCATGTAATTGATTTGAATGTAGCCGCTAATGACACCCAATTTCCCCCAATCGGGTTGTAGGACCAGGAAGTTTGCGGTGTGAGGTAACATCTGAGCTCCACAGATTGGGAGGGACAGTGGGAGAGGGGGTATGGTGGGGGAATGGGAGGGGAGGGGCAGAGGACACAGCCTTAAAATAAGTTGGGGGGGGTGCAGTTTAGAACAGAGTTGAGGAGGAACTTCTTCTCTCAGAGGGTGATGAATCTCTGGAATTCTCTGCCCGTTGAATGGTAGAGGCTATCACGCTGAACATGTTTAAGTCACAGGTAGATAGGTTTTTAATAGACAGGGGAATTAAGGTTTATGGGGAGCAGGCGGGAAAGTGGAACTGATCCACTTCAGATTAGCCATGATCTTGTTCAATGGCGGGGCAGGCTCGAAGGGCTAGATGGCCTACTCCTGCTCCTATCTCTTATGTTCACTCACCCCTCCCACCCACCTCTTCTCAAAGCCCGAGTGGACCCAAACCTCAGTCCCAGCCCCTTGTCCCTAAGCTTCAGTTTAATATCTTAATACCAAAAGGCACCTCCGCGATGTAACAACCCTGTTAGCTCCGGGTTCAAATCCCATAATAGCTGCTAAATCTTGCAAGTGGCTAAAAATAGGGCGGGGGGGATGAATTACTGTTACTGTCCCCAGGGTCCCAGAGTCTGGGAAGATCTAACGCAGGCCAGTTAAGAGCCTGATGGGTATTTAATTGTGGGCCGGTGGGCCTTCCCAAGAGAAGCGATCTGGGGCTAATGCCCGGAGGCAACACCCCATTGCCAACATTGAATCTCTCCACTCCCACACGGCCTCAACCTAGTTCCATCAAATGCCAGCGCTGTTTTCTTAAGATAATGTATGGAAAATTGTACAGAGCACAAGTTCACAAGACACTCCTGGTGGACTGAACGCCTCTTGAGAGGACAATTTGCCACTTCAGTATTCTGGGCAATTCTGTACTGCATGTATTCACCAGCAGATGGCAATCTGCTGCTACATTTTGTTCTGTATATTTCTTACGCGCTTCAATTACTGGAAAGAAGAAATGTGAATCGCCTTAAGTATTCTGCAGATTTGGTTTACTTCTTCCCATTTCTTTACTGTTTTAGATTAAAAGAATTTCACAAGGCTCATACACAGAGTGACAGTAGTATTTTACAGAGGGAGAAGACTTCCTGCATGGACTAGTTGTAATAAAAGCATAAATCTGTTCTTTAAAAGCATCTAACAGACGGAATTTCTTTCTCCATTTTTGATGGGGACAAACTACAATGACACGGTTCTAAAATAACAAATGAATCGCTGAAGTTAACTGCAGATTTGTAGAATTTGCATTCTCCAGCATAGTAGCAACTTAGCCTGGACATCAAAAATATTCTCCATAGCTTTTCTAGAATTGTTTATTGCTTCAGGTTCCAGGTTGTATACAATGACTGCCTTCAATTTTACTTTAGTTTAGAAGGTTAGCACAAGAGGAGAGACTGAGTAGACTGGGGCTATACTCATTGGAATTCAGAAGGATGAGGGGGGATCTTATAGAAACATATAAGATTATGAAGGGAATAGATAAGGTAGAAGCAGGGAGGTTGTTTCCACTGGTGGGTGAAACCAGAGCTAGGAGGTATAGCCTCAAAATAAGTGGGAGAAGATTTAGGACTGAGTCGAAGAAGAATCCAGCAAGGGGTTGTGAATCTGTGGAATTCCCTGCCCAGTGAAGCAGTTGAGACATCTCATTGGATGTTTTTAAGGCAAGGATAGATAGATTTTTGAACAGTAAAGGAATTAAGAGTTATGGTGAGTGGGTGGATAAGTGGAGCTGAGTCCACGAAAAGACCAGCCATGATTTTACTGAATGTCAGAGGTTCAAGGAGCCAGATGGCCTACTCCTACTCCTACTTCTTATGTTCTTACACATGTTGGGCAAGTAGAAAGAAAATGTACAAAACAGTTTGGGGGTCGAATTTGGATCTGGTTTATGGGAGATAAATAGGTGCAATGAAGCTGTATCTCTTGGACAAATGTCCTGCCCTTTCCCCTTCAAGATTGTTGTAAATCATCCAGTGTGAAACTGAGTACAGCATTTTTCAGGCATCTGGGGTGACTGCCTACAACAAGCGTTAAGCCCCTTGCAGATACCAATGAAGAGCCTAAGGGCCAGATTCTCCAATATCCATTCCCGCCGCAGTGAGAACGGCGAATTTGATGCTCATTCACCGCCGGAGAATGGCACCGGACAAACCCAGCCACGGGCAAGGTCAGAGGATTTTTTGGCATAAATGCCTGTTTGAAGATCCCGCAAGGAAATTCGGCCGGCACATAGTTATTAAAGATAGAAGATAAAGGTAAGAAGAAAATGAGTGAGAGACAGAAAAGATGATGGTGGCGAACTCCCTCCCAAAGAGAGGTCAGCCATGCTTAATGCGAACTTCACCCTTCAAGTATTAAACCTCTGGAAACTGTTCAGGGATTTACTAGCCAAAAGTTTTCCACAGTGTACCACAAGGTGCGGGAGCAGAATTGAAATTCCTACAGGAGCGTGAGAATGTTTTTGAAAGAGAGCGAGAGAAGGTAAATTTGACTTTATCCAATTTTCCTGTGTTTAGCAAAATCCTAGATGTATAAGTTACAAGTCTTCTTCATCCATTCATTCAACACTTGGTTCTCTGCAACATTGATTTGCTCAGGCAGGTTAATAGATTAACTGACGCATGTTTCACTGTGGTTGTAACGCCAAGCTTTGACAAGATACATGAGCAGCCAAGTGATGGTTAAGCTGTAATGGTCGTGTTTGGAATTCCCAGTAATATTTTATTGTGTCTTTTCAACAAATTAAGATTAACAGTGGTATTTGTAATGTGTTGTAAGATTTGAACAGATGTGAGATTTCAGTGTCAGTGTGCAGGATTAATGGAATCTTCTCTTAACACAACACTAGAAGGTAAGGAATTATTATACCATTAAGCCTTTATGGGTGACAGTGGTAGTAAGAATTATTCTGTATCAGGTCTGATCCTACATGCCAAAGTGTGAACTTTACATTGATCTAACCGGAGAATGCAGCAGAATAGATGTATATCCCTACCTTCTTTTCTCATCCCAGCTCTGAAGCATTTCTTGAGTCTGCAGTACCTGCACTGGTTTCTTTTATCTTTGTCAACCACGCACTGCCTGTTAAACCTGTGGACAGGAAAGATAATATTGATCATTTCACTCGTTGAAATGATTTTTTCATTGTTGTACCTTTCACCTTTCTCCAAAACGTAGCACATGTTTTGATATAGCATTTATTTATTTGTTAGTCACAAATAGGTTTACATTCACACTGCAACGGAGTTACCCTGAAAAGACCCCATCGCCACACTCTGGCACCTGCTCCGGTTCACTGAGGGAGAATTAAGCATGGCCATTGCACCAAACCAGCACACCTTTGGACTTTGGGAGGCAACTGGAGCACCCAGAGAAAACCCATGCAGAAACAGCGAGAATGTGTAAACTCCACACAGTCAGTGACTCAACCCGGGAATCGAACTTGGGTCCCTGGCACTGTGAGGCAGCAATACTAA
Organism: Carcharhinus amblyrhynchos; assembly: GCF_965287045.1. Classification (NCBI taxonomy): domain Eukaryota; kingdom Metazoa; phylum Chordata; class Chondrichthyes; order Carcharhiniformes; family Carcharhinidae; genus Carcharhinus; species Carcharhinus amblyrhynchos. The sequence goes on from NC_137327.1 coordinate 15,421,063, forward strand.
CCACTGTGCTACCTTGCTGCCCCAACTCAGAGTGCAGTATACAAAAAGGATTAAACTCATAGAATCCCGCTTTGCAGACGAGGCCATTCTGCCCATCGAGTCTGCACCGATTCTCTGGCAGAGTATCTTATCCAGGCCCACTACTGTATTCTATTGCCCCACACATTTACCATGGCTAATCCATCTAGCCTAGATACTTTAGGAGTAATATAGCATGGCCAAACCACCTAATCTGCACATGTTTGAAGTGTGGGAGGAAACCCACACTGATACAGGGCGAACGTACAAACTCCACCCTGGCAGTTACCCGAGGGTATAATTGAACCTGAGTCCCTGGCACTGTGAGGCAGCAGTGCTAACCACTGTGTCACAGTGCCGCCAGAATATAATTTCTTGCAGGAAAAGTCACGTTAGTTTTTGAACGCAGTGTGCTTGGGGACATGGCTGGTGAACCTCAGACTTACGACTGGTTGTGTTTTAGAGTCATTCTGAAAAAAATATAATTAAGGTGCACGCTAAACCTTTAAGATCCTGAGGGATATGGACCGAGTGGAGGTGGAGGGGATGTTTCCCCTTGTGGGAGAATCTAGAACTTCTTAAAATAAGGGGTCGTCCTTTTAAGAGAAAGACGAGGAGAATTTTGTTCTCTGAGAGACGTGAGTGTCAGGAACTCTCTTCCACAAAAGGCAGTGGAAGCAGAGTCTTTGAATGTTTTTAAGGCAGAGTGAGATAGATTCTTAATTAACAAGGGGATAAAAGGACATTGGGGGCTAATTATGATCTTATTGAATGATGGAGCAGGCTCGAGGGGTTGAGTGGCCTACTCCTACCCCTAATTTGTATGTTCCTACAGTAGCACACCGGCACTATGCAATGCAGCAGACTGAATGATCACTTCAAAACTCTGCTCTGTGTGACCGAACTGAGGGGCTGGATAGCTCATTATTCCAATGTTCTTCTTCTCACATTAGGATGATGAAGACAACATATCTTCAACATGTCGGGGCGGCATGGTGGTGTAGTGGTTAGCACTGCTGCCTCACAGCGCCAGGCTTAGTCCCGGCCTCGGGTTACCGTCTGTGTGGAGTCTGCACATTCTCCCTGTGTCTACCTGGTTCCCTCAGCTGCTCTGGTGTCCTCCCACAGTCCAAAGATGTGTGAGTTACATCGATTGGCCATGCTAAATCTCTGGTGCGGCCGCACTTGGAGTATTGCATACAGTTCTGGTCGCCGCGTTATTTGAAGGATGTGGGAGCATTGGAAAGGATGCAGAGGAGATTTACCAGGATGTTGCCTGGTATGGTGGGAAGGTCTTATGAGGAAAGGCTGAGGGTCTTGAGGTTGTTTTCGTTAGAGAGAAGAAGGTTAAGAGGTGAGTTAATCGAGGTATATAAGATGATCAGAGGATTAGATAGGGTGGACGGTGAGAGCCTTTTTCCTCGGATGGAGATGGCTAACACGAGGGGACATAGCTTTAAATTGAGGGGTAATAGATATAGGACAGATGTCAGAGGTAGGTTCTTTACTCAGAGAGTAGTAAGAGCGTGGAATGCCCTGCCTACAACAGTAGTGGATTCGCCAACATTAAGGGCATTTGAATAAACCTCGGGTGGGATTTTCTGGTTTTGGGGTGCGAGCGGAAAAAATATTTACTCCTCTAATCCCCCCTGACACTAAGGGGTAATTTAGCACAGCCGATCAACACATCCTTAGATTGTAGGAGGAAACCAGGGCACCCAGAGAAAATCCACACAGACGTGGGGGAATATACAAACTCCACACAGGCGGTGACCCAAGGCCGGAATTGAACCTGGGACCCTGCGAGGCAGCAGTGCTAACCACTGTGCTGCCCCTGTTTATTTGAATTTTCTCAGAGAAGAGAAAACGAGGATTTGACAGTTTTACTGGAGTTAGATCTAAGGTTATGGAACAGTTTAATATCATTTCTTTAAACATTTAAGTAACACCTTTGCTCTTTTTTCCCAGGTAGATTTCTATTTTAACTTAATTCTTTAATGCATGTCAGAATTTTCCTTAATTAATTCCTCGATTGATAGCACATTTGTCAAATTGCACAGCATTCCATCAGCAACATAAATGTCTGTTTGGTGCAACTGATCCATCAAACAGCGGAGGATTACAAGAGAAAGTGGATTTTTGAGTTCTAAGGCCATGCAACCAATAGTTAATTCTTCTCAGACTTTCACTAAATACTTTAGCAAGACAGCTTAGTGACTAATCATTGATAGAATGGTTAGAGAGGAGGGGAAGGAAATATTTTTCACCCAGCAGAATGTGGGGGCCTGGAACCCACTGCCTGAGTCAAAAACCTTCACCTTGTTTAAAAGTTGCCTGGATATGCACCTCAAATGCTGCAGCCTGCAGGGCTATGGACCAAGTGCTGGAAGGTAGGATTACGCTAGCTGGTTCATTTCTTAACTGAAGCAGACACAAGTGGCCGCTTTCTGTGCTGTAAATTTGCCATGATTCTCATCGCTAGATTCCAAAGACACCAGGATGGCACAGTGGGCAGCACTGCTGCCTCATAATACCAGGGACCCGGGTTTGATTCCCAGCTTGGGTCACTGTCTGTGTGGAGTCTCTCCGTGTTAGCATGGGTTTCTTCCAGGTGCTCCGATTTCCTCCCACAATCCAAAGTTGTGTTGGTTAGATGCATTGGCTGTGCTAAATCGCCCTTTAATGTCAGGGGTATTAGGAGGTTTAATATATGGGGATAGAGCCTGGCTGAGATTGTTGTAAAAGTCCTGCTTCTGTACTGTAGGGATTCTACGATATAAGAAAACTTTTCCTTCGTTAAAATGGGTGAAGAGGTTAATGAATCTTGGAAACAATTCACTCGATATAATACCCCAAATGCACCATGTAATGATATTCAAATGCTCTTGATCCAGGAAGGTACAAAGTAACCCAATGTTCAGAGTACCTGTGATTGTGAACAGTGCTATCCCAGACAACAGCAGTGTTCCACCCGCATGGGAACGCTAATGCAGCTGAAATAAATATCTTCCCATTGATTTTCATTGTGACTGCTTTATGAGATCACAGAAAGCTAAATGTTTCCAAAAATACCTTCTCTCTGTCAGAATTAAGGAGAAGCCTGTCTGCAACAAAGGCCTGAGAGCAACACTGAAAGAGAGAACGGCTGCCAGGAAGTTTCGATAAGACCAACCCTCCAGTCCAGGAAAAAGCAGCTGGAGGTGATGGACCACAAGCTTTATTTTTGTTCATTTTTCTTTCTGGGATGGGCAATAAATACTGGATCAGCATTTATTGCCCATCTTGTAGGGCATTTAAGTGTGAACCACATTGCTGTGGCCCTGGAGTTAAATGTAGGCCAGACTAGGTAAGGATAGCAAATTTCCTCCTCTAAAGGACATTAGTGAACCAGAAGAACGTTTCCAACAATTGACAATGGTTTTCATAGTTATCAGTAGATTCTTAATTCCAGATTTTTTAAAAATTCAAATTAAATCATCTGCCATGGCAGGATTTGAATCCACGTCCCCAGAACTTGAGCTGAGTTTCTAGATGAGTGGTCTAGTGATAATACCACAAGGCCATCACAGAACGGTCAAAAATAGGTGAAATACAACTGCTATTTGAATGTTACATATTCACCTCTTTCTGTGACGAACACAGCTCTGTCCAGTTAGAGACAGAGTGAACTGGGTTTGTGCAATGACCTCCCCGCACTGATGTCTGAATGATGCTGATGGCTTTCCATCATGTTGTTAGCTGAGTTGATGCACTAGCACCACTCAAGCAGAGTATTGGAGATGCCTGCACCCCCCACCCCCCAAGGCAGAATCAGCAACCCCCTATGTAGAACACAAAAAGAAGTTGTAAATCGCAATTAATGATAAGCTGACAATTCTTCGAATTAACCTGCAAATCATTTGATAATCAGTGTTAGTTCTTCCAAAAACTGACGGATCATCATGATGGTAGGTGCAGTGTTCAACTAGCCTCCCTCAGTAATGACCCGTCATTCATAGAATCCTACAGTGCAGAAGGAGATCATTCGAACCATGAAGTCTGCACTGACCACAGTCTCACCCAGGCCCTATCCCCATAACCCCATTCATTTGCCTTAGCTGGTCCCTCTGACCATAAGAGGCAATTTAGCATGGCAAGTCATCTAACCCACATATCTTTGGACTGTGGGAGGAAACCGGAGCACCTGGAGGAAACCCGCACCGACGTGGGGAGAACGTACGAACTCCACACAGACAGTGACTCAAGCCAGGAATCAAACTCAGATCACTGGCGCTGTGAGGCATCAATGTTAACCAGTGTGCTACCATGCCACCCATCATTTCATTGAGTCTGAAATTTTGAGTAACCTCTTGTAGGGGCTGTGGTTTATCTATTTCTATTTAGTATACTGAATGTGCCCCTGACTTTCCTGACAGATTTAACTATCAGGTAGTATTGAGATACCTGAGGGAATGTGGATTAACACACATAGCCAAAGGTCGAATTTGTCATTTACCAAGGATTTAGCTGAGGGTCCGTTCGTTGAACTGACTGCTATTTTATTGCAGGCAACATAGAGGAGGCTGCCTTGGAGACCTTTTATCGTCAGTTTTGGAAGTCCCAACTAATTTCAAGCTTAAACCTTATCTTTAGGTTCACAGCATTCTTCAGCCATGACTCTAGACCCAAGGGAGGATGTTTTCAAGATTGGTGGTATAGTGGTTAGCACTGCTGCCTCATAGCACTAGGGACCTAGGTTCGATCCCGGCTTCAGTCACTGCCTGTGCGGAGTTTGCATGTTCTCCCCGTGTCTGCATGGGTTTCCTCCAGGTGCAGTGGTTTCCTCACAATCTTCAAAGATGTGACGGTTAGGTGGATTGGCCATGCTAAATTGCCCTTAGTATCAAGGCGACTAGCCAGGGTAAATACATGGGGTTATTGGAAAGGGTCTGGTTGGGATTGTGGGCTTGATGGGCCAAATGGCCTCCATTTACACTGTGTGATTCTATGAATGATATTACATGTCCTATGAATTACACCAGGAAGTCATTCAGGACCTCAATAATCCAGTAAAGCGTCCAGTGTGGAAGCTTAAGTCCAGTATTTTGATTAACTGCAGCAATTTATTATTCATGTACTTTAACTGTGTTTGTTTTTTTGGTCCCTGCACTGTTTAATTGGTTCTTGCATCATGTGTTTTTTTATATTTATCCATCACAATAACAATCAAAACTTACAGTTCAGTCCGGTCCAGTTAGATTTCGCTACATCACACACACAAACAAAAAACAGTATCTTTTAAAAAATTGTAATATTGTATTTATATATTCAAAACCTATCAGATTATATCAGACATGAGGTACTGATGGAACACCTACAGTATAGAATGAGGCCATTCAGCCCATCAAGTCTGCACTGACAACAATTCCATCTGGGCCCTATCCTCGAAAGTCCACATATTTAACTCGCTAATTGCTCTAACTTACCAACACTAAGGGGCAATTTAGCATGGCCAATGCACCTATCCCACATATCTTTGGATTGTGGGAGGAAACCAGAGCATGCAGAGGAAACCCACACAGACACAGGGGAGAATGTGCAAACTCCACACAGACAGTGACCCAAGCTCGGAATTCAACCCGGGTTCCTGGCGCTATGAGGCTGCAGTGCTAACCACTGCCACGCTCATAAACTGTTTGAAAGTGTGTCCATGAGACAGCAATTATTACATCTCCAAAAATATTTGGTTATAATTTGCTGTGGGCTGCCCAGAGGTTCTGGAAGACACTATTAGGATACCAATGGCTCCAATTCTGAATTATGCATGAATGACTTCCTGGTATAATCGATCCTTGAACTACTCCAAGTGTTTGGCTTTTGAACAAATGCATTCATGTTTCCTCTGTCGCACAGCATCAAATCTAAATATTGTTCCCTGGCAAGTTATTGGATAGAAATTGGATAGTGCATGGTTGATTAGAAATTGATAAACTGAAATGAGAGAAGCAAGTTTGAACTGCAAGTCTCCTCTCAACTGTTCACAATCTCATATTTTATTTGGCAATCGTCCTGAGAGTCATAATCCATAAAACTGCACCTTGGAAAAAATCTGCAATGAGTCAATTTGAGCTTAACTTCCTGGGAACTGATAACGGAGAGGGAATAGGTCAGTGGAAGGTTTAGAGCTCATGCTATCCTTTTCCTGTTATTCTTCCTTTACTAACTCATTCATTCTCCCACTGGCATTCCCTTAAGTTGGGGATTGGAAGTTACATAAGAACATAAGAAATAGGAGCAGGAGTAGGCCATCTCGCCCTTCGAGCCTGCCCCGCCATTCAATAAGATCATGGCTGATCTGAAGTGGATCAGTTCCACTTTCCCGTTTTCTCCCCATAACCCTTAATTCCCTTGTCTATCAGAAACCTATCTACCCGTGACTTAAATATATTCAGTGAGGTAGCCTCCACCACTTCAATGGGCAGAGAATTCCAGAGATTCACCACCCTTTGAGTGAAGAAGTTCCTCCTCAACTCCGATCTAAACTGCACCCCCCGCCTTGGGGGGAGGGAATGTTGGCAAATGTTGCACTGCATTTCAATAAAGGAGGGATAGAGAAAGCAAAGACTGCAGGCCAAATATTACAACCATTCCCAAGAGTTCCCAGTTGCAGATTCCTGTGACCAGATTCCTGAAATCAGATTCCTGCAACCTGACTATTGCTTCCATGATACCTGCCAGCCAGGTAGAGAGTCCTTGATTTGATTTGATTTCTAATTGTAACATATATTGGGATACAGTGAAAAATATTGTTTCTTGTGTGCGATACAAACAAATCATGCCACTCATAGAGTAGAGAGAAGGAAAGTAGAGGGAATCCGAGATGTTTTATTCAAATGAGGCCCTGCCATTAGTAAGGCCTATACAACCAGAACATATTCATGTGTGCAAACCCCTTCCCACCCTGGTAAAATTTGAGCCTAGTGTGCGTGCATGATGCTAATGCCCCAGATTAGGTCCACTGCTGGTTTTCTTTTGGTAGAGGTCTACAAAATTATGAGAGGCGTAGATAGAGTGGATGATCAGGAGCTTTTCTTCAGGGTGGAAGGATTGACTGCAAGAGGGCGCAGGTTCAAGGTGAGAGGTGGTAAGTTTAAGGGAAACGTGCAGGAGAAGGTTTTCACACAGAGGATGGCACCTGGAACGTGCTGCCATTGGAGGTGGTGGAAACAGGCACTTAGCAACATTCAAGGTGCATCTTGATGGACACTTGAACGGGAGATGAACAGAGGGATAGAAACTGTGTAGTGGCACTGGCTTGGTGGGCCAAAGGGCCTGTTCCTGGGCTATATAGTTCTTTGTTCTTTTCTCATGAGAACAAAACAATTTTGGAGCTTGAGTGACAGTCTTTAGATCCAACTACTGAGCCACATTTTATTTAATCTCAAAATATCCTATGTATTTTTCAGCATGTTGCTCAACCCCTGCTCAAAAGAAAACAAGTTTGGTTCTTGGAGTCTTGCAGGAAATAAGTAATCTGTAATAATCATCACAAACATTGCCAAACACGATAATCTATGAGCTTTCCGCTGTTCATATGTTCCACTCTTATTAATCCTGAGTGGCATTTTCACAATTGATGTACTACCAGATCCTAACGTAACCAAAGTAAGTCTCTCTCTCGGGGGTCTTCATGACATTCAGTAACAGACTTGTGTTTGCTATGCGTTTTAATGAAAATGAAAGCTGCCAAATGAAACACGGATTGTACTTTCTGGGAAAAGCTGCAAAAACAAGAAGTGACCTGTTTTGAAAATACTGCAAAAGATGTGACTGAACCATCTGCATAAACCATTATTTCACCACAGAGAAAATGGTAAAGAAATGGAAAGGCAATTCGGTTGATTAAGTGGATTCCACCAGATTTCTAAGTTAGTCAGATGACTATTTCTCCAGCACTTTAACCATCCTGTTTATTATATATTCAGCACAACCAGTTTAGTATTTATCCAGTACCACAATCCTGGAACCATCCAGTACTCCAATCACCAGACCTAGCGTCTAATGGCATTTAGAACTTCTCATTTCTCATTCCCTGCATTATTTCGCCTGATACACTGCTCCAAATATTTAGCACCCTTTGGTGTGAGATTTCTTTTTAAAAGTCCTGTTTTAAATTCATTTAACTTCACATCCTCTGCCTTATTGATCTTGAGGTAATATTCAGAGTTCGCTCAGATTGAAATATTATGCGGAATTTATCTTATCTATGCAACATAATCCTTCATATATCTTCGTAAGTGTCTGCTCAACAGTCTGTCTGAGCTAGAGTTATAGAGTCATAAAGGTTCATGACATGGAAATAGGCCCTTAGTCTCAACTTGTCCATGCCACCCTTTTTTTTAACTACTAAGCTAGTCCCAATTGCCCATGTTTGGCCTGCATCCCTCTATACCCACCTTACCCATCTAACCGTTTAATGGCTTTTTAAAAGACAAAGGCTCTACTACTACCTCTGACAGCTTGTTCCAGATACTCACCACACTCTCTGTGGAAAAACTGCCCCTCTGAACCCTGTTCTACCTCTCCCCTTTCATCTTAACCTATGCCCTCTAGTTTTAGACTCCCCTGCCTTTGGAAAAAGATGTTGACTATCTAGCTGATCTATGCTCCTCATTACTTTATAGACCTCTGTACGATCGATCGCCCCTAAGTCTCCTATGTTCCAGGGAAAAAAGTCCCATCCATCCAGCCTCTCCTTATAACTCAAACCATCAAGTCCCAGTAGCAGCCTAGTAAATCTTTCTGCACTTTTTCTAGTTTGATAATATCCTTTCCATAATAGCTGTTATAGCACCACCCCGACAGCTGTTAAGTTTAAGTATTGTTCACCTTAATCATGGCTCCCGTCACTTGACTTCCAAATATTTGACCTTTACCTGCATGAGTAGACATGATTTTTCCGAACACTTCTCCTGAAGAAACCTTTGCATCCATCGCAGCTGGAAGCACCATAGTGTTTCCCTGTTGCACGATCGCCACAGATTGAGCACATGGGACTGATACCGTTGTTCATCAACATATTAATATTACCAGCTTCTGATGGAATGTTCTCTATGAAGCAAAAAAAATAAGCACAGTGCAGACATTAGATTTTCAAAACCAAAGCGTTCAGTTTACAACGTGGAGGCCCCGACTCTCTGAAAGAGCATCACACCCAAGCCCACACCTGCCCCCCCTACCCTATCCCTGTAATCCCCCACATTTACCATGGCTAACCCACCTCACCTACACATCCTGACACACTAAGGGACAATTTACCATGACAAATGCACCTAACCTGCATATCTTTAGAGTGTGAGATGAAATCCGAGCACCCAAAGGAGTCTCGAGCAGATATGGAGAGAACATGCAAACTTCACACAGTCACCCAAGGCCAGAGTTGAACCCAGGTTCCTGGCACTGTGAGGTAGCAGTGCTAACCACTTTGCGTGTTTATGACCAGAACACAAGACCTCCTGCAGCTGCACCTTAAATTTTCTGCATCAATCTAGAACATTTGGCACAGAGATTGAACTTTCTGAGACTGTGCCAGAACAAGGAAATTCACCCACAGACAGTATATGTTTTAATGGAGAGAATAAGGTTACATGCTTGATTTTTTTGATTTCGGACAGACTCCCGCTCTCAGAAAACTGCATGCTCGTATAAAATGGCTGTATCTATTTGAAGGCAGAAGTAGAGAGGACTTGTTTTCACACAGCAACTTTTGCGACCACAGGATGCTCTCAAATATAGAGGCAATACTTTTGAAGTTGAGTTGCTGTTGTATGAATTGTGGCTGCCAATCTAGCAAGCAGTAATGAGGGGTGGGATTCTCTGATCTAGTTCATTCCCCATCACTGCCAGCCAGAAAGAGGAATTTTGACACTCATCCAAAACTCACTGCAGCTGCACCGGAGAATCTCAGCCAAGGGCCAGATCAAAGGTTTCCTGTGCCATTAATTATCAAGTTTTTTTTATTCATTTGCTGGCCAGCATGTATTGCCCATCCCTGGTTACCCAAGGGCAGTTGAGAGTCGAGTACGATGCTGTGGCTCTGGAGTCACATATAGGCCAGACCAGGTAAGGATGGCAGATTTCCTTCTCTAAAGGACATTAGTGAACCAGTTGAGTTTTTCTGGCAATCATGGTCATCAGTAGATTCTTAATTCCAGATTTTTTTATTGTATTCAAATTCCACCATCTATCACAGTGGGATTCGAACCTAGATTCCCCACAACATTAGCTGAGTTTCTGGATTAATAGTCTAGCGATAATACCACTTGGCCATCGCCTCTCCAAGTAATCTGTTTGATGATGGAATTAATGTTGAGCAGGACAATGGGGGAAAAATCCCAACTTCTCTGAAATATAATGCTATGAAATCTTTTATGTTCCTGAAAAGGCCCAGATCTAATACCTCATTTGAAGGGCAACACCTTCAGCAGTCTAACATGTTGCACACGTTGAGTACTTGTGAATCCTCCAGTTACATATCAAGAGCTGCACAGTTAACAGTGCCAATACATTCTCACATAAATTGCCTAAATAATTCAAATAATCACTTAACATTTGAAATACTGTATTTATTACATTTGTATAACTCTTTCTTCTTCATATTTATTTTCATACAATAGCATGTTTCTCCTAATCTCTGTTCTTTTCACAATTATAGAATCAAAGAATTCTACAGTGCAGAAGGAAGCCCATCGAGCCTGCGCTGACAACAATCCCACTCAGGTCCTAACCCTGTAACCCCACACATTTACCCTGTTAATCCTAAGGGGCAATTTAACGTGGACAATCAACCTAACCTGCACACCTTTGGAGTGTGGGAGGAAACCAGAGCACTCAGAGGAAGCCCATGCAGACACAGGGAGAGTGTGCAAACTCCACACACTGGAGGTCAAAATTGAATCCAGATCCCTGGTGCTGTGAGGCACCATGCTGCCCGCCCCCCCCCCAACCCAACACTGTGCCACTGTGCTGCCTCCTATCTATCGTTCTTCACTGGTGTTAATTCTTTTAATTTCAGAAACTTTATATTAAGATCCACTTGGTCAGGAAACTGGTTGTGTGAAGAGCGTTCTACCAAGATGAAACCTGGTTTAGTTCTCCTGGGACATGTGGTAAAAGTTATTTTTGGGCCTATTGAAATGTAGCACTTGTACCTGCAATAGGTTTTGACAGTGTTCTGTGATGTGAAACTGAAAACTGTGTGAGGTTTCGCAACTAATCATTTAAATTATTATTTGGCATGAAAGGAGGGTTTGTATAACTTGCACTATATGTGCTGAATAAACAGGGACATATCCAGGCAGCGTATTTGAAAGCCTTCCGACTTTTTTAAAACGTTAAACCCGACTAAACTCAGTAATTGACTTCCACAGCTAAAAGTTATTGTTAAGCACCAGAGAGATTTAGCAGACCGAAGTTCAGGTTAAAGAACACAGTAATTCTGCTTATTGGGCACATGGAGTATTGATGCGTAAAGTGCTTTCAATGAGCAATGTTCCATTGGATGGACACGCAAAGAACCACTGGAGAAGTGATGTCAAAGATGAGGTTAATGGTGTACACAAACTCCTCTCATATTACACTTGGTAAAGACTGATTAGTCTTGCGCTTGTTCCCTCAAAAATACCAAGATAAACAACAGAAGATTAAATAACTAAAATATCTGAAGGTCAGAAACGTTACCATGGTTTACAGTACTCCATTTGAATTGTCATTTAACTTGGAATCACGTGACAAATATCTTTCCAATAAGAAACCAATAGTTTATTGAAAATTAACTGACTCAAAAAAATTAGGTCAAGTTTATTAGTGTCACAAGTAGGCTTACATCAACACTACAATGAAGTTACTGTGAAAATCCCCCGAGTCGCCACACTCCAGCGCTTGTTTGGGTAGACTGAGGGAGAACCTAGCATGGCCAATGTACCTAACCAGCACGTCTTTCAGACTGTGGGAGAAAACCGGAGCACCCAGAGAAAGCCCCATGCAAACAACGTGCAGAATCCCTACAGACAGTGACCAAAACCTGGAATTGAACTCGGGTCCCTGGTGTTTTGAGGCAGTAGTATTAACCATTGTGCCACCCAAGCCGCTGCTGGGAATTTCCCTCAGTATGGCTAAAGGGAAAATGCAAACCTAACAACGATGCGATAGAAAAATCTGTCTGGTTGAAAAAAATGCACCGGATTTACTCTTGTTAGTTTTTAAGCAGAAATGTGATTCTGCACGTGATCTCACTCCTCAGCCAGACATAAATAGACAGATTTTTGATCAGTAAAGGAATCAATGCGTATGGGGATAAGGTGGGAAAGTAGAGTTGAGGATTGTTACATCAGATTCATCATAACCTCATTGAATGGCAGAGCTGACTCAATGGACCAAATGGCCTACTTCTGCTCTTAAGCCTTCCGGTTTTGTGAATCTTCCTGCTATCAATGGCTACCTTTTATTGGCAGGAGTGTGCAAATATATTTTCACTTTGGTTTTGATTTGAAAGGAACACATTCTCTGTAGTTGATTTTAATTACATTTTCTTATCAATTATTCATTATTATTCATTGTCTGTGTACATATTCTATGAACAGTTCTGAAATTGCTAAGATTTATATAGAACGTACTGCACAGAAGATTGCTATCTAGTCTGGCAGGTCTATATCCAGCAATAAGGTTGTTTATGTTTATGTTTACGTGAGCCTCCTCCTACCCCTCCTCACATATCAAACCCTGTTAGCACAATGGTCAATGAATTTGAAGGAGACCTCAGGATCATGGTGGACAAGCTGGATTTACATGTCAGATGCTGATAGTGGTAGATGGGAAACTTCCTTCCCTGGCACACCTGCCATAGCAAACCATGTCTCAAAAGGTGTAACTTTCATTCTGGGTGGACAAGTGGGTGCTGGAGTCAATTGGAAACAATTTAGAGGCAGTTATAAGGACAGCTGGGTGTTGAGGCTGGTTAGAAGGCTCTTCTCGGATCCCTGGAACTTCAACATCCCTCACATCCCATCATTCACCATGCCCTATCCATACCAACACATGCCAGCCATAACCCCCAACCACCCCCAAGGCCCATCCATTCCAACCCATGCCCCTCTATTCATCTCAATGGCCCCTCATATCCTCCATGTGGACGCAAAGCTCTTCCATGTCCATTCACCCAGTGGACAGAATTAATCCTGTAGTAACAATGGCATGTGTGGGAAAGCTTAAAATTACAGTCATTCACAATTTTTAGTAATTTATAGTAGCACTGCTGTTACTATAACCTTATAAAAGTGTCAATCAACTAAATTTTTAAAGTATCAATAGCAGGACTACAAGCACTTGACACCTCTTTATCTTGTGTAAATCAACATTGAGCCATGTGCAAAGCAGATCTAATAGAAAAAGCTGTCAATTAAGCCATGTTTTCCCTTGTGTCCATCTGTTTCAATAGACTAATAGGGACCTAGGCTCTTAACCAAGCAAGCACTTCGATCTGGGTGGAGGGTCATGTGTTGGCATGGAGGATATGAGGATCCATTGGGGAAGGTAGGTGGGTGGTGGCATGACTTGATATGGAGGTGATACAGGGAGCAGGTGAGCCTGTGAGCTGGTGTAAGGGGTGAGCACTAAATGGCCTAAAATATAAGCAAACAACTGGGATGAAGTTCCAGAGAACTGGAGTGGGCCTTTTAAACAGCCCACCTCAGCACTCGGTCACTCTGATCTGCTTCTGGAGGCAGTGGGCCTGACTCCATCCCATACCAACCACACTGCCCACACCTCACCACCCCCATTCAGAATGAAAACTGGTTTTGATGGCGCACTTTCCATCAAAGTGCGTTTAACAAGTGCCTCCAAGCTACCCAACTTGAAGATGAAAATCTGCCTCAGGGTCTCTGATGGTGCAGCGCGTCCTCATGAATTAATGGAGTATCTACATGGATCATTTGTTTGAGTCTTGAGCTTGAACTCACAAACTTTTCATTCAGAAGCTTTGATATTTTTCAAGATTTCTTTCTCCTAAATGTTATTTTCAAACACAAATCCACAGTGATTTACTTCTAATCCAAACTAAGATTATCGTTCTACTAATAAAACTTTACTATTGCTTGCCAAAGAACTTAAGGAGGTATATAAAATCATGATAGATAGGAAGAACATTATACATCGGGACTCTACCACCCCACCCACCACAGGAATTGGAGCGGGCGAGGGCCAGATAATGTGATATCGGGTCAAGCGAAGGCATAAAACCCCACCCACAGTCTTTTTCCTAGAGAAGGGGAATTGAAAACTAGAGGGCATGGGTTTAAGGTGAGAGAGGAAAGATTTTAAAAAGGAACCTGAGGGGGCAACTTCTTCACACAGAGGGTGGTGTGTATATGGAATGACTTGCCAGAGGCAGGTTCAATCGCAACATTTAAAAAGCATTTGGATAAATACATGAATGGGAGAAGAGTTAGAGGGATATGGGCCAAACGCAGGCAATTGAGACTAGCTGCGGGGGGCATAATGGTTGGCATGGACCAGTTGGGCCAAAGGACCTGTTTCCGAGCTACATTGCTCTGACTCTATGGGCAGAATTTTACAGCTGCGCTCATGCCAAAACCATATAATCCCTTCTGAGGTCAATGGACCTTTCCATGGACCTCACCCACTCCAATTCCTGGAAAAGTTTTGCCGCAATGGTAAAATCCACCCCGATGATTGATTCAATGACTCCAGCAAATTTCCTGTTTTTGTTTGATGAGATAATGCAAGTTTTGTTTGATCCATGCAAACTTAAGATACTGCAAAGCCACAAACGCTATTAATTTGGCATTTCATTCAATCTATCCTCATTCTACCTAACAAGACAGACACACAAACATGTATGTGAGTAGCCCAGCTTAATCCTGATAAGCATTTAACCAGTTTGCCAAGAACAGTTACATTTGGATCAGCAGTTCTGTACATTGCAAACACAACAAAGTGATTTCTACCACAGCTCATAAAACCATTCAATTCAGCTTAGATGAAAAAAAAACAAAACATGCCATGAAACATGCAACCAACGCCCAAGATGATTAGATTATCAAGGTGCCTTGGCTCCCACAGTTTAGATTTCAACATAGAAAATTGGACACTGAAAATTAATCATTTATGCTTGGATCAGAACATTGTTGTTAATTGTTTTGGGCGGATCAATAGTTTTATGTTGTTGGAGTGAGCAAGAAATGATTTGGTCGATTAATGTTCAATGAGATATGTCTTTATTTTGAGCCAAGTGTCTCATAACTGGCAACGCAAGCTTGGAGCAGAGAAACATGAAAATACGATTTTAACTTGTCACTGAATTTTCCATCTGACGTGTTGTCATTCTTTTGGGATATATCTTAAAGACCACCTGCTTTACGAATTACATACCAGTAATAGTAGATGAACAAGGGGCTAAGCAGAGTGAGGTACTTAAATGTCATCAATATCAACAGAGAAAACTATTGGAGAAACTTAAACTGAACTCACAGTTGACAAATCCCAAGAACCCTGATAGTCTATATCACAGTGATCTGCAATAAGTAGCTACTGGGTTTATGATTTTTCAACATTTTCTGGATTCTAGAACAGCTCCAGTTGTTGGTGAGTGTGGAAGTGCTATTCAAGAAAGGAAGGAGAGAGAAAACAGGTAACTACAGAACAATTAGCCTAATAGTCTAGGCCTTTTCCCCATAACCCCTGATCCCCTTGTTAATATTATTCCTTTATGTAAACTCAAGATCAGCTTTCCATTTGCCAAAACTTTCTAGTCAATGCTTTGTAGTAAGCTTCTCATCAGTTAGAATTCAGTAATTCACCAAGTGTACATTCATGTGGGTGTATTATTTTGCATGGATGTAATCTCACCCTCATTATACTGACTATTGAAATTCTTCCATCATTTTGCCAGCTCCCCTAATCCCTTCACATTTAATGAAGGTAATTTCATGTAGCTTTTTTTCTCATTTTTGAACATCCGCTGGAGGAGGAATGATTTGTCCCTTCCCTCGACCTCACCTCTTACATTTCATCCTCCTTTCTAGAAAAGACATTCTTAGTGGAGCTTTGGTGCAATGTAAATGTGAAATTCACTAAATTCAATAGCTCAAGACAAATTGTATAGTCTACTGTTGCAAATGATTTGATGAAATTTGATACAAGGATTTTAAAAAATATTTTTACGAATATTTTATGGTATTGAAGATAAGTATACCTATGATATAAATGTGAGCTATATACTAGCAAGGCATCATTACTGGAGTACCAGAGCTATTGCTGTTTATAGAACATAAGACATTGGAACAAAAGTAGATCATTAGGCCCTTTGAGTCTGTTCCACCATTCAATGAGATCATTGCTGATCTGATCTAATTCTCAACTCCACTTTCCCGCCTTATCCCCATAACCCTTTATTCCCTTACTGATAAAAAACGAACATATTTAACGACCCAATCTCTGCGGCCCTCTGTAGTAAAAAAAGTTCCATAGATTCATCAACCTTTGAGAGAAGAAATTCCTCCTCATCTCTCTTACATGATTGACCCCTTCCTCTGAGATTATGCCCTCTGGTCCTAGACTCTCCCTTAAGGGGAAACAACCTCTCAGAATCAAACCTGTCAAGCCCCCTGAGAACCCTATATGTCTCAATAAGGTTGCATCTCATTCCTCTAATCTCCAATGCGTACAGGTCCAATCTACTCAACATCTCCTCATAAGAAAATCCGTCCATACCCCGGATGAGCCTCGTGAACCTTATGTGGACTGCCTCTAATGCCAGCATAACTTTCCTTAGATAAGGGGACCAAAACGTTTGGGCCAACATTCTATTTGTTTTCCCTATTACCTGCTGAATTTGCATGCTAGCTTTTTGTGATTTATGCACAAAGACCCCCAAATCCCTCCATGCTGCAGCTTTCTACTCTCTTTCTCCATTTAAATAACACTCAGCTCCCTTATTCTTCCTACAAAAGTGCACAACTTCACATTATTTTCCATCATATTCCGCCTGCCAGGTTTTTGCTCACTCACTTAACCTGTCCATAATTCCTCTGTAGACTCTTTGGCCGATATTTTACGACCTCGCTCGCTCGAAGCTCGTACGATCCCACCCGAGGCCAGTGGAGAATTCCGTTTTCAAATTTCAGTAAAATTCCAGCTTTTGTATCATCCCCGCCACTTGCTTTCCTGTCAACTTTGATGTCACCTTAAACCTGGCAGTAGAACAGCTTACGAGTTTTCAAATGATTTGAAACTGGGGACGGAAACAAATTTACGCTTGTGGATGATTCCAAGCGCAGGGATTTTTAACTTGAGGGAAGTTGATGGATGCGTGAGTTCTAAATTTACTTATTTATTCTTTCTTGGAATATGGGCATTACTGACAAGGTCCGCCCAGATTTATTAACTATCCCTAACTGCCTTTGAAGCAGTTTTCAAGTCCAGCTCATTAATGGACTTTAAATTCCACCAGCTGCCATAGTGGGATTTGAATCTTTGGCCCCAGAGCAGTTGCCTGAGGCTCTGGATTGTTAGTCCAGTGTTATTACAGCTACACCATCATCTCCTCACATAATCTCTGCCTTTTGCAAACATAGAAACCTAGAAAATAGAAGCAGGAATAGGTTGCTTGGCCCCTAGACCTGCTCATTATGATCATGGCTGATCACCAAATTCAATATCCTGATCCTGCCTTCCCCCCATATCCCTTGATCACTTTAGCCCCTGAAGCTATACCTAATTTATTTTTGAAACCACACACTGTTTTGGCCTCAACTACTTTCTGTGTTATAGAATCACAGAATCCCTACAACGCAGAAGGAGGCCATTCGGCCCAGCAAGACTGCACCAACCACAATCCCATCCAGGCCCTATTCCTGTAACCTCACCCTGCTAATGTTCATCCCCTGACGCTAGGGTCGATTTAGCACGGCCATTCAACCTGTTGGAGTGAATTCTGACACATTCACCACCCTCTGGGTGAAGAAATTATCTGGAAACAGGACTAGATTTAGAAAGCCTTTCTCTATGCTAATTGCATGACGGAGATAACCTTTCCCTTGAGAATTTTTGGGTCAGGCAATTAATAAATCCTTTGAACGATCGACATTCCGATCTCCTATTCTTTATTCCTGCCCTTCAATGATCTCTAAAACCCCTCTTTCTGCTCTGTGCTGTTGTAATGAGACATTAAGTAACTAAATAGGAAACAACAGGCCTTGGGAATAACTGCAGGCCTGAGTGTATTTGTCGGAACATTATTGAGCAATAGATAAATGACGTAACAAGTGGGATGCCTATAGAAGGCACATGATTGTGTCTGAAAGTGAAGTGTCTTGTTGATAAAACTGCCACGTATTTGTTTTCTGATGAAAGGTCAGAGACCTGAAACCTAACTCTATTCCATGTTCCACGTATGCAGCCAAACTTGTTGACTATTTCCAGCCCTTTCTGTTTTGATTTCAGGTTTCCAGCGTTCTCAGTATTTTGCTTTTGTGTAACTGCATACTTGTATTTAAATACGTCTTTTTCTAAACTCATTCACAGGCTGCAAAGCCAATATTTACTACCCATTGCTCATTGTCCTTGAGAACATGCTGGCTTCTTACTGTTTCCTGTTAATGGAGACACGGCTTCAATAGGGCCTTTAAGTTTGCTATGGCAACCCGTCTATGTCTGATAGACAACCGGTTTCACAATTATCTTCCTCACTCACTTCCTCTATACCAGATTTTACTGTTTCATTGTTGATCAAAACAAGATGAAACTTGCTTTCTGTCCGGGTTTCTCATTCTTCTTTCTGATGCTTGGAAAACTGAACCCTACTCTCACTATTTCATCCAATTATTTGTTGACTCTCTTATTTTCCAATTATTTCCCAAGCTTATTAATCATTTTTTTCAGCTTTTGACAGCTCAGTTGGCTTTGCATCAGAGTCACCTCCTGAATCTGGGTGCAAACTTAACAATTTCACATGGGCATTCAGTTCATTTTGGAATTTTTCTTCCGTGCTGCTGCGCTGACTGCTCCTTAGACTCTTCCGGATTACTCATTGGATCATAGAAACCCCACAGTGCAGAAGGAGGCCATTCAGCCCATTGAATCTGCACTGACAACAATTCCACCCAAGTCTTATCCCCATGATCCCTCATATTTACCCTTCTAATACCTCTAACCTACGCATCCCAGGACACTAAGGGGCAATTAAGCATGGCCAATGTACCTAACCTGAACATCTTTAGACTATGGGAAGAAACCAGAGCATCTGGAGGGAACCTACGCAGGCACGGGGAGAATGTGCAGACTCCACCCAGACAGTGACCCAAGCTGGGAAGTGAACCCAGGTCCCTGGAGCTGTGAAGCAGCAGTGCTAACCACTGTGCCACCCCGAATAGATCCTCTACTTACTTCTTAAAATTTTCATTATCTGCTTTTAAAGCTTAAATTTACCCTTCTGTGCTGCACATCTCTGCCAGGATATTCCATTCCCGTTCTTCTCGCAGTTTGGTGATGGGAGTAGAAAATCTTGCGAGAGGCCCAGATCACATTTTATGTCAGCAGCAGGCCGCAATCACCCACCCCGCCAGTGATGTAATGGGAATCCCAACATTAAACATCAGCAGCATCATTATAATAAATTTGAATTTCATTATCAGGTCTCTACACCTGATTATCCCAAGTTGGTTAGACTGGGAGGACTGATGCAGTCATCAAGTTAGTAGATGTGTGGTTACAGTCATCAAGGCACCCGTGTGAAGCAAAAAGCAGCCAAAAGCTTTCCAAATGCCTTCACTGCCTCCTTACTCCAAAAGGAATTATCCCTAACCATTCTCAATCTTAACCCTCCTTTTACAGATCTACTAAGGCAATGGTAGACAAAGGATGAGGAAGATACGATACTGTGGAGGAGTGGCAGAAATTATTTCTAATGCACTATGAAAATAATAATGAGGACAGGGCTAAACCGAAGTCCCAAATTTCAAGATCCCAATCGTTGCTCCTCTGCCCCAACCTTTGACCTTTCACCCCCTATGTCACCTGTCTTCGGACTGCAACACACTATTTCAGGCATGAACCCTGGAAAATTAGATATTGTCAGCTGGCACCAGGTAACCTACAGAGAAGAAAGAGGTGGAAGGACTGGGGAGGATGTGGGGATGTTCCACCATCCTAGTTGAGACTGAGGAGAAGGCAGCCCTTGGCTTTTTCATTTTCCACTCTCTGTGCTCCATTAAAAAGGAGGGAGGAGCTACTGGAAATCCCATACCAGTTAGTAAAACTTTTTGTGGTTTGCCAAAGGAAACATTTCCCGGTATTTTTAACCAGCTCAATCCATCGCTCTCATTTGTGTCATTCTTTGCCAATCCAAGAGCTGCCCATGACCAAGTGTTTGGAAACTAGCATATTCCAAGGTGCAGGGCTACGTGCTGAGGGATGCATTAAAGCTTCGGGCAGCTGATGTTAAGGCTCAGTGAGGGAAAGGACATTGTCTAAGTTCGCCTGCCATAGTGTACCAAGAGGAAGGAAACTCTGCAAAGCTCCTCAGAAGGTATCTCCGAAATGAAGCTTTGATTGTAAATATCACTCGTAATTCCAATTGTAATTGTAATTGGAATTCCAAGTGATTCCAAGCTATATGGAAAGAACTTGAACTGATTACAGTGTCAATAATGCCCCATTGAAGAATTATGGAATACAAGTCTACACCATTTTATGAATGAAGTATGTTTATGGGACAAATAAATTCTTTGTTTGGCTACACGGTCTAACCAGCATTCCTTAGCAGGACTGCTGCAGACCACCCAAAAAAATGTCCCAACCCAGGAATGCCAACCCTCCAGAATTAACTTCAAGTCTCCAGGAATTGAACATCAGCCAGAGATCGAGAAAAATCAAATCATCTGGCATAAGCTGTAAATACAAAGGATCGTTGTACAATGCGCCCCAATAGTCATCAATGGGGTCATCAGATTATTAGCAAGATTTCCCTGCTCTTAAATACCTTGCAATTCAAAGCAGGCACACGGTGATGATTCCATACACGGGTACACGTGTGGCTGATGCATGGTGTTCCCTCTAAGCTGCGAGGCCATGGGGCTACAGAGTAACCTGGTGTATACTGCACAGTGCAGTGCAATAAATAGGCGATGCACATCAAAGCGCAATCAGAGGGGATTGCAATCCTGGAGAAAAATCATTGGGACATTAAAAAAAAATTGTTTCTTTTGTCATTTTCTTTGAATAAAAATGGGGAGGGGGAGGAAAAGTTGTTTGGCTAATAGTCAAGCACCTTCCAATTGGGTGATGAGTCTTTCTGCTTTCCAAGTGGCATAAGAAGCCAATGCTTTGCTAGGATGGATGTGTTGGCTGATTAATGGCTGGAGTTTAGGGGCAAGGCATGTGATGAAACCTCCAGGATTAATTGCAGTTGGCAACCCTATCCTAACTGGGATTGCTTCATGTTCCTCCAGACCCAATCTCCTGTCCAGCTCAATATAGCAGCTGTCTGATTCCTTGTCCTTTCTGCCCAGGGGATACCCAATCCACTAGGTACTCAATTTGTGCCTGTAACTTGATGGTAGAATAAAAATGAGGCCCAAGGCAAATTTAACTCGAGCTTCGAATAATCCCTCCTCTGGTCTTTCTTTGCTGTGCATCCCCTTTATTTTGCGCCCTGTGGTACTTTGCAGCCACTCACTCGCAACAGCTTAGAAGGAGTATTGGTCTCCAGACGGCGCATGGACCAAAATGTGGAATCAGCACTGCCAAAGGCAAGCCCGCTTTGAATTGCATGATTTTAATGACCAGGTAAGTCTAGTTTATAATGCAACATATCCCATTGATGGCAGGAAAAGGTTCAATAGCATGATCCATGATATGGAAGGATTGCCTTAGGAGGGAAAGTTAAATAGGTTGGGACTTAGAAGAATGAGAGGTGATTTCAATGAAACATATAGAATTCTTAAGGAGCTTGACAGGCTAAGTGCTGAGAGGATGTTTCCTCTCATGGGAGAGTCTAGGACTAGAAGGCATAGTCCCAGAATAAAGAGGCACCAATTTAAGGCTGAGAGGAGGAGTAATTTCTTTCTCAAAGGGTTATGAGTCTTTGGAAATCGTTGCCACAGAGAGCTATGGGTGCAGATCTCAGGCTTGGATATATGGATTTTTGATTAGTAAGGGAATCAAGGGTTAGACCATAAGACCACAAGAAATAAGAACAGGAATAGGCAGTTTGGTCCCTCGAGCCTGCTCCGCCATTTAACAGGGTCATGGCTGTCACAACATTCCTCATGCCCATTTTCCTGCCCTTTCCCCTTAACCTTGATTCCAGTTACGGCAAAAAGGCAGGAAAGTGGACGTGAGGAATGTGTCAGATTTACCATGAACCTGTTGGATGGCGAAGCAGGCTTAAGGGGCTGAAGGGCCTACTCCTGTTCCAATTTCTTCTGGTCTTAATGTATACTCCTCCATTGTATTTGTAATCTATGCCAGGTGATTTGTTTTGTCTCAAACAGAAAGCAGTACTTTATGAAAAAAACAGTCTCTAAGTTTTCCATAATCTATAAACCAGACCAGAGTGGAGCAGAGAGCAATATAAAGAATTGGGCAATTTGATTGCTCATGATTTTATGGTACACTTTACACTTTTATGATGATGGCAATAATCAGAGGCACAGTTACACATGGGGTTGAGCTTTGGCAATAGCACAGCAAAGGTGGCACAGTGGTTAGCATGCTGCCTCACAGCATCAGGGAGCTGGGCTCAATTCTGGCCTTGGGGTTACTGTCTATGTGGAGTTTGCACATTCTCCCCATGTCTGCGTGGGCTTCCTCCGTGTGCTCTGGTTTCTTCCCACAGTCCAAAGATGTGCAGGTTTGGTTGATTGACCATACTAAATTGACCCTAGTGTCAGTGGGATTAGCAGGGTAAATAAGTGTTACGGGAATAGGGCCCAGGTGGGATTGTGGTAGGTTCGGACTCGATGGACCTAATAGCCTCCCTCTGCGCTGGAGGGATTCTATTTTAAGAGAGTGGATTCAAAGAACCTGTCAGATTTACTTGTTCCAGTTAAACATGTGTCATTTTTAAATTCAGTTGGGAATAATATTTAGCACTAAGTGACGCAAAAATAAAAGCCATTTAAGTCAATTTTTTTGCAATTTCATTGTAAATGGAACACAATGGACTACTCAACCCCAGCAGCAGTTATTTTTAAACAGTGTCTCTAATGCATTCAAATGTCCCAAAGCATTTTAAAAGAGAATCAGAAGATAAAATACTACTCCAGGCCACATAAAAAGATATCAAAGCAATAGCTTGGACAATTAGGTAGGCTTTAAGGAATTCTCAAGGAGGAAAGTGAGAAGCTTCGACAAAAAGGTCTAGTTCCAGAGCTGAGGGTCCGAGCAGCTGAAGGCACAGCCTCCAATGATAGAGCCCTCAGGGATGTGCAAGCAGCCAGAATTGGATGAGTGCAGAGGGCAATGTAACTGGAAGTGATTTCAGAACTAGGTCAAGTCTCGAGGAAGAGTGAGGTAATCAGCAGTAGGCAAGCTGAGGCAGGAGGTGGACTTGGGCAAGGTTGGTGGTGGAAAATGGAGTAGAGATAGCACAGATATGTGGTCAGAAGCTGATCTTGGGGTCAAATATAACACCCAAGTTGTGAACAGTCTTGTTCAGCCTCAGTGCAAGAGTGAGAGATCAGGGCGACTGTCAGTGGCTTGGGAATCAGAGAATCATAGAATCCCTACAGTACAGAAGGAGGTCATTCAGCCCATCGAGCCATATTGACCACAGTTGCACCCAGCCCCTATCCCCTTAGCCCCACGTATTTACCCTGCTAGTCCCCCGACACTAAGTGGCAATCAAGCATGACCAATCCGCTTAATCCTCACATATTTGAACTGTGGGAGGAAACCGGAGCACCCGGAGGAAACTCATGCAGACATGAGGAGAACATGCAAATTCCACACCAACAATGACCTATGCTGGGAATTGAACCTGGGTCCCCACCACTGTGAGGCAGCAGTGCTAACCACTGTCCCACCAGGACAGAGTCTTTCAGAGGACTGGCATTCACAGTTGGATTGCCACTCTGAACATTTTCACTTCCCTTAGTTGTTGCACATTTTGTGCCCAATCCTTCTGACTCTTGCCCAATAAAAAAACTGCAGTGTAGCAGCTTCCTGAAGTCTTCAGTCTAGGGCAGCAGGGTTAGAACAAAGGAGGGATTAGATAGATAAGCACGGAAAGTAAGTGGGTAGGATGGCGAATGGGACTGAGCTTATATTTTCTAGCATTTAGAAGAATAAGTGATCTCATTGGAGTATAGAAAATTCTCCCCTGGCTAGGGTCTCTAGAATCAGGGAACACAGTCATCAGTATAAGAGATAGGCCATTTAGGTCTGAGATGAGGAAGAATCTCTTTTCTTCAGAGAATGGTGAATCCTTGGAATTCTCTATCTCAGAGGCTGTGGAGAACCATTCATTGAGTACATTCAAGATGGTGTTCGATAAAAAGGAAAATACACAAAGAATAGAATCCCTGCAGTACAGAAGGAGGCCATTTGGCCCATCAAGTCTGCACCAACCACAATTCCTCCTTGGCCCTATCCCCTTAACCCCACATATTTACCCTGCTAACCCCCCTGACACTAGCGGGCAATTTGCCATGGCCAATGTAACTATCCTGCACGTCGTTGGACTGTGGAAGGAAACCGGATCACCAGAAGGAAATTATTATTTTGTTTTAAATAAAGTCAACTCTGACATGCCTGATTGCAAAAACTTATGGCAGAGGAATTTCCAATTTCCAGCAGGGACCTTCTTATCCTTAAAGATGTGCTGATGCCTGAGTGAGTCATATGGATGTTTACAGCATGGAAACAGGCCCTTCGGCCCAACTTGTCCATGTCACCCTTTCTTTTTTAAAACCCCTAAACTAATCCTAATTGCCCGCATTTGGCCCATATCCATCTATACCCTTCATATCCAAGTAGCTATCTAAATGCTTTTTAAAATGCAAAATTGTACCCACCTCTACTACTACCTCTGGCAGCTTGTTCCAGACACTCACCATCTTCTGTGTGAAAACATTGTCCGTCTGGACACTTTTGTATCTCTCCCCTCTCACCTTAAACCTATGCCCTCTAGTTTTAGACTCCCCTACCTTTGGGAAAAGATATTGACCATCGAGCTGATCTGTTCCCCTCATTATTTTATAGACTTCTATAAGATCACCCCTCAGCCTCCTATACTCCAGAGAAAAACGTCCCAGTCTATCCAGCCTCTCCTTATAACTCAATCCATCAAGTCCTGGTAGCATCCTAGTAAATCTTTTCTGCACTCTTTCTAGTTTAATAATATCCTTTCTATAATAGGGTGACCAGAATTGCACACAGTATTCCAAGTGTGACCTTTACCAATGTCTTGTACAACTTCAACAGGACATTTCAACTCCTGTATTCAATGTTCTAACTGAATAAATAAAGCATGCTGAATGCCTTCTTCATCACTCTGTCCACCTATGACTCCACTTTCAAGGAGCTATGAACATGTACCCCTAGATCTCTTTGTTCTGTAACCCTCCCTAACACCCTATCATTAACTGAGTAAGACCTGCCCTGATACAATCTACCAAAATGCATCACCTCGTATTTTGCTAAATTAAACTCCATCTGCCATTCGTCAGCCACTGGCCTAATTGATCAAGATCCCATTGCAATTGAAGATAACTTTCTTCACTGTCCACTAGCGTCATCTGCAAACTTACTAACCATGCCTCCTATATTCTCATCCGAATCATTAATATAAATGACAAATAACAGTGGGCCCAACACTGATCCCTGACGCACACTGTTGGTCACAGGCCTCCAGTTTGAAAAACAACCCTCTACAACCACTCTCTGGCTTCTGTCAAGAGGCAAATTTGGTACACATTTAGATATCTCACCCTGGATCCTGTGAGATTTAATCTTATGCAACAACCTATTATGCAGTACCTTGTCAACGGCCTTGCTAAAGTCCATGTAGACAACATCAGCTGCACTGCCCTCATCTACTTTCTTGGTTACCTCTTCAAAAAACTCAATCAAATTTGTGAGACATGATTTTCCACTCACAAAGCCATGCTGACTTCCCTAATCAGCATCTCTAGACTACAGGAAATCAAATTCCAAAGATTTGCACCAACATTTACATTTCTAAGGCAGAGCTCTAGCCAATGGAGATGGTATGTTTGCAAGTAGCGACCTGATTCCTCTATTAAACTTCCCAAGATTCCAGACCTGAAAAACCACATATTTTGCCCAAAACTCAGAAGAAGTGGGAGGAATGTCCTCCAAGCTGCTAGAACCCGTGATATTGTCATGTGGATCTGAACACAGGCTGTCTACCATTTTACACCCAATAGGTGACAGATCTGTCCAGGTAAATGGCCCAGCCCTGAATCAAACTGTAAATTATTGGACACATTACAACTCCTGCAAATGTGCCTATAAGATTAAGTCATCTCTGTGCGCCTCCTTCCATCATGGAAGTTCTCGACTCTGGGAAGACAAATCACCCTATAAAAAGTTTCAGCCTGCTAACCTCTGAAGCAATACACCATTGGACTTCTGATTCTGGACCGTAGACTCACATCAAACCATAACTCTTAAACTATCGTAGTTTTTCCCTTTCTTTCCCTTATCCCTCTCCTTTTGGATGAGAGCAAAAAGAGCAGGTATCGCAAAACCCACTTCCGCATTTTGTGAACCATTCGAAGCAATTCAGGACCCCACACACCTCACACACTCTCTCTTCCACCTTCTTTTGTCGGGAAAATGATGCAAAAGTCTGAGGTCACATACGAACCGACTCAAGTATAGCTTCTTCTCTGCTGCCATCAGACTTTTGAATTGACCTACCTCGCATTCAGTTGATCTTTCTCTACACCCTAACTGTGACTGTACCACCACATTCTGCACTCAACCATTTCTTTCTCTATGAACAGTATGCTTTGTCTGAATAGTGCACAAGAAGTAATACGTTCCACTGTATACTGATACATGTGACAGTAATAAATCAAATCAAATCACATTTTGTATGTGAGTGAAAGAATCCAACTGTCTTATTTTACTTTAGTTCGAGTTTGCTGTGGGGTTATTAGCAGAGGATTGGACCATTCCAAACTGAAGGATTGGGGAAAATACATCACCAGTTATAAACGGGGGAATCAAAAATCAAAAACATCTTTCTGTTTATGGATATGTCGTGAGAGGAGGAATCTTTGAATTAATCTCCCTCCTGTCTGTAACAACATTAAAGATAAGACAGTATAAGAGGCTAATGCAGGAAAATGTCATTGAGGGAGAAGATTAGCCATGATCTAACTGAATGGCAAAGCAGGCTCAAGCAAAATGGCCGTCATCTGCTCCAATTTCCTATGAACTGGGTCTGGCACTGTATTTTTCGATGGTACCACAAAGGGGTAGCATGTGGATAACAGATAGGAGAGGAGCCTTGGGTGACACCAAAGGTAACATTTTGGGCAGTAGAAAAAGAAACGGTTCTAAGTGATTCTGCTAGGATTAGATCGCTAAACGTGGAATCAAATGACTGCAGTCCCACCCTCAACTGGGCGATCGAAGAGAGGTGTTGGAGGATGATGGTGTGAACAACTGCGTTAATGGCTGCAGAGAGGTCGAGGAGGATGAGGAGGGATTGTGTACATGTGTCATAAAATGTAATTTGTGACTTTGATAAGAGCCATTTTGGAACTACGGCAGGGCAGCAACCTGATTGGAGGATTCAGACTTGGAGTTCCGGGTCAGATGGCCATAGATTTGAAAGGTGATGATGTGTTCAGGACATTGGAGAGGAAAATGTAGGAAGGGGACAGGAGTGAATGTTTTTGAGGGAAGGCATGATGTTAGATTATATAGAAAAAAACAGTTGACTAATAAGTGTCTTTTTACTCATTTGACAGAGTTCAATTATTCATAGTCATGGTACGATGTTAGAGTATGAAATGATACATCAAACGATCTGGTTTCAACATAGATACCATGGCTAAAACCTAGTTAAACTTTAACTACAAGTCAAATAGTCTTTTAATGACCCAGATACCATTAGCCTCCAAAACTAGACTGCGAATTCCTATAAATTTAATACTTTTATTCAAAATTCTTCAATGTTTTTATGTTTTACTAAAAAAGGAAATATAGAAGTAAAACATTGTTTTGGTAAACATGTATTTTGATACAATTTTTTTTTACATTATAATTTTCTGTTATCCCAAAACCAATAGACCGACATAAGTACAAACCGTCTGACAACTTGTTGACAGCTGAGGGTTTAACAGCTTATATTCCTTATTATTTTAGTGCACCTTACGTAAGGCATTTCATATGCTCCTTGCAAATTGTTAGCGAGAATTATAAAGTTTACTAATTGTGTGACAAAATTGAAATATTGAAATTCTCAAAGTGTCGCAATTCATTTTCATTTTGTAGCTGTCCTTTCCAATTGGATTTGTGACCGACAATTTACATTGTTTTCCGAATGCCGAATGGCTTATTTTTAAGGTAGTAGGACTCTCGTTCAAACCCAACATGAAACATATCAAAACTCTTCCATTGAGCAGCCAAACGCACTTACCCATCAGAACTCACCATTATTTGATGGCAGCACTCTCAAGCTATCAAACTCCAGCATGGTATAGGATGAATCCAGTGTTTCCGTGTAATCGGGCATATTCATATCCATCATGGGTTCACAAAGCTTCATTATTATGAGCTGGCCACTATAAGTAATAAGCTGGTCGTTACAGCTTCAAATGGTTATGGAAAGAACGACAAGCCTTCCACCCGCCTACTCCTCACCAATCGCAGAGGACACCCCCTCCCGAAAAGAAAAATCCCTACATATTCAGGTTGAACATTGAGGTTCTGGAAGCTGAACCCAAGTTCTCTCCCGGCACTCCCGACACCGTCTTTCTCAAAATATGAGCATATGACACTGATAAGGCCTTGAATGTAGCGAGATAACTAACATCCCTGTTTTCATGCAATCTGCTTATCTGCGCTCCTGTGTACATAACATAAAAGGTGTAATACCTTACTGGTTTTTGTGGAGCCACCCATGCAATTTATTCCTAAACAACCAGTAATATTATGGACTAAGGCAGTTGAGTAGAGCATGCAAATTTTTAAGTGCCAGTACACAATTTGAAATGTTGTTTGTGCCCCCACAGCAGAGTCCCTTGGATGTTATAAAACAACAGCAGAGTGGGATTTTCTCCAACAATTACTGTTAGGGCGTAAAGGAGTGATCTGAGTGAGGTACAGATTACTGTGTAGAGTGGGGTACAAATGTTTACCATGAGCAGGAAAGCAAATCAGACAGTCAAGTGTAATGTTCTGCCCAATAGTTGGTTCATGTGGCCAGGGGTATGAAAAACTGTTGTCCTCTTCGGAACAGAAGCTTTATCATTCAAACAAATCCCACTCGCTCAGCTTCCAGGCAGTTTGTGGCCACACATCACACACGTTTGAACCCGTCACACCTTGGCTGCAGTATAATTCATTTGGCTTCTGCCCTTGTGTCAGTCAGGTTGTCAAGTTGCATGCTGAATATTTTGTTTAGTTCATTCAAAGGACGTGGGCATTGCTAGCTGGTAAGCATTTATTGCCCACCTCTACTTGCCCTTGAGAAGGTGGTGGTGATCTGCTGCAGTCCATGTGGGGTAGAGATACACCCACAGTGCTGTTAGGGAGGGAGTTCCAGAATTTTGACCCAGTGACAGTCAAGGAACGGCGGTATATTTCCAAATCAGGATGATGAGCGGCTTGAAGGGGAACTTCCCAGTTGTGGTGTCCCCATGTATCTGCTGCTCATGTCCATCTAGATTATAGCAGTCGTGGGTTTGGGAGGTACTGTGTAAGGAGGCTTGGTGAGTCCCTGCAGTGCATCGTGTAGATGGTACACACTGCTGCCACTGTGTGATGATGATAGAGGGAGTAAATGTTTGTGGATGTGGTGCCAGTCAAACGGACTGTTTTGTCTTGGATGGTGTTGAGCTTTTTGATGCCGCACTCATTCAGGCAAATGAAGAGTATTCCATCGCACTCCTAACTTGGACTTCATTGATTGTGGACAGGCTTTGGGGAGTCAGGAGATGAGTTACTCATTGCAGGATTCCTGCCTTTTGACCTTCCTTTGTAGCCATCGCCTTTATATGGCCAGTCCAGTTGAGTTTTTGGCTGATGGTAACTCCCGAAGTGTTGCTAGTGGGGGATTCAGTGATGGTAATGCCAATGAATGTCATGGGTAGATTCTCTCTTGTTGGAGAGGTTATTGCCTGGCATGTGGCGTGAATATTACTTGACAATTGTCAGCCGAAGGCTTAATACGCTACCCTGAGAAATTCCCGTAGCAATGCCCAGAACTGACAATAATTAATTTCCTAAAACCACAGTCATCATGCTTTGTGCCAGAATAATTGTGTAGTAATGTATTTGAGCAGGGCAAGTAAGACAAGATACTTATTACACAACAAATGGTAGATTTGTGACGATACTGTGCCTTTAAGAAATATATTTTAATCATGTTTCTCGAAAAGTTTTTCAAGCATGTCCAAGCATTTTATTGGTACTGTGATGTCTGTGACCGATGTCCTCTAATAATTACTGAGGCAATATAATGGACCTCATGGGGGCAATTCTCCCATCCTGCCACGCTAATTTTTTAGTGCATGTTGGCTGAGTCACGAGATTTGCACATGCGTTCCCAACGCGC
This sequence comes from Carcharhinus amblyrhynchos, assembly GCF_965287045.1. Taxonomy (NCBI): domain Eukaryota; kingdom Metazoa; phylum Chordata; class Chondrichthyes; order Carcharhiniformes; family Carcharhinidae; genus Carcharhinus; species Carcharhinus amblyrhynchos. Next base: position 15,451,895 of record NC_137327.1, read on the forward strand.
GCCATTCTGGATATCTGCCACAGTCAGGATCATGCTGGAAACTGGTGAGAACATCAGGTGAGTCATTTTAATCTATTCCTAATCTTATTTAAATGTGATTATCGGGCTCGGGACTGAAATCTCCAGGCACACTACCATCTCCCACCCCGCCAGCATCATTTCACTCCGGCAGGGTTCAGACTAACTCCCTACTTTCAGTGACTTCGCAGCCGGAACCTGCTGGAGTGAAGAGGGGGCAAGTGGGGTCACCTAGGAGGTCAGGCAGCTGGGGTGTGATGCCCCCTGGGCATGGGCACCCTGGCAATGCCAGCCTATGCCCCCAGCACTGTCAAAGAGGCAAAGTGCCCATGCCCAGCAGCACCTTAGCAGTGCCTATCAGGCATGGGGCAATACCAAGGAGGCAGTGCCAAGGGGGTGGGTCCTAGGGAGCAGTGCCAGCTGGGGGTGGAGCCTAAGGTACAATTGGGAAGGGTAGAGGACCCTAGTGATTGAGGCAGGTGGGGGCTCGTTGTCTGCCTGGTTGGGGGGGGGGGGGCGGTGGGGTCTGTCTCCCCATGGGGGTGAGTCTGCTGGGGGGTGGGAGGACATCATCATTGTTGGCCCTGCAGGTGTTGGGAATGGCAGCACTGTGGGGGTCCCGGGCTGGCCAGCAATCGAACTTGCCAGCAAAGTGCAGGTTGAGAGTTTGGGACCACTGCACCTGCGCAAGGTTCTGGAACTGTCAGACTCTGGTGCGAATAGGCCCTGCCCCTCAAGCTTTTAATGATATTCCTGATTGTGACCTCTGTATTGCATAGAGTGTGGGAGATTCGAGTGTGAACTCCCACTGAAAAAAATCCTGATTTACACCAGTTTCCTGCAAATTCAGCACTTTGAACATTTTTGGGAGAATAGCACTCCCTTTATGTTTATTTTTAATATGGCCTAATGCAGGGTCCTGGGGTTTAAGCTCCTTTGGGGATTGTTGAGTGGAGCTTGATTTGAGGATGATTGACAGGTCAGGTGATGCCTGGGAACAGTTTCTTTCCACAGAAAAGCCTAGATTTTTAGTTTTGGTTTAGTTGCTGTTAGAAGCTGGTGGAAGCAGGCAGTGTCCCTGTCACCCTTTCTTTTCAAAGGCCTTTTTGGCAAGTTCCAGGACTGGGAGGTCTCAGAGATTTAATCTAACATTCAAAATACCAATTCACAACAGTTGTTAAAAAGCTGCAAAATCCACTATCACTTGAGCATTCTTGCTTTTTATGCCAAGTCTAGAAGAGGGTGTATGTTTGTGGGACAGAGTTTGACTTGGAATAACATAGATATCTAGCTGTTAAGTCTTATTTTGTATCAGGTTTGATTTTTGTAATTGGTAAAATTTATGCTAAATCCTTTTATTATACTTTAACTGCGTTCTTCAATAAACTTTGCTATACTCTCTGTTGTAAAGTTTGCTGTCTTTGAGAAATCTGTAATGTTGTTTCTTTCTGGCTTAAAACTGAAAATCTCGAGATTCAAAGGATATTTTCCTTGACTCATTGCTTTATGTCAAGGGATCAAGTTGTTCAATTGAGTTAGCATTAGCTTGCCAATCCCTGATCAACCTGTCTGCCAAATGGGCTATGTCAAAGACAAACACAATTTGGACTTGGGCCTCATTTAAATTAAGCCAGTGAAGTGGATTTATAACGATGGGTCTCCGATACGTCCTGCAAGGGAGAGGACGTTAATAGGAGATCGTCAAAGGAGGACAGTGGAGCTGAAAAAAGAGACATTTCTTGTTGAAGCTTTTTGCCTTAGACTCATCAGGACTATTCACCTGAAAATACCAATGTTAGGTGACTGTTCAGATTGCCACTCCATAGCAATGTATCTGTGCTTGAAAGGGAAAGTTCCTTTCTCGCCTGATCTTCCTGACTCAGGCTAGACCAGACTAAATAAGCAAAGCGCATTCCTGGCTCCAAAGTGCCATTTTGAGTTTTCTTGATATACAGCGCAAGATGATCTGATCAGAGTAGCCATTATCCCGCAATATGTCTTTGAGGTGCCCTATTGAAGCATCAAGCTTACATGGTGAACAACAGGCTTGAGCCCTATTTATGAGGTTGCTAATGCAGCCAATCATATAACTGTAAGAATCCCAACAGGTATATAGACCAGTGAAGTTTGGCTTGTGTTAGACCATGATAGAGAACCTCCAGTAGCTTTCTCAATTAGCACATCAAGGAAAGGGAGTTTGTTTGACTGCTCCATTTCAAGGGTGAACAGGATGAAGCCTATTAAGACATAAAAGGAAATTCTTACATGCAGATTTAAAGTTAGCAAACATATTTTCCACATATTGGAAATCTGTAGGAGATAGGCATTATTCTATTGGAGATACATTTTCATGGAACCTAATAAAGTTGTTTGCGAGAGCTGGGCCTGAAGGGGATTCCATGGCAACACCAATTATTTGGGCATACATGGTGTTGTTAAAGCTGAACTCAACTGTGAACATAAGAACATAAGAAATAGGAGCAGGAGTAGGCCATCTAGCCCATCGAGCCTGCCCCGCCATTCAATAAGATCATGGCTGATCTGAAGTGGCTCAGTTCCACTTTCCCGCTTTCTCCCCATAACCCTTAATTCCCTTGCCTACCGAAAACCTATCTACCCGTGTCTTAAATATATTTAGCAAGGTAGCCTCCACCGAATTGTGCGAATTGTCAAGTTCATAAGTTCAATGAATACTGATTCTTGCAGTAGTGGCAGGTCTAAATCAGCATGATATGGCCTGCAGCAAAAATATCTACAGCTTCCCTAAAGTGGGACACTGGTGAATAGGCTTATAATGACCATTGGGCAGATGACTACAGCGTTGTTATTGATAGCTATGTGCTGTATAATCTTCAGAAACATGAAGGAATCTTTCACTGCGTAAATGGAAAACTTGTTCAAAACTGGTTGCAACAATTTGCCCAGCCCTTAGGCCAATTCATATTGTGCAGATTCAGTTTTGGATAAAATAGGATGTAAAAGGGATATCAATCTTGTGTGGTCTTGGGAAGCCCTTACATACATGGATACAGCGCACCGTGAGGACGAGCCCTGCCATATATAATCATGCCATGGCTCATGGCTCTTACACAGGTCCAGCAAACTGGAGCAGGGGGTGTTGTCAGGAGCTCCCATGTCCTTTAAAACCTTCAACATGTTATAACTGCTTCCAGTTTTTCCTTTAAGGCCCACTGGTTAGATTCACACATACATTTGTTTATCCTGATGTTGACTATGTTCAGGGCAGCCCAGTTTCAGGAAGGAAGCCTGCAGCAGGCTTTACATCAACTATTTGGATATCAGGCATTATACCTAGAGTTTTATCAATATGGAAGGTGTCACACTTTGGTTTTGGAATGCACCATATTAAACCAATAGGCAAACTGTTTACACCTATAAAATGGGAGCAGAGTCAACATATTTCTAGACCAATGTCTCTTGTCTGCACTCTGCCTTCAGCAACTTTGGTCAGCTTTTTGACAGAGGAATCAATGCTGAGCACAGTTTCAAAGTCAATTTTGCATTTGATGTTCTTTTGGTTGACTGGCACTAGTCTTTCCAGTAGCTTGACCCTGAAACTCTTATCATTATTACTGCCCAATATCCCATAGTGCAATAGCAGGAAAAATGGATGGAAACAGACCATTTGCCCCAACCAGTCCAATCCAGACATGGCTTAAGAGATTGCTAAGCATTCCCTCAAGGCAAGTCCAATAATTTTGATCAGCAGGTTAATTTGTTGTGCATTGAATATGCAATGGGCTGGGTTGGGAACTTTGGCTTTGGAATGCACCATATTAAACCAAGTGGAATACACTTGGTAACTGAGGAGATTTCATTTCACCTGCACTAATATCCATCACCATGGTAAGGACAAAGAGAAAGCAATGATTTTAAAGAATGGTTAGCCAGCCACTCCAAGGACAGTCATTTTCCAGACCCCTCTGGTTAAATGCCTGATCCAAAGTGAGGGCTGGGTCCTCTTTAATGTTCCACCAAAGAATTGTATGCCCAAATGGATGTCTCGGTAGCTTTGCAACTGGCAAAATATTTGGCAGCTCATCATGGCATAGATCAGTGAAGATGCTTCCTAATTTTGGCAGTACATGTGCTGATGTGGAGATGCCGGCGTTGGACTGGGGTAACAACACCAGGTTAAAATCCAACAGGTTTATTTGATAGTAAACACCACTAGCTTTCAGAATGCTGTTCCTTCTCCATTCGCCTGAAGAGAGTGAGAACTGCCCACTCACCTGACAAAGCAACACCGTTCTGAAAGCTAGTGGCATTTACTACCGAATAAACTTGCTGGACTTTAACCTGGTGTTGTGAGACTTCTTACTGTAGTCACGTGTGCTGCCCAGGGGAAGACTCCAGGAAAGGAGCAGTAAGTCAGGCACCTTCATTTCAACTTTGGTACCTCCATACTTTACAGCAGAAACAAACCTGCCCTGATATGTTAACAATTGAGTCTAGTATTAGCTCTGAGCTTCTATCTCTGGCTACACAACCTTTCTTCCATTGTTCAACTTCTTTTACTCAGTGACATCGGAGTCAACTGCTGCTGTTCTGCCCATTGCCCGGATGTGACAACTTTTCCATTTGCCAATTAGACTCACTGATTGATAAAAGTCTTGAGTTTGGTTTACGCTTTGCCCAGTGAACGTAAATGAGATTAAATCCCATTCTCAGACTCCCAACCTGTGATTGCAAACTGTGCATAGAACCATTGAATGTCTACAGTGCAGAAGGAGGCCATTTGGCCCATCGAGCCTGCACCCAGGCCCTCTCCCCATAAATCTATGTATTTAACCTGCCAGTCCCACTGACACCAAGGGGCAATTTGACATGGCCAATCAACCTAACCCGCACATCTTTGGAGTGTGGGAGGAAGCCAGATCACATGGAAGAAACCCAGGCAGACAAAAAACAAAGAACAAAGAAAATTACAGTACATGAGCAGGCCCTTCGGCCCTCCAAGCCTGCACCGACCATGCTGCCCGACTTAACTAAAACCTCCTACCCTTCTGGGGACTATATCCCTCTATTCCCATCCTATTCATATACTTGTCAAGATGCCTCTTAAAAGTCACTACCGTATCCACTTCCACTACCTCCCTGGCAATGAGTCGCAGGCCCCACTACTCTCTGTGTAAAAAATCTGCCTCGTGCATCTCCTTTAAACCTTGCTCCTCACACCTTAAACCTATGCCTCCTGGTAATTGACTCTTCCACCTTGGGAAAAAGCTTCTGATTATCCACTCTGTCCATGCCTCTCATAATCTTGTAGGCTTCTATCAGTTCTCCCCTCAACCTCTGTCACTCCGACATGAGGAGAACGTGCAAACTCCACACAGACAGTGACCCGAGCCGGGAATCGAACCTGCGAGGCAGCACTGCTAACTACTGTGCCAAAGAGAGGAAAGTCAAGCATTGTATTATACCAAACTGCACGTGCAATTTGTACAATACATTTTTAGAAAAGGATTTTTTTCCTCTGGTATGTTCTCATCAATTGATATCAGTTCAAAGTGTATCAGGCATAAACATATTCCACTGTTGTTTCAGCTATCTTATCACAAGCTCAATTTCAATGCTCACGATTGCCTTTGCACAAGAACTTAGTACAAGTTTTACAGTGACGATATGATGTACACCAACTTGAAGATAAAGTTTAATTAACAATGTTACCTTGAGAGTCTGACAAAAAAGCAAACTAGTCGTAAGAATCTTAAAATGTGTTTAATGCTACGTGTTTTATCACCGCTGTGCCATTTGGAGGGATTAGACGTCAAATTGATGTGAAAAGAATGTACACCTATTGAATATTTCCTTGTACGGTGCCAGCACTTCATGAGGCGAATGGTTTTTAATATGACAGAGATCAAGTTGAACATTTCTGTATGATCCTGTTTTTAGTTTGTTATTAAAATCCTGTTCCTATCTTTTAGAATCATAGAATCCCTACAGTGCATGCAATGGCAGAGTGGTTAGCCCTGCTGTCTCACAGCGCCAGGGACCTGGGTTCGATTCCCAGCTTGGGTCACTGTCTGTGTGGAGTTGGCACATTCTCCCCGTGTCTGCGTGGGTTTCCTCTGGGTGCTCTGGCTTCCTCCCACAATTCAAAGACATGCTGATTAGATGCATTGGCCATGCTAAATTCTCCCACGGTGTACCTGAACAGGTGCTGGAGTGTGGTGACTAGGGGATTTTCTCAGTAACTTCATTGCAATGTTAATGTAAGCCTACTGGTAACACTAATAACTAAACTTTAAACAGAAGGAGGCCATTCAGCCCATTGAGCCTGCACTGACAACAATCCCACTCAGGCCCTTTCATGTAACCCCACATGTTTATCCTGCTAATCTCCCTGACTCTCGCAATGTTTATTTTTGGAACTTTTCCAAATTTAGACTCCTCGGATCCAAACTGTCAATTCTAAAGTTCTAGTTTGCAAAAGAAAATGTCAACTATTCTATACTTGTTGAAACATTTCAAAAGTTTCAAAATGATCTTCTCTGTAGTTTGGATCTGAGTAGGAGTTGACAGCTGCTGGGAATTTCCTGAGCTGCCACAACTTCGGCAAGTAAAACAGTCTTCATCGAATTTATGCCTATTGGTTGGGAGATAAATCCAAATAAATCTCTGGTGAATGTTTTGTCTTGTGCACTGTGTGTTGTATGATTATATCAACATCATAAAACATTCCAACTTCTATAACACCTTCAGCCATTTTTTGCAACAGTTACTTTGGAGCAGATAGAACAGGTTAGCAATATATTACTATTTACATGTGGTGAAACAAGGATTAAGCTGTTGCAACTGATGCATAGCCCATCATGTCTCCGTTCTCCCTGCCTTTTTCTTGTGCAAAGATGAGAGATGAAGGCCAGTTGCAAACTATTTGGTTATGTACTCCTGGAACCTTGTATTTGGTTTGGCCACACACTGAGTGTGTGATTGCGATGTTGGCTGTGATGTAGTTTTTCTCAGGCTGGAATCCTCAATGTGATGACCTGGGATGTTCTGTCAATGTATCTGTGGCTGCAGGGCTTGCCGCATAGGCCTCTGGAGGAGCCTCCCTGTCCACTAGTGTAGGGGCCTGTGTTGTAGACTGAATGGCTAAGATACTGTGGCATTTGCTCATGCAGTTCCCTTAACTGTAGTAGGGACAGAGAGTTCCCTAAAAAGGAGCTGCTTGGGTATGTGCTTGTTTGGCACACGGATGACACGACCTTCCCCGCTGGTCTGTGCTGTCATCAGCAGTGTGTGGACTAATGGTAAACTTGCTCCAGAGAGAGCTTCAGTGTCTGATACTTTGTCTTGCCATCTAATGCGTATTATTCTGTGAAGACAAGTCATGTGGAAATGATCGAGCTGTCTTGCATGCCTTCGATACACAAGTCCACGTTTCATAGGCATACAGGAATGTAGTGAATACCATTGCTCTGTAGAGCTTCAGTTTTCTGTAGGCCTCACATGGGGGGCAGAAGAAATGTTACAAAGACACACTCAAGGCCTCCCTGAAGTCACTTGACATTGACACGACCACCTGGGAAACGCTGGCACAAAACTGCCCTACCTGGTGCTACTTCATCCACAAAGGCTGTCAAACTTATGAAGCAAGGTGTATTGCTGAAGCACAACTTAAGCACGAGATGTGCAAGTCCAGAGCCACCAGCACAACAACTACAGTGTCTACACAAGTCTGTCCAATATGTGCCAGGACATTCTGTACCTGATCAGTCATCTTTGGACACATCGCATCCAGCCTCAAAATGACTAATGGTGTTGAGGTCCTCATCGACGACGGTGGACGAACAACCAATCAGTAGGTGATAACAGTTCTATACATAATGGGCATTGTCTGCGGCAAGCACATGACTGTTCAGTTGCGGGACATGGCTGTATACCACAGCCAACTTGTCATGACCCAGCGTGGTCTGGATCCTGACTGTTTGACCAGGTATTACAGGGCTGGGTCTGTGGGCATTATGACAATAGTGCATTTTGCTTCCTAAATCAGTGCTCCATGAGTGTACCATGCACATTGGTTTCAGGACTGGCTTGCAGCAGACTCCTGGCATTCGGAATTGTGCTCCTGGTACACCTGGAAAAGAGTCATTGCGCTGACGAGGGTAGGCCCTATTATAGATTTCACAGGCTGAGGAGTGCAGCATAGTAATCTGTGTGATCCTGGACACGTTTCTCTCGAAGGTACTTCGCTGAGCTTAGTGCCCCAAGTCTAAGTATGTTGCAAATCCCATCACCCCGGATTCTTCCCTCCATAGCTTCCAACCTCACGGTTCCCCAATCCTGCAAAGCTCGCTTCTGTCTGCTTTCCAAAATCCAAAAACAGGAATGCCCATGTGGACCCATCGTGTCAACCTGTTCCTGCCACATTGAACATATTTCTTCCTATCTTGATTCCATTCTCAATCCCCCTGCCCATTCTGCCAACTCCAGCACGATGCCACCACTAAACACATGGTTGCAGGATGGTCACGACTGGGAGTTGACTATCCAGGGGTATCAAACTGTTCGGAGGGACTGACAGGAAGGTAAGGGAGGTGGTGTAGCTCTGATATTTAAGGATGATATCAGGGCGGTAATGAGAGATGATTCTATGGTTCTATGGAAAAAAAGGTTGAATCCATTTGAGTGGAAATTAGAAATAATAAGGAGAAAAAGTCACTGATAGATATAGTCTATAGGCCATCAAACAATAACATCACTATGGGGCAAGAAATAAACAAAGAAATAACTGATCAATGTAAAAATGGTACAGCAATTATCATGGGGGATTTTAATCGACATATCAGTTAGTCAAACCAAGGTAGCCTTGAGGAGGAGTTCATAGAATGTATCCGTGATAGCTTCCATGAACAGTATGTAATGGAACCGACACAGGATCAAGCTATTCTAGATCTGGTCCTGTGTAATGAGACGGGAATAATTAATGATCTTGCAGTTAGGGATCCTCTTGGAAGAAGTAACCACAGTATGGTTGAATTTAAAATACAGATGGAGTGTGAGAAGGGAAAATCCAATATCAGGGTCTTGTGCTTAAACAAAGGGGACTAAGAAGGGATGAGGGAGGAGTTGGCTAATGAAGACTGGGAGCAAAAACTTTATGGTGGGACAATTGAGGAACAGTGGAGGACATTCAAAACGATTTTTCACAGTGCTCAGCAAAAGTATATACTAGTGATAAGGAAGGACTGTAGAAAAAGAAATACTCTGCCATGGATATCTAAGGAAATAAAGGAGGGTATCAAATTGAAAGAAAATGCATACAAAGTGGCCAAGATTAGTGGGAACCTACAGGATTGGGAAATCTTTAAAGATCAGCAGAAAGCCACAAAAAAAGCTATAAAGAAAGGTAAGATGGATTATGAGAGTAAACTAACTCAGAATATAAAAAACATATAGCAAAGGTTTCTACAAATATATAAAATGAAAAAGAGTAACAAAAGTAAGCATTGGTCCTTTAGAGGATGAGAAGGGGGATGTAATAATTGGAAATGAGAAAATGGCTGAGGCATTGAACAGGGGTTTTGTGTCAGTCTTCACAGTGGAAGACACAAATAACATGCCAAACATTGATGACAGGAAGGCTACGGCAGGTGAGAAGCCAGAAACTATCATTATCACAAAAGAGGTAGTGTTAGGCAAGTCAATGAGGCTAAAGGTAGACAAGTCTCCAGGTCCTGTTGGAATGAATCCCAGGACACTAAAACAGATGGCGAGAGAAATAACAAATGCACTAGTGGTAATTTACCACAATTCGTTGGACTCTGGGGTGATTCCTGCAGATTAGAAAACAGCAAATGTGGTGCCACTGTTTAAAAAAGGAGGTAGACAAAAGGCAGGTAACTATAGGCCAGTTAGCTTAATTTCTGTAGTAGGGAAAATGCTTGAATCTGTCATCAAGGAAGAAATAGCAAGGCATCTGAATATAAATTGTCCCATTGGTAAGACACAATATGGATTCATGAAGGGAAGGTCATGTTTGACTAATTTGGTGGAATTCTTTGAGAACATTACATGTGCAGTGGACAATGGGGAACCTGTGGATGTGAATTTCTAGAAGGCATTGGACAAGATGCTGCACCAAAGAATGCTACATAAGATAAAGGTGCACAGTGTTAGGGGTAATGTATTAGCATGGATAGAGGATTGGTTAACCAACAGAAAGGAAAGAGTGGGGGTAAATGGGTGTTTTTCTGGTTGGTGATCAGTGACTAGTGGTGTGCCTCAGGGATTAGTTTTGGGACCACAATTGTTTATGATTTATATAGATGACTTGGAGTTGGGGACCAAGTATTGTGTGTCAAAATTTGCAGATGACACTGAGATGGGGTGGAAGAGCAAAGTTACAGAGGATGCTGAAAGTCCGCAAATAAATATAGATAATCTAAGTGAGGGGGCGAGGGTCTGGCAGATGGAGTACAATGTTGGTAAATATGAAGTCATCCATTTTGGTAGGAATAACAACAAAATGGACTATTATTTAAATGGTAAAAAATTGCAGCATGCTGTTGTGCAGAGGGACCTGGTGTCCTTGTGCAGGAATTTCAAGGAGTTGGTTTGTAGGTGCAGCAGGTAATTAAGAAGGCAAATGGAATTTTGTCCTTCATTGCTAGAGGGATGGAGTTTAAAAACAGCAAGATTATGTTGCAGCTGTATAAGGTGCTGGTGAGGCCACACCTGGAGTATTGTGTACAGTTTTGGTCTCCTTACTTGAGAAAGGATATACTGGCACTGGAGGGGGTGCAGAGGAAATTCACTATGTTGATTCCGGAGTTGAGTGTGTTGGCTTATGAGGAGAGACTGAGTCGACTGAGGCTGTACTCATTGTAATTCAGCAGAATGAGGGGAGATCTTATAGAAACATATGAGATTAGAAAGGGAATAGATAGGATAGAAACAGGGAAGTTGTTTCCCTGGCGGGTGAAATTGGAACTAGGGGGCATGGCCTCAAAATAAAGGGAAGCAGATTTAGGACTGAGTTGAAGAGGAATTTCTTCACACAAAGAGTTGTGAACCTGTGGAATTCCATGCCCAGTGAAGCAGTTGAGGTTACCTCATTGAATGTTTTTAAGACGAGGATAGATACATTTTTGAACAGTAAAGGAATTAAGGGTTATGGTGAGCGGGCAGGTAAGTGGACCTGTGTCCACAAAAAGATCAGCCATGATCTTATTGAATGGTGAAGCAGGCTGGAGGGGCCAGATGGCCTACTCCTGTTCCTTGTTCATATGTTCCCTTCCCTGCAACCCCCCCACCCCCCCACCCCACCCTGTCATCATTCCACAGAGACCAGTCCCTCTTTTGTTACTCCTCCATCATCCCCAACCTTTTGACCTCTTCCCACAGTACCTTCCCATGCTATCACCTGCCCTTTTACCTCCTCCCTCCTCACTGTTCAAGGGGCCAAACACTCCTTTCAGGTGAAGCAACATTTCACTTGCACTTACTTTAATTTGATCTACTGTATTCATTGCTCCCAATGCAGCCTCTACACTAGGGGGACAAAATGGGGAGGCAATGATCGAGTGGTATTATTGCTAGACTATTCATCCAGAAATTCAACTAATGTTCTGGGGACCCAAGTTTGAATCCCACCACAGCAGATGACGGAATTTGAATTCAATAAAAATATCTGGAATTAAGATTCCACTAATGCACATAAAATTGTTGATTGTCAGAAAAACCTATCTGGTTCACTAATATCCTGTAGGGAAGGAAATCTGCCATCCTTATCTGGTCTGGACTACATGTGACTCCAGAGCCACAGCAATGTGGTTGACTCTTGACTGTCCTCAGGCAACTGGGGATGGGCAATAAATGCTGTCAGCAACGCCCATGTCTCACGAATGAATAAAAAAAAACGCAGGCCGTGTGATCGCTTTGCGGAACACTTTGCTCTGTCTACAATCATGATCTCAACTCATCCCAACCTTCCAGTCACTTGCAATTTCCTCTCATCATCCTGCTCTCATGCCTGCATGTCTGTTCTCGGTCTGTTGCAATACTCCAGTGAAGCCCAATGCAAACTGGACAAGCAGCACCTCATCTTCTATTTAGGCAGGTTACAGCCCTCCAAACTCAACATTGAGTTCAGCAATTTTAGACTGTGAACTTTCCCCTCCACCTTGACAACCCCTCTTTATATTTTGTCTGTCAATTCCTTTGGTTTGCCCCAACACAACGTTACCTCTCCCTCATGTAGCCATCTGTCCCATGTCATTTAATTTTGCTTCCACTGAGCACTAATCTTTCTTCTCCTGTTGACTCATCCTGTTATGTGCCTTTAGCCACTATTACCACTCCTCAGTCCTCAGTGGCACCATTAATAACCCTTTTTGTCTTCTTACCATGACATCTCCTTTGTTCTGACCTATCCTTGTCCTTCTATTCTGTCCCGCCTCTTCCATCCTCCTCTCTAACTATATAACTCATCACATTTCTACCTCTCTTCAGTTCTTTAGAGAGGTCACATGAACCCAAAGTGTTAACACTGTTTCACTCTCCACAGATGCTGCCAGATCTTCCGGGTTTATCCAGCATTTTCTATTGTCATTTCAGATTTCCTGTATTTTGTAGTATCTTGCTTTTATTAGGTCCCAAGTTTAGATCAGCCAGAACAGGGATCGAACCTTGCGCTGTTGGTGTTAAACTGATCAAATTAGCCAACTGAGCTAAATACCCCCACATTCCACCCTTACCTCCCCCATAATTAACACAACATACCCAAAAGCAGAGCAAACAAAATGCAATTTTTATAGCGAATTGAATGAATACATTGAATATATTGAACCTGTTACTTTATGTGCTCGTTCGAAAACAATTCAAATATTCCATTGCTTCACCAAGAAGTAGTGAATATTTGGCACTTTTGAAAAACACCAACATAATTGCATGACTGGTGCCTCATAAATATTATAACCCCAAGAGAACCTTGACCTTGGACTCTGCTGTGCAATCTCAATCTCACCGAGATCTCAATCTGATTACAAGTCATACTTTCTTACACAATAAGGTTGTTAGCTGGTTATTTAGTGAATGTGGGTGCTTCTGATGAAATAGGGGGGTGGACTAGTGCTATATATAGAAGTGTCAGAATAACTTATCTTTGACTGAATCTACAGTGCCTCAGAATGTCAGTAGGCCAATGATCAGTTTGCATTGTGTGTGTTTGGGTTTTGGAAATGCAGTCCTACATGGACTATCTGGCTTTCCATAGTCATGTGACTCAGCCACTCTGTCAATGGAAGCAGCGATCTTAAGATCAGTCCAATAAAGACCTCTCACCAAGCACATATTGAAGAAGACAGCTATCCTTATAATTAAAACATGGGGAGGAGTTTTCCCAGGAATGGTAGCAGGCAGGGGAACGGCCCATGCAAAGATCCATCGACCTCGTGTGAGAACTTCTGACCTTGGAGCGAGTGTGGCCGGAGAATTCTGCCCATGTTGTCAGAACGCGATGGTCAGATTGAGAAAGAGCGCTCGACTGTTGTTAGCGCTGCTTGGGAGAGACAAAATAAAAATGGGTCTGACCACAAGCCCCTTCAAAGCAATTTTCACAAACCTGCTCTGAAGTGACTGTGAAGAGCATTACTTGATTTATAAACATATCATCTCGACGTGACATACAAGCAAGGGAACAGATGTAGAATGCAGACATGCTGTTAAAAGCAGCGCTCCCCATGAAGAAAGTTGAGGATGCTCCAACAAAATGTGACATCTTTCAGATTCAACTGCTAGACATGATCTGGAAGCCATCATTGCAGGAGGAACATTGAATCTGACAGGCAGCTCATATCAAATGAACTACCCAACAAGATGCAACTCGACAAACACTGTAAAAACACTGCCCGAGTGCACTGAGGACACTCCTGTGATCACAGAGCAAGTTAGCCACATCGAGGTGAATTGACAGCTCAAGATGACATCTTCCACGAAGTTGATAGAGTCATCATCATTCAGGAGATGAGAGGAGAGATGCTGAAGCATATCCACACAAGCCATTAGGAAACTGAATCGACTCTGAGAAAGGCAAGAGATGTGCTTTACTAGCCAGGCATGAGCAATGAAATTAAAGACCATATTGGCCAATGTGGTGCTTGCAGTGAGCACCGAGCTAAACGAGCTAGAGAACCATTGATGACGCACGACATCTCAGACAGGCCACGGATGAAGCTGGGAGTAGATCTTTTCGCTTTGACAGGAACTGATAATCTCATCACTGGAGACTACTTTTCTCACTATTGGGAATTAGCCCATCAGACTCCAAAGATGATGAGAGAAATAGTTAAATGCCCATTGCAGTCAGTACATCTTTCCAGATATTGTGATGAGTGACAATGGCCCTCAGTTCACAAGTGATTCACAAAGGATTGGGAAAGTCAACATTACACATCATTTCCATACTGTCCCCAGTCAAATGAAAGATTGAGGCAGCAGTGAAAATTTCTAAATAACCCACAAGAAACCATGTTAGTCTGTCACTGATGTATACAGGTTAATCTTTGAACGGAGAAACACACTGACTGAAGGCATGGAAAGTTGTCCTGTCCAAAGGCTGATGTCAAGCCACATGCAAACTACTCTGCGTAACAGCAAAATAACTCCTAAAACTAGAAGTAGTTTCAGGAATGAGGGAAAAGGTCAAAGTGAAACAGCAGAAAAACAAATTTCATTTTGACAAGACTGTCAAACCATTATCAGAACTGACTATCGGAGAGTTAGTCTGGATGCAAACTTTCAACCCTCTCAACAGGAATCAGCCCGCATAGAAACTTGGCATGTGTGTAAAGAAATTGTCAACTGGATTATATGTAGTGGAACTGAATGACTAAATTTATCAGTGCATTGGTAGGCACATCCAATCAATGAGTGAATCCGTTCCTTCACAGCAATTGGTCAGTTGGGGAGGAAGGATCTCACCAGCTCTACTGAGTACAGAACCATCATGAATCCCAAAGGTCCACAAATCCCCAACAACCACAAGGGAACAATACAGAACAACTCTGTACAAAGAACGCTACCCAGAAGGACAGCTGACCCACATGCATTAAGAGGTCTGCATGGGTTAAAAACAGGAGAACTACCCTGTCCTTCCAAATAGTTTCATCGGATCTTTAATATCCACAATCCATCTGAACTTGGTAGAATCTTAGCTTAATGGGTGGGATTTTTCGGCTACGCTCTCCCTAAACTGGAAAACCCCACCCAAGGTCAATGGACCTTTCATGGTCCACCGCCCCCCTCCCCGCTACAGTTCCCATGGTGGGCAGTTCAGAAAAGCTCCCCCCATCTCAACCCTTGACAACAAATCGGACCATACAATACGCCCTCAATACCATGCTGTCAACACAGATTATGTGCCCAACTCTTGAAGTGGACCTTAACTTTCTAACTGAGTTAATACAATACTTTCTAATGACGTACTTATCAGGGTTTTGGGGTTAGCCAGTTTATATAAAATTCACAGCAATCTAAAGACTGACTTTGATTAAGAAATGGAGGTTGATTTTCCTAAACTTGCATCTATACGTAATGGATCTCCTGGAAGCAGTTTAGAGAAAACCAGACAGACTTCCTCAAGTTGTGTAGTCCTTCCCGCCTGATTTTCCGGGCTTCGCCATGCGCAGGGAGGCAATCCATCCAGGCACAAGATCATGAAAACCCAACTCATGGTTTTGAGAAGGGTGAGAACAGTGTGAAATTCCTGCTACTACCCTTGTCATAAATCACAGAAAAACAATGCCATAATGTATGTGGAGAAAAGGTTAACAAGAACAGTGTTACTGTTATTGATTCTCAGCCTGAGATAGTGGTAAGCCACCCACACAGATAAGGCAAGATTTGAAATGTTTATTTTTGCTTACACTGTAATTTTACAAGCAATAAAATCAGTTACTCATTAAGTATAACGCAGCTTTGGGTGAAGAAAAACAGTGAGGATTTGAAAGCATTGCCACGGATATTAATGTAGAAGTCCCAGGCATGTGCGCTAATGGAAGGCAAAACTAAAACAACTGTGTAGTTAATTACTTTTGTCAGTGTTTTTAATGTTAATGATTATGTAAGGTAAATGGCTGATGTCGCAGCCTCAGTGAATATTTGATTCAATTGGATATATTTGTCTTGGAGGCAACACAGCGACTGTTTAGCAGATTGGTTCCAGGGTCTGATGAAAGGTTGAGTAGGTTGGGCCCACGGTCTTTGGTGTTCAGAGGAATGAGTCAAGAGAAGTAAAAAGTAAACTTTATTTATTAGTCACAAGGAGGCTTACATTAACACTGCAAAGAAGTTATTATGAAAATCTCCTTGTCACCATGCTCCGGTGCCTGTTCGGGAAAATGAGGCAGAATTTAGCATGGTCAATCCACCTAACATGCACATCTTTGGATTGTGGGAGGGAAGATGTGGAGATGCCAGTCTTGGACTGGGGTAAACACAGTAAGAAGCCTCACAATACCAGGTTAAATCCAGCAGGTTTATTTGGCAGGACAAGCTTTCAGAGTTTCATTCCTTCCTCGGGTGAGTGAGAAGTTGTGTTCCTCACTCACCTGATACAGAAACAAATTCTCATTATCTTGTAAACTGTGTCTGCATATGCCCTGTTTGTGAACACAACTCCTCACTGGAGACTTTTTACTGTGGGAGGAAACCAGAGCACCCGAAGGAATCCATGCAAACACAGGGACAATGTGCAGACTCCACACAGACATGACCCAGGCTGGGAATTGAACCCAGGTCCCTGGTGCTATGAGGCAGCAGTTCAAACCACTGTGCCATCGTGAACACATTGAAATAGGCAAGATTCTGAAAGGGCTTGACAGGGTAAACTCTGAGAGGTTTGGAAACCAGAAAACTTGGGACACAGCCTCAAGATACAGGGCTGATTACTTAGAACTGAGATGTGGAGAAATATCTTCACTCATTTATTTGGAATTTTTCTAAATCAGTGGCTTGTGAATGTTTTTTTGTTGAATACATTTAAGGATAAGATAAACAGATTTTGATCTCTCTGGGAATCAAGGGATATGGGGGAGAAAGTGGGAAAGTGGAGGCAAAACTGATGATCAGCTATGAATATATTTTATGGCAGATCAGGCTTAAGGGTTCATATAGTCTACTCCTGCTCACACTTCTTAGGATCTGATTTTCTTATCAATACGTCGACAAAAATTGTTGGAAGCCACAGCAGGCTTTGAGCCAAACAGTTGCCCTCCCCCTCTCACCCCAGTCCCAATTTCCTGGGTCATTGTCCTCCATGAGATAGAAACCAGCCCCTCCCTTCAGTCTTCAATGCATTCCTAACAAGTTTCTATGGCTGTAGGTAGTGCTGGGTTTATCATGTTATAGTGGGCCTCATTAATCACAATATCGTGTAGACCCCACTATGTGTCAATCCTTTTGAATTGATGCTATGGAATTATGTATCATATTCAACTGAGCTCAGTTTAGCTTCCCTGCTGCTCATCCCACATCAGTATTTATGCTTAATATATATAGTCCCTCTAATCCATACACTGAAATAGAGCAGTGCAAAAGAAGAAATGTTTCCCTAGTTCCAAGCACTAAACCCCTGTTCACATGAGAAATAAGCACATTTTCAGACTATGAAAAGGAAAACAAAAGGAATCTGATGGAGACAACAGGAATTTCAAAAGATAAATGTTAGAATGTAATCTGTGATGACATTGGATCTGTTGTAATGTCACCAATGGTAACAAGCTGTAAGGGTCAGCTGAGTCAGTGAACCACATAACCAATGACAGAATGATGTGATGATCAGCTGACTCAGTATAAATTAGAAGATGTTGGGAATTTTGGGGAACTTGGAATGGCCCAGGGTGAGGCCTCAGGTTTGGAGTAATGAAGTTTCTTTATTCAACCTTTTCTTTGAGATATGGTGGTACGTAGTGATACATACCAGCTCGGGCTGTGAGCGTTGGTACCATGCTGGAAGGGGGAGACAGGGGGAATGGGAAGAAGGGGTCATTGATTGGGGAAAAGTAGAGAAGTACCAACACTGACTCGCAGTAGGGAGGGAGGCTCATGAGACCTCCGTGGTGGGCTGAGGGGAAGATTTACTGAAGTTATGATTGGGACACCCTATGAAACTGGCACCCCAATCTCATGCAGCCAACTGTTGCCTGTGTGTTGAGCATCCTTACGCACCCCACCCCCCCCACCCCAACAACCACCCCCCCCCGCCCCCTCTGCCAGCCCCCTTGCAACCACACCATATGATGGTGTGAAACACGCTCCTTTAATTCTTTTGGAAGAGTATCGTAAAAGCTGGAGAGAAACATGCCGGTTTTCTCACTGGAAACAGCATTGCCATTTTTTTGGTAAGATTACACCCTATGACTCATCTTTTTCAGTGTAATTTTATCTGAACGCACCAGGTCTCTGTTAGCACAGCTCAAGAAACTGATATTATACTGATCTCATCAAGACAAATTATTGTCACTAACCGTGCAAGTATTTCAGGGCATGTTTCTGCTTTTGCTTCTGGTAAGATTATTTTTTAGTGTTATTCACAATTATGAAAGCCCTCATGTTTTGCCACAACATTGCTAATTCCCTCTCACAATATTGGTTCATTTTTCTGAAGTAGCTTCCAGCTCTGTGACCTGTGCTGTGCCTGCCAAAGGTAAACTTGATGTTCACAACATGATTCCAGAGCCACTTTGCCTCAGTTTCACTTTATGGACAGGGCTTTGACTGAACTTGCAGATTGAGAGTTCACCCAAAGGTGATGCAAAATGGGTCAAGAAAGGCTTGCCGGGGTGATGGCTGGAGGTGGGACTGATAAGGGAGCAAGTTGCTGCCAAGCTTCTTGACCCCTAGTATCACTAATGAGATCAGAAATGATTCAGAGGTAGAAGCACATTGGCAAGCCAATATTAATACGTAAATGCAGCGATGAATGATCTATACATTTATGCGGCAATTCACAAGAAGCCGCTGTAATGTAAGCATTCTGCTTCATTACGATATGGGCCTCGTAACATGACAGTTGAAATGAAAGTGGAAATAGACTGCAAATAGTGCAGCCTGCCACTATTTGGGAACACTCAAATGGGCTGTTATTTAAAAGAAAGAATTCATTAACTCCAAAGATACGCAGGTTATGTGGGTTGGCCACTAAATTGCCCGTTAGTGTCCCAAGATGTATAAGTTAGGGGGATTGAGAAGTAAATACTCCCTGGCACAGTGACACAGTGGTTAGCACTGCTGCCTCACAACGCCAGAGAACCAGGTTTACTGTCTGTGCGGAGTCTGTATGTTCTCCCCGTGTCTGCGTGGGTTTCCTCTGGGTGCTCCGGTTTCCTCCCACAGTCTGAAAGACGTGCTGGTTAGATACATTGACCCAAACAGTCACCGGGATGTGGCAACTAGGGAATTTTACAGTAACTTCATTGTAGTGTTAATGTAAGCCTTACTTGTGACTAATAAACAATCTTAAAAAAAAGTACGGTTATGGGATCTGGGTAAGATGATCTGTCAGAGAATGCAGACACAATGGGCCGAGTGGCCTCCTCCGGTAGTGTAGGGGTTCTATGATTCCAATTAAGAAAGGGAGACCGCTCAGAGAAACAAAAAATGATGACATGAAAGAAAGATATACACCAGTTGATATTCACTGCATTTGAAATGGAAAGTTTATATTATCCTGTGATAAACAGCACTAATGGACATTGATAACAAGCTCTTGATTGACATGGCCCTGAACACAACGGATGTAAAATTTATTGTGGCCTTGAAGCAGGCCATTGGATGTTGGAAGGATTGTCTTCCGTTTCGCCTCTGTGTTCACCACTCTGACCGGGTGTTAACAAGTAAAACAAATGCCCTCCTTAGTAAAGTGCCACACCTAAAAATGCTGCAAAGAATTCCCTGACAAATGAAATATATGTCACCGGATTATAAATGCTTTGCCATCATATAAGTTTAGTCATTGTAATTATAAATTAATAAATCATAAATGCGTCAGAGCCAATTCTATTGAAAGGATATTTATATGTAACTTATAAAGAGACAGCAAGATGAAAAATTATTGCAGTAAAAAAACATTTCCTGTACAAATGATGATTCACTCTGGGGTATGCCAGAAGATGGCACTATACCGATCACAATCCTCTCAGACCATGGCCCAGGAATTGGGTCATAACAACAATAAAATTATCAGAGATTGGCGGTATTACTCCCCTGAAACTGTCAGCAACATTTGGAGGCCACACAAAGCTGCTAAATAAGGAGATCCAGAAGTTGCTATCACTGATTTTATAGTTCCCCGTCAGACACGCTGTTGAAGTTTGCCCAAACTTGTTATCGTGAAAATCATTGTAGCAACGGGAACTTGCCATTTTATGCTACTAGATTCACTGTAAAAAGCCTTGAGAAAGTTAAACTTTGTTTAATGAGGTGTAATGGGTTTCTAAAGGCATGCTGAGTGTATAATTACTGCTGAAACATCTCTCCAGCTTTTGAAAATTAATTCTTTATTTGTGGAATGTCAGATTTTTCCATTATGATAACATTTCACTTTTTTTTAAGACTAAAGTTTAAAATATCTCAGCTTTTACCTTTGTCCCCTGCCATAGAATCCCCACAGTGCAGAAGGAGGGCATTCAGCCTATTGTATCTGAATCAACTCTCCAACAGACATAACATCTTACCCAGGTTCTATCCCTGTAACCCCACATATTTTCTGTGAATTCATAGAATCCCTACAGTGCAGAAGGAGGCCATTCAGCCCGTAGAGTCTGTACCGACCACAATCCCAACCAGGTTCTAACCCCACATATTTACTCTGCTAGTTCCCCCGTCATGGCCAGTCAACCTAACCGGCACATCTTTGGAGTGTGGGAGGAAACCAGAGCACCGGGAGGAAGCATCCCCAGAGGAGACATGAGAAGAATGTGCAAATTGCTCATAGATAGTGACTCAAAGCCAGAATTGGAAGCCAAGTCCCTGGCATTGTGAGGCAACACTACTAACCACTGTGCCACCGTGCAGATCTTGGGACACCAAGGGGTAATTTAGTATGGCCAAACCACCCATCCAGCACATCCGTGGACTGGTGCTCTTTAGAGCACCCAGAAGAAACCCACGCAGATACGGGGAGAATGTACAAACTCCACCCAGTCACTCAAAGCCAGAATTGAACCCAGGTCCCTGACACTGTGAGACAGCAGTGCTAACCACTATGCCACCGTGTCACCCCATTGATGGTCCAATAATTTATTTCGCTCTCTGCAAAACCTAAATGAAGGATATACTTCCTGGTTTCTCAAAAGCCTTGAGAAAGTGTTTAATGAGGTGCAATGGGTTTCTAATGGCATGCTGAGTGTATGATTACTGCTGAAACATCTCTCCAGCTTTTGAAAACTATTTTTTTATTTGTGGGATGACAGATTTTTCCATTATGATAATATTCCACATTTTAAAATGTTTTTAAAGTTTAAATGCTTCAACGTGATTGGCAGTTTACATTGCTTGATGACATCACTGCTGCTGGACACCTGGAGATTTCCTTGACTTGGTGCCAGATTCAAACTGACTTTGGGAAAGGGAAGATCAGAGTGGAGAGTTTTCTTTGAGATCAGCTATAGGCAGAGGCATTTGGTCAATGGTTGCACAATCTGGGCCCATCTTGGCAGCAACTGCAAAACAATCTGGTTAACATTGAAATTTCTGTATTAGAAGGAGGCCATTCAGCCCATTGAGTCTGCACCGACCACAGTCCCACCCAAGCCCTATCCCCATATCCCCATACAATTACCCCAGCTAGTCCCCCTGACACTAGTGCAATTTAGCATGGCCAATCCATCTAACCCACATATCTTTAGACTGTGGGAGGAAACCGGAGCGCCTGAAGGATACCCATGCAGACACTGGAAGAACGCGCAGACTCCACACAGACAGATCTAAGCTGGGAATTGAACCTGGGTCCCTGGTGCTGTGAGGCAGCAGTGCTAACCAATGTGCTACCCTGCCACCTGAAAGTTCATTTATATACCACAAGTAAGGCTTACAATAAGATTACAATGAAGTTACTGTGAAATTCCCCTAGTCGCTACAGTCCGACGCTAGTTTGGGTCAATGCACCTAATCAGCAAGTTTTTCAGAATGTGAGACAAAACCCACACAGACACAGGGAGAATGTGCAAACTCCACCCAAACAGCGGCCCAAGCCAGGAATCGAGCCCAGGCCCCTGGCGCTGTGAGGCAGTAGTACCGCACAATGGTTTTCTTCCAGTGATTTACTAACCGATTATAAGTCAAGCTGAATGAAGGAAAGTTGTATATATCAGAAGTGTGTTTATGAGCTAAACCAAGTCTTAAGGCGAGTGTTTAAGTATGAAAATAATACTTTTGGATCAGGTAATTGTGAGAATTAAAGACAGCTGCTTGGAAAATAGTTACAATCTCCTGAAACATAAAATGGTAATGAAAGTAAATGGAGCCATTGACATTGTCCAATATTCCATATAATATATAGTGGCTGCCTATTATGTATAGAGAATCTGCAATTCTTCATTTTAGAAGTCCCTTAAATTTTTCCTGATCAGTCTGCACGGTGGCACAGTGGTTAGCACTACTGCTTCATATCGCCAGGGACACGGGCTTGATTCCTGGCTTAGGTCATATCTCTCCAGAGTCTGCACATTCTTCCCATGACTGTGAGGGTTTCCTCAGGCATTCTGGCTTCCTCCCACAGTCTGAAAGAGTGCTGGCTAGGGGTATTGGCCATACTAAATTCTCCCTCTGTGTGCCTGAACAGGCACTGGAGTGTGATGACTAGGGGATTTTCACAGTAACGTCATTGCAGTGTTAATGTAAGCCTACTTGTAACAGTGGTAAACAAATTGAAATTATATCTGTTGATATTTTTCACAAGGAATAAAATTGACTGGAATTATTACATGGGTTTAACATATTCCAAGGGATTGGCTCATAAGGGGTTTATGAGGTCTTGCCTTACGAATCTGGTGGAATTCTTTGAGGAGGTGACAAAAACGGTTGACGATGGGAGAGCCGTTGATGTCATCTATATGGATTTCAGTAAGGCGTTTGACAAAGTCCCTCACGGTAGGCTGGTAGAAAAGGTTAAGGCGCATGGGATACGAGGCCAGGTAGCTAGGTGGATTGAGAACTGGCTGGGAAATAGGAGACAGAGGGTAGTTGTGGAGGGGACCTTGTCGGGCTGGAGGCCAGCGACCAGTGGTGTGCCGCAGGGCTCAGTACTGGGACCTCTCCTCTTTGTAGTCTACATAAATGACTTGGAAGAGGGCGTAGGTGGTGTGATCAGCAAGTTTGCTGATGACACCAAGATGGCAGGGTTGGCGGGTACGGAACTGGATTGTCAGGTGATACAACAGGATATAGATAGGTTGGTGCAGTGGGCAGATAGGTGGCAGATAGCATTTAATCCTGACAAATGTGAGGTGATGCATTTTGGAAGGAATAATGCAGAGAGGAGCTATGTGATAAAAGGTAGGCCGATTAGGAGTATAGACATACAGAGGGACCTGGGAGTGCAGGTTCACAAATCCATGAAGGTTGCGTCACAAGTGGAGAAGGTTGTTAGGAAGGCTTATGGGATGTTAGCCTTTATAGGAAGGGGCATAGAGTATAAAAGCTGCCATCTAATGCTTCAGTTGTACAGAACGTTGGTTAGACCGCATTTGGAGTACTGCGTCCAGTTCTGGTCACCTTACTACCGGAAGGACGTGGAGTCTCTGGAAAGGGTGCAGAGGAGGTTTACCAGGATGTTGCCTGGCATGGGGGGACTGGGTTACGAGGAGAGATTGAAGAAACTGGGGCTATTCTCCTTGGAAAGACGGAGATTGAGAGGGGACATGATAGAAGTATATAAGATACTGAAGGGAATAGATAGAGTTAATAGTGAGAGACTGCTCCCTAGACTGGGTACGAACACGAGAGGTCATCATTTAAGGGTGAGGGGGGGGAGGTATAATTTGGAGGTGAGAAGAAGGTTCTTTACACAGAGAGTTATGGGGGTCTGGAACGCGCTACCGAGTAGGGTGGTGGAGGCAGGAACGTTGGACTCGTTTAAGATGCAGTTAGATAGGCACATGAGTGAAACAAGAATGGAGGGATATGGTAGGGGCTATTAAATAGGGTTAAACCTCGGGAGACACCGGAAGGGCAGGCTGTATGATTAATATTTTTTGCCTTTATTCCACAGGTGGAGGTCCACCTCGTGTCAAGCGAGGGGCATGCACACGGCGGGTCGTGCGTGGGCTGCTCTTGGAAGTCCAGGAGTGGCCTAGTACTTCATGTCGGTGTGTGTGCTTGATCCTGGACCGGTAGACGGGCGCCGCAACAGCTCAGTGACTAGCACTGCTAGCTGTGCAGATACATGGATTTGGGCCTGTGTCTGTGGGAGTTTGCGCATTCTCCCTGTGGTTGCGTGGGTTTCCTCCGGGCGCTCCGGTTTCCTCCCACACCCCAAAGATGTGCTCTTAGGCTAATCGGTTTTTACCAAATTGACACTATTTCTTCCCTGAATCTGACTGAGTAGGGTTCCATTCGTAGATACGCAGGGTAGAATAGGTGTAGGGTGATGCGGCGGCGTGGGCTCGTTGGGCCAAAGGGCCTGTTTCCCGTGCTGGGTTGTTCTTTGTTCTTTGTTTAGGAGTCCTGTGTGGCTTATATAATACATTTATTAGATTTCTGTAGAATATCTTGAACTCTTTACATTCTGTTTATGCCGTTTACCTTCACTATAACAATCTCACCAAAACAGTTACCTTGATCAGCTTTTGCTCAATTCGGGGATTCTGATCTCTCCTAAATGGGCAGCACAGTGGCACAGTGGTTAGCACTGCTGCCTCACTGCATCAGGACCCCGGGTTCAATTGGTTGACTGTCTGTGCGAAGTTTGTGCGTTCTCCCCGTGTCTGCGAAAGTTTTCTTTGGGTGCTCTGGTTTCTTCCCACACATCCAAAGATGTGTGGCTTAGATGGATTAGCCATGGTAAGTACATGGAATTACAGGGATAGGGCAGTAGACCTGGGCAAGATGCTCTGTCAGAGAGTCAGTGCAGACTCAATGGGCCAAATGTCCTCATTCTGCACTGCACCTCCCTTTCGGCCTTGGTAGTGCCAACAGTGCACTGCCCACTGGCATCCTGCCACTGACACCTTGGTCTGGTGCCTCGGATCCTGCGGGGCAACAAGCAGGTAGATCCATTTGCTATTTGCACCTCTGCTGCTGCCAGACTGTAAAGGACGGGTCCATCAAGGGTCCTGGGCTTTGGGTTGACTTCATGATTCTCTGCTGGGCGGGGGGGGTCACATGGATGGTCTGCTTTTCTAGCCCTGGCTGACTTGAAGATCACCCCTGGCATGTGATTTCAGACAGCTCTGTGATCAACACCTTCGTTCCTGCCTGTCAATTGTGAAAATTCTGAAGCGGCCGGGTCACTTTAATCTCCATGCCCCCAATCACTGATAGGCTTTTAAACCATTGCAGCACTTCATTCTGCAGCAGAAATTTTATTTTCTCCCTGTCAGAAGCTGCAGGTGTGAGCAAACCCCTTTTATGTCCTCTGACATAAGTCTTTACAGGTAATCAAATCTTAAAGGTACAGACGATGTGAGTGGAGAGAGCATTAAGCACAGGTTAAAGAGCTGTATATTGTCTCCAGACAGGACAGTAAGTGAGATTTTGCAAGTCCAGGCAAGTTGTTGGGGTTACAGGTAGTGTGATATGAACCCAAGATCCCAGTTGAGGCCATCCTCATGTGTGCGGAACTTGGCTACGACCCCCAGTAGCTCTGAAAGCTAGTGGCGTTTGCTACCAAATAAACCTGTTGGACTTTAGCCTGGTGTTGTGAGACTCCTTGCTGTGTCTACTCTCATTCTTCAAACAGCCCTTTATCTCTCAATGTTTGAATATGCCCCCATCATGATGCTGCAGTGGCATTTGAAAAATGTAGGCAATAACAACACAAGACAGTTCTCAATACAGAAGTGACTTAAAGTAAGCCAGCTGAATAAATCTAATTGCAGATTATGCAAAGATCGCAAAGTAAAGATTTGCATTTGCGTAGAATTTCTCATGATTTCAGAGTAGATCCACTCCATAGATCCTTATCAAGGAGGATCTATTGATACAAAAGCAAAGTACCGTGGATGTTGGAAATCTGAAATAAAAATAGTAAATACTGGAAATGCTCAGCAGAATCTGGCAGAATCTGTGAAGAGAGAAAATATGTGCATCAGAGCTTTTGAGGTATAGTCAGTCGCCGTTGTAATGTAAATAATGCAGCAACTAATTTGTACACAGTAAATTCAGGCAAAAGCAATGCAATTTTGACCAATTAGTCCATTTTCTAGGGATGTTGGGTAAGGGATGAATATTGGTCATGGCAATGTAGAGAACACTGCTGTTCTTCTTCAAACTGTTTCACGGGATCTTCAGTGTTGACATAGGAGTGTAGACACTTTAGCATCTCATCCAAAATACGACACTTCCGACTTTGCAGCACTTGCTCATCTGAGCGCTTGAATGTTCCTTGGATCTTGTGTACAAGTTTCTGAGCCCACAAACTTTGGACTCAGAGGCAAGTGTTCTACCTACTGAGTTACAACTGACAAGAAATAACAATGCTAGCATGTCGAAAAGCAGAGCATCAACCAAGAAATCTTAGCCCAGAATATTCTCACCTCAGTGTTAAATAAGTTCATTCGCAGAATCCTGCCACAAATAAGTTTGCCAAATGTTCTGAAAAATAGCTAGATTAGTGACAGTTCATCAGTAACAATCTAAATGCAAAAGTGGTTCTTCGTCTTTTGAGTTGAAACCAAAAGGATTGAGTGTTTATGAAATAACTGGCAGAAGAATAAAGAATCCCTACAGTATTAAAGACTTCTACAACATATTGCATGAAGTTGTGATAATCTAAGTGGCCTCCAAGCCTAATAGCAGTTGATATGACAGATTGATCTTAATACAAGGTCACATTGTACAAAAAGGGAGAAGAAGGTTAACTTTTAAACAACATTATACTTCATTTTATTCTTGCACATGATATCGGCGTTGCTGGCTCAACCAGCAATTGTTGCCCATCCCTAATTGCCCTTTAGAGAATTGTGGTCTTGAACCACTGCAGTCCATGTGTAGGTACACCCACAGAGCATAAAGAAGGGAGTTTGAGGATTTTAACCTAGTAACAGTAAAGAAATGGTGATATAGTTCCCAAGTCAAGATATGTTGTCACCTGGAGAGGAGCTATCAGCTGGCGGTGTCTAGTGTTTGTCTATGTGATAGAGGTCACAGGTTTGGAAGTTACTGTTGAAAGAACCTTGGCAAGTTGTTGCAACGCATCTCATACATGGTGCACACTGCTGCCATTGTGCATTGGTGGTGGAGGGAGTGAATGTTGAAAGTGATGAATGGGCTACCAGTCAAGTGGGCTTCTTTGTCCTGAATGGGGGCATGGTTCTTGAGTGTTGTTAGAGCTATACTCATCCAGACGAAAGTAAATGGTGAACAGACTTTGTGGTGTCAGGAGATGAGTTACTCATCACAGTGACATAAAAATAGGTTGGAAGGCAAATGGTGAGGATGACACAAAGGGCAGAATTTTACCATCCTGCCCATCACGGGAATCATAGCAGGCAGTATAAGGACCATGCAAAGATCAGTTGATCTTGGGCAGGGTTTTCCAATCTTGGGACAAATGTGGCCAGACAATCCCATTCAAAGAGTCTACAGAGGAATATAGACAGGTTAGGTGAGTAAGTAAAAGTGTGACGGATCACAGAATCATAGAATCCTACAATGCAAAAGAAGACCATTCAGCCCATTGATTCTGCATTGATCACAATCCCACCCAGCCTCTATCCCTATAACCCCATGCATTTACCGTAGTGAGTCTCCTGACACTAAGGGACAATTTAGCATGGCCAATCCATCTAAGCTGTACATCTTTGGACTGATGGAATATAACAGGAAAATGTGAAGTTATGCATTTTGTTAGGAAGAATAAAGGAACTGAATATTATTTAAATGGAGAAAGGCTGCAGAAAGCTTCAGAACAGAGGGATTTGGAGGTCCTCATGCATAAATCACAAAAGCTACCATGCAGGTTCAGCAACTAATAGAGAAAGCAACTGGAATGTTGGTCCTTATTTCAAAGAGAATGGAGTATAAAAATAGGGACATCTTGCTAAAGCTATACACGGCACTCGTTAGACCATACCTGGAATTCTGTGGACAGTTTTTGTCTCCTTATCTAAGGAAAGATTTGCTGGTATTGGGGGCAGTCCAGTGAAGATTCACTAGGCTGATCCTGTGTATGAAGGGAATTTCTTATGAGGAGAGGTTAAGTAGGTAAGGCCTGTACTCATTGGAGTTTAGAAGAATAAACTTTTTTTTATTCATTCGTGGGATATGGAAATCACTGGCTGGCCAACACTTTTTGCCCATCCCTACTTGCCTTTGGAGGGCAGTTGAGAGCCAACCACATTGCTGTGGCTCTGGAGTCACATGTAGGCCAGACCAGGTAAGGACAGCAAATTTCCTTCCCTAAAGGACAATAGTGAACCAGATGGGTTTTTTCTGACTATCGGCAATGGTTTTCGTGATCATCAGTAGATTCTTAATTCCAGATACTTTGTATTGAATTCAAATTCCACCATCCAGTGGAATTCGAACCTGGGTCCCCGGTACATTAACTGAGTTTCTGGATTAATAATCTATTGATAATATCACTAGGCTATCGCCTTTTCCATATTACTGAGACGGATTCTTGCAGGGCTTAACATAGTAAATGCTGTGTAGTTATTTCGCCTTGTGGGAAAGTTCAGGACCAAAGGGCATAATTTCAGAGTGATGGGTCACCAATTTAAGATGGAGGAATTCATTCCCTCAGACGGTGGTGAATCTGTGGAATTCCTTACTGCAAAGAACAGTGAAGCCTGGGTCATTAAGTATATTCAAGGTTGAATTAGACAGATTTTTAATAAGTAAGGATATCAAGGGTTATGGAGAAAAGGCAGAGATGTGTATTAGGATTATTTGAGATCAGTCATAACCTCATTAAATGGCGGAGCAGGCTTGATGGGCTGAATGGCCTATTTCTGCTCACATGACCTATGGTCTTATAGTTTTTGCATTATCTGCCGATGATTTTGTTATGGATAAACCTCATGCATTGAAAGCAATTATTCCACCTGGTTTGATCTTGATAAAGTTGTCATTTAGTACAGCTGATGACTTGATCTATGAAAGTGGTTACTGTTAGGCTTCTTTCGCAACATTATTTACAAAGAGAACAAAGAACAGTACAGCACAGGAACAGGCCCTTCAGCCCACCAAGTCTGTGCCCACACAGGTGCCTCTCTAATCTAATATTTTCTTGCCTCTACGCGCTCCATAGCCCTCTATTCCCTGTCTATTCATGTGGACAAAGCTCAGTCCACTACGCAAACCAGCCTCCCATTCATTGACTCTGTCTACACTTCCCACTGCCTCAGAAAAGCAGCCAGCATAATCAAGGGCCCCACACACCCCAGGCATACTCTCTTCCACCTTCTTCCTGGAAGAAGAAACAAAAGTCCGTGGTCATGTCCCAACCGACCCAAGAACAGCTTCTTCCCTGCTAACATCAGATTTTTGAATGGACCTACCTTATATTAAGTTGATCTTTCTTTACAGCCTACCTTTGATTATAACATTACATTCTGCACTCTCGCCTTTCCTTCTCTATGAATGGTATGCTTTGTACAACTCGCAAGAAACAATACTTTTCACTGTATAGTATATGTGACAGTAATAAATCAATCAATTCAGGAACTTTGCTAGGGCCCAGTGTGCGTTTTGTACCTATGCATTTGCTCTAACTTTGAAAGAACCAGCCTCAGGACATCCTCTTGTATTTGTTAACCTGGGCTAAGGGAGGATGAGTGAAGGAGAGATGCCCAGGAGTTAGATTACAGGGCACTTTCCATGTTAGCACCCACTCTCCAAGGTGAAGCAACAGTGCCGTAGTGTGTCAGGGGAGTGGTGGCTCAGAACACTGCTCAACAGAACAGAAGCCATGACGGAATTGCCGAGTATATCTAAAGCAGGCCAGAAACTGTGCTCCCATTCAGTAATGGCACCATTAACATGTTAGGTCTCTTGTGGGCATCCACAGGAGTTATCAACCACGATTGCCAATGTGAAACACACAGGCACCCACACTGAGTGGCTGATATACAACATTAAAAGACACCCTGTGATTTCTGTCTTCAAAGGCAATTGGTAGCACCTTCACAGCAGTTTGGGTTTCTTTACAAGGCATGATTTCCAGTGTGTCATAGATAAAACATTCCTGACACCTGTCCACAACTCTTGTGTTTAGATGAGCTGTAAGGAGGTATAACTCCTTTAGCAACCACAGTATATACATTGTTTAAGTCTTTCAGAGCCGTGGATAATGATAATTGTCAGACATTTAGACAAACAGTGCCACAGTGAGGTGCACATAGTAACTGACATGACAATCAAATTTACCATAATGGCCTCCTTCACTGTAAAGGTTCTGTGATTCTGTGATCTGTGGGTTTGGCTGGAGGTCAGTGCAGCACAATTTTTTGCTGTCCAATTTCTGCAGAGACCTCTGGATATCAGTGGAATATCAGAGAGCACTCTGGAGAAACACCGTAAATGGAGGTTGCATTGGAAAATCTGCAGTCTCTGAAACTGCTGCAAGGACGCTGCAGATTTTCCAATGCAACCCCTATTTATGGTGTTCCATTGAGACCCGGAGGACTTTGCAGAAATTCATCTTCAAAAAATTATGCTGCACAAATCTGGCCTCCCATCAAACAGACAGACAACAGAATCACAAAACTTTACAGTGCAGAAGGAGATCACTTGGCCCATCGAGTTATTCACCGGCAATCTGGAAGATCATTCTATCCAGTCCCATTTCCCTGTCTTACTCCCGTAATCTTACACATTCTTTCTTTTCAGGTAGCAATCTAATTTCTTGTTGAATACGGTATAAGGGGTTACTAGACACTAGCAGCTAACAGATAGAATGGAGAGAGACTTACAATCAATCTTACCCAAGATAAGGATTATGAACAGTTGATTATATGTGAAAGGATTTGAAATGAAATTGAATCCTGATCTATGTGCTTTATATAAATGAAATCGATAATGATGATTTTGAACTACCTGTTTTATTAAAATTGAATTGTATTAATTAGGCTTGTAAAGCAAAAATATGCAGTTCGTCAGCACCTTGACTAAAGATATCAGTAACTTTAATGAAAGAATACAAGATTCAGCAATATTTTGATATAAAATTGTGTAAATTTCATTAACAAAACAATGGACACAAACAAATACATTCAAAATATACGAAGGGACATTTTAAGATGCATTTTTGATTCAAGCTGCCCCTGCCTGGAATGATGCCGAGTGATGGGCCCTCCTTTGGAATGAGACGAAGTCTTGGCATTTAACCAGTTCCGACTGAAGCAAAATAAGGTTTCTTGAATACTATGGCAACAAGGAAGCGAATTATGCCAAGAGATGAACTTCCGCTAATCAAAATGAACTAATGAAATACCATTATTTAAGATATTAGATTTCAATTGATTTAAAATGTGCCATGATTAGATTGACATATTGAATTATAAATGAAATCATACTTGGCTAATTAATGGCTGAACTAAAGATAATGAAAGAATATAATTGACTTGCATTTTGGCATGAAGGATGGGATCTTTTGAGAAATCCTTTGGTATTGTGTGCTGCCTGAGGTATATCTGAGGTCTCCCTTCAGCCAAAGTTATTGTTCTGTCTTTTCAGACATCATGTTTGATTTTTCTATGTTTTAATAAACTAGTTTTAAAATAATTTTGTGGCACTTTTAAATTGAGTCACTTTACCTTTGCGAAGTTTGCATTTTTAGAAATACTTTAGTCTTTCTAAAGATATCTGGCCACCAAATCAAAATTCCCCACTACAAATGCCTCAAACACACCTGCCTCCACCACCTCTCAGGAAGTTTGTTCCAGGCTCCAACCACCCTCTGATGAACAAACCCTTCCTTGTTTCACTTTTACTCCTTTTATCAATCATTTTTAATTTATTGCCTGTAGTTCTTGATTATCTGCATACACAAAAACAATGTTGCCCTTATCAACGTTCTCTGCTCCCTCCTCAAAAAACTCCAGTAAGTTAGTTAATTAACCATGATTTCCACCAATTAATCCAAGCTGCTTTCCTTCATTATCCCTGCATTTATCTCAGTGACTATTGATTTTGTCGCAAGCTATAGTTGAAGTCAAACTGACTGGTCTGGAGTTGCCAGCTTTATCCTTGCACCCCTTTTTGAACAAGGGCGTAACATTCACAATTCTCCTGTCCTCTGGCACCATCCCAGTGACAAAGGAAGATTCAAATGTTATCACGAGTGCCTCTGAAATTTCCACTCACCTCCCGCAATCCCCTGGGATGTTTCTCATCCATTCCTGACACCTTATCAATTTGAAGTAATGATTGCCTGTCTAGCACTTCTTCCTTCTCAATTGTAATTTTTTATTAACGTACCAGTTACCTCCTCTCTCACCTCGGCCTAGATAACATTTTCTTCCTATGTAAAGACAAATGAAATATATTCATTTAATCCCTCCACAATTTCTCCTGCCTCCACTTGCAAATTGTTTTTAAACCCAATCAGCAGTATTCTTTTTATTACCGCCCTTTTATTGTTTATATGCTCATGGAAGAACTTGGTGTTACCTTTTATGTTTGCCGCCTGTCTCTTTTCACGCTGTCTCCTTGCTTTTCTTATTAGTTTTCTCACTTCTTCTCTGACCCTTCGATATTCAGCCTGATTGTCTATTGTATCTTCTGCCTGACATGTCGTGCACTCACATCTCCCTTTTTATCTTCACCTCCAGCTCCCTCGTCATCCAGGGTGTTCAGGATTTATTTGTCCCACTTTTCCTCTTCAAGGGGGCACACCTTGGCATTGCCTGCACAACTTCTTCTTTGCAGTGGCCCATTGTTCAGCCACTCTTTCCTTCTACCAACATTTTATTCCAGCTCAATCGACTCAGATACATTCCCAGCCCATCAAAGTTGGTTTACCCCTAATTAGTTATCCCTGCTCTGAATTTTCCTTTGTTCTTTTCCATGGTAAACCTAAACCTTATGATATAATGGTTACTGTTTCCTAAATGCAGTTCAAATTGTTGTTTCATCCACTTGGGCCAACTCATTCCCCAGCACCAAGTCCAACAGTGCCTGCCCTCTCATTAGAACATTCTGCTGTAGAAATTATCTTGAGCATATTCCAGGAATTCTCACCCCTCTTCTCCCTTTGCACTATTGCTATCCCAATCCATAATTGGATAGTTGAAGGCCTTCATTATAATGATTCCATAATTCTTACACCCCTCTGTAACTTCTGTAAAAATATGCATTTACCTGTTTAGGGAACATGTAACTTGTTTATTTACAGCTTAAAACAATATGCAGGTGTGCTGCCTCGTGGCTGCAATCAGCTCCCGAGATGACCCTGAGCGCAGAAGCTTACTCTTACCAGGGTGATTCTCTCATTGGTCCCCTGGGTCATGTGATCCTTATTCTGCAGATTTGTCAACTCTGCGTGTGGTTCACCAATCTTATTCATCACACTCCACACATTCTTGGATAATAACCCTGATTTTGGCTCTTTCACTTTCCCCCTTACTCTGACCGCATCTATTTTTATCAAACTATCCAAGTATTCTTTTTACCTTAATACCGCTCTGTAATATACCCTTCTTATCAGTTAATACCTCAGTACATCCCACTGCCAGTTTTTCTCCTCTCCACCCTCAGCTTCCAACCCTACTGTTAATGGAGTTTAAACCCCCCCAAGATCACGAGTAAAACTCCTTGTGTGGACATTAGTCCCAGACTTATCAAACCATCCTTCCTGCACAGGTCCACTCTGTCCCAGAACTGGTCCCACTATCTCAAAAATCTAAAGGAGTCCCTCCTACTGCATTTCTCTAGCCAGGTCTTGAACTGCTCAATTTTCCTATTCTTATGCTCACCAGCATCTGGCACTGGGAGTAATCCTGAAGTTACTGCTCTTGCAGTCCTGCTTTTAATTTCCTTCTTAACTCCCTAAGATTTGTTTTCAGTTACTCATCCCTTTTTCTACCTACACCATTGGTCTCATTATGGACAACAAACCTCTGCCTGCTCCCCTTCCCCCATATGCCACTCTGCGTCACCCTTGGCCTGGCATCAGGGAGGCAACACACCATCTTGGAGTCACACCATCACTACAGAAACACCTGGCTTTCCTCTGACTATGGAATTTCCCACCACTTTAGCAATTCCATTCCTCCTCTTCCCCTCCTCTGCAACTGAGCCACCCATGGAGCCACAAACTTGACTCTTGTTACAGTCTTGAGTATCCATCTCACTTGCCAGTATCCAAATGGCAAAGTGGCTGGAGAGCGAGATACGCTTGGAGAATTTTTGCACCACCTGCCTGTTTCTCTTAGATACTGTCACGGTTACTCATTCCCTCTCTGCTTGTGTATAGTTTAGCTGTGGTGTGACCACCTCTCCAAACAGTCTGTCCACATAATTCTCAGTCTTGTAGATGAACCGCGGTGACTCCAGCCACAGCTCCAATTCCACAATGCAGAGTTCACCGAGGGCACTTCTTGCCTGCAGGACTTCCCACATCCTGCAGGATGCACATTCCACATGGCTGAGCTGCACTAATATGCCTTACATTTTATATAAAGTGATTACCACAGTATGGTATAATACAATAACTCAGCTGTAGATCACTAATTGCCTTCCCTTTGCCAACATGGGAAGGTCTAGCCTGATCAGCCAACCAACTTAGGGGACCCCTATAGCATCACGTTTTGGTTTTAACTGCAGACTCACAGCTCTCTCTTCAGTGTTTTATGAGCTCTCAGTCTGGGTGGCATTTTCCAGTCGCACTCGCCCTGAAACTGGAAAATTCCACCCATGGTCCACCCTTCGCCCACACCAATTCCCGTGGTGGGCAGAAAAGAAAAACTCACCCCTCTTTTTCCGAACTCCCACTGTTACTGAAAGAGGATAGAATCACTGTAGGAGGAACAGAATTCTTCGTATCAGATAGAAGGCCCCCAGATGCACATGTTCCCATAAGTCAAATATTTAACCTGTGGCCTGACATTGTATTAACAGTTACGAACTCCGCACAGTGCTCAACTGAAATCTAATATCAATATTAACCAATTTTACACCTTGACTGATTTACCCACTTTTTTTTCAAGTAATTTTTTCAAAACAATAACAAGCACAATGCACTCTGGGCAGATAATTGAATATGTACAATCAAATATTTATTCATAACTCTGTGTGTATGTGTGTGTGTGTGTGTGTGTGTGTGTGTGCGTGCACACATTTGTATGTGTGCATCTGTATGTGCATTTGTGGGTGCATGTATGTGTGTGTGTGCACATGTGTGTCTGTGCGCACACGCGTGTGTGCACATGTGTGTGTGTGTGCAAGTGTGTGTGGGTGCGCACATGTGCATGTGTGTGTGTGCACATTTGTGTGTGTGTGCGCATGTGTGTGTGTGCGTGTGTGTGTGTGTTTAACAGAGTCCAATTTCACAGCCATTGCATTTTACCAAAGATATCGAATGTTGGAGAGAGAAATTAGATTTAGCATCAGGAATGAAAATGAAGTGCCTGCATATGCTTTTAATAATTTGAGTATTTGGTTAACTTTGGGCAGATTTTTCTAGAAATGATTTGTCATTTTTTTTGTAATATTTGCCAGATGGTTGAGATAAAGATCAGATTTGTCTTCCCTGAATACTTGGATTGAATTTTCTAGGGAACTACAGACACAAGCTTTGGTTTGGAGAATTGCACTGAATGCGAGGTTTTATAAGGTGGTTATCTTTTGGGACTGTCCATTTAAAGCAAGGTAATATGGAAAAGAAGAGAGTCAAGTGATCTATTCTGAATTTTGTACAGCAACAAGCTTGTGTGGCTTGGTTACCTTGGGGACAGCAAGGCACAGGTTGATTCTTACTGGGAGCAGGGTGTAAAATGTTGACAAGGGGTGATCTTATCTCCTCCTTCTGCCAGTCGATGGGTGGGATGAGCCAGTAGGATCACGAGATAGGTGCTAAATCAGGTTTGTGCCCGAATTCTTGCCTATCACGATCTCACTGAACCCGGATATCCAGCAAGGCTGAGTTCAATATTTAAATCAATTTAAACTGTAATTTAAGTATTATTTGTGAGCCTGGGACTGAATCATCCGGGCTCACTTGCCTCTACGGTGAAGGGCCTCACTGGTGAGGATCACAAATGGTCCCCATCAGCAGAGACCTGTCATGGTGGCCTCACTGGTAGGAACAGAGGCCATTGAAGCCCTCCAGGAGGATGGGAGTGGGGGAGGACATTACCCATTGTGCAGTGGCAATTTGGAACTGCCAGCCTGGTATTCTGGCAGTGCCAACCTGGCACTGCACACCAGGCATCAGACTCCTCTCTAGTCTCCTACCTTCTACCTTCCTTAATCTTCAAAACACTGTTGTCCACGTCTTAACTTGCACTGAGTCTGATTTAACCTTCAGCCTGTTGCTCACTGACTTACTTTGGCTTCCAGTTGAGCAATACCTTGATTTTAAAATTCTCAGCCTTTTTTTCAAATCCCTCGAGGACCTTTGCCCTCTTCCAGCCACATAACCCTCTGCAATATCTCCATACATTCAATTCTGGTCTCTTTCAGTTGCTCAATTTCAATTGCGTTCCACTTGGTGGCTGTACTTTCAGTTTAGGCTTCAAGTTCTGAAATTCCCTCTCCAAATTTCTTTGACTCTCTAACTCATTTTCCTCTTTTAAGATCTGTGTGGAGTTTGCACGTTCTCCCCGTGTCTGCATGGGTTTCCTCCAGGTATTACGATTTCCTCCCACATTCCAAAGATGGGTTAGATGGATTGACCATGCTAAATTGCTCCTTAGTGTCCAAAGATGTCTGGGTTTGGGGGGGTTAGTGGGGTAAATATGTGAGGTCATGGGAATAGGGCTTGAGTGAGATGTTCTGTTGAAGAGTCAGTGCAGATACGATGGTCCGAATGGCCTCCTTCTGTACTGTTGGAATTCTATGGCTGGAATTTTACCAGCACGCCCGCCTGAGGTTCATAAGATCACACCCGAGGCCAACAGAGAATGCCATTCAGTGAGTCTCGTGGCCCCGAAATCAGGGTGGGCATGCCGTTAAAATCAGATTCCACTTCTAAGATGCTGCCTAACACTTATGTCTTTGACCAACCTTTAGGTCATCTGCCCTATTGTGATTCTCTGTAAAAATTTGCTTAATGTAATTCCCATGAAGCACATCAAGATGTTTTACTCTGCTAAAGGTGCTATATGTTGCAAGCTTGTTAGCTAATGCTATCCAGTATTGCCTTCTGACACATACTTAGTTACAAGTAAACCCGATGTCTCTGGCATTCTTGCATTCATTATTCTTCACCAAAAAAAAACTGATGAAGAGTTGCATTTTAACATCCAGGGTGGGCACCTGGCAAAGGGGGGCAGCCTCCCCTCTGAGAACCAAAGAAACATGACCAATTTTAAAGGTTGGTCCCCCTTAAAATGGTAGCAGTCAACTTTCAGGATAAAATAAATGGAGGGAAGCAGCTGTAACGCTGTCAAAACTGGGAGACGGGTGACCTCTGTTGAGGACCCCATGAGAAATAGTTCTTGGCACAATCTGGCCTGAGTCAGAAGCCTGCTGGGGGAAGGAGGGAAAATCCAAAGTTCAGGTCCCAGGGCAGCACCTCTTTTCCTGCTAACCCACAAGGAAACTTTAAAAACTGTATTAAGGCTTATCCTTTGGCCCTGGCTGCTATTCCTGGAAGGTTTGATCTGTTACAGATGCCAGAACTGCACACCCAGCCCAGACTTGGGGTAAAGATAGCAGATCATGCTGCAGTGGGCCCTCGTAGCTCTACCCCACCCCTGTCCAACCATGACATTAATAATGTCAGGCTAGTGGAAGAGAGGCA
Source organism: Carcharhinus amblyrhynchos (assembly GCF_965287045.1). Classification (NCBI taxonomy): domain Eukaryota; kingdom Metazoa; phylum Chordata; class Chondrichthyes; order Carcharhiniformes; family Carcharhinidae; genus Carcharhinus; species Carcharhinus amblyrhynchos. The sequence continues at coordinate 15,490,014 of NC_137327.1, forward strand.
TGAGGCCATTGGCCAGTTTCCCAGAAGTCAATTAAGTGATTGGAGGGGTGGTTACTCATGTTCATGGGGGAGAAGCTTTGGGTCTTAACATGTCTTCTGAACTCAAAAGATCACTTCTGCTCCTCCTATTCAAAAGGAATCTTAAATGTTCAGCTCTTTTCAGAGACTGCTGTTTTCCCATATGAGTTTCCTTTGTGAAGCCAAGAGCTGCTCTGAGACAAAGCTAAAACAGTGTTCGATTTCAACTGATGTCATAAAATCTTGACTTTTGCAACTTAATGAGACCTTTGCCTATTTGTGGGTGAAGAGCTCACAAACTTTCCAAACCCTGGAATGTCATCTGAAGGTTAATCCAATCTCACTTGCCTCGTTTTCAATAGTGCAGTGAGTTTGCATCTGTCCTTAAGTCTTAAAAGCGAGGAACACCAAAGTTTTTGGCTGTCAAAGTCATGAGCACCAACAGATGATACTGGCAATCCTGAGGATTAATGAACATGACAGAGGTTCTTTTTAAATAAATGCCCTGTTCTGGCAGGTTTCCAGAGTGGTTGAAGTGCAAGTGAAAGTGAAGATGTTCACAAAGTGTTCCCAAGTAACTTTTCCACTGGTTGATCCACTGCGGGAGAAAAACATGACACATTTTAGCCCAAATTCAGGTATGAACCAACTTGCAACATTTCACTCAACAAGCAATTAGTAGCTCATGAATGACAATTTCAGGACTTACCATCCAAAACACTGCTGAAAGCAGTAACTTGTTAAGTTATGGAATGAGATAAAGAAGGGCGGGACGGTGACACAATGGTTAGCACTGTTCCTTCAGAGTGCCACGGACCCGGATTCAATCCCTGGTTTAGGTATGTTCTCCCCATGTTTGTGTTGGTTTCCTCCGGGTGCTCCGGTTTCCTCCCACAGTCCAAAGATGTGTGGGTTAGGTTGATTGGCCATGATAAATTGCCCCTTAGTGTCAGGAGGATTAAGAGGGTAAATGTGTGGTGTTACGGGGATAGGGCCTGGATGGGATTGTTGTCAGTGCGGGCTCGATGGACCAAATGGCCTCCTTCTGCATTGTAGACTCCATGATTCTATGGTTAGGTGCATTGGCCATGCTACATTCTCCCTTAGTGTACCCGAACAGACGTCAGAGCGTGGTGACTAGCGGATTTTCATTGCAGTGTTAAGGTAAGCCTACTTGTGACACTAACAAACATTAATTCTGGTAAGAATTGTCCACAGGGCGTGTTTTTATCTGTAATTTAGGACCAGGTTTGCACGCTCCCTTGCTTTGTCCCAAAATGATCCGCAGCATTCAAACCCACAATAAACAGATTTTCAAAACATTCCAACATGCATTTTCTCAGTGGAAACAATCATCAGATTTTTCCATTTGTGTCGTATGCTTGGTTACCCTTAGTGTGTTGATAACAGGGTTCACAATTTGTTCCAATTCTTCCACAATTCAACTCAACAGTAACACTCTTTAATAGAAATAACTTTAATCACTGCTTTTTAAAGTTTAATTAATGTATCCCGAGTGCTCATTAGCTAGAGTAGTCATCTAGCCATCAGCCATTTGGTTATCAGCCATTTGGCTCAATCCTTCAGCATAAAGTGGGTGGTCTTGACTGATCCTTCGAGCTGAACTGAAGCCAGTTCCAAATTATAGAGCCCCCCACAGAACCAATAGCTTCAATTCTTGTCAAAGATATCTTGGAAAGATACACCAGATTTAGCAACCAAAACCAAAATGAAGTGCCTGCATGTGCTTTTAATAAGTTGAGTATTTCTCTAATTATGAGTGTTTTTTTTGAATATGATTTATTAACCTGTGTGCAAAGCTCACTGGACAGTTGACAGAAAGAATAGATTGATGTGGTTTCTATAAATACCTGGATTGAGTTTTCTAGGAACTGGCTACAGAAGCTAAGTGAATTATCAGCACGTTAATGCTCACAGATTGACTTCTTTTAGAAGAAACATTAGGAAAATGTGTGCTATCAGTGGAATAATGTTTAACAATACATCAAGTTTGCGACGATATGAAAGCAAAATATTGCAGACACTGGAAATTTGAAGCAGAGAGTGCTGGAAAAATTCAGCAGGTCTGGCAGCGTCTGTGGAGACAGAAACAGAGTGAATGTTTCATACATACAATACAATATATACAATCCCTATAGTGCAGAAGGAGGCCATATGGCCCATTTGAGCCTGCACAGATCACAATCCCACCCAGGCCCTATTCCCATAACCCCATCTTTTACCAGGACATTTATCTTGCTAATCCTCCTAACACTAAGGTGAATTTAGCATGGCCAATCAACCTAATCCGCACATTTTTGGATTGTGGGAGGGAACTGGACCACCCAGAGGAAACCCACACAGACACGCAGAGAATGTGCAAACTCCACACAGATAATGATCCGAGGCCAGAATTGAACCTAGGTCCCTGCTGCTGTGAGGCAAACCACTGTATCACCGTGCTGCCCAAATGGCTCAGGAGTCAAATGGCTCTGCTTTTGTTCCCAATAAAAGTCATATTGGACTCAGAGGGCAGGGGATTCTGGCCGCCCTCACCCCAAAACCAGAAAATCCCGCTCGAGGTTCCAGGTTACCTATCTACAAAAAGTCACTCCCACAATTTACTTGCCTCCTCATAAATTGTAGAATATAAATATAAAAAATTGACAGCACTGCAGGGGGCCATTCAGCCCATTGAGCTATCAACCAGCTCTTACTCCATACCCTAGTAGGTTACACAATTCCAATGCATATCCAGTTATTTTTGTAAGTGTGATAATACTTTCTGTCTTTAGCACCCTTGCAGACAGTGAGTGCCAGAACCCCATCACTCTCTGAGTGGAAAGGAAAATTCTCAACAACCTTCTTCTAATTATTTTACCAATCACTTGAAATCTACACCCCTTTGGTTTATTGTTCCCTCCGCTGAAAGAAACAAGGTCCTTATTATGCACTTGATTCCGGGCCTGCATTTTTGTACACATCAATTAAATCTCCCCACAGTCACCTCAAACAAAATATTTGAGAAGTGGCTACCTAGCATGAGAAGGAAAACCTTTGGCACAAGGTAAGTGTTCCACGAGAACAATGATAGTCAGGAGCAAAGGGTGGGAATACCAGACAATGAGGGGCTTCACAGTTGCCACTGTGGCAATAAAACCTGTCTTTTGGCCTTGGTTGCTATTGCTGAAAGATTTGGTCTTTTGGAGAGGGTACAGAAAAGATATACCAGGGTGTTTTCTAGTATGGAGGACATTAGCTCTGAGGAGAGGTTGGAGAAACTTGGTTTGTTTTCACTGGAATGACGGAGGTTGAGGGGGTGACCTGATAGAAGTGTACAAGATTATGAGGGGCGTGGACAGAGTGGATAGTCAGAAGCTTTTTCCCAAGTCAATTACTCGGGGCCATTGGTTTACGGTGCGAGGGGCAAGGTTTAAAGGAGATGTACGAGGCAAGTCTTTTACACAGAGGGTGGTGAATGCCTGGAACTTGCTACCGGGAGAGGTAGTGGAAGCCGATACGACAGTGACTTTTGAGGGGCATCATGACAAATACATGAATAGGATGGGAATAGAGGGATATGGTCCCCGGAAGGGTAGGGGATTTTAGTTCAGCATGGAGCAGCATGGTCAGTGCAGGCTTGGAGGGCAGTAGGGCCTGTTCCTCTGTTGTAATTTTCTTTGTTCTTTGGATTAAATTGGGTTAAAGTAGCAGAATGAGACTCATAGTCCCATCATCAAAACCTGTTCTGTATATTCACAGACAACCCTGCTGAACAACCTCACTATCCATAACTTAAAATTGCAGTCAATTGAATATGGACAGGAAAAGAGTGATTAAATTCTCCTCTTCATTTTAACTGCCTTCCTGCCTCTTTCTCCCAGTGGCAGTGGGGCGAGGCAGTGAGGAGTTCAAATTGACTCCCACAATGTCAAGTGAGACCATTTATTTTCATTATTTACTATCATTTGGGGCACCTCTACCTTTTTTAAAAAAAACACAAAGCTGGTGAAAATTGAAAGAAAAACTCGCTTCTGACTTGCAACCTGCTTGTGGGTCTCACTCGTGATGAACTGGTTTAGAATTCCAAATCGAAGCCAAGCCGAAAAGCGATTTGTTACAATTCACGTCAGATCCAGCAACTTGACAACAGTGATTTCCCACCGATCATCACAGCAGCCAGTGATGCAGAGGAGCTCTCAGTCTCAGAGTATTGGATGTAACGGCCACTGGCTGATGAATCACAGTGGGGGAGAAGACAGCAGCCTCGGAGAGTGTATAGATGATAAGAGATATAGAAACCACTATTTCAGGCAGAAAGTGCAGCACAAAAGAGTCAGCTGTTGATGTGTCTAAAAGCTTAGACTTTTATGCTCTCCGATTCCACTGATGGCTTCCACTGATGGATTTATGTTCCAATCTATTATACTGCAATGTTATACGTATTTTTGCGGAATGGAGATAAATATATAATCTTGCAATGCCCAAAAAAAAGTTCAGTACTCTGTGAATAATCATGGAATCGTACAGTGCAGAAGAGGCCCTTCGGCCCATCGAGTCTGCACTGACACATTAAAAACACAAGAATTCGCACCTGATTCCATGTACCAGCACTTGACCCATAGCCCTGAATGTTATGATGTACCAAGTGCTCATCCAGGTATTTTTTAAAGGATGTGAGGCAACCTGCCTCCACCACCCTCCTTGGCAGTGCATTCCAGGCCATCACTAACTACCCTCTGGGCAAAAATGTTTTCCCTCACATCCCCCCAAACCTCCCGACCCCCACCTTGAACCCATGTCCTCTCATGACTGACCCTTTAACTAAGGGAAACAGCTGCTCCTTATCCATTCTGCTCATGTCTGTCATAATCTTGGGCACCTCATAATATTCTCATCTTGTGAATAAAACTCTTCCCAGTTTTTGTATCTGGACAAAAAGTCAATGAATATGAGTCTGTTTAATTTTTGAATGGAAGCCTGCGAGTTCTCAAGAATTAGGTTATCAATATTAGCAAACTCAGTTCATGTAAAGTATATGAGTTTCATGAGGATTTAAACTCAAACTTGTCTTGTGATATGATAATGTTCCCATTTCAATGCCCCCATAATTTTATGGGTGCTTTATTATGTTTATTGCTTTTTAACAGCGCTGCAAGCAAATCCCAAGTGTGTGGCCGATGAAGTGTACATCTGTTGTATCGTATGTTACCATTCCAGTCATAATAAAGACTATATTCTCTAACAATAGGCAGCAGTGAGGATGAATGCAACATAATACTGCAACTGCCAGAAGGCACTTTAGAGCAAATTGGTTAGAAATATAAGTTGCAGCGAAGTTCAATCATATGTATTGCATTAACAGGCTTTAGGTCATTCATAGGCCAGAATATTGTTGGTAAACTATGTTTCTAATCTGAAGAGAGCTGCTAGAGGCTCAGCTCTGTAGTGTCGATGGAGTTGGTGTTACAGCAGTCGAAGTCCCTCAGAATCGGTCCCGCAGATCTTCCAGCTGCCATGACCTGCACACTGTCCAAAGCTGGGAAGGGCACCTGTGCAGGCGTGCTGTACCCGGGACCTTCTCGGCTGCCTGGATTGGTACGCATATTCCCATCCTGGACTGCAAAGATCCCTGAAAACATTCGTCTGTCATTCATCGAAGAACGTGGGCTGAATGGCCTCCTTCTGCTCTGCAAGATTCTATGATTTTATGAATAAGTGAGTCTTGCTGTATTAGTAAAGGGCTTTGGTGAGGTCACACCTGGAGCCAGTATTTCGGGTCATCCAGACTTGAAAAGTTAGCTCTATTCTCTCTCGAAAGATGCTGTCAGACTTGCTGAGAGTTTCTAACGTTTCCAGTTTCTGTACCTGAAAGATTGGTGTTCTGTTCGTTCTCTTTAAAGCATCTGACATCCAACATGTGGATAAGATGATTTAGACCAACTTCTCAGTCTTAAATATACTCAGTAAGGAGCATCCACAATCCTCTGAGATAATTCCAGATATTCACAATCCACTAATGAAGACATTTTGCCTCATTTGAGTCCTAAATGATCCAGTCCCTTATTTTGAGGCTGTGTCTGTAGGTTCTCGATTCCCCCACCTGTTGGTGTCGACATAGAAAGAAATCCCACAACACCAGTGGAGTTCACTTGATGAAGGCACGGGCCGTCCCGAAAGCTTGTGGCTTTTACTACAAATAAACCTGTTTGGACTTTAAACTGGTGCTGTGGGATTTCTTTCTGTTTTACCCCAGTCCAACGCCAGCATCTCCATTAGGTGTCAACATAGCCAAGCCCCTTCAAAATCTTTTATATTTTCACTAAATCACCTTATTCTTCTAAACTCCAGGAAGTAGGGGCCCAATTTACTTCAGCTCTCACCAGAAGTCAAAACTCTGAACCCAGCAAGCAGTCTAGTAACTGCCCTGACTCCAAGGCAATTGTATCCTTCCTTATAGATGGAGATGGAAACTGCAATCTGCGCTCCATGTGTGACCTCACTAAAGCCCTTTACCAATATAGAAAGACTTATTTATTCTTGAACTCTAATCCCTTGCAGTGAAGGCCAACATGTCACTTACCTTCCTAATTGCATGCTGTAAGTGTATGCTAATTTTGTACATTTCTGGTATGAATACGTCCAGTTGTCTCTGCAAATCAACATTTAAGAAGTTAATGCCCCTCAAAAACATTTGCCGGAATTCTTCAGCCGGTCACGCCGGCGGGATTCTCCAGTCCCGCTGGGAACGCAATTCCCCCTGCCAGATTCGCACTGGCATGGGGTGACATCGATGGAAATTCCCATTGACAGGGGCAGTCCCAGAGAAATCAACATGCTACCTCCCACCAACAAGAAACACATGGCAGAGAGGTTGGAGAATCTCGCCCATTCTGTTCTTCTATCCCTATTACCAAACTGAACAACTTCACACATTCCCACATTATATTCCATCTGTTGCCTATTCAATTAACCTATCTATACCTCTTTGTAGTCCCTTTGTCTCCCCCTCGCCCTTTACATTCCCATCCAACTTTGTATTATCAACTTGCATTATGTTATCTCTTCTGCTATGTAAAGTTTATGGAAGGACAACAGGGTGGCTTTTTGTAGGTGCTGTGGTTGGATATTGAAGTTTATTAAAGTTTATTTATTAGTCACAAGTAAGGCTTACATTAACGCTGCAATGAAATTACTGTAAAACTACTGTAAAGTCACTGTGAAATGGATTGGATCGTGGTCGCTGGATTCAGGAGCAAGTGTTTTATTGGTTGGATATTAAAGTTTATGAAAGTTTATTTATTAGTCACAAATAAGGCTTACATTAACGCTGCAATGAAGTTACTGTAAAACTACTGTGAAGTCACTGTGAAATGGATTGGATTGTAGTCACTGGATTCAGGAGCTGGATTCAGTGTTTGATCCCAGAAAGTCGGGGATGCAGGACAGAACTAGAGTTCAATCTTTATCTTTTTTAAAGTTTTACAGTAATGCACAGTACAAACAAAACCCAACCACCAATGTTTCAAACTGTTCCTATTTATACCAATTAAACCTTCTCCCATTTATAGAAACACCAGTTCATAAATCCCCAGTTCGTGCCACTGTCTGAATACAATTCAACACTCAATATGCAATTCAGATAGTGTTGCTGAGAAGCAGTGGCAGATTGATATTGCCCCTAGTAATCCAGAGAGACAGGATAAAGCTCTGGGGTCCTGAGTTCAAATCCCACTATGGCAGATGGTCAAATTCTGTAAAAGTTTGAATTAAGTTTAGCCAACTTACCCTGGTGGTCTAGTGGTTAGGATTCAGCACTCTCACCACTGAGTGGCGGGTTTGATTCCTGGTCAGGTTTATTGCCTTGAGACAAGCCTAACAGTGGATAATCTGCTGACCTGCCCAGGCAGAGGCTGCAATGGATATGAAGGCTGTGGTTGCTGTGCCTCTGGACTTACAACAAGGAGTTGGAGCAGGGGGAGCAGCAAGGGGAAACTTGAGGGGATTTGGAGTGCCAGAGACTACTTAGGGCTGAGTGATGGAGGTGTGGCACATGGAGCAGCAGGAGAGGGGGGGTGGCACAGTGGGTAGGAGAATCTTTGAAGATTTATTCACTGAATTTCACCATCCACATCGAGTCGTAGAGGTTTACAGCATGGAAACAGGCCCTTTGACCCAATTTGTCCATGCCACCCAGTTTTTACCATTAAGTTAGTCCCAATTGCCCTCACATGACCAATATCCCTCTGTAGCCATGTAACTGTACGAATGCTTTTTAAAAGGCTCTACTACTATATCTGGCAGTGTGATCCAGACATTCATCGCCCTCTGTGTGAAAAAATTACCCCTCTGGACCCTTTTGTATCTCTCCCTCTCTCATTAAATCTACGCCTGCTGCTTTAGACTCCTCTACTTTTGGGAAAAGATGTTGACTCTCCCCTCTCACTTTATCTATGCCCCTCATTATTTTATAAACATCTATAAGATCACCCTTAATCCCCCTATAGTCCAGGGAAAAAAGTCCCAATCTACCCAGCCTCTCCTTATAAGTCAAACCATCAATTCACTGTAGCATCCTAGTAAATCTTTTCTGTATTCTTTCTAGTTTAATAATGTCCTTTCTATAGTAGGGTGACCAGAACTGTACACAGTACTCCAATGTCTTGTACAACTTCAACAAGACGTCCCAACTCCTGTATTTGATGTTCTGACCTATGAACCATTCTGCCAGCCTTGAGGCCAGACTTCTGGCATTAATCTCCATTGCCACCTGTTCCCATTCCTTCCTGAGGTTTTGCGTTAAGGGTCTCCAGGTCCATACAACTTCATCTCTATTCAGCTGTCCACCTCCACAATTGAGGCCACCAATACCACATCCTTGAAGCTGGGAGCCATCACTCTTTATCTTATTTGCAGCCAGTGACAATACGCTGAGTGTATTCCACCAGGTGCGAGCCCCCTTTAAGAGAGGCAGACTTTCTTTAAGAGGAACAGGAGCACACACTGCTCCACCCCCTGCTGGGCAGTCAGGCAGCCTGCAGAGTGGGGGTGATGCAATCAGGTAAATGAGGAGACAGTACCAGGTCTGTGGGCCACCTGTTTCAATTGGAACGCATGTGAGCAAGTTCTAAATCATGACTCCAGTGTCCAATAACAAAGTCGACCTGAATCTGTTTTAAAATGTTTTATATTTGCAGTTACCCACTAGGTGGAGCCAAATAGACTTATTCCAAAATCTGTTTGTTCAAGTCCAAACATGTTAGAATTCACTTTGAGGCCACATTGGCCCAAATCTTTCAGTATTAGGGGAGGCCTCCAGTTGATCCTGCACCCCTGTGTGAATCGGGACCCTGAGGAAGTGTCAATGTGCATCCGCAATGTGTGCAATCTTTACACGGGGAGTTTAAACTTCCGATTGCCAGTTCTACCCTGCCTGGATTGTTGTGTGATTCCAATGGCAGTGGGATCAGATGGCCACATCCAGACAGCTGGCCCAAAGCACTCCAGCAACACAGCATTCCCTGGAAATGCCTTCCTTCCTCCCAGCAAATGTTCCCTTCCCTTCCAATTCACATTTCTTCAACTCCCCACCTCCCCCCCCGCCTCTGCAGAGAGTGCTCAACTTCTCTTACAACCCCCCCCAACTCACCTTCGATAATCCCTGGCTCCTGTCAGGGGAGCGTGTGGGTTCAGGGGGTGCTATACACTGTTGGGGGTGAGGAAAGGAGAGTGAACATTGTTGGGGGTGGGGGAGGGGTGGACAGCGGGGGAAAGGAGAGTGAACATTGTCAGGGGTGGGGGAGAGTTGGTAAGGGAGGTTATGCAGTGCTGAGGTCGGCAGCTCCATTTAAAACATTGAACTGAGGACTGGCCATAAGGGTGCATGTCTTCCGCTAATGACGAGAGATTAGGGACAAGCCTGCACTGGAATCACACTCACCTCTTGGCTCTGTTTGTTCCAGCATCTCTGCTGGAATCGGCATAGTGCAAAGGCTCCAGTGTAAAATGGTAAGTGGGCAGTTTAAATCATAGCCAGTGCCAGGCACACTTGCCTGAATTTTACTGCCTTGCTCGCCTGAGGCTCGTAAGACCCCGCCCAAGGTCAACAGAGAATGCCACTCCGTGAGCCTTGCAGCCCCGATTCTGGGGTGGACGATAAAATTCCAGCCGCACTCTCGAACACGGACCAGAATATCTCCACCTGCTGGAAAACCTTGGGATAGACCTTCACCCGACTAGTGAATTAAAATCTTACTTCAATGGCTTAGAATCAATATCAACAACTTATATTTACATGGCGCTTATGAAATCATAGAATCCCTACAGTGCAGAAGGATGCCGTTAGGCCCATCAATTCTGCCCCAACTCTCTGACAGAGCATCTTACCCAGATCCAACACCCAGCCTGTTCCCATAACCCCATGCATTTATACCGCTAATCCCCCAACGTACATATTTTTGGGACACGAAAGGGACAATTTAGCATGGCTGCACACCTTTGGACTGTGAAAGGAAACTGGAACACCTGAAGGAAACCCAGTTAGACGTGGGGAGAATGTAACATTCACACCACACAAATGCCAGGCGATGACCGTCGCCGATAAGAGACACTCTAACCACTGCCCCTTGATATTTAGTGGTGTAACCATCATTGAATCCCCCACTGTCAACATCCTTGGAGTTACCATTGACCAGAAACTCAAATGGATTCATCACATAAACACAGTAGCTACAAGAGTAGGTCAGACGCTGGGAATACTGCAACGAGTAACTCACCTCCTGACTCCCAAAGCCTATCAACCCTCTGCAAGGCACAAGTCAGGAGTGTGATGGAATACTCCCCACTTGCCTGAATGAGTAAGTACAACTCCAACAACACTCAAGAAGCTTGACACAATCCAGGACAAAGCAGCCCACTTGATTGGCACCTCATCTGCAAACATCCACTCCCTCCACCACTAATGCTCTGTAGCAGCAGTGTGTATTATCTACAAAATGCACTGCAGCGATTCACCAAAGATCCTCAAACAGCACCTTCCAAACCCGCGACCATTTCCACCTAGAAGGACAAGGGCAGCAGATACATGGGAACCACCTGCAAGTTTCCCTCCAAGCCACTCACTCACTATCCTGACTTGGAAATATATCGCCGTTTCTTCACAGTCACTGGGTCAAAATCCTGGAATTACCTCCCTAACGGTATTGTGGGTCAACCCACAGAACATGGATTCAGCGATTCAAGAAGGCAGCTCACCACCACCTTCTCAAGTTCAACTAGAGATGGGCAATAAATGCTGGCCAGCCATCGACGCCCATGTCCCAAGAGTGAATAAAAAATGTGCAAACTCCACACAGACAGTGACCCGAGGCCAGAGTTGAAACTGGGTCCCTGGCACTGTGAGGCAGCAATGCTAACCACTGCGCAGCCATAAAGTAATGAAATATCCTAAGGCACTTCACAGGAGCATTATGAAACAAAATTTGACACACATCCACTTAAGGAGATATTGGGTCAGATGACCATAAGCTTAAAATATGGGTTTTCAGGAGTATTGTAAAGAGGAAAGTGAGGTAAAAAAGGAATTTCAGAGCCCGGGGCCCACCCACCTAAAAATATAAGCATTAAAGTTGGAGGCCAGAAATAGGTAGGCACAGAGTATTGGAGGATTGTTAGACTGGAGGAGATTATAGAGAGGTGAGGCCGTGGAGGGATTTGAAACAAGGATGAGAATTGTAAAATCATAACTCTCCGTAACAGGAACCAGTATAGTTCAGTGAGCACATGGGTGAGAGATGAAAAGGATTGGGCACAGGTTAAATCAGAAGAGCAGACTTTTAGATGACTTCAAATTTACATAGGATGGAGGCCACTCAGCAGCATGTTCCAATAGCCACATCTAAAGAAAACAAAGAAACGAATGAGAGTTTCAGCAGCTGTTGAGCTCAGTGGAGGAGGTAAAATAAGGAAATGTTCAACAAAATACTTACCTCACTCTTAAATCAGCAATCAGAGGTTGGAGATTAGGCCTTCTACATATGAACTAGCAGGGAAAGGGCTGCACTTGCATGATTAGTCTTTCTATATTCTTCAGGCCAGGAACTGATCCTGCACACCGACACAGAAGAAATTTAGGGCGGCATGGTAGCACAGTGGTTAGCACTGCTGCTTCACAGCTCCATGGTCCTGGGTTCGATTCCCGGCTCGGGTCACTGTCTGTGCGGAGTTTGCACGTTCTCTTCGTGTCTGCATGGGTTTCCGCCGGGTGCTCCGGTTTCCTCCCACAGTCCAAAGATGTGTGAGTTAGGTTGATTGGCCATGCTAAGAAATTGCCCCTTAGTGTTTAGGGATGCGTGGGTTAGTGGGAATGATATGGGGGGTAGGGCCTGGGTGGGATTGTGTTCAGTGCAGACTCGATGGGCCAAAGGGCCTCTTTCTGCACTGTAGAGTTCTGTGATTCTATGAAATGAAGTGAAACAGTGTAAAACTACAGGTCAGGTTACCTGGAATCAGAGCGACATTCCTGTGAAGGTGTCGCAGGCAGCAAGTCACATGGAGAGGGCAGGGAGAAGGCTCCTAACCAGGAATAAGTCCCAGACGAAACAGTATGACAGAAAGAGTACCCAAAAGGAAGTCCCAGATATAGATAAATACAGGAATCAGAGACAGATCCCACAGAGTCAGGACAAACGACAGGAGCAGGGAAAAAGATTCCACAACAGTGAGAAAGTTGCAAAGGTGCAGTGAACTGGAGTGAGTTTGAGAGAAGCTTTGATGAAGCACTAAAGATCCAAGGAAGTAACCAAGTGTTGGTGATTTCTTACAACAGGCCTTTTGGAACAACTGTGTTCTGCTTGTTATGCCCAAGATTTGATCGTGCGTTTGGAAGATGAAGCTTGTGTATACTCAAAGATCCAGGAAAACAGAGTCTCAGGAGGCAAGGTTGAAACCCTGGAGGCGGATCCTTGTGAAGCAGTACAAGTGGAAACAACCTTGAGGCATTCCAGAGCAAGTTCTTTGAATGTGGAATTAGAAAACCTTGTGAAAAGTTTCAATGAGACTGGTTGGCTCACAGTATGGTCAGCACTTAATGGATTTTTGAAGGGCAGTGCTCTGAACGCTTGTGGCTTGTGCTACCAAATAAGCCTGTCTGACTTTAACTTGGTGTTGTGAGACTTCTAAATATGTTCTTGTGGCCATTGCAAAGATCTAGTTACAGGGGGATCAAAGCTGGGAACGAAATGTTAAGTGGTGTATGACTTTACATAGGGGCAGGACAGAAAGAGTGGCGGGGCAGCTTTGTTAGCACAAGATGGAATAAATCTGATCGCAAGAAATGTTCTTGGATCAGAAAAGTCGAATCCATATGGGTGGAGGTCAGAAGTAACAAGTGGAAGAAGATTCTGAGGGGAGTAGTCCATTGACCCCTAACAGTAACTATACTGTAAGAAGGGCAATAGATCGAGAGGTAATGAGAGCATGTAAAAAAGGCAGTACATTAATCATGAGTGGTTTTAATCTTCATGTGGGTTGGGAACATCAAATTGGCAGAGGAAACCAGGAGGAAGAATTCACAGAGTGTATTTGGGACAGTTTCCTAGAACAATAGGTTGTGGATCCAACCACGGATCGGGATATTTTGGATCTGGTGATGTGTAATGAAGCAGGTTTAATAAACAATCTCATAATAATAGAACTCCTCGGAACAATGACCGTAGTATTGTAGAATTTAGCATTGAGAGGGAAAAACTTGGGTCAGAAACGACTGTGTAAAACCCTAAATAAAAGTAATGACAAAGGAATGAGGGCAGAGTTGGCTGGAATGGACGGGAAAAGGAATTTAGCAGAATAGACGATCAGCAATGGGAGACGTTTCTGAAAATAGTTCATGACTCACAGAAGAGATATATCCCAGTGAGGATGAAGGCTTCGAGGAAGGGGATAAAGCAGCTGTGGTTAACAAAATAAGTTAAGGATAGTATTAAACTGAAAGAAAAAATGTACAATGTGACAAAGATTAGTGGTAAGCCAGAGGATGGAGCAAATTTTAAAAACCAACAGAAGATGAACAAAAAAGTAATAAAGAGAGAGAGACAATAAACAATAGGTTAAACTAGCAAGTCATATGAAAATGGACAATAAGAGTTTCCTCACACGGATAAAAAGGAGGAGGGAGGTCAAAGTGAACATAAGGCCTTTAGAAAATGAGTTTGGGAAAATAATAATGGAGAACCAGGGAATGGCAGGGGAATTAAACAAATACTTTAGGCTTCGCAGTAGAAGGCACTAATAGCATTCCAAAAATACCAATCAGCGGCAAAAAGTGGGCTGAGGGGAATAAATGCAATAGTTAACCTGTTGCATGCTGGGATATTAAAAGAAATAGCTACAGATATAATGGGTGCACTGATAGTAATCTTCCAAGAATCCTTAAATTCTGGAAAATTGCCAATGCAACATCCTTATTCAAAAAGGGAGAGAGACAAAACACAGGTAACTGGCAGGCCAGTCAGCTTAAAGTTGAAGTAAGATGCATTTAAGATGCAGAAGGGGAGAAATTTCTTCCCTCAGAGGGTAGTGAATCTGTGCAATTCTTTGCCGCAGAGGGTAATAGAGGCTGGGTCAAGTCTGAGATAGACAGATTTTTAATCAGTAAGGGAATAAGGGCTGTGGGGAAAAGGTGGGAAAGTGGAGTTGAGGATTATCATATCAGATCAGTCATGGTCTCATTGAATGTTGGAGAAGACTTGATGGGCCAAATGGCCCACTTCTGCTTCTACGTCTTATGATCACATGGTCTTATGTTAATGGACTAGTAATTCAGAGACTCAGATTAATGTTCTGGATGGGGGTTCAAATCTCACCAGCTAATGGAACTTAAATTCAATTTACAAAGAACTGAAATTTAAAGCTTGTCTCAGTAATAATGATGATGAAAGCACTATTGCTTGTCTCAAAAATCCACCCTTTAGGGAAGGAAATCTGTTATCCTTACCTCGTCTGGCCAGCATGTGACTCCAGACCCACAGTAATGTAGCTGAGTTTTCACTGTCCTCTGAAATGGCCTAGCAAGCCACTCAGCTCAAGGACAATTAGGGATGAGCAATTAATTCTGGCCTTACTAGCAGCACCCCCATTCCATGAGAGAATAAAAGAAAAATGTAACCAGAGGGGAAGATGAGGTAAATATCAAGGGAACTGAGTTTGGAGGGGGACAATTAATGGTTTCAGTCCACCCAATAATTATTTGGAAAAAATTTCTGTTGATCAGGATATCTGATAAGAAATTTGTTAAATCAACTGGAGTGAAGGAATCAGGCGAGGTGGTTGGAGAGTTGCATGTTGATGATGTTGATAATAATTGTCTCTTGAATACGAAGAAGATGATGGGTGATTGCCTTATCAGCGATGAATATGGAGATGATCCTGCAGCCCCAGTATGGACACACATAGTCAGGGACAATTGGGGAAATGGAACTCAGATCTTGTGAGATGGGCAGATGCAACTCTATCATATTGCTCATGGGCAACAATAAGACATCGATGTCAATTAATTTAAAAAGTGACAGAAACCCTATGGACCATGGCTCTCCTTCTCATGATTATTCTTCCCGTTTGATCCCACACCACTCCAGATTTCCCTGACCCATGTCTTTGTTATCACTAGTGCAGCTGTCCTTAGTTTCTTTCACCAGATGCAGCCAATGTCTCAGATTGCAATGATTTTCCAATCGAATCATATGCCCTATTCAGGCCTCTTTGGAGCTTTGCCTCAATACTTGTTCTCTGAGCTCAATCTAAGTTAAGAGGAATTAGCACAAAAACTAGTGAAAATGTTTTTATTGTGGCTGAACCATAACACAGGAGCAAGTGCACTCTCTCAGCTGCAGAAGCCTGGGTTCAATGGCACTGAGAACGATTAAACAGCCAGCACAGTTGCTGCTAAGAAGACATGGCTTCCACAAAATTGATCAAAGCCCCTCCCCAGAGCTTGGGTATATCTCACAATGGGATGTACCCATGCTCTGAGTACACACACGCCCGCAACATCTCCAATCCAGCATGGCAAGTGGTTACAGTGGTTAGACTTTATTCATCTGTATTCATGCAGGCCAAGCTGGCACGTAACTCAAGGGAGAGATCCCAGATGGGTGAAGGGATGCCAGGTGTAACCTGGACAAATGCAGTCTCAGGTGACAGTGGTTCTCCACCCAGGTATGTTAGGTGTGGTCTGTGGACCATAGGATCATGGTGCCTCCATTGATGTCTTCTTCTTCTCTCCCTATAAAACAAGATTAATGACGGTGAGACGACCAGACTCCGTGTCCCATAGATTCTCCTCATTGCAATATCAAAGAGAGAAACTTGATAATCAACATTTGTCTCCTAAAGACAACTCTTTGTCCATTCATCATCTGAAGCTACAATATTAATGCCCAATTTATAAGTATTTATAAATGAGTTGTCCAAATTCTGTCTATTTCGATTCCAATCTATTTTACTTTTCATTAAGGAAAACAATATTTGGGAATATTGATTATAATTCCTGTTTTAGTCTCAATTTTCATGTTAGTAATAGGGAATTCCAAGCAAAGTCCTACTATATGCATTTGTCTAACGATTGCCTTTCTAAAGATAAATTGCACTTTGCAAAAATCTGTAAAATGTTGTATATCTTTAAAATACAAGCTATGGCACTGAATCAAATACTAATAAGCCAAATGCGGTGGGAATTTCCCATGGGCAATCCACATTCTCAGCCAACAGTGCAATGGTATTAAAATTAGTCAATGATTGAGAGTGGCGATAGTATATTTACACAGTTGGAAAATGTGCTGTGTGGGCACTGGGTAAGGAGACAATCAGGGTAAATTGTAGTGCTCCAGTGGTATATAGGGGATGGTTCATGTGGAAACATGTCACAATATAAGTCAGCAACTTCTGGGAAGGAGAAGATTGGACGGGACAGGAAGGAAAACAATGACAAACTAGAGTTCCTGTTAACACTAGATCAGATTTCCCAGTAAGCCCACCCAGAAAGGAATTCACAAGTAAGAGAGAGATCACAGATATAAATCCTAGCCTCTGCTCCACTGGCTAAGCTCAGTGAAAGGTCTGGGTCAAAGGAAAGGCCATGATGTGGAGATGCCAGCGTTGGATTAGGTAGGGTAAGCACAATAAGAAACCTCACAACACCAAGATATTTGGCAGCGCTAGCTTTCAGATTCTCAGACTCCTTCATCAGGTGAGTGAAGACTTAAGGGTTATGGGGAGAGGGCGGGAATGTGGAACTGAGCCATGACAGATCAGCCATGATCTTATTGAATGGCGGGGCAGGCTTGAAGGGCTAGATGGCCTACTCCTGTTCCTATTTCTTATGTTCTTATGTTCTTATGTCAAATAGGTCATATGCAGACACAAACTCAATTTACAAGACAATGGTTGGAATGCGAGTCTTTGCAGGTAATCAAGTCTCAAAGGTACAGACAATATGAGTGAAGAGAGGGCCAAGCACAGGTTAAAGAGATGTGTATTGTCTTCAGACAGAACAGTTAGTGAGATTTTGCAAGCCCAGGCAAGTCGTGGGGGTTACAGACAGTGTGACATGAACCCAAGATCCCGGTTGAGGCCATCCTCATATGTGTGGAACTTGGCTGTCAGTTTCTGCTCAGCGATTCTTTGTTGTCATGTGTCGTGAAGGCTGCTTTGGAGAACGCTTACCCGAGGATAAGAAGCTGAATGCCCGTGACTGCTGACGTGTTCCCCGACTGGAAAGAAACACTCCTGCCTGGTGATTATCGAGCAGTGTTCATTCATTCGTCGTCGTAGCGTCTGCATGGTCTCCCCAATGTACCATACCTCGGGACATCCTTTCCTACAGTGTATCAGGTAAATGACATTGGCTGAGTTACAGGAGTATGTACCATGTACCTGGTGGATGGTGTACTCACACGAGATGATGCCATCCATGTCGATGATCCGGCGCATCTTGCAGAGGTTGCTGTGGCAGGGTTGTGGGTGTCGTGGTCATTGTTCTCCTGAAGCTAAGCAGCCTAACCCCTCTCTGCCCAGGCTGTCCATGAAGTTGAATGTTATGCCACTGATATTAATTGAAGGAGGCCACTCGGCCCATCAAGTCTGAACCGTCTCATTTCCTGGTTTATCCTGTAACCCCACATATTTGCCCTGCTAATCCCCTAATTTACACACCTTGGGGCACTAAGGGTTAGTTTTAGCTTGGCCAATCAATCTAACCAACACAACTGTGGGAGGAAACCCACACAGACATAGGGAGAATGTGCAAACTCCACACAGACATTGTGGGAGGCCAGAATCGAACCTGGGCCCCGGCACAGTGCAGCATGTATTCAGAGCACTGGCATTCATTTTGGACAAATGATTCCCATTGCCTCTGGGATTGGAAAAGACTTTGATTTGTAGATATAGAAAGGTCATCAAGATATTTATTTGCAATGTTGTATCTGAAAGTTCAAGTTTCAAAAACAATTAAACGGATATTTACACAAGGCAAGTGGAAGATCTGGAACTTGAAGATACAGAAAATTATTTGTATTTATATTGTGCCTTTGATGTGTTAAGGACATCACAAAGCATGAACTATTTTTAAAGTGCAGTGTTTGCTGCACACCAGCCATTTTCTGCAGCCAATTTCTACATGGCAAGATCCAAGAAACAGCAAATGAGATCCGAGAATTGTTGCATCATATAGTGGTTAGAGCACAGAAGGAGATCAGTTGCCTCTCGTGTCGGAGCGTGGTGACTTCTTGCGAGCTGTCCCCCAGCATGCCCTCTCGTTCAATGCATTTAAAATTCTATCTCTTATCAACTCTCTAACAAGGCTGTATTTCAATAAGGTGATCTTTCTTTAGCTGTGACTGTAACACTGCATTCTGCACCCTCTCCTTTTCTTCTCCCCTATGTACTCTATTAATGATATGCTTTGTCTGTACAGCAGACAAGAAACAACACTTTTCACTGTATCCCAATACATGCAACAATAATAAATCAAATCAAATGAAAATCAAAAGCCCCCTATTCTCTCTCATTTGTTAACCTAGCTGACCCTTAAATTAACTCGTGCTACTTGAAAGAATCCATGTCCATCATCCCTTGGACAGCACAGTGGCACAGTGGTTAGCACTGCTGCCTTACAGCGCCAGGGACCCGGGTTTGATTCCCACCTCCGGTCACTGCCTGTGTGGAGTTTGCACATTCTCCTCATGTCTGCTTACAACCCAAAGATGTGTGGGTTAAGTTCATTTACCACGCTAAATTGCCCCTTAGTGTCAAGGCGAACCAGCTAGTAAGGTAAATATATGGAGTTGTGGGGATAGGGGCTAGGTGGAATTGTAGTCGATGCAGATTAGATGGGCTGAATGGCCTCCTTCTGCACTGTGGGTTTCCTTCATAGCGAGGGGGATTGAATATAAAAGTAGGGAGGTCTTGCTGCAGCTGTATAGGGCATTGGTGAGGCTGCAGCTGGAGCACTGTGTGCAGTTTTGGGCACCGCACCTGTGCAAAGATATTTTGGCCTTGGAGGGAGTGCAGAGGAGGTTTACTAGGCTGATACCGGAGTTGAGGGGGTTGAGCTATGAGGAGAGGCTGAATAAACTAGGCTTGTACTCGTTAGAGTTTAGAAGAATGAGGGGAGATCTCATTGAGACTTATAAGATGATGAATGGGATGGACAGGATAGAGGTGGAGAGACTCTTCCCGCTCAAAAAAGACAGTAGGACTAGGGGGCGCAGCCTCAAGATAAAAGGGGGGCGGTTTAGAACGGAGTTGAGGAGGAACTTCTTCACTCAAAGGGTGGTGAATCTCTGGAATTCTCTGCCCGTTGAAGTGGTGGAGGCTGCCTCGCTAAATATTTTTAAGACGCGGGTTGATGGGTTTTTGATAAGAGAGGGGATTAAGGGTTATGGGGAGAGGGCGGGAAAGTGGAACTGAGCAGCGACAGATCAGCCATGATCTTATTGAATGGCGGGGCAGGCTCGAAGGGCTAGATGGCCTACTCCTGCTCCTATTTCTTATGTTCTTATGTTCTTATACTTGTAATCGTAGTCTGGTACCTACAGGGTCAATTATGGAACTGAAGACGGCACTGCCTACATAGTGATGTAAAAAGGCACATGACCCAGAGCCAGGATCAGTCAGAGTTGTGTAAAGTCCTACGATAGAGTCAACTCCACTGCTGTAATCTCCACTGTACATGGCCTTAACAAAGACTTGCTAATATATTCAAGACTGCAAAGTCTACTTCATAGTGTCCGAAGCAGGATTCTTCACTGTCCGACTAAGTATTCCTCATGGTAGAATTCCACATTCGAACCAAGTTATCAAATAGGCAGAAGGGAAAAGAAGGAAAAAGTATGGCTTTATTTTTCACCGTGCCTGGAATATCTCCTGCTCATCTCCACCTCCTGCTGGAAGTGTCAAAGTCTAACCAGCGCGTGTTGAGTTATATATTTAGCTTTGTGTTTCAGGCTGGAAGACATGAGTATACAATCCCAGGCTACACGTCAAGCGTGTTTTGTGGTCAAACTACTTATCCAGCTGTGTGTATGAACAGGAGAAGATTTATTCCTGTGGGAAAGTTTAATCCACTACAGGAATAGTAAGTGGCAAGATTAGAATTTGCTGAAAATAGGTATAATGAATCCCACACAAAGATATACAAAGCACTGACTGTGGACTGGGTAAACATTGAACACTCAAGGGATAATGTACATGAACTCTTTCAATTATGATTGACTGTCAGTGCCTTTCATTGGGGAAAGCATAGCTATAAGTTTGTCAGAGTGGTGATCAGTGTTAGATTGCTACTCTACACCCACTTACAGCGTGGTGGCACTGTGGTTAGCACTTCTGCCTCACAGCACCTGGAACACGGGTTCAATTCCCAGCTTCGGTCACTGTCTATTGGTGGATGCACATTCTCTCCACGTCTGCGTGGGTTTCTTCCAGATGCTCTGGTTTACTCCCACAGTCCAAAAATATGCAAGCTAGGTTGATTCACCAGGCTAAATTGCTCCTTAGTGTCAGGGGGATTAGCTGGGGTAAATATGTAGGGTTATGGGATAGGGCCTGGGTGTGATTGTAATCAATGCAGACGTTTTGGGCTGAATGGCCTTTCTCTGCACTGTAGGATTCTATGATTACCTGTGCTAGATTTCTTCAGTGTCTGCCTCACCTGACCTCCATGTCTCAGGCTGGACCCAATCCAGGTAGCATACCGCATTCCTGGTTCAAGCTCTGGGGAGCCAAAAAAAAAGTAGCAAAGGAGGAAATGCCCTTTTTAACAGCACTAGCTGGTGGCCCAGCTGGGCCGAGTCAAATCCGATCTATTTGGGTCAGAACAAGGTGGGGGTCCAGTCAGTTTTGGGCTAGGGGGTCAGCCCACCACAATAACATGCCGTGATCACTTGTTATCTTTGTTCTTCGCTGCTGGAAAAGTTTAAGTAGCTTTGACTTATCGTATCACCATCCTTGTGTCACCATCTTCTTAACCTTTGAAACCACGAGGTCTCATTCGGTCCAAGTATTATACGTTGAGCTGAGAACAGTAAAGTCTCTATCAGTTGCACTGCCAGCACTCTTTCTTGTGGAACTGGCGGTGAAGGGACTGTCAGTGGCCAAGGTAAACGAGTGCATCCACACTTGATATTTGTGTCCCTGGTCGATGCTGGAACGGATTACTATACGCTGTTAGCATTACAGCCCATCTCTGTACCCTCCCAGAGACAACTGGTGGCATGTTTCTCCTCTCAGAATAAACCCAACAACAGTTTGTGATCTGATGCTACTGTGAAGTGTGTGGAGTTGCCGGCGTTGGACTGGGGTAGGCACAATAAGTGGTCTTACAGTAAGCAGGCTCACAACACCAGGTTAAAGTCCAACAGGTTTATCCTGTTGCACTTTAACCTGGTGTTGTGAGTCTACTTACTGTGTCTACCATATATACATTGATGAAACGCCTTCTCTGCATGAATTACTTCCAGACGTGCTTTGTCTATCAGGGAATACTTATTGCATCCGATAAGGTTCTTGACACAAAGGCAATTAGCCTTTCTACTCCATCAGACATCCCACAGGACAGGACTGTTCCTACTCCATGAGGTGATGCATCATCAATAGCTCAGTTGGATCAAATTCTACAAGCAGCACCGGTGACTGCGTGGCTTGTTTTATTTAGTAAACACCTTCTTGTGTTCTTCTCCCCATTTCCAAAGCTGATCCTTCTTCAAAAGCTGGTGAAGTGGGACTAAACCTGTAGCACATTTGTCGGACTCTACCGTGATAATTCACCATTTCTTGGAATAATTCTGATTCTGATATGTTTTTCAGCTATGGTACTTTTTTAATGGCTTTAACTTCGTCCACCCTGAAATCCAACTATTTTTGATTTGTATCCAGTGAAAAGTATTGTTTCTTGCACGCTACACAGACCAAGCCTACCGCTTATAGAGAAGGAAAGGAGAGAGTGCAGAACGCAGAACAGTCATAGCTAGGGTATAGAGAAAGATCAATGAGGTAGGTCCATTCAAAAGTCTGATGGCAGCAGGGAAGAAGCTGTTCTTGAGTCAGCTGGTACATGATTTCAGACTTTTGTATATTTTTCCCCATGGGGAAGATGGAAGATAGAATGTCAGAGGTGTGTAGAGTCCTTAATTACGCTGGCTGCTTTTCCAAGACAGCAGGAAGTGTGGACAGAGTCAGTGGATAGGAGGCTGGTTTGTGTGATGGATTGGGTCACATTCACGACCTTTTGTAATTTTATCCATCTGAAAGTGCATTTTCTCTTATTTTAAATGGATACTTCCTTCAACCCCACATTCCGGGACTCCAACGCTGTGCCTGGAGGACAACTGCGCCCACCTGGCCTGAGTTGGAAGATTGGGCAAAACAGGAAGAAAATCTGTGCAAGTGGGCATGAGTGGCAACCTGAAACTAATTATCACTCCAAGGAAGCTATGGCCCAATATATTACGTAAAAAGGAACAATGATCAGATGATGTTGACACTGGGACAGCTGTTTAATGGACAGATTGTCTGTGCAGATTGGCTGCCCATTAAGAAACCATTCGACTTTCATTTCTATTGGAGATCATGATTAATAAAATAAGTTACTGAGTCAATTCATGAGTGGCTCAGATGAATGATAGTGGCCTTAGATCTATAAAGTTTATTCGCTGGTTGCGGGTAGGCTTATATTAACACTACAAGGAAGTTACTGTGAAATTTCCTAGTCTGGTCCCTATTTGGGTACAATGAGGAAGAATTTAGCATTGTCAATGCACCTAACCAGCACATCGTCAGACTGTGGGAGGAAACTGGGAAACCCACACAAACACGAGGTGAATGTGCAGACTCTGCACAAATAGTGACTCAAACTGGGAATCAAACCCAAGTCCCTGGCGTTGTGAGGCAGCAAAGCTAACCACTGTGCCACCGTGCTGCTCCCGTGGTGTGCTTGAATAGGAGTAAGTGTGGAACCTTTTTTGTCCAAAGAGTGTGGAACTCGCGACCACAGGGAATTGTTCAGGCAAAGAGTATTTAAGGGAAGGATAGACAGCACATCAGAGAGAAGAAAATAGTGGAGCTGGCCAAAGAGCTTGTTGATGAAGAGTCATCCAGACTGGAAATGTTGGCTCTATTCTCTCTCCGCAGATGCTGTCAGACCTGTTGAGATTTTCCAACGTTTTCTGCTTTTGTTGGAGTTGAAAAGCAACTCTGCGACTGAACTTTCTGCAAAAATACAACTTGGATTTTGCCTCATGTTTTTGATATACTTGTGCCTCCTTCTCAGACTGAAAAATCTGCCATTACTTAGCACAAATCGGCAGTGCGATTGGGTTTGTGGGTTTTAGGTTTTGGAAGGAGTACAGCAGGTTGGTGAGATGCTGAGTATGCTTCACTGTTACAACAGGGCTTCTTTTATATTCCAGCAGTTAGTAGGCAGACAAAGCCAGCCTTTGGCCAGTGGGATTCCTGCAAGGAGGCAAAAAGTGTTGGTTGCCATCCTAAGTTGGACAGAAACTCGTCTATTCATGTAATTCCTAATTGCACAGTCCAAAACAAAGTTAGCCATTGTCCGTATTTTTCTTCTGGTTCTTTGACATGTAGCATGCTGGGTTTTCCATAAACAGTTTTCTCCCCTCCTCTCCAGAAGGCTGGACTCTTGGTCAGGTACAGTTTTGAGGATGCCAGCAGGCTTCTGAAAACTCTCCCAAGTGACCTTCCTTCAAGTATTGACCTCATACAGCAAAGGCCTGATTTAAACTTTTGCCAGTGGGGAATAAACAGAGAGCATTGCTGCCAAGGCTGAGGATTTTGTCTTCACTCAGTGTTGACACATGTCCACTTTCCAACTTCAATCATTTAAGATGGGTCAGAAATGGGTGCTTGAGCTGATTTATCTCCTCCAGCAAACACACACCCTCAGAGCGGAGGCACCATTGTCTCTGTTGACATCTTTTATCTCAAAGCAAGCTGGAATGCAATTTGGGACGTCCTATCCTCAATTTTGCAGCAATAATTTAATTTGATTTGATTTATTTTTGTCACATGTCTTACCATACAGTGAAAAGTATTGTTTCTTGCGTGCTACACAGATGCAGTTCATACAGAAGGAAACAAGAGAGTGCAGAATGTAGTGTTATAGTCTTAGCTAGGTTGTAGAGAAAGATCAGCTTAATGCAAGGTAGGTCCATTCAAAAGTCTGACGGCAGCAGGGAAGAAACTGTTCTTGAGTCAGCTGGTACGTGATCTCAGACTTTTGTATCTTTTTCCCGACGGAAGAAGGTGGAAGAGAGAATGTCCAGGATGCATGGGGCCCTTGATTAGACATTTCTCAGTTCAGTCTGCATTTATATATGTATTGTAATCATTTATTTATTCAACGCAATTCATTATGACTGGGATGAAGAGGTAAAAGGTGGCTGCCCTTTTTTTTACACCCCCTTTTCTCCCACCCACCACCTCCCCCCCACCCCTCCAAGTTGGCCTCCACAAATATTTGTTTGAAATTCTTTCCTCCATTGATACATTTTTATCCAGAATACCTACAGTGCAGAAGAGGGCATTTAGCCCATTGAGTCTGCATTAACTTTCCAAAGGAGCATGTCACCCAGGAACACCTCACTCTGGCTCCTCCCTGTAACCCTGTACATCCACCATGGCTAATCCATTTAACCTACACATCTTTGAACACGAAGGGGCAATTTAACCTGGTCAATCCACCTAAAGTGCATATCTTTGGACTGTGGGAGGAAACTGGAGCACCTGGAGGAAACCCACACAGACACGGGGAGAACATGCAAACTCCACTCTGACAGTCACCCAAGGCTGGAATCGAACCTGGGTTGCTGGTGTTATGGGGCAGCAGTGCTAATCCCATTGTGCCACTGTTTCCATTCCAAATATATTTACTTTTTAATATGAAGCCTACCACGGGAATCGTAGCGGGTGAGGGGTGGACCATGAACAGGTCCATTGACATTGGGTGGGACTTTCCGGTTTCAGAGGAGCGAGGCCTTGAAATCCCGTAGGATTCCGTAAAATCCTGCCCAGAAACTTTATTAGTCACTTAAAGCAGAGAAAAATTAATAAAAGTTGCAAGACACATTCACACAGATCAGAAAAGAAAGTTAAGAGCCCAAGTAATAATGGAAAAGAGCATAACAATAAGTCCTTGACTTGTCCATGAGGCACAGGCGGTGGTATGTTGCAGCTCTTAGCTTGGTGATTTAAGTAGATCTCTTGACTTTGGCAGTTTCACAGTCTGTTGGAGACACTTGCTGGCTTCTCCCCAGAGGGAGAGGTGAATTGCTTGCCTCTGCAGAAATGGATTTCCTTCTCTTCCTGTTATTGCCTTCTACCTATATAGCACTAGACTCCAGTGACAGAGAGAGAGAGAGAGAGATAGAGCAAGGAGCGAGAGATGGCCACCTTGTCTCTGCAAGGATGGCTTAGATGACTGGTGTTTTTCTACCTTCTGTCTCTGCCACATATTTCAGGGCCAGTTTTAAACTCACTTCGCTGTGCATTCCCTCGAGGGGAAAAGAGCATGCCGTGAATCCAAAGTTTATTTTGCTTTCAACTCTGAAACCTTTCAATGCATTCTAAGATATAAATCAACAGGAGATGGGTGTTTGGATGTCGCTTGGGACTGGGAGCGATAGTTTCCATTGTCTTCATGAACGCAGAAAATTGAGGTCCAGCCTTTTATCTTTTCCACACTTTTCTTGCAAGTGTCTCTGTCTGAAATAGGTCTTGACACCTTTTCCGGTGTGAAATTCCATTTCCTCACAGGGCAGGTCTTTCAGTGTAATCCACAAAGGGGTCCCTTCATAATATCAGCCATTTTTTGGTCAATATCTTTTCCTGTATTTTTTTAAAAGGGTCTCCTTTAAGCAGCTCAATATGTCTGTGGGAAAGTTGCATGTTTGTGGTCACTTTCGCTCTGACATTGTGTCGACTGTCGTGACAACACTCTAAAATGAATGTTGTGAAAAGGTTCAGGAAGGACAGCAAAGTTAGCTCTGTGCTTTAAAACAAAGGAATCCTCTGTGTTTTAAATCATTGTTATAAAGAGAGGTGAGCAGAACCAAGTAGAATCATGCCCACCAACACTCCTATGAGTTCACTACTGATCAAACCTATTTTATATGCGTTGATGAGATGTGAGTGTCCCTACCTGGGCCCAGTATTGTTCATCCCTGATGGTACTATAGAATCAATGTGGTTAACTCTTAAACGTCTCAGGGATGGGCAATGATTGTTGGCTCCAGCCGGCGATGCCCGCATACTATGAACAAATAACAAAAGCACACTGCTGTGAATCCGATGTCACATGTAGGCCAGACCAGCTAAGGATGACCTAAGGAACATGACTGAATCAGATGGGTTTTGAAGGCAATGGTTTCATCGAAGCCCTGTAGGGCAGAAAGAGCCATGACGTGGAGATGCTGGCGTTGGATTGGGGTAAACACGGTAAGAAGTCTCACAACACCAGGTTAAATTCCAACAGGTTTATTTGGTAGCACAAGCTTTCAGAGTGTCACTTCTTCTCACTCCCCGAAGAAGGAGTGACACTCTGAAAACTTGTGCTACCAAATAAACCTGTCGAATTTTAACCTGGTGTTGTGAGACTTCTTACTGGGCAGAAGGAGGCCATTTGGCCCATCAGGTCTGCTCTGACTCTGACAGTATCTCACCCAGGCCCACTCCCGCCCTCTCTGCATAACCCCACAAATTTGCCATGGCTAATCCACCTAACCTGCACATCTTTTGACTGTGGGAGGAAACCGGAGCACCCATAGGAAACCCACGCAGACATGAGGAGAATGTGCAAACTCCACACAGACAGTGACCCAAGACCAGAGTTGAAAATCCCAGGCACTCTGAGGATAACAGTGCTAATAATTCCTTATTGAATTTAAATTTCACCATCTGCCATGGTGGGATTTGAACTTGGGTCCTCAGAACATTACCCTGGATCTCTGGATGATAAGTCCAGCGACAATACCACTACGCCACCGCCTCCCCGAATGATCCAACAAACTTGATTAAAAATATCTCAAAAAGGCGAAAAATGTCTTGCACTTAGAGGCTTTCTGAATAATTTTACAGACAGCACAAATAATTTAACATGATACAGCTGAGGTATTTGTATTGAATTCAAGCTTAGGAGTTTTATTTGCTTTTACTTCGTGACCTGTGATGAATGATTCAGTGTATTTATGCTTTGGAATTTGGATCTTTCTGTGCCCAGAGACAAGAGCTTGTTACTGGTAAGGTACCTGCGATCGGGCCATTACCACAAACCTCCTGCACAATTCACTAACACAACACCCAAGACTGAATGTGAAGTGGGTCACCAAGGGTCAGACATGCAGGCCACCACTAAACATTGAAGAACTCAGACATGCAGTCTGCCATAGACCATAAGGGAACAGCCACATACTCTACCACCAGACAGCTAGGAATCTGAGACTCCATCCCACATCCATCACATGCCCAGTGCAGACTCGGACTCATGGAAGCACAGTCGCAGACGCCCAACTCCTGTTTCAAATTATCACATGGAACATTCTAAAATGTGGTTTAAAAATATCCTATATAACTGGCAGGCATGCATGAACTTTATTTTAATTTCCTGCATTATCTTCCTTATTTAAAATATAAATATCGACACGCATCCCGATAAAGGTGACACTGGGTCAGATATGGCTGAGGCGGTGCGTGCAACTGTGTTGGCCGTTAGTTAGACTTGAGCTTGCAATTTTAAATATTCTGCAGGTTGCTGAAAGATTTTGTGATGGCGTGGAGAGGGAAAGCGGGCACCTGGGACCTAAGTGAACAGGGAAAGTAACAATAGGCAGGATTTTATGTCCCTGCTGATCCAGAAACTATAAAACCCCACAAAAGGTCAAAGGACCTCCCCATTGTCCGCCCTTCGCCCGCTACAATTCCAATGGCAGGTGGGGTGGTAAAATTCTGATCTCCTAAAATAAATGCTTTGCAAGTCAGGCAGCATCTGTGGAGAGAGAAACAAGAGTTAATGTTTCAACAGAAATGAGGGATGGGATCAGAGGAGAGGGAAAGCGTTGAAGGACCCTGAGAGGCATTTTAGAAACTGATAGGGGTATCACCCCATCAATGCGCAAATAGAGTGTGATCACTCACAATGTATTATGCAGTTGGTTGAACAGTTAGTTTATGATGCAACCCGATCAGCATGGGTTCAATTCCTGCACCAGCTGAGGTTATTCATGAATGCCCTGACTTCTTAACCTTGCCTCTCACCCCTGTTCTGGCAACAATTCCACAATCGAGCCTTTTCTCTGCTGAGCAGAGATGCTTTTGTTGCCGTCAACCACATCAAAGTGGCAGAAAGTGTTAAAATAACCAATGTAATCAACCACACTGAATTGGAAACCAGGGGGTGGGGGGGGGGGGGCAGTGTTTAAAAGGAGCTCCCCCACTGATTGCTGCAATCAACTGATTCCAGGCGTGTGAATCACAGATAAGCTGCCACGAGTGCAGTGTGAAACTCATACAAACACTTTTTCTTCAAAATGGCTGAAGATTTGGTGACTTATCTCATCGCCGGCGCCGATGGAATCGTCTTCGGTTTTCTCACCAACATTTTAGAAGAAATATCAGCAAGTTGCACCCAGAGAATTAATAACTGATTTTGTATATCTCCCAAAACACTTGACATTCATCAGTGTAATGGATCAATTACATTCCAATATTAAATCTTTACTTCCTCGGGTCCTAAAAGCTTTCCGTTCGCAATAACAGTCAGGAGTATTTTGAACCTTTCACTCGTCCCTTGAAGTGGTTTAAATTAATTTGATTTCACCAATAAAATGTGTTGAATCTCTCAAAACGATGACCCCTGGTGCAGTGGGTAGTCCATGCCAGGTGCCTGTTTCAATGAGTGGGCATGACCTCCTTCCAGCTCAAAGCCTACCATCTCTTCACCCCAACATCTTACCCTCTTTGACCGATTGGATGCTTAACCCACCATTCATAAAAGCCATTGGCCATCTCCCCACCAGCTGGGCTGTTAACTGGTCACTCCATGTAGTATGTGTCACCTTTCAAAGTTGGGGTGGGAGTCAGTGAACCACTGACACCTGAAACAGACTCCCACCTATCACCTAGGTTCATAAGATGCAGCACAGTGAAGAATAGTTCACACAGATTTGAAAAGAAAACATCATGCTTGACCAATCTTCCTGAATTGCTTTAAGAATACAAAAGGTAGATGGAGCTAATGTAGTAGATGTGGTATATTTGGGTTTTTGAAAACCTTCAGTAAGGCAATGACAGACTCCTAACTATAGTCAGTAGGGAATTTGGGGACAAGTAGAAAACAGAGTGAATGCAAAAAGGCAAAAAGAGAGTTGGGATTAAGAATGATTCAGACTGACAGAAGGTAAGGTATGTGAGCTTTGGCGATGACTCACTCCTTACTCACTTCTCTCCTTGTCTGTTTCAATATTAAAACACTGCACTACTAATTTTCAAATTCCCTTCATGTACTACTGCCTTACTTTACTCACCTCACCTGATGAAGGAGCAGTTCTCCAAAAGCTCATGATTCCAAATAAAGCAGTTGGAATTTACCCTGGTGTGGTGAGACTCTTTACTTTGCCCTTATTTTACATGAGATTTGAGACACTGTACAGCCAAAGATATACAACTAAGCTGATGTTACATTTTGCCGTTGCTGGACATGGATAGTCACAAGTCCCAACTGAGAGACACAACATTAGTAATAACTGGCTCATGGAACTGCGGTTTAAATTGAAATGCACAATAAAGTATCAATTCACATTGAATATTCTTTGACTCAGTCTTAAATTTAAGGACCTGTTCATGAGGGGAAGATAAATATTTGGAATGCTGTGTACAGTTCTGGTCACCCTATTATAGAAAGGATATTATTAAACTCGAAAGAGTGCAGAAAAGACTTATTAGGTTGTTACCGGGACTTGATGGTTTGAGTTATAAGGAGAAGCTGGATAGGCTGGGCCTTTTTTCTCTGGAGCGTAGGAGGCTGAGGGGTGATCTTATAGAGGTCTAAAAAATAATGAGGGGCACAGATCAGCTAGATAATCAATATCTTTTCCCAAATGTCAGGGAGCCTAAAACAAGAAGGCATAGGTTTGTAGTGAGAGGGGAGAGATACAAAAGGGTCTAAAAGGGCACTTTTTTAACACAGAGGGTGATGAGTGTCTAGAAAAAGCTGCCTGAGGCGGTAGTAGAGTTGGTACAATTTTGTCTTTTAAAAAGCATTTAGACAGTTATATGGGTAAGATGGGTAGAGAGGGATATGAGGCAAATGTGGGCAATTGGGATTAGCTTAGGGGTTTAAAAAAAATGGGCAGTGTGGACAAGCTGGTCCAAAGGGCCTGTTTCCATGCTGTAAATCTCTATGACTCTATAAATCAGCAGCATATCTTTAATAACAACAATTGCTATTTTTTTTCAAAATGACCAGCCTTAATTTCTCAGTTCACAAAAGAAGCAAGTGAAATTGGTTTAGTAACAAACTGGCCCACGTTTTGACAAACAGTTGGCTGAACCAATGGACACAATGCAGAGCTAAAGGCTTATAGTGCCAGGAAGTAAATCGAGGTGCAGTTTTTCATGCACGCTTATTCAATCTTCAGAGAAACTTTGTGCCTTGAAAGGCTTAATGACTTGAAATGAAGTTAGACCCAGCTGGCAGTGAGCTGTATTGCACACATGTAAATGTTTAATGGATGTTTCTAGCCCTAAAAACAAACCATGAAATGAGTAAATATTTATTCCACATGACCGTCCCTGCCTGGAGAAAAATCTGAATTTATTGAAAAGCCTCAGAAGCATGGAAAAAGAAGGAAAAGTGCACAAAACAAAACTTTTTAATTACAGGCATTACATAACCTCGGGTCCCAAGCTGTCAAAAGAGGCATTTTAAAAGTCATTCCAGAATGAAAATGGCTAAAAACATGCATTTCAAACTGAAAAGAAATAAGAATCTGCAGTGAGGTGTTGGTAAGTTTGGTGAAAACAGGTTAACTGTGAGCTTATGTTAACCACCAGACATATTTACAAATGTACAGTGTTACGTTCCTTGGCCAGACACTGAGACGTGGGGGGGGGAAGATCTGGTTAGGGACCATTACTGTTTTGTTTGATAAAGGTTGAGATTCAGGCATCTGCTTTTGGAATAAAGCCACAAGATTTCCAGAAGTTTGAACAAATAAAAACACTTTCAGAAAGATGAACCATTTACAAGATGTCTCTTCTCTATTAACATTCAGGATAAGTATGAGGTGCGTGTGAATTAACCGATGAATTGTGGTTGAACCCATCACATTATGGAGTAAATGACAGATGTAACCAAGACGGGGCCCACGGATTTCTCAGAAACCCACAATCTCATTAGCACTTGAACTGTTCTGACACCCCTTCTAAACATTCCCAGAGGGTCCCACCCTGGTTATGAGGCATGAACCAATATATCATGAACTTTTAACGTTACAACCTCCACAGATAGCTATTTTAAAATTCAGGGACATAAAGGTCAATGGATTTCATGACAAAATTAAAGAAAATAAGCTAGATGCCACCTCCGTGCTTATGTTCTCTGCTCAGCAGCACACTGACCCTGAGGACAGGTCAATACCTCTCTTTCATGTGTGGAAAATACAGTGCTCAGTCAACCTCAGTTTGGACATGCACCAACTCAAGAATTAGGTTTTAGCGGCAGATTTTTTCAAACAGCACTTCTGGTTCTAAATTATTTTGAAGATTTCTCAAGCCTTGCCGCAGCCTGGAGTTTTAAAAGATTTAGCTCACCCTGCTGATTCTGCACCCTGGGATTTGAAGGTGGACTTTGAAAGGAACTGCAATGAAGTTTTCTGCTGCAGAAAGGAATTTTAAATTGCTGCTGCAATGTTCCAAGGTTTGCTTTGGCGCATTTCCTGGTGATTTTTGCCTCAGCTTCCAAAGCTTCTTTAAAGACAAAAATGTTTTTTTTAATTTTTCCTCTGCCTTCCAGCATTTTTGGTTTGTTCCTGCATTTTAGCAAGGTTTTGAGTTTCCTTTACAAGTTGCATTCATGTTGTGGGGTGTTGGTTACTTTCTGGCTAGGTTTGATGAAGTCTTCATAGTCTTTAGCAGGTTAACTGTAAGCCTTTATTATCTAGAACAATGTACAGATATACAATAAAGGTACATGCTAGTAGCTATCACCATGCTTAATTCTGTGCTCGAATCCCACCATGGCAGCTGGTGAAATTTGAATTCAATAAAAAATATCCAGAATTAAAAATCTACTGACAACCATGAAACCATTGTCAATTGTCGGAAAAACCCATCTGGTTCACTAATGTTCTTTAGGGAAGGAAATCTGCCATCCTTACCTGGCCTGGCCTACATCTGATTCCAGAGCCACAGCAATGTGGTTGAGTCTCAACTGCCCTCTGAAATGGCCGAGCAAGCTACTCAGTTTCAAGGGCAATAAGGGATGGGCAATAAATGCTGGCCCAGCAAAATGGATAAAAACAAGATATTTTGAAAGTGACCTTTTGGTTATTGAGGTGCTTTTTGATGTTTTCCGTTCCCTCTGCAACAATGAAGCAACCTCAGCCCTGAATGTATTCATCTAAATGTCATTATCATGTTCTTTATCACAAGCTGAATTCCTCCACAGTTTTACAGCCATGATTGTTGTGTTGTGGAAGCCTCAGAGAGGACATAAAGATCACTATTCAAATCCATTCAATTTGAGAGTTAAAAATGAGTTGTGGTTCAAATGGATGTGAATAAAGATCCCATTTTGTTGGTTTTGCACATCCATATTGCAAGGCAAACACTGAAGGTGATGGTAATGATACACTGCTCTGGCAAAATCCCTATGTCTGTCCTGCACACAAACACTGGTGACAATCTCACCATCGTTCACTAAAGTGGGGCCTATCCATCCTCTCAAGAACAGGAAAAAATTATTACAAGGACGAAAGCAAACAATCTGCTAAACAGCCTCATACCTGATGTCTTCGCTGTATGCTCTTAGAGCAGTCACAACGCCAGGTTAAAGTCCAACAGATTTATTTGGTAGCACAAGCTTTCGGAGTGTCACTCCTTCTTCATGGCTTTTAGGACTAACCATGGGTTAGCTGATATGGTGTTTGCAACAAGACAACTACTAGAAAAGTGCAGACAGCAACATCGGGATCTATATATGCTGTTCATCGATCTGACTAATGTTTTTGTCAGTGTGAGGCGACCTCGTCGGTTTTCCACGCTAGATTGCCTGAACGAGTTTGTCAAATTAAGAACATAAGAACATAAGAAATAGGAGCAGGAGTAGGCCATCTAGCCCTTCGAACCTGCCCCGCCATTCAATAAGATCATGGCTGATCTGTTGTGGCTCAGTTCCACTTTCCCGCCCTCTCCCCATAACCCTTAATCCCCTCTCTTATCAAGAACCCATCAACCCGCTTCTTAAAAATATTTAGCGAGGCAGCCTCCACCACTTCAACGGGCAGAGAATTCCAGAGAT
Organism: Carcharhinus amblyrhynchos; assembly: GCF_965287045.1. Taxonomy (NCBI): domain Eukaryota; kingdom Metazoa; phylum Chordata; class Chondrichthyes; order Carcharhiniformes; family Carcharhinidae; genus Carcharhinus; species Carcharhinus amblyrhynchos. The sequence goes on from NC_137327.1 coordinate 15,524,119, forward strand.
TCACCACCCTTTGAGTGAAGAAGTTCCTCCTCAACTCCGTTCTAAACCGCCTCCCCTTTATGTTGAGGCTGTGCCCCCTAGTCCTACTGTCTTTTTTGAGCGGGAAGAGTCTCTCCACCTCTATCCTATCCATCCCATTCATCATCTTGTACGTCTCAATGAGATCTCCCCTCATTCTTCTAAACTCTAACGAGTACAAGCCTAGTTTATTCAGCCTCTCCTCATAGCTCAATCCCCTCAACTCCGGTATCAGCCTAGTAAACCTCCTCTGCACTCCCTCCAGGGCCAAAATATCCTTGCGCAGGTGCGGCGCCCAAAACTGCACACAGTACTCCAGCTGCGGCCTCACCAATGCCCTATACAGCTGCAGCAAGACCTCCCTACTTTTATATTCAATCCCCCTCGCTATGAAGGCCAGCATCCCATTCGCCTTCCTGACCACCTGCTGCTTTCCTGTGCCCATTGCATGATGGCATGTTTGGATGCTGTTCTGCCTGAGGGGTGATGTCCAATGCCTCTCAGCGTTGTAAAGCAATGTTACATTAGGGCCTCCCGAATTCTTCTATCTCTTTGTTGCAATGTTTGTGAGACAGTGCATTAACATTCTGCTCAGGGAAGCTCTTAATCTCCCGAGATTGCCTTCATCAAAGGTACAGAGGCAATGATCAGAGAGCTTCTGTATACACGTGACTGTGTCTGAGCTAAGCACAACAATGAAAACATCCTAACTATGGCAAAGACATTTTTGAGTGCTATCAAAATGACTGGGACTTAAATCAGTGCCTCTAAAACCCATGTTATGCTCCATCCGGTACTAGATACGCACTATGAAGTACCAGACATAACTATTGGTGGCACCAGACTCAAAGTTTGGGAAAATTCCCATACTTAGGTGGTGTACTCCGATATTATTATCAATGAAGATATCTGTGTACGAATCCAGTAATCAAGTTCTGCCCATGACAGACTCCATGAGCATGCAAGGGAGCAGCATAGCATTAAGCAGAAGGCAAAAACCAAACTCTACCAGTCCATTGTCTTTACCACCCTTCGGTATGATGGAGAATCCAGGGTTGGCGATAGGTGTCACATCAAAGCTCTGGAATGTTTGCACCAAGGGTATCATGAGGATTTGATGGCAAGACAAAATTGCGAACAATGAGATCCTTTATCAAGTTGGACTCAACAGCATGGAAACCAGCCTCCAGAAAGTTCAACTTTGATGGGTAGGTCTCCCCTGTGGTTGACGATAGAGTCCCCAAGCAGCTTTTCTATGGGGATCTGTCTCAGGGCAAATAACATAAAAGTGACCAGTACAAATGATATGAGAACATCCTGAAACCTTTGGCATTGCAGATCACCTCTCTTGAGAAAACATTGCAACTGACTGAACCATCTGGAGGCAAGCAAATCAAGTTCAGCATGTCCCGAGGGCCATCCAAGTCAAATTAACACACCCGATGTTCCCAGAGGTGATGCAGCTGTGATCCAGCACCAACAACAAAAGCATGAATTGTTAGCTTCAATGCTACATCAGACTTTTCAACCATCAGAAGGATATCAGAAGACTGTGAAATCCCTTACAGCTTAGACATTCTTCAATAATAAGGAATCTACCCGTGTTACTATATATGCAGCATTCTTCCAGTGTCCTGGTCAATATTCAACTAATGTCAGCAAAAGTGATGATCTGGTCAGCTACTTTACTACTGTGTGCACGACCCGACAATACAATAATGACCATATCTGAAACTACCTCTTCAGCTTAAGGAATATCCTAGGCTTATGAGAGACAGTATATAAAGGAAGAAATAAAGAGAAACTTACACTTATAGAGTGGTTCTCACAATCACCGAATACCTCAGAAGTATTTTGCAGTCACTGAAGTCCTTTTGAAGTGTACTCACTGATAAAATATAGGAAATGTAGCACTCAGTTTGCACAGAGTAAACTCTTACAAACAGCAATACGAGTAGATAATCTACTTTAGTTCTATGAGGTGGATTGAGGGATGAATATTGGCCAGGACACCAGGAGAACTCATCTGCTCTTCCTTAAAAAGTGCTATGGGAAATTTTCCATCACCTCAAGAGGGCAGGTGGAACTCAATTTAGCATTTCATCCAAAAGATGGTACTTCTGATAATGCAGCACTCCTTCAGTACAACAGTGAAGTGTCAATATTAACTTTTGAATTCAGATGGTGGAAGGGGGCTTATACCACAAGTCATGCTTCACTGGTCATGTTGGGATTCTAACAGCTCCACGTCTGATTGGCCTCATCAGCACCCTTATGTATCAGGCTCAGACCATTTTGCTCATGAAGAAAGCTAGATGCTGAAATAGAGTGCATCAAAGATAATGAATGCCCTGAATAGATTATTTCACATGGTATATCATGCAAACTCATGAATGGGTGGGCCTAGGTCTGTCACTTTTGGCTCTGAAAAGTGCCCAGTCCACCTCAGATTACCCTGCAAGGGCAAGTTAACACAGAAACATAAGACAGGACAGGAGGAGGCCACTTGGCCCTTTGAGTCTGCTCCACCATTCATTACGATCATAGCTGAGCATCCAACTCAACAGCCTAATCTTACTTTTAGTTGTCTCAAAAATTTGAACAGAAAGTGAAGCAGACTGCAACATGAGAGGTATTCACCATTAACAGGATGCTGTCGACAAACCAACAAGATGTATGCAAATCTCACAAGTAAGCAAAGTGCGCTATGAATTTTGGTGCCAGTGTGATGTCAGGTATATAGTCCCTACATCATAAAGCCGACTGGATCATATCAAACAGCATGTTCCTTCCACTGTTTGCATCATGCAAGGAATAGACCATATCAAACCAGCCCGAGCTTGCAAAACACAGTGTCCAACATTAGATATGATTCTGCAATTCAACATTTGCAAAATGATCCTCAGAGTGCTAGAAATTAAGCTGGCAATCAATTTAAGATTGTCAGTTGGGCTCACAGTATCCTGCATTTACATCTACTGGCAGCTACTTATTTTATTATACAGGGCTTTGTTCTTCTTGGGCAGAAAGAACAGGTACACACATTGCACCTGTTTCAGCTAAACAAAACACGTGATAGCCATTCACTAGTTCATTACTCAGGGCAATGCCTTGACCAACCAGAGTCATGTTATCAGGTTTAAGTTTTATACAATATTTGGCATTTAACGTTCATCACTGACTGGTGCATTCTGCATGGCAACATCTCTACTTGCACTCTCTTCTCATATAATATAAAGTTGTTGTTTACCTTGAAATTGGTACTCTTGCGATTATCCTGATGAGTCCAACATGAAAAGCTTTGACAGAATTGCCAGAATTTTACTGGGACGGATGAGGCTCGCAGAACAGAATTCTCTGATGGCCTCAGGTAGGATTTTACGAACCTTGCCCAAGCGAGGTCATAAAATCCCGGTCAATATCTTCTTTCAGAAATGCTCAAATTTTGTACCAGCAAGTTACTTAATTCTCTAAAGTTGCCTATATTCCGCAATGTTTTAGAAATCTTTAAAAATTGAAACCTAATCAAATTTAAATAGTTCGATGAGTAGCGATCTAAGTGAGGTACAATACAAGATGTTGCATTTTTCACTGATTGGCTGTACACATATAAACATCTAAAATGGAAATAAGTTTAAAACTGATATGACCCAGACTTTTAAAAGAAAAGCTAAGTGAAATGGAAATTGTAAATTAATTTTAGTAACTTCTGACAGAAATTTGGAGTGAAACCCGCCATTACTTTGAAATTGGGTTCAAAAGGTTCTTTCAGTTTCCATAAGGAATACCAATTACTCATGAACTAATTCCAGAGCTCTGACACACCATTGGACCATTCTCTTGTTCAGTTCAAGGTTGCAAATGTTTACCTACAGCTCGCTGAGATACGGGTCCGAGCTTGTTATTTCTGAGAGTTTCCAAACACAGCGGAAAGGATACAGCAATGTGCTAAACAGGGACAATGGGTGCAATGTAATCAAGTCCCTCATGGTGGGAAACGGGGCGGCTAGACACACTTAATCGCAAGAGAGTCTACCAGTAGCAGGAAGCCACTTGCACTTAAGTTGGAGACAAGAAACGGCCAACGCGAGACTCTTGCCCACTCATGGTGGAATGCCAGTTAGGCTCATTGGTGAGCCAATTGACACCAATTCTCCTTGAGCCCCCTGGAATTTGGTGGTGGCTCAGGAATTAAATGTGAGTCCTTTGCCTCTTGCAAACCACCCAGCAAATTTGTCGAGTTTGCCAATAACCTACTGGGGTTCCTCTCATGATGAGACACTCAGTGCCTGACTGAGGGACCAAGCATCAGGAAGATTGGAATGCTCAAAGTCATTCCCCGCCTCCTGCTTCTCTTGCTCTGACATCCCTACCCACCTCCCCCCCCACCCCCACTCCCATGCCCCCATTCCTTCCCACAATCCCTACAATCCTCCAATAGAGGCGGTACGGTGGCACAGTGGTTAACACTGCTGCCTCACAGTGCCAGGGAACCGGCCCTCGGGTCACAGTCTGAATGGAATTTGTGTGCTCTCCCCGTGTCTGTGTGGGTTTCCTCCGGATACTCCGGTTTCCTCCCACAGTCCAAAGATGTGCAGGATAGGTGGATTGGCCATGCTAAATTGCCCCTTAGCATCAGGGAGTTAGAAGGGCAAACACATGGTGTTACAGGGATAGTGTTTTGGGTGGGATTGTGGTCGGTGCAATGGGCCAAATGGCCTCTTTCTGTATTGTATGATTCTATGATCCTTGCTCTCACTCACCTATATCCGAGGATTCAATAATGATCTTTTGTGAAATCCTTGGAGAATTACCTTCCCCAGTGACATTGCCAGTGATGTAGAGCTGCTCCCAGGGTCACAAGTCTCGGGGAAGACCTGTACTGGGCATTTAAGTGGCTGACAGATATTTAATTTGGTTGGGATTCCCCTATGTAAACAATGGGGTTTTCTCCACAAGACCTTGACCACAACATTAATTCTAATTCAAGACAGTTGTTGAGAGCAATGAAAAGAGAAACTAGAGGCCTACCACATCTACATGGACATGCAAAAACAATTCTGACATGGAAACCGTTCATTCAGCCTAATTAATATTTGTATCTTTCTATTTACCTTTCATGTGAGTGGATAGCCCTGATTATAGTTACCTGTCCTGTTCTATATCTATTCACCTCATTTTTATTTTTTATCTGCCTCCACAGTCCAAAGATGACAGAGTTTCTGCCTCTACCACAAACTTGGGAAGTGAAATGCTACAGCCTCATAACTCTCTATGTAAAGATGGGTCTCTCTTGAACTCATTTCCAATCTTGCATGTGTGACATCTCACTCAAGACCCCTCAGCTATTGGAAGCAGTCAGTTTTACCTTTGTTGCCTCATTCTTTCCTGTATTTTAATTCTATTATATTGCTGTAGGATTGCATAATTTGCACTGTTGTGTTAAGTAAAAGTATCTGCTTGCCAAGTTTTGCTTCATAATTCTACTTCCTCATGCCAGGCAGTGCCCTCATTATGAATCTGCATGAAAAGCCTCAATATGCTTCCTTTGTGTGGAGCCCAGTACTGCACAATGTTCACTTTAAAGGTTTTATAAACATCCTTCATGCATGTTGACTTTGATACTCTATACTTGATAAAATCTGAAATTCCATTCACCATTCTTTTTTTAATTTGACTTCAATATCCTTCTGAACGCATATCTTTCTCATCTTGCACAGTGTCATGCCAATTTCCATTGATAACATCATCGCTACTATCATCTCTCAGGACCAAAATACGTCACATCACAGTTACTGACATTGAATTCTGTCTGCAAATTTTGAGCCCATTCCCCCTTTTTTATGCATATCCTCTGGTCTTACAAAGAGATCGTTGTGGGCTCTATTTTACCATTGTGCCCGTTTTCAGGTGCGAACACATGGTAAAATCAGGTGTGAGGCCATTAACGCGATCTGCGCCTGAGTCCGTGCAGATGGCCACTTTATCGAGATTCGGGATCCAATTCACGCCCAAAACAGGTGCAACAGCGATTTAAAGGATTTGCATGCGTTCAAATTGAATTAGTGAACTGCTCACCCAATTTTATCAGCATTTCCCCCTTTCCATCGCGTTTGCTGATCCAGAATTGCGCCGAAACGAACATGCTGAATAAAAGTCTGAATCGGGCACTCCAGCTGCTGTAGAGGTGAATTCAGAGTTTCCAATGGCTCTCTGACTCAGATTAGTGGTGGGGAGGGGAGGAGGGAGGTGGGTCAGATCATTGAAGAGGGGCGAGAGGCCAGATCATTCTCTGCGGGGAGGGGGGGCGGTGGGGGTGGGGGGAGACCCGATCGTTGTCTGGTGGTGGTGGGGGTAGGGTTGATCGCTGTCTAGTTGTTGGGAGGGGGGGAAGGGCCGATCATTGTCTGGTGTGTGGGGGGAGGGGGGACCGTTGTCTAGCTGGGAGTGAGGGGGGGCAGATGGAGGTGGGCCAGGTCATTCTCTGGCGTGGCGGGGGGGAGGTGGGGGGGTCAGGGAGGAGGAGGGAGGTGGATAAGATGTATCTCTGGTTGGGGGGAGCAGGGGCAGGGGGGTCCGCTGCCACTCTGCGGGCGATTGGTGGGGTGACAGGGAGGTCCCGATTGGTCTGGTAGGGGTGGAGGAGTTGGGTGGATAAGAGGATAGTGACATCTGTGGGGGTCATCCGCGTTTTGCTCTCAGGCTGCTTTCTCCGCTTCCTGTGGCCCGGGAACGATCTGACACGGGCACGCTTTTTCAAATCTTTTTTCTAACTGCACATGCGTAGTTCAGTGCTCCAATCATTTTGGACGCACTAAGCCCCGCCCACAGTGCAAATGGGTCCCGTGTTTTTTTTTCAGACAAATTGCTAATGGGGGTGTCTGAAGACAGATTTCCAAGTCGGATCTGAATTGCGCCCAGATTCCGCACTTATAATGAAAATGGTAAAATCAGGCCCTGTATCTCCTATTTGAGTGCTACCAACAAATTTTGTCCCGCCTCCCTCTTATAGCCAAATCATTAAAATAAATGCACTGAACTGAAGTGTACTGGAATGGAAACTTACAGGATATCATATCCACTTGGAAAGTCAATAAAGACAAAAGCCCATCTCGTACTTGCCATTTGGCCATTCACACTTTTATTCTCTCTGTGGACAGCCATTAGTATTCTTTTCCCCTGGTTTCTGTGGCTATGACTCATCTTTCATTCACTCACCCTGCAGTATCAATATCTCCCACTTTCTATGCCTTTTAGCTTTGACAAAGGGTCATCAGGACTCGAAACGTCAGCTCTCTTTTGGTCCTTACTGATGTTGTAAGAAGTCTTACAACACCAGGTTAAAGTCCAACAGGTTTATTTGGTAGCAAACGCCACTAGCTTTGGGGGTTCTACCTCTTCGTCAGATGTCCTGATTACAGAAGATCTTGGGATTTCCCCTACTTTTGCTAGCCAGGGCTTTCTCATATCCCCTCTTTTCATTCCTAACTCCACTCTGCACTTTCTATACCTCACTTGTACTTTTTAAAACCCTTTCTTTTCCTTTTCATTGCATCCTGAATAGCTCTGGACATCCATGATTCGCTGGGCCTGTTATTCCTACCTATCACCCTGGAGCTTATCACACTCTTTCCCTTACCTCCCATAGTCTGATGTTTCTTCATTTGTTTTTTCTTTTTTTATCTGTACTTTCGCTCTTGTAAACTCTGGCCTTCCATTTTAATTGGTGCCGAATGTCATTATTTCACCATGGCATCCTGAAACTACCATTGGTTTCCTCCTTTTTAATGGCATACACTTATTCTATCTCTTTGCAATTTCTACTTTAAAGTACACGCTGATATTTCAGTACAGTATTGAGTACAAGTTTTACCTTCTACTTCATCCCAGCTAACTCAGTTCTACCTTTCCAAGGACTGTCCTTAACTGGCTTTTTTATTTATTTTTCTATTCCTAGCTTTTTCTACTATGAGCTCAACCATTTGATGCCCCATAATTTAAACTTAAATAGGGTCAGGGCCTCAGCATCATAGATGCTTCTTTGGCACTGATATGGTTGGCCAACTAGCCCATTCCATTAATCGGTTTTGTGACAATCCAGATCGACCCCAGCGTGTCATGACCCCGATCAGTGCAGAGGCTTTCATAGAACCCCCATAGTGCAGAAGAAAGCCATTCGGCCCATCGAGTCTGCACTGACCACAATCCCACCCTGGCCCTATTTCGATTACCCCACTATTTACCTGTTAATCCCCTGACACCAAGGGACAATTTAGTATGGCCTAACCCACACACCTTTGGACTGGGAAGAAACTGGAGCACTCAGAGGAAACCCACGCAGACACGGGGAGAATGTGCAAACTCCACACGGACGGTAACCCGAGGCCAAAATTGAACCCAGGTCCCTGGCACTGTGAGACAGCAGTGCTAACCACTGTACCACTGTGCTGCCTTGCTTTGGAACAGGTCTGGGGAATACTGTACAGACCTGAAAGGAATAAGAATGAGGATAAATATTTTGAATTGGGAAAATAAAACAATATTACTGAGCTTAAGTATAATTTATCAAAAGGGGTTGGGAAACTGCCATGTGAAGGCAAGTCAGAGCAGTGGTAGACTTTCGAGGAGGAGTTAGAAAGGATTTGGAACAAACATTCTCTGGAAGAAAAGGAGTGGGGTTCCTAAGCGTAGACTGCTGGCCTCCTGGATAGCGAAAAATCTCCAGTGGAAAAGGAAAATTTATTCCAGATGCTACAAGCTCAGTACTGCAAAAACCCCAGAGGAGTATAGAAAGTATAGGAATGAAACTAAAAAGGGAATCAGAAGCTCAAGGAGAGGGCAACAAAAATCAAGGAAAATCCAAAGGTTTTTTTTTAAATAAATGCACAAAGAGCAAAGAGATAATTAAAGGAATGATCGGATTTATTAGAGATCAGATTGGTAACTTGACAGAAGACATGGACGTGGTTCTTAATAAATACTTTGTATCTGTCTTCACAGGAAAAGGAGACTAGACAGACAATGTAGTGAAAGAGCATGGATATGAAATATTGGAGGGGTTAAGAATAGGTTGGGATTTTCTGCTCACACCCACCCCAAGACCAGAAAATCCCACCCAGAGTCAACGGACTTTTAAATGGACCATCAAATTTTCCGTTCTATCTGCAACAATTCCCGTGGTGGGAACTTGTCCGCAGTGAGTGCAGAAATATTCAGGGGTTTAGCATCGTTGAAAGTGGATAATTGCCACGCCCAAATTAAATGAATTTCAGATTGCTAAACAAAGCAAGGAACGAAACGGTGGTGGCTCTGACCATCATTTTCCAATTGTTTCTGACGACAGACATGCTGCAGAGGACAGAAGGACTGTTAATATTTTACTGTTGCCTATAAAGGAAGGGAAGGGATCGATTGAGTCAAGCCTTAGCTCAGTGTTGAACAGATTATTGGAAAGATTTCTGAGGGATAGTGTAAGTCATAATTTAGAAGGATTGTATTAAGCACGAGTAGTCAGCATAGATTTGTTATGAAAGGTTATGCCCAAATTTGACCAAACTTGATTGAATTCTTTTAGGAGGTACCAAGGACACTCAATGGGGATAGTAGATTTGAAGATTTCAGCAGACTTTCTGAAAAGTTCCCACATGACTTAAGAGTTAGAAAAGTAAAAGGCCATTGGGACATAGGGAAAGTGGTAAATGGGATCCAATTAAAAACAGAAAATGCTGGAAAAACTCATTTGGAAAACCAATTCAGAAGAATTTATATTGAACATTCAGCGGGATTGAGCCTGGAATAACCCATCCCAAGCCAATGGGCTTTTGGTTAGAATTATACAACCCTACAGTGCAGAAAGAGTCCCTTCAGCCCTTCGAATCTGCACCGACCACAATCCCACCCAGAACCTACCCCCCATATCCCTACACATTTTACCTACTAATCCCTGTAACCTACGCATCTCAGGACACTAAGGGGCAATTGCAGCACAGCCAAGCGGCACATCTTTGGACTGTGGGAGGAAACCAGAGCACCCGGAGGAAACCCATGCAAACATGAGGAGAATGTGCAAACTCCACACAGACAGTGACTTGAGCTGGGAATCAAACCCAGGGCCCTGGAGCTGAGAAGCAGCAGTACTAACCACTGTACTACTGTACTGCCCATATTTGCTCTCCATATTTTCTCGTCTCACCCACACCTATGGGATCAGAGAGTTCTGCTGGCATGAACAACCTGACAATCCTGTCCAGCACCTTCAAAAAAATACTTGGATTTGCAAATAAAGTCTGCAACCTACACGGTTATGAGCCAAGATATAGAGCATGCGGTGATGCTAATTTTTTTTTTATCTGGCACAGACAAGATGGATCAAATTGCCTCCTGGATGCCATACATTTTCCATGTTTCTACTCATGAGGTTGTGTAAAGGTTTCACACAAGAACACAGGAAATAAGAGCAGAGTCGATAACATGGCCTACTGAGCCTGATTCCCCATGGAATATGGACATGGTTGATCTTGACCTTGAATTTCATTTTTCCACCCTTTCCCATATCACTTAATTCCCGCGGGGCCAAAAATCAATCTATTCCAGTCTTAAATGTATTAAAAAATGGAGTATCCCCCAACCCTCTAGTGCAGAGAATTCAAATGCTTTGAGTGAAATGATTTCTCCCCTTATCTCAATCCTGTGCCCTCATGTTTCAGATTCCCTGACAAGTGGAAACAATCTCTTAGTGTCTGCCCAGTCAAGCGCCTTCAGAATTTTGTAGATTTCAATGAGTTTGCCTCTCAATCTTCTAAATTCCAGAGAATGTAATCCCAATTTACACAGCCTTTCATCCAAGGACAACCTCCTCATCCCGGGCTCCAAGTTAATGAATCCTCTTGGTACCACCTCCAATGTAAAGATATCCTTTTTTAAATATGGAGACCAAAACTGCATACAATGTTCTTGATGCAGTCTCACCTAACTGTACAACTGTTGCAAGACTTCTTTACTCTTGTAATTCGATCTCCTTTTCGATAAAGACCAATGTGCCATAGTTGGTAGGAAAATGGCAGATAGAGATCAACTCTGGTAAGTGTGAGAGGATTCATTTAGGGAGGCCAAATAATAAAGGGGAATACACAATAAACAGGGACATACTGTGAGGGGTAGATGAAGTGAGAGATCTTGGCATGCAAGTGTACAGGTCCTTAAAGGTAGTAGTACAGATAGAAAAAGTTGTAAAGGAGGCATATAGAATGCTCTCCTTTACTGGCAGAGGTATAGAGTGCAAAAGTAGGAATATAATTATGAATAGAAACATACAAAATAGAAGCAGGAATGGGCCATTTGGCCCTTTGAGCTGCCGCACCATTCGTATTGATCATGGCTGATCATCAAATACAATATCCTGATGTCTTTGAGTCGACATGGAAAAGATAGGCCAAATGGTCCTCCTATGCTGTTGCATTTTTATGATTCTATGGTTCCTTTTGCCTTCCAAATTGCTTGCTGTACCTGCATGCTAGCTTTCTGCATTGTCTTTGAATGTAAACATTTCCAAGTTTCACACCTTCAATAAAAGTTCTGCTTTTCTATTTTTACTTAACACTTGCCTAAGTTATATTCCCACTCACTTAACCTGTCTACTTACATTGCAGCCTCTCAGTTGCCTTCCCATAGCTTGGTATGGTCAGCAAATTTACATACATTTCTCTCTGTGGTGGCACTGTAGCACAATGGTTAGCACTGCTTCTTCACAGTGCCAGGGACCCGTGTTCAATTCCAGCCTTGGGTCACTGTCTGTGTGAAAACATGATGAGGAGATGCTGGCATTAGACTGGGTTGGGCATAGTAAGAAGTCTTACATCACCAGGTTAAAGTCCAACAGGTTTATTTGGAATCATGAGCTTTCAGAGCACTGCTCCTTCATCAGGTGAATGGTGAACAGCCACGTTCACCCACCTGAGGAAGGAAAAGCGTTCTGAAAGAGCGTGATTCCAAATAAATCTGTTGGACTTTAACCTAGCATTGTGAGACCTCCTACTGTGTAAGTGTGGAGTTTGTACGTTCTCCCTGTGCTTGCGTGGGTTTCCTCCCACACTCCAAAGACATGCAGGTGAAGTAGATTGGCCATGTTAAATTGCCCCTCGGTGTCAGGGTGAATAGGTGAGGTTATGGGAATAGGGCCTAGGTGGGATTGTGGTCGTTGCGGACTCCATAGGTCAATTGGCCTTCTTCTGAATTGTAGGGCTTCTATGATTCTATGATCTAAGCCAATAATATGAATCCTAAATAGCTGTGGTCCCAGCATTAATCCGACTATTCTCTGACTGCCGCCATAAAAAAGCCCTGTTTAAACCACCCTCTGCTTTCTATCTGTTAACCAGTCATCTATCCATGCTAATATATTGTCCCCAGCATCATGACCCCTAGTCTTGCCTATTAACCTTTTGCCCAGTGTTATTTAATGGGGACTGTAGCTCTTCATACCGTAATTTGAATAGATATTTAATGGACTGAGTTTACTATTTGAGAGGATGTGCGCTCTGAACAGTTACTATCGTACACGCTGACAAAAGAAAGTCAATCAATCTCTCCAACTGCTTGAATTTCCAGCCAGTTTTTTTTATCCAGGAAATTGCTGGCTTCACCTTCTTAATGACAGACTGGACAGCTCGTAAAATAATTTCCACAAATAAGCTTGCAAAGCTCCAGATGTGGGTCTATTTCTTTAATCATTTTGACTTTCAAACTATGATTGTAACAAACAATGCCAGCGACGATATGCAGCCTTGTGATGTTGCGCCCATCACAGAAGAAAATGATTTTGCAATGCAACGAATGATTGCAACATAAATTGCACAAGTAACAAATTGTGTTTAGCAAAGACAGATATTTGCTCAGCAATGTTACGACCAAAATATCCACAGAACTAGAACTTGTGACCTTTTGAATGTTTGTTGTGACAGAACTCTCAATGCATTGATTTTGAAATACTGATGAGATATTTTTGGCTGGCAGTGTGAATCAGGCAATATGGACTCAGCCTGCCCGTTACCAATATTGATCTGTTGCGCATTGTTACACATTGGGTGGCACAGTGGTATAATGGTTAGCGATGCTGCCTCACAGCGCCAGGGACCTGGGTTCAATTCCTGGCTTCAGTCACTTTCTGTGCTGCACCTTCTCCCCATGTCTGCATGGGTTTCCTCCAGGTGCTTTGGTCTCCTCCTATATTCCGCTGGTTAGGTGGGTTGGCTGTGCTAAATTCTCCCGGAATGTGACAACCAGGGGATTTTCATAGTAACTTCATTGCAGTGTTAGCCTACAATGTCAGCCTACATGTGACAATAATAAATAAAGTAAATAAGTCTCAATGAAATGAAAATGGATGGGTGTACATAATGCCAAAGTGAGGATTAACCCGAATGAGTGAAAAGTGATCAAAGTTGAACATAAAATGGCAAACTTACTAATGACTGGCATCAGGTCTTTGCCTCCTTCACCTGTCAAAATGGTTTCTGTCTATTTTGATAGAAATCACAGGGTCCAAAAGTTACTTAACCATGGTGGAATAGGGACATCACCCACAAGGCAAATGTGTTGCTATGCCTGTCTGAATCCATGGGATCTGCATATCAAGTGGTCCAAGAGAGAAGCGAGAAAAGGTGCAATTTATTGCTGTAGGACATAAAAGCCTCCTCACTGGATCTGTACTCAAGTGAAGGCATGAATGGAGAAAATGCCTTTAATCTATGTCAGAATGAAAACTAAGTAAAAAGAATTATCTAAAACAGGTCCCACCCTGAGTTCTAATCACTCCAATTGAGTTGCACTTCAATCAAACACCTACCTTGTCAACACGACATGGATTTGAGAGTTGCTGAAAAAATACAATTTGTCGAAACTTTTCATTTTGCACTCATCAGGACAATCGCAAGAATACCAATGTTAGGGAGAAACGACAGCTTTATACAATATGTGGAGAAGGTGCTGGCTGGCTGGCAAGTGGACTCTAATTGGTAGAGATGTTGTCGTGGGAGAATGTACCTGTCAACGTGACTGACAGTTAACTGCCAAGCATTGATTGAATAGTTAAACCAGGCAACTTGACACTGATTTGTGAAAGCATTGCCCCGAGAGCTATATGGATTGCTGGCCACTATGTTTTTCAACTCCAGCTTTCTTCAACCAGCACCTGAACATTTGCCATTGACTGCAGGGAAATTAGATTATAATTATGTGATAGGGAAAATTTCAGAGTTGAAACATGTTAGTGACAGCCATGACATGGAGCATGGCCACATTTGCCTTTGTGTCAGAATATTGTGGGCAGAATTTTACAAAACTCTGTGTGTGTGGAGGTGGAGGGGTGGGGGGGGGGGCTACAGATAGGAAAGTCTGTAATATTCTGTGCTGTAATATTACTTACCCAATCCCCCCCAACACCCACCCCACCACCCCACCCTCCCCCCCATGCATCACCCACGCCCATACCACCCTGCCATTGACCTTGCCACAATTTGTTGAATGGTGGGTGAAGTTGAGGTCACTGGGTCGGGGGAGGGGCAGGAAGAGGAAGGCCGGCAGACTAGCCTTATCAATCCATGGTCAGCAAAGTGGCAGGGACGGGGGAGGGTGTGGGGGAGTGGTGTGTCTCCTTCATGGGCCTATCTTTCTGATTGGGGCACCCCCAAAAAGTCTGCTCCCCATGTGGTATCCCCCAACCTTTGCACTCCAACATCCATCCCACCCACAAGGCCTTCTGTCCTGGCACCCCGGACTAATCCTTCACCCAGATCCTAAAGAGTTTTTCTTTTCCCTGGGACTGACTACATCTCTCTTTGGTGGGAACTTCTCCTCCGACAGGGTGGAGAGGGCCCACTTCCAGCCAAATAATTCTTCTCAGAGTGTAGAATGGCTGTGAGGCAGCAATCTGTACCCGGGCTGGGCTCCACACTGACATTTTCAGTGAAGGGGCAGAAAACACCATTAAATTTTGTCCCATGTTATCAAGTCCTGAGGCTTCAACACATAATCAAGGCTGATACTCTAATACGTGTTGCTGGGATGAGAGGTGAGCACATTGCAGTTTGTGGGAACCTGATGAGCCCAAATTGGCTGCTCACTTCCTATATTAAAAAAAATATTTTTCAGGGATACTGATCAGTGTTAAGCAAATTCTGAGGTTGTGAAAGGTGCTCCATAAATGCACATCCTTTCTCTATTGGTGGATGAGAAAAAAAACAACATTATCAATAACAAATGAAATAAATGACAAAGTCACATGTGCACAAAGTGGGCAAAGTCACTCTTGAGATATGTTCCAAAATTTGGTGAATGAAAGGCAGAGAAGTTTGGGCCCAAATATTCCAGAGAGACATTTGCTCTAGTTCTGCGCCTCTGAGCCTGAGACCTTTACTTGCCATTCCTCGGCTCTTTGAGTTACCCATTGGCAGACCAGTGGTATTAACCCCATGTAAAATGGGTACAGTAGACTGGGGATAGGGGAGGGAAAGCTACACATGAGATGCGCAAGTCGCTGATATCTTATTGTTTTAGAAAGTATCAGAAATAATTGTTTTCATACTTCCATAATGCACTTCCACTTCTCTGAAAGACAAGTTAAGGAAATACAGCAGAATTTTTTAAACAGTTGGTACAGTAAATTCCAATTACGATCTCAAATGTGAGGATTAATGATTTAAAATAACTACCCCTGTGCCACCAAAGTCAGACACAACTTTCAGCATCGTGAAATGCTATAGTCGGAATCAGGTTGGATGAGGATATTTTAATCAGTCGAAGGAATGTTCTTGGACATAACTGAAACATGAAGCAAACACATGGAAAATTGGATTGTCTTTAGCCATAAATGGGGATGCACTTTCAACAGCTGTTGCACAGGGGGAAAAAGGTAGGTATTTAATATGTGTACACATAAATAACTCACACTGGCAACACTTCCCCTCACTATTGATTTTGTTCTTTAGCAGCGACTAAGGCACAAAGTCCCAGGGTATGAATTTTTTATACTGCTTGGTTTCTGAATAGTCAATTTAAATTCAAGTTGATTCTTGATGGATTATCAGAATATCGCTCTTGAGCCCTTCAGAGGAAAATTTTAGTCAAAGTTAAATGGGCGGCTACAATACATTGGCCCATCTGCTGAATCAGTTTTAGTCCACATTCTGACACACATTAATAGTATGTTCATTAAACTTTTGCTGCCCCAGCTTTGTAATTTGGCACACAATTGTAAAAATGTCACATGTGTGTGTGCCTGTGTGTGGGTAGGTGTGCATGTGTGAACGTGAGCGTGTGTGTGTGTGTGTGTGAACGTGAGCGTGTGTGTGTGTGTGTGTATGTATGTGTGCATATGAGCAAGTGTGTGAGTATGTGTGTATGTGTGTGAGTGTGAGTGTACGTGTTATGAGTGTGCGTAAGTTTGAATGTGCGCACGTGTGTGTGGGTGTGTGGGTGTGTGTATGTGAATATGTGTGCGTGTGTGTGACTGTGTGTGTGAGTATATGTGTGTGCATGTGTGTTTGTGAGTGTGAGTGCGTGAGTGTGTTTGTGAATGTGAGTGTGTGTGTGAGTGTGAGTGTGAGGGTGAATGTGTGTATATGTGTCTAAGTGTGTGTCCATTCCACATTCTCCCCATGCCTGTGTGCGTTTCCTCTGAGTGCTCGGGTTTCATCCCACACTCTGAAAGTGTGCATGTTAGGTACATTGGCCATGCAAAAACAATTGATCATTAGGGTCAGGGGGATTAACAGGGTAAATTTGGGAGGTTATGAGGATAGGACCTGCGTGGGACTGTTGTCAGTGCAGAGTCAAGGGCCAAATGGCTTTCTTCTGTACTGTAGGAATTTTATGATTCTATTCCAGATCTATGCATATTCAGGAAAGGGGCAGAATATACAACAAACATTTCTCATGGGAAAGGGAGAGTCATTTAGATTAACTCTCATCCATATCTCATCTCACATATATTGCATTCACTTATTACTAATTATTTGTTTGTTATTACAAATATTTTTAGTAACAGATTCAATTGATTCAGCTTTATCCCAGTGTATTTTTTTTTAAAAATAGTTTCTGAAGGAATTAATATTTCAATTATTAACAAGTCCAAAGGTGCGTAGGTTAGGTGGATTGGCCAGGTTAAATTGCATCTTAGTGTCAGGGAGATGAGCAAGGTAAATGCATGGGGTTGTGGGGATAGGTGGGATTGTGGTCAGTACAGACTCAATGGTTCGAATGGACTCCTTCTGCACTGTAGGAATTCTATGACTCTATGAAGTGTTGAAAGGCCAGAATGCAAGCGCAGCTTGTGCATCAGGAGTTCTGGTACATGTACACTGTGTGCTTGGCCCTTCCTGAAGAATTCTCCGTTCCCTGCCACATACTGTCATCAGTTTGATATTTTTGCCCTATTCTTCTTGCAGTCTGTGCGACCTGGCTGTGGCCAGTTCCTCACATTTAATCAGACATTGCATTGATTCCCGAAGAGGGAAAACACTTGGATGAGTCCCACAGCGCTTTCATAACAGCGATAATTTTGTGTTACAGGTTTCAGTGCAACATTTGGCAAATGGAAAGGAGGGGAAAAAAAAGTCATCTCATTTGCGAAGCAGAGAGACCAGACACTACCCTCTATAAATAAATCATCCTGTGAGTCAAAGCTCAGTGCTTCAGGCAGTCTCGCATCGATTGTGTGCGAGTTGTGTGGTCCCTTCAGTTTTGTTTTGCATATTTATATTTGGTACTTTGTCTCTAAATTGCAATCTTAGACCTTTCATGTATTTTGCACACAACTAATGTATTTTGAGCTAACATAACTTTTCCTGGGTGTTTTGGGTATTTTGAAATGACCACACTTAGAAGAACAAGCAAAAGGTTGTTTTGAATCTTAACGAATTGAATAAAAAGAGAAAAGCATGCTTTTTAGAGGACTCTTCATGACCACTTGACCATCCCAAGGTGCTTTACAGCCAGCAAAGTACCTACTTACGGGGCAAAAAACTGCAGCAGGTGACAGTGCAGAGGGACCTCGGGGTCCTTGTGCATGAGTCGCAAAAACCCAGCTTGCAGGTGCAGCAGGTGGTCAGGAAGGCGAATGGGATGCTGGCCTTCATAGCGAGGGGGATTGAATATAAAAGTAGGGAGGTCTTGCTGCAGCTGCATAGGGCATTGGTGAGGCCGCAGCTGGAGTACTGTGTGCAGTTTTGGGCACCGCACCTGTGCAAAGATATTTTGGCCTTGGAGGGAGTGCAGAGGAGGTTTACTAGGCTGATACCGGAGTTGAGGGGGTTGAGCTATGAGGAGAGGCTGAATAAACTGGGCTTGTACTCGTTAGAGTTTAGAAGAATGAGGGGAGATCTCATTGAGACGTATAAGATGATGAATGGGATGGATAGGATAGAGGTGGAAAGACTCATCCCGCTCAAAAAAGACAGTAGGACTAGGGGGCACAGCCTCAAGATAAAGGGGGGGCGGTTTAGAACGGAGTTGAGGAGGAACTTCTTCACTCAAAGGGTGGTGAATCTCTGGAATTCTCTGCCCGTTGAAGTGGTGGAGGCTGCCTCGCTAAATATTTTTAAGACGCGGGTTGATGGGTTTTTGATAAGAGAGGGGATTAAGGGTTATGGGGAGAGGGCGGGAAAGTGGAACTGAGCAGCGACAGATCAGCCATGATCTTATTGAATGGCGGGGCAGGCTCGAAGGGCTAGATGGCCTACTCCTGCTCCTATTTCTTATGTTCTTATGTTCTTATGTATAGTCGCTGTTGTAATGAAATGCAGCACCCATTTTACACCCAGTAACCCCCAGAAGCAGCAATGTGTTATGGCCAGGTAATCTATCAACTGGGGGATGAGTATTGGCCAGGACATCACGGACAACTCTGCACCAATGGTGTGGACACCTTTATCTATCTTATAGCTTGCTGTTGGGAGATTAGATTGCCCACCTAAGTCCAGTGTTTTGCTCTTAAGTAAATACTACATTAACTAATGTAAAAAGAACCTTGGTTGTGTGGTCAGACAAAGAGAAGCCCAGCAGGTATTTTTTACACAGGTTGTACAGAAACAATTCTATAATCACGGGGGAGAGAGGAGTTAATCCCATCTGCTGAGTAGAAACTGAGTGGATATGTGTTGAAAATGCCTCAAAATACTTATGGCTGGAAGGCTGCCCAGATCCTGACATTTCTGATTTTAATGGACACTTCTAGGCAGGCAATTAAGTTGTCACCCAATGGGCCTTAATTCACATATGTAACTTCTGGCATTGACTCAAGTGGGAAAGATGTTCCACAAAATGAGGATCATGAAGTGGAAGAATCCTCCAAGTAATCTTTTAAACTCTTTTTGTGGAACCAGGAGAGCCACCTGACTTTCCAGTGTTCAAAATTCATTATCAGGGATGGGTAGAAGGTGAAGCAGTGGAATGCTGATGTGACCCCCTTCCAGCGGGTTGATGGGAAAGTAAGTGATTCCACGGTTTCCTGCCAGAAACGTATTGAAACTGTAAACTCACTGCTAAATGAACTTGCTGGACATTTATAGCTAAAGCTGGGCCTGGTGTATTATCATTCTGCCAACTTCAAAGACAGAAGACAAAGTATGGGATAGATTCGGCAGTCGAAGTAATTTAGCAGGTTAAGTATAGGTGCTATAAATAAGTTTTCCAGGGCAATGGCAACCGGCAAGAACGTCAGGAGTTAGAAGTCATCCAACAAGGTAATACAAAACAGTATATTGTGCAAGGGTAAAATAATGCAAACTATTTCACAGTGTTTACACTGCCAATATGGGGCTTTTCATGATTGAACAGTGAGAATTTATGTATTTGAATATGTGCATTTGCTTGTAGAACATATTATACAATCTAAACTCTTATTGACATTATTGGAAAAATGCAAGAGTTAAATGGCAGGGTGGTCATCATTTCACACAGAAACCATTTATCAATCTGCTTTACTTACTGCAAATGAAGATATTGAGGTGATCTGATATATTGCTGGTTGATAGTTTGCGTTATCCACCACTAATGCTCAAAGGTATAGTGCGGAACAGGAAGCACAAACACAGCCTCAGCCAGAGGTTGTGGCAACACAGTCAAGAATATCGACAGTGTGGGCACATGTTGGTACAACAAGGCTTATGAAGAATAGCAGCTGGATATTGTTCTTAAACTACAATATATGTGCTATAAGATTGTAGAATGGCTTTACTTAAGTCTACTGCACAGAGAATGTCAACTGATATAGCGACTTGATAAAACCCTCAGTGACAATTGCCCAGTCTGTCAGGCCTCTGACCAACTTTTACAGATGCACCATAGAAAGCATTCTTTATAGTTGTATCACAGCTTGGTATGGCTCCTGCTCTGCCCAAAACCGCAAGAAGATATAAAGTGCCATGAATGAGGCCCAGTCCATCACACAAACCAGCCTCCCATCCATTGATCTTGTATTATTGTTCTGCCATTTTCAAAATCAGAAGAGGAAGTGTGGGATAGATTTAGCAGTTGAAGGAATTTAGCAAGTTAACGAAAGATGCTATGAATAAGTCTTCCAGGACAATGGCAACCAGCAAGAATACAGTAAGAATTCTCACAACAGCAGATTAAAGTCCAACCAGTTTATTTGTAGCAAATGCCACTAGCTTTCAGAACTGGCTGTTCCTTCGTCAGGTGGGTAGGAGTTCTGATCACAAACAGGGCATATAAATACACAAACTCAATTTACATGAATAACGATTAGAATGTGAGTCTTTACAGCTAATCAAGTCCAAAAATTTACAGACAATGTGGGCGGAGAGAGCATTAAGCAAAGGTTAAAAAGGTGTGTAATGTTTTCAGACAGGAAAGTTAATGAGATTTTGAAAATCCAGGTAAGTTGTGGGGGTTACAGATAGTGTGACATGAACCCAATCTGTAGACAGATAATAATAACACCTGTCTTCACTTCCCACTGTCTCGAAAAAGCAGCCAGCATAATCAAGGATCCCATGCATCCTGACGTACTCTCTTCCAACTTCTTCTGGGAAAAAGATACAAAATTCTGAGGTCACATACCAACCTACTCAAGAACAGCTCCTTCCCTGCTGCTGTCAGACTTTTGAATGGACCTACCTCGCACTAAGTTGATCTTTTTCTACACCTTAGCTATGACTGTAAAACTACATTCTGCACCCTCTCTTTTCCTTCTCAATGTAAGGTATGCTTTGGCTGTGTAGCACACAGGAAACAATACTTTTCACAGTATTCTAATACACGTGACAGTAATAAATCAAATGAAATCAAATTGATTTAAATTATAAAACATGAAACATTCACAAAATTGTTTGACATAGGATCAATTTAGAAGAACATGGACACAGATTGTTGATATCTGTGGAGGAAATTAATCAGGAATGCCTCTTTACTTATCAGGGTTTGCATCTGACACAATGTTGAGATTATATGTTGACTGAACACAATGCTAATTTTATACCAGGTTGCACCTTGGCTTTCCAGCCTAGCATATTTGCTGTGGGCTTTGGACATCCCTTCTTATTCATGGCCATATAAAGTATAATGTGCTCATATATGGACACTCCATATTGCTCTTGTATGAAGGATTGCTTTGCTTTCTATTATTTCTCGGTGTTACTGGCTGGCATTTAGAATGATATAATGGGATTATCAATCATGCCTTTTAGAAAGCCATAATCCTCCCAAATTCAACCCAGCTACTCATTCCTCAAGTCCAATAAGTCAGGGACATGTGTTGATCCTAAGTATTTGGTATCATAGATGTACATTTGCAAATTGAAAAATGAGGGGTAGGTAATAAATACATGGCCTTGCCAGTACAACTCCCAACCCTTGAACAAATAAAGAAATACATTCCTTACAGTTGGTGAATACCACTGGAGGGAGTGATGATGCTCCAGTTGCACATATGTTAAAACTGTCACATTGAGCATCATGGGATACTCAACAGTGGCACCATTTCCAGCATGTTTTCACACTCCATGAAAGATAAGTGAAGTTAAGTTGCCTTCCAGAACATTCATTAGTCACTTCCTTGATGTGTGTAAACATGGAGAGCTGACTAATATCAGTGTAATTTCCACCTGGTGCCTGGAAACTGTCAGAAGCCAAAACATTAATCATTAGAGTGGTTTTAGCAACCACAGGCAAATGAGTTGGTGCTACCGGACAAAGCATTTCATATAACTCAGTCATCACTTACTTTACTGCAGAGCCAAGATCTCCTAGCGTATTACTCCTCCACAATAGTTGGCCTTTAAAAGGTTCATGCAATTTATCCAAATTAAGTACGTCCTTTTTTTTCATTTCTGTCCACTGATGTTCTTTAGACTTATGTTTTTCCTATTCTTCTTCTGACAAAATAATGGCTGTTGGAACTATTGGAACATTTAACCTATGTCGGAATATGGGTACTGCAAAGAATTGGATCATTCCATGTGTGATATGGAATTTTAGTTCATACTTATAACAATAATCAGTGATTGCCATATTATGCTTATGTGTAATTGTGTTAATATGACAATATAAGCTATCTCTCATGCTTAGATTTTGCTCTTAGGCTGGTGCGACTGAGTAGCAGGAGCCTCACCTACAACCAACGTCAGTGGTGTTTTAATTGTTGACGGAAAAAAATCATTTAAAAAATGATCCAATTCCCTGCTCTTACTGAGTAGGGGAAATTATAATTGTCTCCATGATTTCATAAGAACATAAGAACATAAGAACATAAGAAATAGGAGCAGGAGTAGGCCATCTAGCCCTTCGAGCCTACCCCGCCATTCAATAAGATCATGGCTGATCTGTTGTGGCTCAGTTCCACATTCCCGCCCTCTCCCCATAACCCTTAATCCCCTCGCTTATCAAAAACCCATCAACCCGCTTCTTAAAAATATTTAGCGAGGCAGCCTCCACCACTTCAACGGGCAGAGAATTCCAGAGATTCACCACCCTTTGAGTGAAGAAGTTCCTCCTCAACTCCGTTCTAAACCGCCCCCCCTTTATCTTGAGGCTGTGCCCCCTAGTCCTACTGTCTTTTTTGAGCGGGAAGAGTCTCTCCACCTCTATCCTATCCATCCCATTCATCATCTTATACGTCTCAATGAGATCTCCCCTCATTCTTCTAAACTCTAACGAGTACAAGCCTAGTTTATTCAGCCTCTCCTCATAGCTCAATCCCCTCAACTCCGGTATCAGCCTAGTAAACCTCCTCTGCACTCCCTCCAGGGCCAAAATATCCTTGCGCAGGTGCGGCGCCCAAAACTGCACACAGTACTCCAGCTGCGGCCTCACCAATGCCCTATACAGCTGCAGCAAGACCTCCCTACTTTTATATCAGCCTAGTAAACCTCCTCTGCACTCCCTCCAGGGCCAAAATATCCTTGCGCAGGTGCGGCGCCCAAAACTGCACACAGTACTCCAGCTGCGGCCTCACCAATGCCCTATACAGCTGCAGCAAGACCTCCCTACTTTTATATCAGCCTAGTAAACCTCCTCTGCACTCCCTCCAGGGCCAAAATATCCTTGCGCAGGTGCGGCGCCCAAAACTGCACACAGTACTCCAGCTGCGGCCTCACCAATGCCCTATACAGCTGCAGCAAGACCTCCCTACTTTTATATTCAATCTAAGTGTTCTTAATTTAAACGCAACAGCATAGAGAGAGCTAAATTTCAATGTTTCAATCTTTATTATGCAGCACAGGAGTAAAAATAATTACCCAGCTTGCACACACAATATGAACTGTCATAGCCAGCAATAAGGAACATTTATACATAGATCCAAGAAATCAAAATAACATAATTGTTGACACCCGATTGGATTGACTTGAATAGCTAGAGCATTAAAGTAGCAAGTTTATGGTATCCAGATGTGAACTGTTGTTAACAGATCCAATCGCTCAAATACAATTTTAATCAAATGGGAAAGAGATGGTCTACTGGTAATATCATGAAACATTAATATGGAAACTAAGCTAATGCTCTGGGACCCAGGTATAAATCCTGCCAGGGCAGGTGATGGACTTTGTATTCAATAAACAATATCAGGAATTAAGAATCTACTGATGACCCTAAAACCATTCTCGATTATCAGAAAAACCCATCTGGTTCACTAATGTCCTTTAGGGAAGGAAGTCTGCCGTCCTTTCCTGGTCTGGCCTACATGTGACCCCAGAGCCACAGCAACATGGTTGACTGTGAACTGCCCTCGGGCAACTAGGGATGGGCAATAAATATTGACCAGCCAGCAACTGCCATGTCCCACAAATGAATTAATAAAAAAATTGCATGAGGGGAATAAAATTGAAATGGGAAACATTTGAAAAGGACTTCTTTTATAATATTCCCGTAGCACATCTTTTTTGCATCAAGCCGGAGTCAATGTTTCAGGTCATTCAGAGGAATTTTCACAAAGTGTTAATGTAAAGAATGATCAGATTCTTTCATTTCAATGTGTTTTGTTATTGGAACATGCTTTTAAATTAGCCAGGATACTAATTAATGTTTACATCTGATAGTCAGAACGTGCAGCAACAGATCTTGAGAAGAAATGGGATAACGGAAAACCATAGAACCATTTAAAAGTAATCACTGCAATAATATGTGATAAATAGGAACACAGTTTTAGACATCAGTGCTCCTGGCACAGATGCAGCTGTGTTGTAACCTCAATAACTTTCTGTCCTTGGAATTAATGGGTGCCTTTGCCAAATTCCTATCTTACACCCGCATTCCATCCATACTAAAAAATAAATTGTTTGTTCATTCAGATGAACTGGCTTATAACAAGGAATTAAGAAAGAAGCCAAAACAAAAGACAGAATTTATATTTGTGAAAGGTTTCCTCAGAGTATGTTGAACATGCACAAGAGCTGCACATTAAACATTTGCAGTGTCCTGTGAAAGATTACCGTGAAAACAGATTTTTGTTATTAGTTGCTAAAATTGGTTCGAATCCAAATGTTCTTTGCCCTCTATTAATGTCAGGAAGGACCCCCTCTTCTGGTTGATATGAAAAAGTCTGATATGTACAGGACCAAACTATGTGCGAGCCTAGACAATTTAGTGGGTTTCACAGCTGAGCTCATTTCTGTCCTCGTGCGATGTCCACACGGATGTTTTCCAGCAGATATCACTGGATAATATTTTGAAGCAGGAAACCTTGCTAAAGTTTTCACCATAGTAACGGTGAGACCAATTGCTCCACTCAGCTAATATCAATGTGCTTTAATAGGCTGAAACTTTCTTACCTGTGTAATTTGACTAGGATAAGCATGATATGCTCTACTTCAGGAGTGATTCAAAAGACCTACTAAGGAGCTTTTATCAAACAAAATTTATTTAAGAATCTATAGAGTTAACATGTATGG
The DNA here is from genome assembly GCF_965287045.1 of Carcharhinus amblyrhynchos. Taxonomy (NCBI): domain Eukaryota; kingdom Metazoa; phylum Chordata; class Chondrichthyes; order Carcharhiniformes; family Carcharhinidae; genus Carcharhinus; species Carcharhinus amblyrhynchos. The sequence continues at coordinate 15,549,537 of NC_137327.1, forward strand.
AAAGAAAATTAGCAATAACTCCTAACAGTTACAAACAGGAAACAAAACAACCACTATAATTTGTAATCCTTAACAAAGCTATCCAATGTGTTCCAATCAAACCAAACCTTGCCATAGACAAAACCTTCTAAATAGGTTCAATACAGCAAAATCTACTGCTCACGTGGTGATGTAAATTGAGTCCTTTGATTGAAGTCTGTCGTTCTCTGGATTCACTCTGAACAGTTTGCTTACAAGACAGCTTCCCAAAATACCAGAAAGACTCTGGTCCAAACCCCCAACAATAGTAGATTTTCAGAACTGCAGAAATCATGTTTATTAAACATAAATTCTTAAAGGTACACTAATATTACACCTGCTTAGGCAAATATCGCATCACAAGTTGAGTTTGCTGACTATATTAGTGGGACTGAGACTGGGAGTTCTTGCTACATTGCTATATATTGTGCATCATTAAAAGTATTTATCCTAATAGTTGCAAGGGGGATTTGACTAACATCTTGCCTCTGAGGTTTTTTTTTCATAAAACATGCAAACAAAGCACTTCTATGAAAATAGAATTGAAAATCAGGGAGGTTTATTATTGTTTCCTTTGAGATTGGGTATTCTTGTAAATCTGTCCTGCTGAGTGCAATATGAAAAATTTTGACGGCATGTTTCTTTTTCCAGTAATATTCAAGCTCTGTGTTCCCAAGTGAAAATATGCATCCAAATCGTCAAAACCTTTGTTTTCAAGAGTTTCATTTTCAATTTTGTTTCCACAGCTGAATGTATACATTTCAAACTCGTTAATTTAAAGTTGTAATTCTTTTCACATTTGTAGGTCATACTCTGAACTTTACTTTCCTGCTTCTGTCTTACGTATCTCCATATTACACATCCTTTTGCAGAAATGACTAAAGGCCATTCTAATGTCCCTGCTGCATGAGGGATATAAGGTAACGCTGCCATTTAGCTGAACTCTGCTGAACTATTTGCCATGCAACTGTTTTAGACAAGTAATAATTTGGATAACTAGAAGATGAGCGTCTTAAATTAGAAGGGGTTACAAATATATAGATTACATTACCATAAGGCAGATGAACTGGCAGAATGTTGTTACGTAGCCAATGCTTAAAACATTACCAAGCATCCTTACAGTGTTTGTATTGGACTGGAAATTACTCAATTATTCCAAAGGAATAAGTTTGCCGTGAAGCACTTTGGTTAATATTCTTCTTTGCATAAACATTAAGATTTTTTAATTTAGTTTTTCTTGTGTTACTTTGCTTGGATGTTGTAGGAATTTGAGAATCCACACATCAGTTTCTTCTCTTTTTATTTGCTTCCTGCTTATTCATGAGGTAGCTTCTTTCTTAATCAGTTGCGCTCGCTGGAACTTATTCTGTTGCTAGAATTACATCCTCGAGGCAGCAAGACCATCTTGCGTTGATGTTGGGTGGGATTATTTGTGAATGCAGTTACCTAAAAGCACCATAGAATCCGATGACATCCGATCAGGACAAGCATCAATTCCAAAGTGATCCCAGCTGACCCGAGATTGAATATTCTCAAACATTTTAATTACAACCTTCAGTGGATACTCACAAAGATTATTTGTCAGTGGAAATATCTTTGGATGGTCTGTTTTGGTAATCACACCATTTGGTGGCCTGGACTGAACAGCTAGTGTGAACTGAGGAGAATGTGTCATCGTACTGATTCTATTCCCTGTTCTTCAGTTGGGATCATTTGTGGTGTACTGGCTCTGCATCTATCTAAGGAGTGCCTAGCTGTTTACCTAAAAGCACATGGGCTTACTTTTAGTGAGTTGCATATTGTTGGTGTGCTGTTTCTGAATAAACTCTGAATCAAACACAAAGGACTATATTTTCAGCCTGGGGGTGGGCAGCGGGAACCAGAAAATTTCCCATCTCAGTGTGCCCACCTCAAGACAATGTATCTGCAAAAGCAAGATTTTCATCCTGGGACAACAGGGAGGCAGGTGCTAACTGGAGTCAGGACCTCACTTCCCCAAAAACTGTTCAGAGGCAGCCACAAAGGCTGCCTGTTGCTGAAACAGTTTCGTTAAAAGTCTTGCCTTGATGTTCTTGGACTGAGCCACGACAGATCAGCCATGATCTTATTGAATGGCAGGGCAGGCTCGAAGGGCTAGTTGGCCTACTCCTGCTCCTATTTCTTATGTTCTTATGTTCTACTTGTTTTATTTACTATTCAGCCCTCTCACCCTCATCTCTTGCAGACCCTCATTCCCAAAACACTTCCCACTCCTTCCATGCCAACTCATGTCGCTCCACCACTTCAATGGTCACTCATTGCCCTCCATGCTAACGCTATGGTATTTCAATACTCATTCATCCAGTATACACACTGTACATATACACAGCCTGTGTGGAAACACTCTAAATAAAAATGATTGTTTATTCCTAATATTCTTGAACAAATTATTTTATTACAGCCCTAAGAGAGCATTTATCATCCAGACTAATCAATCTAAGAAAATGAGCTGTCAATAAGGCAATGTTTTCTGCTTATATGCAGCAGTTTCCACAGACTAATTGATGTCTGGGCTCTCGCCCATGCCTCATTATGAATTCTTGGCGGAATGGTTTCTGGGAGTGCAAGGCGTGGTCTCATGACCCACACCAGACCACACGCTAATACTGTGCTTACAAAAATCTGGGATGCCAGGAAGGAGGCTCACTCTTTCTAAAATTCTATGGAATCTCCTCGACTTTGAGAAAACTCAGCTCTAAGTAGCATTTGTAGCTGATCAGATAGAGCTGTTGCCAAACTAAGTATGGAGGGATCATTTTTCCTTGCCACATACTAAGAAAATGCTGCATCTATAAAGAATATACGTCAGATATAGAATTTCCCCCTATTATGAGTTAATTAATTAAGTAACATAAGAACGTAAGAACATAAGAAATAGGAGCAGGAGTAGGCCATCTAGCCCTTCGAGCCTGCCCCGCCATTCAATAAGATCATGGCTGATCTGTCGTGGCTCAGTTCCACATTCCCGCCCTCTCCCCATAACCCTTAATCCCCTCTCTTATCAAAAACCCATCAACCCGCGTCTTAAAAATATTTAGCGAGGTAGCCTCCACCACTTCAACGGGCAGAGAATTCCAGAGATTCACCACCCTTTGAGTGAAGAAGTTCCTCCTCAACTCCGTTCTAAACCGCCCCCCCTTTATCTTGAGGCTGTGCCCCCTAATCCTATTATCCTTTCTGAGTGGGAAGAGTCTCTCCACCTCTATCCTATCCATCCCATTCATCATCTTATACGTCTCAATGAGATCTCCCCTCATTCTTCTAAACTCTAACGAGTACAAGCCTAGTTTATTCAGCCTCTCCTCATAGCTCAACCCCCTCAACTCCGGCATCAGCCTAGTAAACCTCCTCTGCACTCCCTCCAAGGCCAAAATATCCTTGCGTAAGTACAGCGCCCAAAACTGCACACAGTACTCCAGCTGCGGCCTCACCAATGCCCTATACAGCCACAGCAAGACCTCCCTACTTTTATATTCAATCCCCCTCGCTATGAAGGCCAGCATCCCATTCGCCTTCCTGACCACCTGCTGCACCTGCAAGCTGGGTTTTTGCGACTCATGCACAAGGACCCCGAGGTCCCTCTGCACCGTCGCCTGCTGCAGTTTTTCGCCACGTAAGTGATAATCCTTCCTATCATTATTCCTACCAAAGTGGACCACCTCGCACTTGCCAACATTAAATTCCATTTGCCATTTCCTGGCCCATTCGCCCAGCCTATAAGTAAGTAAATATTAAATAATTCCCCGGCATTATAACCCATTGACAAAAAATCCTGCAATGTATGCACAACTACAAAACTTCAGTTTCATCCCCTCCTCTGCACACACCCTATTTCCTGCACTTTGCTGCCCCTAATCTTGGGGTTAGGGTCATTGGCGTATCGGGGGTGCATGCTCGCAGCATTAGCTTTGGCATCCACCACCGCTGAGTTTGTGAAAGGCAAGGATCTATAAATTTTTGGATACAAAGGGGATAAAACCTGAAGTAGAATTGAGAAGGAACATTAGCCATGATCTTACTGAATGGCAGAGTAGGCCTGTAAGGTTATGGCCCAGATTTTTGCTCCTGGGTTGAGTGCAGAATAAGGAGAGAATTCCTGTCTCTGTAAACCCAATCTTTGAAAATGGCCACATGCCAGTCAGGTTTTCATTCTGGGGGTGGGCTGGATTGGAAGTATGGAGGCTGGCAGGTGTAGAGAGGGGGCTAGCAGAAGACTTGCCTCTGCATCCTGGCAGTGTATCAAATTAAATTTTAAAAAAGACTAAAACTCAAAACCAGCCCTCCAATCATCGCCCCCAATAATCAAACACTTCCAATGCTCCCTCTTCATGCCACTTCATGCTCCTATGTGAACCTATGCCCTTTTACCAACCTTACAACCCTCATGTCAAACTATGCCCCTGATCTGCTACCCATTGTTCTTTATAGCCCCTTCATCAAATTACTACCAACTGAGGTCCACCATGCTCCACTCTTTGACTTTACCTCCTCCATATGAATTTACCTAGCATCCTTTGATGTTTTCTTGTCAGCTTTGACAGCTTGACAATTCTTTGACAGTTTGACAATTCCTTTACAACTTCACAGTTCTGTGACAGCTAGACAATTATTTGACAGTTGACAACTCAACAGTTCCTTGACAGCTTGAGGTTATGCACTTTTTGCACATAATCATGCTTATCTTTAACAATCCCAAAAAGTATACTGTATCCTACCTACCCCATAGGATACTTTGCCTCTCCTTAAGCATGCCTCCCCTCTCCCTAAGGTGTTCCAAGAACAAATCCAAAGGGATACCTGTCCTCTCCTGGCTATACAAATGAATCCACCAAGTTCAGATCACCTCTTTCCTGTTCCAGTCTGCACACTTTGGGTTTCATACGTTTGACCTACCAAAATCCCACTTCAATGGAGATAACTGATGACTTAAAATGCTACCTACACAAACCATGAGAGAAACCCAGACCGACCCTAATTCTGCCACTGCAAAAACAAGAAATGCCATGTTCAAGGCATGGGACTGAGGATTTATGTCCATTTCTGACCATTTGCTGGATTTTAGGCTCTCTGTCATTTTGAAACTGTGGGTCTGTTTGTCCTATTCCTTCTTCTTTTCTGATATTTCTTTTGTTCTTTACTATTCATTGATAAAGTGGTTCTTTCATGAGTAAGAAAATGTCCTTTAATTCCTTTAGCTTTCACACACATCAGGCAAACAGACCCACCACCTTCAAATGGACAAGCCTTTCTTGTTTGAATCAGGATCCAGGCTGTTCCACGCAGTGTTTGAAGATGATACTAGCGTAACCAGAGCATTTCTGTACCCATTTGGGTGTTTCCCACTCTCACCCATCTAAAATAACAACATATTCAGGCTAAGGAAAATCACCATATAATGTCATTGACTAATGAACACCTGGGAGAGATTAGGAAGCATTTAACCAGGCCGAGTCTTCGAGGTGACATCATCAATCATCAGGCTATAAGGGAGCAGCTTATAATTTAAATTCTGTGTTTGTGTATGTGTGCCTTGAAAGCACTCCAAGATATCTGTTACATTTTCCAATGGACATTGTTCACTTCATCAGAGATTTTCTTCAATTTTGGCTTTATAGTAATGACAACAGTGAGATGTTATTGATGCGAGATGGCATTCGCATGGAAAGATTTGTGATTATTTCTGGGAAACTTAGGCGGAAACAAGATTTTTGCTGATTATTAAGAAATTACCATATATTCGCATCAGCAATGTTCGAAGTGAAGCAAATAAAAAACAACCTGACAAAAACAGATAGCGATAAAGAAGCAAATAGTCTGGTTCCGAAATTGATTAGGGAAAGCTAGACATCGGAGAAATTAGGTGGCCCAAATTTTTTGGTTGCTGCCTTTCTGCCCATCTCTATCCCTCTTCTATCTCTATCAATACATATTGTTTTGTCTCAATTTCTTGATCTATTGGTAATCGCCCTAGATGTGAAGGCTGGGCTCAGTAGCATTGGCAGTAGTCGTGGTGCTTTCATTCTGCAGCAGGTTGCTGTTATCTCAGTCTTGGAGCCACCATGTCAAACCAAAAGGTGGCTGCTGGGAGACAAAGATTACACTTGAATAGACACATTAACCCAGCTACAGGTGGCTAACAAGCATAAAATTGATGGCCATGCTTCCATATGAAACATCACACAGCAGTCCATTGGAGTGCAGAAGCAAGCGTTCTGCTATTCCAGGGGAGACCGGCAGTACTCATCAGAGCAGGCCTCCCAATTTCTGGTTGTCTTCAGTATCCTCCACCACTTGGCCATCCTGAGGACTACTTAGGAGCAGGAAGAGGAGGTGGGGGAGGAGGAGGTGAGACAGGAGATGGGGGAAGAGGAAGAGGAGATGGGGAGGAGGAAGGGAAGACAGGGAGGAGGTGGGGGAGGAGGCAAAAGAAGTAGGGAGGAGGAAGAGGAGATGGGGGAGGAAGAAAAGGAGGTGCAGAAGGAAAGAGGGAGGCAACCAGCCAATCTCCTTTCTGATTTAGCTCTTCGTTATCACTCTGTTCAATTACAGTTCCATTAGGCAAAACCAATAGACATATTAACAATAGACACTTTCTACAATAGACACATTCTACAAAAGACTCTTTCTACACATCCGGTAGAGGCAGCTGAGGGAGTTCACTGGTGCATTCTGGGAGAAGTCGGCCCAACAACATCTACTAATACGTGGGAAGTGAAAGAACCCCTCCAGCGATAAACAGGAAGAAGCTTTGTTCTCACTGGGACAATGGGGCAACCTGAGAGAAGCCTGTAAGATTATGAGGTGCATGGACAGAGTGGATAGTCAGAAGCTTCTTCCCAGGGTGGAAGAATTAATTACTAGCGGGCATCGGTTTAAGGTGCAAGGGGCGAGTTTTAAAGGTGATTTAAGAGGCAAAATTTTTCCACAGAGGGTGGTGGGTGCCTGGAACTTGCTGTTGGGGGAGGAGGCAGTGGAAGCAGATACGACAGTGACATTTAAGGGTCGACTCAACAAATACATGAATAGGATGGGAATAGAGGGGTATAGTTCCCGGTAGGGTAGAGGGTTTTAGTTCAGACAGGCAGCATAGCCAGTGCAGCCTGTTCCTGTGCTGTAACTTGCCTTGTTCTTTGTTCATATTCTACAATAGACTTTCAATCTGCCACCTGACCATAATGTTGAAATGAAAGCCACCATAAAAACAAAATCCATACCAATTTTATCCAACAAATCACCCAATACAAGTATCCATTCCATATATGTGTACGTACACTGATGATTTTTGTGCATTCCCTTAGTGGATGTCTTGTGGGTGCCTTTACCAGCCTATTGTTCTGACACAGTGCTACTCAGTAACTGCCACATGGCTGGCGGAAGGTTCCGGTCTCTCAGCGGGAAGGTTACAGATGCCCTTGCAGGACCATCTTTAGCAGCTGTCTGTCTAGAAACTTTGACTGGGAATTTTCCCGCCCCGTCCGCCAGGGGAGTTGTGGCAGGTGGGGGGACGGACCACACAAAAGTCCATTGACCTAGGGTGGTTTTGGGATGAGCACAGCTGGAAAATCCCACACTTTGGAGTGGGGGGGACTTCGACTCGCCAGCAAAACCCAGCTGCACAGAAATTGGGGCACCATGTTTGAGCTGCCATGGTGCCAACCTGGCACTGCCAACCAGTGCCAAGGAGCAGTGCAAGGGGGCATTACCAGGCCAACATCTAGCCATGTCCCACTCCCCTGGAGGCTATATTTACCTTTACGACCCCCCCCCCCCCTCAAGCAAGACCCCCATGACAGGTTCACACTTGGGTGAATATACAATGGGGGAGAAGGTCAATATCTGGTAAGGGGGCAGGTTAATGATATTAAAGTTTATTAAAACGCACGCAAAACAGGTTCATGCCCGAAGACGTCACCAGTGTGGGGCTGGGAAGGTTTGAAATCACATTCTTGCCAGCGAGATCTGTGACTTCCAGATCTTGAGACCCGGCCGGCTGTCGTACAGATGGTGAACGAATGTCGAAGAAAGTCCCCAACGAATGTGAAACCTGAAGTGTGTTTGATACTGACGGGTGCAGATGAATTGAACGTGAGTATCCTGCTGCCTGTTTTGCAGCCTCTCCCATCTGTTCCCCAGTATATGGCGTGAACATTGTCAATGGAAAATCATATTTGGTCAGCATTACACAGAAAGGGTGATAGAAAAGAGAAAGGCAAAATCAGCCGATTAAAGAAAGAAATAAAGATTTGCATTTATATTCATGGTCCAAAGTTCTCTACAGCCAGTGAAGTAGTTTCGAAGTCTTGTCTCTGTTACAATGCAGCAATGCAACAACCAATCTGCAGACTGCAAGTTCCCACAAACAGTGCTGTAATGATCTGATCATCTTTCTTTAAATGCCAGTTGAAAGATAAATATTGGCCAGGACACCAGTGATAAACCCTGCCCCCTCCTCCCCCCACTTCACCATTAATCTCTGCTCTTTAATGCACGGTGAAGGGGCAGGTTAATGACATTAAAATGTATTAAGATACATATGAAACAGGTTCATGCATGTTACAATTCGGTGCATGTCTAAAGATGTGTGGGTTAGGTTAATTGGTCATGCTAAACCGACATTGGTGTCAGGGGGTTTAATGGGGTAAATAGGCAGGGTTATGGGAATAGGGTCTTGCCTGGATTGTGGTCGGTGGGCCGAATGGCCTCCTTCTGCACTGCAGGGATTCTATGATTCTATGAATATAGTGCCAATTGATTATGTATGTGCTGCATATTGTCTGGTATTTATTTTTGAGATATCTCCTCATAGGCTGCTGTCACTTCATCAGATTCCCTTTATTTACAAAGTCAATTCCACTTCTAAGAGTTCTTCGGGTACAAAGTCAGGATCCGGAGTGTCAGTAGCCCTGACACTCCCCTATTATTGTACAGACTGGGATAACTGATTGGACAGACAATCAGGGAGCTCATACTCCAAGGGGCCCGACTTATGGGCCACGTTGAGATCATTACAATTTTATTTAAATACTGCATAATGTACTACTTTACTATTTGTCATGTTAAAAATAAATGAATAAAGTATCTTTTACAGCATCTGAGAGGATAGATTGTGCCTTGCTCTGCTGCCTTACCTGAACGATGGTACCTTTACCATTGCAGTCTCCACTCAGCACTGCACTGGAGAATCTGCCTAGATTTTGTGGTTAAAAGAATTTGATTGTGTTTGTCAGATCAGACCAGCTGCTCCACATATCCCTGCCAGCGCATGTCTGCTGCTACTTACTGGAAAGAAAAACACAATATCAGAGTTAATTGCACCTCATGATTGCAAATAATTTTTAAATTGATTTAGCATGACACAATCTTGTTGCAAAGTGTTCATTAGTCAAAAAAAAACACTCTTAATATGTCGTTTATTAAAATTTGGAATTATATTTTTGATTTTGGCAGTGTCTGTATTTTGTTCACCTGCCAAGTGAATCATAGATAGTAACGGTTACACCCACTGGTTAGTGCATAAGGTTAGAGGATGGCTTAATTCAAAAACAAAGCATAAACGCAAAATATTTTCTCTGCTTCAAAACGTTGACATTTATGGTGATCAAATGCAGTTTCATGGCTTTTACTGATTCTACCGTTGAGAGAGAGAGCTTAATCCCTCTTCTTGGCATTTATAGACCAAGATCTCGACTTCAAAATTTCATAATTCAAAACAAATTCTCTTGGGCCAATTCTTCCTGTGGAAATAAAAGGTGAAGCCAATTGTACGCTCTCTGTTATTCACATGCATTTGGTACAGCGGCTACAGGCAGGGCACAGGCTATTAACCAAGAGATGTGAGGTGAGATCTTTCCAAAATGGTGGAAGTCCCGTTGCTCAAGTGGTTTCCAGGTTGGAAGTCTGGATCAGCATCATCCACAGTGCAGCCAGGAGAAGGCAATTAAGAGCAGATAGCTTTGAAAGGTGGCCAGTTAGATATGGAACATGGGCCTTGCCTGCTGGGTGAGAATCATAGGATCTACAGGGAGAAGGGGGCTATTTGGCCCATCGGGCCTGCATCGACCACAATCGCACCCAGACACTATCCCTGTAACCCCATATATTTATCCTCCTAATCCCCCTGACACAAAGGGGCAATTTAGCATGGCCAATCAACCTAATCTGCACATCCTTTGAACTATGGGTGGAAACCCATGCAGACATGGGGACAATGTGCAAGCTCCACACAGACACTTACCCAAGCTAGGAATCGAACCCTGATCCCCAGCACTGTGAGGCAGCAGTGCTAACCACTGTACCACCCTGTGAGAGGGCCAACTTTGGCCTTTGGCCACTCCACTCTACCAAGAGAAATGGCCGCTACACAGCAGGCTAAGTGAATAGGAGGACACCTTAAAATAGAGGCTAATCAGAGAGGTGTGCATAAATTATTTTCGGATGTGTCAAATAGCCAGGCCCCGGTGAACATCTGGCTGTATTGGAGTTGCAGGTGTGGCCCTTTTAGCTGGTGAAGCATGCCCTATAGGAATTGGAGTCTCCAGGAAGGCTGACTACCTTCATGCATCTGGGAGTTTCTCTAAGTGGCAGTCAGCTGCTCAACTGGCAAAAGATTGGCAACTCCAGGATACCCTCTATATTGAGCCATTATTCAAATTGGCTACATGCTTCCATTTGATGGGCAGCTGAGCCATAGCCATAGCCACTAGAAACATTCTTATTGATAGGTGTGAGTCAGGGAGCCATTCAAACACCCAGCCCTATACACCAGTGTCAGTACAATTGCACCCATAAGCTCCAACTCCAATTGCAGCTGGGCATTCAAACTAAATAATTTAATTAAATAAAACAATTATTTAAACAGAACAAACCTACAATAAATAAGTTATCTGTGGCGGTGATTGTCAAAAGAAAGTCCACCTGATTGATTCATTTCCTTTCGCGAAGCAAGTCTGACATCCTTGCCTTGTCTGGCTTACATGTGATTTCAGGCCCATTGCGGTAGGGTTGTCTCCAATTAGCATCCTTATCTCTCAAAATGTAAATTGCCATGATTGTGTGAAATTTAACATCCTTGCATTTATCCTGATGAGTGAAAGATGAAAAACTTTGGCAACCATTACTCTCACCATTTACTGAGATGCACACAATCAATTTTCATGTCAACAGCCCCAACTTTCCTGCAGTGTTGTCCTGCTCCCCAGTTACATTTCTTCCTTTGCCACATCCAGAATTTTAACAACCATTCTTTCTCCCTCTCAGCTGTGAAAAACACAAACTTTAACAACCCTGAATGCGAATTGCTAAATTAAGAGACATGCCATCAAAGCTTAATGTTGTGCACGCATTAGGGCAACAATTCAAAATAAGTTAACGGTAAAGAGAACAACAATTTATACTGCATGAGAAAAGAGTGCTGATTAATTGGCAAACAGGCTCTGATTGGTAGTGGTGTTGTCATGGTGAAAGTAATAGTGAAGAGTTAACTGTTCATTGTCAAGAACATAAGAAATAAGAGCAGGAGTAGGCCATCTAGCCCTTCGAGCCTGCCCCGCCATTCAATAAGATCATGGCTGATCAGAAGTGGATCAGTTCCACTTTCCCGCTTTCTCCCCATAACCCTTAATTCCCTTGTCTGTCAAAAACCTATCTACCCGTGACTTAAATATATTTAGCGAGGTAGCCTCCACCACTTCAACGGGTAGAGAATTCCAGAGATTCACCACCCTTTGAGTGAAGAAGTTCCTCCTCAACTCCGTTCTAAACTGCACCCCCCCTTATCTTGAGGCTGTCCTGCTATCCTTTCTAAGCAGGAAGAATCTCTCTACCTCTACCCTATCTATCCCTTTCATTATCTTATACATCTCTATAAGATCCCCCCTCATCCTTCTAAACTCCAACGAGTACAGACCCAGTCTATTTAGTCTCTCTTCATAGTCCAAACCCCTCATCTCCGGTATTAGCCTAGTGAACCTCCTCTGCACTCCCTCCAAGGCCAAAATATCCTTGCGTAAGTACGGCGCCCAAAACTGCACACAGTACTCCAGCTGCAGCCTCACGGTGCCCGGTACAGTTGCCGCAAGACCTCCCTGCTTTTATATTCTATCCCCCTCGCTACAAAGGCCAGTATTCCATTCGCCTTCTTGATCACCTGCTGCACCTGCAGACTGGGTTTTAGCGACTCATGCACAAGGACCCCCAGGTCCCTCTGCACCGTAGCATGCTGCAGCTTTTCGCCCTTTAAATAGTAGTCTCTCCTCCTATTATTTCTGCCAAAGTGGATAACCTCACACTTGCTAACATTGTATTCCATCTGCCAGGTCCTTGCCCACTCGCTCAGCCTATCCAGACCCCTCTGCAGACTTTCCATACCCTCCGCACAGTTTGCTTTTCCACTCATCTTTGTGTCATCAGCAAATTTCGTTACCCGACACTCAGCCCCCTCCTCCAGATCATCTATATAAATGGTAAATAGCTGAGGCCCCAGCACCGATCCCTGGGGCACTCCACTAGTCAACAACCGCCAATCAGAATAGCACCCATTGATACCAACTGTCTGCTTCCTGTTAGACAACCAATCCTCTATCCACACTAACACCTTACCTCCAACTCCATGCACCCTAACCTTCTGAAGCAATCTTTTGTGAGGCACCTTATCAAACGCCTTCTGAAAATCGAGAAACACCACATCCACTGGTTCCCCTCCGTCTACCGCACTAGTCACATCCTCATAGAAATCCAATAAATTCGTCAAACACGACTTCCCCTTAACGAATCCATGCTGCGTCTGTTCTATCAAACCATTCCTTTCCAGGTGCCTCGCTATTTCTTCTTTGATGACGGATTCAAGCATTTTTCTAACTACAGACGTTAAACTAACTGGCCTATAATTCCCTGCCTTTTGCCTGCTACCTTTTTTAAACAGCGGCGTAACATTAGCTGTTTTCCAATCTTCCAGCACTTCCCCGGAATCCAGCAAATTTTGGTAAATAATCCACTACCACCTCTGCCATTTCCTTCAGAACCCTGGGGTGCATTCCATCCAGTCCTGGGGACTTGTCCACCATCAGTCCTGCTAGTCTACCAAGTTTTTGTTTCAAATTCAAATTCAAGGCAGATCAACTCTGATTGGCCAAGGCATTGGAAATGAACCAAGAGCTGGCTTTACAAGTTTCTGTTTAATTGAAAAAGGCGGCAGTATCCTGTTAGTGAAGAACACCACTCACATTTCTAATGCATATAACAGTGTGAAACAGGTAACTTCACCTGGTACGTAACCTGAGGTAGACTGGACACTTTTCAGGGCTCGTTAGTGGTGGACTTGGGCCCATTAAGGAGTTTGTGTGACATGCAATGAGCAATGATCTGACCAAGATAGCATCAAGCTTGCACAGTGGACAATGGCTCAGGCTCTATTTCCACTAATGTTAACCTTACAGCAGAACTGTAAGAATCCCAATGTGTATATTGACCAGACCGGAGTGGAAAACCCATTGGCAGGTTTCTCAACGAGTATGATGAGGAAAAGGAACTCATTTGGCTGCTCCAATTCAAAGGTGAATTTGAGTGCACGTTGGAGGCCACTAAGGAGTGCAAGGAAATTCTTATGTGCAGCATCGGATCCAAATGTACTAAACCTACAGGATGGAATGTTAAAAAAATTTGTCAAAGTGTCAGTTCCAGACTGAAAACCAAGCTATGGGACAAATTTTTCCGTTCCACCCACCATGGGAATTGGAGCGGGCGAATGGCAGACGGTGGAAAGGTCTGTCGACCTTGAGTGAGATTTTCCAGTTTTGGGGCGAGTGCAGCCAGAAATTCCTGCCCCATATCTCTCCAGACGCATAGCCGAGCATTCGGTCCAGATTTTCTGGCATTCAGTTGACGGACGTCATGGGGACATTCTTTCCTCTGTTTCTCTGGCAGGGCTGAGCCTGATAGAGCCAACAAGGCTGGTTCCACAGAGACTGGGACACCATCATTAAAGGGCACTCTGAGCAGTGCTGCAAATCAGCTCCTCCCCCCCCCCCCACCACCAAAAGTCTCAGGGGGACATCCACTATGGCAGTATTGAGGACACTTACCCCCCACCCTCTCCCCTAAACCAACACAAATGTTTTGGGGGTAATCCCCTCCTTACACACATAAGGGGAACACCCCTCAATTGAACCTTCCAGAGGGTCCAGCCTGGCACCCCTAACTTGGTGCTGCCAAATTGGCACTGCAAGGGTGGCACTGCCAGCCTGTGCCAAGGGCAGTGCCGGGGGCAGTTTTCCAACTCTTACTTCCCTTAGCCTTACTGGACCTATTCACTGAGTTCTCCATAGTCTCTGTACTGTCACCATTTTGATTTTTGTCTGGTTTCTCTGCCTTCCACCTTTCCCCTTATTGCCTTTTGTATTTGCCCTTATTTTACTTCCCTCTGACTTCCTGCATTGGTTCCCGTCACTCTGCCACATTAAACCTTCCCCAACAGCATTCGCAAGCACTCCCCTTCGGACATTGGTTCCAGTCCTGCCCAGGTGCAGACCGTCTGATTTGTACTGGTCCCACCTGCCCCAGAACTAGTTCCAATGTCCCAGGAATTTGCATCCCACCCTCTTGCACCATCTCTCAAGCCACAGGTTCATCTTAGCTATCGTGACACTCCTACTCTGACTAGTACGTGGCACTGGTGGCAACCCTGAGATTACTACCTTGAGGCGCTACTTTTTAGTTTAATTCCCAACTCCCTAAACTCAGCTTGTAGGACCTCAAGCTGTTCTTTATCTATAGTTGGTGCCTCTATGTACCATGACAGCTGGCTGCTCACTGTCTCCCTCTAGAATGCCCTGCAGCCGCTCCAAATCATCCTTGGCCTTGCACCAGGGAAGCAACATACCATCCTGGATCGACCAGAAGATTGCCTCAATCTCTGCTGTAGATGATAGCGCTGCACCATGACGTGGTGATAGAGTAAGAAGAATGAAGAAGTTGTGAAAACACGGTGTTGGCACAAGTATACAATTTTCACCTTTGTAAATATATTTTGCTTTTCTCCTTCATCAAAGTTTCAGGTATTGGTGGCTCATCGATGTGAAGTAATGTTCTGTGTTCATTCAAGGTAGCAGATGCCCTCCTCATCAGTTTTCTCCCATCTTGTCCCTCAGTTCCATCATGTCTCTCTTAATCTCAACATATCGCATATTTAATGCATATTGACATAATCTTGAAGCCTGTTTTGATTTGACAAAGGAATCTCCTCTAACATGTTTGCCTCCGTGGTCCATAACCCATGAACGCAATTTTCCCGCCCCGCTACGCTGCTTAAGTAGCATAGCAGAAAGCAACAGAAACTTAAGCCGGAGGCCAGAAATGGAAATCGCGATCAGCGTCTGGCTGGGTCTAATGATGTCCGGGGATGTGAGGGGGGAATGGGGCCAGCGATGTATGGGGTGGTGGGGGTGGGGTCGGGGCCTGTGATCGGGAGGCCAGCAATTGGTTGGAGGGGGTGGGAGGGTAAACATGTTGACCAATGTCCCAGTGAACCAGGAGATTGCCGCATGTCCACTGGCCTCATTAGTGCTCCGATGCCGGCCTCTCGAGCAGGATTAGAGCCCACCCCCCAACCCCCAATTCCCCCCACCGGGGTCAATCTCTGTTTTGCATAGTGTGCCGTAAATTCATTTAACTACGCTCACCCAAAAAACAGGCAGGAAAACCACCCTCTTTTTGGGAAAATTATGCCCATAATTTCTCTGTTGGTTGAGTTACATGGACAATCCAAAGGAAAATAGAAGTGGTGAAACAGCACACCCCACTTTAAGATTGTGCTTCCAAAAAATAAAGAAACATGTCAACTTTGCTTTGCAATTGTTCTAAGACATTTCAATTTTACTGGTGGATAAACAGAGTTTTGGTCCCAGTTCCTCGATTTGGAAGCTATTCAGTTGCTAACCCTGTGCAAAGAGCGAAGGAACATACTGGAATCTGATTCAGTACACATTTATCATATTTATATAATATTTCTCCCACTACTTCCCATTTTATATTAGATTTCAAAATTTAATATATGCTGTAGCCATCTGACTCAGTCCAAATGACAAGCTTATCCCTGCTGGCATAACATCCCTAATTCCTTCAGATATAAAGCATTAGAATCCAGCATTTAACCACAAACTTAATCCATAACACTTTCATTGAACAGAAGGCAAAATTGCAACGTGGAAATTGGTTGCATAACCATGAATTTACTATGAGTTCTTCATTATTGATGAAATTGTGGTTTTGTTTTTCATTTCACAATGACAACACTGTTGGTAATGTAAAAATCAAACACATTATAGGGACATTCACATCCAATCCTGTTGACGGAGGCAACATGAAAGCATTTTGTTCACCAACATGGTTATTGGGTAAAGCCCTGTGGGCATTGGGGATCAGCTAGGGAACATAGCTAGCACAATAGAAACATAGAAAGTAGGAGCCAGAGGAGGCTATTTGACCTTCAAATTTCCTCCTCCATTCATTATGATCATGGCTGATCATCCAACTCAATAGCCTGATCCTGCCATCCCTCCATATCCTTTGATTGCCCCAAGTGTTATATCTAACGGCTTCTTGAAAACATACAATGTTTTAGCCTCAAATACTTTCTGTAGTAGCAAATTCCACAAGCTGACCCACCCTCTGGGTGAAGAAATTTCTCCTCATCTCCGTCCTAAATGGTCTACCCTGCAACCTCAGATTGTGACCCCTGATTCTGGACACTCCCACCATCAGGAAATCCCTCTTGTATCTACCCTGTCTAGCCCTATTAGAATTTTATAGGTTTCTATGAGATCCCTCTCTCATTCTTCTGGAAGCAGAAGAGCACATTGGCCACCACAAAGGTCAAAGCAATGGTAGATTGGCATCAAAAAGGGGTCTGCAAAACATCGGATGAAAATGAAAAATCTATGACGATACCGTTCCAGAGAAGATCCAAAAACTTAAGCTGTGCCTACTAATCATGCAAGGGGAGCTGCGCAGGTTCTGGGTTTATCCAAAAGATAAACAGGAAAGAAGTAAAGATGGAAGTGGAAATGGGAGCAGCAGCATCGCTCATCTCAGAAAATATATATAATCAGAAATTCAAACATCTACCACTCAGACCCCTTTTGTAGATCTTGATGTGTTCCTGCATTTGCACACCTTTGGGGTTTGAGAAATCTGTTGTGTACAACACATCTTTGTTATGTATCCATTTTTGCCACAGCTTTTACATTTATTTTCTCTGCTCCGACATCCATGCGGAGAGTTCATGAGCGCAGCCAAAGCAGGCTTGCACTTTAAGAAATTCCTTTCTGTCAGTTCCCATCTTGTGTGTTTTAGCTCCAACTTCAATTTGGGAAGCTTTTTTTGTGACCAATTCCATGGGCACCATGATCTCACTACAAACTCTGAGTGTTAAAGAACTTATTGTCTTTGAATTGCTTCCTTCAGCAGTCCACAAATTTACTCCTGCAAATATATACCGAGGAGGTTGTTCCACTGAAGGGATTAATGGTTTAATTAGAAGTTAATGGTCAGCTAGCAGAATTGCTTCTGCTCTGCCATTTCTTTGATCACCTCAGGTAATGGTGGAGTAGACAACTTGTTCCAAGGCCCCCCACGGAATTCACTGTGTTCCTGATGGATGCGTAAATAATGAGGTGAACAGGGGAAGATTGTGCGTGTACATGGGCTCACCTGATGAAGGAGCAGCACTCTGAAAGCTTGTGATTCCAAATAAATCCGTTGAACTTTAACCTGGTGCTATGAGTCTCCTTACTGTGCCCACCCCAGTCCACTGCCGGCATCTCCACATCATGATGAGTAAAGCCAGCTAATGCGTCCTCACATGATATCTTTATTTGTTTACTTCCCTAATTTTCTCATCGCAATGCCAATTTTCATGGGATTGCAATCAGCCCCTTTGAGACTTCCACTAGTAAATTCAGGTTCTCTCCCATGATGTCTCTCTCTCTAGATAATGTTGACCTTCTCAGGGCCTCTCTCACTCTCTCTTGCAGTGATGCAAAACAAGTTGTGAAATGTTGGCAATGCTACATGCATCTGGCCCACAGATGTAGAACTCGAGGCCCAAGATTCTCTTTGTGGACCCTGGCAGTACCATCTTCGCCCGACTCTCCGACTGTGGATTTGTGGATTTTAGAAGGTGGCATTCTTCAAGTGCCACCTCCTTGATGCCGTGTGAGTGTCTCAGATGCTGCTTCCGGCTGATACAGAAATGGGAGGAGTTCTCGGACCTCCAGTTGAGAGCCCCCCTGCTGCTTACTCCCTCTGCATGAAGCTTCCCCTCTCTGCTGTCTGTGCTCCAAGTCATGCTGTAGCCCCAAGAGGGATGGCAGCAATAAGCTCGATCAGAGGCTTTTCAACTCCTCTGATCATCCTGCCAAAGTTCACCACCAAACCTTTGTGCTTTTGTCAACTCCCCCAATGACTGCAGCACTTCCACTCACTCTGTACCAGCAAAAGAAACTCAAAAGCAGCTCAGCTTGGGAAGTTGAATGGTTAGCCTTTTAAATAATTCTCGCAGGTATCCAAGTGCAGTTGAGCGTACTTTCAGCTGGGTGTGTGAGGTGCCGGAAGGTAGTTTGGGTACAAAATCAGCATCAAGCTCTCCTTGGTATCACAAAATCCCAGTTTGTAGGCTTCTGGCACATGCTTGGCACACTGACCGTCAGGGTATTGTCAGTGTACTATTAATCCAGAAACTCAGCTAATGTTCTGGGGACCCTGGTTCGAATCCCGCCCCGGCTGTTGGTGGGATTTGAATTTAATTTAAAAAATCTGGAATTAAGAACCTCACAGTGGCTGCATCTTTATTGGCCGGAAGTTTCCCAGCCAACATTTTTATAGTTATGGGCTCCAAAACTCTGGCATTACCGGTATTACGAAGTCGGATTTCACAGCCTGTGTTATGTTTTGTTAGGCATACTCTACACGCACAGGGAGGGTATTGGCCTGGGACAGGAGGTTTTATTTGCAAAAATGGGAGTCAGCTTCAGTAACATGACTTAATTCTGAGAGCTATTGCCTCAGAACATTCTCAGTTTGACAATAAGGCTTTGAATCGAACCCAGAGAGGATGACTATTGCCTCTTTCTGATAGATTAGTGAAATGAACTGGAATTGCTTCAATCCAGCTTCTCATTTAACACTGGCAATTCCCGCCCAAAAATTCTTGACGGCAACATAAGAATTGAAATGTTCCCTATGAAACTAGGGACATAACCAGAATAATGCAAGTCACAACTGATTGATGTTGGACGAAACATTAAAATAAGTGTTCCATTAACCATCACAACTTTAAATCGCTAAGGTTAAACACTCCCACACGCTGGTTTCCCGACAGTAGCCCATCCACACTGACAAGAATGAGATGTAGAACTGAAGATTAAAATGTATTCTAAAAAATGTGTAATGCACAAAAGAAGATTGTTACGGCCTGGGAAGGTGCAGGAAGGGTGTTCCCAATGGTGGGAGTGTCCAGAACCAGAGGTCAACATCCAAGGATACAGGGGTAGGGCCATTTAGGATGGAGATGAGGAGACATTTCTTCACTCAAAGAGTGGTAAGCCTGTGGAATTCATTGCCTCAGGAAGTAGTTGATGCCAAAATATTGAATGTATTCAAGAGGTGGTTGGATATAGCACTCAGGGCAAATGGGATCTAAGGTTATGGAGAGAAAGCAGGATTAGGCTATTGAGTTGGATGAACAGTCATGATCCTGATGAATGGTGGAGCAGGCCTGAAGAGCCAAATGGCCTCCCCCTGCTCCTATCTTCTACGTTTCTATGTTTCTAATAGAGTAGTTCAACTCTACCTTCCTCAACCATTGTCTCCCTGCCAACCACCACCACCCATGTTAAATGATTGACTGGCCTTTTGATTCCATCACATGTCAACAAGTTGCACCCACTTCCTGATTGGCCTCTTTCACAATCACTCCCTTCCCCCGTATTTACCATCGATCTGGTCCCCTGCTATCCTCCTTAAATGAATAGAGGTTTATAAAATCATAAGGGGCATAGATAAGGTGAATAACCAAGATCTTTTCCCCAGGTAGGAGAGTCTACAAGTAGAAGGCATAGGTTTAAGGTGAGAGGGAAATGAGTTAAAAGGGACTTGAGTGGTAACATTTTCACACAGAGGGTGGTGCATGTATGGAATGAGCTGCCAGAGGAGATGGTAGAGGTGGGTACAATTACAACATTTGAAAGATATTTGGATTGGTAAATGTATAGGACAGATTAAGCGGGATTTGAACCAAACGCAGGCAAATGAGACTGGTTCAATTTAAGAAATCTGGTCAGCATGGACGAGCTGGGCCAAAAGGCCTGTTTCCATGCTCTATAACTCTATGACTCTATGAAATCTCTTCCTGGCCCGTATTCATGGTCAGCACCATGAACACATCAATCCCAACATGTCAACCACGGAGAAGACCACCTCTGATCATTTCCTTGCACTGCTCTCCACCCACATCCCCCTTTCTCCTCTTATATGATGATATAAAGGCACCAATCATCACAACTTGTGGGCCGAAGGGCCTGTTTGTGCTGTGGTGTTCTATGTTCTATGTTCAATCCCCCCATACCGGCACCTCAGTTAAAAAAGCCCATCAACACCTCTACTTTCTCAGGAGACTAAGGAACTTTGGCAAGTCAGCTACGACTCTCACCAGATGTACTGTAGAAAGCATTCTCCCTGGTTGCATCATAGGTTGGCATGGCTCCTTCTCTGCCCAAGACCACAAGAAACTACAAAAGATCATCAGTGTAGCCCAATCCATTACACAAACCAGCCGCCCATCCACTGATTCTGTCTGTACTTCCCGCTGCCTTGGCAAAGCAGTCAGCATAATTAAGGACCTCACTCACCGCGGACATACTCTCTTCCACCTTCTTCTGTCTGGAAAAAGATACAAAAGTCTGACGTTACATACCAACCAACTCAAGAACAGCTTCTTCCCTGCTGTTGTCAGACTTTTGAATGGGCTTACCTTGCACCAAGTTGATCTTTCTCTACACCTTAGCTATGACTATAATACCACATTCTGCACTCTCTCATTTCCTTCTCCATGAATGGTATGCTTTGTCTGTATAGCGCACAAGAAACAGTACTTTTCAGTGTCAATACATGCAACAATAATAAATCAAATCAAATCAAATTCAAATCAATCACTTACAACGGATTGGGTAAACACTTTGTGGGTTCATTTATTGCAACTAGGAACAGAGGAACAGAGGTAGACAGTTTGAAGCCACCTGCATCAGAGCTGTACCTGTGTGCTCTGCTGAAAAGCAAAAGCAAAACTAAAACTGAATCTCATAACACACTTCCATTCTGGGGACATCACATTGATATCCCTTAAAGGCATGGTGACAACAGAATAAAGAGATAAACTAAAGCCTCAAAGTTAAAGTTTATTTATTAGTCACAAATAAGGTTTACATTAACACTGCAATGAAGTTACAGTGAAATTCCCCTGGTTGCCCCATTCTGGAGCCTGATGGGTCAGTAGTCAGGTGCTGAGCAACCATGGGCAAAATTTGAGATGGGGATTGGTAAATAACCCAAGTGACCTCTCTGCTGCCCTCCTGCCCACCCCTGACCTTGCTGCAATTTTACAGAGATCAGGCAAGGCCTTGGATGGCCCACAAGCCCTTGCCCCAGCTGAAGCCCTTAAATGGCCAATTACTGCCTACTTACAAGTCACCTCCTGCTTCACCTCAGTTTTGAAGTCAGGAGGTGGAAGTCTGGGTCAGGGATCACCCTGTTCAGTAGATCATCCTGGTCTGGCCTCAGCTGGGAAGTGGGTGGATTCCTCCCCCAAGGAACCCTTTCTACACTGGGCAGCCCTCCACCACTCCCTGTCGCCCAAGAACTGCCCCTGCCCACATGGGTGCTCCCTTCCATTCTGGCCCCACCATCAAGACCCCTCTGCCCTCAGGCCTTAACTCCCCTTCTCCCCACACCATATACTTGCTCCTGAACTCTTGGGTTCTGGTCATGGTCCCAGTCATGGCTACTGCTGCCACTGGTGTTGTTGGGGTTGCAGTGTTGCCAGTCAATCTGATTGGCCAGCAGCTCTCTGAGTCAATTCTCATGCTGAAGTCCCACTCCCAGCCAATCGGCGCTTCTCCAAGCTGTTAATAGCTGTGTTAATAGATGCTTTCAACTCTGTAATGACAGGGTGAAAACTACCATCATCTGAAAATGCCCAATTGCCCTCTGTGGGAAACTGCTATAACTTGCTGTATTTCTTGGATTGCACCACTTTAAAAGTGGTTTATTGAGTGTATAGCAGCTGGGGACATCCTACAGTGGTGACAGGTACTAACTATATCAATGCAAATCCTTTCTTATTTCTTCTGCTTGGCCTCACTTGTTGCTCTAAAGTGTAATGATGCACAATGCTTTCTCAGTTGACTTCTTCCCACTTTCTCTATATGGCCAGTGGGTTGTTGCCTCAGTTTCAGAATTTCAGATTTTAACTGTGATCCAATCTACGCCAAAAGGAATGTCTGGATTTTAGTTATGGCAGCCCTGAACCAAAAGCTTATCCAAAGCCTTGAGCTTGGAATGTGTTATTCACATTGATGCCAAAGTACTTGCCCTTGGTGACGAGGCCAGTGCTATATTCAGTCCAATGGTGTTTAACTACCCCATAAATAACCAACTGCTATTGCCAGAAGAGGTTTAGCTCACAGTTTCAAGTGAGACTATCTACACCAATGGAATTAGAATTGAAAATTACAAAACCATAAATCGAGAAGGTTCTGCAATAATGATATATAGACTCTGTATAAATCAGTGACACTCTCCAAAGGACAATACGCATTTATATACTTCAGAGCAACCAACTGGATATGTTCAGAAGATTTTCCTTGGATTTCTGATATGCATTTTGCTTTGGAGTTTCCCTTCCCTTCCAAATTGTGGTGGTTCATGAACATCAACATCTGTGAGAGGGCATGTCAGTACCACTAATCATCCTGTGACCATCAAGTCGAAACCCAGGGTCTGCCCAAAAAACTGGTAGAAGTGAGACCGGCTTAGACTATCAGACTCTCCTCCTCTATGGTGGCACCGTGGTTAGCACTGCTGCCTCACAGCGCTAGGGACCCATGTTCAATTCCGACCTTGGGTGGCTATCTGTGTGGATTTTACACATTCTCCCCGTGTCTGCATGGGTTTCCTCCAGATGATCCTGTTTCCTCCCACATCCCAAAAATGTGCGGATTAGGTGGATTGACTATGCTAAGTTGTCCCTTAGTGTCCCAAGATATGTAAATTAGAAGGATTAGTGGGATAAATGCATGGGGTTCTGGGATAGGGCCTGGGTAACATTAAAAAGGTAGTACAGTCCGGACTTGATGGGCTGAATGGCATCATTCTACACTGTAAGAATTGTGTACAGAGATATTAATCACATCACATTACTTACTGAGACATATCATTGGCATTCGGTATTCATATAACCTTACGGATGCAATAACATTGAGGCAAAGTCATTAAAAGTTGCATTTAGGTTGCTGATACCTATTAAGTGCTATTTTAATGGGAGTATGTAGATGAGCGTCTCTTCTTTCGAATTGATCACCAGATTCTGAGGTGAACACACTGCACGCTCCTGTAGGCAATCACTCTGATAATGACTATTGGGAGGTATTAAAGGCCTCTCCTGCATGATTCACCACTTGCATTTCACTACTCCTTGCTGCTGCAACTTTTGAATAGCGCTCAAAGACTTGGCAAAGCTCAGATAGTGATCAAATCTCTTGCAATATGCACACAGGGACATTGGCCAGAATTTTATTACCCTTGTCCGCCACAGGAATCGGAGCAGGTGAAGGGTGAACAATGGAAAGGTCCATTGACCTCAGGCAGGATATTCCAGTCTTGGGGCAAGCATGGCCCAAGAAAATCCCGCTCACCCCAAAACCGGAAAATCCCATCTGAGCTCAATGGACCTTTGCATGCTCTGCCCCTACCCCTGCCCACTACAGTTCCCGCAGCGATGGAAAAATTCCCCCCCATTTAATGCCCATGTCACCCTCTGCTCCCATTTTCCTTTTCTTCAAAACAATAACAATAGCATAGATACAAAAAAAAATTTATCTAGCTTTTGATAGATCTCAGAGATTTGCATGAGACTTGTAAAGAAGTCTATCAAAAATTATTCTCTGGCTTTCACAATATTGTTTGAAATATTGTTTATAAAACAAAGAAAAGTTCGCAAAGAAATGAATAGCCACTGTTAAAATTAATTTATCAGATTGATGGAGGCAATCCTGTGAGTAAGCATGGAAGCAAATTTTTGCTTGTTATCCTGATACCCTGATGAATCCAAGAACATCCATTTATCCTTACTGGACTATTTCTCACAATGTACTTCTCACTTCAGAGGAGTGTGGTGTGTAGGTTGTATAGTACTGGAGGTGTGCAAATTTTATTTGCCTTCTCATCTGATCATCCTGGCAAACACAGTGATGGACATTTTTACCTGATACCTTTTATTATGATGATGGTCAAAATGAATGGTGCCATTACAAGGAGGTGGGTAAGTGATTTAATGTGGAGATAGCGTACAGATCCCAACAAGTCCTCACAATGGGTGAGGAAATCCCCCCTAGAACTTATAAAACTGCAACTAGAATCATAGAATCATAGAATTATACAGTGCAGAAGAGGACCTTCAACCCATCTAGTCCACTCCGACACATTAGAAACACCTCAACTCCCACCTAATCACATCTGCCAGCACTTGGCCCATAGCCCTAAATGTTATGATGTGCCAAGTGCTCATCCAGTTACTTCATAAAGGATGTGAGGCAATCTGCCTCCACTACCCTTCCAGGCAGCACATTCCAGAACTTAAAACCATTAAAAAAAATTCCCTCAGGCTCAATAACTTGAAAATCCAGTATTTGACATTAAATACGCTTTGCCCATTGAGGCTATACCCTAAATAATAATTCCTACTCTTCCTTTAATGGTTTTTTCAGTTCTTGATTTTTATACAAATGCATCTAAGCTCTCCCTGAAAATCTGGTGAGGCGAGATTAATTAAAGAATTAAAAACTGAGGTAATTAGTACGAAGGCGTATGTAATGATGGCAGGTAAATAGTGTTCAATCATGATCTAATTGAATTTCTGCTCATCCCCATTTTAAAACCAGGATTGGGCAAATGTTTTTGTCTTGGGGGTCATTAATATGTGGAATTCTCTCCCCCAGAGAGAGTGGAGACTGGGTTATAGAATCATAGAATCCCTAAAGTGCAGAAGGAGGTCATTCAGCCTATCAGGTCTGCACCAACTCTCTGACAGAGTGTTTTACCCAGGCCCTATCCCCATAACACTTAGCATGGTTAATCCATCTAACCTACACATCTTGTGGCAATAAGGTGTAATTTAGCATTGCCAATGTACCTAGCCTGCACACCTTTAGATTGTGGACAAAAATTGTGTCATTAGAATCATATAGTGCAGAAGGAGGCCATTTGGCCCGTCAAGTCTGCACTGAGCACCCATGGAGACACAGGGAGAACATGCAAACTCCACACAGAGAGTGACCCAAGGTGGAATTGAACACTGGGAGACAGCAGTGCTAACCGCCGTGCTGGTCATTGAACTTATTCAAGGCGAAGTTGAATTTTTGATGGGCATGAACATCAAGGGTTATGGAGGCTAGTTAGAAAAGTAAGAGTTGAGACCACATTCAGATCAACAATGATCTTGTCAAATACTGGAGCAAGCTTGAAGGGCATAATCTTGCTCCTAAATCCTATGTTACTACGTTCTACTGAGTGGTGGAACAGAATCTAGAGGCTGAATGGACTTCTCCCATTCCCTGTTATGAGATTTTTTTTGAACAATCAGCATTTTATCAACAGATTGCAAACGGGCACAAAGGTGAAGTAATACTTTTTGCTACTGAGTTACATCCTGTGGTCTGTATTACAGTTAACAACGAGGCTGTAACATAGAAGTGAGGCAATTGATTTGTTAATAATTTGACGTACAAATCAAACTGAGTGTACAAATTTGTTTCATGGTCTATTTTGCAAGGAACCGCTTTTCCCCAACAAAAATGTGTGCAATATATTGGCTGACCAGAATTGTTTTGTGATACACATTTTATATTCCGATCTATTAGCGAGGGAATTCAATCGAGTCCAACAATCTCTGGCAACCTGTGTTGGGTTTTCAGCAGGTTTCCAGCTTAATTGGATCACTTCAACCAAACCATAGCTGCTTGCATCAGCTCACAAACATAAGGCACAAATTGAAGGAACTTCCAAGTCTGTATTGTCTTCACTGGAACCGATCATTTGCGAAAGAGGGCAGCCATTTGCAGACAGTGAACATACGCACATGGCAGTAGAAATCTATTCAGATAGAATGATGCTTCAGAATCAAAGGACATCATTTTGAAGAAGTACAAAGGCGAAAAACGTGTGCAAGCAAATGTGCGCCTTGTTTAGCAACTCTCTCCCGATTTTTATGTCCAAAGAAGTCAATCAAATTAGTCTGCAGAAAATGTCTTGAAATCTACATGTTCCAATGGCACTGACACTGATTGCATAGCACGAAAATTTTGGTCACTGCTTTGAGTCCAGCACCAAGTAGCTATCAGCTTTCAGTTTGTGGGTCTGTACTTTATATGCGCTGGCGATGGGCAAGGTTCCTCGCTGTTAATAATTAAGATATGGAGATGCCGGCGTTGGTCTGAGATGGACACAGTAAGAAGTCTCACAACACCAGGTTAAGTCCAACGGGTTTATTTGGAATCACAAGCTTTCAAAGCATTGCTCCTTCATCAGGTGAGTGGACCACTCATCTGATGAAGGAGCAGTGCTCCGAAAGCTTGTGGTTCCAAATAAACTGGTTAATAATAAAATACAGGGTAGAGGGATAGAGGGGAATAGGTGGGGAGGCAGAGTTGAGAGCAGGGAGAGATGAGCCATGATCTGATTGAATGATGGAGCTGGCTTGAAGGGCTGAATTTGCTTATTTTTGCTCCTTGTTCCTATGTTAATGCATTCTCAGAAAATAATCCCTGTCAATGCTGCCTAATCGGCATCATAAATAAAGGCCTTTATTCAACACTTGTGACCCTGGGAGATTGCTAATCATGCTGCTTTGTACATGTCCAGCTCAACAATCTTCCAAAGATGCTGGTTAGTCAAACTGTACTTATCAACCTGTGATGGACTAATGGAAAGTGATTGCAACGATACGAAAGGGCACGTTGAATTAAACAGCAGGTCAAAATCATCGGCTATGCTGACATATCTTATTCTGCAAACCATCTGTTTAATACTACATTGAACAGAAATATCTGGTGTCACCTTGTTTCCCATTAATACTCTAAATAACCATTGTAAAAGACCCATGTGGGAATCATTGGTTGATTCACTCCCTTCATTAAATTAGACTTCCCACTACTCACTGTTACTGATCATTCTAAAGGACATAAATAAAACTAGATTGTGTTTTCATCAAACTATAGGTGGAACAAAAACAGGCCAACTGGCCCAACCAGTCCACGCCGGTGTTTGTATTCCATTTGAATTCTCCTTTCATTTTTCCTCCTCTAACTCTATCATAATAAGTTCCAATTCCCTTCCCATGTTTGTCCAGCTTCCCCTTAATTCAATGTATATACAATGAGGAGGTGGTGGAACAGTGGTAATGTCACTAGATGAGTAATTCAAAGGCTCAAACTAATGATCTGCAGCATGGGTTCAGATCCTACCATGGGGTTAATGATAAACTTTGAATGAAGAGATATTTCAGTAGTGGTAACCGTGAAAGTATTATCAACTGGCAATCTTATTATCATCAAAGCCCATCTGGTTCATTAATCTACCACTCTTTCCAGGTCTGGCCAACATTTGACTCTTAAATGCACTCCAAAATAGCGTCAAAAACTGAATGGATCATCTGACATCAACCCAGGAACCGGAAATGATAATTACATGCGAGACTATTGACCCTGAAAAGTCCTCATTACTAATATCTAGGCTAGTACTGACTAAGCCTTGAAGAACATATATGCTAGACCAGACTGCTAGAATGTGATGAAGGGATCAAAAAGAGAGAAAAATCTACTTGACTTCTTGCTCACCAATCTACTTGTTGCAGATACATCTGTCTATAGCAGTATTGGTAGTAGTGACAACCAGATGGCCTTTGTGGTGGTTAAGTCATGTCTTCACATTGAGAATACCCGCCATCTCAAGTGACATACCACACACCACATTATCTGGAGTGTGTCCAATGGGGCTTTTAATAACATTACAGTCTGCTATTCATTCAACGTCATTCATTTCAAATTACCTGATGATTAAAATATTATAACACACACTTCCAATCTATATGTTATTTGTATTGCCTACTTCACATTATGAGATAATCATTGTTTCATCCAAGGCTACAAACTATGATCTGTCCGAAGTGGACCATATCTGAGAAATTATAAATATAAAATAAAATGGCTCTAGTGGGCCAGAGCTGTCATGCATTAAGTTGAATGTTAAATACTTCATATGAAGGACGTAAAAGCATTTGTCATGAAAATACAAAGTATTCCACTGTAAATTATTCAATTCAGAGGTAAAGCAATGATAGTAGCAATAGTCTGAAATGTGTAATGGGGAAAAGTTTAGAGGAGATGTGCGAGGCAAGTTTTTTACACAGAAGGTGGTGAATGTCTGTAACATGCTGCCTGGTGGGAGCAAGTATGATAGCATCATTTAGGGGGCAATTAGACAAATGCATGAATAGGATGGGAATGAAAGGATACAGGCTCCGTAAGTGCATAGTTTTAGTTTAGGCAGGCGTCCTGATCGTCACAGGCTTGGAGGGCCGAAGGTCCTGTCCCTGTGTTGTATTTTTCTTTGTATTACAATTGGTGTGGAATTGGGTTGCTATATGTTAATGTACCATCAGGGTTGTGATGCAATTTTAATTTGAGTCAAGATTCATGAAATGCATCACAGAGATGGCCAAAGTGACCGTCCACTTTGGTAGGAATAATGGTAGGAAGGACTATTACTTACGGGGCGAAAAACTGCAGCAGGCGACGGTGCAGAGGGACCTCGGGGTCCTTGTGCATGAGTCGCAAAAACCCAGCTTGCAGGTGCAGCAGGTGGTCAGGAAGGCTAATGGGATGCTGGCCTTCATAGCGAGGAGGATTGAATATAAAAGTAGGGAGGTCTTGCTGCAGCTGTACAGGGCATTGGTGAGGCCGCAGCTGGAGTACTGTGTGCAGTTTTGGTCGCCACACTTATGCAAGGATATTTTGGCCTTGGAGGGAGTGTAGAGGAGGTTTACTAGGCTGATACCGGAGTTGAGGGGGTTGAGCTATGAGGAGAGGCTGAATAAACTAGGCTTGTACTCGTTAGAGTTACGAAGAATGAGGGGAGATCTCATTGAGACGTATAAGATGATGAATGGGATGGATAGGATAGAGGTGGAGACACTCTTCCCGCTCAGAAAGGACAGTAGGACTGGGGGCACAGCCTCAAGATAAAGGGGGGGCGGTTTAGAACGGAGTTGAGGAGGAACTTCTTCACTCAAAGGGTGGTGAATCTCTGGAATTCTCTGCCCGTTGAAATGGTCGAGGCTGCCTCGCTAAATATTTTTAAGACGCGGGTTGATGGGTTTTTGATAAGCGAGGGGATTAAGGGTTATGGGGAGAGGGCGGGAATGAGGAACTGAGCCACGACAGATCAGCCATGATCTTATTGAATGGCGGGGCAGGCTCGAAGGGCTAGATGGCCTACTCCTGCTCCTATTTCTTATGTTCTTATGTTCTTATTTAAGTAATCCAAGTAGAACATGATGATTGGAATACATCAATAGACTTAATTACACAGCCCCAAGAAAGGGTTAAAGCAGTTACAAAATGAGAAAGAAAAGTTAGCAGAAATGGTTCTTTCGGGTTTTCTTCCCACATCCATCAATAAAACAGTGCTGACCACAAAGAATGAATCAAGTGGCTCACATGTCTTGGTTCTTTTGTGTTGAGTAATCAATTGCCAACCCCAATTCCCCAGCAATACCCCCAAGAAACACACATCAAATGCTTGCCACATGCAACAAGGATCTGTGGCAATGGCTCTTGAGAGAGAACATTTTGTCTCTGTAACTTTAGTTTTCCTGTTTAATAGTATTGTACCAGACACAAAGATATTTTGATCATTAAAAATAAATGTTTCATTAAAAGACCCTACTCGTACTCTGCGTACTAAGGGTTCGATGGGAACCTATGCAAGGAATCAGAGGAGAGGGGAATCAAGGACATGAATAAAATACAGAAAGGGGGATAAGATAAGTGAAAGGCAGAGAAATCAAGGACCAGAATCAAACACAGGACCACAGTGAAAAATAGTGGGAACAGCACAAGTAATGTTAAAAAAAGTCTCAAGGCTTTCAACAAAGTCTCACATCAGAGATTAGCATGTTAAAGCAATGGGATTGGTGATAGTATGTTGAGATTGATAGAAAACTGGATGACAGATAGGAAGCAAAGGGTAGGAATAAACGGGTCATTTTCCGAATGGCGGACAATGCACCCCAGTCCCACAACCCCACATATTTTCCATGGTCAATCCACCTAACCTGCACATCTTAGGACACTAAAGGGCAATTGAGCATGGCTAATCCACCTAACCTGCACATCCCGGGACAATAAGGGGCAATTTAGCGTGGCCAATCCACCTAACCTGCGCATCTTGGGACACTAAAGGGCAATTTAGTATGCCCAATCCACCTAACCTGTACATCTTTCGTGGTTTAACTTAGCTGTTGATCTTCCTCGGCAAGGCTTACAAGCACAACAAAGATTAGCTCGCTGATCCAAAGCAGGATGCATACAGGAAGAATATGTGGCAATTGTTTGTTCTCCTTTAGCATTTTCCCAATGTTCCCATTTAGTTTTTATTGACCAGAGGATTAAGTATAGTCACACTGGAACCTTAAACATTGATTTGTAATCTAGTCGTTCTTGCCATGTTGGATCCATGGGCCTGTCATCCCAAGGAAAACAGCTGGACAAGGTTGAGTAATCTATCTGATAAATATTTGGGATTTTTACTTAGCATGTGGGGAGGCAGGAAGAATTAATCCAGAATGTTTTCTCCAGAAAATTAATTGGCTGAGCAGATTCCTCATAATTCATGGAAGCAATGACAGAAAAACATTTCTCAGTCAATGACACTAAGTTCTTATCTACACCATTATTTCCCAGTTACAACAGTCCCTTGGGATGTCCTGAATCGAAATCTTTCTCAGAATCACAGGAGTGTTACAGCACTGAAGGAAGTCATTCATTAGGCCACATCTGCACTGGTTCTCCAGGTGACTAATTCACCCAGTGCCACTCCTCCACCTTCTCCCCATGGCCTTGCACATTCTTCCTTTTCAGCTAATAATAGAATCATAGAAACCCTAGAGTGCAGAAAGAGGCCCTTCAGCCCATTGAGTCTGCACCGAACACAGCCCACCCAGGCCCTACCCCCATATCCCTACATACTATACCCGCTAATCCCTCTAAACTATGCACCCCTGGACACTAAGGGGCACTTTCTTAGCATGGCCAATCAACCTAACCTGCATATCTTTGGACTGTGGGAGGAAACCGGAGCACCCGGGGGAAACCCACGCAGACACAAGGAGAATGTGCAAAACTCCACACAGACAGTCACCCGAGCTGGGAATCAAACCCAGGACCCTGGAGCTGTGAAGCAGCAGTACTAACCACTGTGCTACTAGCATTTCTTTTAAAGAAACATTTATTTTTAGTGATAGAACATAGAACACTACAGCACAAACAGGCCCTTCGGCCACAAGTTGTGCCGATCACATCCATACCTACCAGGCCATAGAACTATCTGTAACTCCCAATCCCATTAAATCCCATGTACTCATCCAGAAGTCTTTTAAAAGACCCCAGAGAGTTCGCCTCCACCACCACCGACGACAGCCGATTCCACTCACTCACCATCCCCTGAGTGAAAAACTTACCCCTAACATCTCCTCTGCACTTGCTTCCCAGCACCTTAAACCTGTGTCCTCTCGTAGCGACCATTTCAGCTCTGGGAAATAGCCTCCGAGAATCCACCCTATCTACTCTTCTCAACATTTTATAAACCTCTATCAGGTCGCCTCTCAACCTTCGTCTCTCCAGGGAGAAGAGACCTAGCTCCCTCAACCTATCTTCATAAGGCATGCCTCCCAATCCAGGCAACATCCTTGTAAATCTCCTCTGCACCCTCTCAATAGCCTCCACATCCTTCCTGTAGTGAGGCAACCAGAACTGCGCACAGTACTCAAGTGGGGTCTGACAAGGGTCTTATAAAGTTGCAGCGTTACCTCCCAACTCCCAAACTCAATCCCTCGATTGATGAAGGCCAGTACACCATACGCCTTCTCGGCCACATCCTCTACCTGCGAGGTCGATATGGACCCAGACCCCAAGATCCTTCTGCTCTTCAACACTACTAAGACTACCACCCTTGATATTGTGTTCCTTCATCCCATTTGTCCTGCCAAAATGGACCACTACACATTTATCCACGTTGAAGTCCATCTGCCACTTCTCCGCCCAGTCTTGCATCCTATCTATGATCAGAATATCTTTTCAGATAATAATCAGGCAATCCCTTGATTGCTTCGTGAACCTGCCTTTCTTTCTAAAGGAGACAGTAGCATAGTGGTGTTGTCTATGGATTAGTAATTCAGAAAGCTAGTGTCATGCTTTGGGGGCCTGTGTTCATAATCCCACCATGGCAGACAGAGAAAGTAGAATTGAGTAAAAATATATAGAATTGAAAGTGTAATGATACTCACTGTCAATTACTGCAAAACCCCATCTAGTTCACTGTTCTTTCAGGAAGGAAATCTGTTGTCCTTACCTGGTTTGCCCTACATGTGACTCCAGATCCACAGCAATGTGGTTGAGTCTTAAATGCCCTCAGGGATGGGCAACAAATGTATTGTTTTTTTTTTGCCCAGAGGATGGTGACAGCCTGGAATGCACCGCCTGGGAGGGCGGTGGAGGCGGGTTGCCTTACATCCTTTAAAAAGTATCTGGATGAGTATTTGGCACACCATAACATTCAAGTTTATGGGCCAAGTACTGGCAAGTGGGGTTTAGGTGGGCAGGTCAGGGCTTTCATGTGTCGGTGTGGACTAAATGGGCCGAAGGGTTTCTTCTGCACTTGTAGTATTCTGTGATCCTGAAATGCTGGTCCAGCCAGTGATGCCCATGTCCCATGAATAATTCTTTTAAAAAAATCAAGGGAGGAAGGGACTATATCTTTGATTTGATTTACTATTGTCACATGTATTAACATGCACGTGATACAGACAAAACACATCATTCATAGAGAAGGAAATGAGAGTGCAGAATGTAATGTTACCATTGTGGCTAGAGTGTAGAGAAAGATCAACTTAATGCAAAGTAAATTCATTCAAAATTCTGATGGCAGCAGGGAAGAAGCTGTTCTTGAGTCAGTTGGTACATCCCCACCTCATTCCCCCGGCATACCTACTCTCTTGCTCCCACTCCACTGGCCTCCCCATCAAAGCCCCTCCCCCCAGCACTGCTCCCCACTTCCTCCAGATTTCACCTCCCCTCCTGCCACGAGTTCCCTTCCTCCACTTTTATTTGTCTCTGACGCCAATACTTGGACTCTGGGAACTGCTTGCATTACCAGCATTGACCAAGGCTCCAAGAGACGCTGCTGGGTTACAGAACTTCCAGCCAATCTGATTGGCTGGCAGCCCTCCGAGGCAAGGGCAGCATAGTGGCACAATGGTTAGCACAGCTACCCCAGCGCCAGGGACCCAGGTTCGATTCCCGGCTTGGCTCACTGTCTATGTGGAGTCTGCACGTTCCCTTTGTCTCTCCGAGATTTTCCTCTCAGTGTTCCGGTTTCCTCCCGCAGTCGAAAGGTGTGCTGATTAGGTGCATTGACCATGCTAAATTCTCCCTCAGTGTACCCAAACAGGCACCTGAGTGTGGCAGCTAGGGGATTTTCACAGTAACTTCATTAGAGTATTAATGTACTTGCGACACTCATAAATAAACTCAGAAACTCAGGACTCTGACCACGTGAGTGATGAATTAAACACTCCTTGTTAAATTCTGCCCATTGATATAAAGGAGGTGGGAGAACCTTTCCAAGACCAGTTCACGTTTTAAATGATCTACAACTTCACCCTTGTCAGAATGTGGCAGAAACAAAGACACTCTAATAAATCATATATAGATTAGAGGGAAGGAAATTTCCGAGGAGGGTGTTCTGGACAGTATCTGAAGCAATAAAGATCAAACTTCTGCTCAATTCAACCACCTAAATCAAACTAATTGCTCCCATTTATTTAGCCCCGAATTCCCACTTGTTGTGCTACAATTCAAATTCCTGGAAAATTCAAATTGCTTTAAATAGCTAAATAGTACAAAATACAACCTGGAATGAACTGGAGTTATGTTTATTAATTGAAAGCTTATAGTACTTGCAAATGAACAGTTCCTGGTCAGATTGTTGCATGCTAAATCATTGCATGCTGCTATGCATTTCACAAAGATTGAAAGCAATGATTTTGCTTTATATAAAAGACCTTTGACTTGTGCAAACTATAAAAGAAGCGAAGCAGTTCAGTCCAAGTCCCCCTCTCTGACCTGTTATGACCCTATTTGATGTTACAACTGGACGGGGAGATCCCTGAATGGAAGGTTGGCTTAAAATAATGTGAGTGCGATCTTACTGGCCGTTCACAATTCACTCCCGCTGCAGTGAGGTTGGAAAATTTGGCGCCCACTAATCTCCGTTCACTGATGCGGAACCAGAAACTCCCACCGACTTGAACGGAGGTAAGAATCCAGCCTGTAACTTTGACTTTATTTTCATAACTTGTGTAGGAACAGTCACAGGACTGCTAATTAGTTTTAACAACAAGAAAAATAAACATTTATTAAACAAAAAGAATTTGTATTATGATACAATGCTTCTTTACTCCCCCCTTAGCTTTGCAATTACACACGCATTTTATGATTAGCATTGATTGCAAAGTACGTCTTAAGCTAGAATTGTCTCATGAACGCACAAAGTCCCTTTTAAGCACACAAGATGACAGTGGTAAAACTCCTCTCTGACCCCAAGTAAATATCTCTGGATTTCTCCTCCAAATTGTCCCAGATGCTTCTTACACCTTGAGCCACATTCTCTCCCACCCTCTGCCCCAATTAATTGATCTCCCCGGCTCTAAACAATCCATGGGAGATGTCATTAAATTCCATCCATATATTTTATTTATTAGAAATGCAAGTTATGAATTCTACCAAATTATTACATGTTTGATTCAGAAATGCTAATTATTGTGCTGCAGTTTTCCTGCATCTCCCAGTTGTCTTAATTTTGGGCAATTCTTCTACAATAGGCTCTTTGGGTAAAAGTAAAAAGTAAAGTATATTTATTAGTCACAAATAAGGCTCACATTAACGCTGCATTGAGGTTACTGTGAAATTCCTCTAGTCATTACAGTGTTTGGATCAATGCACCTAACCAGCACATCTTTCGCTCTGTGAGAAGAAACTGGAGCACTGGGAGGAAACCCACACAGGCACAGGGAGAACATGCAAACTCCACACAGACAGTGCTCCAAGCTGGGAATTGAACCCTGGTCCCTGGCACAGTGAGGCAGCCGTGCTAACAATGGTGCCACTGTGCCGTCCCAAAGAAGTTACCAACTCCTGCTCAAAATAATCTCTTAGGGACATGGAGTTGGGGGTAGGGTGTTAGCGTGGATAGAGGATTGGTTGTCAAATAGGAGGCAGAGAGTGGGGGTCAATGGGTGCTATTTGGATTGGCGGATGGTGACTAGTGGAGTGCCCCAGGGGTCGGTGCTAGGGCCTCAGCTTTTTACCATTTATATAGATGATCTGGAGGAGGGAACCAAGTGTAGGGTGTCGAAATTTGCTGATGACACCAAGATTGGGGGAACGGCAAATTGTGCGGAGGGTGTGGAGAGTCTGCAGAAGGATCTAGATAGGCTGGGTGAATGGGCCAGGAAATGGCAAATGGAATTTAATGTTGGCAAGTGTGAGGTGGTCCACTTTGGTAGGAAGAATGGTAGGAAGGACTATTACTTACGGGGCGAAAAACTGCAGCAGGCGACGGTGCAGAGGGACCTCGGGGTCCTTGTGCATGAATCGCAAAAACCCAGCTTGCAGGTGCAGCAGGTGGTCAGGAAGGCGAATGGGATGCTGGCCTTCATAGCAAGGGGGATTGAATATAAAAGTAGGGAGGTCTTGCTGCAGCTGTATAGGACATTGGTGGGGCCGCAGCTGGAGTACTGTGTGCAGTTTTGGGCGCCGCACCTGCGCAAAGATATTTTGGCCTTGGAGGGAGTGCAGAGGAGGTTTACTAGGCTGATACCGGAGTTGAGGGGGTTGAGCTATGAGGAGAGGCTGAATAAACTGGGCTTGTACTCGTTAGAGTTTAGAAGAATGAGGGGAGATCTCATTGAGACGTATAAGATGATGAATGGGATGGATAGGATAGAGGTGGAGAGACTCTTCCCGCTCAAAAAAGACAGTAGGACTAGGGGGCACAGCCTCAAGATAAAAGGGGGGCGGTTTAGAACGGAGTTGAGGAGGAACTTCTTCACTCAAAGGGTGGTGAATCTCTGGAATTCTCTGCCCGTTGAAGTGGTGGAGGCTGCCTCGCTAAATATTTTTAAGACGCGGGCTGATGGGTTTTTGATAAGAGAGGGGATTAAGAGTTATGGGGAGAGGGCGGGAAAGTGGAACTGAGCAGCAACAGATCAGCCATGATCTTATTGAATGGCAGGGCAGGCTCGAAGGGCTAGATGGCCTACTCCTGCTCCTATTTCTTATGTTCTTATGTTCTTATGTTCTTCAGCATCCAGCTCTATCATTGTTTTGACCCATTGCTAATCTGCTGATAAGAAAAAGGGCATAATCATTTCTCTCTACTTTTGACATGGACTGCAAAAATCAAACGCAGAAGATGCTGTTGAAATTTCCGAGGAATATTTATTGAAAACACCAGTTAACTCAACTGTGGCTGTTCGGTTCAAGAAGGATCATAAATTCTCAAGCTTTTATTGTGACACCAAAATAGCTGTCATAGTAGAAACTATTAACAATCTCTGTGTGTACTTTTATGGTTGTACTTTTGGAAAAAAATATGCAATCCACATTTAATAGGTCCCAGGCATAAGTCAGTAAATGGATGTACATCACTTAACTTTTACTGCTCGAGAATTTTTCTTACAAATTTGTAACTACTGAAGCCAAAAAACAGGCCTGCTTTTTGATATCTAAAATGGATAGGAAATATAAAGCTGCGGTATTATTTTTTCAAAAGGAAAACTCGGTCCACTTAAAATTTCAAGTGATAACACATAGGATACAATGATTTTTTAGGTATTAAGAATAATAGCGCTAATTTTGTCACAAGGGAAACTTTGTGTCTTTGTTAAAAGTTCAGTCCTGATGTCACTCATTATTTGGTGTTTTAAGGCTGATTTGGCTAAACAATAAAACTTAGATAAATACTTTAGCTTGCCTGGGATAGATTGCAATTTTTCTAGTTGAATTTAATTACATTTCGTGAGCAAATCAGATCCCTTATAAAAAGCTATAACTGATGTGATGTTTCATTTTTAATATAATTATTTGTACATGAATAAGAATACTTACATTATGAATAGTGAAAACACCGACCAACTTCTCCAATCTCACACATCTCACTGCATTGCCAGTGAGAATGGAGAATTTGGCACTGAGCCAAAGTTCACAGCAGTGACCCGGATAATACCAGCGACAGACATGGTCAGCAGAGAATTCCAGCCACCATGTTGACTGTCAGCCTGTAACACTTTTGTCTTTGAGT
The DNA here is from genome assembly GCF_965287045.1 of Carcharhinus amblyrhynchos. Lineage (NCBI taxonomy): Eukaryota > Metazoa > Chordata > Chondrichthyes > Carcharhiniformes > Carcharhinidae > Carcharhinus > Carcharhinus amblyrhynchos. The sequence goes on from NC_137327.1 coordinate 15,587,553, forward strand.
CAGAAGCTAGTGGGTTCAAGTCAAGCCCCAGCGACTCAAGGGATGCAGCGACGAAGGAGTGTTGGTGCTGTCTTTTGGATGAGTTGTTAAACCAAGGTCCAGTCTACAGGTAGACTCAAAAGATCCCAAGGCACTATTTAAAAAAAACAGGGCAGTTACCTCTGGCATCAGTTTTTAAGTTTTTTTATTGGTGTCACAAGTAGGTTTGCATGAACACTGCAATGAAATTACCGTGAAAATCCCCTAGCCAGCTCCTGATTGGGTACACTGAGGGAGAATTTAACATGGCCAATGCACATCTTTGGACTGTGGGAGGAAACCAGAGCACCGGGAGGAAAACCACGATGACATGGGGAGTATGTGCAAACTCCATGCAGACAGTGACCCAAGCCGGAAATTGAGCTCAGGTCCCTGGGGCTATGAGGCAGCAGTGCTAACCATTGTGCCAGCAGGCTACCCAGTCATGCTTGTGGTCGATATTTATCCCTCAATCAACATAACTAAAATCTAGTCATTGGTACATTGCTGTGTCAGGGAACTTGTTGTGGCTCTCAAATTCTCTCCACCATTTAATAGGTAGGAGTGTGAGGAACACTTTCCATTTCCCTGAATGGGTGCAGCTGCAACAACATTCAAAAAGCTAAAACTCCATCCAGGAAAAAAATAGTTCACTTGATTGACGCCTCAACCACTAACGTACATATCCACCCCCTTCATATTTCACGCAGTGTCATTTCTATAACGTGCGTTGCAGGAGGGTGCCAAATCCTCTCTTTAGCAGTATCTCTCAAATCCACAAATCAATTGAAGGACAACAGAAGAAGGTTAATGGGAATACCACCACCTGCAAGTTCTCTTCCAAGTCAGATACCTTCTTGACTTAAATAAATAGGTGTTGATTTAGGTTTTGGGTGATAGTGCAAAGGACCAATAGACAATCAGCTGTCCATTAAACAGCAATCTCTGTTTTCATTTCCATTAACTTATCCCCTAGCTGCCATTCCTTCAATGTCACTGGGTCATAATCCCTGAACTCCTTCGCTGATAACACTTCCATTACACAACTGCAGTGTTGCCAAAACAGAACCAACCACCTCCCTAAGGATACTGAGGAATGGGTAATAAATGGTTAATAAAGAGGGCAGCAAGGTGGGCAGTGGTTAGCATTGCTGTCTCACGGTGCCAGGGGCCTAGGTTCGCTTCCCGGCTTGGGTCACATTCTGCACATTCACCTCGTGTCTGTGTGGGTTTCCTCCAAGTGCTCTTGATTCCTCCCACAGTCTGGAAGATGTGCTGGTTAAGTGCATTGGTCATGCTAAATTCTCCCTCAGTGTACCTAAACAGGCACCGGAGTGTGGTGACTACAGGGTTTTCACAGTAACTTCATTGCAGTGTTAACGTAAGCCTACTTGTGACACTTATAAATAAATAAAACCTTGCCTATCTTGAGAATGAAGATTTTAAAATTTGCAACAGAATAAAAGTAAGTGTACATATGACCCATTGCACTGTCTTAGAGTGCAATTCTATAAGACATCCACATCATTATTAATGTTGTGAGGCAACACAAAAGTGACAGCATAACTCCCAAATTAACAAATATTTGTTACAATCACCTTCCCTTCAAATGGAGATATGAGACGCCGCATCTTCCTTCATCCCTCCATAGAAACAAACCAATTAAAACCCTTTTCTTTGTATTTAAATCCGAGGCATAAAGCAGTGTTATGATCCAGTAGATAGTCAGCACTGCAGCCTCACAACGCCAGGGACCCGGGTTTGATTCTGGCACTGGGTCACTGCCTGCCTGGAGTTTGCATGTTCTCCCCATGTCTGCATGGGTTTCCTCTGAGTGCTCCAGTTTCCTCCCATAGTCTGAAAAATGTATGGGTTAGGTTGTTTGGCCCTAGTCGAGGGACAAATTGTCCCTTATTGTCCAGGAAACTAGGATGGTAAATGTGTGAGGTTACGGGGATAGGACCTGGTTGGGATTATTGTCAATGCAAGCTCGATGGGCCAGATGGCCTCCTTCTGCACTGTAGAATCTATGATTCTATGAATACAATAATTGGTGTGCAAATCAAGCACCAAAGGGAGAATTGAAAAATGCATCACAATTTTTTTTTTGCATTTTGACGAAAAGATTAGTTTACTGCGTTTAGAAGCCACAAACTATAGTAACACTGTTGGAATTTTAAATATTAAAATAAAACATTTATTAACAAAGGGAAAGGAAACTTAAACGTGTACGATTACATGTACGCAGTCTTACAAAATCATTCCCCCCAAAAAAACTTCCTATTTGGTTAGAATCACAAATAAACACTTCTTTAGGCAACTTCGCTTGTATATATTTAGTGATAAAAATTATGTAATACTACCACAAGGCAAATCCACTGTTGTTGTAGTTAAAGTGTGTCACATGGCTTCTCACTCTCTTCCACTTGGCTGTGGAAATTCAATAACCGTTAAAACAAAACCCAGCTTTCTGAAAAACAGAATTTTTCGAGGTTGGCTGGTAGGCTGCCTTACCTTGAAATGTAATTTTCTCAGAATATAAATTTCTTTCGTGTTCTCCCTATTGCCGCCACTTTGGGGTCAAATAAAATTTAATAACCTCGCCTCGCTTACCTGGGAAACCTTTGCAAGGTGTAAAAACATTTTCCTTCCCTTTGAAATTTAACAACTGAAAACAGCAACTTTTCCTTATCTCTTAATGCAAATTTCTATCCACAGCTTTTTGAAAATTCAACTGGGTCATATTTTCTTGAAGTGCATGTTTTTCACACAATCAGGCATATTTGATGCCTAAATCTTGCAGACACCCAGTCACCAGCTTAATTAAATTATATTCACACACAGACACAAAATCCTGTTTCACAGAACAACACAATAAACCCCCAAATATATCAAAAATAATAAAACCTTTCTTCACAATAGTGCAGGTGCCTAACTTTAATCCAGTATCAAGTTTAAATAGTCAGATATCAGTGTAACAGCTGGACCTTTTTTATTGCATTGAGACTTGAAAGGTATAAATGAGCTGTAAGAAAATTCCTTTCTAAAATATGTTTATTTCCTCTGGGACAGGACTGACTGCTAACAGACAATGCTACACAATATAATTTAAGATGCAGCGATGAATGCCATCAGTATGTTGACTAGGGAGGGATATAAAATATAAAGAGTGACCTTGGTGCACTGATCACCCAATTAAATTTTGTGAAGATCGAATTTCAAAGTTCTTCAATACTGAAGGCCATTGAAAGCGCACATGAAACTGGCCATAAGGAGCTCATTCAGTTTGAGGATACTTGCCTGGTTTCAAGTGGAGACAAGTTAATCGCTGTCGTTATAGCTGTCAGCCCCTTTCCATTACCAAGGCTGATTCCTTCATCCTCCACATATTGGCCAGTACAGCTCCTACCTCAACCTCTCCAGATTTGAGATTGTTACGCTACCACCAGAGATGATGGGCTGGCCCGTCCACTAAATTAGTGCACACTCTCAAGTGGTTTCTGAGTGATCGGATATGATGTTAAGTGTTAAACCAGAAACTCTATCCAACATCACAAAACAAGTGACGGGTATGGCTTAAAACTTGAAGTGTGACTTTGCCTCATGTAATTTATTTAAAATTCTCAAGGATGTGGGCACCACTGATATTATTACTCATGTCTAAGTGCTCATGAGAAGGTGGGGAGGGGGGTGGGGGGGGGAGGGTGGGAGCAGGGTGTCCTTCATGAACTGCCGTATTCCTGTGGTGAAAGTACTTCTGCAGTGCCATTCAGGTGGGAGTACAAGGAACTTAAGAACATAAGAACATAAGAAATAGGAGCAGGAGTAGGCCATCTAGCCCTTCGAGCCTGCCCCGCCATTCAATAAGATCATGGCTGATCTGTCGTGGCTCAGTTCCACTTTCCTGCCCTCTCCCCATAACCCTTAATCCCCTCGCTTATCAAAAACCCATCAACCCGCGTCTTAAAAATATTTAGCGAGGCAGCCTCCACCACTTCAACGGGCAGAGAATTCCAGAGATTCACCACCCTTTGAGTGAAGAAGTTCCTCCTCAACTCCGTTCTAAACCGCCCCCCCCTTTATCTTGAGGCTGTGCCCCCTAGTCCTACTGTCCTTTCTGAGCGGGAAGAGTCTCTCCACCTCTATCCTATCCATCCCATTCATCATCTTATATGTCTCAATGAGATCTCCCCTCATTCTTCTAAACTCCAACGAGTACAAGCTTGATCCAATTATAATAAACAAGAGGGTGATATATCACTAGGTCAGGGTGTGGTGGACTTGGAGGTGATGGTGTTCCTATGCACTTGCTGTCCTTGTCTTTCTAGATGATGGAAGTCACAGATTTGGGAGCTACTTGATAGAGCTGCTACAGTGCATCCTGTACAGACTGCACCAAGATATGCCAAGACTAGATGTATTGATTGTTTAAGCAGCTGGGGCATCCATCAAGCTTTGTCCTAAATATTAAAGTATTTGTGTGAGCTGGATTTTATATTCCCCACTGAAGGATTTGAAGGCAGAGGGGAGGAGTTATATAGAATCCAATAAGTGGCCTACCCACCTCCTCTCCACCCACCCATCCACAACCCTCTCTGAAATTTTGCAGGGCGGGTGCAGGGGCAGGCATCAGGCAACCAGTTTGAGTTTGTTGAGGCCCATAAGTGGCCAACTAATGGTCATTTCCCCCACTAACCCTTCCCCAACAGCCTGTTGAACCCAGCCCCTACACCCTTCAGTTTAAGTTTATCTATTAGTGTCACTGTGAATGAAATTACTGTGAAAATCCCCTAGTCACCACACTCCAGCACCTGTTAGGGTGTATTGACAGAGAATTTAGCATGGCCAATGCACCTAACTAGCACATCTTTTGAACTGAGAGAAAACTGGAGTACCCGGAGGAAACACATGCAGACATGGGGGGAACAAGCAGACTCCATATGGTGACCCAAGCCAGGAATCAAACCTGAGACCCTAGTGCTGTGAGACAGCAGTGTGAACAACTGTACCACTGTGCCACCCCCTTCATGCCCCCTCCTCTCCGGGACTCCTCATGCTGGACTAGCCTGAGTTCCTTAGTATTCTGGGTAGTTCCAGGAGTGGCATGACAAAGCTGCCAGCCTGCTGGCTCTTCAAGAGAGGAAGTCCCATCTTCAAACAATTCACACTGCTAAATTTCTGCAGAGCAGACATCGGGATCATGGGCGGACTCCCCCTCCCCCGACATTTTAGCTCGGGAGGGTGGTGAGGAATGCAGCACCCCACAAAATCCAGCCCCATGTGGAAGATTGTGAAATGTGGGAGGTGCCAGAGGGGAGAATATTTGCTTCAACCAACACTTCCAGCCAAGCTGTATTGAAACACATGCCACCTGGGGTTTCCTCATGTCCGCATGAGTCAAGCAACACTGCAGCCCCAGGAAAACTGCAGATCCAGCTACCACCAATAAAATTAATGCTTCCAATGAACGTCCAACAGGAACACTGGCATGTGGCATAATTTAGGCTGATTGCACTTGATAGCTGACTTCCCAATCACCGTAAAGTGCACTTATCCAAAGCTCTACCAGATGTCTCCTGTCCTACAGTAAGTTCTACTTGTCCATCATCTCTCTCCTGCTAACCTGCAGTAACCCCCTGTGCTGCCTTGAATTCAATTCAAAATCCATAGGTATGATCTGACCTGCCATTCACGCCACACTCCCACTGCAACGGGGTTGGAGAATTTGGCAGCCTGCCAAATCCCCATTCACTGCAGCAGGATGGGAAAATCCCATTGGCATGAATGGTAGTAAGATTCCGGCCTGACTCTTTCTCAGTAAATGCCTTCCTGGCTTTTCCCTGGACTATCTCCCAAATCTTCTCCAGTTCTCTATGTTTTTTTTATTCATTCATGGGACATGGGCATCGCTGACTCTTCAGCATTTATTTTCCATTCCTAGTTGCCCTTGAGAAGGAGGTGATGAGCTGCCATCTTTAACTGCTGCAAGTTTATGTTCTGTGTGTTGGCCCACAATGCCGCTAGGGAGAGAATTCCAGGATTTTGACCCAGCAACTGCGAAAGAATGGCACTATATTTGTCAGGATGGTGAGTAGCTTGGAGGAGAACTTGCAGGTGATGGTGTTCCCATGTATCTCCTTCCCTTGTCCTTCTAGATGGAAGTAGTTTTGGGTTTGGAAGGTGCTGCCTAAGGATCTTTGGTGAATTGCTGTAGTGCAATCTTGTAGATTGTATACGTTGCTGCTCCTGACTGTCCATGGTGGACGGAGTGGATGTTTGTAGATGTGGTGCCAATCAAGTGGGCTGTTTGGTGTCATGAATGGTGTCAAGATTTTTGAGTGTTCTTGGAGATGCACCCATCCAGGCAAGTGGAGAGTATTCCATCACACTCCTGACTTGTGCTTTGTAGATAGTGAACAGGCTTTGGAAAGTCAGGGGGTGAATTAGGTGCAGGTGCAGCAGGTGGTCAGGAAGGCGAATGGAATGCTGGCCTTCATAGCGAGGGGGATTGAATATAAAAGTAGGGAGGTCTTGCTGCAGCTGTATAGGGCATTGGTGAGGCCGCAGCTGGAGTACTGTGTGCAGTTTTGGGCGCCGCACCTGCGCAAGGATATTTTGGCCCTGGAGGGAGTGCAGAGGAGGTTTACTAGGCTGATACCGGAGTTGAGGGGATTGAGCTATGAGGAGAGGCTGAATAAACTAGGCTTGTACTCGTTAGAGTTTAGAAGAATGAGGGGAGATCTCATTGAGAAGTATAAGATGATGAATGGGATGGATAGGATAGAGGTGGAGAGACTCTTCCCGCTCAAAAAAGACAGTAGGACTAGGGGGCACAGCCTCAAGATAAAGGGGAGGCGGTTTAGAACGGAGTTGAGGAGGAACTTCTTCACTCAAAGGGTGGTGAATCTCTGGAATTCTCTGCCCGTTGAAGTGGTGGAGGCTGCCTCGCTAAATATTTTTAAGAAGCGGGTTGATGGGTTCTTGATAAGAGAGGGGATTAAGGGTTATGGGGAGAGGGCGGGAAAGTGGAACTGAGCCACAACAGATCAGCCATGATCTTATTGAATGGCGGGGCAGGCTCGAAGGGCTAGATGGCCTACTCCTGCTCCTATTTCTTATGTTCTTATGTTCTTATGTTCTTATGTTCTTACTCACCGCATATTCCTAGCCTTTCATCTGCTCTTGTAGCTATTGTGTTTATGTGGTGCTACCAGTTAAGTTTCTGGCCAATGATAACCCCAAGGATGTTGATAGTGGGGGATCCAATGATGGTAGCACCATTTCCTTCCAAATATGTCCAGTTCCCCTAAATCCTGGCTACTGCGCAGCCTAGCTATTTTTTAAAGTATGTCCATGGTCCAGTGAATGCAGGTCCTTATTGTAACCTGGCTGATGGAACAGAAGTCCCCTATGGCTGCCTGAGAAGAGCTTATAGCTTCTAGTTATGGTCATTGTAGCCACAAAGAGAGCAGATGAAAATGTTTACAGGTTCTCATTGGGAGGTGATGGACAGCCACACAAACCTGTTTGTTGAAGCATGATTGTCTTCATTGAAGTAAAGAATTGTGTGACGATTGTGTTAATTGTACATTTTATGGAATGGAAAGGGGTTTAATATCTTATGTGGTGCATCCTCAATAATTACTGTTTGCCTCTCCTGTGCTCCACCCTGAGCTGCTCCTGCTCCTGAACCTGTACCTGTAAGGATCACCAACAACCTGTCCTGGTCGCCCCCATGCCGAAACTGTAGTTAAGAAAATCCACCAACACCTCTACTTTCTCAGAAATCTAAGGTAATTTGGCATGTCAGCTACAACTCTCACCAACTTTTACAGATGCACCATAGAAAACATTCTTTCTGGTTGTATCACAGCTTGGTATGACTCCTGCTCTGCCCAAGACCACAAGGATCTACGAAAGATTGTGAATGTAGCCCAATCCATCATGCAAACCAGCCTCCCATCTGTCCACACTTCCCGCTGTCTTGGCAAAGCAGCCAGCATAATTAAGGACCCCACGTACCCTGGACATTTTCTCTTCTACCTTCTTCAGGAAAAAGATGCAAAAGCCTGAGGTCATGTACCAACCGATTCAAGAGCAACTTTTTCCCTGCTGCTGTCAGACTTTTGAATGGACTCATCTTGCATTAAACTGATCTTTCTCTACACCCTAGCTATGACTGTGACACTGTATTCTGCACTCTGTCGTTTCTTTCTCAATGAACGGTGTGTTTTGTCTGTATAGCGCACAAGAAACAATACTTTTCACTGCATGTTAATACATGTGACAATAATAAATCAAATCAAATCAAAATCAAAGTAATGCCATATCTGCTCCTGTAGGTGGAGGGAGAAAGGATGTGCTTTTGGAGAAAATGGGTTGAAAAACTCTTGGTGGTCTCAAACTGACAGAAGCAAGTCAAGAGTTATGTAGATAGATGGGCAACAGCATCATTTCCCAGCTGCAGAAACCACGAATGCAGCTCATCGCACACTCCTCATTCCTGTCTGTCTCTACGGGCCCACAGCAGCAGCTGGGCCTCTCTAGTTCTCAGTTGACCTCACTCCCAGCATTTCACTCATGTAGAAGCAGGAAACTTAAATCCACCACACCACTGGTTTTCATCATAGCCTTTTGAAATGAATTCACTCAGAGCTTGGTCGGTGGACCAGAGAAAGGAATTGTGAGGGAGTCCTGATCAAGACAGTTTTGAAAGCTGAGGACTCAATAAACAGCTTTTGCTCCATTTCCATGCCAGCTAAAGTACTTGATTGTGTGCTGATAATACGCCAAAAATGGTGTGGAATTTCTCTTCCACAATATTAATAATCAAAGGTTGGCATAGATTCTACTTGCATGTTGAAAAGGGTCACATGCCATTATGTAAGGACAGCAGAATGAGGTGTTTACATACCAGGGTGGACCGATTCAACAATGTTTGGGACAAATCCATCGCCATTTACCAGACGCAAAATCTACTGAACCGGGATGCTAATTCGTTGTACATGACTGCAGAAACAAGGGGCAAAACATGGGTTGACGGAGTGCTGTGTGCCTGTTAAACATTTATAAAGGAAAGCATGGTGAGCAGATGTTGGATTATTCTGAAAGAAAATCAAGTGACCTTAATAAAACACTGCTGGATAAATATCTTCCAGCATCAGTGAACTTGCTCTGAATGTGAAGCAATCACAAAACCAGGAACAGTACCCAAACCTGAGCATACATTAAACAATGCTTCCAAAAAAGACTGCTGATAGTCCTCAAAACAGCCCGAGATTGGGACAATATTCTCCACAAAAAATTTAATTCAATAATGAAGAGAAAACATTCATGTAGAATATATTCAAAATTATAGAAGTTCCTGGAAGAGATGTATAAAAATAACCCAAGGCATGTGCGTGTTGCATTTGCCATTTTGGAAGTCTAAAATCTAAGACACACAAGAAAACAAACGTCAGCTAACCCAATTTTTCACCCAAAATCATCAATTCCATTATATCTTGGTATTTTTTATTCAGCACAACTGGTTTCTATCTTTTATTATTCTAAGTTATATTTTAGTAAGGCCTCAAAGAATTCCATCCTGAACTATTACTGCAAGTAATTCTGTTAGTCAGTTTCTGGGTGGCACAGAGGCACAGTGGTTAGCATTGCTGACTCACAGCATCAGGGACCTGGGTTCAATTCCTGGCTTGGAACGCTCTTTTGCAGAGCCTGCACATTCTCTTCATGCCTGCGTGGGTATTCTCCAGGTGTTCTGGTTTCCTCCCACAGTCCGAAGATGTGCGGGTTAGGTACATTGGCCATGTTAAATTCTCCCTCAGCATACCCTAACAGGTGCCGGAGTGTGGCGACTAGGGGATTTTCACCTTAACCTTGCTGTAGTGATAATATAAGCCTACTTGTGACACTAATAAATACACTTTGAAATGTTTTCACTTTACATTTCACAGATTCTTCCTATCTGGTGGATTTTCTTTTAACAACTCTTCCAGTAACTTCCAGTATTCGACTATATTCAAAGAGAATGCTTTATTTTGAATTTGTTTCTATGAATAACTTGGTCCCAATCTCAGGCTGTTTTGATTCATTGAGGATTATCAACAGTCAATCTGGTAGTGTTGTGTAATGTATATTCAGGTTTGGATACTGTGCCTGGTTTTGTAATTGTTTTGACATACAGAGCAAGTTCACTGATGCCGGAAGATGTTTACCCAGCAGTGTTTTATTAAGGTCTTTCAGGATAACCTAACATCTGCTCGACATGCTTTCTCCATAAATGTTTAACATGCGCACAGCACTCCCTGAATTCACCAGATGCTATACTGGAGGTGGCTTCGCGAGGGCGCAATGAATGGCTGATGGATGTATGCAGGCTAAGTAGATCATCACATCAATCAGTGCCACATTGATTTGACACAAGCAATGTCATTTTGGAGCTCGCTGCTCCATCCAGCTGTGCTGTTTTTTAACCTCGCACAGCTGGACATGAATTCAGCAGCAGGACGGATCTACCCCAGTCCCACCAGTGCTATTTATTTTTATTCATTTGTGGGTCATGTGTGTTGCTGGTTGGCCAGCATTTATTGCCCATCTCTAGTTGCTATGGAAGGGCAGTTGAGATTCAACCACTTTGCTGTGGTTCTGGAGTCACATGTAAGCCAGGCCAAGTGAGGACTGCAGATTTCCTTCCCTAAAGGAGATTCGGGAACCAGATGGGTTTTTCTCACAATTGATAATGGATTCCTGGTCATTCTTAATTCCAGATATTTTTTCTTTAGCTGTTTAAAATGGCCAAAGCCAACATAGTGTGATAAATGCATTGACATTAATGAATGACATTATCCTGACTTCAAGGCTTCAGCACAACATTGATGCTCCCCAGACATGGGCTTTCATTCCTATTGGAATACAGCAAGAGTTGCAGAATGAGCAGAGGTCACATGGAGCAGGACATGCTGCTGAAAGAGGGAGGAGAATAAGGAGGCCATATTCACCCTGGTGCTCAGGAAGAAATTCTACATGAAACTCAGCAAGGAGCAATGTGTACTTCAGGAATGATGTGATTTATGAAATCTGACACCTCCTGCAGCCCCATCTGCAACCTGAGAGCAGGGCAAGAACTTTTTATATTTATTTATTTAGTTTATTTATTTATCTATCAGTAAGTGAGGCTTAAGTTAACTCTGCAATGAAGTTACTGTGAAATTCCCCTAATCACCACACTCCAGCATCTGTTTGGATCAACACACCTAGCTAGCAAGTCTTTCAGACTGTGGGAAGAAAGTGGAGCACCTGGAGGAAATTTATGCAGACACGGGGAGAATGTACAAACTCCACGCAGACAGTGACCCAAGCTGGGAATCGAATCCAGGTCCCTGGCACTATGAGGCAGCAGTGCTAATCACTGTGCCACTGTGCTGCCCGTTGCATTGCCTGTTTTGGTGGAGGTGACCACAAAGTGAACTATTATGTGTTTGGCTAGAGATATTACAACATCTAGCAGCATTTCATCCACTGTTGACAAGGGAAGTTACTGACTCTACCTATTGTTAATTAGTTCATTCATGAGATGTGGATGCCATTGACAAGGCCAACATTGCCCTTGAGAAGGTGATGGTGAGCCACCTTCTTGACAATACCTGAGTGGCTTGCTGGGCCAATTCATGGAGCAGCCAAGTTTCAACTACTTTGTCCTGGACTGAAACATGTAGATTAGACTGGATATGACTGGTAGATTTCCCTCACAAAAAGACTTTAATTAACTACTTGGGATTTTCCAACAATCTGGTACTTTCACAGCTGGTGACTTTCAATGAGGGAGGCTGCAGAAGATCTTGGAGGGTGAGAAGTCCTGGGCCAAGAAGGCTTAACTGTGGACTCCACTCTTTCAGGATGAATGACAGCATTTTGAATTGACTGGCTAGTTGACAGGCAACAGGAGGGGTAAGAAGACCATAAATATATTTCTAATAAAATAATAAAGAGTAGGGAGGTGGATTTGAGACAAGGAAGAGATCAACCATGATCTGATTGAATGGCAGAGCAGACTCAAAGGGCTGAATTTGCCTACTTCTGCTTGTAATTCCCATGTTCCTATGCTCCACTAGCAGGGTGACAGGAGTAGGTAAGATGAATTCTGTCACCCTAAGAGAGAAAACAGCATATTCATGCTCCCTGGAGCTACAGCTGTTCCCTTGGGTCAGACCCTCAGCAGTTCTGGTAAATTATTGGAAGACAGGTTACTGGACTGCTGAGACCTGCAAGCCCTTTATAATTGTGGCTCCAAATTCTGAAATAATGATTTTGCAGCATGACATCTGTAGAAAGGAAGTGTGTCATGTTTTAGTTTCCCTTTGGCTTTTAAGCAGAACACACAGAGAAAGCTCTGTTGCTGATGACTTCAAGCTCTCTCCCTCTGCATAAATGATTCCATGTGCCTAGTCTCAGTCAGTGAACCCACAACGTGTTTACACAATCCGTTATGTGTGATTGGTGCTTTTATCAATATAAAAACATGACACATGTTACGTTTAAACAGTGCAAGCTAACATTAATTGGTGCTAGCCATTGACAGTACTGGCTTCCTATTGATGTTGCCCAGACATCCAACAGCATAGTTAATGTTCTCCAAATGCTGAAATCAGTAAAACCAGAAGGTGGCTTAATGTTGGTGTATTGCTTGCATTGAGCAGTAATTACACATCACAATCCTTGCACCCATTTTCAGAGCTATCCATTTTATTCTTCTTTGTACCTTTAAGAATGGGGAAAAGTTATAACGTTTGTAGGAATGGTCATGAATTGCTTTGCAAAGGTGCTATAAGTAGAGGGCTTTATACAGCTGGACATATTCTGTGAGAAACATAGTTCCTTTACAATCTCTACTGTTTTCCTAAGTTAAAGAGTGAAGATATAAATGTATGCACTAATGATTAGCTTGATGTCGGATTTGAAGTTCTTCAGTTGGCAGCCTTCTCATCGGCCTGGCACAGGGCAGTGAAATGGCCACTGAAAGCACAGATCAGGGCACTTATCAATTAAATGCACCGTGCTTTGCACTTCGCCATAGTTGCATGGCGGTGAATCACCGGTGGAAGAAGTTACAGCCAGGCCAGACTCCAGTGCCAAATCTCCCGCACGGGAGGCCAAAGCCTGGAATTTCTAACGTGGGACCATCGCTGCGGGTGCTGATTCCGGGCTGTGTTGTTGGCATAGTGGCACAGGTCCTTCCACAGGCCGGCAGCAGAACTGCCTGGCTCAGGCAGGTTGGTCCAGATTGGCTGTCTTGAGAGGAACTATTTGCTGGGTGGCTGGGGATGATGTCTCCTACCAGTGGCAGGGTCTGGATTTTCGTGCAAATGAAACATGCAAATATTATAGGCACACTTACCCTATCTATAGTCTGTGTTTTCTCACATGAATGAAATTGTACGGGCAACGTGTACTTAATTTCAGTTATGACAAAGACAAAATGCAATTTCTCAAACACAGATTTGAAATTAAATAATTTTTCCTTTACGTTGGCAAATGGCTGCTGGAAAGAACACGGCATCTGCCAAATTCCACCTTCTTGTTAATAAACAAGGATGATTCTGTCCCCTGAATTCATGTCCAGAAGTTACATACCAGAACTTATTCTGAGCACTTCAATGTTACATGAAGACTGATTCTTGGCACTATTATTATCTCTCTCCTCAGTGTTACCAGATTTATCATAGTCCATTTGGCACTTTAATGTAATGCTTACAACAGGCTATTCTCATTGATCATATCCACTGTAAACAAAATAACCAATGTTGAATCTTTTTTTTTATTCATTCTTGGGATGTGGACATTGCTGGCCAGACCACCATTTATTGCCCATCCTTAACTACCCTTCAGAAAGTGGTAATGACCTACCTTTTCGGACCACTGCAGTCCACGTGGTGTAGATATACGCACAGTGCCGTTAGGATGGGTGTTCCAGGCTTTTGGCCCAGTGACAATGAAGGAACAGTGGTATATTTCCAAAGCAGGATGTTGAGTGGCTTGGAGGAGAACTTCCAAGTGGTGGTATTCCCATTTATCTGCTGCCCTTGACTTTCTAGACATTATTTGTTTGGAAGATGCTTTCTAAAGAGCCTTGGTGAGTTGTGGCAGTGCATCTTATAGATGCCACTGTGCATCAATGGTGGCGGGAGGGAATGTTTATGGGTGGGATGTCAGTCAAACAGGCTATTTTATCCTGGACGTTACCAAGCCTCTGCTGTGTTATTAGAGTTGCACCTACCCAGGACCTGATGGGTTTGCAACTGTTGGTTGCAAGTCTACACTCCAGTTTAAGTCACTGATAATGCATTTGCCTCTCAACATTTAGTAGGTGAGTCTGAGACCTGTGCTTGCTTACTAACAAGTGGCAGTGATGACTCAATTGCCTTGGAGCCAGAAGGTTGTGAATTCAAGTCCCACTCTTGAGACATTAGTGAACAATTGGCTGACACTCTGGTGTAGTATGGAAGGAATGTTGCACGAATGGAAGTGCTATCTTTCAGATGAGGTGTCAAACCAAACTCCTGACTTCCCTTTCAGGAACAGCGAACAAAGAAGAAAAGCACAGGAACTGGCCCTTCAGCCCACCAAGCCCATGCTGATCATGATGCCCTAATTAAACAAAAAAATCCTTCTGCCCTTACTTGGAGCATATCCCTTTATCCCGTCCCTATGCATGTATCATCAGATGTCTCTTAATGTGCCTGCTTCCACCATCTCATTTGGCAGCGTGTTTCAGGCACCCATCAATCTCTATGTGAAAAACTTCACCCTTAAACTTTCTCCATCTCACCTTGAATCTGTGCCCTTCTAATTGATACTTCCACCCTGAGAAAAAGCCTCTGACTATCCACCCGGTCTATGCCTCTCATAATTTTGTAGATCTCTATCAGGTCTCCCCTCAGCCTCCATCTTTCCAATGGCAGCAACCCTAGTTTATTCAACCTCTCCACATAGCCAACACCCTCCAGATCAGGCAACACCCTGATGGGCCTTCTTTGCACTCTCTACAAAGCTCCCACATCCTTCTGGTAATGTGATAAAGAACACAAGGAAGAACACAAAGGAGACTATGGCACAATATTGAAGAACATTGAAGCTTTCCTTGGTGTTCTAGCCAACATTCATCCTTCAATGAACATTACTAGCAACAATCAATGCATCATCACATTGTGTGCATCATTTTCTAACGTGTTTCCTTCATTACAACAGTGGTTACACTTCAAAATATACTTCATGAATTATGCTCCATAAACGTAATAGTTTTCCTCTTCCTTCTGATTCATTGGCCCCAATTTTACTGCCAACTGACACTTTTAAGGGTCACTAACTTATACATGCTCAGCCAACACAGTGGTTTCAGGACAAGCGCATGATTTTCTGCTGACTGCCTTCTTTCTCATTGTTAAATCATGATTCATAATGTTTCAATTAATAATGAGAGTTATGAAAGGTCAGGTTCCTTATGAAGGCCTGTTTTTCTTCCTAGCACTGTAATAACTTAACATTTTTGGGAAGTCCTTGCAGCAACTTAAAGAATGTGTCACAGACAGGAGGACGATTTTTAATTTAAACAACTTAAAATTTATCTCTCACTGCCCATCCATAAACATACAGATGTTTTTGATTTCTGATTTCCTCTTTTCTAAGTGGCAGTGTATAACCCAACCATTCATAGAATCTGGAGTGCAGAAGGACGGCATTCAACCCATAGAGTCTGCACTGACCACAATTTCACCCAGGCCTTATTCCTGTAACTCCTCATATTTACCCTGCTAGTCCCCTGACACTCGAGTCAATTTAGCATGGCCAATTAACCTAACTCACACACCTTTGGACTATGGAAGGAAACCTGAGCACCTGGAGGAAACCCATGCAGACATAGGGAGAACGTACAAACTTTACACAGACAGCGACCTAAGGGTGGCATTGAACCAGGGTCCCTGGCACTGTGAGGCAACAGTGCTAATCACTATGCCACCATTCCACCCCTCAATTTGGAGTGTTCCAATCCTCTATGAATTTTCCCATAGTCAAACTTGAGATAAAGTCAAATAAGCGGATTGGTCTATTTTGCACACACACAAAACATGGAAAAGGAGTTTTGCAACACCCACTCCTTTACAAACTCATCAAATACAAGAGGGATAAAGAATGAAAGGGATACACGGCAAGGCCAAAATAAAAATGATCTATGGTTTCAGAGTCCAGTATCCGGAATAAAAAATCCAATGACATATTTCTTCAGAGGGTGGCAGGCCGACTATTGCTGTGCTTTCCAGAGATGAGGACTTCCACAACGGCTGACAACACATGAGGATGAATTCATCTGAAAGGCACAATACAGCAGATGTGATTCCCCCATGACGCACAGTATAGATGATGGCCCCACAGAGATCTTTCTGCTGCAACCGACTCAATGGTAAAATGTTAGACAACCTGTGTTCAGTTCCACACAGCAATATTACAGGTTCTTGCAGCTTGAGGAAGGTCATGTGACATACTCCTGGGGTTGGATAAAGGATGTATTTACCCAGGTCTGAAATCTTGAGGTGTTTAAAAGGGGAGTCAGGATCATTCAGTCATAGAAGTTTACAGCATGGAAACAGACCCAATTTGCCCATGCCACCCAATTTTTACCATTAAGCTATTCCCAATTGCCCATGTTTGCCCATATCCCTCTATACCAATCTTACCCTGTAACTGTCTAAATTCTTCTTAAAAGACAAAATTGTTCCTGCCTCTACTATCTTTGGCAGCTTGCACCAGAGACTCACCACCCTCTGTGAGTAAAAATTGCCCCTCTGGGTCCTTTTATATCTTTCCCCTCTCATCTTAAACCTATATCCTATCGTTTTAAACTCACCTACCTTTGAGAAAAGATATTAACTTATCATTATGTTAAGACCTCTATAAGATCACCCTTAAGCCCCCAGTGAAAAAAGACTCAGTCTTTCCAGCCTCTCCTTATAACTCAAACCATCAAGTCCCAGGAGCATCCTAGTAAATCTTTTCAGCACTCTTTCTAGTTTAATAATATCCTCCCTATAATAGGATGACCAGAACTGCACACAGTATTCCAAATGTGGCCTTACCAATATCTTGTACAACTCCAACAAGACTCCCAACTCCTATATTCAATGTTCTGACCAATGAAAACTAAGCATGGCGAATGCCTTTTTCACCATCCTGTCCATCTGTGACTCCACTTTCAAAGAGCTATGAACATGTACCCTTAGATTTCTTTGTTCTATAATTCTCTGCAACACTTCACCATTAACTGAGTAAGGGTCCCTTTTGTCCCACCATCACCATTGCCCAGAGTTCTTCTTCAGTAATGTGAAAGGAATAGTGTATTTCTTTGGAATTTGACTGTTGCCAGTCACAGGGAATATTAGCACCTCTTTAAAGACAATGAGTTCCCTGCTGGTTTTCTGCAGGTGTGAAATTCCTTTGGTATGAGACATGGCGAGTCAGGATAAAGCAATGTCCATTTAAATAATAGTAATAAATTTATTGAGTAGCCAGGTTGATGTAAAAATGCATATTTTTCTCTCTGTCCACTGGCTGGGACAGATGGAACAAGATATTGTAGCTGTTATGTATTTGTCTCAAGGCAAACAAACTGCATGCCATCCCAACTACATTTTACTGTTTAATAAATCTAAATTCTAATTTTATTCATGGATTTCTAAAATTCGATTCTGAGAATTTTGAATCTCCATCAATTGTGGACAGTAGGAAATTTAATTTCAAATGCCACCTGGAAGGATAAGAGCGGCAGAGAGATGGGAACACTACAATCAACAAGTTCCCCTCAAAGCCATTAACCAACTTAACTTGGAGCTAAATCCCTGTTCTTTACTGTGGCTGGGGCAAAGTCCTGGGACTTCCTCCCTCTTGAAAATTGATTTATTTGTTTCACAAGTAGGCTTACATTCACACTGCGATGAAGTTACTGTGGAAATCCCTGAGTGGCCACACTTCAGATCTTGTTCGGGTACACTGAGGGAGAATTTAGCATGGCCAATGCACCTGACCAGCACGTCTTTTGGACTGTGGGAGGAAACTCACACAGGTACAGGGAGAGCATGCAGGCTCCACAAAAACAGTGACTCAAGCCAGGTATTGAACATGGATCACTAGCACTATGAGGCAGCAGTGCTAACCACTGTGTCACCGTTCCGCCCACATAGCACTCATAGGTAATCCCCGCTAGTACTTTGTGTGAAGGTGTTGAAACACCATCTTCTCCAGGGTAATTAGACATGGGCTATAAAGTGTTGACCTCACCAACAACAGCCACATCCCCATAAACAAAATAAAAAGGATTTTCAGAAAATAACAAGCAGGCATGTGGCAGTTTCAAAATAGCTCTTTAACAAAATATTGCAGCATACAGACACATTTATCACGCATAGGAGAAAAATAAAATCAAACTGAGGAAACCCATATGCGGTTTGGAGAAAAAATAGCAGGTTAGCAAAACTTGCTTGGGAGTAATAGTGATCCCATAAAATCTTGTGATCCCTGTTCCCATCCCAATTCGCAAATAAAGAACAAATCAGGATGCTATCCACTTCTGATACGTTGTGAATTTTAATATCAGTGAGGTATATTGTAAAAGCAGTGTATGGTTAATCATAGCACTTATGGAACAGACCTGTTACATACCATGATTCTGTAATGCATTAATACAAAATTAGAAGAATATTTTACATAGGATTCGACTACACAAAAGCAGCTCATTTGTCCCAATGGAATTGCACCAGAGTTTGACCTTCACAGCATCTTCCTCCAATCTTACTTCATCTCATCCTATCAACATAGGTGGCATGGTGCCAATGCTCCAAAGTTCAAACTCCAGCCTATACTATATTAATAGAATAACGTGCTCATGGTAGAGGCACAGTAATTGACCTCAGCATCACTGAGCTACAGGAGGAAAAATTTACCCAGGGTTTCCACTCCTGGTTGTCACCCAATTACATATACTGTTGGCATGCATGGATTTCCTCCGGTTCCTTCCCACAGTCCCACAGATGAGCAGGTTAAGGGAATTGGCCATGATAAATTGCCCCGTAGTGTCAGGGGAATTAGCAGGGTAAAAGTTACGAAGATAGTGTTTGGGTGGGATTGTTGTTGATGCAGACTCAATGGGCTGAATGGCTTCCTGCTGCACCATAGGGATTCTATGATTCTTTGATACTGTGCAACCTTGAACAGAATGGCACTCAGGAACACAGCTCCCATACTTTAAGGACACATCAAAACCAGGCTCACATCTGAAGAATAACCAAGTCTTACAGGGCGCTGAGCACTCGATGCCCACCACTGAGAGTTGGTGCATAACCCAACCCCACCCACACTGACAGGCCTGTTGCTATTTCACATCCACTTGAGTGATGATTAGCAGCAGGCCAATCATCTGCCTTTGGAAGGAAGTTCCCTCTTGGAGAGCTGTCGCAATCAGATTGGCTGACAGCTCCAGCACTTCCAGACAGAGCACTGCAGTGGCCAGAAGAGCCATTGCCATGCTGTGCCTGAGCCTCAGTTTCTGGACTGCGCTTCCAGGTAATTACTGGGGATCCAGGGGGCAGGAGGGTTGGGATAAGGGGGTGGGGGGGGGGGGATCTCAATATCGGGTAAGGCCAGTGGGGGGAGGAGGGGAGTGTTGGAGCTCCCAGGCCCCAGGGGAGAGGATGCCCCAAATCTGAAAAGGTCTTCAGGTTAAGCCCCCAAACCACTCCATGGGAGGAAACTGGATATAAATTGTCCTTTGGTAAAAAGCAGCATATGTTCACGAAAGGCAGGTGACGTTTGACTAATTTGGTGGAATTCTTTGAGAACATTACATGTGCAGTGGACAATGGAGGAGAATCTGTGGCTGTAGTTTATCTGGATTTCTAGAAAGCGTTTGACATGGTGCCACACCAAAGAATGCTACAAAAGATAAAGTACAATGTTACGGGTAATGTATTAGCATGAATAGAGGATTGGTTAACTAACAGAAAGCAAAGAGTGGGGGTAAATGGGTATTTTTCTCATTGGCGATCAGTGACTAGTGGTGTGCCTCAGGGATCAGTGTTGGGGCCACAATTGTTTACGATTTACATAGATGATTTGGAGTTGGGGATCAAGTGTAGTGTGTCAAAATTCACAGATGACACTGAGATGGGTAGAAAAGCAAAGTGTGCAGAGGACACTAAAAGCCTACAAAGGAATATAAATAATCTAAGTGAGTGGGCCAGGGTGTGGCAGATTGAGTACAATGTTGGTAAATGTGAAGTCATCCACTTTGGTAGGAATAACAGCAAAATGGACTATTATTTAAATGGTAAAAAATTGCAACACACTGCCGTACAGAGGGACCTGGGCATCCTTGTACAGAAATCTCAAGGAGTTGGTTTGCAGGTGCAGCAGGTAATTAAAAAAGCAAATGGAATTTTGTCCTTCAGTGCTAGAGGGATGGAGTTTAAAAGCAGCTAGATTATGTTGCAGCTGTATAAGGTGCTGGTGAGGCCACACCTGGAGTACTGTGTACAGTTTTGGATATACTGGCACTGGATGGGGTGCAGAGAAGATTAACTCAGTTGATTCCGGAGCTGAGAGGGTTCGCTTTTGAAGGGAGACCGAATAGACTGGGGTTATACTCATTGGAGTTCAGAAGAATGAGGGGAGATCTTATGGAAACATATAAGATTATGAAGGGAATAGATAAGATAGAAGCAGGGAAGTTGTTTCCACTGGTGGATGAAACTAGAACTAGGGGTACAGCCTCAAAATAAGGGGGATTTAGGACTGAGTTGAGGAGGAACTTCTTCACACAAAGGGTTGTGAAGCTGTGGAATTCTCTGCCCAGTGAAGCAGTTGAGGCTACCTCATTGAATGTTTTTAAGGCAAGGATGAATAAATTTTTGAACAGTAAAGGAACTAAGGATTCTGGTGAGTGGGCAGGTAAGTGGAGTTGAGTGCACAAAAAGATCAGCCATGATCTTACTGAATGACAGAGCAGGCTCAAGGGGCCAGATGGCCTACTCCTGCTCCTAGTTCTTATGTTCTTATGTTAATAAACCAGTGCACCAAGAGGAAACTCACACTCTCCACACAGACACGGGGAGAGCATGCAAACTCCACACAGACAGTCACCCAAAGCCAGAATTGAACCCGGGTCCCTGGCAGCAGGGAAACCGTTGTGCCATTGTGCCGCCTATGATGATAGGATGAGATGAAGTAAGGTTGGAGGAAGATGATGTGAAGGTCAAACTCTGGTGCAAACACATTGGGACAAATTACCTGCTTCTGTGTTGTTGAATGTTATGCAAAATATTCTTCAAATTTTGCATTAATGCATTACAGAATCATGGTACACAGCAGGTCTGTTCCACTGCTAACACACATGGTAATGTTATGTTGTGGACCAAGATTTGATAGATGATTGGCGTTCTCTTTCCAAGATGTTTGATGCTTAGAAGGTTTTGTCTTATTGAAATGTTTGTAATTTAGGATAGGTTTGGGAAAATGACCACAGAAATTCTTGCGATGTGATATCAGGCTGCAAAATTGTAAACACGAAGATCGTTCGAAGTTTTTAAATGTAAACAAAATTGTACTCTCAAGAATGATACCAAAAAAGGCTGACAGTTACTTTCCTGTCCAAGAGAACCAGAGACTTAACTGTTGTGATGCCACATCTTTGTGGCATTAAGTCACTCACTGGATGTGCAGATAACATGAAGGGAACTTTGATGTACATCTCCTTTATAAGGGTGTAAAATTGTGTCCAAGAATGAATTAAGAAAATGCTAAAGCATTATGTGAGGTACTTCTGTTCATAAAGCCCTATTTGGAAGGAGTATTGAGTTGTTGCAGAATATACGGATACTGGAATCTATTTTAACACAATGGGAACTGAACAGTTCCAGCTCATGCATAGCATTGGCTGTGCTACAGGTGAAGGGAGGCACTTTTATTCAATTGTGGGACATGGGCATCACTGGCTGGCCAGTATTTATTGTCCACCCCTAGTTGCCCTTGAGAAGATGGTGGCGAACTGCCTTCTTGAATCGCTGCAGTCCACGTGCTGTGGATTGACCCACAAAACCTTGAGGGAGCAAAATCCAGGATTTTGACCCAGCGATTGCAAAGGAGCTACACAAATCCAGCTAATGTATATTAAGCATTCCAACATCCCTGGAAGTTTTCTTGCTTCTATTTTATATGGATGCACAAAGGAGTCAAACCCAAGGAACTGTTTAAGCCTCAAGTTAATGACTCTTGCAACAAGGCCATGGCCTTCAACTGTTGATGGTACACAACGAGTGGGAACACTTGGAAGTACAAAATGAAGCAGACAGCAAACTGCAGCTCAATTGGAAAGCAACCCACTTGGTTATGTTTCAGGCCAAAACAAATTATTTTCATCATTGACTGTCTGAACCTTTCACAGCTGGTCTCATTTTAATTGGCATACCAGGAAATGGTTATTTGACGGTGCATGAATGTGGAATAAAAGGGATGATTTTACCATAGGGGCAGATGGCATATCCACAGGACTGAACACAGGAGGTAGACCTGCGTCACTGCAGAATGTACCTGCATACACAAGTCCAAAGTTAATGCCTGAAGAAATATATCCTCATTCACTTAGGGTTCACTCAGGAGGGGCATTCCTAAACTTTTCCATTGCCTGCAAAGTTCATCTGGGACTGGAATGTTTCTGCTCATCATGAGCTGAATCACATTGATCTGCTTAGATCGGACACAATTAGATTTCAAGTTGCTTCAGGAAACTCATGAGATGATTCCACCTGAAATTGCATCACTCGAAGAGGAAAGGATTTAAAATTTTGCCAACTTGAATTTATGCTTCAGTTAAAGAGCTGTGGCCTAGCTGCTACATGTATTTTCACCTCAACCAGCTTTACCTTGACTGGAAGCATGATGATCATTTGGGAATCATTTAGTGTTGCTCACAAAATCATAAACCACATTACATTCATGTCGCAACACACCTCTCAAATTCCTAAAATAACCTTGCACTAATTTGACTTGCTTTTCATAAAACCTATGCCTAATAATGCTCTCATCGCGTCACTTGCCTGTCAACTGATGCGTGTTTCCTTACGTAGGGTTTTTGTTTAATCATTCAAGTGCTCCTGTTCACTGAATCCTATAATTAGAATATCACCCAGATAATATTGTACAGCAGTGAGACCTTATCGATCTTTGTGTTTAGGCTGGTTATTCCAAATGTAATCTTTTATAATAAAACATTCCATTATGGGTAATGACAGTAGGCAATGGATAAGATTCTTTCACCAGTGAATATGTTTGTGAAAAATTAATCTTGCTGAATTTCTGTCCACCTGATAACCCAGCAAATAAATATTCAATTAGTGGAAGTGCATATTAATCAACACACAATATTGGGTTTATGGTTGTTTTAAAATCACTACAAATGCAAACCATCTGGTTCATTACAGGTATGATGGAGGTAGCCCAGTCACTCATTGTAACTGGCTCCAACACACCAATTTTAACAATTGAGAAGAATATTCAAAAGAAGAATCTGGATACCTTCAAGAAGAAGAATAAGTTTCATTCTCTAAAAATAATTTACAACTTGGAAGAAAAGAATTATAATTGTGAAGAAAAGAATCTTCAGAAATATGATGAAGATCTCCATTTGAGCATGTTTTTCATACAGGGTGAATTACATAGATTCTGTGGGCGTCTGAAGGTAAGTGGACAACCTATTAAGATGGAGGTTGATACTCGTGCTGCTGTATCTTTCATTCCCGAGACTAGGTACCAACAAAAGCTGAAGCATCTTCCCTTAAAACCAGCTGATGTGATTTTAAGTACATTAACGGAAGAGATTGTGGCGTTAAAAGGTTACATCCTGGTCAATGTAGAGTTGAGTGGACAAACAGTGTTAATTCTTCTTCAGCCTTGGGACAAATTTTATATGACACTATTCTTGCTTTGAGACTTTTTTGGTTAATTCTTAGGCTTTATCTTGTGTTTCACTTGAACTCTCTTCATTGAGCCAAGCGTCTCTTAGAAAACACTCTGTATCTGTGTTGTAGCTTTGCTTTGGCAGTGACCAATCTGTTGACAGCACTCCAGTTCAGCTTTATCTTTTCCAACCATGATCTCCCGGATAGAACTGGAAAATTACCATGAACCACATAGAGAGGCAAGCCCACTGTTTGTCCACTCAACTCTACATTAACCATGATGTAACCTGTTAACGCCACAATCTCATCCATATATGTCCTTAAAATCACATCAACTGGTTTTAAGGGAAGATGCTTCAGCTTTTGTTGGTACGTAGTCTTGAGAATGAAAGATACAGCAGAACGAGTATCAACCTCCATCTTAATAGGTTGTCCACTTAACTTCAGAACCATAGAAAATTACAGCTCAGAAACAGGCCTTTTGGCCCTTCTTGTCTGTGCCGAACCATTTTTTGCCTAGTCCCATTGACCTGCACTTGGACCATATCCCTCCACACCCCTCTCATCCAAGAACCAGTCCAAGTTTTTCTTAAATGTTAGAAGTGACCCCGCATTTACCACTTTATCCGGCAGCTCATTCCACACTCCCACCACTCTCTGCATGAAGAAGCACCCCCAATATTCCCTTTAAACTTTTCTCCTTTCACCCTTAACCCATGCCCTCTGGTTTTTTTCTCCCCTGGCCTCAGTGGAAAATGCCTGCTTGCATTCACTCTATCTATAACCATCAAAATCTTATACACTCTATCAAATCTCCCCACATTTTTCTACGCACCAGGGAATAAAGTCCTAACCTATTCAATCTCTCTCTGTAACTCAGCTTCTCAAGTCCTGGCAACATCCTCGTGAACTTTCTCTGCACTCTTTCAACCTTATTCACATCCTTCCTGTAACTAAGTGACCAAAACTGGACGCAATACTCTAAATTCAGCCTCACCAATGCCTTATATAACCTTACCATAATACTCCAACTTGTATACTCGACATGGAAGGAAATCTGTCATCCTTACCCAGCCTGACCTACATGTGACTCCTGATCTAAACCAACAAAAGCTAGTCTTGCCAGCGATGCTCACATCCCATGAAAGAGCTAGAAAAAAAACAACTTGCTTATTTCCTTACAGGGATAGCATCTACAAAAAGCAACAGATTAGCTCGTAATTACAAAAGGGAAATATGTCCACATTGAAATGAATTAAAGCACATCAAACGCTATCAAGGTAACACATGTTAACTGTATGTTCGTTGAACTTCCACTTTGTCTGGTGAGTTAGCTTGTGTTGGGCCAGATTTAGGCAGCAAGAGGTGAATAGATTGGCAAGCGTGATAACTGGGTTCAAGCAGAGGATAGTGGAAGCACTTAGTTTTTGATCTGATTTGATTTGATTTATTTTTGTCACATATTAACATACAGTGAAAAGTATTGTTTCTTGCACGCTTTACAGACAAAGCATACTGTTCAGAGAAGGAAATGGGAGTGCAGAATGTAGTGTTGCAGTCATAGCTAGGGTGTAGAGAAAGTTCAACTTAATGCAAGGTAAGTCCATTCAATGGCCTGACAGCAGCTGGGAAGAAGCTGTTCTTGAGTCGGTTGGTAAGTGAGCTCAGACTTTTGTATCTTTTTCTCGATGGAAGAAAGTGGAAGAGAGTATGTCCGGGGTGCGTGAGGTCCTTAATTATGCTGGCTGCTTTGCCAAGGCAGCGGGAAGTGTAGGCAGAGTCAATGGACAGGAGACTGGTTTACATGATGGATTCACGACCTTTTGTGGTTTCCTGCGGTCTTGGGCAGAGCAGTCTCCCCCGGATTCACCAGCCCAGTCACTTTATGAAACAGCACAAGGTGACATCTGTCAGTCTACCTGGCACCCGTGAAGGAAGAAAGTTTATTTATTAGTCACACGTAGGCTTACATTAACATTGCAATGAAGTTACTGTGACAATCTCCTAGTCCCCACACTCCTGCACCTGTTCAGGTACACTGAGGGTTAATTTAGCATGGCCAATGCACTTAACCAGCATGTCTTTTGGAAACCAGAGCACCCAGAGGAAACCCACGCGGACATGGGGAGAATGTGCAAACTCCACAAAGACAGTCACTCAAGCCAAGAACCGAACCCAGGTCCCTGGCACTATGAGGCGCCACTATGCCACCAGACATGCCCCATCATCTTACATTTGTTGAAGCCACAACATTGCTGAAAGGGACCCATATAACAACATAAGTTCATTGAGAAAGTCCTGAACACTTGGGAAACCTGTCTCTCAAACAAAATGTGCGGTGCTGTCCTTTGTAGGCAATACTCTGTGAATGATTAAAATCATTATCACAGCAATCAAGCCATCAATGAATTGATAAATGCAGCGAGGTCATTTCAGGCATGGACATGACACAAGACAATTTTAAATCTACTTGTGTCGGAAAATCAACGTGATTTAAAATCATAACGGCAGACTTTTTCCACTGCTGGATGGAGTTTGCAGGTTGGACTACGGACAATGGAAAAGAGATGATTTCTCTAGTGGAGTGGAAAGGGCGCAAAAAAGATTTACAAGGATGTTGTAAAGGACGGGGTCATAAGTTGAAAGTGAGGGGTGGGAGATTTAGGAGGGATCTGAGAAAAAGCTTTTTTACTCGGAGGGTGGTGATGGCCTGGAATGCGCTACCTGGGAGGGTGGTGGAGGCGGGATGCTTACATCCTTTAAAAAGTACCGGGATGAATACTTGGCATGCCGTAGCATTCAAAACTATGGACCAAGTGCTGGCAAGTAGAATTAGGTGGACAAGTCATGACCTTTCATGTGTCGGTGCAGGCTTGATGGGCTAAATTCTGCACTGCAGTATTCTGTGATTTTGTTACAGGGACTGGAAGGTTTGAATTATATGGAGAGGCTGGATAGACTGAGACTTTTATCCCTGTGGTGTAGGAGGATGAGGGGTGATCTTATAGTATTTTATAAAATCATGAGGGATATACATTAGGTGAATAGCCAAGGACTTTTTCCCAGGACGGGGAAGTCCAAAGCTAGAAGGCATAGGTTTAAGACGTGAGGGGAAAGAATTGAAAGGGACCTGAGTGGCAACATTTTCATGGAAGAAGTGGTGCTTATAGGGACTGGGCTGCCAGAGAAAGTGGTAGAGGCGAGTACAATTACAGCATTTAAAATACATTTGGACAAGTATGTGGACGGGAAAGGTTTAGAGGGATAAGGGCCAAACACAGGCAGATGGACTTGTTCAGGAAACCTGGTCGGCATGGACAAGCTGGGTCAAAGGGCCTGTTTCCATGCTGCATATCTCTGTGACTGTAAGCCCAGATGATGAAGGTTGATATCATCCAGCATCCCAGGGTGATTCCAGGCTTGCGTATGGGGGTATGACCCTGGATAACTGCAGATTGGAGTTGTAGTGAAAATTCATCTGGTAAAGGAAAGCCTAACGCATAGCATGTCCGAAGGAATCGGAATCATGAGGATACCAAAATTGGCAGCACAGTGGACAGTGAAGAAAGTTATCTCCGATTGCAACAGGATCTTGATCAATCGGGCCAGAGGACTGATGAATGGCAGGTGGAGTTTAATTTAGATAAATGCAAGGTGATGCATTTTGTAGATTGAACCAGGGCATGACAAACTCGGTTAATGGTAGGCCATTGGGAGAGTTACAGAACAACGAGATCGAGGGATATATGTTCATAGCTCCTTGAAAGTGGAGTCACAGGTGGACAGAATGGTGAAGAAGGCATTCAGCATGTTTGGTTTCATTGGTCAGAACATTGAATACAGGAGTTGGGCCGTCTTGTTGAAGTTGTACAAGACATTGGCATGGAATACAGTTCTGGTCACCTTATTATAGAAAGGATATTATTAAACTAGAAAGAGCGCAGAAAAGATTTACTAGGATGCTACCCAGAATTGACGATTTGAGTTATAAGGAGAGGTTGGATAGACTAGGACTTTTTTCTCTGGAGCTGAGGGGTGATCTTATAGAGGTCTATTAAATAATGAAGGGCACAGATTAGGTTCATAGTTGTTATCTTTTCCCAAAGATAGGGGAGTCGAAAACTAGAGGGCATGGGTTGAAGGTGAGAGGGGAGAGATACAAAAGTGTACAGAGAGGCAATTTTTTGTCACACAGAGTGGTGAGTGTTTGGAACAAGCTGCTAAAGGTAGTAGTAGAGGCAGGTACAATTTTGTCTTTTAAAAAGCATTTAGACAGTTACATGGGTAAGATGGGTATAGAGGGATATGGGCCAAATGTAAACAATTGGGATTTGCTTAGAGGTTCAAAAAAAAAGCACAGCATGGACAAGCTGGGCTGAAGGGCCTGTTTCCATGCTATAAACCTCTATGGCTCTATGAGTCTAAGATAGATCACTATAGCAACAAGAACAAATCCAGTCTGGCTGGAGATCAATTTGAACGCCTGTACGTTACAGTAGCATCTTGGAAACGTAGAACAGGAGATCCTCTGGTCCATCTCTGTGCCAGCTCTTTCGGAAAGCAATCAAATTTCCCCTAGCTTTGGATTCATGCAGGTTTACGGGTTGCCTGTGTAGCAGATACTCTGGCAACTGGAGCAAGCCAAGCTGTGCTACAAAGTCCATTAGAATACTTGAAATCTTCCATTCACACTTGAACCAACAAGGAGTATATAATTGTTGTTATGGAGTTAGTCCAAGGAAGATATTTCCAAAAGATTACGAAATTCGGAAATTCTGAAGATTTTGTATTGTTAGGGTACTTATAATTTGTGCCTAATTGTTGTTAACATTTTGTTTAAATTCTAATGTCAGTTTGCGAGTGTATTAACAATAAATGATTTTTTTCTTTATGATGCTGTGGTTTGGCCCTGAATGTTCTTTAGAAGAAATAACAAGTTAAAAATAAATCAGCCTTGTGAATATGGAGTCACAGAGTCTTTGGGCACAATCTTTTCGCCCATTCATGCCACGCTCTCGCAGCAGGGAGGTCAGAGAATTTGGCACACAGCCAAATTTCCGTTCACTGAAGCAGGATGGGAAAATCTCACCAGTGTGAATGGTGGTAGGATTCCAGCCATTGAATCGTACAGCAGACAAGGTGCTTTGGCCTATCTAATCTGTGCTGATAATGACTGCCACTAAAGCTGAACTGATCCCATTTTCCAGAGTTGTCCCACATCCTTATATGTTATGATCAAGTCATAGAATCATAGAGGTTTACCAAAGGAAACAGGCCCTTTGGCTTAACTTGTCCATGCCGCCCAGATTTACTATTAAGCCAGTCCCAATTGCCCGCATTTGGCCCATATCCCTCGATACTAATTTTACCCATGTAACTATCTAAATGCTTCTTTAAAGACAAAAGACTACCTCTAGCAGCTGGTTCCAGACACTCACCACCCTCTGTGTGAAACTGCTTTTGGGAAAAGATGTTGACTATCTAGCTGATCTAAGCCCCTCATTATTTTATAGACCTCTATAAGATCATACCTAAGTCTCCCATCCCTAAGGAAAAAAGTCCCAGTCTATACGGCCTCTCTTTATAACTCAAACAATCAAGTCCTGGTTGCATCCTAGTAAATCTTTTCTGCACTCTTTCTAGTTTAATAATATCCTTTGTATAACAGGGTAACCAGGACTATACATAGAATTCCAACTGTAGCCTTACCAATGTCTTGTACAACTTCAACAAGGTGTCCCAACTCCTGTATTCAATGTTCTGACCAATAAAACCAAGCATGCCGAATGCCTTCTTCACCATCCTTTCTCCTGTGACTCCACTTTCAAGGAGCTATGAACCTGTACCCCTCGATCTCATCGTTCTATAACTCTCACCTTAGCTGAGTTTGTCCTGCCCTTGTTTGATTTCCCAAAATGCATCACCTCGCATTTATCTAAATTAAACTTAATCTGCCATTCATTATCTCACTGGCCCAATTGACCAAGATCCCATTGCAATCCTAGATCATATTCTTCACTGTCCACTGTACCAGCAATCTTGGTGTCATTGTAAACTTACTAATCATGCCTCTTACATTCTCATTAATATCATTAATGTAAATGGCAAATAACAGCGGACCCAGCACCAATCCCTGAGGGACATCGCTGGTCACAAGCCCCCAGTTCGATAAACAATCCTCAACAATCACCCTCTGTCTTCTGTCATCAAGCCAATTTTGTATCCAATTAGCTACCTCACCCTGGATCCTGTGAGATTTAACTTTATGCAACAACCTACCATGCAATACCTTGTTAAAGCCCTAGTTAAAGTCCATGTAGACAATGTCAACTGCACTGCCCTCATCTACTTTCTTGGTTACACCTTCAATCAAATTTTCCACTCAAAAAGCAATGCTGACTGTCCCTTGCCTCTCTAAATGCCTGTAGAGCCTGTCTCTCAGAATACCTTCTCACAATTTTCACGTGCTCATCCAAATATGTTTAAAGGTTGCGAGGTTTCTGGCATACAATTCCTCAAATTAACGTGTAACACCACATCGCATTGTTCCTCTGTCACCTCAGAAGCAGCCAGACTTTCCTTTGTGTATTCCTGTGAAACTCTTCTTCGTCCTCAATCTTGCTGGAGGAAAGGTTAGGAAATGGAAAGAGAATGAAAAAAAATAGAAAAATTAAGTAAAACATGCAGGAAAAGACCCAATGCGTCAAACTAGAGTAACGAAAGAATAGCATCAATGAAGTGCATTGCACAACCACAGTGCTTTACAACAAATGAAGGACTTTTGGACAATAATTCTTGTTGCAATGAAGGAAATAAATGGCAACAAAAGCAATCCAAAAAGTTGGAGCTAGTACCAGTGCACACAGCCACAAATGGATTTATTCCCAAGTGCAAGCTGAGCATGAAAAATGTGCCTGTTAATTTGGCATGTTAGTGAGGAGTAAGTGCTGATTTGCAAAGGATACTGTTGGGTAAGGAAGTCTCATTAATGTTATTTTTCAACCTTTAATGAGGCTTATTTGGGTCTCCTGCGATATAACCACAGCCTGGCTGTTAAATAAAACACAGGTGCTGCACAGTGGGTCTCTAAACAGAATTTTCTGACACTTTCTTCTCCCCAACATCAGGTATGCACATGTGAGACCAGAGAACACCGTGGAAACGTGCCCTTATAGGTCACAGCACATCAGAAGTGTTTTGAATGTAGTCCAATAATCTTTAGTTAAATGGCTAAATTTTATTATGGTCATTTTGACCATTGAATATAAGAAAAAAAGTAAGTACTGCAGGTAAAGCATTAAAATATAGAACATGCCAAAGGTTATGTCATAACGACCTATGTGTTAGTGAGTCTGCTTCAGTTATAATAAAGATTAACTGTGATACTGTAATGACTGGCTGGTTGACTTCCTCCTTCATTCGCAAATAATTAAGGGCTTTTCAGTAATTCCAGATTGAGCATATATCCTACAAATATGATTAATTCACAAGCATTATTGATTGGTAACATTGTTCCATGTGATTAGGATTACTTACGGAAATGCCTGTGATTGTGACTCAAATCTACTTTATCCTGAACTATGTAAAGACTTGTCTGCTCAGATTAGGATTCATACAGCGTAGCAGAGGTAGCAGTGCTGCAGAAAGCCTGGTGGTTCAGATCATCAGGAACCTGAACTGACAGCTACATAATAAAAACTCGCTGTGTTTTTATAAAGTCCTGCACTGCAGTGCTAGCTCCTTCTTTGCTTACGTGATGACTCAGTTCTGAACTATTCACTGATCTGTCATTCTTGATATGTAGCAATAGATTTCTGCTGCTGATGCTTCAATTGCAGGGGAGTGGTACACTGCAAGAATGGTGCTTGCATTGATCATGGGCAGCTATCCATGACAGACCAGCCTGGTCTAGTCTATTTGCAGATGCAATTTCTGAAGACGGAAGGGCATGTTAATAGGGTGGTGAAAAAGGCATATGGGACACTGGCCTTTATCAGCCGAGGTATAGATTACAAAAGCAGGGAAGTCATGTTGGAGTTGTATAGAAACTTTGGTGAGGCCGCAGCTGAGAGTACTGTGTGCAGTTCTGGTCGTCACATTATCGGAAGAATGTGATTACACTGGAGGGAGTGCAGGGAAAGCTCACCAGGATGCTGCCTGGGATGGAAGAGAAGAGAGGTTGGGTTGTCTTGGGTTGTTTTCGTTGGAGCTGAGAAGACTGATCATCGACTTGATCGAGATGTACAAGATTATGAGGGACATGGATAAATTGGATAGGGAGCAGCTGTTCCCCTTAGTCGAAGGGTCGGTCAAGATGGGACACAGGTTCAAGATGAGAGGCAGGAGGTTCAGGGGGGATGTGAGGAAAAACTTTTTTACCCAAAGGGCAGTGACAGTCTGGAATGCACTGCCTGGGAGAGTGGTAGAGGCAGGTTGCCTCACACCCTTTATAAAGTACCTGGATGTATGCATGGCACTTCATAACCTTCAAGGCTATGGATCAAGTGCTGGTAAATAGGATTAGGTGGGAGGTCAGATGTTTCTTGCGTACCAGTGCAGATTCGATGGGCCAAAGGGTCTCTTCTGCACTGATTGATTCTATGATTCAATGCTGGCATCAGCAACAGAGCCTGGTCAATTCTTTATATATGAGTTCAACTGTTTATAAAACATTTGCTCAAGAGCTAGATATGGCAACAACTGGAGAATTTGACTCAAAGCAGGATTGGCTGGAGAGAATTTCTCCATGGGCTATGCTCCATCAAGTAGTGACAATGTGAAGAAGACTCTCCCACTTGTAGAACGTTCAGCACTGTTTTTTTTATCAATCTCTTTCTGCCACATGTGGGGAGACCAGGGTTGGTAAATTACCCAGAGCCAACCACAGAACTGCTCTGTGGACTCAACAGTTACTGCTGGCTCCTCTGTGATTAGAACCACAAAGTGGCTGCACCATGTGAAGGGTGGATTCTTCAAGGCGTATCGACATTTAGAGGTGTGGCTCAGCCCTCCCAGTTTGCTGCATCTCCCTGCTCTTTTGTGGAATTCCTTGGACTGCATTTAAAAGGCATAAGTGGAATCAACGGTTTCCTAAGGCCCCTCAGATCTGAACAATTGTCCTTAAATAGAGTGTTAGAATATGGATTGTGCAATTGGGTGTCATTAGAAGACAATTCTGCCCTTTATATCCATGCTGATTCTTTATTAGACCAACTGCAAATGAAACCTATTGCCTCTGTCCAACAGCTTTGCGTCTTTGTTTCAAATAGTTATCATATTTTCCTTTCTGTCTCACACATTCCATGTTCCATCAATTCTCTCGATTAAATAAATTCTCTCACTCTCTTAATGATAGTTTTTAAATTGATGACCCCATCTCATCATTGATTTCCCAACAAGAAAAAATAGCTTTTCCCTATTCAATTAAACAATACCATTCATCACATTTTCTCTGCTGCAGTGGAAATAGACACAGAGGGTGAGATTTTCTCCACGTCTTAGGCATTGTCTAGGTGAATTATGCAGTATATTCTCCCCTGTATTAATGTTCTTTCTTTAACCTGAAAAATTGCACACAATTCCATTAACTGGTCTACCCAATGCTTTGTATAATTTCATAATTAAAATTGAACTTGTAGCAAAAATGATCCAATCACTAATGAGAAGGAGCCAGTCTCCTCCATCCTAAGCTAATGAACTTGGGCCAATCAGTACAACACAAAAAGTAAATGTGATAGAATTGATATATGGTTCCCAGTACAAATTATTTACATGCAAGCACTTAAATAAATGGGAAGCACAGATCTGCAAATTAATAGTGCAATTGAATCAATGATCTTGCTCCAGGTTGATCTATCTCTGCTTCCTATCTATGACTGTAATACTACATTCTGCACTCTTTCCTTTCCTTCTCTATGAATGGTATGCTTTGTCTGCATAGCATGCAGGAAACAATACTTTCATTATATGTTAATACATGTGATAATAATAAATCAAATCAAATCAAAAATCAAATACTAACACCTCTTTTCTCATCACCAGCTTCCATGAAAGCTACAATTGTCCAGCTTTGCGCGCCTGGTGAGGAACCTCACCCATAAAAACAGTTAAGCTGGGAATCTCTGATCACGTTCGCCGCACCACCGCCATCCCCACCGCCCCCCCCCCCCTGTCAACTGCCACTGCCAGCGAGAACGGAAAACTTGGCATTCAGCCAAAATGTTGCTCACTGCAGCGGGACTAGAGAATCCTAGTCACGAGTGAGGTCAGAGAATTCCGGCCTTAGATACCTAAATTTTTTGGATCATTTAAATAAATAATCGGAAAGTTAACCACCACAAGGCAGTCAAATTTCAGATGGCAAGAATTCTCAATGTGAGCAGAGACAAAATGACCTCTGTAGAGTTTCCCATGACTGTTCTTAATTATAATCCGATGAATCAACCCTATTCTGAATTCCTGTCTAGTGTGCCTGTGTTGCTTTAAAGGCCCTTAACATTTATCCTTTAATTAGAATGAAGATAGTCAGTCTGATCTTTTTAATTCCACAGTTATCAAATCATGGTAAATGTCACTAACCTCAGAAACTGACAAACCAGGCAGGAGGGATTTACCACCTCACTCGGGTGACGCTCGTAAAATCCTGCCCAATGAAAGAGAATTCCGTTCCGCGAGCCTTGCCCGCTCTGAATCCGGGGTGGGCAAGGCAGTAAAATTCAAGCCAACTATAATTTAATTCATTATCTCATCAATTTTTGGGAAGTTATCAGTAAAAATGGGATAATCCTTCCCTCTAAGGAGCCACAGACCTTCCCTTCCAAACCACAGCTAGTTACTTTTAATCTGTCTTTTTTCAACAAAAATTTGGCACCAACATGCTCATTGTATTGAGACATCAAAGTAAGCGTAGAAGTGACAAAACATGGGAACATCAACACAAGGTGGCACAGAATGATGAGATCTATCTTATTCCAGTAAGCTCAAAAACTCAGCTGCAGAGGAAAGAAAAGACAGAGGACTTTTACTGGACAGCACTGGAGAGGAACTCAAAGCTGGTCTCCTCTAATGCTGCTTTGAGCCAGTGACAACGTGGGTCATACCAGCCCAAGCACACTTTTTCTGTTCTCAACAGTATCATACGTAAGTTGCACAGTCAGCCTTGGCAAGGGGTCTTCTGGGGCCTGTATTGTAGGACACCCCACAACCATTCCATGCACCAGAACCAAATCTTTGACAGTGAGGTGCTGAGATGTCATCCTTGGTGGAGATGCACGTGTCCAACAATGTAACCGATTCCGGAGAATAGTCCATGGTGAGTCTGATGGTGGGATGGAACTTGTTGATGTCATCATATAGTTGTTTCAGTGATTGTTCACCGTGAGTCCAAAGGAAGAAAATGTAATCGATGTATCTAGTGTGTAGCATCAGTTGAAGGTCCTGTGCGGTGAAGAAGCCTTTTTCAAGCCTGTGCATGAAGATGTTGGCATATTGAGGTGCGAATTTGGTCTCCATGGCTGTTCCATGTGTCTGGATGAAGAACTGGTTGTTGAAGGTGAAGACATTGTGGTCCAGGATGAAGTGGATGAGTTGTAAAATTGCATCTGGAAACTAGCAGCTGTCAGCGTTGAGGACTGAGGCCAACATCTTCATTTAGTTCAATCGGGCAGCATGGTCGATGCAGGTTTGGGGGGGAGTGGGGGGCAAAGGACCCGTTCCTGTGCTGTAATTTTCTTTGTAAGGGCTGAGTTCCATACAGTGTAAGGTTGGAGCCAAAATTAAGTCATGACCTGCAGTAAACAAGTGACAAAAGTTGATCGGATCTGGCAAAAAAAAAGAGTTGAACAAGATTCCTGTGCATTTCAATGTGGCTAACCATGCATGGGGCTGTTGTTGTATTATTAGCTTTGGGCTGGGTACTTCAGTACTGTATTTACACTGGTGCCCATAAGTCCTCTGAAACAGCACATTCCACATTGGCCTATTCCAGTTACTACACCTGCCATATAATAATGAGCATGGTAAGAAGAATGCGCACAGTGTTCATGTACCCTGCAGTCAACATGAGGGAAAAAAATCCCAAAACACAACACAGCTGCGGAAAACCAACCCAGAACGTTTGAACTCCAAGCCAAGAATATCTCAGTGAGGACCATGGTCAGAATATTAGATATATACCACAATTTAGCTGTACTTCTTTAACTGCTGGATTGCTGATCTACAAGAATATTTCAAAATCTTAGTTAAGATGCATATAGCCTGCAACTAGATAATTTTGGCCTGAATTTCCCATAAGACCATAAGACATAGAAGCAGAATTAGGCCACTCGGCCCATTGAATCTGCTCTGCCATTCAATCATGGTTGATATTTTTTTCATCCCCATTCTCCTGCCTTTTCCCCATAACTCCTGGCCCCTTTATTAATCAAGAACCTATCTAACTCTGTCTTAAAGACATTCAATGACCTGGCCTCCACAGCCTTCTGCAGCAAAGAGTTCCACAGATTCACCACTTTCTGGCTGAAGAGATTTCTCCTCATCTCTGTTTTAAAGGATCATCCCTTTCACCTGAGGTTGTGCCCTCTAGTTCTAGTTTTTGCTACTAGTTTGTGGAAACATCCTCTCCACATCCACTCTATCCAGGCCTTGCAGCATCCCGTAAATTTCAATGAGATCCCCTCTCATCCTTCTAAACTCCAATGAGTACAAACCAGGAGTCCTCAATCGTTCCTCATAAAACAAGCTCTTCATTCCAGGGATCATTCTTGTGAATCTCCCCTGGATCCTTTCCTAGGCCAGCACAGCCTTCCTAGGATACGAGGCCAAAAACTGTTCACAATACTCCAAATGGGCCCTGACCAGAGTAGCCACAGTCAAAAAGACCCTCAATCTTAGCAAAAGTGGCTGCTGAGGCCCAGATCCTGAAATCCTGACCATGAACCCACTCCCACAATTTTTGTTGCGGGTTGGGATTTGTGAGAGGTGTCAGGGTGAGGGCAGGTGGTGGTTGGTGCTGGGGAAACAGGGACAGCTCCCAAATTACACATCAGCAGTTCACTGAGGCAACTAAAAATGCAGTCACTTTCTGGCTGATCTGGTTTTGGATGGTGGGGTGTTCAAAACATGACTAGTACACCTTAAACCTGAAGGAAGAAACATTAAAGAAACACTAGCGGGATTATTTGGTGAATTAAGGTATCCATATAGAGGGTCAGGGCTCCCTTTTGAATATGGCTCCAGGCCCCTTTGGGAGACGTACATTATACTGGGAATGTTTTCTCAGGAGTGACTCGGATAGGTTTCTTTAAAATTATTTCATTCAAGCTATATACACGGTTTGCTACGAGGAAAGTACATCTTTCCTGTATACGGACTAGTCCATCTTTTCCACAATGTCTCTACCACACGACTGCTGATGTCACTGTTACACTAAGGATCTCTAAAGATCCGGGTTCAATTCCAGTCTTGGGTCACTGTCTGTCTGGAGTTTGCAAGTTCTCCCAGTGTTTGCGTAGGTTTCCTCGGGGTGCTCCAGTTTCCTTCCACAGTTCAAAGATGTGCATCTTAGTTGGATTGACCATGCTAAGTTGTCCCTTTAGTGTCCCAAAATGTGTAGATTGGGGGGATTATTGGGGAGATACATGGGGTTACAGGGATAGGGCCTGGGTAAGATGCTCTCTCGAAGAGTCAGTGCAAACGGATGGGCTGAATGGTCCCCTTCTGCATTGGAGGGAATCTATGATTCTATGATTATGATACTAATCACTATCACATTACCATAACAACTAGCATATTATGCCACATCTCCCCAATTATTATGTTAAATATTCTCATAACAGTGTTAACTATTTCTTAAACTATTTACATTACTTTTTCAAACCTCTGTAACCATTTTCACTGTTGCAGCTCTTTTAAACTCTCTGACAAGGATTTATTTCAGTAAGTTGATCTTTCTCTACACCCTAGCTGTGACTGTAACACTACATTCTGCACTTTCTCCTTTCCTTCTCCCCTATGTGCTCTATGAATGGTATGTTTTGTCTGTGCAGCACGCAAGAAGCAACATTTTTCATTGTATGCCAATACAAGTGACAATAGCAAATCAAATCAAATCAAATGGAATTAGGTCCACAATGCAGCATTACAAACTATCCTTTTAGCTACTTTGTGAAGTAACCTGCATCTGCAGAAATATTTCAGATTTCAGCCAATACAAATTGGTAGCAAAATGCACTTCTTATGTCTGTGAATAGTATTTGGGAAGTTGTCAAAAACAGGAAATACTTCATGCCCACATGTTGTTTGATGTTGGTTTTTTAATTGTATTTTGTAATAGCCAGGTCACAATATTAATGATTCTAGTAGAATTGAATGCAGAAAACCATTTGGTACTAATTTCCTTCATCTCTTAAAATAAATATGTTTTTGTTAACACTTGCAAATCTCCTCCACCATTGCCCATGATAGTGAAGAGGCTTTTACAAGGTCAGAAGTGTTCTGGTTAATTTTCCACTGATGACACAATTTAGGCTTTTCAGCAAAATTGTTGTAACAAAGTCAACTATCAGCTCAGTGAAACGTCAAGAGAGTAGGTTTTAATAATTGAGGTCTCAGGATGGTGGGCACGGAGCTGGGTACGCACAGATTACCTCAGAGGGGTAGCTAATTCAACTCATTAATGGAGGTCATATGGAATTTTCCAGGTGACCCCAGGTGCTTGGAGGCGGTAGACAAGACAACACAGTAGACAAGGGTCTTGGGAGCCAATGTTCCAGCAGCAGCTCTATACTGCTCTATGGAGGAGCTTGCTCATTCCACACAGACTGTTGATTCTTCTTTTTTTTACAGTACCATGGAAAACCAACGAAGGTAATTATGGACCAGATTGTATCTGATTCTGCAGCTGTACTGGCATTTCATGGGCCCCATTACATGCAGTGGGTCATGGGACAATCAGATGCCCCAGAGAAAGGAGGCCATAGCTGAAAAAGACTACCTGGAAGAGTAACCAACCTGCCCCCTGCCCCGCCTGGCCTCAATGTGCCTCATGTCATCAGCCCTGCAGATTTTGCCTTCAATTACACATCTCCAAGGACACATGGATGTTGCAGCAATTTCGCACTCTGCATCCTGCCTCAGCAGCTTGCACCTCTACCTGTTACACTGCCAAGGCTCCAGTGCTGCTGGCCCTCTGATCAAGAGCTCATTCTTAATAGGACATCGAGGGTATGGGGTTGTCCAATTAGGAGGTCACCTCTGGGAAGATTACACCGCCACCATGGCACGGTGGCACAATGGTTAGCACTGCTGCCTCACAGTGCCAGGGACCCGGGTTCGATTCTGCATGATCTCCCCCTGTCTGTGTGGGTTTCCTCCAGGTTTTCCGGTTTCCTCCCACAATCCAAAGATATGCAGGTTAGGTGGATTGACAATGCTAAATTGCCCCTTGGTGCCCCAAGACATGTAGGTTAGGGGGATTAGCTATGGTAAATGTGTGGGGTTATGGGGATAGGGTGGGGGACAGGGTCTGAGTAAGATACTCTGTCAGAGAGTCGATGCAGATTTGATGGGTTAAGTGACCCCCTTCTGCACAGTAAGGATTCTATGATTCTGTTCTATGATTCCAATGCACACATACCATGAACAAATACAAAATACATTTATCCATCAGGTGAACTCACCTCATGAAGGAGCAGCTCTCTGAAGGCTTATGATTTCAAATAAACCTGTTGGATTATAACCTGATGTCATGTGACCTCTTACCTTGTCCACCCCACTCCAACACTGGCAACTCCGCAATATATTTCCAAGGCAGCATATCCGGTTTCCTTTTCACTTCTTCTGGTCTTCAATTTTTGGTACCACATAGGTCAACGTGAAATAATTTCAATCTTTTTTTCGCTTTCTATTATTCTTTGCTTTACCTATACTAAAAAATTTCACTCTTTCTTGTGATATAAGGTGCAGTATTCCTCCACTGAACTCATCACAACCACGGAGATATGATTGTCTGAGAAGGAATAATATCTATAGTTCCTCTGTCTGTGGCCTGCCTACATAGTGATGGCACAGTGGCACAATGGTTAGCATTATTGCCTCACAGTGCCAGGGACCTGGATTCAATTCTTGGCTTGGGTCACTGTGTGGAGTTTGCATGTACTTCCCGTGTCTGTGTGGGTTCCTTCCATGTGTTCTAGTTTCTTCCCATAGCCTGAAAGACATGCTGGTTAGGTGCTTTGACCTAAATAGATGATGGAGTGTGGTGGTGACAAGGGGAATTTCACAGTAATTTCATTGCAGTGTTAATCCAAGCCTTACTTGTGACTAATAAATAAACTTTTTTTTTAGTTCACTTGTACTTTCCTTGATAGCATTTTTCGATGTATATTTCCCACAGTCCTTACTTTAACATTCCAGCTCAGAAAGACCGCTTGAAGACATTAACATGAATTTCCATTTTAAAACTGAGTGTCACATTGCTAAAATCTCAGTCCACAAGCCAGCAATTTTGAAATTCTCTCTTTATAAATTTGTGCATCCATAATATTTGCATCTGGCTACAGATTGACATCCAAGAAATGTTCTTTTCAATGCCATGTAGATTGTTCGCTTCATTTCATATTTGAACATGGTAATTGGCTTGTCTGAAATGTTTAATTACGATCTAAATAATTCCCAGCTGAATGATGTGTACAGTCCCGATGGTAAGGATTAGAACGTTCTCATTATTTCTGCGTTGTATTCCTACGGATGGGCCAAATCAACCAAAATCATTTGGGAGTAATTATAATCCTTCCCACCCAATGGAAGCCAAGCAGGTGGGCTGTTAAAATTGCTAATGCCCCACCCCTGGGAAGGCTAATAGCTCACAACTGGTGGAGTCGATTTTCACTTATACAATGTACTCAGGATACCATTAGGAACTGCCTGCAGTTTTAACCCTGAAAGCTGACCCAATGTTAACATCAGGGCCCTCAGTGCTGATTATTGATGGGATAACTCTGGCCTCCATTGCTTATGTAACATTTCTCATTTCCAGTTTTCCCATCTGGGGGGAGCTGGTTGCTAGGATACATTTAGCATGAAATAATTGCCAAACTTTAGGAGCAAATATTCTAAGATATTTGCAACCCATTGTCCAAGTTTGATGTTTAGCTTTCATTCCTTTCACCTGTACATACAAACAACCTACCTCCACACTTATTCATCCACGAGGGTGAAACAGGGTTTGATTCCCGACTTGGGACACTGCCTTTGGGGAGTCTGTGCATTCTCCCCGTGTCAACATGGGTTTCCTCCAGATGCTCTAGTTTCCTCTGAAAGACACGCTGGTTAGGTGCATTGGCCATGCTAAATTCTCTCTCAATGTACCCGAACAGGCGCCGGAGTGTGGGGATTTTCAGAGTAACTTCATTGCGGTGCTAACGGAAACCTACTAGTGACACAGATGAATTTTTTTTAAAATTTTAAACTCAGTCATATAGTTTTTTTTTACCCCATTGCCCCATAATTTTGAATAGCCATAGAGGAAATCCAGGTGATTTAAATGTTCAAAATTACTGATTCTGCCTTATTCTTTCAAAAGACCCTGACTTTATGACTCTGAATCATTCCCAACTCTGTTCATAGAATCTCCACAGTACAGAAGGAAGCCATTCGGCCCATTGACCACAATCCCATCCAGGCCCTACCCCCATAACACCATGCATTTACCCTAGGTAGTCCCCTGACGCTAAGGGGCAATTTAGCACGGACAATCCGCCTAACCTGCACATCTTTCGACTGTGGGAGGAAACCAGAGCACCTAGAGGCAACCCACGCAGACACTGCACAGGCAGTGACTCAAGCCAGGGATCGAACCCGGGCCTCTGGCACTTTGAGGCAGCCGTGCTAACCACTGTGCCACTGTGCCACCTGTACGCACACTTGAAAGACCAAATCAAGCAGACCAAGGAGATGATTGTAACTGATTTTAAACAAGTTAACACTTGTGTAAAAATGGCACCTCAGTAATGGGGCACAAATCCACTAAAACTCCTGCTTGAAGCTCCTTGAGTGAAAATTTTACCATTAGTCTTGGATCTCCAGCACTTTCTGTTTTTCTTTCAACTTCTTTTTTATCTTTTTTTTACATAAAACACAATCCTAAAACTGGTCTGCCCTCGAAGCATTCCTGGAAAATATAATTGCATCGGGATAATTGATTCCAAGTCATGGTACTAGGAAAAGCTCTAATTGTAAAAGTGTGCCTGCTTGGTTCACTGTTGGGGAGCTTGAAGGTGAAAAATGATTGCATTTTTTTTTAAATCTCAGCCTGTAAGATCTAATATGGTGATGAATTTTTATGTGGCACCATCTAGGAAAACGCAGCCTATCTGATTGGCATCCAAATTATCATTTTCAACATTCACTCCCTTCACCACCAACGTGCAGTGGCAACGTTGTGAACAATCTACAAGATGAATTGCAGCAACCCTTCAAGTCGCCACCTCCTGAACCTCTAACCTCCATCACCTTGAGTGAAAGGGTGAGTAGATACACAGGAACTTCCCAGATTCTGGCCATCATTGTTCACATGTTCCACACATTTAGTGTGTCACTGGCTTACTGGCTAACAGCCCTGAAGGAAATTCAAGGTCAAGCAATAAAACTACTTCCAGCAGCACTCTTTACATGAAACAAATCTCTCCATTGCCATCTTCTCTCAAGGTGCTGTTGGGGTCTGATTAAAGAACATCTTCTGGTACCTCACCCAAGGCTTGGCAGTGAAGGTCAGTGGATCTTTTAATTGTTGGGATATCATAGACAAGGTCAAATCCAATCCTCACTAACTATCTACTCACACCCAGTCGCAACATCGCTAGTAGGCTCAGGAGGTTCTGGCTGATTTTCTGTTCCTATTTCAGCAATGCTGAGGTCAATTGTTGCATTTTTCACCCCTCTCTGTCTGAAATCAATACACTCAGCAAAACTCAACGCAGCATCTGCCCATATAGCTGCTGGCTGCCTAAACTTACCGAGCCATCAAGGGAATAGAATGAACATAGCTTACACCTTCTGATTTCAGCTTAATCTGTTGGGTGGAACTTGCATCATGAGATGAAATTAAATGATATTGAAGCCATTAGGGATCAGAGTAATTTTCCATTCTGTTGACTTCAATCAAATGTAAGATTAGACAAGCCTCTAGAACTGATTGGAGGCAATAGCCTAGTGGTATTATCACTAGACTATTAATCTGGACACTCAGATAATGTTCTGGGGGGCCT
The DNA here is from genome assembly GCF_965287045.1 of Carcharhinus amblyrhynchos. NCBI lineage: Eukaryota > Metazoa > Chordata > Chondrichthyes > Carcharhiniformes > Carcharhinidae > Carcharhinus > Carcharhinus amblyrhynchos. The sequence continues at coordinate 15,630,832 of NC_137327.1, forward strand.
GGGTTCTAATCCTGCCATGGCAGTCGGTGGAATTTGAATTCAATAAAAAAGTTAAGAATCTACTGATCATCACGAAACCATCGTTGATTGTTGGAAAAGCCCATCTGGTTCATTAACGCCCTTTAGGGAAGGAAATCTGCCATCCTTACTTGGCCTGGCCTATATGTGACTCCAGAGTGTCGTTGACTCTCAGCTGCCATTGGGCAACTAAGGGTGGGCAATAAATGCTGGCCAGCCAGCGATGCCCAATCACACGAATGAATATAAAAAAACTAGGGGTCATAGTTAGAGGATAAGTAAACCTTTTAGGACTGAGGCAAAGAGAAATTTCTTCACACAGGGAGTAGTGAATCCGTGGAATGCACTACCATAGGAAGTAGCAAAACATTATGTGATTTCAAGAATACATTAGATATAGCTCTTGGGGCTGAAGGGATCAAGGGATGTGGGGAGAAGGCGGGGTCAGAATATTGAATTTGATCATAATGAATGGCAGTACAGGCTTAAAGGGCCAAATGGCCTACTCCTGTTCTATTCTCACTGTTTCAAAGTTTCTATATAATGACAATCAATCTCACGTCACTCACTTTCATCCTAGAGAAGCTGAAAGTTCCAGAAGGTGATTTCTTCATGACATCCTACAAACACCAATTGACATGGTCATACAAGATGGCGTTTACGCTCCGATTTGTGTTATGTTGCTTTTAGGCAACAGTTCATGCAATTCTATGGGCAGAAGGAGGCCATTCAGCCCATCGAGTATGCACAGACCACAATCCCACCCAGACCCGATCCTCATGACCCCACACATTTATCGCAGCCGGTCCTCATGAGACTAAGGAGCAATTTAGCATGGCCAATGCACCTAACCCGCACGTTTTTGGACTGTGGGAGGAAACTGGAGCGCCTGGAAGAAATCCATACAGGCACAGGGAGAACAGTCACAGAAAGTGACTCAAGCCAAGAATTGAACTGGGGCCCCTGGCGCTGTGAGGCAGCAGTAGTGCTAACCACTGTGCTACCATGCCATTTTAGACTAAAATTCAATGAAATTCAAGTTGTGCTTTAACATGTTGCATTGTGCTGAATTCTAATCAGCAAAATTCAGTCACATTCTGCTCCCTATAATCTTATCGGTCTGGCAGCCCTCACTATATTCATGTCTGTGTTAGTTTGTTTTACCTCTGACAAAGAGTCATAAGGGCTCAGAAAGTAAGCTCTGTTTCTCCCTCCACAGATGCTGCCAGACCTGCTGAGGTTCTCCAGCATATTCTGTTTTTATTTCAAATCTAAGACACTGTGAATTCAAAATTGATTAGAAACAATTTCTGCTTCTTGCACTCAATTTTTTCATCATTTATTCTGTCATGGGGTATGGGCTTCGCTGGTTAGGTCAACTTTTATTGCCCATCCCTAATTGACCTTGGAAAAATGATTGCCTTACTGAACCACTGCAGTCTTTGTGGTGTAGGTACACCCACAGTAGGAAGGGACTACCTGGATTTTGACCCCGTGAAGGAATGACTATATAGTTCCAGGTCATGATGGCACGTGACTTGGACTGGAACTTGCAGGTAGTAGTGTTCCTATGTATCTACTGACCCTGTCCTTCAAGGTGATGGAGGTTACAGGTTCGGAAGGTGCTAACTTGATGTGTTGTTGCTTGTTCATCATGTTGCCACTGCACATTGGTGGTGGAGAGAGTGAATGTTGAAGGTGGTGGGTTGGGTGTCAACCAGATAGGTCACATGTCAAGCTTTTTGAGTGTTGTTGAAGCCGCACTCATCCAAAAAAGTGGAGAGTATTCCATCACACTCCTGGCTTCTGCCTCCCAGATAGCGGACAGACATTGGGGAATCAGGAGGTAAATTACTCACCACAGAATTCCCAGACTCTGGACTGCTCTTGTAACCACAGTATTTGGCTAGTCCAGTTCAGGTCATGTTCAAACACATGACTATCAAGTTATGAATTGAGTTTCTAAATGGTCTTTATACTTGATTATCTATATTGGTTGCAATGTTAATAAGGAAAGCGACACAGCAATGAACATCAGACAACTCAAAACCCCTTGAGCAGTAAATGAAATATTGCAATGATTCACCGCGACTGATCATTTTTCTCTTTTTTTGCCACTATTAAAGATTACCCACTGTATCATATTGTCAGAAAAGGCCTGAGGAATTGCAAACCAAAGATTATCTTTTACAACATCTTCCAGAATTGCTACATTGGATCACAACGCATGTTTTTGTGTTGCGGTTTGTATTTGTGGTTTTCTCACAACTGGACAGTGTAATCCATTATCACAGGAATGCTCATGTTCACAGTCTGTGCTTCAATCATTCATTTTTCCCTTGGGGCAAGTGGATATCAGGTTCCTTTTTATGATGGGACAATTCCCAACACTTAGCCTGACAGACACAAGGTAAAAGGCTATTGTGAATTTGACTAGATTAAAAAGATGCACGTCAAACATTCCACTTTAGACAAAATAAATGACCAAAACCCTCAATATTCTAATATATACCTCTGTTTATATCTTATTGTTGCTGGTGATGTTTATTTAAATAATGGCATTGTTACATATTGGCAGAGATTAAAAATCGTAAAATTAAAAATTGCATTAAATATATTTCTACATTTCAAAAGCAGGAAAGGCTTTAGCCATTTGTCAAAGTGTCTTGTAAAGTATTTGAATGCGTCTGTAAGCAGAGAGAGCAAATTATTCACATCCGTGACTACAACTCCTTGAGTTTAACAGTTGACGCAAGAAGAAAACTGCCTTGGAATGATTCACAGTGCAGATAATACTGGATTTTTCCTCTGCCAGTCTGAACTTGCCAGGGGTGGGTGGGGAAAGAGAAAGGGTGTCTTAGTGGGAGGGAGGGGGAATCTTGGTGAGAGAGCGGGGGTGTCTTACTGGAAGGAATGGGGTGTCTTGTTAAGAGGGAGGGGGCATCTTGATGAGAGGGAGGGGATATCTTGGTAGAAGTGTTTATGATCATGGCAGAGAATGAGGGAAAAGTTAGATGATGATAGTGCAACCTTGTCATCTTAACCAGAGTTGTTCTTCCCCTGACATCACTCCCCATTGCTATGGTATCCAATATTAGTCAATGTTGATAAAAGCAAAATGCTGCTGGAATCTGAAACAAAGTCATGATGTGGAGATGCTGGCGTTGGACCGCGCACATGAGGACAGTCTCAACAGGGACCTTGGGTTCATGTTGCACTATCTGTAACCCCCATGGCTTGCCTGGGTTTGCAAAACCTCACTTACTGTACTGTCTGGAGACAATACACATCTCTTTCACCTGTGCTTAATGCTCTTTCCACTCACATTGTCAGCCTCTTTAAGACTTGAATAGCAGGTTAGTTGTAAAGACTCACATTCTAATCAGTAATCTGTAAACTGTCTGTGCTGTTCAATGCTCTGTCTGAGGCCAGGACTCTCCATTCACCTGACGAAGGGACAAACCCCGAAAGCTTGTGAGTTTACTATCAAATAAATCGATTGGACTTAAACCTGGCGTTGTCAGACTTCTATCTGAAACAAAAACATAGAAACATTAAAACTAGAATCAGGAGTAGGCCATTTGGCCGTACGAGCCCGCATGATCATTTTGATCATGGCTGATCATCGAATTCAAGATCCTGATCTCCCCTTTCCTCCATATCCCTTGATCCCTTTAGCCCGAAAGCTGTAACTAATTTCTTCTTGAAATCAGACAACATTTTGACCTCAACTACATTCTGTGGTAGTGAATTCCATACATTCAGCACTCTCAGGGTGGAGAAATTTCTCCTTACCTCAGTTCTAAAAGGTTTATCTCTTATCCTCAAACTACGACCCCCTTGTTCTGGAGTCCCCCACCATTGGGAACATTCTTTCTGAATCTACCCTACCTAACACTGTTAGAATTTTATAAGTTTCTATTACATCCCCACTCACTTTTCTAACCTCCAGTGAATTTAATCCTAGCCGACAGAAAATGCTAGAGAATCTCAGCATCTGTGGGGAGAGAATGGAGCCAACGTTTCAAGTCTGGATGACCCTTTGTTAGAGCTGACAGCTATGAGAATCAGCAGGGATTTATACTATGAGGTTGGTGGGATTGGGTGGGGTGAGGCGGGGTGGAATGGGACAAAGGGAATGTAAATGAGGATACAGAAGGCTGAGAAGGTGCTAGAAGTGTCCTTTGAGTGATCAGAATGTGTGAATGGTAGAACAGAGATTTTTAAAGGACTGGTGGGGCAGGAACCGGTTGACATGATGGATCCACCGGGGCAGTCCTGTTTGTGGATTTTGGGAAAGAGGTTGAAGCGGGCTGTCCGAGGTTGGGAGACTGAGGTTGGAGGTTGTGGAGGGAAGATCTCTGGAGGAGGTGAAGTCATTGGCGGTCCTGGAAACAGTGGTTTGATGTTTGGTGGTCGGGTCGCGGTCCAGGATAGGAGGAAGTGTTTAAGAATTGGCATTCAGCCTCTATGAGGTAGAGGTCTGTAGGCCAGGGAACAGCAGCACCGCTCTTGTCAGTGGGTTTAATGACTTGAAAGAGCAAAATGCAACAAGTTTGGAAGGAGACCTGGTTCCCTGGTGCTGTGAGGCAGCAGTGCTAACCACTGTACCACCATGCTGCCCCAATCCAGGCAGTCCGAGGAACATTGTATGTCCTGGAATCATGGGTGGATTTGAGAGATGAGGGGTGGAGCTTCATTTGGACTCCATGTGGAGTGAGGACAGTTATTGAGGAAGGAAATCAAGTTTTGGTTAACATCTTGTCAAAAACCAGGTTGAGACGACCAACTTCACACCGATTCCTTCTCGATGAAAAGATCAAGGGCACGTAAGAGGTTGGAGGGTGGGGTCCACATGGAGGAGGAATGCTGGAGGTGAGTGAAAGGACCTGCCGAACAGGGGGGAGGACTCCTGCCCAAGGATGTGAGCACAGAGACGAAGGCAGTGGAGAAAGAGTTCCACATGGAGCCCAAAATCTATTGAGGTGAGAACGTAAGGGTATGAGGTCAAATCCTTTGCTATATACAGCACAGTCAGCCTCAGAGAGAGGAAGGTCAGAGGTTATGGTGAATAAGCGTCAAACCTGGGGTTAGGAGGGATTGGATTCGAGGGACAGGAGGACGTGGAGCCTCCTGGATGGGTATCGATGAGTTGTTGGAGCTGACGTCGCTTAAGAAGGAAGAGAAAGGTTTCTTGTTAATGCATCGGATAAGACGAAGAATGAAAGGAAAGCAGGAACCAGAACAGCTTTGAGAAAGTGTGAGTCAGTGCTGCTGGAGTGAGATATTAAGGATGTGCAAATGGCGGCATTTGGCACTGAGCGTGGATCTCAGGATATGGCAAGAACAGCATAGAATCATAGAATCCCTACAGTGCAGAAGGAGGCCATTCAGCCCGTCGAGTCTGCAACAACCACAATCCCACACAGACCCTGTTCCCGTAACCCCACATGTTTCCCCTGCTAATCCCCCTAACACCATGGTCAATTTAGCATGGTCAATCAACCCCTGCACATCTTTGGACTGTGGGAGGGAACTGGAGCACCTGGAGGAGACGGTGACCCGAGGCCAGAATTGAACCTGGCTCCCTGGTGCTATGAGGCAGCAGTGCTAACCACTGTCGGATTGCTGCCCCAATCCGAGCAGTCCGAGAAATGTTGTACATCCTGGAGATACCTGGAATCCTGGGTGGATTTGAAAGATGAGGGGTGGAGCTTCATTTGGGGACAGTTGTTGGGGAAGGAAATACGGCTGTGAGAGCGAGTTTTGGTTAACACCTTGTCAAGCACCCGGAGGGAAATGGAAAGCAGCGACAGTGCCCAGCATGAGAGACAAATGGAAATCCTGTCGGAGGGAAGAGCAGTACTTCTTCAGGATAGGCATTCCTGGAAGAGAAGTGGCAGTGACTTAAACTTTAAGATAAAAGCAAAATACTGTGGATGCTGGAATCTAACGCAAAAACAAAAAATGCTGGAAAATCTCTGCAGGTCTGACAGCATCTATGGAGAGAGAATAGAGCCAACGTTTCGAGTTTACATGATCCTTCATCACAGCTAAGAGCTTTATTTCACAGTTTTATTTCAGATTCCATTATTGAATGGACAATGTGTGGTCGTCATTAGACTTTCATCATAGAACCATAGAATTATACAGTGCAGAAGAAGCCTTTTGGCCCATCAAGTCTGCACTATCACATTAGAAACACCCGAACTCCTACCTTATCGCATCTGCCAGCACTTGGCCCAGAGCCCTGAATGTTATGATGTGTCAAGTACTCATCCAGATATTTTCTAAAGGTTGTGAGATAACCCACCTGTACCACCCTCCCAGGCAGCGCATTCCAGACCGTCACCATTCTCTGAGTAAAACAGCTTTTCCTCACATCCCCTCTAAATTTCCTGCCCCTCACCTTGAACACAGTCCAAAAATGTGCGGGTTAGATTGATTGGCCTTGCTAAAATTGTCCCTTAGGGTCCTGGGATGTGTAGGTTAGAGGGATTAGTAGGTAAATGTGTAGGGATATGGGGATAGGGTCTGGGTGGGATTGTGGTCGGTGCAGACTCGATGGGCGAAGGGCCTGTTTCTGCACTGTAGGGTTCTATGTTCTATGTCCCCTCATGATTGACTCTTCAACCGAGGGGAATAATTGCTCCCTATCCATGCCCCTCATAATCTTGCATACATTTTAACTCCAGATCAAGAAAGTGGCCTTTCCAATGCCACCCACATGCTCTCTGTTTGCATGATTTCTACAGTTTTCAGGGTGCTTTGCCCCCTTTAATGTCCTTGGTTAGCCGCAGGGCTTTAACAGTTGCAGTGCCACTGATATTTCCTCTTGGTGGCAAAGCAAACGTCTCAATTCGTCCTGACACAGAAAGCCTGGTAGATTCATAAGGGTTGGTGAGGGTCAAGCCCCAGAAGCGTTGGGCTCAGAGAGGTTAACCCCAGCCCACATGTTAATTGTCGTGTAGACACATTGTTATGAACAGTGCGCAGGCTGTTTCCAGCTGTTCTTGAAAATGGACTTGTTCCAAGTCTGTAACAACAAATCTTTTGACAATTTCTTTTACACGCGCAACAGCAGCCAACAGGAAGCATGCAACCCTCTCACCACCGGCTGAAACTGGAAATATAAATGGTCTGATTTACATTGTTCTAGCAGCAGATTAATGCCTTTCTGGAAGCTGTGGCCCAATTTGCGATTCCACATCTGTCTAGTGACCTGCGGCGAACAGTGCCAGACGGAAAAAAATTTACAGGACAGCCTCCCAAACTTGGCAGTGCAATACAAAAGAAAGGTTGCATTTGTATATCATCTTTTACATCCTGAGGACATGTTTTCAAGCCAACGGCATTTTGAAGTACCTTTGTGATATACAAACAACAAAAGCCAATTTCCACACAGCAAGATTTCACAAACGGCAATGGGAAAATGACTGGATAATATGGATGGGATTTTCCCGTTCCACCAACATGGCGGGACAGGGAAATTTGGAGACTGACCAAAAGATATCTAATTTACAAAGTCAAAGGACAGGATTTTCCTCCTGCACTCGCCTCAAAACTGGAAAATCCTGCCCGAGGTCGACAGGCACTTATGTGTCCTGTCGCCCACAACAGGAATGGAAAATAGGTGGGAAAATTTCTCTCAAAGGCCAGAATTTTACTGACATGCTCGTCCCGATTCTTGGGGCGGACGAGGCTGAGAGAACAGCATTTTCTATTGGCCTTGGGCAGGATTGTATGAACCTTGGGTAGACATGCCAGTAAACCATAGAACCATAGAAAATTACAGCTCAGAAACAGGCCTTTTGGCCCTTCTTGTCTGTGCTGGACCATTTTTGGCCCAGTCCCACTGACCTGCACTTGAACCATATCCCTCCACACCCCTCTCATCCATGAACCCACCCAAGTTTTTCTTAAATGTTAAAAGTGATCCCGCATTTACCACTTTATCCGGCAGCTCATTCCACACTCCCACCACTCTCTGCTTGAAGGAGCCCCCCCTAATATTTCCTTTAAACGTTTCTCCTTTCACCCTTAACCCATGCCCTCTGGTTTTTTTCTCCCCTAGCCTCAGTGGAAATAGCCTGCTTGTATTCACTCTATCTATAACCATCAAAATCTTATACACCTCTATCAAATCTCCCCTCATTCTTCTACGCTCCAGGGAATAAAGTCCTAACCCATTCAATATCTCTCTGTAACTCAGCTTCTCAAGTCCCGGCAACATCCTTGTGAACTTTCTCTTCCAACCTTATTTACATCCTTCCTGTAAAATTCCACCCAAGGTGTAATTCTTTACTCACTGAGCTTTTTACCTTAATTCCTGTCTGTCCTCCAACCAAGAGTTTATCAAATTAATGATAGCAACAGTCCTCATATGACTATCAGATAAATATATAACCTTATACAATAGTCTTAAAATGTTTGGCCTGCAAAATCCAGGGGGTGTCTCCGCAACTATATAAAGAGCAAGCACTGTGGCTTCTGAATCAATAACCAAAAGGGCTAAAGGAATATTGGCTTTTACATCGACAGGAATAGAATACACAAGAGTGGAGGACGTATTTTTCTAATTCTTTTATTGGATATGGGTGTCACTGGCTCGGCCTGCATTTTTGTTGCTCATTCCTGATTGCCCTTCAGGAAGTGATGGTGAGCTGCCTTCTTGAACCACTGCAGTCTACATGGTATAGGTAGACCCACAGGGCTTTTAGGAGGGAGTTCCAGATTTTGCCAACATAACTATTTAAACTCACTCAAAAAAATGTTATCAGGAAGAAGCATGAGATGAGGTTAGCCAACATCCATGGATCTGTACCCAGCTAAGTCGGAACGTTAAATGTTAAATGTTAAAAATGCCCGTCGTGAAGAGAATAGGCACCTGACACTCGGCCACTAAAACGCATTAATGAAGAATGATTACCCACAATACCAAAGTGTGAGCGATGCCTGTGGAACTGTTTTCCAACATGCCTCACGTCCTTCAGGCAAAGAAAGAAATATGGTTCTACACTTGCAAGAAATATTTTAACATTGCTATCTTGTTGGAAGTCCATTTTTTTTTAAAAGTGGTAGACAGATTCCTTTACAAGGAATTCAACAACTTCAGATGATTAACTCTGCCCCATCTCAACCCTTTATTTTCATTTTTAGTTTTTAACTGTTCTCTATCTTTTATTTCTTTGTTGTCTTTCCTTATTTTTTCCCCATGTTATCCCCTTTCCTAACCTTTTTGCTCCATTTGCTTCTCCTTTTCCCCCTTTTCTCAATTTTACCACCCACCCATCTCCTCCCCCTCCGCTCCCCACATCTTCATCTGTCACAGCTTACCAACTGATTTCAGCTTCTCTGCTGTTTGGCCATTCTATTCTCTATTATTCTTGATTAATAAGGAGATCAGGGGTTATGGGGACAATGGGATGAGGGATCAGCCATGATTGAATGGCAGAGCAGACTCAATGGGCCGAATGGCCTAATTCTACTCCTATGTCTTATGTCTTATGTCTTATGTTCAGAGGCGGGCATGAGAAATAACTATTTTAAAAAGGCAGCGAACTTAAGGACTGTGATTCAGTCAGCCTGTGGGGTCACAATTACAACTACAAGTTAAACTAAATGTACAATGAACAAAGTGTTGGACACCTTGACGATGGAAAGACACAGCAAATCAGTCAGTGTCTGGAGGTGGTCAGGCAACCAACGCTACAGCCACATACCCTTCTTTCAAGACCGGATAACGAGATGACAGGCAAACACACTAACACAATTGAAAACAGGATAAGACTAGAGTAAAAGAAGCAAAGAAAGACAAGAAAGGAAATGTCCGAATGGAACTATTACAGGATAATGTAACAGGCCATTTTAAAGGAAAAAGGTTTCAAAAAACAAAATGTGAACTAGATGTGGATAGGCGTGATAAATCAATGGAAAAAGGCAAGGAAACAGAAGGACATTTTCTCCCTTGCTATTTCTCATTTTATTGCCACAAATGTAGCATTTTACGATTCAGTATGATTTCATAATACGCTTGCTCAGTTGTTTATTTTTCAATTCTGATGAAGAGTTGGAGCATAAAACATGTCCCGTTTCCTCTGCAGATGTTGACAGGCCATCTGTGTTTTCCAAATGTTTTTGTTTCAGATTGCCTGCTTTTGCAGGACCTTGTTTCGTATTTGCATTGTATATCTTAAGTTTTATTTCACATTATTTCTGAGACACTTACCAGCAACCAATATGACAAATCTCAAGTTATACCTTATTTTTATGGGCATATTGTCAAATTAATGCATATTTTTGATGATACTTTGCTCTGTTAAAATACATTCATCATTTAGATACAGATACATACACATATAAGTATATATAAAAAAAAGGAAAGAGAAAAGAGAGGCAGAAAGATGATAGATAAAATAGATAGATAGATAGATCGGTCGAAAGATAGATGGACAGATAGATAGATAGGTAGGTAGACAAATAGATAAATAGATAGATCGGTCAATAGATCGATAGATAGATAGATAGGTCTAAAGATCGGTTAATAGGTAGATAGGTAGGTAGATAGATAGATAGAGAGATAGACGTGCAGACATAGTTATATATCAACATTTATTGTATTAAAAATGTTAAAAGGCTACTGTTAGTGAAAAGACTACATTATGTCATTCAGCCAAGAGAGAAAAATACTTAAGCTTGTAAAAATTACAAAACTTCAGCAGTATTGAGCTAGCTTTGAACTACTGTGCACCACCCCACTACCACCCACCACCATCCCCCCCCCACCTCCCCAAACACACACACACACACGCACACACACACACACATACACACACACACACACACGCACACACACACACACACACACACACACACACACACACACACACACACACACACACACACACACACACACACACACACACACACACACACACACACACACACACAGACTGAATCCATGCCTCACTTTTAATTACACAAATCCCACTGGAAATCACCTCAGGCAGCAATGAAAAACACCAGCACTGCCATAAAGGCGGGGAATAAATTTTCCATTGTTTTCTTCCTTTCCTCCTGCTGGGGTGCAAAGAAGACCAGCATTAAATTCCACAGCTGCAGGATTCAAAACTCACACAGATAAAGCCTTGGTATATAATTGATGTAACTGAGAAACATGCTCTCACATCTGCCCTTCTCAATTCCTGAAGTAATGCAATGCCCTAAGTATTGCTGCCAAATTAATTTTTCCTCAACTGTTATTACTTTATGTTCAAATATGCTCAGGCCTCGTCCCTCCAGGTCCCTACGCCACCTCCAGCCCTTCAGCTCTCTGAGAACTCTGCGCACCCCCATCGCAGGCCTATTGTGCATCTTGCAAATTTCTTGCATCCGCATTGATGGATTCAATTGCCCAAATTATAAGCTCTGAAAATCCTTTCCTTGCAATTCTGCGGGGCCTTGGTGAGATAACACCAAGAGTATTGTGTACAGTTTTGATCTCCTTTCCTGAGGAAGGACGTTCTTGCTCTCAAGGGAATACAGCAAAGGTTTATCAGGCTGATTCCGGGGATGGCGGGACTGCTGTATGAGGAGAGATTGACTAGGTTAGGATTGTTTCCAGACGGATGAGGGGGGGATCCCATAGACACTTATAAAATCCTAACGGGACTAAACAGGATAGATGCGGGGAGGATGTTCCTGATGGTTGGGGGAGTCAGAACCAGGAGTCACAGTCTGAAGATTTGGAGTAGGCCATTCAGAATGGAGGTGAGGAAACATTTCTTCACCCAAAGGGTGGTGAGCCTGTGGAATTCATTACCACAGGAAGTAGTTGATGTCAAAACATTGAATGTATTCAAGAGACAACTGGATATAGCACTTGAGGAGAATGGAATCAAAGGTTATGGGGAGAAAGCAGGATTAGACTATTGAGTTGGACAATCAGCCATGATTGCGATGAATATCGGAGCGGGCTTGAAGAGCCAAATGTCCTCTTCCTACTCCTATTTTCTATGTTTCTAAATGTATTTCTCTATTTCTTCTTGCTTTAAGATAATGTTTAAAACCTTCCTTTTTAACTAAACATTTGGTCACTTGTTGCACTGTCTCTTTCGTGACCTTGGTGTGAATTATTTTGCCTTATTACACTCACGTAGACCACTTTGAATGCATGCGGTTATAACTGGCATTATCAGCGTCCAAAGGGGGTTTCAATTCAACCAACTCAATTATCGGGTGTCATGCATGATGGACAAAATGGATTTGCTCACCTACTGTCCATTATCACTCTCTTTTGTATGGAAAGAAGTGGATCTTCTCTTACCCTTGGAGTTTGCACTGTAGTTAAGTAATTCAGCAGCAAGCATTTGTGAGTTTAAAAATAAAGGTTATTTATTCTCACGTATCTACTTCAAATTCACATCACAAAGATACATGTACGCACACATAAGGGCAGATGGTGGTATAGTGGCCCAGCGAATGGTCTGGGGATGTAGGTACAATTATCACCTTGGCAGCTGGTGGAATTTACGTTCAATTAGACAAAAATCTAGAATTGAAAACTAGTCTCAGCATTGTTGACCAAGAAGCAAGTGTGGATTGTTCTAAACATCAACCTGGTTCACTAATGTCCTTTAGGGAAGGAAATCAGCTTTCCTTACCTGTATAATCTTCATGTGACTCCAGACCCAAGACAATGTGGTTAGGTCTTTATTGCTACCAGAAGTGGCCTACCAAGTCGTGTGTTACAACCTGGGAAGAAGGAGTGAACTGGCTCTCCTGATCAACCTCCTTGGTCAGTCACAATAAAGGTTTAAACCAGAAATTTGCACCCCAGCCCCAAATCTCCACTGCATCCCCCTATACCCGTGATGGGTTTTCCCCAGCAGAGGTGGTGCACCTTTATCCACTGCCAGACTTTTCCGGTCCCATCAAATTCAATGGCAAATAGCAGGGCTTGCCCATCATACCGCTGAGAAACCTGTGACAGGAGTCATCCTGCAAACAGAAAGGGCCAGAAGAATCCCACCGTGTGTTTCTTTTCCATGAAGATATGCCCTTTCCAAATCAAAATGCATTTAGCAAGTAGTGCAGTGAGCAGCAATAAGCAGTTAGTCAAATATAGTTTTTTTTAGTACAAGAAAGGGCATAAATGCACTCACGTACACACACACATGCACACACACACACGCACATACATGCACATGCACACACATATGTGCACACACGCGTAAATGCACACATGCACACACAGGCACACACACATGAACAGGCACACACACATACACACACATACACGCACACACACACACATGCACACACATACACACGCATACACATGCACACACAAATGCACACATGCACACACAGGCATAAATGCTCACATATATGCATAAAAACGTACACGCACGCACCCAGACACGCACACACGCGAACATACGCACACACGCGCAAACACATTCATACACACGCACAAACACACACACACACACGCACAATGGCCTCCTTTGATTTCCTCTGAGGCATAGATCATAAATGTTGAGGCCAATTTACATTAGCTTGTATCTTGGATGTGGTCAGTTGCAAAAGATGTTGCAATGCAGACAACATGGCGACACAGTGGTTAGCACAGCTGCCTCACAGGGACCTGTGTTCAATTCCCGGCTTGGGTCACTGCCTGTATGGAATTTGCATGTTCTCCTCATGTCTGTATGGTTTTCTTCTGGGTGCTCTGGTTTCCTCCCACAGTCCAAAGATGTGCAGCTTAGGTGGATTGGCCATGGTAAATTGCTCCTTTGTGTGCCATGATGTGTAGGTTAGGAGGATTAGTGGGTTAAGCTCGTCAAATTATACCTCATCAAGCATCATGACTATTACCGATTGCATTAGATTGGTTCATGTATCTTATCTTGTACCCACCTTGCACTCATCAACCTCCTTTGGCTTTCACTCTGTTTCCATTTCAAAATCCATTTGCCCATTTTTCTTCCTTGTCTCACTGCACCGTGTTTCTGTTGCCTCCACCTTCCCAATTCATATCCTGGCTGTTATCCTAAACCTCCATCACTCCTGTCACTCCACCTTTGAGGGCATAGCCTTTAACCATCTTGCACCCAGAAAACTTAAGCCTTTCCATAATGCTATTATTCATCCCACTTTCAAAAGCAAATGGCCTCTTCTACACTGTGGAGATTTTATGATTCAATGATTATTACGAGATCTCAGTTTACTGGTAGGTTTCTGATGGTTGACTGGGTAAACACACATTTTTCCAAAAGGGAAACAGTGATGAGTTTTGATGGGTCCCTGAGTTATAGGATATGTTTCTCTCTTCACACCTTTTTGCTTTTCCACTTTCACCCTGGAAGGTGGTCTTGAAATTTCAACTAACTTGGTCTGGTTCATTTCAAATCGCAAAATTTCCAATCTCTGGAAAGCAGGAAAATCATAATTTTAAAATGAAAGGACATCTTCATCAGTTAGGGATGGGCAACAACTGCTGCCTTTTCCAGCAACACACACATCCCACCAGAAGATTGATAATCTTTGCCGTCCAAATGCCAAAGTCATATGATTTGTGGCAGCCATCCTAACACATTGGGTGCTATTTTATGACCTTGCTCAGACAAGGTTCATAAAATAGCACCCAAGGCCAACAGAGAATTCTATTCTGCGAGCCTTGCCTGTCCGGATTCCAGAGCAGGCAAGGTGGTAAAATTCTGGCACTTGTTTGTATCCTATTTTTAAAGTAATTGACTAAAATTTCATAACATGACATGCTTGTTTTGGGCATGACGTTTGCTTTCCACGTATTGATGCACAAGAAACAAATGGCAAATAATTTAAGGGAATCATTGGGATAGATTTTGAGTTTGCTTCCCAGGGATAACCCATAATGCAATTATATGAGACTTTGGGGCCAATTATATCTGTAGTGCAGGCATAAGTGTGGAGAAAACAGATGGGGTGCCAGTTTTATATCTTGTCCACTGCTGTCCACTTTCTTTGGAAAGTTAAAACAGGCACTAGTGTTTAGCCTGGGATCAGTAACACAAACGCAGCCTAAGAGCTCTAAGTTTAAGTTCAGCACCATGCAACAGAAATACATAATGCACTAGTTTGTACCATTTACAGTTCACTCATCTGTCGTACAAAAATAGAATGCGTTGTTCAGAGCTGTGCTGAGGGTGTACATTCAGCCCGTCTTTCCAATAGTATAGAATAATGTGATAGCCTGTGATGAATTCCATAGGCTGACAGGCATAGTAACGACCCTTTGCTTTGACCCTGGTATCCCACTGCCATTCACCCAGATGGTGAGCAAACAAAGGACCCCTCAGCGCATGAATTAATTCACAAGCAGGGTGCAGGATCAATCGCCAGACCAGAACAGGTAGGCCCAAAGCCCATGTGTTAGTAGGGCTCAGGCCTAATATACATCAGAGCAGCAAGTTGTAGGCGCCAGTTGGATGTCCACAGACAGCTCCCGGTGAAGACCATTTAAATGTCAGGCCGATGCCAGTGTCACTGGCGGGTCTTACAAGAGGGAGAGACCAAGATAGGACTGTGTCAGCGGGGAATGGGTGAGGAATGGATCAAAGAACCTGTATTTTAACACAATGCCAAGAAGGGAAGTCATGTATCTCTCAGCTCCAATTTCGGATCGGCATTTTTTCTCTTGTGGCAACAATCGCTTTAAGAATCACAGCCGGAATTGTCTGGCTGTCCACGCCATTGGAATTCGCCAGTCCCTCCAGCAGTGCACCCCCGTCCATGAGTTTCCCACCGGCCTAGGGTGAATTCCCATTGACAGTGGCGGGGCCAGAGAATCTCGCCACCAGCAAACAACACGCCACCTCTCACTGGCGGGAAGTACGTGGCTGGGAGGCTGAAGGATCTCGCCCCACTTCTTAACCCATTTGTAGAGCTGGGCCTGAATTTTTGTGTAGACAGAAAGGGGCTTCGGCCTAGCCAAGATGGATAGGACTTGCTGAGGCAGCCGAAAATGTAGACAGAGTTATGGGATAGGATGGGTTTGCGTGATGATTGGGCTACATTCATGACGTTTTGTAGTTTCTTGCTGTCTTGGGAAGTGCAGAAGATATACCAAGCTGTGATACAACCAGGAAGAATGCTTTCTATGCTGCATCTATAAAAGTTGGTGAGAGTCTTAGCTGACGTGCCAAATTTCCTTAGTCTTCTGAGATAGTGGAGGCGTTGGTGGATAAACTCATTAGAATTGTCAAGCTCACTTGGAACTGCCAAGGGAAATGCCAAGAGAATTGTTAAGGAAATTATCAAGGAAGCTTACAGGCAGACAAGGCATTTAGATCTCCTGGCCTTTAAATAATTTTTTAAAAATGGCCTGCACATGGTTAAAAAAACAGTTCTTTCTATTTTATCTATTTGTCAGCATAAGTCTAAACTTTATCTTAATAGGATTAATATGACCGATTTCACAACCTATTGTTATCACAGTGGGGTGTCTGCCAGTTCACAGTTTAGTTGACATCTCCTAGTGTTTAACCAAGTCTTTGAAGTGGGGTTATGAATACAAACATTTGTTGTTATAAGGAATTAAATGCTTGAAAGAATTTAAATGTAGTGAATAAGTCTTTATTAATGAGAGTGATTTTTAAAATAATGAAGTGATCAATAGACACTTAGAACTTTATTTTCTTTCATCTCATCGTGAGTCCTGAAGGCTTCCCATGGTGAATACATGGTATGAGTTGGCATGGAAAAAAGATGGTGTGTGGGAGCAAGGCTCAGCATGAGTTGACAATAAGTTGGTATAGTGGCCATGGTGGTTAGTGCAGGGGGCATGGGGGTGATGCAAGACCATGTGGGTTGGTGAAGGCTTATATTTTGAGCAGGTATGAGGAACAAAGAGAAGTAGGTTGAAGACATGAGGTGGTAGGCATTGGCATAAATGGGGCATGTGGAGTGTGTGGGGTGAGAGGGAGTGAGGGCCAGAGGGCTGTTTTTTGTCTCATTTTTCTCACAGCTGTGGCAAAGTGCCGGATCACAGAAGCAAACCTTTCAGTGAGTCCTCCTCCACACCCAACAGTCTCCAAACTGGTTCAAGGATCATCATGCCTAACTCCCATCACACACTGCCTCAGAACAAAAACTGGAGTGTCTCGGGCTGTTCTTTAGCAAGCAGTTTCACAGAGCCAGGAATTCTTCCAGTTCCCGAACCTGGAGCGAAAATAAAGGCCTAGGTTTTCCTGAACACAACTGACTCGCTCCGGTTAAGTTCAGGTCAAACTAATTTGGGAGAGAAGGGATCAGTCTGCCATTAGGTTCCTGATGTGCATATGTAACAGGGCCAAGTGTTTCATTTGATGCCTAAACCAATATGGCTAGTGACGCACATCTAGCTCAAATGTCTGTGTACACACTGCGCACAGTATTAGGTATGGTGGCACCTGATCTACATCTGCAAAATGGGTGTGGTTCCATCAATTTTCTAGACTGGCGTGTCCACTTCTGAGTGAGATGAGTGATCCTGACCCAAGGAAATATTGGCTGCAAAGATCCTAAATATGGCAGGCGTTTGTTGCTGTGACTCGAATAACCGGAAGGGAGAATTTTCTGCTTTTGTATTCCTGGCATGGGAGCGCAAGCTCGGAAATCTTCCATGCGCTCATCTAGACAGGAATTTTTCCTGTGTGTCCCAACGGGAGAGCTTTGTTCCTGGACCACCAAAGCAGAGAACCTCTCCCTTAGCTTGTTACCCGACCCCGGGGTAAGGGCAAATGCTCCCAGTGATCTAATGGCTGTTTATATAAGGATTCTAATTTCACTCTTGTATAAAAATGTATAAATGTTAGCTGAGATATTTTCAAGGATTAAAATATGCACTGGCTGACTGTAAAACTCTATAAATGGCAATGTTGAAAGACTAACTCTTGAAGCAGTAAAGAGGGAAAATAAATTTTCACTTGAGAGAAACATCTCCTTCACTGTGACAAAACATACGAGCTCAGGGTACTTTCTTTTCATTTTTAGTAAAACATATGGAGTTTACACATTCTCCCCGTGTCTGCGTGAGTTTCCTCCAAATGCTCCGGTTTCCTCCCACAGTCCAAAGATATGAGGATTAGGTCGATTGACTATGCTAAAAAATTGGCCCTAGTGTCAGGGGATTAGTAGGGTAAATATGTTAAGGTTAAGGGAATAAGGTTAAGGGAATAAGGCCTGGGTGGGTTTGTGGTCGATGCAGACTTGATGGGCTGAATGGCCTCCTTCTGCACTGTAGTGATTCTATGATTATATGAATAGGAGCAGGCCATACAGCCCCTCATTCCATTCAATGAGATCAAGTCTGATCCTTGTCATGTTTTAATAATGATATAAGTGCTTTAATTATTAGGATGTCAGTCCATCCATTTA
Source organism: Carcharhinus amblyrhynchos (assembly GCF_965287045.1). Taxonomy (NCBI): domain Eukaryota; kingdom Metazoa; phylum Chordata; class Chondrichthyes; order Carcharhiniformes; family Carcharhinidae; genus Carcharhinus; species Carcharhinus amblyrhynchos. Next base: position 15,649,249 of record NC_137327.1, read on the forward strand.
GATAAAAAACATGCATACAGGAGTATAAAGCTTGAAGACATTAGTAGTAGAACCGTGCGTGCTGTGTTCTGCTCACAGGTCAAATTGAAACTGAGACTGTATCTCATGACACACTTCCCTCTCAGTAATGGCATTCTGCAATCCCTTAAAGGCATATTGGAGCAATCCGCACCTTTAACTTCATCCACCTGTCTTGGCTTCATTACCTTTTGTATCCTGGTGCAGCAAAATTCTATTGCTGTCAGATTTAAAGATATTAATTAGTGTAAAATCTATTGCATTCTTTGTGGAAAAGAATTCCACGTTTCTACCACCCATTGTGTGACGACATATTTCGTAACTAATCTTCTCTATTACCTGCCTCTGCTTTTACAATTCTGTCCCTTGATCCTAGCCCAGGGGTCCCCGAACTGGGTTCCACAGAACCCCAGGCTTTCGTAAGAGGCTTCCAGGTATACCATGGAAGCCTTAGACTGCAGATCATCAACAGTCACAGGACATGCAAAACACATGCCTAATACTGTTGATTTCACCGTTTGCCATTCGGAATTCAAAGGAAAACAAAATTCAAATCAGCCAATCTCAGCCCAGCTTCTCTGAGAATTAACAAGTCAGCCTATCAGCAGCCAATCCTCAGGTGCCGGGCTCTGACTGGACAATTTTATTTTATGAGTTGCTACGTTTTTAGGCAATAAAGTGAGGCAAGCGGTGAACAGAGCAACAACAACATTAGAGGAGGAGAAGGAACATTGGGCTGTGGGGCTGGGGGGGGAGTTGGAGGGTGGGGGAGTTACAATTACACTGCCAGCGGCAGGGAACTGCCTTTTAAAGTGGGTACTATTTCACACAGTTAATACAAAGGAGCTATTAGGTGGCGTGGCCAGGAGTTAACGTGAGGGATCATGTAAGTGGTGAATGTATTTGTGATGGTGAGCCTTTTCCTAATTCCTAATATATGCATAGATGTAACTGGAAAAAAATGAGTTTACATTGGATTTCTGTGTTCGCACCTATTTCATGGCAAATAGGGGGCATTGATATTATGAGAATATTTGGAGTTCCCCAATGTTTTTGGTCAAAAACATTGGGAAACCCTGGCCTAGACTCCTGCCAGCAGAAAAAAGTTTCTATCCATCTTTTAAATTCCTTTTAAAATCCAAGAACAAAAGCCTAACAATAAGGGTAATATAAATTTTAAATTAAAAGTCCAAGTCAGTGAAAGAAAAGTGCAACCGTATGCAATTTGCAATTTTCATCTGGAGTCGTATGAACTATGATGTATCCCTCTCTCAGCTTGATAAGAGAGGGGATTAAGGGTTATGGGGAGAGGGCGGGAAAGTGGAACTGAGCCACGACAGATCAGCCATGATCTTATTGAATGGCGGGGCAGGCTCGAAGGGCCAGATGGCCTACTCCTGCTCCTATTTCTTATGTTCTTATGTTAAGTTTCACAACAGCAGGTTAAAGTCCAAAAGCTTTATTTTGAATCATGATCTTTCAGAGCACTGCTTCTTCATCAGGAAATGTAGAGTTGAGTTCACAAACACGGCATATATAGACGAAGACATAAGTGCAAGGTAAGTGTTGGAATGCGAGTCTTTTCAAGTAATCAAGTCTTTACAGGTACAGACAATGCCTTGAAGTCCACATTGGAGAATGTAGTTGTGTCTTTGTCCATTTTTGTGAAACCAACCCCTCCACTCACATGATGAAGGAGCAGAGTTTTGAAAGCTCCTGATTCCAAATAAACCTGTTAGACTTTAACCTGGTGTTGTTAGATTTCTCACTGTGCCCACCCCAGTCCAGTGCCAACATTTCCACATCATGTCAACACTTCCACACACTGACAGTGCAGAGGTCAGACTTTCATCTGTTTCTGTAGCTGCTTATTGTAGAGACGATGGCCCAGTGGTATTATTGCTATATTATTAATCCAGAAACTCAGTTAATGCTCTGGAGACAGATGGTGGAATTTGAACAAATAAAAAATTAAGAATCCACGGATAACCATGAAACCATTATCAATTGTCAGAAAAACCCACCTGGTTCATTAATGTCCTTTAGGAAAGGAAATCTACCGCCCTTACTTGGTCTGGCCTTCATGTGACTCCAGAGCCAAAGCAATGTAGTTGACTCTTAACTGTCCTCTGAACAAGAGCAACTAGGGATGGATAATAAATGTTGGCCAGCCAGCGGTGCCCATGTCCCTTAAATGAATAAAAAATATTTTTTTTTCCTGGAATAGGTCTCTTGTCTGTTGCCAGAGGCTTATAGCTTGAAGGGCTTTATTGCCACATCAAGCATAGCCACACACACACGCATACACAAACAAACTAAGGGGCAATTTAGTGTGGTCAATCCATCTAACTTGCATGTCTTTGGACTGTTGGAGGAAACTAGAGCACCTGGAGGAAACCTGCATAGACACAAGGATAACTTGCAAACGCCACACAGTCAGACATCCAAGGCTGGAATCAAACCCAGGTGCCTAGTGCTGTGAGGCAGCAGTGCCGTTCCACCGTGCCACTCACCCTACGACATGCTAGTTATAAAAATGCAGAGGCATCTACTGCTCTAAATGTAACCTTTCCTACTCCTGGTTATCTTACAGCACATGTAGTAAAAATCTTTTGCTCCACCTATTTACCAAACAAGAAATGCAAGTTGTTTACTGAGCTTATTACAGCAAACAGTGGAGTTGTACAAAAATCATGACTCCATAGTTTATATTACTGATGAATAATATTAGTCTTAGTCATTTTGTCAAATCAATGTTTTGGGGTGTTTATTTTAATGTCCCATTTCAATGGCATTTTACTATGATTCTGAGTAAAACCTGAACATGAATTGCCAAAGTAAACATTAATGTCTGCTAAAAGTATATGTGGTTTCTTGAGATCAGTCATATAAACAAGATGTTAATTCACACGTTGCAAGTGTCACAAGGTTATAGAAATAGTTTAATAATTTATGGACTGCATTTTAACCTCTTGTATAAAATGGGAAAGGTGGATGCTGGTAACTTCTTTCAGCCTTCATAAACTCATTTTTACCATAATATCAGAAGTCAGATGTACATAATTAATGACAATGATCCAGGTTGTCTACATTCCTCATGATGTGGAGATACCAGCGTTGGACTGGGGTGGCACTGTAAGGAGTCTCACAACACCAGGTTAAAGTCCAACAGGTTTATTTGGAATCACGAGCTTTTGGAGCACTGCACCTTCATCATTCATCGGATGTGATGAAGGGGGCAGCGCTCCGAAAGCTCGTGATTCCAAATAAACCAGTTGGACTTTAACCTGGTGTTGTGAGGCTCCTTATTATATTCCACATGGTTTTAGTTGTAATCTCATCAAATAGTGATGGCTGAGGGCTTCATTGTGATATTGGTAATCTGGCCACACAGAGCAATTCCATTGAATTATAGAATCCCTTACAGTGCAGAAAGGGGCCATTCAGCCCATGGAGTCTGCATTGATTCTCCAAAAGAGCATCTTCCCCAGGCTCACCCCGCCCTATCCTTGTATATTTACCATCAATAATCCACCTCACCTACACATCTTTGGGTACTTAGGGGCAATTTAGCACAGCTAATCCTCCCAGCCTGCACATCTTTGGACTGCGGGAGCACTCAGAGAAAACCCACACCATAGATGGATTTTTAAAATCTAAATTTTCCTCCGATAATCAGAATGTTATTAAGAATAGCTACATGGGTGAGGTGTCAAAGTGGCTACCAACACCCATGGAACTGTACTACAGAATCATTCATTCAATTGAACAGCACAGACACGGAATATCATCTGATCCTTTCCACACAGTAGTTTTCTCTACATGAGCCACTTAGACCAATCACTGCTTGCTACCTATATCCTTTAATATTCCATTTTTCTAAGCTGTGATCAAATTTCCTTTTAAACTAATTCATGGAGTCCACTTCAAAAAAGGCTTGTGGAAGAAAATTCCACATTCTAAATAACCTCCTTAGAAAGATTTTTTGAGTAACTTTCCTTTTCTTATGATTATCTTAATATGTAACCTCTTGTTAAGTACCGTACCGTAAATCGCTAATTGATCATTAGTCAAAGCCTTTGCCATTCTTGGAATTCTATATCAGATCATCCCTCCACCTTTTCAGTGGTACTGAAAAATTCTGAATTTCCTACATATTCCTTCAAAGTTGTAGCCTCGCAAGGGCAAAGTTTAAAGGAGATGTACGGAGCGGGTTTTTTACATAGAGGGTGGTGGGTGCCTGGAACTCATTGCCGGGTGAGGTAGTGGAAGCAGATACAATAGTGACTTTTAAGGGGCGTCTTGACAAATACTTGAATAGGATGGGTATAAAGGGATATGGTCCCTGGAAGGATAGGGGTTTTTAGTTGAGTCGGGCAGCACGGTCAATGCAGGCTTGGAGGGCCAAAGGGCCTGTTCCTATGCTGTAATTTTCTTTGTTCTTTGTTCTTATTCCTGTAACTGTCCCAGTGAACCTGCACACACTTGTCCTTCTGCACTTTAACTGGTGTCCCACTAAAAATAAGCATTCTCACGAGATGCTGGGAAAGAAACAGGACAGGATTCAGTTGGGGGGGAGGAAGCATGCAGAGTACTTCAAACAGAACCTATCATGTAAATCCCTTTAAAAAAAAGATGCCTAATGGGATCAAAGCAAAAATGTAACCAACGTGAGAGTTTGTAGAATAAAATTAACGCTGAACTATAATACCAGGGTATGAGTTTAGTTATTCTTGGAATCTGCCTGCAGGATTCTCAAGACCAGACATGACTGTTGGAAACCTGGCTGGTTATGCCGCATTTGAAAGACATGAATTCACCACAATGTGTATGTTTAAATAGTGCATTTGGAACAAGATTTGTGACTTAAATTTGAAACAGAAAACTGACAGCCACAAGGAGCTGCTGAAGGAAAATAAAGTTTCTTCGGTTTGGCTGGAAAGCTGGCGACTGAAGTCAGGGTTCTCCATTAGAATGAGGCTGACTCTAGCTGACCGACATACAATTCTGCCAGACACGCGCCAGCTCTTTGGAGACAGGCTGGGCTGCGGCAGCAAAACGGCAGCAGAGGAAAGCCCGACATGCTCCCGGGTATGAATAAAGGCAGGGACGGAGCTGCCTGGCTGGCCACCCACCAGAGGCCAATAAGATCAACTAATTGGCCTGTTGGCAACCTCTTTTACTGTGATTCCTGGATTTGACGGGTGCTGGAATGCCCCCTGCTTCACCCAGGACATGTGGCGGGACCAATAGCCACATTTAGGAGAAGGTGGGTAGAGGCTTCCTCATGATAATGTCTTGACCAATCAGAGTCAGCCCGCCTGATTTGAATTTAAACATAAGTTTGGCAGTTAACTGTTTTCTGATGCATTCTCCATGGCAACCTCTCTACCAGTAAGAACTCTCACAACACCAGGTTAAAGTCCAACAGGTTTATTTGGTAGTAAATGTCACTAGCTTTCGGAGCGCTGCTCCTTCATCAGGTGAGTGGGGAGTTCTGATCACAAACAGGGCAATATAAAAGCACACATAGTTTACAGAATAATGATTAGAATGCAAGTCTTTATTCTAATTTATCCTTCTGATAAAGGAGCAGCGCTCTGAAGGCTAGTGGCGTTTACTACCAAATAAACCTGTTGGACTTTAACCTGGTGTTGTGAGACTTCTTACTGTGTTTACCCCACTCCAACGCCGGCATCTCCACATCATGAACCCCTCTACCAACCAGAGCCACTTTGCCAATCAGTCTGCACTCTTTCCTCATGCAATCGACATTGCTGTTCCCTTTTTCTTGTGAATCTGTCCTGATGAGTGCAAGAAATAAATCTTTGACAACATGTCTCTTTTATTCAGAAAGAGGTTCATAAACTTGGTTTATCTTTTGTCAAGACTCGACGTTAAAAGGATTTGGTATGGTAAATGTAGAAGGCCTATTTCTTCTGACTGGGGAATCCAGAACAAGAGAGTTTTAATCTTTAAATAAGAACTAGGCCAAACGTGAGTGAAATCCAAAAGTGCAATTTCACACAAAGGGCAGTGAAAATGTGGAATTCTGCACCACACAAATTCCCACTTTACAACATTCCCTCACTCCAAATGGCTCTTGATGCTGGGGCAATCGAGAGCTTCAACAGCATGATTGACAGAGTTTTATAATGGCATCTAGGGCCATGGATCAACAGCAGATAAATCAGGGTGAGCCACAGATCAATCGTGATCTAACTGAAGAGTACAACAGTGTCCAGACGCTACATGTCAGTTAATGAAAATAGAGATGTAAATATCAAATCTTTGTTTCTCTACAATACTACACATAGCAATCTACAATTCAATCAAATCTGTAAAAGTCATTAATGAAACAATTCTTCAAAAGAAAGGTAAGTCTGTTTTAGGCAAAGTATTAAGTATGCTTGCTTTGGATTTTAAGGAGATTTCATCTTTGCATTAAAATTTTATGTCTCTATGTTTGAAGTAGTTTCAAAATTTTGTTGACTATAACACACAAGATAGAAACATTGAATCCTACACTGCAGCAGGAGGTGATTTGGCCCAATGAGTCTGCACTGACCACAATCCCATCCAGGCCCTATCCCCATAACACTTGCCCTAGCTAGTCCCCCTGACACTAAGGGACAGTTTAGCATGGCCAATCCACCTAACCCACACATCTTTGGACTGTAGGAGGAAACCAGAGCACCTGGAGGAAACCCACACAGACACGGAGAGAATGTGCAAACTCCGCACAGACAGTGGCCCAAGCTGGGAATTGAACCTGTGTCCCTGTTGCTGTGAGGCAGCAGTGTTAACCACTTTTTACATTAATGAAGATAGATCTCTCCTCAACTTTAGTCCTTGATTTCTATGCTTTGGTGACAAGCCGATATTGAAGTCAGGGATAGGTCAGAACTGAGGTGAAATTGATCAAATGTAATGGACAAGAGACAAAGGGGTGTTGATGGTGGCCTTAAGGGCTGAGGAAGTGTTAATAGTGGCATAAAGACAAGACAGTAGAATGTGTTAATAGAACAAAGGTCAGCTGAAGAGCAGAGACATGTAGTCATGTGGGGGAGGGATGGGACTGCACTGGGGCAAACCAAGGGAAACAAAAAACAAAAAAGGGATCAAGATGGAGTGAAAAGTTCAGTTTAGGTCGTTAACCCTTGGGTGGCTGGGGTCCCTAGATCTGTGATAGATAAATTAGAAAGCATTTACATAGATAATGTCTGGGTGCGGGTTATATTGTGGCCATACCTGTGCATGAGAAGCAAAATAAGATGAAAGAAGATTAATTTACATTCCTGTGATAGAGAAAAAGTTTTGTTACTTTATGGGTAATTTGTCAGAAGTGCCAAACAAGATTTGTATCTGACTATTTTGTGTAAATTTATCAAATAGTTTGTTATAGCTCAATTAATGCATGGCAATTTTCATTTTGTTTAGAATAAGTTCATCTGGTTGACTTCTAACCATCCAAACAACCAACATGGCATTCCAAGCAATCTTGTTACTAGGTGATTTGCAGTTGGTGGGTAAGTGGATCTAATCTGTATCTCTAGCTCGGGTGCCTTTCGTTTGTGTGATGTGGTTTTACTATATCACTGTGATTGATCCAGTGATAGACAGCAATGTATACATTTTCACAGTGGCTTGTATCCTGCTGCTCTGTATTTCACTCCCTGCCGGCCTACTTCTAGTCTACATCTGTTTTATCCATCTGATAGTAATTGGGATAAAACTTAGCATCACGAGTAACCAAATTTTATGGATGCAGGAGCCAACTTCATTGCCCAATCTCTGTGTATCACACAAACATGAAGTAAGTCTTTGAAGCATTAGTATAATCCAACACCAATCAAAAATATAAGGCAGATACAATCAAAGTGCATTAACCATAACCAAATCTTTTTCAGTTCACAGAAAAATGAGTAATCAAACCTTGTGCAGCTTCTTGGCGTTTTATCTTAGCAAGCAGTCATATGTTCTCAATCCCGTAGCATAGTGGCTCATACTGAAGATCAAACTACAGATTGTAGCCTATGGCATCTTGTAAAGTACCAACTCATGAAAGGAATTTTCCAGAATGTAGTTTGATTTGATCTGATTTGATTTAATTTATTATTGTCACATGTATTAGTATACAGTGAAAAGTATTGGTTCCTGCACACTATACAGACAAAGCAAACTGTATATAGAGAAGGAAAGGAGAGGGCGCAGAATGTAGTGTTACAGCGATAGTTCAGGGTGTAGAGAAAAATCAACTTAATGCAAGGTTGGCCCTTTGAAAAGTCAGGGTAGAAGCTGTTCTTGAGTCAATTAGTATGTGTCCTCAGACTTTTGTATCCTTTTCCCGACAGAAGAATGTGGAAGATAGTGTGTCCAGGGTGCCTGGGATCCTTAATTATTATATTAAATTATATTAAATATTAAAATGTCGCCTATTCCTGCCTGAACTAAGAAAGTGTTAGTATACATTGCTTAATTTCCTTGAAACCCTAACCTTAATGCAATGCGGAGCTTTGCTTTACATCTAATCATGTTATACTTGACTTGGGAGCGACTGAAGATTACGCTATTGTTAAGATGCTGCACCAGAACCCAAGTTAACTTGGGATTCCAACATTTTTCTATTTTGGCATTAATTTGAAGATAGGATGCTTCACTCCGGAAGTAATCCCACTGACAAATTAAGGATCTTTTATAGTAAAATAAACTTTATTTAATAACAGGTTAAATATAACTCCAACAAATGAAGCAGCTTAACTATTAACACGGAAATGGAAACAACTTTAATTTCTAACTTATCACCGTCCAAATATGATGTGGAGATGCCAGTTTTGGACTGGGGTGGACACAGTAAGAAGTCTCACAACACCAGGTAAAAGTCAGACAGATCATCAGCAGTCAGTGGCATACAGCCCCTGATCTTCGGGTAAGCATTCTCCAAAGTGGCCTTTATGACGCATGACAACGCAGAGTTGCCGAGCAAAACCTGATAGCCAAGCTCCGCACACATGAGGATGGCCTCAACCGGGATCTTGGGTTCATGTCACACTATCTGTAACCCCCACGACTTGCGTGGGCTTGCAAAATCTCACTAACTGGAGACAATTCACACCTCTTTAACATGTGCTTAGCCCTCTCTCCGCTCACATTGTCTGTGTCTTTAAGACTTGATCACCTGTAAAGTTTCACATTCCAACCATTATCTTGTAAATTGAGTCTGTGTCTATGTTGTTGTTCGTCCATCGTCATTGATGAGGACCTCAACACCATTAGCCATTTTGAGGCTGGTTGCAGTGTGTCCGAAGATGACTGATCAGGCCAATTTGGGCACGGAATGTCCTGGCACATATTGGACAGACTTGTGTAGACACTGTTGTTGTTGCGCTGGTGGTTCTGGACTTGCACAGCTCACGCTTAAATTGTGCTTCAGCTATACACCTTGCTTCGTAAGCTTGACAGCCTTTGTCGATGAGGCAGCGCCAGGTAGGGTGGTTTTGTGCCAGCATTTCCCTGGTGGTCATGTCAATGTCAAGCGACTTCAGGGAGGCCTTGAATGTGTCTTTGAAACGTATCTTCTGCCCTCCATGCGAGTGTCTTCCAGCAGAGAGCTCCCTAAAAAGGAGCTGCTTGGGTATGATCTCGTCTGACACACGGATGACATGATCTGCCACCGGGTCTGCACTCTCATCAACAGCATGTGGATCGATGGAAGACTTGCTCTGGAGAGAACTTCAGTGTCTGGCACTTCGTCTTGCCATCGGATGCGTAATCTTATGTATGCTCTGTTTGTGAACACAACTCTTCACTCACCTGAGGAAGGAGCAACACTCCAAAAACTTGTGCTACCAAATAAAACTGTTGGACTTTAACCTGGTGTTGTGAGGCTTCTTACTGTGCAAATCCAAATAAGCAACATTCCGCTACAGACTTAAATGTCACTTCAGGTACAGTTAGCAATCTGCTTGGAAAAGTTAAAGTAAATTAAAATCACAAGTGTCTCATATGCTTGGAATGTGTTTATGATGAGGGAAACAAATAGTTAGTTGCTTTCTGCATCTAACACAAAGAGTTTTTAACTATTTGCGGGCGGTATTATCACCAGGATTTGTTTAGATTGAGAACTGTAACATGGTGAAGTGTTTCTGTAATCGTGCAGCCGTTAGCTTCACACATGGAAGTGAATGGTTACTGTTCATTTTAAAACCTGGGGGGGGGGGGGGGGGGCGCGATTCTCCAACTCTGCGTGCCTGGCGCAGTGTGTGCTAATGCTAGCAAATAGCGTGCAGGTCTAAAAATCAGTCTCGCACCTGGAGCCAGTTTGTGATCATCCAATGGCTAGAATTGGATTGCACGCAATGTTGATTAACATGTGATTGTCTGGATTTCGATATCATTAGGGAGCCTTTGCACACATTCACCACCCCACCCTCCCGGATTGCTGTCACCTCTCCAGCAGGAGGTCAAACCGGCCTGAATCACTACTGGTCTCCACTAGCAGAGACCTGACATGATGACCAAACCAGAGGGGGCGCGGAGGCCATGGAAGACCTCAGGGGGCCAGGGCCATAGTTGCATGGTGCTCATCAGGCAGTGGCCACCTGGCAATGCCCACCAGGCACACTGGCAGTGCCATTTGTGCATCACTGGTGTGCTGGCTCAGCACTGAGAGGTGGAACCTGGGTGGGGGCTATATTGACAGGGCTGTATGGCACGCCCATGCAGGGGTGGATCGTGTCCGGGGTTGTGATGGGATCCATGTTGGGGATCAGAGATGGGGACACATCGTGAGGGAGTCGAAGCCAGCGACTGTTTTGGGGTGGGAGAACTGGAGATTGTACTGAGGGGTGCAGGGCCTAAACACGCCAATAAGCCCAGCTTCAGAACACTGGGGTCCTCTTTTACAGGGGTGCCCCAAACTCACAGTGCACTGGGAGATCCCTTCCCTATCCCACAGATGATGAGGGGCTGCTAATGGGGGGGAGTCCCAACAACTGTGGGGAGGGTTGGGAGGGGGTCTCCCAGTGCACTGTGAGTTTGGGACACCCCTGTAAAACGGGATCCGAGAGTTCTGAAGCCGGGCTCACTGGCGTGTTTAGGCCCTGAACCCCTCACTACAGTGACCAAAAAAGTGACTGAGTGTGGGACAGTTGCGATGCAGAGCGTGCCTGAGCGATTGGTGCAAATCACTCATGTTTCTCGCCATTATGGCGCTGAGTCACATTTTGGGGAAATTCAACCCTGGAGCAGAATTTCCCCACAAGATTCGTAGCAGGTGGGACGCAGACCATACAAAGGTCCGTTGACTTTGGGTCGGATTTTCCGGTCTTGGGGCAAGCGATGCCGAGAGATCCTGTCCCAGATCTTACCCATTTATTAGAATCGCGTGTTTGATACGTAATAATTTTGTAAGTTTATCTTCCTGTGAACATGATGATACATCTTGTAAGTGTTTACATCTGGCACTGTGGTGTACAGTACCATTGCTGGGATTTCCCAGGATTTTGATTACATTTCATGAGCGATGAATGTTGCTGAATGTCAGACTTGCAATGAAATGAGTCATGATTTAATATGCTCTTTTGTCTTTTTGGCAGACAGCCACTCCAGAATGAAGTCCCCTTAACTGTTGTCAGGAAGAATGACCTCACATCCCAGTGGATGTTGTTCAGTGGCTGACACCTTTGCTAACCTCACAATCTCATCACACGTTACCTTACATTGCTGTCTGTGCTGCCAACTATCTCAAACGTGTCTCTGGATACAAGATGTAGCTTTGCATTTCTTTCCACCTGATAGGTATACATTGTGGGCTCTGCACGCAGCCCACTTAAACATTCCACCACCCACTAAAACATGGTAAAATAAAGAATACTTCCATGGTTTTCATTAATAAGAATCCGTTCCCAAATAAAATTTGAAGAGAAGGGTATTTTTCAAAAAAGGCTGAAATTCTCACTTAATGTATTTATATTTAAAAGGTTTATATGAATTTCCATCACTTTCACTGTTTATTGCCTCATTTCACACACCATCTGACACACATTGGCAGCAGTGTATACCATCACAAGATACACTGCAGCAACTCATCACAACTCCTTCAATCGCTCCTTCCAAAACCACAATCTCTACCACCTAGATGGACAAGGGCAGCAGCCACATGGGAATGCCACACCACTTGGAAGTTCCTCCGCAAACCCGACTCAATCCTGACTTAGAAATAAATATATCACTGTTCCTTCGCTGTCTCTCTCATATTAACTCCTATGTCGCAAATGCATAGAGCCCACCAGTCTCCTGCCGAACGTGGTGAGAAGTCATGAGCTAGTCTGCAAGATTTGAGCAGGAGGCCATCACAGAAACCCAGAGGAATTGAACCTGATTACCGGTGAGTTGTCAGGAAGGGGTTGGGTGATCTGAGATAGGGGAATTGTAAGGTTCCCTTGAAGGATCTAAAGAAACACTCTGATTGCTTCTGGCCCATCCTACTGTGATAGTGGATAATTGTGAAATTGGTTGTGCAATGGTAATCCAGTAATGAAATCTCTCAGGCTTATGTCAACTCACAGAGTCATAGAAATCATAGAATCTACAGAAGGTAAGGAGGCCATTTAAAGTTTATTTATTTATTAGTCACAAATAGGCTTACATTCACACTGAAATGAAGTTGCTGTGAAAATCCCTTAGTCGCCATATTCCGGCGCCTGTTTGGGTACACTGAGGGAAAATTTAGCATAGACAATTCACCTAACCGGCACACCTTTTGGACTGTGGAAGGAAACTGGAGCATCCGGAGGAAATCCACGCAGACACAGGGAGAATGTGCAAACTCCACATAGACAATCACTCAAGCTGGGAATCGAACCTGGGTCCCTGACACTGTGAGCCAGCAGGACCTATCTGGCCCATCAAGTCTGCACCAACATCAATCCCACCCAGGTCCTATCCCTGTAACACCATATATTTACCCTTCTTATCATCCTGACATTAAGGGGCAATTTAATGGCCAATCAATCTACCTCAAAGATCTTTGGACTCTGGGAGAAACCGGAGCACCTGGATAAAACCCACATAGACATGGGGAGAACGTGCAAACCCTACACAGGCAGAGATCCAAATTGGGAATCGAATACGGGTCCTTGGCTCTGTGAGGCAGCAGTGCTAACCACTGTGTCACCGTGCTACCCCCAAAATAGTGAAATAGCAAGCATTTTTTCAACACTCCACTCCATTTGTTTTAAGAGAAAGCAGGGCATTTAAAAATCTTGACAGCTTAACAACTCCCTTTGATAGTTGATTTTGACGGTTCCAATGAGTTTGACAGTTAATGAGTTTATGCACTTTTTACACACATTTATGGTTACTTTACAAAGGCCTTCCCCAAAGGACACCTGGCCTCCCCTAAAGGGTCCCAGGACCATATCCAAAGGAATGTCTTGGCTATTGAAAGGAATGCACAAAAGTTCAGACCTACTCTTATCAGAACAGGTTTTACACTCTTAGACTTTCAATGTCTGACTCGAGTGGAGACAACTGATGATTTAAATGGCCAGCTGCCTCCCTGAAATGTAAATGGCTTGAAAGGCAAACTGCCCCCATTCCCACCCCTGCAAAAATGGGAAGTGCAATGTTTTGGGGCTGGGCTTATGATTTCTGAGATCATCTGCCATTTTCACTATGGTGGAAAGGGCTTCCGTTGTGATGAAAGTCCAGGGTGCCACCTCACCAAATTGAGACGTTATCGATGAGGGGGGGTCATGTATTGGTGAAAGCTAGGCTGGAATGCTAGACACTGATGGCCAGAAAAGCCTAAGTCAGCCTTCTTGTGCTATAGACACCAGTGTGGATGTATTTACATGTAGGGAAGAGAGGCTTTCTATTACATCATAGTACGAATCAGTTTGGGCTGCAGGTTTGAGCCTATAGTGATTCTATTCTACTTTTCTGTGATGGATTTGAGATATTGGTTTTCTGAATATATGTCCTTGTTTACAGTCTAAATGTTCCCCAAAGTGGTTGAAAGCTCAGAAGAAGACCTAGGCCATTTTCTTCCATGTTGTCCAGGACATATGAGACCATTCCCAATACAACTAGGCTTTTGTAATAAAAACAGAAAATGCTGGTAAATCTCAGCAGGCCTGACACAGCTGTGGAGAGAGAATAGAGCCAACGTTTTGAGTCTGGATGATGCTTCATCAGGCTTTACTAATAGCTGTTGTGGTTATAACTTGAATTCCTCACAACCTGCTGAAACTCTGGTGGCACAGTGGTTAGCAGTGCTGGCACCAGGGACCTGGGTTCCAGCCTTGGGTGACAGTGCAGAGTTTCAACATTCTGTCCATCTCTGCATGGATTTCTTCCGGATGCTCCGGTTTCCTCTTGCAGCCTAGGGATGTGCAAGTTAGGTGAATCAGCCATGCTAAGTTGCCCCTAGTGTCCCTAAATGTGTAGGTTAGGGGGATTACTGGCGCAAGCACATCAAATTGTACCTCATCATTCATCGTGGCTATTATCGATTACATTAGACTCGTTCATGTATCTTACCTGGTATCCACTTTGCACTCACCAACTTCCACTGGCTTTCCATTCTATTTCCATTTTAAAATCCATCAGTCCATTTTCCTCCTTTGTCTCTCTCTCCCTTGTTTCTGTTGCCTCCACCTTCCCAATCTGTACCCCAGCCTGGTATCCTGGCTGCTGTTCTAAACTCCCATTACTCCTGTCACTCCTGTCATTCCATTGAGGGTGTAGCCTTCAACAGCTTGCACTCCAGAACACTCTCACTCTGTCTCCTTAAACCTTTTCTCCTTGTTATCTTTCATCACACTTTCAAAAGCTTCCCCCATCATTCCTAGGTTCACCTGATGCCCCCTCGTAGTTCCTTCTCTGTCCATTCAGTTACGAAGCACCCTCAGCCAAAGTGTGAAATGTTGCAGCAATCCTGAGTTTGATTTTGAGACTAACCTCCAATGATTGTCTAAAGTTTCATCACTGGTGGACTCAGCCTGGCTCTCTGTAGATATCCTGGTATCCAGAAAGTAAATTTACCTCGCTGTCACACACGAGGAAGAAATAATACAACATTGCAGCTAATTTCAATTGAGAATGTCTTGCCTCTTCAAAGCAAAATTAAGAATCGTGCCTGTAACTGTATATAGAATGGAAATCATGTCACATTTGCAAAGGTTTCCTTTGCAGTTGGGAGCACTAAGTACCTTAAATCTGCTCCTTGCAGTCAACCATCAAACTAACCCTCAGCTGCGAATGATAGTGCAGCACTAACACAAGCTCGGAACTTGGCAGATGCTTCCATGTGTGTCCTGGCAAATAAAGCCCATTGTCATTCTTTGAAATACAATAAATTGTTCCAGATGAATATTTGAAGGTTGGCTTCAGGGCTAAACATCCGGATAATCAAAGGCTGAAAAACGATCCAAATGTTTAGCTTTTCTCAAATTGGTTCAGTTCAGACATTAATGTGCAAATTAATCGAAAGGCTTTCACCCATGACTGTCCATGCTTTATAGGAACATTAAGAACATAGATAAACAGTTCAGTGCCTTAAGCCTATTGTGGTTATCCTACATTTTAATTCTTTTTTTTGACGTTTATCCATTTTTCTTTAATATCCTGACTTCTCAAGGAAATATCTATCTCCCTTTTAAGCATCTCAATTGACTTTACATCTGTGGCATCTGAGGGCAGTGTGCTCTGCGTTCTCCTAATCCTTTACAGGAAAAAGTTATTTCTCTATTTGGTTTGAACTGAATCGGACACCTTGTATTTCGTTACTCCACCACTGAAAACCACAACCAGTGTCAAGCTGTCTGAACCTCAGCAGAGCCCTACAGATGACCTTTCACCCTCCCAACCCATCCCACTTGTATAGCATCAATTTTAAAATGGTCAATAGTTTTCAGGAGTGGTAAAAGGGACGCAGTGAAACACAGGGGAATCGCCAGGAGAGTTAATCAGGCCCAATGATTCAGTTAAATGCAGTGAGGAGCACTTTGGTCAGTTGGATCAGGGTCACAGTAGGGTCACAGGAAGAAAATCCCAGCGGCCATTCTTTAGAGGTAGATTCCGGATGGGATTTTCCAGCCCTTCCTGCTAGCGAGATTTTCCAGTCTCAAAAAAGTCAATCTCTAGCCATAGGTTACATGGTGGGGCGAGGGTCAAGCCATGGAAATTGCCATTGGCTGTGGTGGGACCACAAGATCCCTCTGGCAGCCAATAGCAAGCTGTCCCCTCCATGGGAAAACCTATTGGGTGTGGGTGGGAGTCGAGGTGGGGGGGTGGGGGGGGGGTGCGCGGGGGGTGGTGGTGGGGGGAGGGGGTGGGGGGGTGGTATGGTGGGGTGGGAAACACGAGCGGGGTGCTGTAAAATTCTGGCCAGTGTATTTCCACTTCAAAAACTACCCATTTTTCCATTAAGCAACATGACATTGTTCTCCCGAGCCCCTTCACGCATGCAGAGTAGAGATATCACATTGCGGTTGTGGGCGGGAAGCTCACAATCTGGAGTAGAATCCAGACTTGTCAAGTTTCTACCTCACTAAAGCAGGCTAAGGATCACTGAGACAAAGATCTGGCAGCAACTGTGAAGAGGAAAAGTCAGAGTTAAATTTAGAAAGTCGGAGGAGGAAGTAGGATCCAGTGCTGTTTCCAAGATCTGAGTCCACCTCAGGAGCAGCGCGGTAGCACAGTGGTTAGCATTGCTGCCTCACAGTGCCAGGGACCCAGGTTCGATTCCCGGCTTGGGTCGCCGTCTGTGCAGAGTCTCCCCATGTCTGCGTGGGTTTACTCTGGGTGCTTTAGTTTCCTCCCACAGTCTGAAAAATGCTCTGGTACCTGCATTGGCCGTGCTAAATTCTCCCTCAATGTACTCGAACAGGTGCCAGAGTGTAGTGACTAGGGGATTTTCACGGTGACTTCATTGCAGTGCTAATGTAAGCCTACTTGTGACAATAATAAAGAAATTTAAAACTTAAATCAGTTTAAAATCGTGCTCCTGTCTGCTTGATTTCTTCATTTGGGTGACAGATCAGTCTGTCATAGTGAATTCCATACTGAACAGGACCTGATACTTCCTGGTCAGGTTTGACTATTGGGAAACTCCTTTACAGTGCCTTGACATCTGGACATTTCCTTGACAGCTGGACAGCTCTTTGACAGCTTAACAGTTCCAATGAGTTTCAATATTAAAAAGTATTTATTCAAGTCCACATTTAACAATCCCAGAGAGTGCCTTACCTCTCAGAAAAGTGCCCCAGAACCCTATACAAAGCATTTCCTAATGCCTCCTGCAAATTCAGATCTCCTCATACCTGTTCTCACACTCCAAATTCCATACCCCTGTCAATCCAGAATTCCTTTCCAGTGGAGGCAGCTGGTAATTCACACATACAGACCCAGGTCCAATTCTTGTCCTTCCACTGCCAAGATGGCAAATGTCAGGTTCAGGAGCTAGACCCAGCAATTGTGGCCATATCAGCAATTTTGACCATAGCAGAGAGCCACTCCATTGTGACAAAAATCTGGGCCAAGGTATTTCTTAGGTCACCTTTCCAATTCAGCCTCTATTAATGTCTAATCCTCTCTCTTCAAGGGACCCTGCATCACATTTAACACTATTATTTTTACTCATACATTTGTATACACCCAAATAACTTGTTGTTTAATATGTTTCCTGTGAAGTATCTGTGCCAATTTACATTGAGCTGTTTATTTAGCCTCTCCTTCCCGTACTTCAACTGTGCATTTTCCCTGGCGTTCAGCTGATGCTTTCAATTAGTTTATCTTGTATTTGCATGAATGCAAACACAACACAAGAAATCTGGAAACGATGTGTATGTTGACATTAGAAGAAAAATATTAAGAATGGAAATCTGCAAAAGCCAAGGAAATGGAAGGCATGCAGCATGTCAATCAGCCCTAAAAGATAAAGATGTGGGTAAATTTTCCAGTCCTGCCCACCGCAGGAATCATCACGGACGGTTACAGACGATTTAATGGGCCACTTGAAAGGTCCGTCGACTTCAGGCAGGAATTTCTAGTTATGGTTATGTTTTGGATGTGGCCCTTCACCTGAACTGTATTTCAGCCGCTGACAAGACTTACGCTCAAAATATTAATCAGTCGTTTTCCTTTGAGATCCCAGACAAATTACTATGTATTTATGATGTCATGAGTTAATGCTTGAAAATAGTGCTGGCTAATGGGGGCTAGTGGTGTGGATTTGTGGGGTCAAGCCTTGTGAACTCCAAAAAAAAATTGAGCGCTGAGTCCATTTTCAGGTCCTGACCTTGCACTGGCTTTCAGATAGGCATTCGGTGGCTGGCACAGACATGATGGGCTGAAGGGCCTCTTTTTGTGACTAAAACTCTATGGGCAGAATTTTCCTGTCCTGCACACCACAGGAATGACAGTGGGTGGGACACTGACCTTGCAAAGGTCTATTTACCTCCGGCGGGACTTTCCAGCCTCGGGGCGAGCGTGGCTGGAAAATCCCAGCCTATGACTCTATGAGATAGTGGGGGGTGAGGTAAGGAAAGCAAGAAGGAAGAGGTACTTTTGAAAGGGTAATTATTTTGACTTTAAGAAAGCTTCAGTTTTCAATTGATAAAAAGGATTTTGACCCAGAAATAAGAAATATGAAATATGATGTTAATGGCAAGCAATAAAAGAAGATGACAGACTGTGAAATAGTGCTGGAAAACGTAAGTATGAAGATCGATAAATACTTCTGATTCGATTTGATTTGATTTATTATTGTCACGTGTATTAGTATACAGTGAAAAATATTGTTTCTTGTGCGGTATACAGACAAAGCACACCATATATAGAGAAGAGGAGGACAGGGTGCAGAATGTAATATTACAGTCATAGCTAGGGTGTAGCAAAAGATCAGCTTAATGCATAATATGCTGGGAGCGCAGTGGCACAGTGGTTAGCACCTCTGCCTCACAGCGCCAGGCTTCCGGCTCGGGTCACTGTCTGTGTGGAGTTTGCATATTCCACACTTTGATTCCCGGCTCGGGTCACTGTCTGTGCGGAGTTTGCATATTCTCCCCGTGTCTGCATGGGTTTCCTCTGGGTGCTCCGGTTTCTTCCCACTGTCCAAAGGTGTGTGGGTTAAGTTGATTGGTTATGTTAAATTGCCATTTAGTGTCAGTGGCACTAGTAGGATAAATATGTGGGGCTATGGGGATAGGGGTGGGGTGGGATTATGGTCGGTGTGGATTCGATGGGCCGAATGGCCTTCTTTGCACTGCAGGGATTCCATGATATAATAGGTCTATTCAAAAGTCTGATGGCAGCAGGGAAGAAGCTGTTCTTCAGTCAGTTGGTACATGACCTCAGACTTCTGTATCTTTTTCCCAACGGAAGAAAATGGAAGAGAATATATCCAGGGTGCATGAGGTCCTTGATTATGCTGGCTGTTTTGCCGAGGCAATGGGGTGTAGACAGATCCAATGGATGGGAGGCTGTTTTGCATGATTGATTGGGCTACGTTCACGACGTTTTGTAGTTCCTTGCAGTCTTGGACAGAGTAGTAGTCATACCAAGCTGTGATACTGCACTCAAGTTCATCATAGATCCTGAGCTCAAGCCTCACGAGTGGAGTTTGAATTTTAACACCTCTGATTCAAAGGTGTGATTGCAATCTCTGAACTGAAACTGATAAAAAAAGCTTCATTTATTTTTGCTCAAGTTGTTCTTTCTAATTACAACCTCCCATTTCTGCTGTAATTCAGGATTTAACGTCCTTCATATAATTGGGACCCAGAAATCATGTTGTGACCTCACCACTATATTCTAGCTGCGCTTTCAGCACTATATAGTACAAATTCACACCCACTTCCTTGTATTTATATTCAATGACCCTGTCATTATGGTTGTTTACTCACCAGTTCAGTGAAATCCCCGTGGGTCGTATGGTTAAAGCTGTGGTCCAATAAAATGCTTATTCCACTGGCTTCCAAAATTGAGAGAAAGTCATTAGAGGCCAACAAGTCAGATCTGGCAGCACAAATTTTATTCTCAATCCCTGCAGATCACCTGCATGTTAGACAGGTAAACACATACTGAGTGTAAAAAAGGGTCGGGATTCACCAACATGTATGACCAGAGATGTTGAACCAGAGGTAGTTATCTGCAATACATGTGCAAGAACATAGTAGTTGTATTTCTCCTGTTTTTTACTTTTCATCGAATCATCGAATCCCTCCATTGCGGAGGTGGCCATTCAGTCCATCTGATCTGCACCGACTCTCTAAAGAGGATCTTATCCAGGCCCTCTCCCCTGCCCTATCCTTGTAACCCCAGATATTTCCCCCAAATTGCATATCTACTGAGGAGCAATTTAGCATAGCCAATCCACCTAACCTGCACACCTTTGAACGATGGGAGGGAACCAAAGCACCCGGTGGAAACCCATGCTGATACCGGAGTTGAGGGGATTGAGCTATGAGGAGAGGCTGAATAAACTAGGCTTGTACTCGTTAGAGTTTAGAAGAATGAGGGGAGATCTCATTGAGACGTATAAGATGATGAATGGGATGGATAGGATAGAGGTGGAGAGACTCTTCCCGCTCAAAAAAGACAGTAGGACTAGGGGGCACAGCCTCAAGATAAAGGGGAGGCGGTTTAGAACGGAGTTGAGGAGGAACTTCTTCACTCAAAGGGTGGTGAATCTCTGGAATTCTCTGCCCGTTGAAGTGGTGGAGGCTGCCTCGCTAAATATTTTTAAGAAGCGGGTTGATGGGTTCTTGATAAGAGAGGGGATTAAGGGTTATGGGGAGAGGGCGGGAAAGTGGAACTGAGCCACAACAGATCAGCCATGATCTTATTGAATGGCGGGGCAGGCTCGAAGGGCTAGATGGCCTACTCCTGCTCCTATTTCTTATGTTCTTATGTTCTTATGTTCATGCAGACACGAGGGGAACATGCAAACTCGACACAGACAATAAACCAAGGCCGGAATTGAATCCAGGTGCCTGGCGCTGTGAGGCACATTGTGTCACCCTGCTGCAATTGTTGCTGCCTGCTGGGTACCTGTTTTTCTCTCTTTGCTTTATTCCCTTCTTGTAGATATTTTTACATGCTCTCACTCTTATTCCCTACTCCGTAAGAGTCTAAGGATTTAGAGAATTTGAATACAATTCAATCAAAACATAATACAACTCAAATTTTGTCATTTAATATGGTCTTATATCAATAATATTTTCACTAATACACCAGCCCTTGGTAACATACAGTTATTTCCAGTTAGATTTATTTCAAGCACACTCACCGGAACTCTACCACCCTGCTTGCCGTGAAATCGGAGATGGCGAGGGGTGGCCATCGGAAATGTCCATTGACCTCCGGCGGAAATTTCCGATCTTGCCCAGGCAAGGCTGTAAAATCCCGCCCAATATATTACATTAAACGGCTGAGTAAGAATAAAATAGAACATGTGGTGATGAATATTTTTACAGAGACGCATTTCGATATGGAACCTTGGCCAGGATGCTATTGGTGTGGTCTGCTAGCTTGTGCTCCTGGAAAATTAATCACAGGACACTCCAGGAACTAGCCGTGAAATTTAGTGCAGTATCAAGCATTGCTCTCCTCACTCTGTACTCCTTCCCTTGCAAACGTTTTTCTTTTCACTCGGTGGGGTCATGTTCAGGTTCGGTGACGGTTAGCCGGATTCTCCGATCTCGCTTGCCGTTGGGATCCTCCAATCCCGCTGTAGCAAATGGAGGTTTTTCTGGGCGCCAAATTCTCCACTCCCGCTGGCAGAACTGGGGAGGCGTGAGAGAGAGGAGAATTCCAACTGGTGACCGTCGAAACACGCGAAGGAAGGGAATGGGATGTACAAAATTACGTGCGTGATTAAACTAATGGAAGACAAAGGCCCTGATCATCTCAGCGATTGATTAGGTTAGTAGTTTAAAACTCTTCTCCCTTGGGCAGAAACTTGAAATAAAAGTAAAATACTGCTGGAAATTGGAAATTAAGAACATAAGAACATAAGAAATAGGAGCAGGAGTAGGCCATCTGGCCCTTCAAGCCTGCCCCGCCATTCAATAAGATCATGGCTGATCTGTCGTGGCTCAGTTCCACTTTCCCGCCCTCTCCCCATAACCCTTAATCCCCTCTCTTATCAAAAACCCATCAACCCGCTTCTTAAAAATATTTAGCGAGGCAGCCTCCACCACTTCAACGGGCAGAGAATTCCAGAGATTCACCACCCTTTGAGTGAAGAAGTTCCTCCTCAACTCCGTTCTGAACTGCCCCCCCTTTATCTTGAGGCTGTGCCCCCTAGTCCTACTGTCTTTTTTGAGCGGGAAGAGTCTTTCCACTTCTATCCTATCCATCCCATTCATCATCTTATACGTCTCAATGAGATCTCCCCTCATTCTTCTAAACTCTAACGAGTACAAGCCTAGTTTATTCAGCCTCTCCTCATAGCTCAACCCCCTCATGCTGAACACACAGCAGAAGAAAAGTCATATTCAGCTGGGAGCATGAACTCGGTTTCTCCGTCCACAGATGCTGCTGAGATTCTTCCCGAAACTGGGAATGGTTGAGAGGAATAGAAGAGAGGGTGATGCATCATAAAGGACAATGCACAGAGAAAAAGGAAAGTAAACAGGAGATTTGAATGTGTGGAAAGGGGTGATTCTATTGAAGTGTGACACTGGAGCCCTCCTGCCGAGGTTTGATTGTACGCCGCTTGTAGATCGGGTGGTTATGTGGATGTTGGGGTGACGCGGGTACAAAACGGCGTCATGTTTTGGGAGATCGGGAGTTCTCCCGGCCTGCAGGCAGAGAAATAAAGAGTGGAATTTCCCGCCCCAACTGCCACGGGAATCGTAGAAGGTGGGACACAGACCATGCAAAAGTGCATTGATCTCAGGTGGGATTTTGCACTCTTGTGTGGTGAGCATGGTCGGAACGAGCATGCAAGAACTGCTCGGTAATTGTTAATAAACATCTACTGTTGTCAGTCACTGGTCGCCAGTTATTGCAACCCAATATTTTGACACTGCTGATTGCACCGTCACATTGAAACAAAGGCAAGAAACGAGGACTAAGTCTGTCTATTCTTTCATCCAACAGATTGAATGCCTTTTAACTGCAGTGACCAGGCTGCTTGTTGCACCAAAGCCACTAATATTTTCCATTACTCCCGGGAAACCTTGTAGAAAGTCAATCTCTAATGCAAGATCCTCTAGCTCCCTGGGCAGCAAAGAAACAGCAACACTAACACCATACGGTAATGTAGAGAAAGAGAGAGAGGCAAGGAGAAACTGCCAATAAATGGAAGGAGCAGATCTCAAGGAGACAGTGAAAAATATTTTAAAAGGTGGGAGGGAGCCAAGACATCTTGCAGGCAGGAAGCATGCGAAAGGGAGAATAAATGATTAAGCTGAAATAATTTTCAGAGTTGTAAGAGATTTTCCATACCTCTTCTGATCTATCTGTAACCACAGAAAGAATAATGTATCATATAAAAGACATGTAAAAGACTGTTTAATGTCCATAAACTCTCCACTGCTTCTCCACTCCTTCTGTCTGGAGTTAAAGCTTACTTGAGTGATTGCGGATAAGTGTCAGAAAGGAAAATATAAAGCTGTGATGGAGAATGTAAGGGCACCCAGGCTCAAATCCCACCACAGCAGCTGATGGAATTTGAATTCAATAAAAAAAAGCCTGAAATTAAGATTTTAGTGAAGACCACAAAACCACTGCCGATTGTCGGAAAAGCCCATCTGGTTCACTAATGTTCTTTAGGGAAGGAAACCTGCTGTCCTTACCTGGTCTGGCCTACGTGTGATTCCAGAGCCACAGCAATGTGATTGACCCTCAACTACCCTTTGAGATAACCTAGCAAGCCACTCTGTTTTAAGGGCAACCAGGGATGGGCAATAAATGTTGGCCGGCCAGCGACACCCATGTCCCACGAATGAATAAAATAGACGAACGCATGGCCTAAATTAAGTCAGCAGTTTTCCTCTATTATTCCATTATTGATTGTACGTTTCCATGTTGGGTATGGCACCGATTATGAGTCAGTTGTAAAGAAAACATGGTTATTACAGTACATGCCAGCGAGTAGGCACCATCTCAATGAGGGCATTTATTTGAAAGAAACATTTTCTTAGGCAGTAATTCATCCACTATACATGTACAGTGTTTATCTTCTAACAGCTGGATAGAAGGAACTTTGTGCTTTCTATGGGTGTTCCCGTTAAGAGGTTTTCACCGTTAGAATAGAGATCAAATGGAAAAAAGAAGGTTGAATATGGCCCACTGACAATTTATAAACTATGAAGCCATTTCCTATTAGTAACAATGACAAACTACCGTTTAATTTTTTTAAATATTTGGCGTGTGTACGTACTGTAGGATCGCAAAAAATATAAGGGGCCTGAGAAAGAACTGAGAGGTGAAGGGCCTACGTTGCATAAGGGCGAGTGTTATGTCTATTTATGTGTTGTTTCATCTTTGTGGTCTATGACACCATGTTGTGCCCCCACAGACATTCCTTTGATGACCAGTGCAGGAAATATTATCTTCCTCATGTCTGAAAACTTTGCCAGTTATAATTGACCAACGCCAAAGGATCCAAACAAAGCAGAAGAAATGGGACTGTTAGTTACTGTCCTCCAGGCTGAGGCCTCCATTTCTGTCTCTCTCACTTCATGACCAGTTGAATTTGAGACAATGCGAGTGATTTTCTGACTCTGTGCAGTCAGGCACAAATCGCACTGGAGCCTCATGGATTTAGAGGATTGCAGGCAGGGGAGCCGAATGCTGGCGAGAATCCCCTTTTGGGATTCTCCCAACCCCTGCACTCAGATGTAATCTAGGTTCCCACCCAGTGAGGGTGGAAGCCAGATTTGCATATTCATTTAAATATGGGGAGGTGATGGCCTAATGGTATTATCGCTTCACTATTAATCCAGAAATTCAACTAATGTTCTAGGGACCCAGGTTCAAATCCTGCCACTGCAAATGGTGGAATTTGAATTCAATAAAAAAAATCTGGAATTAAATGACCATGAAACCTTTATGATTGTTGGAAAAACCTATCTGGTTCACTAATTTCCTTTGGGGAAGGAAATCTGCCGTCCTTACCTGGTCTGGCCTACATGAGACTCCAGAGCCACAGCAACGTGTTTGAATCTCAACTGCCCTCAGGAAACTACGGATGGACAATAAATGCTGGCCAACCAGCGACACCCAAGTCCCACAAATAAACTGAAAAAAAATCAGCTTCAAGACTGATTTTCCCTGCTCCTGGAAGCTCCGAGCTTCAGACACAGCAGGATCCAACATGAATCACGGCCGGTGCATTGTGTGGCACATGCTGGAAGCTACCAAAAGTATTCTGGCTGACATTTTCGAAGCTTTGTGCCTCCAAAGCACCGGATCAGTGGAGTCTATCCTTCAGGTCTCCTCACTTTCTTCCAAGAACACCCAATGGGGAATTCTCATTCAGAAAAGCATTGGTGCGACATATGCTGCTGGGCGTTTTCAATGCCATTCCAAATATTTGTCATTACCTAAAAAAAACTCTTTTCACACCGGCATAGAATCATTGAAATCTTACAGTGCACAAGGAGGCCATTCAGCCCATCGAGTCTGCACTGACCCTCCACCTAGGCCCATCACCCCATCCTTTCCTGCAACCCGTATAACACATATAACCCATAAGAAGATAAGAACATAAGAAATGGGAGCAGGAGTAGACCAGCTAGCCCTTCAAGCCTGCCCCGCCATTCAATAAGATCATGGCTGATCTGAAGTGGATCAGTTCCACTTACCCGCCTGCTCCCCATAACCCTTAATCCCCTTATAATACCTTACGGTATTATCGTTTGAGTATTAATCCAGAAATTCAACAAATGTTCTGGGGACCTGGGTTCGAATCCTGCCATCTAACCCACACATCTTTTGCGATTCTAAGAGACAACTAACTGGTTAATTCATGTAACTTGCGCACCTTTGGACATCTTTGGGCCTTTTGCAAATAGTGTGCAGGCTAACACATTCTCCCCAAAACCCCACCAAATGAACCTATAAATCAAATTTACCACTTGTTTGAGGCAGGTGCTTCTAACAATGCCACATTCTGCCCACTGAAAGAGAAGGGTGCTTTATTACATTAAATGCGAGCATCGGATTCCAGTTACAGGAAAGTACCCTTATGATAGCCTGAAATCAAGAGATGGATGCAACCAATGTCCAAGACTGATCAATCTCCATGACATTACAGTTACGATGATTGACACCAAGGAGGATGTAAATTCACTGAGGCTGAGAATACATGATCAGGAAGGACAATGTGGCTTTAGAATATATGAAACAGGAAGTGGAAAGGTCTAAACAAGAGTGAAAGGAACTGAAGAAACAGTTGAAAATTCCTCCAACCAGGAGTAAGTTGTTTCAAATCTTATTGAAGCTTGAGGTTCAATGAGCTAATACATTGCTGGGTTTTACGGATGCCACCATCATAGGCATGATCATAGAATCATACAGTGCAGAAGGAGGCCATTCAGTGTCACAAGTAGGCTTACATTAACACTACAATGAAATTAATATGTAAATCTCCTAGTTGCCACACTCCAGCGCCTGTGCGGGTACACTGAGGGAGAATTTAGCATGACTAATGCACCTAACCAGCACCTAAGACTTTTCGACTGTGGGAGGAAACCAGAGCACCCGGAGGAAACCCACGCAGACATGGGAAGAACATGCAGACTCCACACAGACAGTGACCCAAGCCAGGAATCAAACTCGAGTCCCTGGCGCCATGAGGTGGCAGTGCTAACCCATTGTGCCACTGATTTAACTTTCAGACAAGCTGGAAATTGTTCAAATAATTTTAGAAATTATCCTGAGGTGACTCAAAGCCATACCTTCTGTAAAAAGATTGTCTTTGCACACCATCAGGAAGGGAAGTATGGAACTACACATGATGTTGGCTTTTATACGAATGGAGGGATTTTCCAACTCTACTCTCATAATTTGGGACAGGACACTTGGTAAATGCAGCAGGATTAGGAGAAACGAGTGACATTGGACCTTCCCTATCTGAAAATTTTGATATTTTTACTTTCATGAGAACTCAATTCTCTTAGTTGTAATTGGACAGCAATAGTTCTCACTTCAAATGCAAGGAAGTATCTCGTACTTTTGCATTTTTTTCTCCACAACAATTCTTTATATAATTGTGTTACTGAAATGATTGTAACATCAAAGTGTTTCATAGTATAGTAGCTATTACGTCCATCTAACATGCAAAAGCTCCTTGGTTTGAAATCATGGGCAGCATGGCGGCACAGTGGTTAACACTACTGCCTGAAAGTGCCAGGGACCCGCGTTCAATTCTGGCCTCAGGTGACTGCTTGTGTGGAGTTTGCACGTTCTCCTCATGCCTGTGTGGGTTTCCTCCAGGTGCCCCAGTTTCCTCCCACAGACCAAAGATATGCAGCTGAAGGGATTGGCTATGCTAAGTTGCCCATTAGAGTCCAGGGATATGTCGGTTGAGTTGATTAGCCCTGGTTAACATGGGGGGTTTGAGGAACAGGGCAGCGGAGAAAGCCTGGATTGGATGATATTTTGGGGAATCGGTGCAGACTTGATGAGCTAAATGGGGTCTTTCTGCACCATTAGGGATTCTATGGTTTGAACTCTCAATAGATTTGACTGGGTACAGGTAGGTCAAGTCAGCTAGGTTTTTGTTATTTAAATCATCCCGTAAAATTGTGTTTTATTAGCGAGAATAATTTATGATTATATGGTGCTTTTAACAGAATGAAACATCCTAAGGCACAACTCAGGAATGTCCATCAATATCTTATTATTAATATTATTTATAGGTGTGATCATAGTATCATAGAATCTCACTTCACAGAAGGAGGCCATTCAGTCCATTGAATCTGCACTGGCGACGATCGCACCCAGACTCTATCTCCATAACCCCATGCATTTACCCTAGCTAATCCCCCCTGACACTTAAGGGGCAAATTAACACGACCAATCCACCTAACCCGCACATCTCTGGGCTGTGGGAGGAAACCGGAGCACCCGGAGGAAACCCACGCAGACACGGTGAGAATGTGCAAACTCCAGGCAGACAATGACCCAAGGCCAGAATTGAACCTGGGTCCCTGACGCTGTGAGGCAGCAGTACTGACAAGAGTGCCACAGTGCCGGCCATCACGTCAATTTTTTTTATACCACTTCAACCGTATTACAGGAAGATATTGTGAAAGAGAGTCACAGGGTTAATGTTTAGTTAAAAAAAAATCATTTGGATTGTTCTGACGCCTTTCTCTGAACCTCAGAAAGCCTGAATGCATGGCTAAAGTGTGAGATTCTGTCCACAAAAGTACATCCCTTGAAAGGACATTTTGACTTTAAATATAGTGTAGAAGTACGTCTGGAGTTCTTTTGTCAACAAGCACAGCATCTTCTTAATTGCAGTATTTGAGATATGAAGGTCTGTTAAGACATCTGTTTATATTTATGTCTAGTGCCTCAGGGATCTCATACAACTGTTTGTTCACTTCCCCAGCCTCCGCTTCCAGTACTTGACCTGTTTAATGGTGATTGAACTCTGCCCATTCCCGTTGTACTTTACCTTCTCAAGTTTCCCCTAGCAGATGGGGACTTTCCTCCTGTGTGAATGTATGTGTACAAATCATAGAGCCAGGGAGTGCAGAAGAAGGTGAAATTAAAAGTAAGTGGGATGTGAAAGAATTCAAGCAGACAGCTAGGTTGCATTGTTGTGAAGTTCAGCATTTTGATTCCACGCCAATTGATCTGAGCCACAGTGGATCAATGTAGGCTTCATGCGGTCAAAATAGAGAAGGGTGGACATAAGGCATTACAGTCTTTCAAAGTAAGACACGTTTCAGCTCCTGCTACCTGTTGGGAGTGGTAAGAGCCAGCGAGTGTTTAACATTGCTGTGAAAGTGTTTCCCATCCCTGAAAAGACCCATCCTCTTAGCATATCATTGAAGGAGACAAAATCGGTGGGATTTTATGGCCTCGATCATCCCAAAACTATATATTCCCGCCCGGGGTCAACGGACCTTCCCATTGTCCGCCCTTCACCGTGGGCAGCACAATTGGCAGCACTTGGCACAGTGGTTAGCACTGCTGCCTCGCAGCACCAGGAACCTGGCTTCAACTCTGGCCTCGGGTCACTGTCAATGTGGACTTTACATTTTCTCTCCGCATCTGTGCGGGTTTCCTCTGGGTTCTCCGGTTTCCTGCCACAGTTCAAAAGACGTGCGGGTTAGGTGGATTGTCCATGCTAAATTGACCCTAGTGTCATTAGCAGGGTAAATATGTGGGGTTGTGGGAATAGAACCTGGGTGGGATTGTGGACAGTGAAGACTCGATGGGCTGAATGATCTCCTTCTGAACTGTAGGGAGACTATGATTCTATCATAGGCCTGGGTGGGATTGTGGTCGGTACAGACCCAATGGGCCAAATGGCCTCCCTTTGTACTGTAGGGATTCTATGATTTTATGATATGGCCAATGAGCAGGAAATGGAAACAACGAGAAGATTAGCCTGCCGTCCTCATCTGCTGCTATTTGACTTTCCTGGAATCCTGCCTTACTGTGGAGATGATATACGGTAGTTAGGAAAAATATTTATGATGAAATGTAAATGAAATAAAGTTTCTTAAGGACAGTTTTGCATTGCTCTTAATACTAAGTAGACAGCTGGTACTGATCACCAAGAATGCTGATTTGAAAATGAGAATCAATTAAACTTTTTTAAAACCATAATAAAAGGATGCTACATGGTTGTAACAAAATACAAAGAATTGCATATTACTTATGGCTCCTTCTAATGAAGTGGCATAATTCTATGTTTTATTGCTATGCACTCTGAGATCGAATTTCAAGCTATTTTGTTTATTTCCATCATCACACTGCCCTGAGTTCCTGATCCCAATGGTGCCTGAACTCCAAATTGGTTCCTAAAAGGAAAGAGTGTTGATTGACGCTGGTAACAGGACGGCGTCCACAGAGGTTTGAAACAAGTCAGCTGTCTGCCAGGGAGAGGAAGCAACTCATGGAATTTCATATAACCACAAAACTTCCACTTCCAGGAACATTGTGGATTCTTCATTCTTACTACTGCCTCCATTAGTTCTTGCACAGATAGAAACTGTTTCATAGGCACTGGCTCATGAGAAAATGATAAGACAATCAGTTCATTACGCTTAAAACAAACTGTAGATATGGTGTGCTTGGATTTCCAAAAGGCATTGAAAAGGTGCCACACCAAAGGTTACTACACAAAATAACAGTCCATGGCATGGTGGGGTGGGGGGGAGGGGAAGGGGGATGCAGGAGGAGGGTTGGGGGGAACATATTAGCATGGATAAAAAATTAGTTAGCTAGCAGAAAGTAGAGAATAGGGACAAATGGGTCATTTTCACATTGGCAAGTGGAGTGACACAGGGACCAGTGCTAGTTCCTCAACTGTTTGCAAACTACATCAATGACTTGGGTGAAAGGACCAAATGTATTATTGCTCAATTTGCTGATGGTGCGAAGAAAGAGATGTGGGTAAGTTCCAAGGAAGATATTAGAAGTCCGCAAAGGGATATAGACACTTGAGTGAGTGGGCAAAAAATTGGCAGATGGAGCATAACATGGAGAAGTGTGAAACTGTCCATTTTGGCAGGAAGAATAGAAAAGCAGCACAATATTTACATGGAGTGAGTTTGCAGAATTTTGAGATACATAGGGATTTGGGTGTTCTGGTACATGAATCACAAGAAGTTAGCATACAAGTTCAACATGTGACCAGGAAGGCAAATGAAATGTTGGTGTTTATTGCAAAGTGAATGCAATATAGAAGTCAGTTACATTTTTACAGGGTCTTGGTGAGACAACATCTGGAGGACTGTGTGACTTTGGTCTCCTTGCTTAATAAAGGATGTAATTGCATTTGAAGCAGTTTCGAGAAGGTTCACTGAACTGATTCCTAGGAGGAAGGCGCTGTCCTGCAAGGGAAGATTGGATATGTCAGGCATGTATCCATTGGAGTTTAGAATCCCAAAGAATCACAGAATTGTTACGGCACAGAAGAAGGTCATTTGGCCCATCGTGTCTGCACCTGCTCTCCAAATGAACATCATGACTTAATGAGAGGTGATTTTATTGAAACGTACAGGATCCTGAGGGGAATTGACAAAATGGGTACTGAGAGGGTGTTTCCCCTCATGTTTAGCGATTCATGTACCAGGACACCCAGATCCCTCTGCACCAGACTCCTGCAATCTCTCTCCATGTAAACTTCTTCTTGCCAAAATAGACAAGTTTACATTCCCCCTTGTGTAAGAGACTATAACTAGAGGGTACGAACACGAGAGGTCATCATTTAAGGGTGAGGGGGGGAGGTATAATTTGGAGGTGAGAAGAAGGTTCTTTACGCAGAGAGTTGTGGGGGTCTGGAATGCGCTACCGAGTAGGGTGGTGGAGGCAGGAACGTTGGACTCATTTAAGATGCAGTTAGATAGGCACATGAGTGAAACGAGAATGGAGGGATATGGTAGGGGCTATTAAATAGGGTTAAACCTCGGGAGACACCGGAAGGGCAGGCTGTATGATTAATATTTTTTGTCTTTATTCCACAGGTGGAGGTCCACCTCGTGTCAAGCGAGGGGCATGCACACGGCGGGTCGTGCGTGGGCTGCTCTTGGAAGTCCAGGAGTGGCCTAGTACTTCATGTCGGTGTGTGTGCTTGATCCTGGACCGGTAGACGGGCGCCGCAACAGCTCAGTGACTAGCACTGCTGGCTGTGCAGACACATGGATTTGGGCCTGTGTCTGTGGGAGTTTGCGCATTCTCCCTGTGGTTGCGTGGGTTTCCTCCGGGCGCTCCGGTTTCCTCCCACACCCCAAAGATGTGCTCTTAGGCTAATCGGTTTTTACCAAATTGACACTATTTCTTCCCTGAATCTGACTGAGTAGGGTCC
The DNA here is from genome assembly GCF_965287045.1 of Carcharhinus amblyrhynchos. Classification (NCBI taxonomy): domain Eukaryota; kingdom Metazoa; phylum Chordata; class Chondrichthyes; order Carcharhiniformes; family Carcharhinidae; genus Carcharhinus; species Carcharhinus amblyrhynchos. Next base: position 15,681,278 of record NC_137327.1, read on the forward strand.
CATTCGTAGACATGCAGGGTAGAATAGGTGTAGGGTGATGCGGCGGCGCGGGCTCGTTGGGCCGAAGGGCCTGTTTCCCATGCTGGGTTGTTCTTTGTTCTTTGTTCTTTGATATAGTTTAAAAATAAGTCGTCTCTCATTTAAGATGGAGATGAGTAAGAAAGTTCTACTCTGGGAGGGTTGCTAGTCTGTGAAACTTTCTTCCCCAGACAGCAGTGGTGGATGGGTCATTGAGTACTTATTAAGCTCTGTTAGACAGACTCGTGATTGACCAGGGAGTCAAAGGTTAGATGGAGTAGTCTGGAAAGTAGAGTCAAGTCCATGAGAAGATCAGCCATGATCTTATCAAATGGTGGAGCAGGCTCAAAGGTCTGAAAGGCCTATTCTAGCTCCTAATTTATATGTTCATAAATATGTAAATGATAGAGGAAAGATGATTATTCCAGTTACTAGTCCAGTTTTCACTTGTATTAAACTGTGAGCCACTTATTTTAAACTTGCTACGATTACGCTCTTTACCACATTAAGAACCTTCCAATATTTGTAGGAAAATGGGGAAAAGATCAGCCATGATCTTATTGAATGGCAGAGCAGGCTCAAGGGGCCAAATGGCCTACTCCTGCTCTTAGTTCTTATGTTCTTATGATATTAAGCTGTTGAAGGGAATTGATTTTCTAATGCTTCTTTGCATTGAGAATCTGATATTCATCTGAAAGCTACTTCCAAGTGGAATTGAGTGGATGAAATCTACAAGTCAACAAGATTGGCTGAAATCTGTGATTAAAGCAATTAATATTGGCTTCTGGGCTCCACGTGTCCAATTCTCACGGCGAATGTGATATGTTTCTCACATGATATAATCACAACTATACCTAAAGGAGTGTACAGATGGAAATTGGCAGTTCTCAAAATGGATGGCATGCCTAGAACAAGGGCAATGACTAGAAATAAAGATGCTTCCCTCAGCTTACTTGTGAATGCGGACAGGATGAGGAGAGTTACTCCCAAACACTGGAGGAAGATATTGTTGTGTATTATGGTATTGACGCTAGGAAGCACAGAGGGTTAAATTTAATGGAGCTTTATTTACAAGATATGTTGACTACAGGCTACTTCTTCACTCTGGCAGTTTCTCGTGCAACATCACTTCTGGTGATGACATGCCTATATTAATACAATTCTTACTGCAGCTACTAAGACTGAATATAAGTACAGAACAGAAATCTGCTGTTTTTACCAAAGCAATGTGGTAGGAGGTGAGTAGCAGGAACATTGGATGCAATGTAGGAAGTAACTAAATGACTCAACCAGACCTAGGAAAAGTGAGCAATCTGCAAATTCAACTGCATCCTGTGGTTTACACCCCCGTTCCCTTGCACTCTGTCTTTCCAAGCACACTCCATCACATCACTTCTCAAACCCACTCAACTTCCAACAGCACCAAGCCTTCACTTTCCATACACTTCAGCACCTCCCATCCACTGTTGGCACTCAGCCCAGTCCTTACACAATGTGACACAACATCTCATCATCTCCCCGAATGTGCTGTACCTGTCAGGTAAATGTCCAACATTCACTCACTCAGGGTTTGTTTGTGCATCCGTCGTGCAGAGCAAGAATGCACAACAAAAGGAAGAGAGAGAGAAAAGGGTGGCACGGCAGCACAGTGGTTAGCACTGTTGCCTCACACCACCAGGGACCCAGGTTCCATTCCAGCCTCGGGTCTGTGTGGAGTTTGCACATTCTCCTCATGTCTGCGTTGGTTTCCTCCAGGTGCTCTGGTTTCCTCCCACTCTCCAAAGATGTGCAGGTTAAGTTGATTGGCCATAATAAATTGCCCCTTAGTGTCAGGGGAACTGGAGGGTAAATATGTGGGGTTATAGGGATAGAAGTTGGATGGGATTGTTGTCTGTGCAGGCTTGAAGGGCCAAATGGCCTCCTTCTGCACTGATGATTCAATGATTCTCTGAAACAGGCATGTAAGTGGGCCACCACAAATAGCACAGCGAGGGTAACCTGGAGATAAATGTTTCATCTGCATCCCTCTCAATGGGAGATGAAGAAATAGGGCATTCATTAACGGCTGTGCCATAGAGCCATAGAGCCATTTTCCTGCCCGAGATCAATAGACCTTTTCATGGCCCGTGTCCCGCCTGCTACGATTCCCATGGCAGGCGGGACAGGAAAATTCTGCCCATAGGATCATACAGTGCACCAAAATCCTTTGGCCCACGAGTCTGCACTGACAATAATTACAACTAAAGTCATGCTAATCCCATTTTCCAGCGCTTGTCCCAAATCCTTGAATATTATGATATTTCAAGTGCTCATCCAAATATTTTTTAACAGCTGTAAGGTTTTCAGCCTCTACTATATTCCCAACCAGCGCATTCCAGATCCCACCACTTTCTCAGTGATTTTTTTCCTCAAATCCCCCCTGATTCTCCAGTCCCTTACCCTAAAACTATTCACCCCTTGTGATTGGTCTGCCAAAAAAGGGGAATAGCTGCTTCTTATTCAACCTGTCCAAACCCCTCATAATCTTATATGCCTCAAACATGGCGCCCCTCAGCCCTCTCTGCTCTGGAGAATACAATTCAAGCCTATCAAGTCTCTCCTTATTGCTCAAATGCTCCACCCCAGGCAACATCCTGATGAGTCTCCTCTGTACCCCCTCTAGTGCAAGCATATTCTTCCTATAGTGAGGTGACCAGAACTGCACACGGTACTCCAGACATGGCCTAACCAACACTCTTTCACAATAACTTCATTGCAACGTTAATGTAAGTCTGCTTGTGACTAATAAATAAACTCTCCTTTACTTTGCTCTGTACAGCCCCAACATTACCCCCTCACTCTTATACTGTACGCCATGACTGATAAAAGCAAGTGACCCATGTACCTCCTTAACTCTTCTGTTCACCTGCTCTGCCTCCTGAGTTATATTTATCTCTGAAACAGTTATGCTGACTTTCTTCTCTGAAGAACTGAAGAACGAGAAGGCAGAGTTTGATGATTTCTACTGAGGGTGCACTGTCATTGTCACAGACAGACACTGCCACAAATTCTCAGGCTTCAGTAGCGTACAATTAATTCACAACTCAGGGTGATCAGCAGCAGATATAGGTAAAATCTCTTCTGACCCCTTCTCTCCTGTACACCACTCCTTCCTATGCGACACCGTCCTGTGCACCCCCTCATGTGTGCAGATTACACCCCAGCACGTCACCTGTACCGTGGACAATGATAGCCTTCTTCTTCTGTTGTGCTGTCAAACAGGGACATTTTAGAAGCACTGCGTTAACTGTAGCAATAAGTAAACATGCACCTACACTGATTTGAGCAGTGCTTCTCAGAGTGTGACCTGCAACGGTCCTTCAGGGTGTCCACAGCTTGGTCCAAATACGAGTCATTAATGTGCAACATCATGGCCAAGGTCAATACACCAACAACACGCCATCGGTACCATGGATGATGATAGCCTTCCTCTTCTGTCATGTCGTCAAACTCGGACATTGCTACCAGCGAGGCAGAACCCTCAACCCTACAACTCACGTGACGTCATATAAGCTCCCACATGTGCAACATGAATCATCATCAGCATAAGCACCGACAATATAGTTTTATAAACAATGCTTATGTTCCTTTTTTTTTGATTAATACACATGCAAAACAACTATTAATCTGTCAAAGGAGGATTGTACATAAGAACATAAGAAATAGGAGCAGGAGTAGGCCATCTAGCCCTTCGAGCCAGCCCCGCCATTCAATAAGATCATGGCTGATCTGTCGTGGCTCAGTTCCACATTCCTGCCCTCTCCCCATAACCCTTAATCCCCTCGCTTATCAAAAACCCATCAACCCGCGTCTTAAAAATATTTAGCGAGGCAGCCTCCACCACTTCAACAGGCAAAGAATTCCAGAGATTCACCACCCTTTGAGTGAAGAAGTTCCTCCTCAACTCCGTTCTAAACCGCTCCCCCCTTTATCTTGAGGCTGTGCCCCCTAGTCCTACTATCCTTTCTGAGCGGGAAGAGTCTCTCCACCTCTATCCTATCCATCCCATTCATCACCTTATATGTCTCAATGAGATCTCCCCTCATTCTTCTAAACTATAACAAGTACAAGCCTAGTTTATTCAGCCTCTCCTCATAGCTCAACCCCCTCAACTCCGGTATCAGCCTCGTGAACCTCCTCTGCACTCCCTCCAGGGCCAAAATATCCTTGCGTAAGTACAGCGCCCAAAACTGCACACAGTACTCCAATAGATGTATGTTTTAATGGTATCATATTTTGAAAATCTCTGAGTTTTGGTGCGGGCATGAATTATTAATTTACTTATGACATTTCATTTTTATAAAGCGCACATGAATTTATTACATTCCCGTTAATTCTGATGAGATTTGTTTAGTGGTATGAGGTGAAAGGGGGAAGGATATATCCAGTGGGTGGTCCGCTGTGGTCCTTTGACTCAGCTAAGTGGTCTGAGGATAACAAGGCTTGCAAACCACTCAAATAAAGCCCCAGCCTTGGCAAGGAAGTTAGCAGCAAGCACACAATTTTGTCACCAGGAAGTGGGCACGTTTGTGATTCAAATAAAAAATCAATGTTTTAACAACCTAGCCAGCCCCATCCAAGCTGTTCTTGAGGAGGGTTAAAGTTATCCCCTGCTGGTCTCCAGATAATCTGCACTGTGTTTCCAGCCCTTGAATACGACAGCACAGACAAACCCGAGCACAGCTCTAGCCAGCAGGGAAGGCAAGTACTTGACAACTTTCAGTTCAGTATCAGAGACTCGCAACCATCTGCGGCAGACATAAGTACACTGGAGAGCATTTCATTGGCTCACAAGAGTTGCAATTTGAGCTGCAACAAACTTAAATGTCGCTGCTTTCCGAGGGCTTCACTCAGAGGCAGTATCGCAATTTGAGGAGAGTCTTGTAGTCGAGCGTCTTGTCAAGTTAATTTTTTTTAAAAAAATACAAGCTAAGTGCGGGCCAGCTGTTTCTGCGCAATGGTAATATCACTATGCCAATAGGCCTCACAACTGGGTCAGGACAGTAAGTTTACACAAGAGCTTACAATGTGCCTCTTCTCTCTGTCCTGGAGAACAGCCAGCCCCAAAACAGAACACATCTGTTAAGGTGAAAGTCAAGCTATATTCTGGGAAGAAAAGCTTAGTGCACTGGTATCTGTGCAGACAAGGGTGTCTCAAAAGTTCGTATAAATAATGATTGGGCTCCATGGATCTGAATTGTCTCTTTTAAGGACTCTGTTGTTGTGTCCCTTTGATGCTTTTCCAATTTTTTTTTCAAACGCTCACAGTGCTGCTTTCACCTTCATTTCTGCAGTCTTTCCTCTTCTTTCTATAGGGTTAACACAAGAGCAGGCAGAACGCAAACAGTTGAGTCAGTCATAGCACATTTTAACCTCATTACATAGACTACTAATTGTTGGATAAAATGTTGTTTTAAACAGCTTAGGGTGGAATTGGCCCACCCGAGTTAATATTAGCATCTGTTTGTTACTCTTGCTGGAACGGTTAATTTGGCATTTGCCCTTCTTTCACTGGTATAATCATTCATTTCGCATCATTAGTCACAGGTTCTGTACATTCGTAAGAAGTAATAAATTGCTGAAGTAAACTAATTAATAAAATCAGAGCCTGACTATGGAATCCAACATTATTGGCATATTTTCCCCTTTGCTTCAGTTTCAACATAGCTCAGTTGCACTAATAAGCAGCATATTCATAAACTTGCTAAAGGTACAGCAAAGAGGATAATTGGGACTTTTGAGGTGAAGGTAAATTAATGCTTAGTTTATCCTTTGTCATACAATGTTGATACTTAGGCAGGAATTATATTGTGCCGTCCACCACGGGGAATTGGAGCAGGCAAGGGTAGACCATGGAAAGGTCCGTTGACCTTGGGTGGGATTTTATGGTTTTGGGGCAAGCGAGGCCACAAAATAGAATCCATACAGTGCAGAAGGAGGCCATTCATCCCATTGAATCTGCACCGACTACAATCCCACCCAGCCGCCATTCCTATAAACCCACATATTTACTCTGCTAATCCCCTGACACTAACTAGAATCAATTTAGCATGGCCAATCAACCTAACCTGCACATCTTTGGACTATGGGAGGAGACCGGGGCACCTGGAGGAAATCCATGCAGACTTGAGGAGAATGTGCAAATTCCACACACACCTGAGGCTGGAATTGAATCCAGGTCCCTGGTGCTGTGAAGCAGCAATGCTAACCACTCTGCCACAATGCTCCCTTTAATCTCAGAACTGCTGCCTGTATTGAGTTGGATGTGTTAGTGCTTCCATTTCCAAAGCAATTGAAACTCATTGCCACTTTAATCGCAGCTAGGTTTTATAACTTTTAAATAATATGTTTTTCCGAAAACTAGCTTTACTGAAAATGTTATATTGTATTGTCAAGTGTAGGTCATTAAAAAGGATTATTGCTCCATTAGTTATATGTTATTCTGGCAAAGATCCTGGCATGATTTGCTTCTTTTCTCTGGTCAGAGAGAACACAATGTATTCCCCTCCTGACACAAGGAGCATCAGTTAGTTCCCTTATACCCCAGTGGATGACAGACTGGGAGATGGTGCCTGCTCTAGCCTGGAAATAACCATCAGGAAATTCATGATCATGCTCACAGCTGTCCTTATGCTGTGCTGAAGTCTAAGAAAGGTGAGCACCTCCTTCACACAATGTACAGATTGCAGCTTAGGTAAAGAGAAATGCTGCCAAATGACCATGGGTATATATATTGCCTCCTGCTGAGGCCCTTTCTCCCCCTCCTCCACCACGCTCTGTGAGCGGCCTGTCCTCTACTGCACTGCCTCTGCTCAATCTTTTTTAAAAATTCTTTCATGGGATATGAGTGTTGCTGACAAGACTAGCACTTATGTCCACCTACAATTGTTCATGAGAAACTGAAAGTGTGATGTCTTGAACGCTGCAGCCTCATACCCACAGTGCCATTTGGGAGGAAATTCCAGGATTTTGATCAAGTGACAGTGAAGGAACAGTAAGAAGTCTCACAACACCAGGTTAAAGTCCATCAGGTTTATTTGGTAACATGCACTTTGGGAGCGCTGCTCCTTCACCACGTGAGCGGAGAGTTGGGTTCACAAACAGGGCATATATAGACACAGACTCAATCAGGATGATGTGTGGTGCTTTGAAGAGGAACTGGTGGGTGGTTTTGATACATCTACTGCCCCTGCTGGTGGAGATAACACATATGGAAGAACATTTAAATACGCACTTAAAGCGCTAATCCAATGCTCTTTGATAACTGCCCTGTCCATCAAGAGAGATTGTCCTTCAGCACTGCAATAGGTGAGTAGTCCTGTGAGGGAGTTAGGACATTATAGAAATCTCTCATGTTATACTGACCAACGTGGACACGAAACTTGAGCCAGCGTTTTGAGTCTTGATGACCCTTCAATAGAGCTCTGACAAAGGATCATCTGGACTCGAAATGTTGGCTCTATTCTTTCTGCACAGATGCTGTCAGACCTGCTGAGATTTCCAGCATTTTCTGTTTTTGTTTCAGATTCCAGCATCCACTGTATCTTGCTTTTATCAATGGGCATGAAACCTTCTGGGGTCAGGGCTTTTTGGTCCATCATCCATCTTGTGCTCTACACAGTTCCTTTTGCTATCCAAGAGTGGCTTCTTAAAAGCAGATGTCTCTTTGTCTCCAACCATGCTACATTTTTCTCCTAGTACAGATCTTTAATTTGATCATTTTCATTGAACCAGTCTTGGTGGTTTCTTTCTGTGCTCCCAGGACATCACTGGCAGCTTTCAGAGCAGTCCTTTGTGAAGGTTGACAATGCCACCCCAATATGATCCCCTGAGTTTCATTCGGGGGACAGCTGTTCCTCAAGTCTGAAGCTGAATTGTCAGAAACACTCCACACAAAATCCAGTTGCTGCACATCTAGCTTTCATGGGAGTCTAGTGCATGTTGGCCTTCTATGCAGTGGTTAGTACTGCTGCCTCACAGCACCAGGGACCCAGGCTTGATTCCCAGCTCGGGTCACTGTCTGTGCAGAGTTTGCATGTTCTCCCCGTCTCTGTGTGGGTTTACTTCGGGTGCTCCGGTTTCCTCCCACAGTCCGAATGACATGATGGTCAGACGCATTGGCCATGCTAAACTCTCCCTCAGTGTACCCGAACAGAAGCCAGAGTGCGGCGACTAGGGGGTTTTCACAGTAACTTCATTGTAGTGTTAATGTAAGCCTATTGTGAATAAACTTGTACTTTAATAAAATTCATCTTGGAGAATATCATCCAGTTGAATGTAGAAAACCCTGTTCCTCTCATAACTCTGCTGATAACATCTATCATGTCACTCTGCATGTTGATGACAAAGTCAATCTGATGCTAGAGTTGATATCTTCAATGAGTCCAAGTGTTTCTGTACTTTGCCTTCTGCCTGAAGATATTGTTGGTGATTGACACATTCCAGTGGGTGCAAAGGCTCAGGAGAAGTATTCCATTGCATTTCCCCAGTACACCATCCCAAGCTTGACTGTCAGCTCCTAGCCTTGTATTGAGGTCTCTCATCACAATGAGTTTGTCCTCCTGTGGAGTACGTGCAATTTCTTTGTCCAAGTCACCATAGCCATGATGTGGAGATGCTGGTATTGGGCCGGGGTGGGCACAGTAAGAAGTCTCACAACACCAGGTTAAAGTCCAACAGGTTTATTTGGAATCACAAGCTTTCGAAGCACTGTTCATTGGTCGGGTGAGTGGACCACTCTGCTCACCAGATGAATGAGCAGTGCTCCAAAAGCTTTTGATTCCAAATAAACCTGTTGGAATTTAACTTCATGTTTTCTGACACTTCTTACTGGAGTCACCGTAGAATGTGTCCTTAATATCCCCAGGACTGTCCATCGTTGGTGCGTATGCAGGGATGATTCATCCACGCTTGTTATTCACAAGAGGAAGCTGTAGAGTCTAGAGGTGATCATTATGGAGAGCATCCAAATTATTTTCAATGTCCGACTTGATAGCAAAGCTGACATCTGTTTCTCACCTCTCACTCTTGGCTTTGCCTATCTATAGGAATATCTACTGATAGCTCTGTTAGTGGTGTTTCCTCAGCTTAAAGCAGCAACATCAATATTGCATAGTGATAGTTTCCTCGAATAGTTCTGCACTGGGGTTGGGAGCTATCATATTTATTAAGTGCTTTAGAGTTTGTGCATTCCAAGAAGTTAAGTAGAATTCTTATTTCTTCTTCCTTTACTCCCTACCGCTATGTCTAGCGTGCGTATAAACATGTAAAGGAAGGCATTTCAGCATATTTCAAGGTGTGTGTGAGTTGTTAGTGAGGTTTGCTAACAAGAAGCACCCATGCCTGAGCCAGTTACAGTGGAAGTAGATTAGTTTGGCCAGCTCCATGCTGCGATCTTTCACATCTGTTCCTGTTGGCTTGGCAAGTCAAGACAACTGGAGGTATGGATCAGCTGACCCGCAGCACCTTCTGTGGCCGGGAATGAACTTTGCAGCTGTCCTCACAGCTGTGCAGCCATGCTTTCAGTACAGTAAGGGAATATCATTCCCTTTGTTACGCCCGTCAAAGCAGCATTTATGCGCACTGGAGGAAGGGTGGTGGAGATTGGCATTTTCCCTCACCTATGCGCACCAGCCCACACATCACCTTCATCTGGTTCAGCAATGCAGCTACTAGGAGCCACGGATGAGAGCTGGGTGAATATCAAAGACCAGGAGCAATGTTAACCATCCAACTAGGAAATAGGATATAGCTATTTCTGCAAAAGAGGCCAACCTTGCTATACATCCCATACACAACCTGGACAGGACATACTGGGGCAATGTGGGGCAATGTGCACTCCCATTAGATAGATCCTAATGTGATTACTCCACTGGACTAACTTGCCAAGGGGCTGCTGTAAGTTGCCTTTGAGGGAAAGCAGGCGTGCAATTACTGAAAGGGAAGTGTATCATGTGATGCTGTCTCAGTTTCTGTTTGTCCTGTAAGCAGAACACAGCACACACAGCCCTGTCACTGTGTCTTCAAGCTTAATATCCATGCATATCTGCTCTCATGTGCCTAATTTAAATAAATGAACCCACGTTGGGAAGGGAAGTGATCTTACCAAGAAAATAGGAGATAATTGCACCCATTTTTTTCTCTCAGGCAGAATCTTATGGCATTTTGGGCAAAAAAAGAGACAGTAGAGGGAGTGGATGGAGTTTGTTCTCACTAGAAAGCCGGCTGCTGATGCTAGAAAGCACCATTGGGCAAGTGTCAACCTTTCAGTATACTGTGCGAGTGTATATGGTACACTGAGAGATCTCTCACTTCCCACCCATCAGATATCAAACCCTTAACCTGCCCGGATGTTGCAAGCCCTTATGAGTAATTGGTGCTCTTATGTCATAATAAAAACATGACAGGGCTGCAGCTAGTTTTAGAATACAGATTTTCAGCACTATAGCTGGATGCTGAAAGGATGATGGAGGCAGGAACCCTCGCAACATTTAAGAAGCAGTTAGATCAGCATACCACAGCATACAAGGCTACGAACCAAGTGTTGGAATATGTGATTAGAATAGATAGGTGCTTGGTGGCCAGTGCAGATGCAATGAGGCAAAAGGTCTCCAGCTGTGCTGTATATGACTCTACGAAGACAAGGAACACTGCTTTATATCTGCATGTATGGTGAATCTAATTGGCTAAAAGCTGGAATCTGTGATGCTCAGAGAACTCAGGAAAAGGCAAGGATGGATCATCCACCTGGCACCTCTGGCTGAAGATGGTTGCAAAAGCTTAAGCCTTCTCCCCCTTAACGCCGCAGACTAAAGGGCATGATTGCTACAACATACATGACTGAGAATAGATGGTCCAACTTTGAAGTCAGAATCTCTGTGTATAACAGCACACTCTGTCAACCGCATCAACTTGAAAGAACTCTGAAGACTACAAAGCGTTCCTACAATCAGATAAAAGCAACACAAATCAAATGGTAACTATGACAACAATAACTTGAATCCCAAAGCTTCACAGGGATATTAAAAAGCAGAATCTGTCACTGAACCGCATAAGGCAATACTAGGACACGAGACAATGCTAGGCCAGATGGCCAAAGGTTTAGTTAAAGAATTGGGGTTCTAAGGAGAATCTTGAAGAAAACGATTATGTAGCAAGAAGGAGAGGCTCAGGGAGAGAATTTCAGCTCAGAGCCTCAGCAGCTGAAGGCACAGCCATCAATGGGAATGGCATGGTGTCACAATGGTTAGCAATGCTGCCTCACAATGCACATTCTCCCCATATCTGTGTGGATTTCCACTGAGTGCTCCAGTTTCCTCCCACAGTCTGAAAGATGTGCTGGTTAGGTGCATTGGCCATGCTAAATTCCCCCTCAGCGTACATGAACAGGCGCCAGAGTGTGGTGACTAAGGAGTTTTCACAGTAACTTCATTGCAGTGTTAATGTAAGCCTGCTCGGAACACTAATAAATAAACAATGGTAGAGCAATGAAAATGGAACAATAATTGTGCTGCATTGTATATCATTGCCTGGGTGGTAAATGTGGCAGGTTGCTTTGTAATTACACTCAAAAGAGCTTCAGAAGCCACAGACCATACAAACACACTGCAGGATCCCTAATTCAGCCTTAAAGTTGGAGGCCATGTCTTGGCCAAGGATGCCAATGAAACCAACCTCGCACAGAGGGTCTGATCACACGGTGAAACCTGCAAGGACTTAAATCTTGTCTTTCAGATGGGTAACGGAGAATGTCGTAGCCTCTCCTGGTTATGGGTGAAACCTAATAGGATGGTGAGAGCATTTATTTGCTATTAAACAGCGGCCCACTCAGTTGGTGAGAATTTGTGTTTATTTTTTACTTTGAAAACATGAGTCACTGTTCAGTGGATAAAGAGTAAGCACACAGGCAGAACGTGTGCACACAGCATGTGTGTTTAAACGCTGCCCACACTCCACCAGGCCACAGCAGCATCATGTGGGACTCAGTATCGTCTAGTGTTGCGACCGTTTATTTTTCTAATCCCAACAATTTCAACTTTTTATTCTTCACCATTACAACCCAGGCCTTCATGTGTCTTCTCCAGCCAGAAAGGTTGGTAAATAAACGTCAGCCACCATCATTGGTTGCTGACACAGTGCTATTCCTTGTTTGACAAGGAAGTTTCTCAGATTCAAATCAGAGTAACTGAGCTTATCATATTTTTATTCCAACACTGCAAAGCATGACTATGCTGCCACAGGACACCATCCTAGGTAAGACTACGTATTTGTTTTAATCAGAATTCAGAAGTCTTTAGCAAATATCTCTTTACCCAAGGCGGTGGCACAGTGGTTAGCACTGCTGCCTCACTGCACCAGGGACCTGGGTTCGATTCCAGCCTTGGGTCACTGTCTGTGTGGAGTTTGCACATATTCCCCATGTCTGCATGGGTTTCCTCCAGATGCTCTGGTTTCCTCCCAGACTCCAAAGATGTGCAGGTTATGTTGCTTGGCCATGCTGAATTGCCCCTTAGTGTCCTGGGATGAGTGAGTTAGGGGGACTGGTGGGATAAGTACATGGGGGTTACAGGGATAAGATCTGGGTAAGATGCTCTGTAAGAGAGTCAGTGCTGACTCAATGAGCTGAATTGTAGGGATTCTATGAAATAGCTCTGAGCTTAACTCTGTTTCTCTACCCACAGATGCTGCCAATAGTTCCAACGCTTTCTGTTGTTTTTATTTCAGACTTCCAGCCTCCGCAGTATTTTGCTTTTAATTCACTGTCAGCCAATCACGGGTTTCCAGCAGATAATGTGGGCTTCCATTTCAATGCCCATATTGGGGGAGTGCCAGATTGTAGGATGTGCCAAAAATCACACAAGACCAATAAAATGAGGCCTCAACTGTCTACTCTGAAAGTTCAACGAAGTGTTAAGAACCAGATGAAAGTAATTGAAACAAAGTAGACTCCTGATACATTGCACAAACCTCTCCCTTTCATGTAACATCTATAATGCTAATTCTTCACCTAATTATGTTTGCATGCAAGACTACTGTTGTGATTGTCAGTAATTTCACAGACCCATAGAATCCCGACAACGCACAAGGAGGCCATTCGGCCCATCAAACCTGCACCGACAACAATCCCACCAGGACCTATCCCCATAACCCCATGTATTTACCTGCTTAGTTCCTCTGACACTAAGGGGTAATTTAGCTTGGCCAATCAATCTAACCCGCGTATCTTTGGAGTGTGGGAAGAAACTGGAGTACTTGGAGGAAATCCACGCAGACATGGGGTGAACATGCAAACTCCACATAGACATTCACCCAAGGCCAGAATTAAACCCAGGTGCTAACCACTGTGCCACCCTGCCGGCCAAAACAACGTCACCCTACGTGGGTGATCAACATCACTGTGAGCTGTGATGATGAGCTATATAAATCCAAAAGATTTTTTACACCAACTTTAAAATGTGTTGTTTTTTTCGCAGTGGCCAAATTTGTTGACTGCACTAGAAAACCAATTTTTTTTTAAATTCATAGTAAATTCTCAGCAATAGAAAGGAATAAATAAGATCAGGTTGAGAAGAAGCAAGATTTCCCCTCTCCTCCTGATTCCTAGGTCCAGGAGTTGAGATGGCAATGCAAGAATATTTAACAAACGCGGAGGTTCCCAGCTCCATTTATTTCAGGTCAGTGAGTTAGGCCTCGACACAAACTTAAGAACATAAGCGCTAAGAGCAGGAGTAGGGCATCCGACCTCTGAAGCCTGGTCTGCCATTCAATAAGATCATGGCTGATCTTTCAATGGACTCAGCCCCACTTACTTGCCCACTTACCATAACCTTTAATTCCTTTACTGTTAAAAGATTTAGCTATCCTTGCCTTAAAAACATTCAATGAGGTAGCCTCAACTGCTTCACTGGGCAGGGAATTCCACAGATTCACAACCCTTTGCCTGAAGAAGTTCCTCCTCAACTCAGTCCTAAATCTGTTTCCTCTTATTTTGAGGCTATGCCCCCTGGTTCTAGTTTCATCCACCAGTGGAAACAGCTTCTCTGCTTCTATTTTATATGTTGCCTTCATAATTTTATATGTTTCTATAAGATCTCCCCTTATTTTTCTGAATTCCAACCTCAACCTATTCAGGCTCCCCTCATAAGCAGAGCAGGTGATGGCCTGGTGATATTATCGCTAGTCTATTAATGCAGAAACTCAGCTAATGTTCTGGGGACCCAGGTTCGAATCCCACCATGGCAGATGGTGGAATTTGAATTCAATTAAAAATATCTAGAATTAAGAATCTACTGATGACCGTGAAACCATTGTCAGAAAAACCTATCTGGTTCACTAATGTCCTTTAGAGAAGAAAATCTGCCATCCTTACCTGGTCTGGCCTACATGTGGCCCCAGATCTACAGCAATGTGGTTGACTCTCAACTGCCATCCAGGGGCAACTATGGATGGGCAATAAGTGTTGGTCAGCCAGCGACATCCGTGTTCCGCAAATGAATTTAAAAAAAAGCCAACCCTCTCAACTCCAGAGTCAACCTAGTGAATCACCTCTGCACGCCCTGCAGTGCCAGTATGTCCTCCAAACATTAGAGACAAAAGAAGTTTGGACAGGCGAACATTCATGGTGTGATTATAGGACATTCTATGTGTGCCATACCTGTTGATCATTTTGAATGTACATTATTCAGCTTTTAAAGGCTGAAGTTGCTGACAAAAATAATGGGGTAGATCTTATGAGTGGATGGATTATCCACTCTCGTCCAAAATGCACAATGTTGACCAGAAATCAGTAATTGCCTTGGTGATAATACATTGGGAACAGCCTGAACTGATTTAAACTGGGGCTGCTGCTCCCAGCTAGGAAGAAGACCATAAGATATAGGAATAGAATTAAGCTATTTGGCCCGTCAAGTCTGCTCTGCCAGGAAGTCACATCTTAAGGGTGTTGGAGGCCAATCTGATTGTAGATCCAGCAGCACCAGGATTGAATAGTGGCCATTGCTGGAACTACAAGCAGCTCCCGGAGAAAGTAGTATCATGGATTTCAGTTAAAACCAGGTATTCTGGTCAGGCCTTCCTGGTAGAAGCCAGCGAGTATGAGTGGGAGAGGTTTGCAGGGAGAAGTATGCTCTGGTGCCATTGCTTCTGATGGGCACCAGCCTGTACAGAGAAAGCTGCCTGGCCACCCACTTTGATTCTGCCCAGAAGAAGAAGAAAACTGAGCCAGTATTCTTGGGAGAGGCAATGGCCTTGTGGTATTATCCTTAGACTATTAACCCAGACACTCAGCTAATGTTATGAGGACCTGGGTTCAAATCCCACCACAGCAGCCGGTGGAATTTGAATTCAATTAAACATATTTGAAATTAAGCATTTACTGATGACCATTGAACCATTGTGGATTGTCGGAAAAACCCATCTGGTTCACTAATGTCCTTTAGTGATGGAAATCTGCCATCCTTACCTGGTCTGGCCTACATGTGACTCCAGGGCCACAGCAATGTGGTTGACTCTCAGCTGCCCTTGAGGTACTCGGGATGAGCAATAAATGTTGGCCAGCCGTCAATGCCCATGTCCTACAAATAAAAAAAAAGTTATTTCCCCGTTTTACTGGTGTTCCGTTTTAAAGTGCACAAGACCAGTTCAGACCAGTGTTCCCATTTTACTGTTTGTTTTCACTTTGGGGGCCTTCCCCAGCCACATGTTAAAGCGGCGGTGATAGAAATAGGCTCCGAAGTGGGCATCAAATAGTCATTCAAGGGCCTCAGCAGGCCTAAGCGTGAGCACTTTACCCACCCACAGTAACATGGTGGTGAGCAGGAAGGTGATGAGAAGATCACATATTTTATTTTACGCGTTCCTTCATTCCCCCCCGCCCCCCCCCCCTTTAAATATGTCAGTGAGGCAGGGTCGAATAACTAAAAGTCTGTGCTATGCAGAAACTGCACTCAGATAAAAAAGTGGTAGATGTTCTGCTTCCAAATTTAACAAAACAAAAATCACTGCTCAAATCAGCAATTAAGAAACCCAGGGGAGCACTGAGTTCATAACTTCATAAGAGATAGGAGCAGAATTCGGCCTTTCAAGGCTGCTCCACCATTCGATCATGGTTGATATGCTCCTCATCCCCATTTTCCTGTCTTCTCTCCATAACCCTTGAACCCATTACCAATTAAAAATCTGTCTAACTTCTCCTTTAATTTACTCACTGTCCCAGCATCCACCGCACTTTGGGATAGCAAATTCCACAGATTCACAACCCTTTGGGAGAAGTAGCTTCTCCTCAACTCTGTTTTATATTTGCTATTGTAAGAACTGCTACCCCTTATTCTAAGACTATGATCTCTCATCCTAGAATGCCCCACAAGAGGAAGCATCCATCCGCTCCACGTCTATTTTATCCATACATTTTTTCACCTTGTAGACCTCAATTTGATCTCCCCTCATTTGTCTAAATTTCAGCGAGCATAGGCCGAAACTTATTTGGACTTATTTCGAAATTCTCACCTTCCTCTCCCTCTGCTTTCCAGGTGTGAGAATACTCTGCCTGTGGTTGGCACTTGATGCCAAATCCGAGATGAGGAAATCATCACTTGGAAAGAAAGTTTTGAGCCTGAGTTTGACCGATTCGGGCCGCACTACATTGGGTACACCTGCCAGCTTGTTAGATATCACACGCATCGAATGACTTCTGTTTTTTTAGACCTTCTCAAACTCGTCTGAGACTTACTGGAGTTGGCAAAGAAAGTGACCACAAGGCTCACAAGTTCAGGCTTAGTGGGTTGAAGTAAATTCAGCTTCTGCTGTTGGAGTGACTAATGAGTAGACAATGCAAACTTTATCAAACATCAGAAATGTAGCAGTAGTTTTTCCCAATTCCAATCCTGGGCTTAATGTGACAATATGAGCCACATCATGTTATCTTGCAGTGGCAGCACTGAAGCGTACAACTCAGACCAACAGCTCTATTCTCCACACAAACCTCCTTTCATCCCACATGAACACCCTCCCACCATTCTTAATTGTTTTACTCCATATTGTGAGTAATATTTTGTCGAATACGTTGTGGACAAACCAAAATTATCAAATAATGTTGAAATCGCCATTCATTATTTTGTGGCTAAAATGATTTTGGGAGGTCCTAAATGGGACCCAAGACCCATTAGGGGTGGCACACAGTGGCGCAGTATTTAACACTGCTGCCTCACATTGCCAGGAACCTGGGTTCAATTCCAGCCTCATGCCTGTGTAGTGTTTGTACATTCTTCCTGTGTTTGCGTGGTTTTCCTCCGGGTGCTCCACTTTCCTCCCACAGTCCAAAGATGTGCAGGTTAGGTTGATTGGCCATGCTAAGCAACTGTCCCTCACCATCAGGGGGATTCTCTCAAACTGAGAAAGCTGCTGTCTGCTCAACTATTCAACTCACCATTGAGATTCATTTAAAAGATCAGTTGAACTTTACAAAGTCTGGCTTTGGATTTGCTTTCATTGAACCAGCTGAACTTAAGCAAATTTGGCTGTTTCTGGTTGCTGTGTGGTTGCTTCCCCTTGTGGGAGTGTCAAGGATGGGAGGGCCTAATCTCAGAGTAAGGGGTTACCCATTTAAAACAGAGGTGAAGAGGAATTTCTTCTTCCAGAGTGTAGTAAATCTATGGAATTCTTTACTGCAGAGACCTGTGTATATAGACTAGGCCATGATGTTCAAGGCTGTGATAAGTAGATTGTTAATCAGTAAGGGGATCAAGGGTTATGGGGATAAGGCTGGAAGGTGGAGTTGAGGGTTAGGTCAGACCAATCATGATCCCTTTGCATAGTGTAGCAGACTTGATGAGCTGAATGGCCGACTTTTGCTTTTGCATCTTGTGGTCTTACAGTCAGTTTTACCCAGGGCTGCTCCATGATGATCTAAATATCAGCAACAACAACAGTTTGCTTTCAGAATTGATCATTGCACAAGTGTTTTAAAAAGTTCATTTATTATTGCCACAAGTAGGTTTACATTAGTGACACTGCAATGAAGTTGCTGTGAAAATCTCCTAGTTGCCTGTTCGGGAACACTGAGGGAGAATTTAGCATGGCCAATGCACCTAATCAGCACATATTTCAGAGGAAACCAGAGCGCCCGGAGGAAGCCTACGCAGACAGGAAGAATGTGCAAACTCCACACAGACAGTTATCCAAGCTGGGAATTGAACCTAGGTCCCTGGTGCTGTGAGGCAGCTGTACTAACCACTGTGACATGCTGCCGCCCTCATGGGGGAACTGAGAGGCTGCCTTGTGCTGGGTTCTAGACCTCTGACTCACTTAAGAAATTCCATGTTGCTCTCAACCTAATATCTTCCAAATAGAAGTTAAAGCCCTCAAGTGGCTAATTGATCACCAAACCCCTCTCCGTTCCAATGAAAGGAGCACCCCATGAAACTCAAGGATGATGACTGCTGCCCTCCATGGAAAATTGAACCCAGGTCCCTGGTGCTGTGAAGCAACACTGCTAACCACTGTGCTGCCGTGCCGCCCTTTTTATTACCCTTTTATTACCCAGTCCTCATTAACCTTAGGAAGGTGGTGGGTCCTCTATTCGCAGCTGTGTCTTAAAAGTGCTATTAGCGAGGGAGTTCAGGGATTATGACTCAGCGACAGTGAAGGAATGGTGTTAACCACAGTCTCAGTATAATGCTGATTGCATCAGAACTTTAGAAACCTGAGTAAGAAAATTAGGATGTGAGGAGTATTTGTTTTTTGAGAAAAAGTTCATTCTCAATATGTGGTGATTGTCTGCCTGAGGGAAACTTGATATATTGGAGCGACTTGCGAAAATACTGAGAAGAATAATAAAGAGTCGACCAGGTTAGCATGGGACATGATTCACTCACAGGTCAAACTAGGTAAGGACAGTGCGCTGCTGAAGGACAATGTTCAACCAGTTCGGGGTTTGGAACAGCCAATAACTTCAAAGCGCTGAAATAAATCATAAAACTTTATTCTTGGTTGAAGAAGAAAAATAAACATTCACTTCTGCCATTGACAAGAGAAATAATTTATTTCAAATTTCTATGTTTGGTAAAAAATGATTACAAATACATTTGTTAAATAAGGAACATGCAGTAAATTTTCATTATTTTTCCATTTGTTGTCCCAAGATAACAATAAGGTATTCAAATTCTTCCACAGAAAGTAATCGCACAAGTAATAACAGGCTGAGGTAGCAAAGAGCCCAACACTAACCAGTATCCTTCAGAAGAGAAATGTGGTGCAGACGCAAAGATACACTGCTTCTTGTTATTTTCATCTGTTAATTTATATAAAGCGTCCTTTGTACAATTGTAATTCCAATTTGCATGTTTTGATAAATGAGAGTTTAGTTCTTGCAGCATGTTCACGGACATAGTATGAATTGTTTAAAATATTTGCAATATATCACTTAAATCAGCCTTTCTAAACTGTTGAGAAATGTAATAAATGTAATTGCAATAGGCTGATTTTATCTAAGCTTCCTGATATATCTAAACTTCCTGCTTGAAGGATGGAGATTTCTAATTAAAGTGGTTCCTTTAATGAAACAATGGCAATCGCATCAGAAGAATCATAGAATTCCCACAGTGCAGAAGGAGGCCATTTGGCCCATCAAGCTTGCACCGCCAACAATCCCACCCAGACCCTATCCCCATATCCCCATGGATTTACCCTGCTCATCCCCCTGACACTAAGGGGCAATTTACCATGGTCAATCCACCTAACCTGCACATCTTTGAGCTGTGGGACAAAACCGGAGGAAACCCACGCAGACACGGGGAGAATATGCAAATTCCACACAGGCAATCTCCTGATGCCGAAATTGAAAGCGGGTACCTGGCACTGTGAGGCAGCAGCGCTAAATTGAATTGAATCAAGCCTTGACATAGGGCAGCGTCCACTAAGTTGCACTGAGGACAGATCTGGAGCAATGCCAGAAGCATCAGAACATTTAATAGAGGAGGAAATAATGCAGCAAATTTGGTAATAACTGCCAAATTCAATTGTGGAGGTGATAAATTTATAGGTGAATAAACACATGCCGAGCACCCTGCTTAATATTGTCCCTCTTAGGACAGATATTGTTGATATTAGTGACTGCGGCATGGTCCAAATGGTCGGCAGAATTATTCCTAAGTGGAAAAATTCAAGTTAAACAATGTTAGGAATGTATTATAATAAAACCAACTATGTTCTATTTTCTTTCTGATCACGTCGATCTGAAACGTTAACTCTGACTCTCTCCACAGATGCTACAAGGCCTGCTGTGTTTATACAGCATTTTCTGTTTTTGCAGTATTTTCCTTTTATTAGTTAAGAATGTATTTTCCTGGCCCAAATTATTCTCTGGAATTGTGCACTTTCCTGAAGTACATTTGGGCTGCTTAGTCAGCAGGTTAGATCTTAACCAAGGCTCCATTTTTCTTGGGCAATAGGCACTGATAAAGGAGGGTAGTTGTTCCACAGTCACTGGGAGAGGAGGAAGTGTTGGCTGGTGCCTGGGAATGGGGAATTATAGAATCCCCACAATGCAGGAGGAATTTGGCCCATTGAGTCTGTACTGACCACAATCTCATCGAAATCCTATTCCCGTAATCCTTTATATTAATCCTGTTCATTCCCTGGCATTTGAGTCAATTTAGCCTGGCCAATCCACCTAACCTGCACATCTTTGGGAGGAAATCGGGGCACCCAGAGGAAACGCAAACATAAGGAGAATGTGCAAACTCCTCACAGCGGATGACCCGAGGCCGGAATCGAACCCAGGTCTCTGGCGCTGTGAGGCAGCTGTGCTAACCACTGTGCCACCATGTTGGCAATCGGATCATTTGTAATCCTGGGATGTACCATACTTTCCCCCACATTCTCAGAGCACTGGAGCCTTCCCTTTTTGCAAGATCATTCATACTTCTGCTCCTCCGCTGCTGTTCTGTTGTAACCATTTACAGGACCAACTATTGTCTCACTATCTATTGCATCACCTTCCAACATCAACCTTTTTGTCATTTAATCACTCATATCTCCATCCTATCCCTTCCCCCTGCCAATCCCAATTTCCCCCAGATTTGTATTTGCTTACTCATTTCTAATATCATCCAGTTCTAATGAAAGGTCTCAGTGTGAAATGCTAACTTTGTTTCTCTCTTCACGGATGCTGCCAGTATTGCTGAGTGTTTACCAGCACTCTCTGTTTTTATTTCAGATTTCCAGCATCTGCAGTATTTTAGTTGTATTCTCATTAAATCGACTGTTTTGTACAAAGAGGGATGAGCTTCAATAAGCCTTTTCTCAGCCTGGGCTTTTTTTTTTAAGTATTCTTGTAGCATAACTGGGCGTAACTCACCCATTGCAAGTTTGGTGAAGGGGGGATATTTAATCGGGTGGCAGGATGGCAGGATGGCTGGTGCAGATCGCCCTTCCCCCCACCTTTCCATCCATTTGGTCTTTGGCGAAAGGTCTGAGGACAGTCATCCTGCCTCGCTTCCAATGGACATCCCTAAGTAGTGAATGAACTCCTATTTAAGGGCCTTATCTCACCATCACAGGTATTAACCCAAGCAGTGGGCAGGGGTTCATCACGTGGGAAGCATGACCAGGTTGCTTATGGCTCTCAGCGAGGGTGCATGATTAAGGGACTAGGCATTGGAAAGGAGTGGGGAGCCCAATGACAGTCACCTTCCCTATTTTCCCCTCTCCCTTCTCCTGCCATTACTCACCTCTGACCAGGAATCCAGTAATGATTCACAGCCTCAAACAGGTGCCATAATGACAACAACCACTGCCTCCCCAGTTGTGGCACTATTCAATAGAACTGATTGGCTGGCAGCTGCCACTCAATAGAGCTGCTGGCCTCTGATTGGCTAGCAGCTGCCGCTCAATAGAGCTGCTGGCCTCTGATTGGCTGGCAGCTGCCACTGAATAGAGCTGCTGGCCTCTGATTGGCTGGCAGCTGCCACTCAATAGAACTGCTAGCCTCTGATTGGCTGGCAGCTGCCACTCAATAGAGTTCAACCATAGAACCCTACAGTGCAGAAAGAGGCCTTTCAGCCCATCAAGTCTGCATCAAACACAATCCCACCCAGGCCCTACCCCCATACCCCTACATATTATACCCACTAATCCCTCTAAGCTATGCATCCCTGGACACTAAGGGCCAATTTCTTAGCGTGGCCAATCAACCTAACCCGCACATCTTTGGACTGTGGGAGCAAACCAGAGGAAACCCACGCAGACACGAGGAGAACGTGCAAATGCCACACAGACAGTGACCCGAGCCAGGAATCGAACCCAGGACCCTTGAGCTGTGAAGCAGCAGTGCTAACCCACTGTGCTACCGTGCCGCACACTTTTGGACTTTGGGAGGAAACAGGAGCACTTGGAAGAAACCCATGCAGACATGGCGGGGGTGTGTGCAAACTCCACACAGAGAGTCACCCGAGGCCAGAATCGAACCCAGGTCCCTGGCACTGTGAGGCAGTAGCACTAACCACTATGGCACCATGCCACCCCTCAGCTGGCCTCTGATTGTTTGACAGCTGCCCTTTAATAGAACTGGTCTGATTGGCAGGCTGCTCTCCGCCACTTGGATTTTACTCCCTTGGATCTTCCCTAAAAGAGGAGACATGGAGCTCTTTATGGCTCTTCAGCTGAGAGCCAAAATCCCCATCACCTCCACAAAATTCTGCCCATTGTGTACAAATGATACCGGGCCTTATTTTTAAGTGCACTGCGAACTTAGACTTTGCTTAAACAGCTTTAACAAACAAGTATCGTTAAATTTAAAAAACAAAGACACCGGGTCATTCTAAGAAGTATTTTGCAGCAATAATTTCTGGGCAAGTTCAACTTAAATCATCCGCTCAGCATCCCCAAGCCAGCAGATCTGTAGATATCCAATGTATTCAGAGTAACCTTTCATTTCACATTCAATCCATTAAAGATCATTCATTCAAAGGGTGGCTGGATTTTATTGGTGTGGGAGTTTCAATAAATATTTGGAATTAGAACGAGAGGAATTATTATTAAACAGTCATAACTCTCCACACTTCAAACATGACTTTTGTTTGGAAGTAAATCATGTTGTGGAAATTTAGTTTACATTAGCTTCAGGAAGCATGGAGAAATTTCTGTCAAATTTTCTTCATATTCCAGAAGTTTTTTCCAAACTTTTGCAGGAAATTCTGGGAAGTAAGCTGGCATGCGGTCAGATAGTAAACCAGTTTTAAAAAGTTCCAAAGTTTACTTCTTAGTGTCACATGTAGGCTTACATTAACACTGCAATGTGGTCACTGTGAAAATCCCCTAGTCGCCACACTCCAGTCCCTGTTTAGGTACATTGAGGGAGAATTTAGCAAGGCCAATGTACCTAAACAGCATGTCATTCAGACCGTGGGAGGAAACTGGAGCACCTGGAAGAAACCCACACAGAAACGGGAAGAACATGTAAATTCCATATAAACAGTGCCCCAAACCGAGAATCAAACCCGGGTCCCTGGAGCTGTGAGGCAGCAGCACTAACCACTGTGCCACCGTGCTGCCCAATTTCAACCAATTTCAAACAAATGCAATGTTATTTTTAAAGAGTTACAAAATAAATAAATGTATATAAAATATTTCAGCTTATAGACCCTTTCTGCTTGTAGAAATCTATTGATCGCACTGAATCACAGCTTAATATTTGAAAGTGGTGCATTGTTGTAACATTACATTGAATGTTTGCAGAGGCTTTGATGATGGAGCATCTCAGGAATAGTTGAGCACCAAAATACAGTGTCCACAAAGTGATGGGTCATACTTCCCACCATTGTGGCTCTGTGCAGATGCCCCACAGGTGGATGAAAAACAAGAGGGAAAAAGTTCCTTATGCACTCCTGCATACCTCACGGTTGTTGCAATGCAGCCAATGGTAACATGCTGTGAAGGTCAGCTGCCCAGCTGGCCTGATTGACAATGTAACCAATGGCAACATGCTGTGGTGTCAGCTGACCCTGTATGAACAGGAAGCAGATGGGGGGACAGGAAGGCGCATTTATGGCTCAGGACATGGCCTAAACGGTGGTGAACTGAAGATTCTTTATTCAAGTTTAATTATTAGTCGCAAGTAGGCTTACATTAACACTGCAATGAAATTACTACAAAAATCCTCTAGTCGCCACACTCTGGCACCTGTTCAGGTACATTGAGGGAGAATTTAGCATGGTCAATGCACCTAACCAGCACATCTTTTGGAGGGTGGGAGGAAACCGGAGCACCGGGAGGAATCTCACACAGACACAGGGAGAACGTGCAGACTCCACAAAGATGGTGACTCAAGCCAGGAATCAGACCCAGCTCCCTGGCGCTGTGAAGCAGCAGTGCTATCCACTGTGCAAACACACTGCCTCTAATAAATCTTTATAATGTTGTTACTTTTTGTTTATTATCGCTTGCTACTGGAGAATCCTTACTGCCAGATGAACAACAGTGGCTACTCCAGAGCTGTTTTGGGTTCTTTGGCCAGAGTTGGTATACATCCCAGAGATTGAGAAGGGTTTTACAATGAGGGATTTACAGGGGGCAGAAAAACACTTTACAGCTCTCTGCCAGGTAGTAATGTACAGAGAGAACTATATTGAGAATAACTTGTTAGAAGGCTGTGCACAGTGACAAGGATTTGATGAGATAAACATGGCAGAGGACATTATGTAACCAGATGTCCTAAACTCCTTTCCAAGCACAGTTTAGTTTCATAATATATGTTGTTTCATTTTTGTTTAGCCTCTAGAGCTTTCTCTTCAGTTTGAATCTTCCGCTGCCACTGCAGCCAAGAAACATTTCCATCCAATTCCATCTCATGAGAGGGAGAGGTTTAGAAATTCTCAACCAAGATTCGAAAGGGTCAATTGACAGATTTACCATGAAATAATGCACTCTATTTCATAATGCATTAAAAAATAGCTCATGAGGGTTGTAAGTCTATACAGTTCTATATATATTTATGAAAAAAATACACAAAGTAATGCCATAACACAAAACAAAGTCGTTAAGCAGCTACCCTCACCCCTGTTGGCCCTCCTCAGTACAATAAATTATATTCAATGGTATCATCGGAATTTGCACATGCAGATACTAATTCTGGAAACATCTTCCAGATCTCTGATGGTTTATAAGTATGCCATGAAGAGAATTTCTTTTTAAATAAGAAAACTACATTGGTGACTCCAATGCGCTATTTTTTAAATTCATTTCTGGCTGGCCAGCATTTATTGCCATCCCTAGTTGCCCAAGGATTGTTGAGTGTCAATCAAATTGCTGTGGCTCTAGAGTCACATGTAAGCCACTCCTGGTAAGGGCGACAGATTTCCTTCCCTAGAGTACATTAGTGAACCGGATGGGTTTTTCCGACACTCAGCAGAGGTTTCATGGTCACCAGTAGATTCTTAATTCCAGATATTTTTTATTGAATTCAGATTCCACCATCTGCCATGGCAGGACTCAAACCCGAGTCCTCAGAACATTAGCTGAGTATCTGGACTAATAGTCTAGCAATAATACCACTGGACCACCACCTCTCCAAATCGATTACTCATTTAACATGGATTATTCATTTAATATGACTTATGCTTGTCACCCCATTATCATCGTGTGTTTTCCCATGGATTACTGATCTGATGGCAGAATTGGTTTTACAATAGCGTCCCTCCCAGCTCCCCCTCTCTCCTAACCTTCCAACCGTAACCATAGTTTCGGTAATGCACATGAACTGGTAAGGGCGTCAATGTCACATCATTCTTAGCAGGGAAACTGTGATGGAGTCATGTGGTCTAAATGACTGGGCAAACTGCATCCAAAGGATAGGTAAGAAATTTCTAACAAGCGCTGAGGGTAGTTCAATAAATTGGAAATTCCGACTGTATTGTTGTGAAAGGAATAGTTTCGCTTAGATAGTTCTGATGAAAGGTCAGAGATCCATATGCCGAATTTTACCGCCTCGTCTGCCCCAGAATTGGGACGGGCGAGGCTCACAGAACAGCATTCTCTGTTGGCCTCAGGCACAATCTTACGAGCCTCGGGTGGGCAAGGCAGTAGAATTCCGGCAATAATGTTAATTCTTTGCTCTCTCCACAGATGTAGCCAAGCTTGTTGAGCTTCTCCAGCATTTTCTGCTTATATTTCAGATTTCCAGCATCTGCAGCATTTTGCTTTTATACAGTTTCACTTAAAGTTTGGTTTACCTTTAAATCAAGTTTAT
Organism: Carcharhinus amblyrhynchos; assembly: GCF_965287045.1. NCBI lineage: Eukaryota > Metazoa > Chordata > Chondrichthyes > Carcharhiniformes > Carcharhinidae > Carcharhinus > Carcharhinus amblyrhynchos. The sequence goes on from NC_137327.1 coordinate 15,707,574, forward strand.
TTGTGGAATATTAGACAAACAAGGGTGCAATGTGGTCCTCAATTAATCTGAGGCAGTATTTACACAAGTGGCACAGCCACAAGACATTACAAACCCTAAGGTAATGAGGCATCACCTGTACATCTGTGTAACTCATTCCTTGCCCACCAAATTTTGTATAAAATATACAAATTCCTTCCTCTGGTCTCAAGTCATGTACCATGGCTGTGATATTACAAGTGTAATATGACCTTGTGGTCAGCAATCCCAAGACTGAGCCTGTGGACATCTGACATGTTGGGACACATTCTGATGTAAGTACAGATTACAAGGATACAATTTCTGAGTTCAAAGAATGAGAATGGAGCTTACATACATTAGAATCTAACAGTTACATGATGCAATAACCTTTAACACAATTGGTTATCCAGATTATTCAAGCCAAATGCTATGCGAATAACTTCTGAGGTGAAACTCAGGCACCCAGTATCTTCAAAGGAAAAAGTCACCATCGTTTTGCTATGCAAATGGAACTAGCATTGTTGACATTTTAGCTGAATAACCTGGATGTCCAGTAATATTTACCAGCCTTCATATCCTGTGCACTTCCAGCCAAAGGAAAAGCTACCATGAAGTCCTGAAGGCTTTCCCTTTAACTGTTCTCTAGAACTTGTGTCACAATATGTACACACAGCCAATTTGAAGTGAAGTAAGCAAATGTAAAAGACACACAACCCCTAATCCCAATAGATTGCACTGAAATATATATCAAACTAAGAGTAAATACTTAACTATATTAATATCGAGCCATTTAACTTATAGAATTACCAGCACTGCTGTAAATAACTATATTTCTGCCTTTAAACAAAATATTAAATTTATTATGTACAAAAATGATAGGAATGTTCAAACCAGAGTCCATTATTTTTGGCAGATGAGATGCAAGGTATGTAGTCTGAGAGTATTGTTTAATTCTTCTTGTGATGAGGATGGTCACTATTATCAAGTGTGCACAGTTTCTGTTAATATTTCTTGTGTTCATGCTTCTTGCCCTCGGAAATCAGTCTGGCAAACCCAGAAGAGTTCTCTCACGATTAACTTCACATTCATGCCACAGCAAATATTCTGAAAGCTTTCCCATCAGGAGGATTTTTTATACTGGAAGAGAACAAACGACAGAGGTAGTCAATGTCAATTTTATTTATTTATTAGTGTCACAAATAGGCTTGCATTAACACTGCAATGAAGTTACTGTGACAACTCCCTAGTCACCACACTCCAATGCCTGTTCGGGTACACGTTAAGGAGAATTTAGCGTGGTCAATGCACCTAACCAGCACGTCTTCTGGACTTGTGGGAGGAAACCAGAGGAAACCCACACAGACACGGGAAGAACATGCAGACTCCGCACAGACCTACCCAAGCCAGGGATCGAACCCAGGTCCCTGGCACTGCTAACCACTGTGCCACTTGTATTATAGCATCGTGTGCATTGTCTCTATGGATGTGACATAGCAACTCAGTAACGTTGGAGTGGAGTTCCATTTATATACTTACAAGGAGTTTCCAACATAATTCCATAGAAGTGCGGGGAAAAAGTTCCAAAACAATTCATGGCCAAAAAAAATCGAAAACTTATTTAGTCTCATTAACTTCACACTATCTATTAGTTCCTTTCATTTCTTTAACAAAGACAGCATGGGTTTGTTATGGGAAAATCATATTCAACTGATTGCGTTATTTTGATGAAGCAACAGACAGGATTTTTTTTTAAATATTCATAATGGGATGAGGTTGTCACTGACAAGGCCAGCATTTATTACCCAAGCCTTTCTCAACCCTTTGGCTTCTTGAATCCAACTGATTGTCTTATAAGGCCAATTTAGAGGGCAGTTAAGAGTTGAATTGGCTCTGGAGTCAGATGTAAGCCAAACCAGATAAGGATTGCAGATTTTGTTTCCTAAAGGACATCAGTGAACTAGTTGGGTTTTAATGACAACCCAAAAGCTTCACGGTTACTGGTACTGAGACTACCTTTTAATTCCACATTTAATTAATTAACTGAATGTAAATTCTCATATCTCCAAAGCATTAATCCAGGTCTCTGGATTACTAACCCAATAACATAACCCCAGTGCTACCATACTCCTGAGGAGTGACAAAGTGCCACATACAGATTTGTCAGCATGATTAAAGCCCCTGGAATAAAAATGACAGTGGCAAAATACACTGGCTGACAAGAAATTAGGGCTGTTCTTCTTAAAGGAGTTAGGGAAGATGGAGAGGACATTTGAGAGAGACGTTCAAAATCAGGAGGGGTCGAGCTGGAATAGATGAGGAGAAATTGTTCCCATTGGCAGAAGGGTCAAGATCCATGCGACATTGATTTAATGTGATGACGAAAGAAACAGGAATGACATGAGGAAAAAAATCTTTCCTCTAACAGTTGGTTAATATCTGGAAGGCACAGGCTGACTGCAATGGACGTGGATACAAATGTGGCTTTCAAAAAGCAATTGGATAATTCATTCAAGAAACAAAAAAATTGCAAGGCAACGGCGAAAAGGTGGGGAGGCAGCACGGTGGCACAGTGGTTAGCACTGCTGCCTCACAGCACCAGGGACCAGGTTCGATTCCCGGTTTGGCTCACTGTCAGTGTGAAATTTGCACATTCTCCCCATGTCTGTGTAGGTTTCCTCCAGGTGTTCTGGTTTCCTCCCACAGTCCAAAGATGTGCAGGTTAGATGGATTGGCATGTTAAATTACCCGTTAGTGTCAGGGGGACAAGCTAGGGTAAATGCAGTGGGGCTAAGGCCTGGGTGAGATTGTGGTCAGTGCAGAGTCCTTCTGCACTGTAAGGGATTCTATGATTCTCAGGTGAGCTGCTCCTGCAGGGAGCTAGCACAGACATGACTGGCCAAATGGTCTCCTTCAGGGCTCAAATCATTCTGTGTAAAGAATATTTCTTCTCAAATATTTGTTCTCACCTCAGCCTACTTCAACTGAGAAATGCAACAGCCACCCATCATCACCTTTGGACAGTTAGACATATAACAAGATGTAATGCACAATTTCTCTTCTTTCTATTCTGAAGGTTACCTCTCTGACTTAATTCCATTTTTGGAGGTTCCTGTGTATCGATTCTTCTTCTCCACAGGCTTCACATCCACGAGGCCCCCAATGTGGTTCTTAATCACACCGGCGTGTACTGCTGTTCGACAGATACTGGATCTCTAGAAGAGCAGCAGAAAAAACGATTTGAATTCTTCAGTGCCTTGTGCAGCTCAAATCTTGGCAAGGTTTGCAGTTAGAAATTCTATCTATATATGGCAATGATAAAACAAGCTTTCGTAATGGAGTGCGGAAAGGCAGATCTCATTTGCCTCTGATATATCCATCTAACTATTAAATGAGACAGGAAGACTTTTATTAGTTTTCGTATAAAAGTAACGGTGTTCATTTTTGTTAAGCTCATTTCCAGTTTTTTTTTCTAACATACTATTTTGCCATTTATCCTCTCAAATCAGTCTACAGTCCAGCTTAGAAGGAAAGGCCACTGTTGTTCTTTGAAAACGCGGCTAGCAGAATGAGGGGGAGTAAAAGGAAACTGAGGAAATTGAAAAGGTGCCAGTTATCTGATCATTGACAAAAAGATTCAGATTGACATCACGTCACTTGGTCATCTGTTTCCATCACCATTGAGCTGAAGTGACCAATGCTTTTACTGATTATTGATAGATTCTATTGCGCTAGACCTAGCTCAATCAATCTAAGTCATCCTTCCTAAATTGCTGCCATTCTCTCTTCAGTCCTTTGCAACAATTCTCCTGCTGCAATTGCAAACAGCATAACTTATAAAATTCCAACAGGGTTAGACAGGGTAGATTCAGAAAGAATGTTCCCGATAGTGGGGAGTCCAGAACCAGGGGGTCATGGTTTGAGGATAAGGGGTAAACCTTTCAGAACTGAGGTGAGGAGCAATTTCTTCACCCAGGGAGTGGTGAATCGAGGGAATTTACTACCACAGAAAGTAGTTGAGGGCAAAACATTATGCGATTTCACGAAGAAATTAGCTATAACTCTTGGGGCTAAAGGGATCAAGGGATATGGGAGGGGATCAAAGGGGGGAAATCAGGATCTTGAATTTGATGATCAGTCATGATCAAAATGAATGGCAGAGCAGGCTTGAAGGACCAAATCGCCTACTCCTGCTTCTAGTTTCTATGTAACTCATTCCTAAGAAGCTTATCTCCAAACTCTGTGGCCTGGGCTTCGGCTCCTTCCTCTACAACTGGATCCTGAACTTCCTAACCCACAGGTCACAATCGGTAAGGATAGATAACAACTGCTCCATGATCATCCTCAACAAGGATGTGCTCCACAAGGCTGTGTTCTCAGCTCCCTGCTGTACTACTGATATACCTACAACTGTGTGGCCAAATTCCCCACCAACTTGAGTTTCAAGTTTGCTGATGACACTGCCACAGTGGGTCGAACCTCAAACAATGACAAGACAGAGTACGGAAAAGAGATAGAGAATCTGGCAAACTGGTGTAGCCACAATAATCTCTCCCTCAATGTCAGTAAAACAAAGGAGATTGTCATTGTCTTCAGGAAGCATAAAGGAGAACATGCCCCTGTCTACATCAAATAGGATGTGGTAGAAAGGGTCAGGTTTTTAGGTGTCCAGATCACCAACAACCTGTCCTTGTCCCTCCGTGCTAACACTATCGTTAAGAAAGCCCACCAACACCTCTAATTTCTCAGAAGACCAAGGAAATTTGGCATGTCAGCTACAACTCTCATCAACTTTTACAGTTGCACCATAGAAAGCATTCTTTCTGGTTGTATCACAGCTTAGTTTAGTTCCTGCTATGCCCAAGACCGCAAGAAACTACAGAAGCTCATGAATGTAGCCCAATCCATCACACAAATCAGCCTCCAATCCATTGACTCTGTCTACACTTCCCACTGCCTCAGCAAAGCACCCAGCATAATTAAGGACACTACGCACTCCAAACATTCTCTCTTCCACCTTTTTCTGTCAGGAAAAAGATACAAAAGTCTGAGGTCATGTACCAACCGAGTCAAGAATAGCTTCTTCCCTGCTGCCATCAGATTTTTGAATGGACCTACCTTGGATTAAATTGATCTTTCTCTACACCCTAGCTATGACTGGAACACTACATTCTGCACTGTCTTCTTTCCTTCTCTATGAATGCTATGCTTTGTCTGTATAGCGCACAAGAAATAATACTTTTCACTGTACGCTAATACATGTGGCAATAATAAATCAACTCAAATCAAAACTACCCCCCACAAAAAAAAATCAGTATTACATTCCAACTGACTCATGACACCATATGTGTACCATGCAGTGTCAAGAACCACAAGAAAGAGCAAATGGCCAAATCTACAATTGCACAACTCAAACCCTCAGCGGGTAGCTCCTTAAGACAGCTGCACTACCAGGTTTCCAGTTCAACTCATTTGTTTAAGCCTCCACTTGTGTATGAATATAATTGTTATACATCTGCAGTCCTTCTGCTGTATACAGCAAACAGTGTGAGTCCAACTGGAGCTGACTAGGGTTGCTATTAATATATATCTAACCCATTTATATTATGCCTTCCATAAGATTCTTCCCAAAAAGGAAACGGAATCACAATTAATTTGTTGAAAGGTACTCGCTGTGCACATTACAGCCCACTGGTCACACAAGGCAGAAGAAACCAATCACTCATAACTTTACTGTAAGATTGTGGGCTTGGAAATTAGAACTCTTAAAACATATTTTGCTACAAAATCCATAACTAAAGGCTCACCCTGATTTCATCTGATAATCCATAATTCTCCCTCGAAAAAACTGGGAACCCAAACTCTCTGCATTAGCTGACAAAATACCTAAACGTGCAGCCAAGTATACATATAGAAATTGGTTACCGACACATCTCAATTAATTAACCCACCAATAACGGGTAAGAAGGACACTGTCGTGAGTCTAGGGAAATCAGAACCCATCCTGCGTCAACCTAACAGTGCCAACCTGTGCCAAGGAGCAGGCCCCAGTGGGGGCCTCATGGGAGAGGTAGGGCTTTATTCAGATTTGAGTTGGGGGTTGGGAGCGGACGGAGGAGCAGAAGATGCTGGCAATGGCCATTGGAGGGTGAAGGGAGGTGTTGGGGGGTGGGGGGATGCTGACTTCAACTATGGGGTGTGGGGTAAAGGGCCCATGTTCTGGCGTGGGGGGAGAAGTGCCAACTCCAATCAGGGGTGGGGAGCCTCTGGGACCTCCATGGTGGGCCGGGGGGGGCAGCTTTATTCTTGTTATGATCGGGACACCCTGACCTCTGTGCAGTCAGGATTTGCAGGTGTGTTGAGGCCCCGTCTCTCAACATGACGGAGTGAAACACGCCTCCCTGATTTATTTAGGCAGAGTGTTGTAAGATCTGGCGAGAATATCCATCCAGAAAGCTCCAGGATTTGAGGTCTCAGGAGTGGTGTGGGAGCATGTGAATCAAGTGAATGGTGTTAAGGTAAGATGTTGCCACAGAACAGTGGGAGTCAGAGACTAGAGCCATTAATAACAATTAACTTTGTTAACCTGTGATAATACTGTGCTATTTTGAAGTATTTGATGTTTAAGGTGGAGCTACTGTAAGAAGCAGAAGCAGTGTTTTTTTACAAGAATCAATTTGTCTGACAAACATGCTGCAGATGCTAAGAATGCAGGCTAACAAGTGTTTTTATCTAGGAATGTGTAACTTTTTAGTGTCAGTGGACCTTTCATTTATTTAGGTTCTCCTGGGATTTTAGACTAAGTATGCAGAGACATGTGAATTTTTGATTAGGTTGATTGACAGGACAGAGTCATATGATCAATGAGAGGAGCTAACCCTGTTTCATTTTCATTTTAAAATATAAGCAGTTGCTGTCTGAACCGGTTGGAAGAAACAGGTGCCTCTCTCTCTCTTTCTCTCTCTCTCTCTTTCCAGAATGTTCTGAAAGCTCCAGAACTATTAACCTAGGACAAGCAAGGATGTCTGTGTTTTGCTAACTAATTGTAAAGAGGAGTTTGCATCTGTAAGGGAGATATTGCTTGATTGGAACTCATAGTGATAGATTAGCTGTTAAGAATTGTATCTTGTCACGTTTAAGTATTGTTCAATTGTTAAATGTTAAGCTAATTCATTTGTTATTTTTAAACTGAGTTGTTAAATAAAATTTGTTTTAATAAAGGTTCCCTGGTTTATCACTAGAATCACACCAGCCATGAAACAGCTTATCCTCACATTAATGCCAAAATAGAACATTCTTGGGGTCTATAATATACCTTAGGGGTTCTGATCTGGTATCCTAACAAATCAGAAAACAGGCCCCACAGACTCCATTCCAGAATTTCGGATGAGGGAGAATTCTGGTTGACAGCATGCTGGATAATAGAAGTGTTACTACGTCACAGATTTACTGATAAATAGTGAACATTCAAGTTTCCTAAGTGTAAAATCATAAACAGTATAGTCTTTGGTCAGTGTGACATAGGCCTACTCGCACTGCAGTGAAAGAACTGAGCGTATCCTTTAAAAAAAATGTTATTACACTCAGGCTAGGCAACATTAATGTCTCATTGTTCTTTTTCTATCTTGGGCATTGGTGAAGAAGCTGTACTCCATAGTTGGCAGTGCTCTATCTGTCAGCCTCGATTTATTGCCCCTGCATATAACAAAGTTCTCTGGAGATGTGCAAGAATGCATTTACTCTTGTCACACAGTGTCACCACACATTAACAGGACCTGATCTGTTGAAGAGACACAAGGACTTATCGAATCCAGGTCTTTCCCTTAAAAATTACATAAAGTTGGTACATTATAACAGATTGTACTTCAACTCAAACTCTTGGCTTAAGTATTTTGCAAAGGGACGATCCTATGTAGTTTTTAATCATCAATGGCAATGCTGCCTCAGACTGGGATTTTTAAAATGATTTATATAAATGTTTCAGTGGATGCTTTTTGAGAGTTTTAGAGTGCCCAAAAGAATGACATGCGTGCAAGTGTAATTACTTTATTATTCATTTATAACACATTCGCTATTGTAGTTAATGAAGTTGATGAAGTTAATGGGTGGAACTTCCCGTCCTGCTCGCCACAGGAACCATAGTGGGCAGGACACTGACCATGCAAATGTCCATTGAGCTTTGTATGGTCTGCGTCGAGGCAAGCATGGCTGCAAAATCCCACCCAGTGTGTTTGCTCACCCCGAGGTCCAGGGAGAAAGATGGTTCAGTAGATAAAATGGAGCCTTACCCCGATTGTGAACAGCCAACACAAAAGTGATTTAGCAACAACAGACTTCCTTCTGAAACCTGCACTTGGAATTTTCCCAATTCTCCCCAAGATCATCCAGATTGTAAATAAACATATCAACTACTAATCTAAAAGCTCAAGCCTGCTAAACATGTCCCACCAGTGGACAGCAATTAACAGATTTTAGAACTACTTCACCAAAATAGTGGAAATACAATTCAAAGAAATGCACAATCAAACATACAATGCTCTTGTCAGACCACACTTTGAGCTTTGTGGCAAGTACTGGCCACTGTGACACATGGAAGTCATTGGAGCACTGAAGACCGCATTGGGAAGCACCACAAGATTGATCTCTCATTTCATGAGTTATGGAGGAAGACTGGAGATACTGTCTGGAGGGGAGATATTTAAGAGATGACCTTATAGAAGCATGTAAAGTAGTGAATGGAATAGCTATTAATTAATCCAATAAGGAATCCAGAAGGAACTACTTTCCTCAGTGAGTAAGAGAATGTGGAATTTGCTACCACATGGAATTGTTGAGGCAAATTGCATAGATGCATGATGGAAAGCTAGACAGGTTTCTGAAGGAGAAAGGACTAGACAATGATTCTGATAATGAAGCAGGGTGGGAGAGGCTAGTGTAGAGTCTAAACACCAGCATAAATCAGCTGAACCAAATGGCCTGTCTGTCAGCTATTGTTTTGATGTAATTATCTTAGCAGTAAAAGCACATTTAAATTTGGACAAGGCTACACAGATTCACATTGATAAAATGTAAATTAGGAAAAGTTTCTACACACAGAGAATGGTGAATATAGAGAATAACTTTCTGACGGATAAATTCACTGGAAACATCTGGATGATAAAAGGGGAGAACTTGAGGGTCTGTCTAGAAGGATGAATTCAAAAGGCCATCCATAAGTCAGAGATGATCTTATAATCAGCACAAAACTGAGTAAGATGACAAGTTAGTTCATCTAGCATAACTTTACACCAAACAAGAAGAACTAGTTATAAACATTATGTTTTCTCATTTATATGTACACCATGCACCAATGTGTAATCATGAAGACATCTAACTTTGTGTACTGCAATAACACATTAAAATAGAAAAACCTGTCCATTAACAACACTATTTCAATTCACTTCCAGCACCTAATGGTGCACTAAGATAGACTTTTGTCTGTTTCTTTAGCTAGCAATTGCTAGACCAGGTCACTATCTTGAGGGATATCACTCCACATCAAGCGTGGCAGACCAGGACTCTCTCCTGCTCTTACCACCAGCCATTCGTGTGTTTGGAAGGATTTGCAGATTGACACTCTCAACCTGTTTGGTTGTTCTATGAGCACACCTGCCTTGGCCATCAAGTCCTGAGGTGGGACTCGAACCCAGAGCTTCTGACTCACAGGCTACGCACTGTGGCACAAGGTCTCCTTGTGCTTCAGTTGGGACGAAACAATTTTACTGTCATAGGTGGGTGTGTCATGTTTGCCAAGGCACTGCGTAACAAGATGCACTGAAATTCATCTCTGATAGATAGATAAAATGACACAAGATATTCACAGGTAAACTCATCTTTAAAATATAAGCATTATGCAGAACAAAGCCGGAAAAAATTCATCAGAAGAAACCACAAAAGTTGCTTAGTTAGGCAAATTAGAGTCTAAAATGTAATCTAGTGAATCAGATTAATGCAGATTAATGTTCTTTTTAATCAAGCATCATTATTTCCACATTGTTCCTTATCACAAGGTGAATGATAGATACAGACATTGACTGATTTCTCTTCCATTCATACACACTAGCTCCAATTCTTTCTCCATAATTACTATATTCTCTCTCCTTTATATCAATGCTTATCTTGGCTTAGTCTGTCCATGTGAAATTTCTATTACTTTTCCTTATTACTTCTTTTCCCTTCCAGTTACATTAACTTGCTTTTTGCCTGATAGATAATATGCCCTTCCTCTCCCTTTGAGCTTGCAGCTGTGCTATCTGACACTGCACGTGACTTTTCCTGGCAAACCATCACTATTCAATGTGTGCCCTACATACAGTAAACCATTCCTTTCACCTCCTTCCTTATCAGTAATGCATTCTGACACATAATTATGCAATTCTGGTCAAGGCTGATCATTAGGTGGAACACAATGGATTAACTCTGGGAATGTCTACAGTTACGTGTTTACAGCTGAGTCCCATACCACCCCAGTTGCCCTCTTAAAGCAAAACTGACCCTGCTGAGAATATCAGGATGTGTGCCCATTTATATGAATTCAGCTAATTATTTTGTTAATATTCCTGGTTGTCTCACATGCAGTCAATATGACAGAATAGAGACTAAAAGGGATATATGCCACTTTTGAACTAAAATGGATGCTGAATTCTAGGTTTTAACTTGATTGATTCTAAATTTGGAGCCATCAAAGAGGAGTCCATAAAAATTGTTTAGTTAAGTAAATTAAAGAGTCTCAAATATAATCTAATCAATCAACCTTTACCATTAATATTGCAAAAAGGAATTGTTAAAAACATCTGCTAGAGAGATTAAAGAAATTCACATAAAAGTTCATTAAACTATTATTAAATCAAAGCATATTAGCATTCCTGCCTAAATAAATACTCGTTAAAATCTGAATTTTTAGTATCTGTGATTAGAGGGACATGACAATTGGTGATTAAGAAGGCCTATGGTATGCTTGCTTTCATCAGCCAGGGCATTAAGTGCAAGAGTTGGCAAATCATGTTGCAGCTATATAAAATGTTGGTTAGATCACATTTGGACTATTGCGTGTCGCTCTGGTCACTACATTACCAGAAGGACGTGGAAGGTTTGGAGAGAATGCAAAGAAGGTTCACCAAGATGTTGCCTGGTCTCGAGGGTGTTGGCTATGAGGAGAGGTTGGATAAACTAGGAAAGACAGAAGCTGAGGAGAGACCTGATTGAGGGCTACAAAATTATGAGAGGCATAGACGGAGTGGATGTCAAAGGCTTTTTTCCCCAGGGTGGAAGTGTCAATTACCAGGGAGCACAGGTTCAAAGTGAGAGGGGGTAAGTTTAAGCAAGATGTGTGGGGGATGTTTTTCACGCAGAGAGTGGTGGGTACCTGGAATGTGCTGCCAGAGGAGGTGATGGAGGCAGGCACATTAGCAACACGTAAGAGGCATCTGGATGGGTACATGAGTAGGGAGGGAATAGAGGGATACGGACCGAGTAAGAGCGGAAAGTCTTTTGTTAGTTTAGTTCGGGCATCATGATCAGCACAGGCTTGAAGGGCCAAAGGGCCTGTTCCTATGTGTACTTTTCTTTGTTCTTTGTTTGTCTAATTCCACTCTGAAGGGCTTTAATGATAATCAGCCTATTCTCTAACGAGCTTTCTCTGGCTTTGATCCTCGCACAGTCCAGTGATGCAATTCCTGCAAGAGATCCTTAGCCCAGACACTTCACATTATATGAAAAGAGACACTTAGTGATTTGGATCACATCAACTGTATCAGTCTGTCAGTGATAGTTATCTAGTCTGTTGTGGGTGCAGCTATCAATGAAAAATATATGCTTCATGGCTTCAATGTTTTTTTTACTGTGAAATATGATACTAGCAGCAAAAGAGGAACAAAAGGATTTAGAAAACAGAACATCTGCTAGAATGAACCAGTACCAAAAGCATAATTGGTCATCGCACAGAAAACAAAACTGAGAAAGTGAATGAAGTAACCGCAACGGAAAGCTCCCTCATTGGCTTTCTCTTGTTGCTGTTATCCAGCTTTTAGAAACACTGTTCTGATATTAATGAAAGCACAATACAGAATGAAAAACAGAATGCTCTGTGAACCTTCCGGAGAGGTGAACAAATGCTCTTTTCTCATGGGACGTTACATTGGATTAGCGTCAGACGTTATGAACACAAGCCGCACAATCCATCCCACAAAGGTGGCTTCTACACATCGTGCTACTGCTTGATCCAAGCACTTACATTTCTAGATAATGTATAACAACTGCATCAAATAAAATGTACTTACATCAGAATAAATCTTGTTGCCGATGACCCGCGCCCAAAAGGGAAACTCTTCCAAACAGTTCGGTGGGCAGTTAATTCTAAGGATCAAATAAATTAGTCTGTAACTTGGGAAGTGCACAATAAAACATTATTATCGGAGTTACACAGAGATTAATCAATGCAAGCTTACAGCTATAATGACATAAAAATTCTTTCATTTAAATACAGATACGCAGTTTCAAATCCAGTTTTTACCAAGGGCTTAATGAGTGGAAAGATGGGCACGGTGGCATGGTGGTTAGCACTGCTGCCTCACAGCACCAGAGACCAGGGTTCGATTCCCAGCTTGGGTGGAGTTTGCACGTTCTGCCCATGTCTGAGTAGGTTTCCTCCAGGTGCTCCGGTTTCCTCCCACAAAAGACATGCTGCTTGAGTGGATTGGCCATGCTGAATTCTCCCTCTACCCGAACAGGCACCGGAGTGTGGCAACTAGGGGATTTTCACAGTAACTTAATTATAATGTTAATGTGAGCCTACTTGTGACACTAATAAATAAACTTTTGGTGACACAAAAGAAACAACAGCAAGTGGCAGGTGGAAACAAGATCAAGATAAAATAAATTATATTAAGGAGTTGTAAAAGGGTTCACGTCTGTTTAACTTTGTACTAAACTTCAGCTTTATCCTTGTGGTTTAACTTCACAGTAACTTGGTGAAGCAAAGTATAACTGAGTGATTAACATTACTTTCTTGCATTGATCTGGCAACCTTAGGATGCTCGATTAATGGAAACATAATGGATGTCTAGCCTTTAGGGAAAGATTAGTTGAGTGAGCCAAATTTTGATAAAATAGATATGTTTTGGAATTTTTTCAAAGAGGAAGAAGTGGAATGAGCAGGGATCCAGGGAAGGAGTTCTGAACATTGAGATTGTGGAGCACCGTTAGCAAATGTGAGACAAAGGGATAGAGACACACACAATAAAAGGAATCAGTTCATTGAAGAGTGTAAGAGGGGCAACATGGTGGCACAGAAGTTAGCACGGCTACCTCACAGCACCAGGGACCCAGTTCAATTCAGACTTGGGTGACTGCATGGAGTTTGCACATTCTCCCCGTGTCTGCGTGGGTTTCTTCCAGGTGCTCTGATTTGCTCCCACAGTCCAAAGATGTGCAGGTTAGAGGGCTTAATGGAGTAAATATATGGGGTTACAGGGATTCGATTTGATTTATTATTGTCACATGTATTGGTATACAGTGAAAAATATTGTTTCTTGAAAAATATTGTTTCTTGCAGACTCTACAGACAAAGCATACTATACATAGGGAAGGAAAGGACAGAGTGGAGAATGTAGTGTTACAGTCATAGCTAGGGTGTAGAGAAAGATCGGCTTAATGTGAGGTAGGTCCTTTCAAGAGGCTGAAGGCAGCTGGGAAGAAACTATTTTTGAGTCGGTTGGTACTTGATTTCAGACTTTTGCATCTTTTTCCCGATAGAAGGGGATGGGAGAGAGAATATCCAGGATGCAAGGGGTCCATGATTATGCTGCCTGCTTTTCTGAGACAGCGGGATGTGTAAACAGAGTCAATGAATGGGAGGTTTGTTTGAGTGACGGACTGGGCTCCACTCATGGCCCAATCATGTTTTTCACAACATTTCTTCATAATAATCTGCAATGTTAATCTGAATTGCTGGAGAAGAATAACAGATAGGCATTGTTCCTGTCTTACCTGGGACAATGAGTGGCTGGTTTGCGGAATGGACACAGTTCAGCCACTGTTGCATAGCAGTCAACTGACTGAGCTGGTAAAACAAGATCATATAATTATGTTCAGTACAATGACACCACTCAAAGTGGAAGTAATGCGCAATAAAGCAAAACATCTTGAACCATATGAAAATTTGAAGAAATGAACTTACTGGTCACTGCAGTTACACTGAATCCATTTGCTGACTTGAACTTGCTGTAAATGAAATCACATGAATTAAATTGCAGATCAGTGCTGGGCATGGAATGACAATCATCATCCCTAACGTCATGATTTCTATCTCTCAATTAATCAGCTGTCATGTACCATATTGGAAAAATCAAACTGCAGAATCCAGTTTTGACTACCCATTCCTGAATTTTGCCTTCTTTTCCAATGAAGTGTTCTTGCCAAGAGAATCGCAGTTGGCTAATACCAAACAGATTAATTGCATACACATGTAAGCTATCGTCATATCTTCTTCTGAGAGTGATTGTGTTTGTGTGCGAGTGAGTGAATGACCGAGAGAAAAGGGCTTGTAAACCTGCAACAAAAGGGTCTCTGAGCCAGGCATCATTGGCTTATTGATATTTGCCAGTTTTATTAGCCTTTATAATTAGTGATTAATCAACTCAGTGGCCACATGCCTAGAGGGGCTCTATATAATTACTTGAACTTTCCATGGAGGTCTCCAGATGGAGGTCAGCGCAATTGCCCAAAAAGCAGTGTTAAGTGGCTAAAAACAACCATTGATCCAGCTTTTCCAGAGCTCTGGCCAATCTCCTGATAACTTTATGGAAAGAGATGGTGAGTTCTTCCATTTAGTGCCATGTTGCACCACAGTTTTTTTTTCTCATAACTCATGTTGATGGGAACTAAATTAAGGTGCACGCACTTTTATTGTTCCAGTCTAGACTGCATACATTGCCATCCAATAAATTAATACACTGTGTAAAGCAATTACATAAAAGTCACTGCACGAAGATTGGTCATTCAATTCACCTTTTTCTATGTTGGTGCTTATCCTCCACATAGTAACAATAATCATTTTATTTTAAAATTTTAATTTTAGTCTTTAGTTTCATGAAGATTAAAAAGCCCAGCTAACCCTGGTTGATGTATACATAACTGTTAAGAATTTTGCCGCAGCATCAAAATTAAATCAGTAAAGACTTTGAATACTTCTACCCATATATTGCAAGCTCTTACCTCAGAGACTGGACACCATTTCGAGAAGATTTGACAAAAAATGGGATCTTTCCCTTTCGAGTCATATCCACAAGCCCACCTTCTTCATTACTGATAATCCCTTGATGCAACGCAGCCCGGCAAATGCTGGATTGCTATTAATACACAAGAGAAATGTTTTGTCCATCTGCCACACTACCAGCCAAAATACCAGAAAAACAATAAGCCACTAAAAGTCCAAGATGTTTCCAATAAACTCCATCGGGAACCCAATGGAATGCTACAAATCCAGCCAGGACTCTCAGATTCCAGAATGGTCTAATTGGAACACAGCCATTGCCTCTCCTTAAATGGTCACCATGGAAGATGGAAACACAGACAGTAAGTGTTCCCACACCATCACTTTCTGATGGGAGGCTGCATTATGTCCAACCCCCAAAGAAGTGGGGCCTGCATGGAGTTCCAGGCTTGAGTTGAGGAACAACTCAATTTTTCAAACAAACATTTAAAAGTAATTCTCTGCCAAAGAAGGATGTTGGGTTGGGGTGACAGCCGAGATTTCTGTGTCTCTAGGAACTCCAGTGGTATGGCGATTGGCAACACCAGTAAACCACCGCACCCAACCACCCCCCCTCAACCAACCCAAACTGATTCCACTGCCACCTTCATTGAATGTGGAGCAAGGGAATAGTGCCTCAGGTGTGCCCTATACCCCCCACTCCCCCTCAACATCCCCCTCTCCTCCACTTCCCGCCAAAGGTCTGCATCACCTGGCCCTATCTATAACCTTTGATGAGGTCAGCCAATAGGAGTCACCCCATCCCAGAAACCTTTGTGGATCATCGAGATAATGGTAAACTGAAAGGCATTCGAGCTCTTACTGTTTCATAATAAAGTGTTCCGATTACTTTAGCCTTTGAGAATTCGCAATTCCTTGGGCACTTATACCTAAACAACAACAAGAATACTATTAGTCAATATTTCTGCACTTGTTGCTTAACACCTGAACATTAGCAGGTCACAGAGCATTTTGAAGATAAATTTTAACAAGCAAATTGATCAAAATAAAGATGTACTCATAGTAAGTGCTCTCACTGCCAGTTTAAAAGTACATTTTTTTCTGGCTTTCATTGCTGCTATATGCCGAACCATTAATATAATGGATCAAATGTCAAGCTTTGACATTCAGCTCTGCAGCAACCTTTAATGGCAACACCACTACTGTCAATTTTCTTTTCAAAGGCTTAGTACCAACGTAACAAAAGCAGAACTGTCACAACATTGTGGGAAAATACCAGATATGTTGAACACGTGTTATACAGCCAGATATGACCTTGAAATCTTCTGGAATAAAAACAGAAAATGCTGGGGGAAAAAAACTCAGCATGTCTGATGGCACTTCTGTGTCAATGCACTGGTGATACAAGAATATTAGACACAAATACAGATGTAGGAATCAATTCCCCTGTGGACGTCTAGAGCCCAATTGACTCTTCTTCAGCCACCAGACCTGCTGACCTGCTGTATCATCCCACCCACCATGAGAATCGGAGCAGGTGAGTAGCAGACAATGGAAAGGTTCGTTGACCCCAGGCAGGATTTTGTGGTTTCAGGATGAGCGAGGCTGTAAAAACCCGCCCACTGAGTTTTCCCAGCATCTTCCATTTTTACTTCTGATTCCCAGCATCCGCGATATTTTGCTTTTATGAAACATTCTGACGTGTTCCTTCCATTTCCAAGTTATTTAATTGTGCACCTTCCATGAAAACAACTTCATTTTCCTCATATCACAAGTATCAATAACAGTTTGTGTCACATAATAAGAAGGGTTTTACTCCCATTATTATAGAAGAAAGCAATGCACCATGGCTAACTTGCATTACTAATTATTAAGTAAAGTTTATTTATTAGTCACAAGTAAGGATTATGTTACTGCAATAAATTTACTGTGCAATTCCCCTAGTCACCACATTCTGGTGCCTGTTTGGGCCAATGCACCTAACCAGCGCATCTTTCAAGCTGTGAGAAGAAACTAAAGCACCCGGAGGAAACCCATGCAGACACGGGGAGAATGTGCAAACTCTGCACAGACAGTGACTCAAGCCGGGAATCAAACCCAGGTCACTGGCGCTGTGAGGCAGCAGTGCTAACCACTGTGTCACTGTGCCCATATACAATTGTGTCTTGTGATCACGTGACTCCTGGGGTAATGGTCCCTCAAAGGGCAATTCTCTTTACATCAGGATTTCCATGTAAATCCCTCACAACAATGCTATATCCTATTACTGCATCCTATTGCACCATTACTATATCCAGTGCCAATGTGTTCCGGCTAGGATTAGGTGATAATCCAATCAGATTAATTCAATCTAAGACAATATATTGTCATATCAAGCTGTTTCAAAACATGTGCCACATATTGGATGAACCATAATCTCTATGCTACCAAGATATAACAGGAGTTACTCAATTACAAGTGTTTACTGTCGAATTGATTACTTTCCCAAGATTTGCATTCTTTATGTGACACAGATCTGTTCCTGTCCTTGTAGAATCCAGACTTGTTGAATTCTAACATTTTACGTATGTACCTGAATTCCAGTCAAGCACTGTATTCTTGTTATTAATGTGTCATGCAAGAAATACAAGAATATTAGACAGAAATACGGATGTAGGAATCAAAAATGATACCTGTTGCACGGTGTCCCTTTGCATTTATCCCTCATTTTAGTTTCACACTTGATGATTTGAGCTGGAAAATTGGAAGACAGTCACGTGTTACTCAAATAATCCAAAAGCAGAGTAATTTAAATCAAATTGAACAGTGAGCATATGAACATTGAGATGTGATGGTGAATCGATGTAAAATCTTAGTGAAACCATAATTGTTGAATTATGTTTCGGACTTATCACGAAAGATGTTGAGGCAATTGAGAGAGTATAACGCATAATCATAGAAACATAGAAGGCTGAAGCAGGAGAGTCTGCTCCGCCATTCGTCATGATCATGGCTGATGGTCCAACAATAGCCTAATCCCCATAACCCCATAACCTTTGATCCCGTTCGCCCCAAGTGCTATATCCAGCTGCCGTTTTGAATACATTCACTATTTTGGCATCAACTACTTCCTGTGGTAATGAATTCCACAGGCTCACCACTCTTTGGGTGAAGAAATGCCTCCTCATCTCCATCCTAAATGATCTACCCTGTATCTTCAGAATGTGACCCCTGATTCTGGACACTCCCACCATCGGGAACATCCTTCCTCCATCTACCCTGTCTAGTCCTGAGAATGCCTGATCTGCGAAAACACAAATAGAAAGAATGATTAGAAAAATTGTGAGCAGTTTTCATTAGGAGAGATTATAGGTGATTTTATAAAGGTGTTTCAAATTATGAATGGATGAGGGCGGGTACACAAAAATATGTCTTTAGTTCAGTTGCAAGGCCTAAGTTAAGGGGACAAGGATAGAAGATTAAATCACAGAATGGATACAGCACAAAAGTAGACCATTCAACCCGTCTTGTCTGCTCTGTCTCTCTGAAGGAACATTCACTTAGTGACAGTCCCCAACTTCAATGGGGTGAGAAGGCAACTGAGTCGAGTGAGTTGGAATCAAATGTTGGCAGAAAAGACAGTGGCAGTAGACCACCTTCATTGAGAAAGTACTGCAGCCAATGTCAAGGTATGTTTCTTTGAAAGAGATGGATAGAAAAATAAATCTAGAGCACACTGGATGAAGAGAGAGCTGGAGGTGAAAATGAAAAGGAAGATGTGCGAGGACAATAGATGTCAACAGAAAATACAATGGACAATCAGGCTGAATACAAAAGAACCAGGTAAGAAGTGAAAAAACTAATAAGAAAAGCAAGGAGAGGGCATAAAAAGAGACAGGCAGCAAACATAAAAGGCAACCCAACATCTTCTATAAGCATATAAATAATAAAAAGATGGTAAGAGAAGGAGTAGGGCCGATGGAACATAAAATGGGGACCTGCACATGGAGACGGGAGAAAAGTGAAGGTATTAAATGAATATATTTAATTTATCTTTCAATGCTACCAAGGCTGTGATGAGAGAGGAGGTAACTGATACACGAGAAGAATTTACAGTTGAGAAGGAGGAGATGTTAGAAAGGCTATCTTTATTTAAAATTGATATAGAGCACCATGACCACATGAGATGCATCCAAGGCTACTTAAAGAGGCGCTAGTGATAATTGTCCAGTCTTCCTTACACACAAGTGTGGCACCAGAGGACAGAAGAATTGTGAATGTTATTCAAAGAGGGGTGCAAGATCAACCAATCTGTTTGAATTCTGGAAAATTCTGGAAACTATCTCAGGATAACATCAATAGTCACTTAAACAAGTGCAGAATAATTAAAGAAAGCCAGGGTCAATTAATTAATGGAAAATCATGTTTAATTTGCTGGCGTTTTTGAGTTTAGTGTAGTTTCTTTATTAGTGTAGGCTTACATTAACACTGCAATAAAACTGCTTTGAAAATCACCTACTCGCCACAGTCCAGCACCTGGTCAAGAACACTGAGGGAGAATTTAGCATGGTCATTGCACCTAACCAGCACTTTCGGACTGTGGGGGAAACCGGAGCACCTGGAGAAAACTCACACAGATAGCGGGGGGAGAACGTGCATTCTCTGCACAGACAGTGACCCAAGCCAGGAATCAAATCTGAGTCCCTGGCACTGTGAGGCAGCAATGCTAACCACTGTGCCACCAGGGGGAGGTGATAACTGAGAAGGTTAAGGGCAATGCTATTGATGTGGTATATATGAATTTTCAAAGGCATTTGATACAGTGCCACACAACAGAATTGTGAGCAAAATTCTAGCTCATGGAATAAAAGGGAAAGTAGGCATCTGGATAAGAAATTCGCTGTGTGACAAGAAACAGGCAGTAGTGATAAAGTGTCGTTTTTCAGGTTGGAGGAAGGGTTGTTGTGGAGTTCCCCAGGGGTCAGTGCTGGGATCCTTGCTCTTCCTGATATGTATTAATGACCTGTGGGAGGAATCCCCCAACCGTTCACATTGGCGGGATTCTCAGGTCCGTCTGGCAGTGCACCCTTTCTCGTGGATATTGCAGTGGCATGGGGTAACATCAGTGGGAAATCCCATAATCAGCGGCAGAACCAGAGAATCCCACCGCCACGAAAAGCCCACCACCTCCCACCACCGTGAAACAAGCAACTGGAAGGACAGAGAATTCCCTTTGTGTGGTTCAGCGCATAATTTCAAAATTTGCAGATATTATAAAGATTGGAAATATTGTCAACTGTGATGAGGATAGTCTCAAACTTCAGAAGCACATAGACATATTGGGCAGACATGTGGCAGATGAAGTTTAATGTAGATAGGTGTGAAGCGATTCATTTTGGTAGAAAGAATGTGGAGAGGAAATATAAAACAAAGGGAGAAACTCTAAAGTGCAGGAACAGAGGGAGCTCCATGTATATGTATACAAGTCATTATATGGCTTCATTTTGATGTCTTCTGGATTCTCAATTTTCTAACTAATGGTAACAGCTTTTCCTTGTCTACCCTGTCCAGACACCTTATGATTTTGAACACTGCTATCAAATCTCTTCTCAACCATCTCTAGAAGGAGAACAAGGAGAACACTCCCAACTTCCCCAACCTACCCACATAACTAAACTGAAATAAGTGATTTAGGACAGAGAGCAAGAGAAAATGCTTCTCCACATTTAGAATTAACTCACGGCATTGTTACTAATGGGAGCAGAGTCCATGTCAATATTTAAGAATAAACGAGGTAAGTGATTGACTGAGAATAAACAGATATGTGAACATGGCAGGCACATGGATTTGGGACTTCTGCTCACATGGAAGATAAGCACGTGCCAAGATCAATCATGCTGATAAGATTGTGGCCGGAATATTCCAGTCATTCAGCGAGATTTTCCGGTCCCGCTGCAGTGAATGGAGATTCTCTGTCCTTGCTTGCAACGGCATCGGGGTGTGAATAGCTGAAAAATTATGGCCAATGTGTCTTATTTTAGAAATAACAAAACCCATTCTGAAAACTGCAGCGGCCCACTGGGAGAAATTAGAATCACAGAATTCCTAGGGCAGAAGGAGGCCTTTCAAGTCTGCACCAGCTGCCCGACAGAGCACCTTTATCACGGCCCTATCCCCGTAATCCCATATATTCCCCCCCCAACCCCACCCCCGCCAACCTACACATTGTAGGACAACACTAAGGGGCAATTTAGCATGGCCAATCCACCTAAACCGCGCATCTTTGAAGTGTGGGAGTAAACCAGGGCACCTGGAGGAAACCCACGCAGACATAGGGAGAATGTAACAACTCCACACACACACACACACACACACACACACACACACACACACACACACACACACACACACACACACACACACACACACACACACAGTCACCCAAGGCCAGGTCATTGATGTTGTGAGGCAGCAGTGTTATAACCACTGTGCTACTGTGCCGCCCACAAAATTAGACCTGTCTTTCTGTGGGTGCTGTTTGATTGATTCAGTCAGTCTGAAAAGAAGCAGCTTATAGGGCAATTTTTAACTTACGCGTACCAGCTGGAGTAAACTGCCCACCCATAACAGCACGAAATCAACCAAATAAAAAGTGGGCAGCTTACACTCATGAAAAGTTTGTTTGTATATTTCCAATTTGTTACTGCCCTGCTCCCATCGATAAATGATGCAGTTCGATCAGGCATCGGGGTGCTGCTGATTGCTGAACCTTGCAACACGCACAGCTGCTGGCTGAGGTGCCAGCTTCAGCTTAAGACTGAAGGGTATAATTATGGTGCATTTTGTGCACTGTCAGATGGGAAGGCAATTTGTAAACAAAAAGCCTCTCTCAGGGCACTCCATGTGTTTTGGCTGCAGGCAGTAGGAGTGTGAAGGGACCACTGTCTTTCATTACATTAACCAAATTATATGTTTTGCTTTGAGCAACTAACTGAACCTCACGTAAATTATTATATTTGACCAAAATAAGCATTTTGTTCCATAGCATTCTTTTTCTTTTGATCTGTAAACTAATCCACTGTGAAGATTCTAAAGTGTACTTTTACTGTGTAATATATTATATTAACACACACAAAATTCCACATAATCCCATTTTTATATAGCAAATAAAATATATTTAGATTGAAAATATCTTTAAGAACAGTTGTTTGCTTCTGAACAAAAGGCTAGAAAATATAATTAAACAAATTTAAGGAATAATTATGCTAACCCAAATGTTAACCTTAAAGAAGCTCTATCTATTTTAATATCAGGAAAATATGTAAAACTAAGTCAAATGCCTCTGTTATTTGTTACGGATCTTGTTGTGTTCTACGCTGCGCAGAGAAAGGTGGTGTTATGTCAGGTTTTTTTCTTGGGTTCACTTACAACATTCTGTAGTTGAACCACTACCTCCCTGCACACTGGGTACATAAGAACATAAGAACATAAGAAATAGGAGCAGGAGTAGGCCATCTAGCCCTTCGAGCCTGCCCCGCCATTCAATAAGATCATGGCTGATCTGTCGTGGCTCAGTTCCACATTCCCGCCCTCTCCCCATAACCCTTAATTCCCTCTCTTATCAAAAACCCATCAACCCGCGTCTTAAAAATATTTAGCGAGGCAGCCTCCACCACTTCAACGGGCAGAGAATTCCAGAGATTCACCACCCTTTGAGTGAAGAAGTTCCTCCTCAACTCCGTTCTAAACTGCCCCCCTTTATCTTGAGGCTGTGCCCCCTAGTCCTACTGTCCTTTCTGAGCGGGAAGAGTCTCTCCACCTCTATCCTATCCATCCCATTCATCATCTTATACGTCTCAATGAGATCTCCCCTCATTCTTCTGTACTCGTTAAAGTACAAGCCTAGTTTATTCAGCCTCTCCTCATAGCTCAACCCCCTCAACTCCGGCATCAGCCTAGTAAACCTCCTCTGCACTCCCTCCAAGGCCAAAATATCCTTGCGTAAGTACGGCGCCCAAAACTGCACACAGTGCTCCAGCTGCGGCCTCACCAATGCCCTATACAGCCGCAGCAAGACCTCCCTACTTTTATATTCAATCCCCCTCGCTATGAAGGCCAGCATCCCATTCGCCTTCCTGACCACCTGCTGCACCTGCAAGCTGGGTTTTTGCGACTCATGCACAAGGACCCCAAGGTCCCTCTGCACCGTCGCCTGCTGCAGTTTTTCGCCACGTAAGTAATAATCCTTCCTACCATTATTCCTACCAAAGTGGACCACCTCGCACTTGCCAACATTAAATTCCATTTGCCAGTTCCTGGCCCATTCGCCCAGCCTATCTAGATCCTTCTGCAGACTCTCCACACCCTCCGCACAATTTGCCGTTCCACCAATCTTGGTGTCATCAGCAAATTTCAACACCATACACTCGGTTCCCTCCTCCAAATCATCTATATAAATGGTAAATAGCTGAGGCCCCAGCACCGACCCCTGGGGCACTCCACTAGTCACCAACCGCCGATCCGAATAGCACCCATTAACCCCCACTCTCTGCCTCCTATTTGACAACCAATCCTCTATTCACGCTAACACCCTACCCCCAACTCCATGTCCCCTGACCTTCTGCAATAACCTCTTGTGACGTACCTTGTCAAACGCCTTCTGAAAATCAAGAAAGCTGTTGTCTAGTCAGGGAAAGGGAGATAAATGATAGGTTTAAAGTTTATTTTTCAGTCACAAGACTTTCACAGTAACTTCATTGCAGTGTTAATGTTAGCCATAAGTAAGACTTACATTAACACTGCAGTGAAGTTACTGTGAAATTCCCCTAGTTGCCACAGTCCAGCACCTGTTTGGGTCAATGCATCTAACCAGCACGTCTTTCAGAATGTGGGAGGAAACCAGAGCTCCTGGAGGAAACCCACACACACACGTGGAGAATGTGCAAACTCCACACAAACGGTGACCTGAGGAATTAAACCCTGGACTCTAGCACTATGAAGCAGCCGTCTAACCACTGTGCCACCATGCTGCCAGGTTGAAGAGGCAGGCACAGTCTTATTATGAGCAGTCTGGGACTCATCAAGCCATCTCATTCAAAGCCAAGTTCCCTGTTTTCAACATAAGCAAAGTAAGTGAATCTATTCACTTGGATTCCAATGGATTCCAGCCAGTCTAATACTATCTGCAGAACTCACTGTTTCTGCTTGAAAGCATGGCATTATATGAATTACACAACACCTGAACTGATCTGTCCCCAGACCAGGGGTTCCCGACTGCAGGTCGCAACCCTCAATGGGGGGGGTCGCAGAAATGACGTTTGAGACCGCAAACTGTCCCCTCATCTGAGATATGGAAAGGAGACTCCGGTGGGACAAATCTGGATTCATTGGCAGCATGGAGCCAATCAACAAGGAGCAGCTGGTGAACCCAACACCCTCTTTATCCTCAGGAAACACCTTTAGCAGTGAATGCCAACGGAACCCAGGATGTCTGGGCACCAGCCTGGCGCAGGCAGAAGGGGAAATCATAGAAACTAGAAGCAGGAGTAGGCCATTCGACCCTTCAAAACTACTCTGCTATTCATTTTGATCATGGCTGATCATCAAATTCAATATCTGACCCCTCCCTCCCGCCTTGATCCCTTCAGCCGTTTTGAGCTATATCTAATTTCTTCTTGAAATCAGACAACATTTTGGCCTCAACTACATTTTGTGGCAGTGAATTCCACACATTCACCACCCTCTGGGTAAAGACACTTCTCCTCACCTCAGTTCTAAAAGGTTTACCCCTGACCCTCAAACTATGACGTCTAGTTCTGGACTCCCCCACTATAGGAAACATTCTTGATGAATCTACCCTGCCTAACGATATTAGAATTTAATAATTTGCTATGAGATCCCCTCTCACTCTTCGAAACACCAGCAAATATAATCCTAACCGACTTAGTCTCTCCCCATATGATAGGCCTGCCATCCCAGAAATCAGCCTAGTAAAGTGTGTGGGAAAAACCAAGATGCCGTGGTCCCACACACAGGGGGCAAAGAGTCTGGTTAGAGCCTGTGGGGTTTGTGTGAGTGTGTGTGTGTGAGGAGGAGCGGAGAGGGGCTAATTAAGTGTGGGGAGAGGGGCTGATGATTACTGAGTGGGGGGAGGGGCTGATTACTGTGTCTCAGGAGAGGGGAAGATTACTTTTGCACATGGGGGGGAGGGACAGAGAGAGGCTGATTACTATGTGTGGGGGGAGGGGTAGAGGGCTGATTACTGTATGTGGGGGGGTAAGGGGCTGATTATGTGAGGGAGGGAGAGGGGCTGATTACTGTGTGGGGGTGAAGAGGGATCATTACTGTGTTTGGGGGGGAGAGGGGCTGATTACTGTGTGGGGGGGAGGGGCTGATTACTGTGTGTGGGGGGGGAAGGGAGAGGGGCTGATTACTGTGGGGGGGAGGGGAGAGGGGCTGATTACTGTGGGGGGGGGGCTGATTACTGTGTGTGGGGGGGAGGGGAGAGGGGCTGATTACTGTGTGTGGGGGGAGGGGAGAGGGGCTGATTACTGTGTGTGGGGGGAGGGGCTGATTACTGTGTGTTGGGGGGGAGGGGAGAGGGGCTGATTACTGTGTGTGGGGGGGAGGGGAGAGGGGCTGATTACTGTGGGGGGGGGAGGGGAGAGGGGCTGATTACTGTGGGGGGGGAGGGGAGAGGGGCTGATTACTGTGTGTGGGGGAGGGGAGAGGGGCTGATTACTGTGTGGGGGGGGAGGGGAGAGGGGCTGATTACTGTGTGTGGGGGAGGGGAGAGGGGCTGATTACTGTGTGTGGGGGAGGGGAGAGGGGCTGATTACTGTGTGGGGGGGGAGGGGAGAGGGGCTGATTACTGTGTGGGGGGGGAGGGGAGAGGGGCTGATTACTGTGTGTGGGGGGGAGGGGAGAGGGGCTGATTACTGTGTGGGGGAGGGGAGAGGGGCTGATTACTGTGTGTGGGGGGGAGGGGAGAGGGGCTGATTACTGTGGGGGGGAGGGGAGAGGGGCTGATTACTGTGTGGGGGGAGGGGAGGGGAGAGGGGCTGATTACTGTGGGGGGGAGGGGAGAGGGGCTGATTACTGTGTGTGGGGGGGGAGGGGAGAGGGGCTGATTACTGTGGGGGGGAGGGGAGAGGGGCTGATTACTGTGTGGGGGGGAGGGGCTGATTACTGTGTGTGGGGGGGGAGGGGAGAGGGGCTGATTACTGTGGGGGGGAGGGGAGAGGGGCTGATTACTGTGTGGGGGGAGGGGCTGATTACTGTGTGTGGGGGGGGAGGGGAGAGGGGCTGATTACTGTGGGGGGGAGGGGAGAGGGGCTGATTACTGTGTGGGGAGAGGGGAGGGGGCTGATTACTGTGTGGGGGGAGGGGCTGATTACTGTGGGGGGGAGGGGAGAGGGGCTGATTACTGTAGGGGGGAGGGGAGAGGGGCTGATTACTGTGTGGGGGGAGGGGAGAGGGGCTGATTACTGTGGGGGGGAGGGGAGAGGGGCTGATTACTGTGGGGGGGGGAGGGGAGAGGGGCTGATTACTGTGGGGGGGGAGGGGAGAGGGGCTGATTACTGTGGGGGGGGGAGGGGAGAGGGGCTGATTACTGTGGGGGGGGGGAGGGGAGAGGGGCTGATTACTGTGGCGGGGGGGAGGGGAGAGGGGCTGATTACTGTGGAGGGGAGGGGCTGATTACTATCTGTAGTGGGGAGAGGGGAGAAGATCTGATTACTATTTCTTCCCTAATGATTCTTTAAATTTACTTGGTATTTACCCAAGTTTGGAGCTGCTGTGATGAAGCTGGGTCCATCTCTTCTTTTGTACAATCTGTGTTACGGAGAATTGAAATTTGTTACATCCATAAGCAGTGTTTTTTAAAGTTTCCTAGTGTTAGATCAGCCTTCCCCGGAGATTCACTGAGCCACCACTACCGCTAAGTCGGAATGCTGAGCATAAAGGTGTGATGCTTTATTAGATTTTAAGTTTCAGGACTTAATCTGAGTCAATAGTTAGCAACTTCATTCCCCAAATGACAGAAAGGTATAAGAAAATTAACGAAGGCATTGCATTCCATGCAAAGTAAACCATTCAAGAAGATCCACGCTAGATTGTTCTTTATTACAGGTGATCATGGTTGTTGCAAGAGTCACGAAGATATTTCGCTTTCAAGACAGGAGAATTACAGAATAGCCTCTGCCAAGAAAGGTGTTGATGCAAGGAACAGATCCAGTAGTGTTAACACGCATGACTGATGACCAAAGAACAGGTAACACAGATAGCCGACAAATAACATTGTGAAGCACGAACAACAATAAGGAATGGTTGAAGCAGTGAGGTTACATAAATAGCATAAGCAATGGAGGTGACAGATGATGAAGCAGTACGTATTCCAAATGACGTTGAAAGAGGCCAAAAAAGGACTTGAAGTGATTACATAAAGCTTCGACATTGTTCCAGTCTCATTCATTTTTACTGCTGCAACTATATGCCAAAAGGCCTGCGCACCCAAAAGCCTGAGCAACTGTATTTGCAAATGATTAAACCTACACAGCATCTCTCTAATCAGCGTAACCTGGATTGGATGGTGGTGAAGGGGGTGGTGGGGTAGAGGGGGTGGTCACAGAAGGAAAATAAAGAGGAACTTAAGAGAATGGCTAGGATTATTAACAGGTACTGCAGATAGGCATCAACTCACTGCCCACGCACAACTAGATAATAAGAAAGTAAATAAAGGTAACTAAAACATTAGGGTGGCAAGATGGTTTGCACTGCTGCCTCACAGCGCCAGGGTCCTGGGGTCAATTCTGGCCTTGAGCGACTGTCTGTGTGGAGCTTATTTCACAGTAACTTCATTGCAGTATAATGTAAGCCTTACTTGTGACGAATAAATACACTTTAACTTTACTGCACGCTCTCCCCGTGTCTGCGTGGGTTTTGTCCGGGTGCTCCGGTTTCCTCCCACAGTCCAAAGGTGTGCAGGTTAGGTAGATTGGCCATGTTAAATTACCCCTTAGTGTCCAAAGATGTGTCGGTTAGAGGAATGGGCCGTGGTAAATGTATGGGGTTACAGGATAGGGTGGGGGAAAGGGCCTAGACAAGATGCTCTGAGGGAGAGTCGGTGCAGATCCGATGGGCAAATTGGCCTCTTCTGCACCGCAGGGATTCTATGATTCATTGGAATAGCAGATGAGATGGAGATTATTCAACTTATTGTTATTAAGTTTAAAACTTATTCAGGATAAAATTAATTAAAAGACTACATTCAATTTTGTTCAGTTCAAGAGCCATAATGTACAGCTTGAGTGAATGTTTGCTCTTAAATCAGATCCAAAAATGGATTTTAAATGACATATGGGACAATTGGGTTCTTTTTATAACAAATAAGTATAATTAGACCAAAATTGATGTAAAACCAGATGGGTGTAGAACCACTTATTCTGCCTGGAAAGCTTGTGTCCAAATCATTGATGGAACTGGATCGAGACAGACAGTGGCGGACATCGAAGCTGATTGGGAATACCTACACTGCAGAAGGAATGACACATGTTTAAAGTGGAGAATTCCTGATGAATCTGAATCAGCCAAAATCACCGATAAGAGGGGAACGGAGAGTGTGGAAACCACCTAAATTTACTGTACAGAGGATCGAATAGGTTGTCCTAATTCTCATGTGCATCAGCACATTGCCGGCTTGTGATTTTACTATTGATGAAGGGTCCCCCTATCTGTACTGACAACGTTAAGAAATAGCACGACTACTTACTAAAGCAGTAGTTCCCATGAGACTCTTCCGGTGTCTCAGCTATCTGCTTAACCAGACAAAGCAAGATGCTTAAGACCTGATAGAGGTTTATAAAATGTTGAGAGGAATGGATAGGGTGGATTCTCAGAGACTATTTCCCCGGGTTGAAATGGTCGCTACGAGAGGACACAGATTTAAGGTGCGGGGAGGAAAGTACAGAAGTGATGTTAGGGGTAAGTTTTTCACTCAGAGGGTGGTGAGTGAGTGGAATCGGCTGCCGTCAGTGGTGGTGGAGGCGAACTCGCTGGGGTCTTTTAAAAGACTTCTGGATGAGTATATGGGGTTTTATGGGATTGGGGGTTATAGATAGGTGTTGATGTGATCGGCGCAACTCGTGGGCCAAAGGGCCTGTTTGTGCTGTAGTGTTCTATGTTCTATGTTCTATCATAACTCCCAAGGTGAACCTCTGACTATGATTTGGATCAGTGGATGCTGTTTATATCTACCTATCAGCAACGCAAGATCTTTAGGATGGGCGATGCGTATTGTTTGTTAGCAGTCGTGCTATTAGTATGGTGGGGCTGTGAAGTAGAATTATTCTTACTACAGGTACTCAGGGACTGAGAGCTGAAATGAAGATGGTTGAATCTTTGGAAAGGATGCTAGAATTAAAAGGTGAAAAATGTTGGCAATGAATGTTATAGAATCCTACAACACAGAATTAATCTTTATGCTCATGCATTGATGGGTACGAGTTAGCCCCACTTCCCTGCTTTCTCCCCGTACCCTACAAATTTTTCTTTTCCATTCAGTTGCTCCCAATTTATTCCAATTAAGACCCTTTATAAATTTGAGCACCGCTATTAAGTCTCCCCTTAACCTTTTCTGTTCTAAGGAGAACATCCCGGCTTCTCTAGTCTCTCCACTTGGCCAAAATCCCTCATCCCTTGTATAATTCGGATAACTTTCCTCTTCATTCTCTCCAAGGCTTTGACATCCTTCCCAAAGATTGTGATGTCCAGAATTAAACCTAATACTCCAGCTGGGGATATACCAATGATTTATAAATGTTTAGTATACTATCCTTGTTTTTGTGCTCCCTGCCGCTACATATAAAGTCCAAGGATCCTGTTTTTTTTTAACAAACTTTTTGATTTAGGCATGATGGAAATATGGTAGAAAATATTGAGTACTGTTATACAATAAAGGTTAGAAAGCATCAAGCGTCCATCACAATGAGACAGTAAAGAGTTCTGCATGTTTTGGAGGTGTTGTAGGGGGACATATGGGGAAGAGGGAATGGAATGAAAGACAAAAGAGCAAACACTGACTACAATAGAAGGTCAAAATATGAAAATAGAACTAGATAAGACTGACATAAGCAAAGGAGAAGAACTACCATTACCGGATACTAATGAATAATTACATTGGGGTTTCTGTTCTAACCATAAGTATAACATGCTTTCAGGAAGCCAAGAGTTCCCTTTCCCAAGAACCTTTGCAACCATGTGCATAGAGGTTCCCAACAGATCATTGGTTCTATGTATGCGCTTACAGCCATCTCCCATTGCCCTGAGAGGGATTCCATTTGTAATTAAATGGACCACTCACACAAATGCTTTATTGCTACATTACTATTAGCCCACTTTCAGCTTCTCAATCTAATTCGGACTTACGCGTTTCAACAAAGACCAATCTTCACTTGCGCTTCTGAGACACTAGAGAGCTGTACAAGTTTTTCTTTTTTCAAAGCAGCACATTAAACTCCTGATGCTTTCTGTAGCATTTAAGTGAAGGATGCATAAAGCTGAAATTCATCCTTACTCATGTACTCCAGGCTGTTAGCTTCCTCCTTTGGTTGTGGCTGTGGCTGTGGTTGTGGTTGAGGTTTTGGTTGGGAATGTGGCACTGACCATGGAATTAATACATCTGTGTTGATCTGGGGAGGCTCCACCTCATTGGTTTGTTCATGCTCTGGCGTTCTCATTGCAATGTCTGAGAATAAATGTGGAAACAAAATTAAATAACATTTTGCATACCCTGGGCCCAGAACTTTAATTCAGATGCAGTGAATCAAGATATATTTTCTCCATTTATCTTTGTGAGTTTCTTTCTCCATTTCCACTTTCCACCCCATTCATTTTCACTCAATGTGTGAAGGCTTAATGTGTGAACTGTAGACAGTCCTGAATTTGCACACCAATAATTGACCTCACCTTCAACAATAGAGGTCGCCATTTTTGCCAGGCATAATGAATTGTCAGTTCCCCCCACACCCCACACAAAGATTGAAGGACCCCTCTGCTAACACCAAAAGGCTACTTGTGAAATATGCACAAGCATTAGCAAGTAGATTTGTACAACAGACACTAGCTCAATCACTGAACTTTGTTAAAAAAGTACCTTAGCTTCTGTGCCCTGTGATACATACATGTCTCAACAGGGATCTTGGGTTCATGTTGCACTATCTGTAACCCCCATGACTTGCCTGGGTTTGCAAAACCTCACTTACTGTACTGTCTGGAGACAATACACATCTCTTTAACCTGTGCTCAGTGCTCCTTCCACTCACATTGCTAGCCACTTTAAGACTTGAATAGCAGGTTAGGTGTAAAGATTTGCATTCTAATCAGTAATCTGTAAACTGTCTGTGCTGTTATAAGCTCTGTCTGAGGCCAGAACTCTCCATCCACCTGACGAAGAGGGAAACCTCGAAAGCTTGTGAGTTTACTATCAAATAAATCGGTTGGACTTAAACCTGGTGTTGTCAGACTTCTTACTGTGTTTACCCAACGCCGGCATCTCCACATCATATATACATGAACACAGACATACATACATATGGCCAGAATTCTCTGATCTCATACACCCCGCTACTGCTGCCAGCGAGAATGGAGAATTTGGCACTCAGCCAAATCACCATTCACTGCAGCAGGGTTGGAGAATCCCAGTTGCCCGTGAGGTTGGAGAAATCCAGCCTCTGTCTAAATGTGAATGGACATCTTGAAAATGCTTGAGTGCTTTTAGTGGCAAAAATATCAGGAACTGGATTATAAGCGCACCCCCACCTCACCCCTCTGGGCATGTTTCTGGTGGGATTGGCACATAAAATATGACGGGTGCGTACCTCACCATCTTCCCACCCACCCAGCCGATTCATATGATAGGGAATGGATAAGGCATCCATCAGCTACCCCCCCCAAACCCCCAACCCCTTCTTAGGCCTAACAAGGCTCTTGGCAGCCCAATTACGGTGGCAATTAAAGACCTAACGTTGCCTCCAGTACCATAATAAATTAAACATTGAATTGTGGAAGGTCAACAAGAGTGGAAAGGCCGTTCTTTTGGTAAAAGGGCAAGAAGGAAGGGGTGGCACATTACCCCCCCCCCCTCCCCCCACCACGGAATGGCCCCATCACCCATGGACATCTCCATCGGAAACTCACCCACCTCGACACTGCTCCCTGAACATGCCCCTGCTGGAGGGGGGACAGTGTCAGGGGGAGTGCAAGGGTTCCACTAAGGCATGACCCTCTCCACCTCCCGCGGGGACCAACTTACCTGTGCGTCCCCAGTGGGTTCGTCAGGTCCCCGCTTGTCAAAACCCCGCTGACATGACATCACATTAGCAGAGGGGGAGTGGGTATTATCTAATGTGGGGGGGTGGGGGGAGCTCAGTAATGATATTATAATATATGCTAATGAAGTTCCCCACCTCTCATTGCGGGAACCCCACTGCATCATTGGTGGGTTGCGGGAATCATCGGAACAGGAAATCCTAATTGTGTAAAAGCTGTTTGGAAACTTCCCTTGGATTCTCTGCCCCGTTGCAATGTCCCCCTCTGAAAGCAGGGATGGAAAATACACCCCACCCCGCCAATATCTAGCTCAATCTAACCTAATTTAGCTTTACGTATCAAAAAGTAAAATGTGTACGGAAATAGAAATGTCAGTCCAAATAAATGAAGTTCATTCAGTAAAACCTCTTTAACATTCAGTCTAATTTAAAACAAATGGAAATATTGTGTCTGAGTATATTAGAGAGTCGGTGGATTGGTGGGGAGGAAATATCTCCAGTTAGGTGGCAGTGAGGTGACAGTAGACTTCACCCCTCAAGTTTTCTCTCGATTTGAGCCAGAGGTTTGCACAGGGATGCACAGCACTGCCCTGAATGGAGTGGAGTGGCAGGAGGCCTAATGTCAAACCTCGATCCTGACCGCACCCACTTCCAGCAGTGGTCTTTATACAGCAGTTTATAACAGGAATGTTGATCACATTTCCCCTCCCTCCCCCTTCCCCTCCATCCCCCTTCCCCCTCCCCCACTGCCTTTCCCCCTTTATAAAAGACAATTTCAGTGGCCCCATTGATTAATGACAAGTCTACTCAAAGTGAGAATTAGGCCTGGGATTTCTTTTTCCAAATTCGATCATAGGATCCCTAGAGTGCAGAAGGAAGCCATTTGGTATAACAAGTCTGCACTGACAACAATCCCACCTATCCCCGTAACCCCACTAAGGGGCAATTTAGCACGGCCAATCAACCTAACCCGCACATCTTGGGACTGCAGGGAGGAAACCGGAGCACCTGGAGGAAACCCACACAGACACGGGGAGAATGTGCAAACTCCACACAGACAGTGGCCCAGGGCCAGAATTGAACCCAGGTCCCTGGCGTTGTGAGGCAGCAGCGCTGACCACCCTGCCACCGCCATGCCGCCCTGTGGTTTGTGAAATCTGCATGTCACCTTATTTGTCCCCAGTATAGCCCACTCGCCTCTCCATTCTGCTCAGAAAGTTAAGTTTGTGTCAAGTCAGCTGTTGAAAAAGAACCTGGCAGCTCAAAGTGAAAGGTTGTGTTGAGAAAACAAGTGGCTATTCATCACAGGAGTGGATTATGCAAGCCAAAATCAACTGGATTAAGAATTTATAATTAGTCGGCAGAAAATTATATTAATTTAACCTGAGCAGTGAGACATTGAAATCTTTTACTTGTAACAAACAGAAAAATAAATTGGAAACCACATAGTGTGATTTTAACTGTACCAGCTTTTTTTTACCTGATGGCCATATTTTTATTTAAACTGAGGTAAATTTTAAACTCCCTTTAGTAAACTAGACATTGTGCAGCCATTGCAAAACTGCCTGTTCCAATGTTACAAAAACGACCTTTCTGAGAAATATAACATTGCAATAAACTAATTGTCGGAAAGTTCAATTCGATTAAATTTAAATTGAAAGCGGAAATCAGTACTGATTACAGCTAATTATAATTCTGGTTAATGCTATTTTTAATACAAGTTCCCTTCCAAGCCACTCACTACCCTGACTTGGAAATATATCGCCGTTCCTTCACAGTTGCTGGGTCAAAATCCTGGAATTCCCTTCCTAACGGTATTGTGGGTCAACCCACAGCACGTGGACTGCAGCGATTCAAGAAGGCAGCTCACCACCACCTTGTCAAGTGTAACTAGGGATGGGTAATAAACACTGGCCAGCCAGTGATGCCTATAAATGAACGAGTAAAAAATTTTCATTCAGTCTTTTTTTGCATAAATGATATCTAGAATATTCCATTCAAAGACCCCAGTTGTTTGTCTACATTTCCCTTGTTGGTGCAAATCTGTCCTATTCTCCTTTGATTATGCTTCCCATTTATTATTCCTCATTGGCCAATGTTCAATCCCCGTTGGGCATTTGTCATTCTGAACTTTAGATCTTTATTCTCATATCCTCACTGATGGTTTAAGTCAATTGCAAGTTCTTCTGCTTATGGGCTTTACCTGTCTCCATTGCTCACATTTCAGATTCTTTCAACCCAAGCCTTTCCTTCCACCTTACAATCATAGAATCATACAGAGCAGAAAAGGCCCATCGGTCCATCAACTCCTCACAGACACATTAGAAACACCTGAACTCCCACCTGATCCCATCTGCCAGCACTTGGCCCATAGCCCTGAATGTTATGATGTACCAAGTGCTCGTCCAGATACTTTCTAAAGATGTGAGGTAACCCACCTCCACCACTCTCCCAGGCAGCACATCCCAGACCATCACCACCCTCTGGCTAAAAAGGTTTTTCCTCACATCCCTCCAAACCTTCCACCCCTCACCTTGAACCTATGTCCCCTCGTGACTGGCCCTTCAACTTAGGGGAACAGCTGCCCTCTATCCACTCTGTCCATGTCTCTCATAATCTTGTACACCTCGATCAGGTCACCCCTTAGTCTTCTCTGCTCCAACGAAAACCACTCAAGCCTACACAACTTCTCTTCATAACTTAAATATTCCATCCCAGGCAGCATCCTGGTGAATCTCCTCTGTACAGTGCAATCACATCTTTCCCATCATGTGGCGACCAGAACTGCGCACATTACTCCAGCTATGACCTCCCCAAAGTTCTATACAACTTCAACATAACTTCCCTGCTTTTGTAACCTTCTTTCCAAATGAGTGTGAGCACCTCATTCCACCTTCACTCTTATCATCTGAAGGATGCCATTAACTGAGACCTTCAGTGCGATCTTACCACCGGTTCACACCCCGGTGCAGCAAGGTCAGACAATTTGAAGGCCAAATCTCCATTCACTTACCAGTGGGCAGTGGTAAACATTGGTAAGATTCTGGCCCTTCCTATACTACTATACTTACTCACCCAACTATACTAGTGACCCAGGTTGTATTGGTGATGCAAAATGTTGGGTAAAATATAAGTGAACACTCATCCATTTTCAAACAAGCTGCGTTTCTTGTTCAGTAAACCTTAGGATTATTTTAGGATGTTAAAAGTTTGCTGATCCATTTTTTTGGGCACAGAACAATAGATTTATTTACCTTTGTAGCAGAGATTGTTCTTGCAGCCTCCACCATAGCTGGGTGGACATTCTGAGCATGGCCGACCATGCTTATAAGGAGCTTCTCCAATCCAATTCCCCCTGGTTAGTTAAAAACAGAAAATAATTCAGATAAATCTAAATACAGCTTGGATGAAACAATCTAAAATGAAGTTTTCTAATGAAGCTGTGTGTCTTTGCTTCTTGAATGAAGGAATTAATAGTTCGCTAAATGTTGGTTCCAAATTTGTGTACAATTTGTGTACAACAAGAACAGTCATCACCGTCATGTAATATAAAGCAATGTTCCAGCACTTCTTCAGTCACAGTAATGAACATAAGGACTACACAACCTGCTATTTCTCATTGCTTACAATCCCGACAGAGAAATGGTTCAAAGTCATAAGTGAGACATATTCTCATGCATTTGTTTCTTATGTTTGTTCAAGCAAAAGAAAAAGTCCATGTCTAAACAAAAAGCCAAGGTAGCCACACTCAACTCAAAAGGTCTTAGGATAAGGGGTAGCAAATATAAAACAGAGTTGAGGAGAAACTATTTCTCCCAAAATGTTGTGAATCTGTGGAATTCGCTACCCCAAAGTGTGGTGGATGCTGGGACAGTGAGTAAATTTAAGGAGGAGTTAGATAGATTTTTAATTGGGAATGGGTTGAAAGGTTATGGGGAGAAGGTCGGAAAATGGGGATGAGAAGCATATCAGCCATGATCGAATGGCCTAATTCTACTCCTATGAAAACAAATACTTTCCCCCAAAGGGTTTTCTTCTCACTACACCTGAAGACAGTAACTCAAGCTGGGTATCATTCCTGGTCAGCGACATTCTCATATTTTGCCCAAATGGCCACTGACTATATCAACACAACCAGTGACAGTGTTATTCATCCATGCAAGGTTACACACCCAAGTCCAATCTGGTCCTTCCCTGATGTACACATTTGCAAAATTTCTCGCACCGTCACAGCATGGATCAGTTGGGCCAAAGGGCCAATTTCCATGCTGTGTTGCTCTATGACTCAGGAATCCCTGACTGGTTTTCAGTTTCCTAACACGAGGTGCTGAAGCCAATGTTGGCACTCCCTCCACCACTGCGAGTCTATCTACTGGCAGCATGGTGGCAAAGTGGTTAGCACTGTGCCCATACAGCACTAGGGACCTGAGTTCAATTTCGGCTTTGGGTCACTGTTTGTGTAGAGTTCGCACATACTCCCTGTGTCTGCATGCCCTTTAGTGTTAGAAGGACTAGCTAGGGTAAATATGTGGGTAAATATGAGGATAAGGCCTGGGTGGGATTGTTGTTGGTGCAGGCTTGATGGGCCAAATAGCCACTTTTTGCACTGTAGGGATTCTATGATTCTACACCACATGGACTAGAGCAATTGTAGAGGGCAGCTCACCACCACCTCTTCATGGGCAATTAGAGATGTGCAACAAATGCTGGCCTTACCAGTGACATTCAAACAACAGGAATGAACAGAAGAAAC
This sequence comes from Carcharhinus amblyrhynchos, assembly GCF_965287045.1. NCBI lineage: Eukaryota > Metazoa > Chordata > Chondrichthyes > Carcharhiniformes > Carcharhinidae > Carcharhinus > Carcharhinus amblyrhynchos. The sequence continues at coordinate 15,744,877 of NC_137327.1, forward strand.
TTCATCATCAGGATTCAAATAAGGTAATGGGTTTACTCTCTCACACCTATTTCTTTGAGCAGGTCACTGTAGTATTGTGTGTGACTTAATACATGCACACATCATGAAGAACAAATAAAATGTTACTCGCCAACAGCTCAACAGATTCAAGAATTCCACTTTACCTCTCCATTCATTGACTAAATGACAATAAATCTAAAATGATACGATGATCAGTAACTTACTTTGGTGAGTAATTGCATACTAAATAGACTGCGTTCTCCCAGATTTCTCCCCATACATTCATCCTCGCGCAGACATTTACAGCACAGCCAACTCTGTTTGTAGTTGCCCACACCAACTGAAAATAAATACAAAATGAATGTTAAACAAAGAATGGGGCTTTTAAGAACATCTTGCGTGCAGAACATAGCTTACTGCTAGCCAAGTGAAAATAAGCACTGCTAACTTTATTGTTTTGGTTTGAAAAAGGAGAGGCAACTTGGTTGGCCGTCTTTACTCATTCAAGACAAACACTAGGTTTTTAACAGATTGCAAAATAAGCAACATTGCATAATCGCTTTTAAGGGATGATTATAGGAGGAAATGAGATTGAGGGCGAGTGAGAGTGCATAGTACTTGCACAGGCTGAAGAAAGGCAAAAATCTGAACTATTCTTTGATACGGGGCCAAGTTGGAAGATAACTGAACGGTTAATGGTCAGATCTGGGAGTGAATGGGCTGCAGCTGTTGTCTGCAGATGTTCGGGATAGTGGATCGTTGAAATACTGAGGCAGATGACCTGGTGGGTTGCCCATCCTTCATTGTGACATGAATCAAGATGAAACCCATGGCAAGGTACAACATCCTCTATGAGACACAAACATATCAATGTGTTTCGAGTTGAAGCATCACCCCCAGTACTGTCCGAATCTGCTTTTTTTAAAAAAAATTAAGAACAAAGGACTCAGGGCAAACGTAGCTTCCTTTGGGCGACACGGTGGCACAGTGGTTAGCATTGCTGCTTCACAGTGCCAGGGACGTGGGTTCAGTTCCCATCTTGGGTCACTGTTTGTGTGGAGTTTGCATATTCTCCCCATGTCTGTGTAGGTTTCCTCCAAAGATGCACGTGTTAGCTTGATTGGCCATGCTAAATTGCCCCTTAGTGTCAGGGGGATTAGTAGGGTAAATAAGTAGGGCTATGGGGATAGAGCCTGGGTGGGATTGTGGTTAGTGCAGACTCGATGAGCCAAATTGACCTCCTTCTGCACTGTAGGGATTCTATGAAATCTGAAACCCTCAAAACAATTTTTTCTGCACAAAGGGAGACTGCAGGATATCCAGAAAACAAATCATTTTAAGATTTAGAACCCAGTCCTGTAGGAAACTGCTCCTGTGAAATTTACTGCGATTCTCAACAAACACCGAGTGAACGTTCTTTGGTGCAAGATTGCTTTTAAAGGTTTGAGGCAGGTTTCATCTTACAATGGAATACTGTGGTAATTAGAGCACTGGTCACATTCTAGTGACAGTTGTTTATCCATTATTGACGCTAAACTAATGGCCTAAAAAAATACTTTGCTAACTAGACTGCAGTCTGGACACAGCACCAAGCAAGGGGCTGTTAAAGTGTTTCTCTTACAACCTGGAGCAGACAGCCAGTGCCAGCTGGATAGAATTGCAGTATCTCCTCCACACTGTCTGGTGGCCTGTAGCCCACTTTGTGCTATGTTCCCTAAACTGCTGCTTGAGTTTGCGTATCACTTTCTTTGCCACAAACATCTCAAATCCGTGATTGATATTCATGAGTATTTGTGCCACAAAAAAGTTAGAGTAATATACAAAGCATACAGCAAGCACACACATTCACTTGCATCTGTAAGTTGATCAAACTTTTAGTTTATTTTATTAGTGTCACAAGTGGGCTTGCTTTAACACTGCAAGGAACTTTCTGTGAAAACCCCCAAGCCATCACAGTCCTGCGCCTGTTCGGATACACTGAGGGGAAATCTAACACTGCCAATGCACCTAACCAGCATACTGCTGAATATATTTAAGTCACGGGTAGATAGGTTTTTGGTAGGCAAGGGAATTAAGGGTTATGGGGAGAAAGCGGGAAAGTGGAACTGAGCCACTTCAGATCAGCCATGATCTTGTTGAATGGCGGGGCAGGTTCAAAGGGCTGGATGGCCTACTCCTGCTCCTACTTCTCATGTTCTTATGTTCTTATGTGCGGGTTAGGTAGATTGGCCATGTTAAATTGTCTCTTAGTGTCATGGGGTTTAGCAGGGTAAATACATGAGGTTGTGGGGATGGGGCACAGGGGGGATTGTTGTCAGTGCAGCCTCATTCTGCACTGTAGGCTTTCAATGACTCTATGAGAACATCACTCTGGGTCTTTTGGACTGTGGGAGGAAACTGGAGCACTTAGAGGAAACCCATGCAGATACGGGGAGAACGTGCAGCCTCCACCCAGACAGTGACCCAAGATGGGCATTAAACCTGGGTCCCTGGCACTGTGAGGCAGTAACGCTAATCGTGCTGCCTAACATTGATAGACAGCCCATTGGACAGTCAATGTCCACAGACACTGGCATGGTTAAAAATAATATTCCCTGAGTTACAAGACTCCCTGAGAACATTAAAACCTTTACAATATCTGCAGTAAATACTGCAACTACAAACTGAAGCAGTGCAAGACTGTCTTATCAATGTGATTTCATGCCACCAACCTGATTTAGGTCCAAATTATACAGTATTGTTGAAAAGTCAACACTGATTTGTTTCATAATTACTCAACTAATCATTGCTGACACTTTTGTCACAGACAGCTCCACACCTCTCCTGAAATAGATTTCCCTTGCTCATTTATCCGCTGCAATGCAAACACAGCAACAAAGGTTAAAATTCAACTGCCTCACAGCACCAGGGACTCGGGTTCAATTCTGGCCTTTGGTGATTGTCTGCGTGGAGTCTGCACATTCTCCCCATGTCTGCGTGGGTTTCCTCCCACAGTCCGAAGATGTGCAGGGTGGATTCACCGTTCTAAATTATCCCAAGATGTGCAGATGGATGAGCCATGGGAAATTTATGGGGTTACAGGGATAGGGTGGGAGAGAGGGCCTGGGTAAGATATTCCAGCTGGAATTTTACCGGCATGCCCAACCCCGGAATCAAAGGTTCAGAGAATGCATTGTCCATTGGCCTTGGGTGGGATCATATGAACCTCAGGTGGGCATGACGGTGAAATTACGCCCTCCATCAAAGAATTGGTGCAGACTCGGTGGGCCAAATGGCCTCTCCTGCCGTGTAACGATTCTATGATTCTAATGAATCATGTTTGTCACAACCGATGAAATTCATAAATGTTCCCAACCAGAGGACACAGACATTTTGCTCTTCACAACAACAACTTGGCCACTGTGTTTGTTTTTTAGTTTGTGCATGTGTTTCGAAATGCAATTTAATTCTCAGGCATTTGACTTACTTGTGTGTAGTGAGTGCACATTGCACCGGAACATCTCTCGGGGCACCAGGGATTACATTCGTGTTCATATGGGTAGGTGTAATCTTTCACTTCATCATACCATGCTTGCACATGGGAGGCTGGAGAACGATATCTGAAAGAACAGAAGCAGTAATCTGTCACAGCCTATTCTCACAGATCACATTACTGGTGAATCAGATAGAAAATGTACCTTTAACCCAACACAAACATCTTAAAATTAAAACAACATTTTAAAAAATGGGAGCCAGAATAGACTACACATTGAACATGCTCTTCTGTCTAAAGATGTGCAGGTTAGGTGAATTGGTCATGGTAAGTTCTCCCTCAATGTACCCAAACAGGCACCGGAGTGTAGAGACTAGGGGAATTTCATGGCAACTCCATTGCAGTGTTAATGTAAGCCTACTGATGACACTAATAAATAAACTTTAAACAATAGGATCATGGTTTGTCTGAACTTAGCCTCAGTTGGCTTAGCTGCCTGTTCCATGCAACTCCCATAGAGTTCACAAATCTGTTTATCTCGGCTTCAAATATATTCAATGACTCAGGCAGAATTGTTTCTGATGCTGCTCTACTTAGGGAGTGAAGACTGGGGATGTGGGGGATGAGGAGGGTGGAATTGGGGAAACAGATGGTGAGAGCGATGGCCTACTAATATTATCGCTAGGCTATTAATCCAGAAACTCAGCTAATGCTCTGGGGACCCAGGTTCATAAACCTGCCACGGCAGATGGTGGAATTTGAATTCAATAGGAAAAAAATCTGGAATTAAAAATCTACTGATGACCATGAAACTATTGTCAGGAAAACCCAACTGGTTCACTAATGTCCTTTAGGGAAGGAAATCTGCTGCCCTTACTTGGTCTGGCTTACATGTGACTCCACAGCCACAGTGATGTGGCTGGCTCTCAACTGTCCTCTGAACATGGGCAACATGGGCAATAAATACTGGCCAACCAGCGACACCCATGTCCCATGGACGAATAAAAAAGAAAATAAAGCATTCAAGTGAAACAGGATGTGCACAGGCACAATTCAGTCCCCTTTTCAAAGTCTTAAATCAACTCCTTAATTTTATAAAACAATATTTTTGATGTAATGTTATTATGCAATTAAGTAGCAAATCTGGCAGCAATTTAGGATGCAGGTTGGACCCAAAGAACTGGAAAGCAAAACTGCCAATTCCAGTGCTGGTGGCACTCCAGGGTTGATTACAGGGTAGGAACTTATGCATAGAGAATTTCCATTATAAGAGAGGGCATTTATGAATCCATCTAAAAATAAGATTTTTAATATATTATTAGCTGGTCACATGTAGCGTTACAAAGTAACAGAATATGTTCACTTTCTTCTCTGTCTCTGCTACTCATTATTTTTTTCTACTTAATCTGAGAACTTGGACATTTATTGGCCATTCCCTATTGCCTTGAATTATCTCCAGCAGTTTGATACAGAGGGCAGTAATGATACTGGAATGGAACTGAGTCATTACAGGCAGAACCAGGGAAAGGTGACAGGATTCTTTCTAAATATTTTTAAGACGCGGGTTGATGGGTTTTTGATATGAGAGGGGATTAAGGGTTATGGGGAGAGGGCGGGAATGTGGAACTGAGCCAAGACAGATCAGCCATGATCTTATTGAATGGCGGGGCAGGCTCGAAGGGCCGGATGGCCTACTCCTGCTCCTATTTCTTATGTTCTTATGTTCTTATGTAAAGGACATTAATGAACCAGTTGGGCTTTTATGACTTATAGCAATAGCAGTGTTTTTAACAATTCCGTTAAACATTCAAATTCTGAACTACTATAGTGGGATTTGAATCATCGGATCCCTACAATGCAGAAGAAGGCCATTTGGCCCATTGAATCTGTATCAACAACAAGGCCCTATCCCCATATTTTTACCCCACTAATCCCTCTAACCTACGTATCCTGGGACCCTAAGGGGCAATTTAGCTTGGCCAATCAACTTAACCCACACATCTTTAGAGTGTGGGACGGAACCAGAGCACCTGGAGGAAACCCACGCAGACATGGGGAGAACATGCAAACTCCACACAGACAGTCACCCAAGCAGGGAATCAAACCAGGGTTCCTGGAGCTGTGAGGCAGCAGTGCTAACCACTGTACCACCATGCCACCCTTAATCGCTCCATTACTAGTTCAGTAACATAACCACTACACTACAAATAGCTCACCCACTGCTTTTTGCTGTCTATTCTACTCTCATTTTATTTTTCCTCTTCCCTGACTCTAAATCGCTGTTTCTCTTTCATTTCTCATTTCCTTTTGAATGGGTGGTAGCTAATGGTGTGTCATTTTAAACCACCAATAGGAGCTACCTGTGGGCTGGGGTTTAGGGGGAAATTGTGCTCCTCAGCAGCTCCCTTCACATTCCCCCTCTCCAATCATTCATCCTTGTCCCTTTCCCTTGTGTTTCCACTGTGGGCTTCTCCACCACCCTTCCACCACCATCACGCTCTCACCTTGCTCCTTTGAACTTCCCGTTGTATATTGAAAGTCCTCATGTATATTTCCACCCCTCCTTGCCCCCCTGTGAATCAGTTCGTCATTAATCCTCCTTCTAGCCCATCCCACTTTAATCCCCAGGCAGACAGCCAGAAGTCAAAGTTCTCCTTCTTCACCTTGCCAGTTTCCTTCAAAATAGCTTTATTTGTGAGCGGTGTGGTGGTGCAGTGGTCAGCACTGTTGCCTCACAGTGCCAGGGACTCAGGTTCAGTTCCCAGCTTGGTCACTGTCTGTGTGCAGTTTGCACATTCTCCCTGTGTCTGTGTGGGGGTGCTCCAGTTTCCTCACACAGTCTGAAAGATGTGCTGGATAGGTGCATTGACCCAAACAAGTGCCAAAATGTGGTGACTAGGGGAATTTCACAGTATCTTCATTACAATGTTAATGTAAGCCTTATTTGTGATTAACTTGGTTTTGAAAATTCAACTTTCTTGAATTTGCACTTCTCTCTGACTGTGTTAATAGCTACAAACAAGTGTAAGCAATTTGCAACTGTTTTTTCCACTGTCTAAATGTATTCCTCTTCCAGGCACCCTGCCCTGACAGGGAACCGGTATTAATGGGACTTCCATTGGATTGATCCATCAGTAGACTTGACAAAGTACTGCAATATTTGCTAGTGCCGTCAGCAGCATGGCTGACCAGGAAACTCACCTGATCTTACCACCCCCCATCATCTAGGTTGGAAGGATTCACAGGCTGATAATCAACCTGTTTGGTCATATGTGAAGAGACCTTCCATGGCCACCCACTGAGACTTGGACTCAGAGCATCTCACCCAGAGTTAAGGACACAACTCCTTTCTGAGGAGGTATGTTGCCAATATTCTAACTATCTCACATAACCCACACCCCTTAAAAAAAATCCAAAATAAATTTCACCTCGATAAAATGTTGAAATTTGGCATCTCTTGGGAAAAAAAGGGCAACAGCGCTTGGAGCTGAGGGAAAAGATAGGATCAATGCATCTGCCAATACTGGGTAATTGAGCATTCTTAGATTGCAAAAATTCAAAAATGGTGCAGCATCAAATCTCTAGACAAAGTACCCAATCCAATCTGAAGCTTCTGTGAGAGCTTTGAGTTTTCCAACTATAAACTTGAACTGCAGCACAATGCAATGGATAATTTTACTGGTTAACATCCATTTTCTTAACATTTAAAAAATCTTTATTTAGACAATAACATTTCTAACTAAAGAATGAGAGGCAATTTCTTGCTTGAAAATTATTCAGAAGACGTTTTGAACACTTTGCAAAAGCAAAAGCCACCAGCTGGTCAGAAGATGCAATAGCAATTAATCACACAAAAGTGTGACGACGTGTAATGTTTCGTAGAAAATGTGGGCGGTATAAGATTTTTGAAAAAAAAGTTTTATAGTTAAGCAGCAAAGGATTATGGCAGTTTAGAATGCGGGGCAGTGGAATTGGTTGGAACCTCAGCATTATCGAAAGAGGAGCTGGAGATTTAAAACTGAGATGCAACTGTGCCACCACTGGTGGATGGGTTTAACTACAGAATTACAAGTTTAATTCTGTCCTTTTCATTATGAATGCAGAAGCAAAAACGCATTATGGAAAAAGTTGACAACATAGTTTGATGGCAGGAAGCATATATACTGATATAGCATTTTTAATATAACGTAAATCAACAATTGGATCATAACCTTTTTCCATGCAAGGATTCTTCGGGTCACCCTAATTGGACGAGAGGTGAATTTCTTCATTGCCCCAAGTTTAATCATTTATTTTTTGCTTCTCCCCAGGAGATCAGGTGATTTTGGGTGGGATGGAGAGTGCAGGGTGTGATTGATGCGCAAGGTACACAGTAGTGTTAGACAAGCGCGATACTATATTCAAATGATTGAATCTTCTATTACAAGGACCTGTACTTGTTTCAAATTGACCCATGCAAGCCGTGTTGTAACCGCAATCCTGAAATAAATGTAATACAGTGCGCCCGTGTAAAGCACCTACCTTCCCCAGTGCACTGCCAGGTTCTGACCTATTGACTTGAGCAGTTGGGAAGGCCCATGATCCCATACGCATTGCTGGGCCCAGCTTTCGGCAGAACGTTCCAATTCATTATCCCATTCCTATGAAACATAAGAGCATACATTGAATAATGGCCATTCATTCTGCGGCTGGAGCATCAACTACAATTAAACCATTCTTTATAATAGACCCATCATTAAATTTTATTATAGACGCCTACGTTCACTGTTCATTCATTCCCACATAACATTTCAGTTTAGTGCAGTAATAATGAATGAGAACCTTCTGAATTAAAACACAGAGTTATGAAATTACTAATTTAGATTCCTAGATCCCCTCTAATGTTTGCTTTAACGATCTCATTATATGCATTTAGTTTTGGACCTTTTTTTATTCACTCAGAGGATGTGAGTGTCACTGGTCGACCAGCATTTATTGTCCATCCCTAGTTGCCCTTGAGAAGGTGGTGGTGAGCTGCAGTCCCTGGGGTGTAGGTACATCCACAGTGTTGTTAGGGAGAGAGTTCCAGGATGATCCTGCAACAGTGAAGGAACGGAAATATTTTACTGTTCCTTCACTGTTGCAGGATATTTCCAAGTCAGGATGTCGAGTGACTTGGAAGGAATCTCCAGGTGGCGGTAATCCCAGGTATCTGCTGCTGTTCTCCTTCCAGTTAGTAATGGTCATGGGTTTGGAAGGTGCTGTCCCAGGAACCTTGGTGAGTTCCTGCTCTGAATCTTGTAGATGGTACATACAGCTACCACCATTCGTCGGTGGTGGAGGGGTTGAATTTTTATGGAAAGGGTAGTAATCAAGTGGGGCTGCATTGTCCTGAATGGAGTCAAGCTTTTTGAATGTTGTTGGAGCTGCACTCATCCAGGAAAATGGAGACTATTCCATTACACTCCTGACTTGAGCCTTCTAAATGGTGGACAGTCTTTGGGGAGTTACTCATCACAGGATTCTTAGCCTTTGACCTGCTCTGGTAGCCACAGTACTTATATGGCTAATCCAGCTCGGTTTCTGGTCAATGGTACGTTGATAGTGGGGTATTCAGCAATGGTAATGCCAATAAGTGATGGTTAGATCCTGTCTAGTTGGAGATTGTATCCTGACACTTTTCCACCAAGGTTTAAACCCCACTTGTAAGAATTTTAGGAATATATGGAGGGAGGGAAAGGATAAATAAGACAGGTTGGCTGTATTGACCAAATATTGAATATTGAAATGTCTAGTTTTCTCAGTTGATAGTTCTGAAAATAATGTCTTAGTTAAATACCCTTCCCTGCTCTTTCATTCATTGCCCACTCCTATTTTATTCATGTGGGCTTTAACGGTGCCCACAGTCTACTAGAAAGAGGCACAATGGAAAAATGAGTCTTGAACAGAATGGAATTCACAAGCAAACATTGAAAAGGTGTCATAAAAAGGAGATTCAATGGATTTCTCTAGCAGACGCCAATAAAAAGTGGTTTCTTCATACTTTCCCCATGTTTACTCTGCAGGGTTTGCTTTACAAGAAAGTTTCTCTGTCATTTGGACTAATCAAACACTGGTTACTCATGCTTCCATCAGTATACACGGAGAGAAGGAGGTCATGCTTCCCCCTCCCCCAATGTGAGAGCTTCAAGGACAGGCCAGGAGGGGCAGTACAGTTGAGGCCTAATCCAACGATGGATGTATCATCTCACAGGATAGGCATCCCTGAAATAATGCATGGGGTGCCCCCTTGTGTTTTCCAGAATGATTGATAAATCACATGGGGCAGCATGATAGCAGAGTGGTTAGCTCTGCTGCCTCACAGCACTGGGGACCAGATTTGATTCCCGGCTTAGATCACTGTCTGTGCAGAGTCTGCACATTCTCCCCATGTTTACATGTGTTTCCTCCTACAGTCTGAAAGATGTGCTGTTTAGGTGCATTGGCCATGCTAAATTCTCCCTCAGTGTATCCGAACAGGTGCCAGAACGTGGCAACTAGGGGATTTTCACAGTAACTTCATTGCAGTGTTAATATAAGCCTACCTGTGACACTAATAAATAAACCTTAAACTAAACTGAAATAGCAAACAAAAGGTATTTCAAGTTGCAATTACATTATATACAGTATCATTTTCCTGCCCTAAATTATTGTCTCTCTCACACAGAGGTGCAAAACACTGGGAAGCTCAAAATGCCGTTTTTCCCAACTAAATCTGAAAGGGCAGAATGAACAAAAACAGAGTGAAACTTCCCTCTTACAGAAGTATCTAAGGTGTTTGGTTTTGAGTGTCCCTCTCTAGAACATCGGGGATGGTCAGATGTATCAAACCTACTCACCATGTATTCCATGTTCGAGCAAGATGGGTAGACCTCTCCCCTCAGATGGTTGTGAAGGTGTAAAATCTCGTCCTTGTCGATCTGGGAGATGGCCCTTTTGTGCCTGGAATGAATGTAATTGAACAACCTTTCGAAATGCGAGGCATTGGGCATCATCTGGCAGCACGATTCTTGGGCCAAGGCCATTATTGCCACGAGCAGGAAGCAGGGGAGGAAAGGACTCATGTCTGAGGGAAAAAAAGGGGTGGGTTCACCAAATCAGCACACCAGGAACTGGGAACGATCTGGAATGAAGATAAGAAGAGGTCACCTGTTGGTGAAATAACTGGACCAGTAAGGCAAACACATATCTGTCAGTACTGATGTTGGAAAAAAATCAGTCTGGCCTGAGCAGCTGAAAGATTCACGGTGCATTATTCAAATGGAGCAAAGAGGGGTTTCTTTAGGTGTCAATGGTAGTCATGATGCCGGCGTTGGACTGGGGTAAACACAATAAGAAGTCTCACCTGGTGTTGTGAGACTTCTCACTGAGTTTATTTAGCACAGCGACAGATGCTGCACTGGATAATCGACAGGAAACTACAACAGAAGGAAGGGGGCAATCCAACACATCCATAAAACAAAGCCAATTCCACCCCCCCCCCCCCCCAACTCAATTAAAGATGACTTTATCAAATCCGATGTTTTCCAATCTCCGCTCGCCTCCCGTCCATCACCCGAATGAATGATTCCAATCGCCTCCCTGGAATCCGATTGAGACTTAGAAGTGGAAAGTTGTCCCTGAGTTGGCTCAGAAAGGGGGCTTTCGCAGTAACTTCACTGCATTGTTAATGCAAGCCTACCTGTGACACTAATAAATAAAAGTTTAAAACTTTAAAACCAGGAGTGGGTGGTGGGGGAGAGAGATCAGCGGCTATTGAACCCCAGGCATTAAGATATTTCTGTGTCTCCAGGATATTCCAGTAACTACTATAACGCTAAATAATTCCTTGTGTCCCAGAATATTTCACTAACTAGTCCTGTGCCCGAGGTGTCTGCTTTTGTTTTGGGGGAAGTAAAGAAAAGTTTGGTAAGTTTATGCAAACAATAGATCTTACAATCAATCATTCAACCCTCTTTTACTCACTTTGCACCGAGTGTGGAAAGATGAGAGAGAGAGAGAGACAGAAGGAGAGTTCCAGATTCCCGCACCCTCGGAATGTGTCTCCAAAAGCTCCTCACTTTTGACACAGAAAGTACCGCAGAGCAAAGGCAATTTCAAGCGCTCGCTGCTTTATTCTGGATGTCTGTTTCCCGGCTGGGCTGTGGAGGTTGGATTGATGGCGAGACTCTCCGTCTCTGCAGAAATCGATTGCTGAATTTATATATTTGAGCTGGGAGCAAGGAGGGGTGGGGGGGGGGGGTAAAAAAAAACCAGGCTGGTCATATCCTGTAAAATGAGGTTCTTGGCTCCGGAATGGGCTGTGACGCTAGAGTGAGAGAGAAATGACGAGGATAGTTCCTGGATCCTGATGCAGAATCTCCTGTGAGAAGTCTTACAAGTTTGATACCAAGTAAACTTGTTGGACTTTAACCTGGTGTTGTGAGACTTCTAACTGTGTTTAACCCAGTCCAACGCCGGTATCTCCACATGCAGAATGTCCTTACAGCCGGAACATCTTGTCACTTGAGTCTAGGCTTGTGTACGTGTGTGTGTGTTTCATGACATTCACTCACTCACTCACTAGTTTTGCTGATGCTGCTTATAAATTTGCCACACTCGCGCCTTTCCACTTTCCCAGCCAGATTGTGGGACACCTCTCCACTTCAGCCCATCTCGCTGAGTTTGGGTATGAAAGAAGGGTTTGCCCGGATGAGCAGTAACTCTCTCCTGATCCATCCCCACTGTCCAGACGGCTTGTTCCTCGCCGTTCAAACATTTTCAAACCCTATCAAATGGAAATCGGGAGCACTTCCCTCCCTAACATTGCCAACTTGGCAAACAAAAGCGTCTTAATCACAATACGCTGAAGACCCAATGATGAAACATAAATAAATTTATTCTAAGACAAATATCTTTCTACCCCACACAGCTTCGGTTCTTCTGCTAAGTGAATTACGATCAAGCTTTTTTTTTAAAACAAATATACTGTGGAGACTGGAAATCTGAAATAAAAACAGAAAATGCTGGAAAGTCTCGGCTGGTCTGGCAGCATCTGTGGAGAAAGAAACACAGTTAAGGTTGAAAAGTCACATCAGACTGGAAGCATTAACTCTGCTTTCTTTCTCCACACAATTGCTGCCAGACCTACTGAGTTTTCCCAGCAATTTCTGTTATTATTACTACTGTGACAGTGAGGTGGGACTCAGGGCTGAGAATTGTCGCTTTCAGATATCATACCCTTTTCCACTGGGTATTAAAGTACAGTTCATTTAGAATGTCCTTCAATGTGCACTTACTGTCCTATCCCACTTTCCTGTAAACATACACAAAGAACCGCCAGCTTTATCAATCTTTCCCTCATTCTGCATTAAAATATGGGTGCAATGATGAATGAAGTAATTTAGGGAAACATGTTAAATTTTCAAGGAATATGTTGGAATGTTGATGCCTGATGAGAATTATATGCTTAGTTTAAAATTAAGCTTGGATCGAGGTGGGTTTATTTTCGCCCAATTGGATAGATCAGCACTTCTGCGTGACCGTGATGTTGAGTGGGTTTGAGTTCTATCGTGGGTTTGAGTTCTATCCTGGGTGTGAGTTCTATCCCGGGTGTGAGTTCTATCCTGGGAGTGAGTTCTATCCCGGGTGTGAGTTCTATCCCGGGTGTGAGTTTTATCCTGGGTGTGAGTTCTATCCTGGGTGTGAGTTTTATCCTGGGTGTGAGTTCTATCCTGGGTGTGAGTTCTATCCTGGGTGTGAGTTCTATACTGGGTGTGAGTTCCATCCTGGGTGTGAGTTCCATCCTGGGTGTGAGTTCTATCCCGGGTTTGAGTTCTATCCCGGGTGTGAGTTCTATCCTGGGTGTGAGTTTTATCCTGGGTGTGAGTTCTATCCTGGGTGTGAGTTCTATCCTGGGTGTGAGTTCCATCCTGGGTGTGAGTTCCATCCTGGGTGTGAGTTCTATCCTGGGTTTGAGTTCTATCCTGGGTGTGAGTTTTATCCTGGGTGTGAGTTCTATCCTGGGTGTGAGTTCTATCCTGGGTGTGAGTTCCATCCTGGGTGTGAGTTCTATCCTGGGTTTGAGTTCTATCCTGGGTGTGAGTTCTATACTGCGTTTGAGTTAATTACTGGATGTGAGTTCTATCCTGGGTGTGAGTTCTATCCTGGGTTTGAGTTCTATACTGGGTGTGAGTTCTATCCTGGGTGTGAGTTCTATCCTGGGTTTGAGTTCTATCCTGGGTTTGAGTTCTATCCTGGGTGTGAGTTCTATACTGGGTGTGAGTTCCATCCTGGGTGTGAGTTCTATCCTGGGTTTGAGTTCTATCCTGGGTGTGAGTTCTATACTGCGTTTGAGTTAATTACTGGATGTGAGTTCTATCCTGGGTGTGAGTTCTATCCTGGGTGTGAGTTCTATCCTGGGTTTGAGTTCTATCCTGGGTGTGAGTTCTATCCTGGGTTTGAGTTCTATCCTGGGTTTGAGTTCTATCCTGGGTGTGAGTTCTATCCTGGGTTTGAGTTTTATCCTGGGTGTGAGTTCTATCCTGGGTTTGAGTTCTATACTGGGTTTGAGTTCTATACTGGGTGTGAGTTCTATCCTGGGTGTGAGTTCTATCCCGGGTGTGAGTTCTATCCCGGGTTTGAGTTCTATCCCGGGTTTGAGTGCTATCCTGGTGTGAGGTCTATCCTGGGTGTGAGTTCTATCCTGGGTGTGAGTTCTATCCTGGGTGTGAGTTCTATCCCGGGTGTGAGTTCTATCCCGGGTGTGAGTTCTATCTCGGGTTTGAGTTCTATCCCGGGTGTGAGTTCTATCCCGGGTGTGAGTTCTATCCCGGGTGTGAGTTCTATCCCGGGTGTGAGTTCTATCCCGGGTGTGAGTTCTATCCCGGGTGTGAGTTCTATCTTGGGTGTGAGTTCTATCCCGGGTGTGAGTTCTATCCCGGGTTTGAGTTCTATCCCGGGTTTGAGTTCTATCCCGGGTGTGAGTTCTATCCCGGGTGTGAGTTCTATCCCGGGTGTGAGTTCTATCCCGGGTGTGAGTTCTATCTTGGGTGTGAGTTCTATCCCGGGTGTGAGTTCTATCCTGGGTTTGAGTTCTATCCTGGGTGTGAGTTCTATCCCGGGTTTGAGTTCTATCCTGGGTGTGAGTTTTATCCTGGGTGTGAGTTCTATCCTGGGTGTGAGTTCTATCCTGGGTGTGAGTTCTATCCTGGGTTTGAGTTCTATACTCGGAGTGAGTTCTATCCCGGGTGTGAGTTCTATCCTGGGTTTGAGTTCTATCCTGGGTGTGAGTTTTATCCTGGTTGTGAGTTCTATCCCGGGTTTGAGTTCTATCCTGGGTTTGAGTTCTATGCTGGAAGTGAGTTCTATCCCGGGTGTGAGTTCTATCCTGGGTGTGAGTTCTACCCTGGGTGTGAGTTCTACCCTGGGTGTGAGTTCTATCCTGGGTTTGAGTTCTATCCCGGGTGTGAGTTCTATCCTGGGTGTGAGTTCTACCCTGGGTTTGAGTTCTATCCTGGGTTTGAGTTCTATCCTGGGTGTGAGTTCTATCCTGGGTGTGAGTTCTATCCTGGGTGTGAGTTCTATCCTGGGTGTGAGTTCTATCCCGGGTGTGAGTTCTATCCTGGGTGTGAGTTCTATCCCGGGTGTGAGTTCTATCCTGGGTTTGAGTTCTATCTTGGGTTTGAGTTCTATCCTGGGTGTGAGTTCTATCCCGGGTGTGAGTTCTATCCTGGGTGTGAGTTCTATCCTGGGTGTGAGTTCTATCCTGGGTTTGAGTTCTATCTTGGGTTTGAGTTCTATCCTGGGTGTGAGTTCTATCCTGGGTGTGAGTTCTATCCCGGGTGTGAGTTCTTTCCTGGGTGTGAGTTCTAACCCGGGTTTGAGTTCTATCCTGGGTTTGAGTTCTATCCTGGGTGTGAGTTCTATCCTGGGTGTGAGTTCTATCCCGGGTGTGAGTTCTATCCCGGGTGTGAGTTCTTTCCTGGGTTTGAGTTCTATCCCGGGTTTGAGTTCTATCCTGGGTGTGAGTTCTATCCCGGGTTTGAGTTCTATCCTGCGTTTGAGTTCTATCCTGGGTGTGAGTTCTATCCTGGGTGTGAGTTCTATCCTGGGTGTGAGTTCTTTCCTGGGTGTGAGTTCTATCCTGGGTGTGAGTTCTATCCCGGGTGTGAGTTCTATCCTGGGTTTGAGTTTTATCCTGGGTTTGAGTTCTATCCTGGGTGTGAGTTCTATCCTGGGTGTGAGTTCTATCCTGGGTGTGAGTTCTATCCCGGGTTTGAGTTCTATCCCGGGTTTGAGTTCTATCCTGGGTTTGAGTTTTATCCTGGGTGTGAGTTCTATCCTGGGTGTGAGTTCTATCCTGGGTGTGAGTTCTATCCTGGGTTTGAGTTCTGTTCTGGTTTTGAGTTCTATCCTAGGTGTGAATTCTATCCTGGGTGTGAGTTCTATCCTGGGTGTGAGTTCTATCCTGGGTGTGAGTTCTATCCTGGGTTTGAGTTCTGTTCTGGTTTTGAGTTCTATCCTAGGTGTGAATTCTATCCTGGGTGTGAGTTGTATCCTGGGTGAGTTTGTTTCCAGTCAAATACATGGGTTTCTGTCTGAACGTGTGAGATTCTACTGGAGCTGCCCTCTAGTGGAGGCCAATCAAATTTGCCTTTTCTGTGCTCACAGCTTAGAGAGCTGAACTCCCAACACAATTAGCAGTCAGCTTTCCAAAAAAAAAGAATCATCACAGTGCAAAAGGAGGCCATTTATTTTCCACTAGAGCATCCCACCCAAACACTATCCCCATAACCCCAATATTTATCCCACTAATCCACCAGCCTACAAATTTTTGTTTTGATTTGATTTATTGTCACATTTATTAGTATACAGTAAAAAGTATTGTTTCTTGCACTATACAGATACCGTACATACAGAACAAAAGGAGAAGGTGCGTAATGTAGTGTTGCAGTCATAGCATGGATGTAGAGAAAGATCTACTTTTGGTCATTAAGTGAAAATTTAGCACAGTCGATCCACCTAACCAGTACATCTTTGGACTGTGGTAGGAAACCGGAGCACCCCGAGAAAAACTACACAGACACAGGAAGAATGTGCAAATGCTACACATTCACCCGAAGCTGGAATTGAACCCAGGTCACTGGCGCTGTGGGGCAGTTGCTAATCACTGTGCCACGTGCTGCCCACTGTATGTGTTAAAGAAGTCAAAGATTTTCTGGTTGTTGACAAACTCAGACACTCAGTAAAGTGATTGGAGGTTCATGTCAAAAGGCAGATCTGCTCTCCTGGTTACAAAGAGAATGTAACCTTTCTATTTCTGTCACTGGACACAGGTGAGGTCCCAGAGGATTGGAGGATAGGAAATGTGGTCCTGTTATTTAAGAAGGGTAGCAAGGATAACCCGGGTAATTATAGGCCGGTGAGCTTGACGTCCACGGTAGGGAAATTGTTGGAGAGGATTCTTAGCGATAGGATGAGTGCACATTTGGAACGGAATAATCTCATTAGCGATAAACAGCATGGTTTTGTAAGAGGGAGATCATGTCCCACAAATTTGGTTGAGTTTTTTGAGGAGGTGACAAAAACAATTGACGAAGGAAGGGCCATGGATGTCGTCTATATGGATTTTAGTTAAGCGTTTGACAATGTCCCTCATGGCAGGTTGGTGCAAAAGGTTAAATCTCATGGGGTAAAAGGAGAGCCAGCTAGATGGGTGGAGAACTGGCTTGGCCATAGAAGACAGAGGGTAGCAGTGGAAGGGTCTTTTTCCCGCTGGAGGTCTGTGACTAGTGGTGTTCCGCAGAGCTCTGTACTGGGACCTCTGCTGTTTGTGATATATAAATGATTTGGAAGAAGGTGTAACTGGTGTGATCAGTAAGTTTGCGGATAACACAAAGATGACTAGACTTATGGAGAGCGATGAACATTGTCAGAGAATACAGCAGGATATAGATAGGCTGGAAAATTCGGCAGAGAAATGGCAGATGGAATTTAATCCAGATAAATGCGAAGTGATGCATTTTGGTAAACTAATGTAGGGGGGAGCTATACAATAAATGGTAGAACCATCAGGAGTATAGATGCACAGAGGGACCTGGGTGTGCAGGTTCACAGATCCTTAAAGGTGGCAACGCAGGTGGAGAAGGTGGTGAAGAAGGCATATGGCGTGCTTGCCTTTATAGGATGGGGCATAGAGTATAAAAGTTGGCGTATGATGTTGCAGCTATATAGAATGTTGGTTAGGCCACATTTGGAATACAAAGAACAAAGCACAAAGAACAAAATCAGCCCGGGAAACAAGCCCTTCGGCCCAACGAGCCCGCGCCGCCATCTCAACACCACCAGTCCCCCTCTCCACCCACGACCTCTGTCTAATGTTTTATGGCCATCCAGATTGAGGGAAACTGATTTAGGGACAATTTATTCCTGCCAATCAGCCTAACAGCACATCTTTGGGGTGTGGGAGGAAACCGGAGCACCCGGAGAAAACCCACGCAAGCACAGGGAGAATGCGCAAACTCCCACAGACACCGGCCCAAATCCATGTGTCTGCACAGCAATCAGCGATAGTCACTGAGCTGTCGTCTTGCCCAGTATCTTGTCCAGTTTAGGCACACACTAACAACATGAAGCACTAGGCCAATCTCGAACAACCAAGAGCAGCCCCAGTACCACCCATCGTGTGTATGCCCCTCATTGGACACGAGGTGGACCGACTTAAAACCTGTGAATGAAAAGAGAAAAAACATTATTATCATACTATACCCATTTACATTACCAGGGACGCCCCAATGCTAATGACCCTTATTTAAAAGGATCTCCTATATCCACCCATCTCCAACTCAGTCATGTGCCTAAGTTACTCTTAAATGATTCTAGCATGTTTGCTTCCACCACCTTACTTGGCAGAGCATTCCATACCCCCACTACCCTCTGTGTGAAAAACCTCCCTCTAATATCTGTGTTATACCTCTCCCCCCTCACCTTAAGTCCATGGCTCCTTGTCCTACGTGTCTCTATCATAGGAAATAGCTTACCTCTGTTTACTCTATCTATACCCTTCATAATCTTATATACCTCTATTAGATCCCCCCTCAGTCAGCGTCTTTCAAGGGAAAAGAGTCGCCACATTACCAGAAGGACGTGGAGGCTTTGGAGAGAGTACAGAAAAGGTTTACCAGGATGTTGCCTGGTATGGAGGGTCTTAGCTATGAGGAGAGACTGGGTAAACTGGGGTTGTTCTCCCTGGAAAGGAGGAGGATGAGGGGCGACCTAATAGAGGTGTATAAAATTATGAAAGGCATAGATAGGGTTAACAGTGGGAAACTTTTTCCCAGGTCAGAGGTGACGAACACAAGGGGTCACAGGTTCAAGGTAAGGTGGGGGCGAGGTTTAACACAGATGTCACAGGGATGTATTTTACACAGAGGGTGGTGGGGGCCTGGAATGCACTGCCAAGCAAGGTGGTGGAGACGGACATGCTGGGATCATTTAAGACTTATCTGGATAGCCACATGAACAGACTGGGAATGGAGGGATACAAGCAAATAGTCTAGCTGGAAGCATGAGCGGCGCAGGCTTGGGGGGCCGAAGGGTCTGTTTGCTGTGCTGTATTGTTCTTTGTTCTTTGTTTTATTTCTCACCTACATGATGCACTTTAGCCACGCAATATGCAAACAGAGTGTCAGGTTCCACTTGCACACACATCACCCAGCTCTACCTCACCACTACTTTTCTCAATCCTCCACTGTCTGTACATTATCAGACTGCTTGCCCGGCATCCAGCACCAGAGGAGTAGAAATTTCTTCCGATTAAATGTGGAAGATTGAAGACATTGCTTTGGTTCCCAGCACACACACTAATCCTGAGGGACTGATTCCAGCTCAGTCCCTGGCAACTATTAGTTGCTGAATTAGAGTATTCACAACTATTATCATCCCAAGGTGAGCTTTCACACATATAACTGTAGAATCAGGGGAGGTGATGCCCGAGAGTTATTATTGCTAGGCTATTAATCCAGAAACTCAGCTAATGTTTTGGGGGCCTGGGTTCAAATCCTGCCATGGCAGATGGTGGAATTTGAATTCAATTTTTAAAAATCTGCAATTAAGAATCTATTGATGACCGTGAAACCATTGTCGATTGTCAGGAACAGCCGTCTGGTTCATTAATGTCCTTTAGGGAAGGAAATCTGCCATCCTTACCTGGCCTGGCCTACGTGTGATTCCAGAGACTCAGCAATGTGGTTGACTTTCAACTAAGCTCTGAACAAGGGCAACTAGCGCTGGCCAGCCAGTGACACCCATGTCCCATGAAGAAATTTTTAAAAATCACTAAAATTGCCTGTTTCCACCTTCATAACATCTCCCTTCATCCTTGCTTCAGCTCATCTGCTTCAGAAACCCTTTGTCATCTCTAGACTTCACAAATTCTCCATTATTCTGATAGCTTGCCCAATCTCTACCTTCCACAAACTTAGGGTCATCTGACATTCTGCCTTTCAAATCCCATCACCAACCTTCATTGGCTCCTGGTTAAGCAATACTCCTTTCCATATCTCCAGTGCCTTGTTCCGCCTTATAGAACATAAGAACATAAGAACTAGGAGCAGGAGTAGGCCATCTAGCCCTTCGAGCCTGCCCCGCCATTCAATAAGATCATGGCTGATCTGTCGTGGCTCAGTTCCACATTCCCGCCCTCTCCCCATAACCCTTAATCCCCTCTCTTATCAAAAACCCATCAACCCGCGTCTTAAAAATATTTAGCGAGGTAGCCTCCACCACTTCAACGGGCAGAGAATTCCAGAGATTCACCACCCTTTGAGTGAAGAAGTTCCTCCTCAACTCCGTTCTAAACCGTCCCCCCTTTATCTTGAGGCTGTGCCCCCTAGTCCTACTATCCTTTCTGAGCAGGAAGAGTCTCTCCACCTCCATCCTATCCAACCCATTCATCATCTTATACGTCTCAATGAGATCGCCCCTCATTCTTCTAAGCTCTAATGCATACAAGCCTCGTTTATTCAGCCTCTCCTCATAGCTCAACCCCCTCAACTCCGGTATCAGCCTAGTAAACCTCCTCTGCACTCCCTCCAAGGCCAAAATACCCTTGCGTAAGTACGGCGCCCAAAACTGCACACAGTACTCCAGCTGCGGCCTCACCAATGCCCTATACAGCCGCAGCAAGACCTCCCTACTTTTATATTCAATCCCCCTCGCTATGAAGGCCAGCATCCCATTCGCCTTCCTGACCACCTGCTGCACCTGCAAGCTGGGTTTTTGCGACTCATGCACAAGGACCCTGAGGTCCCTCTGCACCGTCGCCTGCTGCAGTTTTTCTCCACGTAAGTAATAAGCCTTCCTACCATTATTCCTACCAAAGTGGACCACCTCGCACTTGCCAACATTAAATTCCACTTATCTCTGTGACTTCCCACAGTTGAGAGCTACAACCCTTCCAAACATCTGTTCCCCTCCAATTCAGGAGTTTTGTCCATTGCTGAACTTAAACTTTTGAATGTTATTGTCTAAACGCTGGAATTTCCTCCTTAAACCCCTCCACCTCTCAACCCCTCTTTGTTTGAAGTTTATTTATTAATGTCACAAGTAGGCTTACATTAACACTGCAATGAAGTTACCGTGAAAATAGCCTAGTTGCCATACTCTGTTGCCTATTCGGGTACACTGAGGGAGAATTTAGAATAGCCAATCCACCTACCCAGCACATCACCCAGAGAAAACCCACACAGACATGGGAAGAACGTGCAGACTCCACACAGACAGTGACCCAAGCCAGGAATCGAAACTGGGTCCCAGACACTGTGAGACAGCAATGCTAACCACCGTACCAAGGTACCGCTCAGAATACACTTTCCTGTAATACACTCCTTAATAATATTTATCCCTGATAAATCTTTCTATCAACTGTCCTGGTATCATCTCACATGGCTCAATTTTGGCTTGTACTGCTCCTGTGAAGCACCTTGGGTGAAGTACATCCAAAGACAATATCTAAATGCAACTTACTGCTGATTACAAATCAAAGCAGCAGCTCCACCACATAGGAGTGATCTCTGTTACAGAAACAGACTGGAGGAGCAGAGAGGAAAGCAAGAAAAATAATCCTCATAAAGTTAAGTTTTTTTAAAATTTGTTCATGGGATGTGAGTGTCACTGGCTGGGCCAGAATGTATAGCCCATCGCTGAGGAGCATTTAAGAATCAACCATATTGCTCTGGATCTGAAGTCACATGTAGGCCAGACCAGATAAGGACAACAGATTTCCTTCCCCTAAAGGACATTAGTGAACAAGATGACTTTTTATAAAAGTCAGTGATGGTTTCATGGTTACTATTAGACTTTCCAATTCAAGTTTCACTATCTGTCATGGTGGTATTTGAACCCTGGTCCCCAGAACATTACCCTGGGTTTCTGGATTACTTGTCCAGCAGCAACACCATCGTGTCACTACCTCCCCGAAAGCTATCAGCATCAATTATTAACTATTCTTTCACAGGATCATGGGCATCGTTTGCTGGACCAGAAATTTGTTGTCCATCCCTCATTGCCCTTGAGTGGTGAGCCACCTTCTTGAACCCCCACTGCAGTCCATGTGGTGTCAGTATTCCCTCAACATTATTAGGAAGGGAGTTACTGAATTTTGACCCGGCAACAGTGAAGAAAAGGTGACATGTTCCCAAGTCGGGATGGTGTGTGGCTTGGAGGAGAACTTGCAGGTTGTGGAATTCCCATGCATCTCCTGCCCTTGTCCTTCTAGCGGGTTGAGGTCACAAGGTTGGAAGGTACTGTCAAACTGATGAGTGCATCCTGTATTTGGTACACGCTGCTCCTTAAAATCTCCTTAGAAAAAGCTGTGGAGCTGGTCCAGGCGACTGAACGAGCAGAGCAGGGTGTAACAGAGTTGCAGGAGTTGTGGGCAGCACGGTGGTTAGCACTGCTACTTCACAGCGCCAGGAACCCAGGACTTGCATCACTGACTGTGCAGAATCTGTACGTTCTCCCCATGTCTGCGTGGGTTTCCTCTGTGTGCTCCAGTTTCCTCTCACAGTCTGAAAGGTGCGCTGGTTAGGGTGCATTGGCCATGCTAAATTCTACCCAAACAAGTGCTGGAATGTGGATTTTCACAGTAACTTCATTGCAGTGTTAATGTAAACCTACTTGTGACACTAATAAATAAACTTTTAAACAAGGTTTGCAAGGTGGCAGAGTGAGGTAAATCGTTTGTGGCAGGAAATAGCTGAGATGCAAAACAGCCCTGAATTGGGTGCAACAGACCCTGAGAGAAGGAGTGCTACAGTGAGGGCTGAAACATATGTGGGAGAGAACACTCCCAAGAAATTTATCAATGCATGAATTGTGTGCGCTTTAAGTGTAATAGAAAAGGTCACTTAGAAACATGGTGAAAACCACTAGCACAGTCAGTAGAAAATGAAATGGCTGTGGCTATTAGTTTAACTCCCTCAAAGAAATTGGACCAGGATCCTGAGAAGAGACCGGGGTTATTCACCCTAAACCAGGTCCACCTAAGTGAAGTGACCCCTATTGTGATTACCTGGTTGGGAAATGGCAAGACACTTAAACTGGAAGTCGATACAGGGGCGGCAGCTACAGTCACAGGGGAATGTTATTTAGTTATCTTAAAAAAAGAGCGCTAACCATTAAGGCATTTACTGGAAAGACGTTGCAGTCTTTGGGTGCAGCAACAGTAACGAAGGCATTTCGGGACCAGTGTATCTTTAAGAAATGTATTTTCATCATGCTTTTCATCTGCATCATATTTTGTTGGCACCGTGTTGATTGTAGCTGGTGTCCTTTATTGTTACTGAAGCAGTATAATTGACTCAGCTGATGAAAGAACAGCGCTCCGAAAGCTCGTGATACCAAATAACCTGTTGGACTTTAACCTGGTGTTATGAGACATCTTACTGTGCCCACCTCAGTCCAATACTGGCATCGCCACATGATCAATATAATTGACATCATGTTGATTTTAATCTGAAATGATGTTCTGTGGTTTTAACATTCCCCTGGGATTGCTAAGTGGAGCTTAATTGATGGCAGTTGACAGCTCATGTTATGTGACTATTTTTCACGGGTATTTCAGTTTTAGTTGCGTTTTCAGATGCAGCTTGAAGCAGAGAAACAACCGTGGTTTTTTCCCTCTTTCTGGAGTCTGAAGACTGGAAATCACCAGAGATTAAGTTTACCTCTCTGAAGTTTGGCTGTTTTGAAGAATTATTCTTCTCTGCAAACAACTGGCTTGGATTTCTGTCCATAGGTGTTACAAAGCAGAAAATTCAGCATCACATTAGCATGTTTGTTTTATACTAAGTCTAAAGAAGAGTGTACGTCTGTGGGATGGTGTTTACATTGGAATAACAGAGGTAGCTAGCTGTTAGGAGTTATACTGTGCCCTGATTAAGTCCTGTAAAGTCCTGTCAATTGCTGCCCCCATTCACCCCTCCAAAGCCCAACCTCCGACCAATCGCCACCCATTCCCCCCTGTGTCAATCACTTCCCAATTCCCCCACCACGTCAATTACCATCCATTTTCTGCACCTCCCCACCCATTCCCTGGGGTCAATCGCCATCTGTTCACCCCCCCCCATGCACAATCTCTGCCCCTGTTCACTCCTCCCCCTCCCAGCCAATCACCATTCCAGCAATGCCTGATTGCCGATTGTGTGCAGCTCCCACATGAAGCCTCCCTTCGGGACCTGCACCCTCCCTTTCAGGCTCCACCCCATGGCACTGCCCAGTGCCCAATGAGCAGCTCCAAAGTGCCTGGTAGACACTGCCAGGGTGCCAAGCTGACAGTGCCAGGGTGCCAGGCTGGCACTGCCTAAGGGACAATGCTCACCTCTGCCCACAGCTACCCAGTGGGCCTCAATGGCCTCTGGTCCTACCAGCGAGGTCATCATGTTTGGTCCCCGCTGTGGGAACCATGCGTGATCCTTGCCAATGAGAATTTCCACTGCTCAGGCTGTTATGGTAACTGAGCCCGGACAATTCTGTCCCAGGCTAATCATACTGAAACTAATATTAAATATTTAAATCAGCCTTGCCCACTTACTGGGCTGATCTTGCAATCAATCTGGCGCCAATATCATTGACAGAGCCGAGAAATTGGGTGTGAACTCAGTTTTTCACCTTTCTTGTGATCTTACCGGCTTGAACACCAATCGACTAGCATGGCAAGTGGGTAAGATCGCCCGCGTGATCTTTGAAAGTAAAATGTTTGAAAACCCCTTGTGAAGGAGACCGTTTTAATGCGGTTGTGTAACTCACAGTGGAGACTGACATCTCGGTGACTTACTGGTAAATCCGAGGGATCTGCCTCGGTCGCATCTGTCACGTATTGTACAGTGTGGCGCTTTTGTCCTCCATTTGCCTGTTAATTTATATGGAGCTGATGTTAGATTCTTTTGTAAATTCTTTTACTTTCCTGGCTTTGCCTGTGAATATTTATTTTGTTTGATCAAAAACTGAAAACCTGTAGCTTTATTTTCTCAGTCAGTACTCGAGATCACAAACCTTATCCACTTTAAACAAAAAGTTATTGATTCCTAACCCTATTGCAGCAAAAATAAAGTCTTTTAGAGTTAATGTTTATTTATTAGTCACAATTAAATATTACATTAACATTGCAATGAAGTTAATGTGAAATTCCCCTAGTCACCACACTGAACATTTGCCTGTTTGGGTCAATGCATGTCTTTCAGTCTATGGGAAGAAACCAGAGTACCTGGAGGAAACCCACACAGACAGAGGGAGAATGTGCAAACTCCACACAGACAGTGACCCAAGCCGGGAATCGAACCCCGGTCCCTGGCACTGTGAGGCAGCAGTGCTAAACACTGTGCCCCACACCATGCTGCCCATAAATTGGGGGTGGTCTGGTCCAGGATCATAACAGAAGGTAGATTAGGATGAGAATTGAGGTCCCTCAAGCAGATGGGTCTGTTAGACAAAATAACTCTTTCCTGTTACAAAAAGTGCCTGTCTTTATGAACTGTTAAATACGCACAACCTCATTTATTAAGTGCCAGTGTCTGCCATCTGGAACTAATCTTTCTTATTTACAAAAATTAAGACTATTTGTGCAAACGTATCGTTCCAGTCCTGATGAACACCCCACGCCACTTCCTTGGTCGTCAACTGAGGAAAACAAGGAGTTTAAAAAAGGACAAAATATTCTGCAGATACAAGAAATCTGAAATAAAAGCAGCCAGTGCTGTCAATATTCATCAGGTTAGGCAGTTCTGATGGACGGTCACTGAATGAAATATTGATTCCATTTCTTTCGTCACAGATGGCGCCTAACCTGCTGTGTGTTTCCAAGAAATTTAGAGTACTCGACTGAGCAGTTTTGTTTAATTCTTTTCTTGTGTTCATTTGGCCAGACTCACTCCAATAGCCAGCCAGGAGTCAAAGTATCTGTGGTTCCAGTAACAGACCAGCGCAAATCACAAACCAGGTTCAGGCATGCGTAACAGAAAACACCAGCCATATATTGTTTAAATCGAAGCTTAACTGAAGTCTAACCAGGTGTAAAGTTTCACAGCAGCTCGCTGAGCAGAAAATACTGTTTTAAATTTGACAATCTTTCCAGATAGACAACATTCAAAATTTAATCAAATGCAATAGGGATGCAGCACAGATACAAAAAATATCCATTCAGATACGAGGGAGGGAAGAGGGTGAACACAATGTTCCAACAGCGTCCAAAGGCTGAATGCAACGTTACTCAACAGCTGCAAGAACAAAAACAAAAGAGTAGCGTTCGCAGAGATTATGGTTCAAAAGAAATAACAGAACTCTTCCAATGGCCTAGTGACCGATTTCAGTTTTTATTCATTGGTAGGACATGGCTGGCATCACAGGCTGGCCAACATTTATTGCCCATTCCTAGTTGCCCTTGAGAAGATGGTGGTGAGCTGCTTTCTTGAACCACTGCAGTCCACGTGCTGTGGGTTGACCCACAATGCCATTAGGGAGGGAATTCCAAGATTTTGACCCAGCGACTGCTCGCCTTTACACCGTCCTCAACCACCAAAGTCATTCAGTGTCCACCCCTGGCGCTTTAGCGTGTACACTACATCCATGGCGGTCACCGTTTTGTGTTCAGTTAGGTCACCAAGTCCCTGAACACATTCTCCAAAAACATCTTCAACACCCCGCGGATCTCCTCGTAGATCAAGCCGGAGATACGCTTGATGCCTCCTCAGCGAGCTAGACACCTGATGGCAGGTTTGGTAATGCCTTGAATATTGTCGAGGGGCACCTTGTGGTGCTGCTTGGTTTGGCCTTTACCAAGCCCTTTATCACCTTTCCTTCTACTGGACATGATCAACTGCGAAGGAACAGCAATATATTTCCAAGCCAGGATGGTGAGTGGTTTGGAGGCAAACTTATAGGTGGTGGTGTTCCCATGTATCTGCTGCCTTTGTCCTCCTAGGTGGAAGTGGTCATGGGTTTGGAAAGTGCTGCCTAAGGATCTTTGGTGAATTGCTGCAGTGCATCTTGTAGATAGTACACACTGCTACTACTGAGCGTCAGTGGTGGTGGGAGTGGATGTGGTGCCAATGAATGGGGTGCTTTGTCCTGGATGGTGGCAAGCTTCTTGAGTGTTGTTGGAGCTGTACCCATCCAAACAAGTGGGGAGTATTCCATCACACTCCTGACTTCTGCCATGTAGATGGTGGATAGGCTTTGGGAAGTCAGGAGGTGAGTTACTCACCAGAGTACCCTCCAGCCTCTGACATGCTCTTGTAGCCACATCATTCCAAACATAAGTGTCAGGTTATATCCCTTATAAATTGAGTTGGCTGCTCACGATTGGGATAGAAGCTGAGCATAAAAGACCAGCTTGTTTCAAGATAAGACTGGAAATATTTGCTTATTTTTGTCAATTGGTAACTAGCAGCATTTATTGCAAATAAAATATCTACGGATTGTCCAACTGTATGTTGATATTTTTAAGTCAGGATGGAAACATAAAGAATGGCCTTTAGGAGAGAAAGCAAATACTTGAACTTATTTATCTATAAAACAATATTCCTCATCAATCTTCAACTCAAGTGGTATTATAGGGAATAGATATTTCAAATTTTCATTTGCGGTGCATCATTGGTTATTTGCTTTGCTAAGTATCTCACTCTGGCCCCATACTTGGTTCCTTTCCTCCTATTCAGATGCAACTTACATTAGTCAAAGCTCTTTCACGCAGGTTTGATATCATACTGGTTTCAACCATTTAAAATCCCGGTTTCAATTAACTCTTTCACAAGCAGAAGAGCAATCTACCATTATATAATCCTGTTCTAAGGAAAAATCTGAAGTTTTGATTTGATTTATTATTGTCACATGAATTAACATAGTGAAAAGAATTGTTTTTTGCACGCTATACAGACAAAGCATGCCGTTCATAGAGAAGGGAATGGGAGAGTGCAGAGTATAGTTTTACAGTCATAGCTAGGGTGTAGAGAAAGAGCAACTTAATGCAAGCTAAGTCCATTCAAAGTCTGATGGCAGCAGGGAAAAAGCTGTTCTTGAGTCGGTTGGTACGTGACCTCAGACGTTTGTATCTTTCTCCCTATGGAAGAAGGCGGAAGAGAGAATGTTCAGGGTGCGTGGGATCCTTAATTATGCTGGCTGCAGTGCCAAGGCAGCAGGAAGTATAGACATAGCCAATGGATGGGAGGCTGGCTTGTGGTGATGGATTGGGCTACGTTCACGATCTTTTGTAGTTTCTTCCGGTCTTGGACCAAGCAAGAGCCATACCAAGCTGTGATACAACCAGAAAGAATGCTTTCTATGGTGCATCTGTAAAAGTTGGTGAGAGTCGTAGCTGACATGCCAAATTACCTTAGTCTTCTGAGAAAGTAAAGGTGTTCATTAAGGAGCAGTTTAGCATGGCTAATCTCCCTAACTACACATCTTGGGACACTAAGGGGCAATTTAGCACGGTCAATTCAACTAACCTGCTCATCTTTGGACTGCGGGGGGAAACTGCAACACACGGAGGAAACCCACGCAGACACAAGGGAATGTGCAAACCTTTTCATTCATATTTGTTCACCGCCAGTATTTGCTACTTTTTCTTTTTCTGTCACAGACTAGCTGTTTGGCAAAGTCCATTAGTGACCTGCTAACCCTATTTTCAGAGGTTTCCTGGCTTTTGACTTCCTTTTCCTTTTTTGCTAACCTTTGGGGTGAAATAAAAGAACATTTTACCTGCTGTGGTGACATCAAATCCTGAGACAATGAGCAGGGGAAGAACATTTATATCGCAGATTGGAGGCTCCCCACCATCCCCCAAAAATGAACTACGCAGCGCAGAAGGCCATTTGGTTTAAGCTTCCTGATTCCACCCTCCGAAAAGGTCCCACCACTCCTGTTCTTTCTTGATACCTCTGTAAATATTTCTTATTGATTATAAGTTCAATTCCCTTTTGAAAGGACCATTGATTTTGTCCATCACCCTTTCAGGCAACGAATTGAGACAATGAATGAGAAAAAAATCAGCCATGATTCAATGGCGGAGCAGACTCGATGGGCCGAGTGGCCTAATTCTGCTCCTATGTCTTACGGTCTTGTCTTATGGTCTAATTTCATTTTAACTCAATAAGAAAAACTTTTTTTCTGCCAATTATCTTATAACGTTGTCCTCTGCTCACTAACACTTACGCTACTGAAAAGTTCCTCCCTGTCTATCCCTTGAAAGCCCCATAATTTTGAACACATCTATCAAATCTTGGTTTATTCTTTTTTGATCCAAACTCAATGAACGCAGCTTCTTCACTCCTTCCACACAATTAAATTGTTCCATCCAGCAAGTCTGAACAGCACACCTCAGGAAACAAACATAGGATTTGGAGAGAGGCAGAAGAGATTTACCATGGCGGGTACGGTGGCACAGTGGTCAACACTGCTGCCTTTCAGCTCCAGAGACCTAGGTTCAATTCTGGCCTCGGGGCACTGTCTATGTGGCCTGTTCTCTGCAAGTCTGCATGAGTTCCCCCAGATGCTCTGGTTTCCTCCACAATCCAAAGATTTCGCGGAAGCTTTCTCTACATCCTAGATATGACTGTAACACTACATTCTGCAAATCTCTTGTTTCTTTCTTTATGAATGGTAGGTTTTGTCTGTGTAGTGCACAAGAAATAGTACTTTTCACTATATGTTAATACATGTGACAATAATAAATCAAATCAAAGATGTGCGGGTTAGGCGCATTGGCTAAATTGCTCCTTAGTGTCCCAGGATGCATAAATTAGAGGGATGAATGGGGTAAATGTTGGGGCTGTGGGGATGGGGCTTGGATAGGATTGTTGACCCGATTAGCCAAATGGCCCCCTCCTGCGCTACAGGGATTATATGATCGATGAGAATAATAACACAAAAGCAAACTTTTGCAAACAACAGAAATTTGAAAACAGCAAACACTACCAAAGCTCAGCACAACATGGAGCATCTGTGGCGAGAAATAGAATTGTTTCAGGTTGATGACTCTGACCGGAGACGTCTATTGTATCGCCCCAGATGTTGTCTGACCTGCTATGTATTTCCAGCATTTTTAAAATTTTATTTACTAGCATGATGCCAGGACATCAAGGAATACATTTAGAGGAGATATTACAGAGCTAGGGCCACATTCTTTGGAATTTAGCTGGAGTCATTTGAGTTTTCCAAATATTATGGGCAACAAATCGATAATCTCTATCTACCCTATCTTTGCTGGTGAGGAAATGTGGGTCTTAGGGATATTGCTGAATGAACAAGCGGGCACCATTGTATACTTCCTTCCAGTCTGAAGTAGAACTGTTCATTGCTTGCTGTCCCTCAGCCAATTTCATATCCAGGCAGCTACTGCCCCCTTCAATCCCATAGGTTTTCTTGTAATGTGCAAAATTGCAAACAGCAACAATGCAACCCTTTATATATCAACAAGCAAGTTAAAGCCAAAGGATACATGATGCAGGGGTTATCTGCCCAAGACTGCAGACATGGCTTACTAAGCACATTGCCTAACGTTTCCTAGTAAGCAAACTACCCAAAACTGGCATAGCATCAATTTAACTCAATCTCTTGTTTGTCAATTCAATCCAATACACTACACAGTTTAACTTTGCGGTCTATGCAATAAGTCAAAGACACTATAGATGCAGTTATTAGGACAACAGTTGGCTGAGGAGATCACACAATACAGATTTGCCCATTTGAAAGCTTTCCATCCAATTGTGAAAAGCAGGAAAGTTGTTTGGTGAACAAATTGAAGTCACTTCATGTAACACAGTGCTATACCTATCATTACGACAATCCAGAATAAGACAAATGGTGTATAAACTGATTGAACTCTTCCCTAAAAGAGAAAGAGTATTCTATGATGATAGAAAGCAGATAGCATCCATAGCAGCTCTGGCTGTTCTAATATTGGTATAATTCATCTTGAGAGTAGAGGGGTTGAAAGAGCAATCCACAAGATTCATGGAGTGGAATAGCAGCACTGGATAACACTGCTGCTTCATGGCGCCAGGGTCTTGGGCGCAATTTCTGCTTGGGTCACTGTCTGCATGTTCTCCCCATGTCTGCGTGGATTTTTTCCAGGTGCTCCGGTTTCCTCCCAGTCTGAAAGATGTGCTGGTTCGGCACATTGACCTGAACAGGTGCTGGACTATGGTGACTAGGGGAATTTCACAGTAACTTCATTGCAGCATTAACAGAATCCTTAATTGTGACAAATAAATTAACTTCACTACACAAGGCATCACAGCAAATACTTCGCCAAAACTAATCCCTAAACTCAGAAAAATAAACTGGCTGGTGGTTTGAATTAATCTCTTGGCACCATACATCAGAATAATCTTTCTGATTCAATGGAGTTATAATCCTGCTGAAAATTTATGCTGTGTGCTTTCAGGAGTTGAATCCTGGGTACAGAAACCTTTAATTTTGATTGTGATATTGGACCAGAACAAGCTAAATGCTGCAGGAAGTAGTTTGCGTCATCATTATGCAAAATGAAGTTAATTAGATTCACGATGACACCTTTCAGTGCATTTACCTTCTGTGCAAAGGTTCAATGTTTACATACAAGCCGCATTTCTTTAGCGCATTTAGGGAAGAACTATGTGCAAATGTGTACACT
The DNA here is from genome assembly GCF_965287045.1 of Carcharhinus amblyrhynchos. Taxonomy (NCBI): domain Eukaryota; kingdom Metazoa; phylum Chordata; class Chondrichthyes; order Carcharhiniformes; family Carcharhinidae; genus Carcharhinus; species Carcharhinus amblyrhynchos. The sequence continues at coordinate 15,776,517 of NC_137327.1, forward strand.
CCACTAACGTGAAAGAAAATTGAACACTGTTCCTGAGGAGCTATTAGGAGATATATCTACAAACAAGCCAAAGGCTATTAAAACAGATCTTAAAGGAAACAAATGAAAGAGAAGTGTTTGTAGGGTTTAGGGTGGAAATTTCAGTGCAAAGTTGAGACAGCTGAAATTATAACTGCTAATGGAAGGGCAAAGTGGAGACACACTTGTGAAATAAGACTCACCATACTTAAAAATATGCACAATACTTGGACAACCCCCAAATTTTCTTCTGATGTGAAGCTGACCCACGAGATGCAGGTGTAGGTGAATGCAATCGCTCAGAGATATCAGTGCAGCAAAACATCTAGGGACAACAGATTCCTGTGTTTAACTGGGAGTGTGTTTAAAACAGAAATTGCTGTGTGATATAATCCTTAATAGCAAGCAATGATAGCCTCACCATCATGCTCAACACAATCTGGGAGATATAATATTCTATATCCAGAGCACTTCCAGGGAATTTTGTGACGGAAGTAAGCAAAATTCTGCTATTCAGAGTTTTATTTAGCTTTACCAGTGGTCTCCTTGTGTGAAAAGATATAATTGCATTAGCAGTTCAGAGAAGGTAGACTGGACTCATTTCTTGGATGGGGAGCTTAAAGGTTCAACAGGGTGGACCTATAGTCATTGGAGGTTAGAAGAATGAGAGGTGATCTTATTCAAACACAAGATCCTGAGGGGATTCGATGAGGTAGATACCAGGAAGATGTCTCCATTTGTGGGAGAGGTGGGAATCCAGGGACACATTAAAATTAAGAGATTAACATTTAAGATGGAGATGAGAAGAAATTCTCTCTCTCAAAGGGTCATTAATATGTGGAATTCTCTTCCCCAGGAAACAATGGGGGCCTGAGTCATTGAACTTATTCATGCAGAATAAAACATTAATAATAGTCGGGGGGGGGGGGGGGGCAGGTGCAGACAGCAAAGTGGAGTTGAGACCACCAGATCAGCCAATGATCTTCTTGAATAGCGCTGTAGAACTTGAAGATAACACCGGGTGCCTATTTTCCTGCCTGAAGTTCCTAAAAACAAAAAAATTCGATTTGATTTTACTGATACAGCAGATGTGGTCAAGATTTGAAGGTCAAATCGAAATTAAAAACTATAAAGGAACTCAGCATAATTACAAAATTAAGACATTCGTTAAAAAAATGTTGACTTAATTTTAATTCAGAGTAACTTGCAGCTTGCTTAGAGAACTGGTTTCCTGGGCTCTGCAGCCAAATCAAACATTGTCCCAAGAACTGACGGCCAATTATGTCAGTTTTATGAATGAAGTTCATATACTGCTACCAAATGATTATGGATTATAGACAAACTCGCAGCAGCTTTTGAGACAGTGTATTCAACTTCACCTCAATCTGCCCAACTAAAGCAAACAAAGCAATGAAAATAAACAACTTTTCCCCCACAAATGATCCATCTGTTGCATGCCACTGGGCTGCTAAAATTACTTAAGTAAACCATCGCTGTGGTGTAATCGGTTTTGTGGCTTAGTGCTGGCTCTAACTGGAGATTTTACGCTTTATCAGCTGTCTCAAGCAGGGGAGTTTCACAAATTCCTTGTGTGTCAATATGAGAGGTTTCAGGTACAGAGGAATAAAGTGCATCCCTGGATGAGCTTGAACCATCAACCTTCCGGTTAACAGCCGAATGCACTAATCGATTGCGCCATAGAGACAAGCTCTCACTCACCTGATGAAGGAGCGGCACTCTGAAAGCTTGTACTACCAAATAAACCAATTGGACTTTAACCTGGTGTTGTGTGTCAATAGGTACAATCAATCTGTAACATAATGCATTACTTTGAGCAAGATGATAAAAATCAATTCCAATTATTAGTGATCTTTTATTTTTAGTCAGTGTTCAGATCTTCTGCTCCCATCAGAATTGGAAAATGGTAATAAGTTAATGGAGGAAGGAGGGAAGTGTCATTGGCAAGGGCGACATGGTGGTACAGTGGGAGCACTGCTGCCTCACAGCACCAAGGGCCTGGGTTCGATTCCTAACTTGGGTCATTGTCTGTCCATGTTCTTCCCATGTCTGAGTGGGTTTATTCCAGGTGCTCTGGTTTTGCCCCACAGTCAAAGATGTGCTGGTTAGATGCAATGGCCATGCTAAATTCCCCCTCAGTGTAGCCAAACAGGCGCCGTTGTGGCAACTAGTCAATTTTCAAAGTAACTTCTTTGCAGTGTTAATGTAAGCCTACTTGTAACTAAAATATATTTTACTTTTACTTTCTAACTTAAACGTCTGAGGAACAATTTTAACAGTCAACCTTTAGGTTTAATATTAACCACACACTTTAACCAAGAAATGGTTAAAAAAAGTTGTAACTGAATTTATTGTAACATTTGCAGGATTAAATCTTCAAATAGCAAGCAACATGGAACTATTGTGCAAATATGGAACTATTTTTGCCATTATGCTGATAAATAAAGCACATTACATAAATGAGGATTTGAGTAGAATATTAAGGGAAACTCCTTGGTAAATAGATTACACATTGCAATACTTCATAGTAATAGACTTTTATTCAAGGTAGTTTTTCTGCAAGACAACAAATTAACTCAAGATCAAGTTCACAGAATCTAAAAGCAAATCATTTGGTTACCACATATGTATAGATCTTAAAAAGCTCTGAAAATATCTCACATTAAAATGTCAGCCATGTTTGGTCATTTAAGAAAGGATTTCAAGGTACTGGGGAAGTCTTTAATTAGGGAATGCACAAGTTAAGAGATAAAAAGATTGGGAAAAATAAACCATTGAATATATGAACTGAACAGATCATCAAGCAAAAATTGCAGATAGCTGTCTATCAATCCCTGGCAACCAAACATGGAAAAGGTTTTTGAAACAGAGACCAATCCCCAGCACCAGCTATCCTCCAACCCAACAGAAACCTACATCCTCAAAACCAATAACTAAAAGCATGTAACACGGCCGAATGGCTCGAATGAAATTTCTTACGGCAGTAATACAAGGTCAGTCCGTTAAAATGCAGGTGCACTTTAATTCAACAGTTAGCTCGTGGAAAATATGGCAATAATGAGGACCTCTTTTGATGAGACAATTACTAGCTTATTGGACAGGTGGTAACATTGAATTGACCCAAACAAACAACCAATTCCATTGGCATGTGAATAAGTTGGCGAGATCTATATATGGGCTGTGTGGCAATCAATAGTGGAATGAGTTGCCAGTTAACTGCAAGTTTGTAAGAATGTTACAATTAGCAAACAAAAACATAGCATTTCGTAAAAGTACAGGAGAATTTCACAGGGAAGTGTTTTATTTTTGTTACAGCCCCACGGAGGTTGCACAAATTAAAAAGGCGGTTGTCTGAATATTTTTGAATGGGTAACTATCTTAGAACTGTAGGAGGGGATTTGAAAGTTCATCAATTCCTGGTACCAATACAGGCCAAGTTTAAATAGACTTGTTCTCAAATCAGTCTTCTTTGCACCATTGCGAATGCGCGTCCAATTCAGGTCTCAAACAGTTATTTAAAGAGCTTGCAATGAATTTATTAACTGATGGGTGATGAACTCAATTTTCTATAAATATCACTAAATTGTGTACAGCTCCATTTCAACAATTAAGGAGAGCAAAATCACAGAAAGTAAACAAAGCCAGACTGAACTGTTAATGGAATTATATCAATCATCTTTTTTTATGTCAAGTTTCAATTGTGTACACAGAAGCATAATTGCAATCAGAAGTCTTAGTAACTGTATTAAGGTTACAATCACCCATCTACGCAGACTCAATATTTCAATCTCAAATGTGGATTTGCATGTTATTTTGTAACGTGCGGTTTTAAGTTTTTTTTCATTAAGCTTTTTTTTTAAAACTGTCAGCATCCTACTGCTACTCAACACCCAGTAATCACACACGCAAGTTTTCTCATCAAAACACCAAAGCATTCAGTACTATGGAACACTTTTCCCTCCCCCAGAAATATGGGCTCATATGTTACCTATTATCAAAAGCGAAAATGTTAGCAACTGATGTGTATGAAGTTAAATGTAATGAAAGATGTCACATATAGACATAAATCTACAAGATTTGCTGCTGGTGCACATCTCCAGGTTTTTTCCCCATTTAAACTTTAATCTGAAGTTACTGAGTGGATTTGAAAAGTTGCAATGAGGGAGGGAAGGGGTTTGTCTGACGGTTGGTGCTCTGGGAGGCAAGATGCTAGAGCAACAGAGCAGAGACAGTTCACAGCAGATCAACTCGGCGATAGTACAGGAGGTAGGCTGTACGTTCAGCAGAGGGCTTCACAACCTGGTACTGATTGATCACTTTCACTATCTGGTCATCAATGCGCAGCCAGCCGTTCAGACCAATGTGGAAGACATCTGTAGTGTAATGTCCACCAGTTGCACTATTTCCATGGTGATAGACGACTGAAAAGAGGAAAAAACAACATTGTGGGGGACTGAAAATAAACATGATATTTAAACTATCATTCTACAATCAGTAATAGTCAATATTCTGTAGCTGATGTTTTCACACTTCCATAAATATTTTATACATTTTAATACAACAGATTTAGGATTCTTGAATCATCTGCTTTTGTAATAATAAGATTACAAAGTAGTGACAGTCTTTCGTCCTATTTAGGCTATGCTTCCATCAAAATATTCATGGTCCACTCCCAATTTTGGAGCAGTAACTTGCAATTTTACCTTATGTAACTCCATTTTATAAATTTGTTGTGGTAGATATGGAACTGGAGAGATCACAATTCCATAAATGATCAGGTATTTCAAAACAATACAAATTTAAAGAAACTATTGCCATATCTATGTTCATAATAATCCATGATTATTAGATGCTGATTTATAATCAGTGTGTCACTCCCTTTCAAATGTGACTGTATAGGCAAACTGCACAAGACTGCCCCAAAGTTTTCTTTACTGCCTCTTGATTCTGAATACGTGTGCATGTGCACACACACGAACATGTGTCCACCCTACCCCCTTGCATTTTGGAAACCCTTAAAGGGAATGCGATATAAATTTACCACCTGAAGGTGTCTTGGCTGACATCAATTGTTTCACTATTATTGGACCAACTTCTGACTAGCCTTGAAATAAAAGCCAACATAGAGTGTGGCACCCATTGAAACTATGTAATGTACAGCAACAATCTTAGTAGCTGAACGGTCTAAGCATAAGTCCACTAGAAAAAACAAAATCAAAACTGTCCAAGGGAGAATAAAGAACAAAATATTATTTCTATTGAAAAGTTGGAGTATAATACCAGCTGCATTCAGGCAGCCCAGAAAATGTATTTAACTATCAATTTCTCCTATTACTAGAATATTTAAGGGGCCAACCATCTTAGGATTTTAAATCAAAAAGTAAAATTAAACTATTTGAAAGTAAATTGTTTAGAATTGAAAGTCATGTGATAACTTTCAGAAACAATTTTACTCAGTGCAGTTTTTGACAGAAGCAAAATTATCCTAAGCATTTTCTGATCAAATAGTTAAGTAGATAAACAAATCCCACTGTCTTTGTCCCTGCAGAGCATGACTGATCTGCTTTTTATATAAGAATAAATAAAACCTTGTTAGTTCGTCAAGCCCAAAACATGAGCTTCAAGATGGTGAACAGAAGTGTGTAAACAGTTGAACTATATTAAAACAATTAATAAAACTAAAGTTGCATAGAAAGAATGAACAGGCCATACCATGTTTGGTTTACCAGCACCTATGCACTGCTCTCCCCCCTCCACCACCCCCACCCCCCGCCCTCAAAAATCAACCCCAGATGGACAGCAGGCAGGGCAGCCACATCACATGATTCATTTCCAAAAGCGGAAATGCCATAGTTGTGATTCATACATATACCCGTTTGCTGAAAAGAGCTCTATCAGTACACCAGCTGGATGCTATGATAATTATTTAATTTGACTAACTGTTCTTGTTGCCTAACGTATACTTGTAACATTAAAGCATGTCATATATCAGTTAAACAGCCATAAGACAGCCCCTTATACAGTATTAAAGTACACTGTCTTTTATCTCCCAGTCAATGTTTATATTTCAAGGAAACTGTGGTTGTGTGTTATACAGAAACATCCTAACTAAAAGGGTACAAAGATAATCAAAGGCTCAGACGTCTTTTGAAAGATGTATTTTGAGAGCAGGCCCACACCAGGTTCTTAGAAAAAAATAGAAACTGCAGATTTTAGTACAGATTTAGTAATACAGATCAATGAAAAGTTTAGGAGTGATTTTTTATAGCTGGGTCAACCAACTCTGATCAGATGGCATTTGATTTAAAAAGTAACATTACTGGGATTAAAAGAAATAAGACATTTGTATAAGACAAATTTCCAGGATGTCTTAAAGCACTTCAACGTAGTATTTTTTGCAAAGTTGTGCAAGTATAAACATGGTAGCCAATTGGCACATGGCAAATTTCCCTAAAAAAGCCAATGATATGATCTACTAGACGATTTTTGCTTTGCCCATTGTGAACCAAACTGATGTAAAATGTGTTTTTAATTTTATTTCAAAGAAGTCCTTACCGCACAAATTCAACAGCACAACTGACACAAGAACTAATAAAGTATCGCATGTTGCTTTCAATTTTTTCCACCAACGTGCCAAATGAATTTTATGTGCACCAATTGAGGCGGTGTGGATGTGTGCCACCAGTAAAAATAAAAAACCACATTTTCAGAAAGGTACCGTAGGTACGGAAGAAAGGATACCAACCCCAGTCATTGGCATGGTGGCACATGCTATCCCACAAATTACCAGCTTTAGTGTATTCAATTTTTAATTTACTATGGTAGCATTTGAACTGTCTCTGGGTTTTAAGTTCAATGCAATAATGACTACACTACTATTTTATTGGAGAAGCATTTCCTTTTATATTTAGCTTATATTTTAGTCATTTGACAAATGTCAAATTGGTAGCCATGGATCAAGACAAGGATCTTTTATTTCAATTTCATAAACTCAAATTCAAAGGAGTAAGGAGGCTTGTATTTGGAATTGATAGAAAACGTGGAAACGGTGACTTTATTCAGCGTGAAACTTTTCTTAACTGAAACTGCTGTGAATAATAAGGGGAATAGCTCAGTAATTACTTTACACAACAATCATTAAACAGAGGTAAGTGTCTCTGCAAATTTGATGGGTGGAGGTCAGAATAAATTAACAGAATATTGAAGGAGGAAACTATATTTGGAAACTGAGGAAGAAGGGAGCAATGTGGTAAAGGGAGAAAGGAATTCCAGGAGGGAGAATGGCCAGAGGTAGTTTTTTTGCAAAAGTAATAGGATGGACTCCACCTACAATTTTTTAAATTAAAATCCATTAATTGTGAAATAACAAACCTATTGACCACTTTTAAAGTGAGCTGTCTCTTACAATGCATACAAAAGAGAATTGCAGAGATGTGGCAAAGGCAACATTTTCAGCATGACTGTTTTAACAAACTGCTATGATTAGTGAGGAAAATAGCTCAGTACTTGCCATACATAAACAATTAAGCAGAGGTAAGTGTTTCTGCAAATTTGGAGGATGAAGGTCAGAGAGAGACAAAGAGAGAGACTGTGTATGTATGCCTGGTTTAAAATGTCCCACTAGATATTCTTGCAAGAACCTTTGCGTTATTTCCAGATCTGGGTTAGCAATCCAGAATGTTTCCCAAATTCCCTAGATATATCCCTGTGTTTTTAATGTGTCAAATGTGTTTGGTATCAGCTTTCTTTTAACAATTCCACAAAACCAGATGCAGCATTAACTGGCCCAAAAATCCACTCACTAACTTTCAGCTTCAACACCCCCTTGCTAAACCTCTCTCACGCTTTCTCCATTCCTGAGCCTCCAACATTGCTTCTCTTCCCAACCCACCCTCTTACAGCCCTTCTTCCAAGCCATTGCTCAGAGCGAACATTTTGAGCGGAAGGCAGCAACAGGGCCATAAGAAAGATAAGTGCTGACATAGCTTCGGGCTTCAGGAACGGACACAAATGAATTTTGGCTGCAAGTCCACCTGATTAATGCAGTCAAATCTGGCTCTCTTCTGTCATAGGGGAGTCTGCCAGTTCTTTGCTCATAGGCTAGAGTGGCAGTAAACGTCATTTAATCATCAGGATGAGTACAGCCGTGAAATGAAGTGTACGGCACTTGGACTGTTCCATGCTGTGCGGATGAGCAGCTTAGATGGAGCACTGCTTGTGTGTACATTAGTTTGGGGTTCACCTCGACTAACAGTCAAGCTATGCAGATTCTCAACAGTTCTGCTGCCAGTCTGTCTATATGAATCTTTTTAAAATTGGTTTAATCAATTTTTCAGAACTTATTGGCAGCCAGCGTGCTGGCATTATCCATGCACAAACTATTATGCATAGTAGAAATTTATCGGATTATCAGGTTTAAAGTCAGACATGTAATACTTTATGAACAGTCCCACAAAGTTTGGTCAAGCTTTTTAAAAGATGAAATATGTAAAATCTGCCAAAAACAGTTGGCCATGTCTAATACTACTGCTGCATTAGACTGTAGTACGCCTGCTAAGAAGTGGTGGCTGGGGACATAAAATGGAAAGATAATTTGACTGACATATTTAAAAGAGGAAAGGATAGTTTGATGGTGTGATCAAATTTCAGCAAGATGCGCTGACAACATGGTAACATGTTTCATTGACTGGCTTATGTCAGCATTTTACTTTCATGAACACCAAGGATTAAAAATGTTATCCAGCAGCGAAAGACCAAACAGACCACTGACTAACCCCAGAAGTCAACAATCCCACTTACAAAGGCATGACAATGCTATAGCAACCAGTGTCTTAAGATGACGCACTTTGAGATAGAGAGTACTGTACTAAAGCAGGGAACTGTTTTTGTGGTTTGGAGAGTTTACAGGACATTTTATCCTTTCTTATAAAACTGCAAAAACATTGAATCAACCCCAAAAATGACATTTTTTTTTAAATTGAAAATTCAGTAACATCACATGTGTGTGCCAGGAAAAGCCAAAAATTAAGAACGGCACAAAAATATATTTCATATGATTACTGAAAAATGATGCATATGCACTCCAAATATGAATTTGTAAGCAAGCTACGTTTCGTTTGCAATTTTCATTGAGTCACTACATCAATAGACTACATTGAAAATACTAAAATCACAATGAATTAGCAATGAACATTTCTCTCAACACAATATACAGCCAGAAGTGTATCAAAAACAATTTTTATTCACTAAACTCTAAATAATTAATTTAGCGTTGCAAGGGGTCATCAAATTCCACAAACCAGCCATTATACAAGATAATGCCAAGACAGCTAAATAGGTGCTGGGAATGATATGATTGATTCCCAATGTGCTGAATTACCGGATTTATGCCTCAGCATTGGTGCTAATGTTGGCCTTATGACAAAGGGAAGTGGAACAAAATGATCACTATCCAGTGGCTTCAGTGTTGTAATGATCTGCGTAAGTTTGATGAACTTTGCAATGTACTCCACTGTCTGGACTCCCAAGTACAGGATGCTGACATCAAAACCTTAACAGTTGCTAGCACCTTGGAAACCAACCCCAGCAGACTCATCCAGCTAAAGGATAAAGCAGTAATACAAAGAGTCTCTCAAAGCATGGGAGATTTAACCTTGTTATGGTATAAAACAATGTTTGCTTTAATTTGTTTTAGTGTGGCAAAATCACAAGAAAACTCCATTCTAGAAACTAATTTAAAATGTAAATTTTTGATTTCCTTTGGCAGGTATTAAAAGGTTAGACAGAAAACAAATTACATTTTTGAGTGTGCTCCAGTTTCCTGCTTGAACTTGAGTAGAGTGGTCTGGTATTTTATTGTACGTACAAAGCTTTCAATGATACAGAATACTTTGCATATAAAAACTTGGACAAAATGAATACCAACCGTTGTTCTGCTGGATCCCCAGAATAGAGCAGCTCATCCCTATGAATGTTAGGATTCTAGGTTCCATTTAGAACAGGAAGAAAACTTAAGAATGATAGCAGTCTGACCAAATTATTAAGAAACATTTTAAATTCCCCGTAACCATTTAATTTTAAAATTGGAGAAGTTGTTAGCTCTGCACGATTTTTCATTTATTTCATAATACACTCAAACATGTTTTAGATGTTTTTGTATATATAATTTTTTAAATATAAAGTCACAGTATATTCTTTAAACTTCCAATTGTATCCAAATAAAATTTTACTTCACGTCATCATAATCTAGTATAAAGTTTGCATTCCTCTATTGGATTGTGCACAGAAAACCAAAACGTAAGTGTCTAGACGTTGGGTGTCCACCAGGGAATTCCCAGGGATCCCAAGATGTCAATGCTACATTTTTTATGTATTTGTTAGGTTACTGGATTGTTTATTTATATTAGCCAGAAATATATTTTTGCAAGGATAGAATGGCGTCCTTTTGACCAGTTAAAACACACTTTTTTTCAAAAGAAGTGAAGACAGGTGTTATGTCTATGTTTGAAGAAAGATCCCAGAGTAGCAAAATTTGCTCTTGGCCCGCTCATATGAAAAAGTTTGAAATGTCATTATTGTAGAAAGCAAAACGATACAGGGTAAATAAAACCTACTTGAAGTTACAGCACTGCAGGTTCTAAAGTATTGTTTATTTAAAAAAATGTGCAGTATCCTGAAGACATTTGTTTCTGGTACTTACGTTAACACACATCCTCCCATTGAAGATAACGAAACATTAGAGCAAATTAAACTCCCAGCAGTCAGAGGTCTATGGTAAATACCATGTATTTCACCCTGTCAAGCAAACGTGTCGTCCCTCAGCGACAGATGGAGTCACGGTCACATTTGCTTATTTACCTCAGGTGAAACTCAAATGTCCATTGCAGGAATAATGTGGTAAAAATTATAACAAACCAAACAGTGTAAATACTTTTAGAACAGCAACTGCTTAGCAACAACCTACTCACTGACACTCAATTTAGGTTTTGCCAGGCTCACAGCTCCTGACCTCATTACAACCTTGGCTCAAACTTAAACAAAAGAGCTGAATTCCAGTGGTTAGAGTGACTGCCCTCGACATCCAGGTAGCGTTTGACTGAGTGTTGCATCAGGGAGCCCCAGCAAAACTGAAGCCAATGGGAGCTGGGGGAATCCTACGCTGGTTGGAGTCATACCTGACACAAAGGAAGATGGTTGCGGCGGTTGGAGGTCAATCTCAGCTCCAGGACATGATTGCAGGAGTTCCTCAGGGTAGTGTCCTAGGCCCAACCATCTTCAGCTGAATAGTTAATGACTTAACTTCCATAAGGTCAGAGATGGGAATGTTCACTAATGATGGCACAATGGTCAGCACCATTCATGACTTCTCAGATACCTGCAGCAGTCCATGCCCAAATGCAGCAAGACTTGGACAACATTCAGGCTCAGGCTGACAACTGATAAGTAACATTTGTGCCATACAATCATCTCTAGTAAAAGAGAATCTACCCATTGCCCCATTACATTTAATGGCATTATCACTGCTGAATCCTCACCATCAACACCTGAGGTTACCAATGACTAAAATTGCACTGGACTTGCCAAATAAATACTGTGGCTACACGAACAGGTCAGGGGCTCTTTCCCTCCCTCCATTACCAAGCACTAGTACCTTCAAGATGCATTGCAGGAACTCACCAAGGCTCCTTATGAGTACCTTCCAAACCCACGACTGCTACTGTCTATAAGGACAAGGACAGCAGATGAGCTGGGAATATCACCACCTGGAAGTTCTCCTTCAATTCTCACACAATCCTAACTTAGAAAAAGGATAACAGGCTAGCGGTTTATTTTTCTTAACTCCAATGGGTTGAGAATGAAGTCTTTGTTAGACTAGCTAGTGACATTTATTTCAGCATCAGTGGAGTATCAGACAGATTGCAAGCCAAGAACTAAAGAAAATAATTAGCAATGGGACAAGAAAAAAATGAAAATTAAATTATGCAACACAATACTGACTGATTTGGTAACATACTTTCTATGCAAGTATGCTGACATACCATTGGGATTTGAGTAAGTGTGGAATACCCAAAGTTAACATCTAATAGGTGGGTATACATTTGAGGATATTTTAAAAAGTGTGCACTTCTATGCAAGTGCAGTTTTCTAAAATAAAAATCCTCAAATGTATACCCACCTATTAGATGTTAACTTTGAATGGGTATTTCAATACTTGCTCAAATCCCAATGGTATGTCAGCCATTTCCTCAGCTCACCCTAAGAGTACCTACCAGACTCAGCTGTTTGCAGTTAACTGTGTCTATTAGCACTACATCCATAAGTAGAATGTGAAAGTTTCAAAACAGCTTGCACATTAACCTTAAATGAATACTATTTTTATGCTGATGCTAAGTACAACCTAGCACACAGAATAAATGAAGTCTTAATCCCTTTGATCTGTACCCAGGTTATTTTTGGAATGGCGTAGTTTTCTAAAGTATATTAATCTCTTCCTCTAGCAAAAACATTTTTCTTTGAAGGACAAAAAAAATTCCCCTGCTCACATACTTAATCATTCATTTAATTTCCCATTAAACCATCCCTCAAACTTTTTATTATTCCTGTTTCAAGTAAAAAAGGTAATTAAATTGTACTCAACATGGAAATATTTAATCCATCTAGACTAATGATGAGTGTGAAATGGGTTTCAACATGAGTCAAACCACAAGCCTCATTCAGATATCCTTCAAAGACTACAAAGGTGCTTGATTAGGGAGGTTGAAACCAATTCAACACACTTAGTATTTCCAAAATTGTGATTAATGCTACACATTATTTGGATGCGCTTGATACTGATAAAAGGTACAAAAAGTGGGAGCAATCAATTCTTCAGCATATATGTCCTTCACTGATGAAAACGTGGTAAAACGTAGCTATAGAGCAGAAGAACCTTAATTTTTATTTTGACTCAATAATGAATAAATAATTGCAATATTCTATTGCAAATATTAAACTTCATAATTAAAGAGGATCATTAACTCCATTAGAGATGCAAGTTATTCACGTGGGTCCCAGAATTCACGGGCTTTGAAGGGAATAAAAATAGCAGATTTACATTACTGTTTGGGAGTATCCAGAGTGTACCACGTTGCTGTGGAGGTTAGGAGGTTTAATTTGTCTGTGTGTTCGTGCTTCCAGAAACAGACATTCAACTAGGTTGCGGCTTAAAGGCAAAAGTGAGAAAAATCAGCGAGGGGCTTAAAAAAAAAACAGCTGTGGGGTCACATTGGCAAAAAGCAATCTGTGCCAGCCAAAGCCAGGAGGAGGAGGAGTGTAGAGGCCATGGGAACTAGGGTTACTCCTGATTTTTAAAAACCACTCAGCACAATTGTACTTAAGCACAAGCTGAACTGAGGCATTCCCAATGGGGTTTTGAAGTTGAGGGTAGCTTATCCAAAAACAAATGGAAGGATTCCCATATGAAATCTCATACCTTGGTGAATAGCTGAAATACCTGAGCGATGCAATTCTAGAAAGCTTAGCTTTGGTCCAAAAGAGAAAGACTGGATTTATACTCAAGTCTTGACAAGTCTCAAGTTAGCTATGCTTGCTTTGTTTAATTAATTGTTTTTATATAAAGTTTATGCATGTTTGAAAATGTGAAAGAAGTAGCACCATATGATATCATGTTAATTATTGGGTGTTTGAATTTCTCTAAGTGCTAATGATCTTTATAGAGATTTTAATTGAGGATACACAAGCTATTACTACAATGGCTATAAACAATCGGTCCCTTACAAAATGTTGACAAATTAATTTCCTGGGAAGCCAACATGAACATCTACAATCATAACGACTGAATTAACTGAATCTAACAAGTAGGATGGAACATAACAAACATTGAGCCAGCTCTTCAGTACGAGGACACTAATGTCAAATTACAGCACTTTACAAACAATTGGTAGATGATGGAAATGTAAGTTTAAATACATCAATACTCCCTGCAAAAGTATTTAGCTTATTTGGAACGAGCGCAGCTGTATTTGAATCTTCTGCAGACAAACCAACTCAAAGAAAACAAGATGAACAGATAAAAACGTTGAACAAGAATCTCTAGACGAACACTGCTGGTGGGGAGCAAAGCATCAACATTTACCCTCTTTAAACTCAGGCTTATGTGAAGAACTCTGCATCTGGTCAGCCAAGGGTTAATATTAAGCAGCATGTATTCATTACTCCTGGAATGAACACAGATTTTGAAGTAGCCATGCCTTTTGCATACAAAATATAGGGCTCGATTTTGGTTTTTTAAAAAAACTTTATGCTACATTGAACTCCAGCCTGGTCTTCCAGGCGATTAGGATTTTCATAACAGCGCTCCTATGCAAACACCTCTATCAAAATCCATTTGCCCATTTAAAATTTCAAATAAGCATCCTATATTCTTCTCACATAAAGTAGGCAGAAAGTGGTTTTCTTCTCGAGGGGAGGTAAGAAATTCATTCTTACTCACTATGTAAATTGCATTCTTATAAGTTATAGTTCTGAAAGTAGTTAAGAACTAAATGTACACTCGATGAGACATCAGGCTATTAAAATGTTCACGCCCTTTGGGGGGAAAATATTCAATCATTATTCCTTTGATTTAAACAGTAACTTCTCCCATATGCACGCATGAGGATTTGGCAACAACAAAGCATCAAGCAATACTGAATTTAGCAGTGCTGCAAAGTCTGCTGAAATTTAACTCCCAAAGAGTACGCTTTTTAACATTTCAGTACTTTTCGCATTGATAGTTAAACATCAAACGTTTTTAATCTCTTACATACCTGCAAACAGCCTATAGGTTCGTTGGACTTTGAAAATCTTACCCTTCACACCAGGAGAAAGGAGATCTAAAAGCAAAGCAATAGTTTCAGTAAAAGCTTATTTTGTTATAGTCAGGTTTCAACACAATACAGGAACAACGTGGGAAAAGTCAACCGTGAGGAGATAGTTGTGGAGCAAGCTTATATAATACAGTAGATTCAGCTGAATACACATCAAAACTCAATGTATCAAATTCAGTCTCGAAAGCTCAGTACCCTGCATTAAAATATCGCTGCAAATTATAAACATGCAGTTAGCATCAGAACAAAAGGAAAATGAAAGAGTTGCTGTGTCTTACCTCAATGGAATATCTTCTTAGTACACCAAAACTAACCTGTCATTACTCTAAGTTAATAATGCATTTTGCTTACACCCTAATGTGTAGAAAACTTAGACATTTGAGAAAACAAGGAACTGAGCCATTAATTTCCTTTAGTCAGTGTATCAGGAGCGAATTACAAAAGCATATTGAATGCACAACAGTAATGTACTATAAATGTGAAGTGCTGAATTTTACGTGCCCTGTGTTTGATTGGAATCAAGACTTGCCATATAAAATTTAAATAAAAGCTAAAAAGGCTCCAAGAAATAGTTGAATGAATGTTTTCTCAAAAGGGAGGGAAGGGATCTTCTGAGTCTGTGCACTAACTAGGATAGTGTTTTTCTTTCAACTGCTTCACACGCACATACATAAAATGACTACAGAACTTGCTGTCCCTCGCCCAAGATGAGTGCTTCAAATCTACTTCATGCATTCGACTTATCATTTCCCTATTTGGGCTCATACCTAGCACAAAAGAAAATGGTTGTGGTTGTTGGAGATTAAATATCTCAGCCCCAGGGCAGTTCCTCTGAGTACCTGCAGGTCTAATCACCTTCAGCTGCTTCAATGTTCCCCCTTCCATCATAAGGTCAGATGTGAAGATGTCTGCTGATGATTGCAGTTCCAAACCATACTGAAGCAGCCCACCTCTACATGCAGCAACATCTGAACAAAATTCAGGCTTGGGCTGATAAGTGGCGAGTAACTCACTTCCTGACTCCCCAAAGTCTGTCCACCATCTACAAGGCACAAGTCAGAGATGTAATGGAATACTCCTCACTTTGCCTGGACGAGTGCAACTCCAACAACAAAGAACAACACCATTCGCACAAAACACTCTTGGCAACACAATCATCAGCTTAATTATTCACTCCCTCCACAACCAGCATACAATGGCTGCAGTGAGTGCCATCTACAAGAGGTATTGCAGTAACTCACCAAGCCTCCTTTGACAGTAGCTTCCAAATGCTCAATCTCTACAACTTCAAAGGACAAGGACTGCAGACACTTCAGAACAGCACATGCAATTTCCATTCCAAGCCTCATGCCATCCTGACTTGAATCAGTATTGCCATTTCTTTACTCTTGCTTTGTCCAAAATGTGGAAGTCCTTTCCTAATAGCTGGTGTACCTGCACTAGATGGACTGTGGTGGACCAGGAAGGCAACTCAAATTATTTCAAGGGAAATTATGGATAGACAAAAAAATGCTGAACTTGTCAGTGAAGCTCAAATCCCATAATTAAAAAAAATCAAACTGCACAAAAAAAAACACAAAATATTTGATTGTGGTGAGCAGAGCTTTTATTGATTTCACTTTAAAATTGCATTATAAACAATGCCGCTGCCTCCTTGTAGAAAAAGCTGACTGCATGATTAGATTGATAACACAATTCAGAATTCACTGAATCGTCACTGCAGGAAACGCTATTTGGCTCTGTGTCTGTCTGCACTAGCTCTCTGAATGAGCAATTCATCCAGTGTCTTTCCTCCACCTTCTCCCTGTAACCTTTTCAGATAACATCCAATTCCTTTTTGAAAGCCTCAACTGAAATTCTCAGGCAGTGCATATTATGACTTGGCTGTTATGTTTTCTATTTGTGCTCAGCTGCTATTCAATTTGATGCTGTCACTGTGGATCTATGTGGTATATTTAGTTTGCCTCTGGGATTCTTGTTATCAGGTCTAGGTCTTGTTGGCTCTAATAAAGCTGTGAATGCCTCTCCGTAAGATGCTGGAGTGTTAACACAAACCAGTTTCATTTCAAGTTAAAAACAGTAAAAAGAATAAATGTTCTAATTGGTACTTGAAATAATATATAGCCTTAAATTCTAATATGGGAAAACTATTGGAACTTACGTCACTGATAAAGTAACAGAGCAAAAATTTAAGCAATTTATAAAAGAAACTCATGAGTACTTTTATTTTGGAACAATTCTTGCCCTCCATCTCAGTCAAAACTTACTCAGCTACTATTATAGGGCAATATCAGGGATCATGTCTTTTATATTTTAATTTCTGCGCCCGTTCATATTTTGTTTGATTTCAGTGTAATACATGAGGAGATACATAAAGAAAGCCCATACAGCCAGGCCTCACCAGAGGGATGCAAAGGGTTAATACAGACAGCTAAAGGCATGCTCTGCCAACTGATAACAATTAACATATGCTATCAACTTCTAACAATAGTAACGCGCAGGCGATCTTTCTAAGTTAGCATAACAATGGGAGAACCAGCGTTGAGACAGCCAGGCTCCATACAGTCTAGGGAGTTCATGGTCTTCTGGAAAATATTACCTAGCAGAAGCGGGGAACAATTAACACATCGTAGATTTGTTGGTCAAACACAATGTTTTGACATCATAATTGGGTGAAAGGGAGGTGTCCGGAAAAATGATTAGCAATGATATACTGAACAATGTATTTGCACAATGAGATTAAAAGAACCATCTTGTATCCAACTTGAGAATTAATATGAAAATATAAAACTCTGCGACATGGAAAAGTATAGTAGGCTGTGTGAATCTACGATGGGCAGCGAGAACTTGCAGGCAACCTGGGTTTTCAGGCCCGAGTTCATCGCCCCCTCACACGTGTGGAATAAAAACATTTCTTGAAGTTCAGCAAGGTCTCCAAGGCTCAACTTGTTTTATTTTCCTCTTACAGCTAGTATTTTGTGCATATGTAATTCTCTACACTCTGATTAATCAATGCTTGTAGAACATAGAACACTACAGCACAAACAGGCCCTTTGGCCCACAAGTTGCGCCGATCACATCAATACCTACCAATCCATAGACCTATCTATAACCCCCAATCCCATTAAATCCCATATACTCATCCAGAAGTCTTTTAAAAGACCCCAGCGAGTTCGCCTCCACCACCACTGACGGCAGCCGATTCCATTCACTCACCACCCTCAGTGAAAAACTTACCCCTAACATCACCTCTGTACTTGCTTCCCTGCACCTTAAATCTGTGTCCTCTCGTAGCGACCATTTCAACCTGGGGAAATAGCCACTGAGAATCCACCCTATCTATTCCTCTCAACATTTTATAAACCTCTATCAGCTCGCCTCTCAACCTTCGTCTCTCCAGGGAGAAGAGTCCCAGCTCCCTCAACCTATCTTCATAAGGCATGCCTCCCAATCCAGGCAACATCCTTGTAAATCTCCTCTGTACCCTTTCAATAGCTTCTACGTCCTTCCTATAGTGAGGCGACCAGAACTGCGCACAGTACTCCAAGTGGGGCCTGACAAGGGACTTATAAAGTTGCAGCATTACCTCCCGACTCCGAAACTCAATCCCTCGATTAATGAAGGCCAGTACACCATACGCCTTCTTGACCACATCCTCCACCTGCGAGGCCGATTTAAGAGTCCTGTGGACCAAGACCCCAAGATCCTTCTGCTCTTCAACACTGCTAAGACTCCTGCCCTTGATAGTGTACTCGTTCATCCCATTGGTCCTGCCAAAATGGACCACTACACATTTATCCACGTTGAAGTCCATCTGCCACTTCTCCGCCCAGTCTTGCGTCCTATTTATGTCCTGCTGCAACTTCCGACATCCTTCCAGACCATCCACAACACCACCGACCTTCGTGTCATCGGCGAACTTACTAACCCATCCCTCCACTTCCTCATCTAAGTCATTTATGAAAATGACAAACAGCAAAAATGGATTAAAAATGTAATCCACATTTTTGGATTGTAAAATGGATTTTCAAAGTAAGTAGATCCAGAATTTGCGAACTCTCTTCAATGAAGAGAACCAATTCAATGCTTCAGATAATTCTGATCGATGTCAGCTATGGCTTGGTGATAGCAAGCTTCCGAGTCAGAACAAGGTCATTTCAACTCCCAATCCCTGAGCACAAAATCAAGACTGACTCTTCAAGCAGGGTGTGTCGCACTGATGTAGGTGCTGTCTTTCAAGTGAGATGTTAAGAACATAAGAAATAGGAGCAGGAGTAGGCCATCTAGCCCTTCGAGCCTGCCCTGCCATTCAATAAGATCATGGCTGATCTGTCGTGGCTCAGTTCCACATTCCCGCCCTCTCCCCATAACCCTTAATCCCCTCGCTTATTAAAAACCCATCAACCCGCGTCTTAAAAATATTTAGCAAGGTAGCCTCCACCACTTCAATGGGCAGAGAATTCCAGAGATTCACCACCCTTTGAGTGAAGAAGTTCCTCCTCAACTCCGTTCTAAACCGCCCCCCCCTTTATCTTGAGGCTGTGCCCCCTAGTCCTACTATCCTTTCTGAGCGGGAAGAGTCTCTCCACCTCTATCCTATCCATCCCATTCATCATCTTATACGTCTCAATGAGATCTCCCCTCATTCTTCTAAACTCTAACGAGTACAAGCCCAGTTTATTCAGCCTCTCCTCATAGCTCAACCGCCTCAACTCCGGTATCAGCCTAGTAAAGCTCCTCTGCACTCCCTCCAAGGCCAAAATACCCTTGCGTAAGTACGGCGCCCAAAACTGCACACAGTACTCCAGCTGCGGCCTCACCAATGCCCTATACAGCCGCAGCAAGACCTCCCTACTTTTATATTCAATCCCCCTCGCTATGAAGGCCAGCATCCCATTCGCCTTCCTGACCACCTGTTGCACCTGCAAGCTGGGTTTTTGCGACTCATGCACAAGGACCCCAAGGTCCCTCTGCACCATCGCCTGCTGCAGTTTTTCTCCACGTAAGTAATAATCCTTCCTACCATTATTCCTACCAAAGTGGACCACCTCGCACTTGCCAACATTAAATTCCATTTGCCATTTCCTGGCCCATTCGCCCAGCCTATCTAGATCGTTCTGTAGACTCTCCACACCCTCCACACAATTTGCCGTTCCACCAATCTTGGTGTCATCAGCAAATTTCGACACCCTACACTCGGTTCCCTCCTCCAGATCATCTATATAAATGGTAAATAGCTGAGGCCCCAGCACCGACCCCTGGGGCACTCCACTAGTCACCATCCGCCAATCCGAACCAATACTGTCAGCCCCACAATCATAAAACATCCAGTGATACTACTCAAAACAGCTAAATAGTCTTGCCATTATGTATCCCTCCAATGGCACAAGGAATGATCTGGTCTTTTCATGACTATTGTGGGAGCTTGCTTTAAGTAAATTGGTTGTTGTGTCTCCTACGTGAGTTAACAAAACTTCAAGTGTACTTAATTGGTTGCAAAACACTCTAGATGTCCCAGGGTCATGGAAGATACTACATAAAATGCAAATACTTTACCTATTCCTACTCCATTTGTTCACATAATTAGAAACTAATTTTAAAAGTAATTTTTCTGCTGACTTCTCTGAACATTACTTCCCAGTTATTCTCAATTGACTGACTGTCTTTACTAACAGTGGCTTGTCTGCACCTTAAAATATTTCCAGACATTTCAGATTATTTCTCACTGGATTTCTCCACTGACATGATTGGCACTGAATTGGGGAATTATTTCAGTTACATTGGTTTGTAATGCTGCTTTTCTTCCCATACGATTCCTTTCCAGACCTTTTGGTCAGGCGTTTGCAGAGGTGAAAAATGAAGGTGATTATCATACCTGATATCTAGCAACTTTTAAAGTAGAAGTGAAGAAAGGTGCAAGTGATTGGGGTGATGGATGATCCCTCGATAGACTGCATGTTGTTTTCTGGTCCTATATTTTCCTATTCTTATTCTGGTTTATAACAAACAGCATTCAAATAAATACAACTTAAATTTATGTTGTGCAACCTGAGCTAAATTCTGCCACAGCTCAGTGCCAAATAGAAACCAAACACTTCAAGAACAAAATAAATTAAGCAGGGATCACATCAGGCCACGATCACATACTCAGAGCAACACTGGCGATGCCCTACATCTGTCTATCCTCCTCCAGTGCTGTGGAGTATTGGGGAATCAAAACTGGGAAATGGCAGAGGAATGGGGATACTGCTGCATTTGATAAATGACTGTAGCACATCAGACTTCAGCAAACAAAGGCTAAAAAGTACAGCAATCAATTCACTATTAATGCACAAATAAGCTACACTAACCTTTGCTTATTTCAAGATCAATGGGGTAATCAATATTCTTGATCAGTTTCTGGCATCCTCCGGTCTTTTCATAAATGAAGCGTTTAAGATGCAGAACAAGAACAGGAGGCAATTCTTCTAAGGTAACACGGCGACAAATCTCAACCTGAAACAGTGAGTGGAAATGAATTTCAAGTCTTGCAGCATGAGAATATGTAATGGCTTCATGGGCAAATTAGCCATGTGTCACTTTGGTAAAAAACAATCTGCAAATTACTAAAATCATACAATACTTTTTAAATCATGAAACTATATTAATTCATTTTCCTTACTGCAGGATTTACTTAATTCCAAGATTTTATAGCAATCTAATATATTTGGAGAAGGACAAATTTTATCCAACACTTTTACTTATTTAAAACGCCGATTGAACAGTTTGTCTTCAGCCAGAAATTGTACACAATTTCAAGGCATCTCCATTATCTCTCATTTACTTAGAACTCTTCCAACTAAATCGCTTTTCAGCCTTTGGCTAAGACCAAGCCCAAGATGGGGTGCAATGCTGCATCCCGTCACTTAGATCTTGTTTGTCTCTCTTATGAGGACCATGAATTGAGGTTAGGTTTTTGGAGCAAGGAATGGATTTTGGTTTGCCCAGTCCCCCATTCTGAGCATTGGCTTTGTAACTTTAAGGATGGAGTAAAAAATGTTAAAATAATCAAGGGGTTCTGCCAATAAAATTATAAATAATACTCAAAGGTAAATCAACAAAGCTGTTATCACAATATTACCCAATATTCAATCTCAAATGGCAATGTCAGAAATATGGCAGTAGAATGGTATCCTTTGGGTCAGGATAGTGTTATAATTCACAATACAGATTTACGATTACATGTTGAGCTATAATATGCAAATGAATTCTAAATGCTGGCCAAACTAGCAATGCTCACATTCCATGAATGAATTTTGAAAGGACAGACCAAATCTGTGACAACAAAAATCCAAGTATTTTGGTTTCATATTAAAATGAATATACTTACTTGATGAGCATTTTAAATGCCACCATAAGCTACAGAGAAGGCATATACACAGGCTATTCATTCTGTGAAACAATTGCTTGTACTCTAGCTTCTACAAACCAGGGTAAGAATCAAAATGTTTGCATACAAGTAGAACTCTAAAAAAAGTGCAGCTTGAAATTAAATGGATTTTACTTGTTGCGTGATCCCCATTTATATTTGGAATCCATTGTAATTAGAAACGCGTACCTCCTGCTTAGTTTTAGTGGTATATCCCTGGACAGACTCCCGGGCCACCAAGCTTTCCAGAGCATCCTGCACTGTGCGGATCTTTTCAGACTGTATATCAAGCTGCAGCGAGAAGAACAGCTGGAGGGTAGCAGATTCCTTGGAGCTTTGCTGGTAAACCACGGACCTGGAGGCAATGTAAAAAGTGGGCATGATTCAAAAGCACTAGCTAAATATCTTTTAGAAAACAAGGGAATACCTAAATTGCAAAGCTGTGTTCTAAACACGGTAATGGAATTTATAACACACACAACTAACAAGCTTTTTGGAGGGATAAATTTGCTACACTATGTAGAATCATAAAGTGTCTGTGTCAGTTCTTAGAATGTTACCAATTCGTCCCGCTCCACTGTTCAGTCCCCATAGCCATGAAATTTTCTCCCTCTTGCTGTTTAGCTTATTTTAGTCCACTAGTTGGCTTTATAGCGCAAAAATAGAACACAATTATACAGTCAGAGGTTTACAACATGGAAACAGGCCCTTTGGCCCAACCTGCCCAGTTTTTAACCACTGTTAATCCCAATTGCCCGTATTTGGCCCATATCCCTCTATAACCATCTTACCCATGTAACTGTCTGAATGCTTTATATAGAATGAATGCTGATGGAGAGAAGGTAGTGAACGTGCCATCACCGGATGAGCTTAAACCACAAACCTGTTGGTTTACAGCTTATTGCAGTAAGCCAATTGCGCTACAGAGACTACAGTTCATTGCCTATTTTCCTGATTTTGTTTTTTGCCAACAGTTTATGCAACTCCTACCAAAATTTTTAATGGTGATGCCGTAGAAAAAAATATTCCCTTTTCAAAATAATTCCAAACAAAAACAATATAAACCTTGAATAGACAAGGTATTTTTATTTACAATTATTTTAGAGGAATTTGATATAACTTGTATCTGGTGGCAAATATATCCAATGGAAGGAATGGGTAATAGGTGTGATACTACATTATGTAGGTCTTTGCTGAAGCAAAAGCTGGTCATTCAGTTTTATGGTTCATATATTGGAGCACTGCAAGTTTATGGGTTTTTTTTTCACAGACTATTTCTTGAATCACACTGCTTCCTCTACTTTATGGCAAACACCTAATCAAATAATAAAGCTCTGATTTTACATACTAGTTCTTTTAGTCAAAGGCTGACATTGCCCTGCTAAAGCAGTTAAGTCCCACTCATGCCATTGTTGCTGTCACTGATATACAAGGTAAAAATTGTTTTAAAACAATGCTTTAAGTTCAAACCAAGTGTCAGATAACAAAAAAGTCGCAGCATTATAGCACATGCACAAGTCACTCAAAAACATTCGTCACTGAAGTTTACAGCATGGAAACAGGCCCTTCGGCCCAACTTGAACCTGTTGCCCTTTTCTCATAATCCCTTAGCTAGTCCCAATTGCCCACGTTTGGCTCATCTCCTTCTATACCCATGTAACTGTCTCAACACTTTTAAAAAGACAAAATTGCGCCCGTCTCTCCTATTACCTCTGGCAGCTTGTTCCAGGCACTCATCACCCTCTGTGTGAAAAAAATTGCCCCTCTGGAGCCTTTTGTATCTCTCCCCTCTCACTTTAAACCTATGCCCTCTAAAAAGGTTCCATTAACTATAGTAAAAGGGTGGGGTTCCACAACAGAATGATACAGGTCGTTCAATAATGAAATAGACAGGGATTGTGAGTTACCTGATGTGTCCTCCAAAGACATCAGTGATTGGGGTTCGAATGAAATCAGATTGGCGAGTAACAGACGTCTTATTCCGGGGGCCAACTTGCTCCCATTCATCCTCACTACCTTCGCCTTGCTCTTCCAACTCTTCTTCAGTTCCTTGTTGTAATTCGGGTCCATTTGAAACAGCAGTTCCTTTAAAAAAAACATTACTTCAAGATAAACCTCACCTGCTTTTATTGCAGTCTATATTGAAAAAGATTTGATAACAGCATCCCAGCACATGATTTCAGCGTGCTGTGCAAATTGAAAACAAACCAAGAAAACTCCTCCTCACCTTGGTCACGAATAGCACACTTGGCTTCTCTCTGTAAAGTATAGATTATTTAGCTACACTAAAGTAAAAAAAATTGAATGAGTCATTTCAGAATAGAAGTTGTCTGCTGGGATATAGAGAAATACCTTCTGTAGTGCACTGGTGATATTCTTGTATTTGTTTCCACACACAGAGTCCAGACAAAACAAAAACGTAAGCTATAGTTAGCATTTTATTGAACGCCTATTAATAAATTTTGTACTCCGTGCATGCACAGCAGTTTCATGACAGAACTTTAAAGGCTTGTATATATATTTTTGGCAGCTGCAAACTAGTGTTCGACCCCAGTTTCAGTCAAGCATGTCCAAAAGATTTTAAAAAGCCATTCAACAGACCAACAAACAGAAATAGACTCCCGTCTCCCGTACTTGTCAAGACACCCCTTAAAAGGTCACTATCGTATCTGCTTAAATGACCTAGCAAGCCACTCAATTGTATCAAACTGCTGAAAGTGTACAAAAAGGATTAAATCAACTGGATCACTCAGCATCATTGAACATTACCTGGAAGAAGCAATGAAGGTGACTAGGGTGATGGGGGACCCATTGCCAAAAATGGCTCAATAGCACCATAATTGACCAAGCTGGCAAAGTCCTAAAGAATACTGGTGCTAGACAGGAACTGCAGCAGATAATAAGGGAACCAACAAGTGGAAAAAACGCACTTGCCTCGTCCTCACCAATTCACCTGTCGCAAATACATCGATCCATGATGGTATTGGTAGTAGTGACCAATGCACAGGCCTTACAAGAAGTCTCACTTTCGCATTGAGGATACCCGCCTTGTGTGAATGGCACTAAATGGGACAGATTTTGAACAGATTTAGCAATTCAAAACTGGACAACCACGCGGGCCATCACTGCAGCAAAATGGTATACAACGACAGCCTGAAACCACACCACAGCCCCCAGTCTATCACTACCACCAATCTGGAAAATTAGCTCTGATTCAATGAAAAGTGCAGGACGACATTCCAGGACAATCTAAAAATGAGGTGTCAACCTGGTGGAGTTACAACACAGGATTACTTGCATGCCAAACAGCATGTGATAGACAGAGCTAAACAATCCCATAACTCGACAGTGCTGCCCCATCCTGCCATGAATAGTGGAAGACAGTAAAATAACTAACAGCAGGAGGCAGCGTATCCAAATAAAGCCTCCATCCTCAATCAGTGCAAAACACAAAGCTGAAATATTTGCAACAATCTGCAACCAGAAGGGCAGAGTGGATGATCTATCTCTGCCTCCTCCAGAAGCCCCCATCATTCCAGATGTCTGTCTTCAGCCAATTTAGTTGGCTTCACGTTATATCAAGAAATGGTTGAAGGCATTGGATACTGCAATGTATTTATGTATGTTCAAGCATATGCTGGTCCCTTAGCCATGCTATTCCAGTACAGTTACAACACTTACATCAACCAAGCAGTATGGAAAACTGCCCAATGTCCTGCCTGCAAAACATAGGACAAATCCAATCCAACCAATTATCTATCCCATCAGTCTACTCTCGACCATCAGCAAGGTGATGGAAAGGGTCATCAACAGTACTATCAAATAGCACTTACTCAGGAATAACCTGCTTACTAACTCCATTTCGTTACCATCATGGCCACTTAGCTCCTGACATCACTAAATCCTTAGTCCAAACACGGACAATCGAACTGAATGCCATAGGTAAGATGAGAGCGACTAGTCTTGACATCAAGGTAGCATTTGACTGAGTATAACATCAAGGGGCTCTAGCAAAGCTGGAGTCAAAAGGGAAATCAAGGGTAAAACTCTTCACTGGCAGGAGTCATACCCTGTACAGAAGATGATGGTTGTGGTTATTGGAGGTCAATCATTTCAGTCCCAGCACATCACTGCAGGGGTTCTTCAGGGTAATATCCTAGGTCCAACTACCATCAGTTTCTTCATCAATGACCTTCCTCCGAGGTCAGAAGTGGGGTTGTGTGCTAATATTCATCATCATTCGTGATTCCTCAGATACTGAAGCAGTTCATGTCCATATGCAGCAACATCCAGACTTTTGCTAAGTCACAATTAACATTCCCATCACAAGTGCCTAGCAATGACCATTTCCAACAAGAATGCAACCGTCTCCCCATGACATCCAATGGCATGACCATCGCTGAATCCCCCACCTTCAACATCCTGGGGTTTCTCATTGACCAGAAACTGAACAGGAACAGCCATACAACTATTGTGACTTCAAATACAAGTCTAAGACTGGGAATTCTGAAGTAACCTACCTGCTAACTCTCCAAAGCCTGTCCACCATTTATAAAACACAAGTCAGGAACATGATGGAATACTCTTCACTTGCTTGGACGAGTGTCTCAAACAACACTTAAGGATCTTAATACACTCCCAAAGCAGCCTGCTTTTGATCAGCACTCCATTTATCACCTTCAACCCTGATGGACAATGACAGCAGTGTGTATCATCTGCAATATACACTGCAGGAATTCACCAAGGCTTCTAAGGCATTATTGTCCAAACCCATAACTACTACTATCTGAAAGGACAAAAGCAGCAGGTATATGGAAACACCATCACGTGCAAGTTCCCCTCCAAGTCATTCAACATCCTTACTTGGAAATATATTGTTGTTCCTTCATTGTCACTGGGTCAAAATCCTGGAACTCCTTCTCAAACACTGTGGGTGTACCTACAACCGCAGCAGCTTAAGACAGCACACCACTACTTTCCCAAGGACAATTAGGGCTGGACAATAAAATTGTCCACCTAGCCAGCAATCTTGCGAAATTTTTTTTAAAATCCAGAGGCTCGCATTAATGACCGAGACAAGTTCAAATTCCATCACAGCAATTACACAATTTAAATTCATTTATACAAATAAATCTGGAATTAAAAAAAACTAGCACCAACTGAAATCCCTCTATTCCCCATTTGTTCATGCCTATCAAGATAAGAGAGAAGCTCTGGCATTGGAGTAATTAACCTCCAGTCACAAACTGACATTACAGAATTGGTCAAATATAGTCAAAATGAACAGGCTATTAAAAAAGCATTTACCATTGTGCAAAAATTAGCCATTACTGATTTGGAAGTGTCAACCTCTGCCAACAAATGCTCCAGCAAAGATTTGCACCGCAAAACTGATAACAAAGACACTTCTACCAAATAACGAAAAGGTACAAAATAAGTAATTACCATCAGATTACTGGGAAAATATCTGAAGCTATGCAGCATATGTGAATTGTAAGTCAGTAACTGCACAAAAATTTTCAACACGTTTGGGACATCTTGATACAAATTCAGGATTAGTCCAATTGATCCTTTATAATACAATGCACTTTATATAATATTTCATTAAGTAACTATACTTAATTTTGGAATTTTTTTTGATAGTCATTATCTCTGGTGAGTCTCAGCACTATCCAATGATCTGGAGAACAAGGAATATCTAAAATGGTCTACCTTTAATTATCATAAAGAATTAAATTAGCAATTGAAAAGATTATAACATGTTAGTTGAGACGTTTATAACATGCATTAAAGATACAGTAAGAATATAAAACATTTAGAGTCAAGGGTTTTCTGATTTTTATCGCAAAGCCTGAAGAAACTACCAAATAAACTCGTCTAGAAGTTGACCCAATGACTTATCGCCATAAAAATGTAATTTATCATGTATCGCACATGAAAGCAGACTGTAGAATTTTAGAGAAAAGCAGTGTTGTATTAATGGATTACTTAACCTGCAATTATTATGGTTCATTCACTTAAAGACATGTGCAGATACCTCCCAGCCAATTACAAAACTAATGTGTACCACATGATCTGAGACATTCTTCCTGAAAGAATATCAAATATACAGCTCAATTTAAACTGGATTAAAAAATGGCAGAATAGGTTAGTGAGCACTGGCAAAATATCACGCCAGCTGTGGAACCATCCAACTTTTATGCCCTCAAAAGTGAAGAAAGTTGATATTTTAGAATTGAAGGCCAGTGGCAGCTGGTGCACAAGATTAACGAAAAGGCACAATTTATTGCTGCCAGAACATGTCTGTCATCTGACCTCAACAACAAAACCCTCGATTTCCACTACTGTCATGTGACATCAAGAATGTACAACAAATGGCCCGAACTGCAAATACGGGTGAAACACCATGAACTTCGACATGCTAGCAAACAAGACCATTACCAAGATTGGTTAAAAAAATCATCTTTGTAAAGATGACTGGCCATGAGAAGGGCAACTCAATGGTTCCATTTTTTTTTTGGCTGTTGGCACAAAATTAAATCAGATGGTGATGGTTAAGCACAAAGCTCTCCCCAAAGAGAAATTTCAGAAAAACGTCATCCTTGTTCACAAAGGGCTAGGTGGATGAACGCAGTTGTAAGAAGTAGATTGATCTGAGACGCGAGGAGGACTGCACAAAGAAAGATATGCTTGCTCATCGCGGCATATCCAAATCCCAACTGTTTGCCAATGATGCGAAATCAACTAAAACCTGGTGGTCTTACAAATATTATTCAGCCCTTGGATGTGTATAAATAAACCTCTCAAGGGACATATCCCAACAATATAGAACAATTGGATGTTAGACAGTGAAAAAACATTCACTAAAAGTGGAGTAATGTAAACAGTCTCATGAGCAACATTGTGCCAATGGATCACAGACTCATGGAATGCATCTGATCTCAATATTGTCTAAAAACAATTTCTAAAATGTGGAATAATGAATACATGTAAAAGTACCAAGAAGGGCAGCATGGTGGTACAGTGGTTAGCACTGTCACCTCACAGTGCCAGGGTGCTGGGTTCAATCCCCAGCTTGAGTCACTGTGCGAAGTCTGCACAACCTCCCCATGTCTGCGTGGGTTTTCTTCAGTCTCTCCGATTTTCTCCCACAGTCCAAAAGACATGTTAGGTAGGTGCATCGGCCATGCTAAATTCTCCCTCAATGTATCCAAACGAGCGCCAGACTGTGGCGACTAGGGGATTTTTTTACAGTAACTTCATTGCAGTGTTAATGTAAGCCTACTCGTGACACTAATAAATAAACTTCAAAGTTTAAAAAACTTGTGGAACAAGGATACCAGTACTACCAACGACGAAGATGATAAAGGTGGCCCACCTGATGTAATGCAAAACCGGGCTATTCAGATTCAAATAGTTCCAAATGACTCTTGATTGCTATGTGAAGCATTGTAGTTAATTCATCATGGTATTATTTCTATTGCGTTGGAGTAAATGTTTACAAGTAGTTTTTGTTAAAAATTGAAGAATTAATTTGGATGCTTTATTGTCGTTGGTTTTTACTTTAGTCCATTGTTGGTCTTTTCTGGGCCCAAACGAAGCACACATATCAATTCCTCAAAAACATTACCCAAGTAAAAATCTACCCACAACCTTTGACCCAGAGAAAATTCAGCTTTTACATGAATATATAAACTAGTCACATTTCAGGAACCAACTGTAAAGTTCTGGGGGCAAGGGGGAGAACTAAAGATCACTTACTTTCATCCTGAGGAGTTATCAGTTTCTTCAGTGCCAACATTTCCTCATGCAGGCCATTTAAAATTAAGCCCAAATATTCCTCTGCGTCTTCTTGTCGACCCTAAACGAGAAAACACGATTCATTAGTTAAAACATATGTTTAAGAAAAACAAGCTGAAAACGAAACTAGTGATAAGAAAGTTTCAGCAGGAAAAATAACACTTGCCCTGCTATAGAACCTTATGTAATTTTTCAGAACACCCCAAAGTTTTTCAACCCAATGAATTATTTTACTTTAAAATAATCAGATATGTGGATACATACAGCAGTTAAATTGCACACAATAAGGTCCCACAAACAGCAAGTGAGATGAATGGCCAATTAAGTTTTTTTGTGCTGTTAGTGAGCAAGGAATGCTGGCAGGACCCTTGGACCCTGTTCCACTTAAGGTTTGTGGTGCAAGTTCTTTAGCATTCACATGGAACAGAGGTGGAGCCTCAGTTTAACCTCATGGCTTCTCATCCCGCCATCCCTCAGTTCTGCACTGGATGGTCAGCACGTTAAGTTGCTAAAAATAACAGGCCTGTCCTGATTGTAATCAACCATTTCCCTCAAATAGACATGCTCCTAGAATACTGGGCAATGCAGCAGATGAGATTAGTGTAGCCACTCCTGAAATTGCTTTCTCAAATATGGCCTGATCAAAACAACG
The DNA here is from genome assembly GCF_965287045.1 of Carcharhinus amblyrhynchos. Taxonomy (NCBI): domain Eukaryota; kingdom Metazoa; phylum Chordata; class Chondrichthyes; order Carcharhiniformes; family Carcharhinidae; genus Carcharhinus; species Carcharhinus amblyrhynchos. The sequence continues at coordinate 15,807,280 of NC_137327.1, forward strand.
GTTAGAGCTTCAACAAAGGATGTGGCTGCAAATACAACAACTTGGCTAACAGAAAGTGATTAGTGCAAGAAAGGCGGCCACCGGTTTAATGTTCAGTTGAAGCAAACGATATTAGTCATGGAACATGCTCAAAATCTAAATGCTGGAAAAACTCAGCAGGTCTGGCAGCATCTGTGGAGAGAGAGAAACAGAGTTAATGTTTTCAGTCTATATGACTCTTTTTCAGAGCTGAATATGCTCCTTGTGGGGGACAAAGGTCCTGAGGAGGCATCTTAAAATGTGTCTTCGAGAGAACGTCCAGGTTTTCTTGAAATCCGTTAATCTACCATCAAAACACATTCATGAAAACAGCTGTTGCAGATTGAAACCCCAGGATAAAAAGTGTTCATATTCTCACGTTTGTGTCAGATAGTTACGGGTTCAAGCCCCTTCTCAGAGACTTGAGCGTGTAATCCAGGCCGATAGCTTTGTGAAGTGGCATCTTTAAACAGGGGTCCTTGCCTGTTCCAACAGATCGATGTAAAAGATCCCATGGCACAATTCAAAGAGCAACAGGGAAATTCTACCAATGTCTTGTCCAACACTGCTCTCTCAACCAACATAAATATAACATTTCAGAATATTTAGCTTGCTGATAGTTGTGGGATCTTGCTGTGCAGAAATATGCTGTTGCCTTTGTCTATATTGCAAGTGACTAATGCTTAATTGGCTGTGAAGCTTTTTGGAACATGTTAAGGCCTAGGAAGGCACTGTATAAATGCAAATCTTCTCCTTAGTTTGTAATACAGCAATCATGAAAGACCTGAATGAAATAACTGACAGATACCAAATCTATACCATGTTGTAAATTCATCTAATGGGCAAAGACAGAGCAAATGACAGCAAGTGGAAAATTTTCTCTAAAGTGTGAAAGTATTATTTCTGTTTAGTTTTTATTCCTTATGCAAATAATTAGCTTTAAAGATACAATTCTGGTTACCATCACTATGCAACACACTCCTGACGTTATAGCTAGACTTTCATAAGAAACTGGAGCCTGAAATATCCATAAAAAGGGATAAGATAAAATGCTTTGATGTGTTTTGAAAAATACATCTCTTTTGAATCAAACAGAACAGTTGATAAGACAGTGGTAAATTTATCCTGCTGATCTTTCGTTAAGTTTATAGGAAACCAACTAAAAGTCGTTACATAGTAGAGGCTTGAAGGCCAATGCTACTCAGCTACCACAAGCCTAGCCAGAGTGGAGGAATTCAATACTATTCCAAATTTCCATTTGCAGAACTCTTGAGAAATGTTATGGACAATGAAATGGAAGCTGGCAAGTTGTTGGGTGGGTGTACTATAAATGAGCCATACTTTATAGAAAGAGTGTTTGTAACTGATTCGCAGATTAGTCTATTGTCCAATTACAATTTTAACCCATGTGCGTACAGAGGTTTTTTTTTACCTTTTTTAGAAAAGGTTTTTTCTTCCATGTAATTAGGTCAATCATTAACCACAGATTTATGATAAAGGAGGCGAGATGAAATAGTACATTTATTTCTTCAAAGCTACAGCCACATTTGCAATTTTAGGTTAGGCGTCAGTGGATAGAGAGACACTACAAGACACTTGCTTCTTGCGGTGCAAGGGAATTAAGTCAACTGCATCTGGTGGCACAGTGATGTAAAATGTTGGAGTTTCAACAACTGCAACGTGAAGATGAAAAAGATGTCCATGATCCCCTTCTGGAAAGGCAGGAGGGAGGGGACTCTTGTGGATAGCAAGAAGGGGTAGATAAATCCCCAATCTTAATGAGGTGGAGTCACTGGGAGATTTCTCTGGAAAGCAGGAAACTTAGAGGGCCATCGCTCTCAATTCACCCAACAGCTGACTATGCACCAGCAATCGTAGAGTGATTGGGAGCCAGGTCTCCTGTATTCCTAAAATCAGGAAAAGCGATTTTGATGTATAGAGAAACTTGGGAGTGGGGAAAATTAAAAATTCAGTTGCAGACAGACAGTCGAAAACAACTAATGATTATTAAAAAATACCTTTCATCATCACAGGAAGAGCATGGCTCGGTGACAACTCTCCTCTGTGAGGAAGGGCACGGCCTCTCTTCAGCACCTCCCACTTTGGTACGAGAGAGATCGGAACAACTCAGGTGTGGGGGGAGGAGAGAGAAGAGGAGAAGTCACGGGCATAAACTCACATCCCAATCCATGGCACCATGCACTGCGCCACCAATAACGTTTTAAATTTCAAGTTCCACTTTGACATACAGGATTTTACCATTATGAATTATAAAAATGATAAAATCAATCTGGATTGTTAATGAGCACAAGGGTCATACATAATTCAATTTAATTTTTGTTTACAGTTTCACTGCAGCATTGCATATTCAAACTGCAACAGAACAACAGCAGTGATTCTAACAGGACTTGACAGAGTCAACATTACTGAAACTCCAAAACACTATTTGGGATTAAGAAAAATATGACAATATACTTCAGGGCAAACAATGCCTTAAAAACTTACCTTTTCAGATAAACTTGACTTGATAACCGTCAGCACTCTGTAAATGTAGGTTGGTTCGAAAGGAATTCCAGTACGAATATCTTTAACAGTTTTATCACCAGTACCTTACATAATTATGAAAGATGGTCAAAAGAGGTTCTAGTAAAATGCAGAAGTAAAGCATTTACACAGCAACATAAATTACTTCCAACCATGAAGATTTTCTGCCATTCATTTCAAAGTAGGTTATAAATACTAAAATTGAAAAATTAAACTATTCTGTAGTTGGTCATTTCAGAATCAAGCTGTATGTCATTGTAAATAAAATGAAGTTGACATAAGTCTTAATTAGCACACAGCCAATAAAATGCACAGATTAATGTGGTACCTAAATTACATACCTATTTTTGGCTTGGAGGGTACTGGCATAGTACAGAACTCATTCATCAGTCGAACGCTATTAAATTAAATTAACAAAACAGAATAAGGTTCAGTTTAAAGAACATTTTTATTGAAGTTTTCAATGTGTGTATTCTTTTGCTTAAATATAATTAAACTAAGCTACAAACTCTTAGAAAGCAATTGTATCAGGTGTTCTGCAATATGATTATTCAAATTCTGGAAGTACCTACTTTACATTTAAATTTATAGAAAAGTGAGCAGACCTGACCATATCGTCCACTAGAGCATTTTTCAAAACATTTTCAAGTATATGTATAAACAAATGTAATACGTACAAGCTGTCAATCATTGGTGTAGAACTGCGAGGTCTCTGTATCTCATTATATATCGGAATAGACTTCATCAGATGAAACATGGGTGGGCATGCAACCAAAGCTTGCAAAGTCTATGTCACATTAGTTAAGAAGATAATAGTTCCACTTGGTTTACTACGGATCTACAACACAGTACTTGAAGCCAAGTGGTGGAACCAACAGAAATCTATGTCCTAACACAACTGCATCAAAGCATATATTAAAAAATCTGATGGGTTTTGAAGACCATTTAACTGTATAATACAACCATACAAGATCAAAGGCCCGAGACTGGCTTGCCTGTTTTATTCATGTACAGGTATAGTATCCCAAACCTCGAACCCTCACCGAGGCCATGGCCAGATTTGGGGATGGACAGTTTTGTCATGCTGGGATGGGTGGGGTCAAAGGTCGCTTGGAGCATGGAAAAGAACAGTACTTAAAGCAGTGAAGTGGTAACTAGTCTGGAGATACATCACACCATTATAGCGGCTGACCAATATCCGGATAAAGCTTCTGTAAAATTTTACTCAATTAAATTTAATACAGTATTATAAAACTGCCCGATTAGGTAACTAAGATTTGGGTTACTCTATCAAGACTTTAGATAATGCATAACAGGGGCAGCACAATGGCACTGCTATTTCACAGCACCGGCACGAGTTTGATTCCATCCTTGGGCGACGATCCGTGCAGAGTCTGCACATTCTCCAAGTCTCCCGGGCTTTCCTCTGGGTACGCCAGTTTCCTCCCACTTCTAAAGATGTAATGTGCAGGATTGGCCATGCTAAATTGCCCCTTAGTGTCCCAAGATGTGTAAATTAGGGGGATGAGCAGGATAATTAAGTGGGGTTATAGGGACAGGGCAGGGAGGGCCTGGAAAAGATGTTCTGTTGGAGAGTTACTGCAGATTTATTGTGGTAATGCTGAGTTAAGATGGGTAGAGAAAGAGGAGACAGTTATACTGATGCTTCCCATTTCACTGGCATTTAAATTGTTACAATACAACAAGAATCCCAAATTTATCCAACTTGATTCAACCGAAATGAAACTGTGGGGCCATTGTAAGAAAGTTAAATAAATCTGAAGGAATGGGACAAGTTGACCCACTCCCAATTTAGAAATGTAAAAAAAATTGAAAACATTTAAATTTGGCTAATTTATATATAAACAAAGTGACAATGCAGAGTAATAACTGATAATTGTACTGCTTTTTATTCCAAAAGATTGCATACTCTCACTAACTCAGCTAAAGTTCATTCAGAACTGCAGCATAATTGTGAAATTCAGATTTTTTTTTAAATTAAGAGTTCCAGTCACTTGGCATCTGAGCGAGATTAAATGGTTCCAATGATTTCAAGTTTTGTTGATTTAAGTCATCCAAGTATGATATTTTTCAATTAAAATTAAAAGTGGGATTGATAATCCATCTACTTGCTTTAAATCACTTTCAGGTATTGTATTTTGCTTGCAGGTGTTCACACCTGCCTATTGCAACTACTGAAGGGAATATCCAGAAACATTCATTTGAAAATTATCTCTGGCTGAGCACTAACATCTGGCCTTGGGATGTGTTTCTTAAATCATTTAATAGGAGGGACATCACTACATTTAATGAATTCCATAAGTGACACAAATGCGAACTGTTATTGGTGACAGAAATGTAAGCTTTGTGGATTTTTGAAGGAAAGACCTATCTATAGGCAAAGTAATCTTAATGGAGCCCTGCTTTAAAAATGTTTTGAGAATTCTGACTTCATAAGAACATAAGAAATAGGAGCAGGAGTAGGCCATCCGGCCCCTCAAGCCTGCCCCGCCATTCAATAAGATCATGGCTGATCTGTCGTGGCTCAGTTCCACATTCCCGCCCTCTCCCCATAACCCTTAATCCCCTCTCTTATCAAAAACCCATCAACACGCGTCTTAAAAATATTTAGCGAGGTAGCCTCCACCACTTCAACGGGCAGAGAATTCCAGAGATTCACCACCCTTTGAGTGAAGAAGTTCCTCCTCAACTCCGTTCTAATCCGCCCCCCCTTTATTTTGAGGCTGTGCCCCCTAGTCCTACTGTCCTTTGAGCGGGAAGAGTCTCTCCACCTCTATCCTATCCATCCCACTCATCATCTTATACGTCTCAATGAGATCTCCCCTCATTCTTCTAAACTCTAACGAGTACAAGCCTAGTTTATTCAGCCTCTCCTCATAGCTCAACCCCCTCAACTCCGGCATCAGCCTAGTAAACCTCCTCTGCACTCCCTCCAAGGCCAAAATATCCTTGCGTAAGTACGGCGCCCAAAACTGCACACAGTACTCCAGCTGCAGCCTCACCAATGCCCTATACAGCCGCAGCAAGACCTCCCTATTTTTATATTCAATCCCCCTCGCTATGAAGGCCAGCATCCCATTCGCCTTCCTGACCACCTTCATTGCTTTCTAGTTAGTCCCAGCAATGCCTACTGCAGTGGCACACAATTACTTATTTTAAATTTAACTTATCACCCACCACCATGCTACAAACATGTTCAAGTCATATTACGTTGTTTGTTTCAACACTAGAGCTCACATTACAGTCTTTTGGGTATATATATATATATATATAGTTGGATATTAGCTGTCATGTTGTATTCAGATTTTAAGGATACAGCATTGATATAACACCAATTGCTTTTGTTGATCAGACCTCGAGGTTGCAAGGACACTGGTTTATGAACCAGTTTCACATTTTCCAGCAGTTCTATAGATATGGAAAGAAAAAGAATCACATTATAAGAATATACTGAATTCAATTTTATCCGTGGAGGCCACTTTCATTCTGGTCCTCAAAACGCGTACTGATCATAATATATTAAAAACTTGGTTAAACATGCTTAACAGTTTTGGTATAACTATTATTATACATCTGCATACTCCCCTGTCTCATAACTATGTACCCTCACTGCACAAAAATATTTTTTTCCTTGTTAGCTCTGTTACCATTATCTGACTCAGGCAGCTAGCAAATATGGTAACAGCTCTACAGGTGGATTCACTGTCTCAATTTATGCAGGTAGCTTTGTTTAGGAATTGCCTTTCTTTGGGATATCTAAGTACAAATCTGCACTTCAACACCCTGTGGCATAGCCTATAGTGCTCAATGTACTGGGGCAGTTAATGGATATTACATTACTAATAATCTTGCAGGTGTAGCATATAAAAATTGATATTATACAATATTATATTGATATCCAACTTTATGAATTGTTTATTCAGCTTGATCCAAAAACAAGTTAATCAGGGAGAGACACTTCCATGTAGTTTGTATACATCCACATCCCATGTAAAAACAATTCCACCACAAACAGTAATAACATAATAGACTCTGATAGACTCTTACTGAAAATTTGAAACCCAAATTGCAATCAAGCACACAAATTGCTGGTAGCGCTCATTTATTATCCTCAACACAATTCAATTTGCCCATTGGAAGGATAAACTTGTTTTTAAAAAATTTTTTTATTGCATTCTTAAAGTTACAAAACCAATGTGCAGAATGGACAGGACAAGCCATCTCCTTGACTGCTCCAAAAATTAATTCTAGAGAAACACACAAGATCCAAGCTGACAGGAAAAAGCTATGCACTCCATTGTGGATTGATCTGACACTTGACCTTAGCCAAAAGACTGAGAAACACAAGGACAGGTAAACACATTAACTTAAGCTTTCCTCAATCCTAGCACTATATGCAAAGCACACCAACATAACACTTTTAAAACAACATAAGAGCAAGGATATACTATAGACAGACCATGGTACACTTTTCAGGTACTTGCCAACCACACTCTTTTGGCCAAATAGATGGAGCCATATCAAGAAAATGTTTCCAAGTTTGTTGGAATCCATCCTGTTATCCTGACTGTAGGCAACATTCATATTTTTAAGCTGCTGCTGTATTTTCTTCAGCACAATATTTCAGAAATACAGACTCTACAGATCTAACAGCAAATCTGAAGCATGTGCAATTTTGTTAAGAAAGAACACACAAAAGCAATGTTTGTTCAAAGATGACTACTGAGTAGATAATCGAAGTGCATTTATTAGAAAGTATCCGATAGAGCAGGGGTCGCCAAACTATGGCCCACAGCGGGTTGCATTGGATCGGAGTTTGGAGACCGCTGCGATAGAGCATGGGAGACAAAATAATGCAGTGCAACGAGCTGAAACGGCTGGAGTAGAACAAGCTGATTCCTAGTAATGAGCAACAGTTAAACTTGGTAACAGGTTAACACAATCGGCAAGTTTTGGAAGATGAAAAAGATGAGGATGTCTCGTTACTTAATCCTTTCAACATATAATCAACATCCATGACGAGAATCGGTCAGGTTTACTTGGGAGTTATCACTGAAACGTAAACATATGCGTATCTGTGAAATAGTAATGGCCATATCAGAAAAACATCTTTGGAGAAGATAAATCAGAGTGACTGATGAGAAATAACAGGATGCAAAACAATAGTAGAGGAATTAAAGAAACTGTTACCAGTTGGTGGAGGTCAAACAAAAAATTATCACTGGCATTACAAGGTGCACAAGAACAATTTGTGAGTTATTAGCACCATCTTGTGGCAACAGTAAAGTGCAACTATTGAACTGAGCAGTTAAATGTGAATTTACGTGTAAATAAATGCTGACCTTGATGGATTCGCAAAAATATTTCTGCACAGCTGGCCCCTGATGGATACTGATTAAAATTTTAAAACTTATCACAAGTGGATACTGATTTACAGCTTTCCAGCTATCAACTGATGTAGGTTCAGCTACACCACAAAAAAAGCAAAATATTTTACAGATCAATACGTGCAAGTGAATCAGTTAAACAGGAACTAAATAAGGGCCTACACAACAGCAGACTTACAAAGAAGCTATTATTTTTGAACCTGGGTGGTTTATCTTCAATTGACCCTGAGCACAAATTATCCTGGTAAAGCTGCAATATTATAGTTTTGATCTGACTACAGCTGTAAGCACATCTTGAATTACCAGTAGAACATTCTCAGTACACCACTGCATTAATAATTGTGGTTAATACAGATGTAGGCTCCTTGCTGAGCCATGTGGAGTTTGAAAGACCTGCCTTAGATCCCCAATATCAATTCTGCAATCCAGCCACGCTACTTGTGGAAGGTCAGATCCATCATCCATAGAACTATAATTTAGTCACTGATTTTGTGGCAGAGAGAAATTTGAAAAAGAAAATGGAAACATTCCCATTATGATCTTAACATGCAACTTTTCTGTGACTCCTTCCCCTAACATCTTTTATGGAGTACTCTTGAGAAAGCAAACACTTTTCTCAGGAAACCAAAATGCCATTCATGAGCTACTATCCAGTGGTCACAGTCTTTACATAGTATCAATACTACTTCTTTTCTAAGTTAACCAAAATCCAAATATTCCCATGTCTTGGCAATTAGATGAGTTAATGTGAGACTTGCAGTCCATTCCTGACATTACCACTTAGTTTTGCAGTTCGTACATTCAGCACCATGGTAAGTTAGTAAACAAATGCTTTCTGGTTTGCAAAAGCACCAATCCATAATAATGATTAGTACTCAAGCAAAGTAGGTACAGCTTCATGTCATCCCACTTACTTATATACTTGACTGTTGCCACATTGCATGCCAGCCCTCATTATGAAATGGGTACAGCTGGTCAGCCCCAGAATGTTTGATGCCTATTCAACAACTTGCACAGAGCACAAAATGGAACTGTGGTTGATAAGACATTGCTCCTGGTTGAAAGTCATCTTTCAGTTTGTTTTAATGTCAAATGGGAGAATAATACAGATAAATCTTGAGCTAATTTGGGGTTCTTATTGGGATTCAAACAATGTAAAACCATAAGATGAGATACACTGGCTATAGTAATTGTGATCATTGGTGCACAAACAAAACTTTGCATTGCACTGATTAAAAAAACACTAGCTATCAAAGCTCATCACTGCTGTCCAAATTAATGCTGAATGGACAATCCAGTCTATTTTTAGCATGAATAAACTGGTTTTTGCACACCAAGCATCAGCGTGTAGTGAGGTAATCCTTACAGTCCCCACAACTGGACCAAAGTTCAGGTATGAAGACACAGGTTTGTCAATGCCAACCTGTCTTCTGCAAGCACCAATGGGAGTCTCTGCACTCCCTCTTTCAAAGTTTAGGCTACTGTCTTATACATTATAGCAGCTGCAGCAATACATACAAGTCAGGAGGTAGTTGCTTAGGACAGGCAAGGTTTCAGGTTCTTGTATAACTGGAATGTCAGCTTTGGAAAACTTCAGGATTCTGTTCCAGCAATTATTGGGAACTACCTTACTATCGAATCACCAAATATTTAACTTGATACCATCCAAGGAATATTACAAGTAAATTGACGTCAGTCTTTTGAAAAAAAAAATAAGTTACCTGCTATTGGTTGAGCTGCAGAATCCTCAGACACCGGAACAGGCACATCCATTCTTATCTCTGGTTGCTTTTCAGGTAACTGAACAGAAGCATTGGTTGGTGTAAATTTTGCCTCAACATAGGCCACAGATCCTGCTGAAGAGGGCTTTGAATTGTGGAAGAGACTAGCCCAGGATTTGGCAGGCAAAGGAGCAGAAGCGGTAGAAGGAGCTACGGCTGTCTGCTCTGGCTCAACTGCATATACATCCTCTGGTTTATCTTGCTCACATTCTGTGCTATCAGTGTGCAATCCTTCCCCATCAGAAGTATTAGGAAGTGTTACAGCACTATCACCAGAAGATTCCAGTGTTTGTCCACTGTCATTTTTAACATCCACAGTAATATCTGTGCCTGCATATGATTGTGCAATAGCTGTCCTTACTGGGCTACTCCTTCCAGTCTCGGAAAGATCAGGCTGTTCAGAGGAATTAACCTCATTATCAGCCTCAGTGCTAGCCTTAAGCTCAAACCCAGGCTGCTCAGCAGTCCTGGCCTCATCTAACGAACTAGAGACTGTATTATTACAGAAGGCTCCACTAATGAAGTCCGCATCATTCTCAGGGCTATCACAAGTCCTCTGATTAGCCTTTGAAGAAATAGCTCCATGAGATTCAGGGATCTCTTTCTGGCCAAGTAATTCGACCTCTTCTGGGCTTATAGCATTTAGCCCTGAGTTTAACACATGTCCATTAACAAGGCCCGATGTTTCAGAGGGAACACCAGTATCACTCACACCTTCCTGATAACGATAATATCCAGGAGGTCTTTTCTTCTTGTTCCTCCTTTCCCTTGGGCCTTGCCCTCGGTAAACAAGATCATCATTCCCCTGGCAATTGCCACTGTCCAGAGAAATATTACCCTCGCCAAATTGGCAGTCAATGGAGCTGTAGGCAGCTTCTTCTGACAAATTGTCTAAGGATTTCTGTACAGGTTGATATCCCAGTATAAATTCTGGTGCCTGTGGATTCAGCGTACTGGAAACTTTGTAAACGTTGCCCTGTAATCCAGGTGGTTCCGACTCATTTTCTTCGGTGTCTGAATCATTTCCATCTCCTATTTGAGCAAAATAAAAAATTAGCCGCAAAGTTTAAGCCCTAAATACCGCTCCACTAGATTATAAACTCCCCTTCCTCTTGCTCCAAAAACCCATTATTACAATATACAATTTTAAAAATATATCATTAAGGCTAATGATGTGTTATGAATTTTATGAACAAACATCAAGTCTAGAAATTCCCTCTGCAATGGCTTAAACAGTTATTCATTTGGGATTTAAGTTGAAATCACACGAGTCTCCAGGGGTTTAACACCGATGACATATTTACCAAACAGCCAAAGGCAATAAAATATATATTTTTAAAATTTTATTAATTCCAAAATTATCTTAAATCCTGGATCTCAATATGAAAAAAACAGCCAATATATGCATAAATCAGAATTCTGGTAACTGCAGGCGAAAAGGCTTATTTAAGCTATTTTTAAAAATGTGTATTCCCATTGCAAGGGACTATTTGCTAATAGCATTAGTTTGCACCAAAAGAAATCAAATATTTGTAAATCAAGACTGCTCCAAATAAGAATTGATGAATTTTATTACATTCATTTGATTTTCAAAAGTTAATTTTACATTGACTTTTACTCTCGCCCCAAAATCCTTCCAGATTTTCAAACTCAATGGAATATTAGCAAATACATTGAAACCAAACACTTACCCACTGATTGACTGCCATGCAAGACTTTATCATTATATGGGGGGAGCTGTGCCAAACAGAAAATAGAAGTTTGGTATTTCATTGTAAATAAAGCACCATTAAGATTATGTTTTACCATATCTTCCTGTTTTGAGTGATACAATTGAGTGACAATGAAAACAATTAAATCCAGAAAACCGTGACTGAAACATGCAAGATTATCATTTCCATCAGTAAGCACTATACAATATCAAACTTCCTCACGCCTTTACAGAATACATTACTTTTAAAATGCAGGGAATGACTCAAAGAAAAGCAATCATCCTGCTGTCTTTATGCTGCTCCTTCATTAATGTTGGGTGCAGAGAGCTGAGTTGCCAGTGTTGGAGGAAAAAAAACAGAAGTTACTCCCAAGAGGCTTTGGCCACTTTTCAACACTTCTTCTTTTTACAAGAAGCTCCACAATTCTAACTGAACAGCAATTAAAAATATTCAAGAACTCTTCAACATCAAAAGTTGATTCAAAATCAGAAGTTAAAGATTACTTGAACACATAAATGGGCGTGTCTCAACTTTGTAAACTGAGGTAGCTATCGAATCAACTCGTGTGAAAGATCCCTAACCGAAATATGTAAAAACTTAGCTCTCTCATTTTTAAAAAGATGAAAAAAGCTGTGCCCTAACAACCGTAATGTAGCAGCAATGTGATGGCTATAATATGTAGACGGCATCATGGAACCACCACATGGCACATAAAGCTTTTTAAGCTATCGATTTAAAAGAAATCGGAGAGGGAAATTGACATTACATGTATTTAAGATTTGATTTATGAAATGTGTGCTTTTATATCAAATTCAGAGTGATTGGAATGACAAATAATTTAAATACAAAATCTTATTCAGCTGAAAAGCCCTTAGCCTGTCCATCTACGCACAGCATCCCACTTTTTAATAGTTTCTGGCACCAGTTTTTGGTCAAAATTTCATCCGTTAAATCAGCTAATAGACACAACTTAAAAATCAAGTGCATATCATCAGCTAAAAATTGTACAAGAAACAGAAATAAAAATTCCAGGTTTTCCTCAATGAGCACGCTCACCTCCACAGAGCTGCGTGATGTTACAAAGAACTGATTGAATTCATCAGGGCTGAACTCCCCAAAGATGTACTGAAAGAAAAGAGAAAACATTGATGTTATTAGCCAAACTGCAAACATATACTCTATAACCTGGCAGCAAATGTTGTAAATGGGCTATTTATTGTTTATCTTGGTACAATTATATAGAATACCAGCCTACGTTTTCCATTAAATTCTTATACATATTCTTTATTGCACGTACTACATAATCATGCAAAAGTTACTCAGGACTGTACCAGGCAACAAGTTCCTCCACGTTCATGAAATGTTGAAGACAGAAAACATTTACACCATCAACTGGGGGAAATACAGAATATTTACACTAACTTCATCAGTTTGACACAAATGCGTTGATTTTTTAAAAAAACAAAATGTCCAGATGTGACCATCGCTGGCTGGCCAGCATTTATTATAGATCCCTAATAACCTTTAAGAAGCTGATGGTGAGCTGCCTACTCGGATTGCTGTCTCTGTGGTGTGGTACTGTTAAGCAAGGAGTGACCCAGCAAGACTAAAAGAAGTGATATATTTCCAAGTCAAGATGGTATGTGACTTAGAGGGGAACTTCCAGATGGTGGTGTCCCTATAGGTCTGCTACCCAAGTCCTTTTAGTTGGGAGGAGTCATGGATTTCAAAGATGCTGCCACTGCCTAAAGAACCATGGTGAATTCCTGTGGCCCATTTTGAACATGGTACACGCTGCTGCTACTGTGCTTTGGTGGCAGAGAGTGAATGTTTGTGGATGGAGTGCCAATCAAGTGGGCTGCATTGTCCTGACAGTGTCAAGTTTCTTGAGTGATGTTGGAACTGCACTTGTCCAGGCAAGTGGAGAGTATTCTCACATCACATTCCTGACTTGTGCTTTGTAAATGGTGGACAGGCTTCAGGAAGGCAGCTGCGTTAATTGCTTCAAGATTACTAGCCTCTGACCAGTTCTTGTAGCTACAGTATTTATATGGCTAGTCCAGTTCAATCAAACATAAATGCCAGAGGTGTAATTAAGTTTTTATAAATTTATTTCAGATTCCAAGAGACCAACAACTCGCATTCACATAGGACGTTTCACTCCATGAAAGGAGCTTTGATGGTCAAATTTCGACACTGAACCACACAAAATATTTGTGACCAAAAGCCTGGGCAAAGACAAAAAATGATCAGAGTTTCTGGTCTAACTCCTAATCTACACCTCCTGCTTGAGTTTAGAAATTGTACAAGAAAAGCACAGCAAAAATTCAAATGTTTTCAGAAACAAAGTGCAAAAACCCCAGGGTTAAAAGTTTCAGTGTCACAAGTAGGCTTATATTAACCCTGCAATGAAGTTACTGAACATCCTCTAGTCACCACACTCCGGCGCTTGTTCGGGAGCACTGAGGGAGAATTTAGCATGGCTAATGCGTCTAACCAGCACGTTTTACGAACTGTGGGTGAAAACCAGTGCACCCTGAGGAAACCCACGCAGACATGGGGAGAAGATGCAGATTCCACACAGGCAGTGACCCAAGCCAGTAATCAAACCCGGATTCCTGGCACTGTGAGGCAGCAGCACAAACCTTGCAATATCAGTAAGGTGTTAAAATTTAAAAGTGGATGACAAAACGTTTGTGAAGGCTTAGATTTCAAACTTAAGAATTAGATTAGCAAGAGTGAGAATTCAGTTAAACTTATTGGATTAATTGCGCAAGCCAATAATGGGTTATAGCACAAAGAAGGGATTATATTGTCACTGGCTGGTGAGAACGGGAATCAATACAAACTCAACTACTTTCCTCAAAGGCTCATTAAATTTACCAGCAACGGAATAAGCAATGCAGGTTAGGATGGCTGCAGATAGAATACTCAGTTGGCGCTGAACCAAAGATAGGCAGTGCTGGCGGTACTTCAATTGGCTCCAACCTCTTCAGATTATCATTGTGGAAGGAATTCAGCCAATATCCGGTAATTGTTAGAAGTGAGTGCACAGGGCAGTTGCAAAAAACTAATTCTTCATACAGTCAAACAGTTAGCCAGAATTCCATCACAAATTATAACTATTAGACAGCAACTTATACCTGTTGAATCATACTTTGGTACATACCCTGTCTTGGAATGTAGGAAAAGAAAACTAAACTAAAACTAAAAAGAAAAACAGCAAGAGAAAAATATAGCTTTGATAAGTTAGTGCACTATGTCCAATTGTCTTTAGAAGCTCCAAGTATCTTTCCATTGAACAGGGGTAAAATTGGTCTTAAAATTAAATTTGCCATTGGCTTCTGATGCTTAAAACAATATGCACTGCACAGATCCACTTTGAAAGGATTTTTACCTCTACCACTGAAGATGAATGGAAGTAATGTTGTCACTCCTTTGCCTGTAAATAAAATCTCAAAGCTTAGTGAAGTGAAGTGAAGTTTATTTATTAGTCACAAGTAAGGCTTGCATTAACACCGCAATGAAGTTACTGTGAAATTCCCCTAGTCGCCACAGTCCGGCACCTGTTCAAGCCAATGCATCTAACCAGCACGTCTTTCAGGATGTGGGAGGAAACCGTAGCTCCCAGAAGAAACCCAAGCAGACACAGGGAGAATGTACAAACTTCACACAGACCATGACCCAAGCCAGGAATCGAACCTAGGTCTCTGGCGCTCTGAAGCAGCAGAGTTTACCACTGTGCTACCGTGCCACCCCAAAGGAAGGATCTCATCGTACATGGATAGGATCTGACCCAAAGAAAACGGATAGATCCTGGAATTTTTTTTAAAGTATCCGTTAACATTGGGAGATAGGGTGAATTGACTTTTTAATGGAATATTATCATTGTTTTGGAATGTTGAAAGCAGTCTCAGTTGCTGTGTTAGAATTTGTTATACCTGTCAAAATGCAAGCAGAGTTTTCTGAGCAGGTTGTTCGGTTTGCATTCGCTTAAATATGGATAAATATTAAACATGAATAAATATTGAAATGTAGTTGAATGTTGAGCTAATACAGCATGAGAAGATGTGAACTGTACGGAGTCAAAACAACTGACAACCCCCTCTTTTGAATGTGTTCTTGCAACTTTATTTTAGCTCAAAGTAGAAACTTCAAAATAAAATTTGTACTCCAAAATACACAAGTCACCCTTGATTTGTATGAATTGTAGAGTAGTCTGATACGTATTTCCCAGAAAAAATACCAAAATGATTCAAAGCACAAAAATAAATTTGATATTACTTTCCACTTAAGGTTGCAACATACTTTGAATTTAAAAATTTCACCAAGAATTAAAAATGTTGCTTATCTCAATATTAAACAAACTTCATGTAATCATCAGTGCACACATTTGAAATGACGTTCAATGCTACACATCGTATTTATCTTTAAGAGTTTACATGTATATTTTCTAAAGACCCCACTCTGCCACATAATTAGCAAATTATCCAAGAGGTGAAAGCAAGTTTTGTGCTTTATGAAATTGGGAAACCTCTATATTATGCTTAATGCATGATTATAGATAAACAGCATCTGCTAATGAATACACTTCTAATTAGACCATTTCTTAGTAAACTATCTGCAGATTAGCCAAGATGGAGAAACTTTGTTTGAAGGTTATCAGATGATCTAGATCAGTGCACTGCATGTAAGGCATTACCGGAGTGAAGAGCAAATCAAGTAATTCAATGCAGATCTGTAATGACTTTGTTAAAATTTAGTTAAATGATCTTTATTCAGGAAGCCTATTGATCTGAAACATTTTGTACATTTTTTCTTCAATATCAAACTCAGTTTCAGTTAATTCTAAAGGCCAGCTCTACGCAGAGGACTGGAACCTTAACTCATTCGTACAATTATTGCAATGATGGCTATCAAACATTAACTTACCCAAGTGTTCCAAATTTTTTTAAGTGTCTGAAGATAGTTTAAAAACTCTAGAGGAATGACTATTTCAAATGCTCGTGTTCCCATTTAAACAAATCCACAGATGCTGCAGTCAACTGAAAACCCAGGTATTTGTATTTAGTGCCTTTTAGATTGAACATAGGATAAGTAGTTTGGGTATTTTCAGAGACAGAAACAAAGGTTGGTGAGACTCTTGCGTGACCACCATACATAACTTAATGCAAAGGGCAATTCATAGTTAGGTGCACTGATCCAAACAGGCTCCGGACTATGGCGACTAGGGGGATTTCACAGCATATATTGGCACAGTGTCTTCTCTCCATACAGCCGGGAATACAAACTATGACTTTGGCCTAGCAATTAGGGAGACTGCTGTTCAAAATTTTAGGTTTTGCTATATTGCATAATTAGCTAAATAAAATGCTTGCTGAATTTTTAAACCTCGCTTAGCAAAAAGAAAAATAATAGTAATCTTAGGAATTGGATGAAGACATATCATTAATGTGGATTCGGCAGCAATTTCAGTGCAAGAGTAGTCCTGTACATATTCCTCCAGAAACAAAGCATGCTATATATTCATGTGTAAAAGTTTTCTATGTAAAAGTCAACACTATGACTTCTGGCTTCAAGAGAGTCCACCTTAGTTTTCTCCAGACCAAATTTCAGAACCAAGTAAAACTTTTACCACTGCACTGAAAACTTCAATTCATTATTCAATCAAAAGTTACTCCCAACCTGTTAGGAGCTAGCGTAAGTTATTTATATTTATGCATATAGCTTTAAGTTTAATTTATATTTCTGCATGTGTTGAGAAAGGGAGAATGTGAGCTTTGGATTTTGCCTGAAAGTCTGAGAGTTTGGATTTGCATTTTAATGAGGTTTTATTATTCTTGAAGGCGGGGTTGGGGGGGGAGGGGTGGTGATTTCAAGAAGTTAAAATAAAACAGGGAAGACTAAGCTGTTGCTTAGCTGTAGGACCCACACAGGGAGAAATATGAAGACGTTCTAGTTGGAGGAAGGTGTTCGAAGGTGCTAGACAGAGATATGAATAGGAGTTGCAAAAAACAGGGAGTAGGCAAAGTCTCAAAGACACCCAAGTCAAGGAACAACATCAGGAATCTGAACAAGGTCTTGTTCAGTGAAGTTAAAGAAAAGAGCAGAGGAAAAAGCTTTGAGTTAAAGAGAGAAAGCTGAGAAGAACAGAATTCACTAGTTTGCAAGAAGCCAGAAGAGGAGACAGCCAAATATTTGTGACTACTTCCGCAAACTAGTGTACAATACTATCCTGTTGACATGGCTGAGTTTCCGAGAGATACTTGGAATGCTTGTGGCAATCTGGGGAAATGAGAGGTTGATATCCTGGAGGTGGATCCTTGTTGTTTGTCCAGATGAAAGCATAGTTTGGGAAAAAATTCCAAGAAGAGTTCTCAGAGTGGAGATTGGAAATCCAAGTTAAAAGAGCTTCTGAGACAACAAGTGGCTCAATGTGACAAGCATCTGGACAAGCATTTGGCCATATATCGCCTACTGGTGTGCATGGGCTGTACTTACAGTGAACATGAGTGTACAAGATAGAATTTGTGACTCATGTTGACCTTACAATTCTGAAATATCTGTAAAGTTATGGTTGGGGTAAAAAAAGTGTGATATCGTTCATTTCTTGTTTAATGAGTGTTTTATTTTGTTAAAGTCCTTTGCCAGACCCTGTGGCTCTATTAATTAGCTGCCCTCGGGTTTCTAAATGAAAAATAAAGTTCGGATCAATCAGGCCAGGTTCCATCTTGGGGTGTGACATGTCCAGTAGCAACATCAGCTGGAATCATAGCATTAATCTGTTTTCCTCCAATTTCCTCTTGACAATTAAAATAGGAAAAATGTAGGTTGATTTTAGATTTTTGGGGGGGAATAAACTGGCAGATTCTTTTGAGCGCCATGTTAGGTGTTGGGTGTGCTTTAATTGAAAGTACTATAGATTGCAACATACACATTGACGATTAAAGCCTGCAAAAATCTTTCCAACAACATGGGTGGATTTGTATGCCAAGTAGAACATTAACTGCCATTTTTAAACCAGCTTTGTACTTCATTCTTTTTGCCGGAGAAGCCATTTCTGTTTGTAATTTGTCCTGCAAGATCTGCTGTGTCAGCGCATGTAAACACTTGTACATCTTCTTGGCAACATCGCCCGTATTGCCTGCTTGATCCCACATGTAAGACGAGTGCATTTGAGGTTAAGTTGAGGTAGATGCCTAATGAGCGTATAGCACTTGGGCAGAAAGAGAGGGGGTCGACATACGTCAAATGTAAACCTAAATTTGTGCCCAAAAATATAGGGTCGACTTGTAAATTGCAATCTAAAGTGTAAAATTTGAAGCTAGCTCCTCAGCCTTTTGCCTAAAAACTAATTTGACTTGTGCACTTGTATGTACAGTAACCACAAAGTTACTCACTGGAAATACTAGATCAATTAGAGAAATAACAATTAAATTAATCTAGATTCAACCACAAAATTACCGACACAGGAATTACTTACTGGATCTTTTGTGAGAAAACTATTACAATTAGATCTATCTAGATGAACCATAAAAACTTTACACTCAATTTTAGTTTTCACTCAATTTCATATTTTTTTCCATCTCTGGCAAAACAATGGCAAATAGAATTATCAAATCCTACGGTGCAGGAGGTCGCCATTCAGATCGAAGGTGCACCAACCACAATCCCACCCAGGCTTTTTACCTTAACTCCACATATTTATCCTGCTAGTCCCCCTGACATTAAGGGGCAATTTAACATGGCCAATCCAACTAACCCACACATCTTGGTGCTGTGGGAGGAAACCTATGCAGACACGGGGAGAACGTGCAAACTCCACACAGACAGTGACCCAACGCTGGAATCGAACCTGGGTCCTGGCACTGTGAGGCAGCAGTGCTAACCACTGTGCCGCCCACAGTTCCATCTAGACATAGAAACTGCTCAGACATTCAGCTAATTCTGTAAAAATTAAAACTGAAATACCTACAATAATTTTAAAAAGACCTTCTAAACTAATCAAGGGCAGAGGATGCTGGGAACACTTAGCAGGTCTTGCAGCATCCATAAGCAGAGTTGGTCTTCATCAAGAGAGAACATGTCAGATATTTAAGTGTAGCTGTGAGAGGTTGCCACAAAATGTTGCAAATTTAAGAACAAAAAGAACTTGACGATAACTGTTTTCTCTCCTTGATGCTCCCAGAGCTGCTGAGTTTTTCCAGCATCCACTGCTCGTTTCAGAAACCAGCATCCATAGTATTTTGCTTATTTTACAAATGATTCAAATACTTATCTTCTGAGAAAAATTATTCTGTATTCACCCACGTTAAAAATGCTATTTATAACATTCTAACATCTTATAATAGTTCAATGTACACATTTAAATCAAGGTGCTTTAGAAAAAAATTCTAAGGCAAAAATTGAGTCAAAGTTGATGCAGCAAATATCTAAAACCACAAATCACAGTAACCGGGGAACTGCTGGAGTATTCAGTATATGGAAATTTTAATTTGCTGCACTAAGCTGCATCATTCAATACCTCCGGTCCTTCAGGAGACAAGCCAAAATAACCCAATAAAGTCCTATTACAATTGCTTCCATCTCCTTGCCTATTATGTCATCAAAATATTTGAAGCAAACATCCAAACAAATAGTTGGCTTTAGGTGCCATACAATCTTGTGTCTTTGCAGTTAAGGTTTGTTTTACTGTTGAATGTATCAATGTAAACACGAATATATATATTATTCAAGACAGCCAAACTTTCCTGGTCTGGGACTAGGAAGATGGAGATGATAGGATTACAAGTCCCAAAGTAGGTGAGGCATCATCCAAAAGTATTCTGGAGAGTCACAGAATCCCTACAGTGCAGAAAACAGCCATTCAGCCCATTGAGCCTACATTGGCAACAATCCCACCCAGGCCCTATCCCCGTAACTGCTGTATTTATCCTGCTAGCCCTCCTGACAGTAAGGGTCAATTCAGCATGGCCAATCAACCTAACTCGCTCAACTTTGGACTTTCAGAGACCAGAGCACCTGGAGGAAACCCACGCAGACCTGGTGAGAATGTGCAAACTCCACACCTGAGGCCGGAACTGAACTTGGTCCCTGGTGCTGTGAGGTAGCAACACTAACCACTATGCCACCTGATGTGTTGCAGTTTTTGAATTAAAGAATCACAGGAAACAGGAGACCTCAGATACAATGTGACAAAAGCATAAACTGAGTTGGCAGTGCAGGACAGAATGTGATAGAAGCAGGAGAGGTGTAATAAAAGCGACTCAGTGACAGAATGGATAGAGGAAAGAAGCTTTATATACATGCAGAAGCTGATCCAATGGGGTCAAGCAACATCACATGGTATACATATTAAACAAAAGACATTGACTCATACCAGTGCAGACAACTGACGGAATGATCTGGAACAGGAAGTGATGGAAAGATCTTTGTCGCAAACAAAAACTAAACGTCAAGAGGCTATTCCCCTTGTAGGGGTGCCTAAGATCAGAAAGCATAATTGCAGAGTCAGGTGTGACCCATTGAAGAGAGATGAGGAGGAATTTCTTAGAGTAGCGAATCCGTGGAATTCTTCACCACAGAGAACAAAGAAAGCTACAGCACAAGAACAGGCCCTTCATCCCTCCAAGCCTGCACAGACCATGCTGCCCAACTAACTCACACCGCCCCCTCCTCACCCTTCTGGGGACCATATCACTCTATTCCCATCCTATTCATGTACTTGTCAAGATGCCCCTTAAAAGTCACGACCGTATCCACTTCCTTCCCCAGCAACGAGTTCCAGGCACCCACTATAAAAAAAACTGCCTTGTACATCTTCTTTAAAGCTTGACCCTTGCACTTTAAACCTATGCCCCCTAGTAACTGACTCTTCCAACCTGGGAAAAAGCTTCTGACTATCCACCCTGTCCATGCCTCTCATCATTGTGTAGACTTCTATCAGGTCTCCCCTCAACCTCAGTCGCTCCAGTGAGAACAAACCAAGTTTCTCCAACCTCTCCTTATAGCTAATGCCTGCCATACCAGGCAACATCCTGGCAGATCTTTTCTGTACCCTCTCATTAAGCCTTCATAACCTTCTGGTACTGTCGCAACCAAAGCTGAATACTATATTCCAAGTGCAGCCTAAGGTTCTATAAAACTGCATCATAACTTGCCAATTTTTAAACTCAATACCATGCCCAATGAAGGCAAGCATGCCATATGCCTTCTTGACTACCTTCTCCACCTGCACTGCCACTTTCAGAACCTGTATACCTGTACACTCAGATCCTTTTACCTTTCAATGCTCATAAGAGTTCTGCCATTTACTGCATATTTCCTATCTGTATTAGATTTTCCAAAATGCATTACCTCACGTTGTCCAGATTAAACTCCATCTGCCATCTCTCCGCCCAAGTCTCCAACTGATCTATATCCTCCTGTATCCTCTGATGGTCCTCATCGCTATCCGCAAATCCACCAACCTTTGTGTCATCCGCAAACTTACTAATTAATCCAGTTATATATAAATGATTTGGAGGAAAATGTATGTTACAAACAGCAAAGGTCCCAGTACTGATCCCTGAGGAACACCACTTGTTCTTGGATTTTGGGTTCATGTCACACTATTTGTAACCCCATGACTTGCCACATCTCACTTACTGTCCTGTCTGGAGACAATACACATCTCTTTAACCTATGCTTAATGCTATCTCCACTCACATTGCCTGCACCTTAAAGACCAGATTAGCTGTAAAGACTAACATTCTAATCAGTATTCTGATTAGGCCGGTTCACCGGCCTGTAATTACCTGGATTATTCTTGCTACCCTTCTTAAAGAACAGAACAACATCGGCTATTCTCCAATCCTCTGGGACTCCCTTGTAGCTAGTGAGGATACAGAGATTTCTCTCAGTACTCTGGGGTATATCCCATCAGGCCCTGGGGACTTGTCTACCTGCAGGATGGCCAAGTCCGCAGTGCGACGTAAACCAACATAATAAGAGGGTTGTAGAGGCTGGATCATTACGTTTGAGGATGAGACACAGATTTCAGCAAGGGAATCAAGAGTTACAGGGATAAAGTGTTGAGGATTATCTTATCAGATCAGTCGTGTCATTGAATAAGTGAAGCAGACTCAATGGGCCAAATGGTCTACTTATGCTCTTTTAAGCACTTGAGCAGTTGGGAAACTGAGTTATCATATAGGTGAAATCTAAAGCACAGTGGCTGCATTTGGGAGCAAAAGTAGCTTTAAGTTAAGAACTTGTCAGCCATTGTTAGTATTTGCCAAGGCTAAGAATCAGGAAAGAGCAACATGAATGGAAACTAAACATGGATGAACAGGAGAAAGCCTGGAGACAAGTGGCAGCAGACAAACATCCATTTCATTCCTGACAAGCAATGTGTCATGTTGCTTTCACCATAGCAACAATTAATCAGAATTAGCTAAATAATCATCACCCTTTTCTGTGTTGTATAAGTTGCTGTGATGATTGAAATTTGGCATTTTTGCATTTGTGCTGAAAACTGCAACATGTAATTTGGGTGCTATTTTGCTGCTCGCATGCGCATCAATTAGATGCAACCCTAATGTATCTGCACTAATAAGTTCCTTTCTTCACACAAGCTATCCATTATCGGTCTACTATTTCACTCCATTCTCAACCATCCAACTGGTATCATGGACATGCATAAACAATCCTGCGGGATGCCTGACGATTAGCATGGTTTTATGTTTGAAAATTACCACGTTTCAACTTCATTCCATTGGACGTGCAGATTGGTACCACAGGGAATTATTTCATCTCAAGTCCAGTCATTTACACTAGAAATATTTTCAAACCTTTCCACTCCACAGTTTGGTTGCTGGGTATATCGAAACTCATGAGCCTTTCATCTATATTATCGATATGACACAATGGGTATTTGTATTTTGCCACTGTCTGATGAATTGCTGAAAACTGGTAATTTTTGCATCAAGGACTTTTGTTAGTCTGAGTTACCTTGATCTTTAACTGCCATACTACATTTTTGTTCCATAAAGTAACTAGCAGTTGTTCTGAAATATTTGCTGGGCTCGGTTTGATTTGACCCACTTAAGTGTGTGTAAACACATTACATTTCTGGTGTTGATGTAACCACTGACAATTTCTGAGGACCCAAATACTTCTCAAGATCAGGCTTGTGCCTATTCTGATGCAGCATTTGGTCTTGGATATCTTCAGGGTGGATCGCCATCTTCTCCGGCTCTTGCTTCAGTTTCTGAGTAACACCAAGTTCCCTCAGAATGGCTGACAAGTCAGCAAATGTTACAACTTCAAACCAGTTTCGGACTTCATTCATTTTTCAGCAGATCCATTGACGTTCAGCATTCACCACTTACAGTCTGCTCATTGCTTGGAAGTGCTCATGTAATCATGGCAGCACA
The DNA here is from genome assembly GCF_965287045.1 of Carcharhinus amblyrhynchos. Taxonomy (NCBI): domain Eukaryota; kingdom Metazoa; phylum Chordata; class Chondrichthyes; order Carcharhiniformes; family Carcharhinidae; genus Carcharhinus; species Carcharhinus amblyrhynchos. The sequence continues at coordinate 15,831,159 of NC_137327.1, forward strand.
GTCTGTGGCATATGAAATGAGTAAAGCATGCATTTCTAAGGTGAAGGGGCAGGTGGAATATGATTGCCTTATATGTTGAGTCAATTAAGTTAAATATAAATTTTGCCCAAATAAATGGGCTCATCTTTTATTCACTGAATTAAGATATATATTACATGATTTACTTACTGTATTCAATTTTTTGAATTTCTGGATCAAGATATTTGGGCCTTTGGTACGTGTGACCATGATACATTTGTTGTCATTCGAATACCACAGAACATTAAGTCCAAAGAAACAGATGTAGAGTATAGCAGAGAATAATACATGGTCTATGTGTCAAGTACAAAGTTGGAGAGTTGACAGTGAAGGGGGCAGGTGGGGAAACAGAACTGCTCTCTCATATCAGCAATGGTTAGATACAGATCTGAAGCAAAATTTCAAACATTGTAGATCAGATTTATTTTAGTCCTTTATCAAATTTATAAAATCAAATGCAAAACAGTAGTCGTCCCAGGATGTTAGAACTACCGAATTCCTTTTGTGATTAGGAAGGATTAATAATTATAACCTCAAATTTAGTTACCAACAAAAACAATTTTCTTTTATGTAGCATCTTTTATATCTTCAGATTGACCCAAAATCACTCACTGCCAATTAAATACTTGTACTTGCAGTCGCCATTACAGATAAATGTAACAGACGATTTGCACACAAGGACTCATAAAAAAAGTGCAATTAATCAAAGTTCAATTATAAGCACAACGTCAACCAAGGAGGTAAACTGTACATAAGATATTTATTTTACTCTGCATTTCACTTCATTATACACTTTTCTTACAAGCATTATGGAAAGTAGACAGTCACCACTGGTATAGCTAAGTGACACTCCTGTACATTAATTTTAAATATTATGAGGTTTTTTTATAGTTTGAGAGTCAGTCTTGTGGTTTAATGCAAATCACAACCTGCATTACATTATTTGCAGCTGTAAGCCACCTTCAATTGTAGAAAAACACGGACACCAAAAGACTGATAAAACAACGACTAAGTGGGACAAAGGTTATGCCTAAGGGACCAGTCAGAGGAATGCAGAGTATTCTGGAAGCTTCAGAGATAAAGGTTACTGAGCTGGACCAAGGGGGCACATCAGTAGACAATTCAGCAGTCAACCATACCAAAAGCTACAGAAAGGTTGAAGTGAAAAACTCACCACAGAGAGTGTGATTTGTGACTGAGGGCTAAAAGGAGGGAGGCCATCATCATGATGGGGCTAGACATAGTCAAAACGAAGGATTTTAAAAACAAAGGTGGGAAAAAGGGAATATGTTCAAAGGAAGAAAAAAAGAACTGGGCCAGCTTTGGGAGATGACATGGCGTGATTTGGTGATGAATTTCACATGGCCACCATGACAGTTTAGACAGGATAAGTAGCACAAAAAACAACAAGGCAACACCACAATGTCACCTCAGTTGCCCAGAATAAGATCACAGTTGGGATGGCAAATGCTTTGCTAGCTGTGTAAATATTTTGGTGGTGACTGTTGGTCCACTGGCGGAAGTATAAAAGGGCAGTGCTGGACAAAATGTGGATGGCTGGGGGTGGCTGTGTTGCAGCAATACTTATTGTTGCTCTGACAATGGAAGTATTGGCAGATGCCTCAGTAGAGGGCATGACACGTAACAGGTAGCTGCGACCTTAATTAATGGAGATTCAAGTCTGATATGACAGTCAAATAGTGAGACAACCAAGGAGTAATTTGTAGTTGAGATGGGGCAAGAGGAAGGGACAATAAAGTGAGATGGGGAAAAAGGGATCTAAGGGGAGGGAAAGAAATGTAATCCGCACAACAACTAGAATGGCAGCCAAAGTGCACAGAAGCAGGCAGATACACAGGCAAACGATAAAGAAAAACATCCACTGATTTGCATGATACATTTCAAGGTCCTGTATGAAAAGGACATGCCAATATCAGTAATATTTTCAGAGAGCTGAAATACTGCTTGAAGTTCTCTTTTTTTAAAAAAAACTTACAAATCTGAAATGATCACCAGACATGTCATTATACATTTACTTTGCTGTTTCGCATATTGGAGATAATGAGCCAAGAGATGAAGCAACTCGGGTGCTGGAAGCCAAGTGCACCACCCAAGAAACGGTTTTAGTCCACATCTTACATGGCAACTTATATAAAACAAAAATTCTGAACAGCAAGGAGGCTGAAGCAGTCATGCATGAATGGGAAGGGAACAAGTTGATTCGTATTGTCCACATACCAGTGACCAATTACAGCTACGAGTGTAGAAACATTGCTACGTTCAGGGAAAAACCCAAGAGAAATGAATATACATTACTTTGCATAGCAACAGCCATTCATAGTACACATTCTATATACACAGAAACATAGAACATTACAGCACAGTACAGGCCCTTCGGCCCTCAATGTTGTGCGGAGCTATGTCCAATCCCTTACATTCTATAATAGGGATTGCACATATTCCAACTAACTGCCATTTCTAATTTTTTAAAACACTGTCAATTGAACTTTTAACAAACTGAAGTGTGTGTTTGCCAGTGTCTTCCCAGATTCGGAGCACTCACACCTCAAACTTTCTTCTCTCGGGTTACTATAAATATGCAATATTTTTCAATACATCTTTGAAAACCTACAAGAAAAACACTGCACAGTGGTTAGCACTGCTGCCTCAGCACCAGGGGCCTGAGTCTGATTCCTGGCTTGGATCACTGTCAGTGTGGAGTATGCACTTTTTCCCCATGCCTGTGTGGGTTTCCTCCCACAGTCCGGAAGATGCACTGGCCATGCTAAATTCTCCCTCAGTGTACCCGAACAGGTGCCAGAGTGTGGCCACTAGGGGATTTTCGCAGTGACTTCATTGTGGTGTTAATGTAAGCCTACTTGTGACTAAATCAATCGATAAACTTTTTTTTAAAAACAAAAATTATATTCCTTAGCGCCATTTCACTGTATGATGAGCCTTTGGTTAATATCTGCCAATCAACAGAATTTGCTGTGTTGAAGCTTAGATGCTGAAAGAAAGCTGAACTATGAAAAGATTTAAAACTAAAGGAAATATGGGAATGTCCAATACCTGTCATTCTAACGATTTAGCATGAGTTTTGACAATGGTCATTTACAATCTCACCGCACTTAGTGACAGAAAATCAGTAACGCAAAGAAAGCATTCAAAAATCCTGCATTCACAATACTTACGAAACGTCAGCCAGTTTGCGTGTTTGAACCGACAACTTTGATACAAAGGTACGTGCTGAGCCAAATTAGCACTCAGGCATGAGTGTTCAGGGGGGTGAAGGCCAAGTCTGGATTTGCTAAACTTCCCTGACACCACTAACATAATTAAGACTGAAATTATCAAATCACAGGGATTTCATAGTGAAAGTATGACATTAGTGGCAATTTGCGGTCAAAATAAAGAACAAGGTTTTAAAAACAATGAGGTGCTGCGAATTCAAGTTTAAATGTCCAAGTTTGTTAAGGAGTTCTGACAGAACACTTGGGATTTTTAAATTTGGCAAATGCAAGTTCTACATGCTCTGTGAGGTAGGTTCCACAGTATTATAAAAGGACACATTGTGACAATTAAGTTGAAATTTGACTTTTCTACCAAAATTAGAGATCTTTTAAAATAAAGACAGCTTTTTTTTGTTGACCGGATTACAAGTACCAACGTCTCTGATTAAATATGCAAGACAGCCATATAAATCTGAAAGGTCTCAGATTTCTATCTGCTGTCCAAGCTGTACACCACCTAGATCCCTCAGCTGTGTTAATCATCCTATGCTTTAATTTGCAATAAAATCAGTTTCCCCTCACTCTCATAAGCCTCCTTCTTCAAAGACAATGTACATGAAACCAAGACACAAGGAAAGACTGAACTTTCCCACAGTCACAACAACTAAACCAAAAATGCCATGAGCCAGGTTTGTAAAAGACTTTGGTTAAGGTTATCAAATAACTGTCACCTCCTGTGAACCTGGACTTGTGGCAAGTACTAATGCAGAAAGTCAACAGAAGAACAAAAAAGAAAAAAATGATCACTGAGCCACTTTCTTCTGGCCCACAGTTACCACAACCACGTCAATCTGAACAGTCATGCATAGATAGGGTCAAGGACAAAAGATTGAACAATGGATCGGTATTATAGAAATTCCTCATGAAAAATACACAAAAACAAGATCAACTTTTTAATATTCATTGGGATGTGGGTGTCGCTGGCTGGGCCAAAATAGGACTCAACCCTTTTCAGTGGATTTGGAGTCACATGTAGGTCACGCCAGGTAAGGATGACAGATTTCCTTCCCTAAAAGGACATTAGTGAACCAGATGGGTTTTTATGATAGTCAACAATGGTTTCATGATCATTAGACTTTTAATTTTTGACTGAATTCAAATTTCACCATGAGATTGGAACCCCGGTTCCCACAACATTACCCTGGATCTCTGGATTATTAGTCCATCGACAATGTCACTACATCATTTATATAGCTACCTCTCAGTGGAAAATATGACAATAGGCATGGTACGACTGGTTTTGGAACTTCTACCACCAGATTAAAGTTAAGGGGGTGGGGTGCAAAATTATTCTGGATTTTATTAAAATCTGCAACAAATTCCATTCAGTGATTCCTCTCCCTGGTCACTGTCTCTGCTGAACCAGATTGTTTGCAACTTTAGCATCCTTTCTAACAGCACACCACCTTCATCGCCAAAACCACCACCTCCACCCTTGTAACAGTCCATTCCTACCAATGCCATGCTCTAAGTCAGCGTAAATAATATCAAGTCAACAGGGAAATAATTTGGATGGGCGATTACTGCGAAAGAATGCCTTGAAAGGAGTAATTGAGGAAATGCCACAGTTAGACAGCTGAAGAAATAGCTAATGTTGCGATGCTGTGTGCTCACAAGGGACCAGAATTGGATGAATACAGTGCTCTTGGGAGGAATGTGGGGTGGGAGATGGTAATGAAATGGGAACTTAGGAATTAGAAGTGGGCCATTTGGCCCATCAAGCCTGCTGTACCATTCAAACAGATCATGGCGTATTATCTACCCCTACACCCTTTTCCCTCTGTATCCCTATGTCATTAGTAACAAGTATCCATCAATTTCTGTCTTGAACATGCTCAATGATTGAAATTCAACAACCCTCTGGGGTAAAGTTCAAAAAGTCACCAGCCTCATTGAAGAAATTCTGCCTCATCTCAGTTTTAAATGGCCTACCTTTTATCCTGCAACTAGGAACAAATGAGGTCACAGAGAGATTTGACCAGGAAGAGACTTCAAATCAAGGCACCTGAGGCTAGTGTAAATCAGTGAGAACAGAAGTAACGGGTGAGCAGGATGCGGACAGAATACGAGCAGAATTGGATGAGCTTTGTGGTGAAGGGTGGAAGTTGGAAAGCCAGCCAGTATAGCATTTGAGTTGTCTAGTCTGGAGATAAAAGCACGCCTGAGATTTCAACACTCGACGTGCTGAGGCAGGGTGGGAATCAACAATGTTACAAAGAATGAATTGGGCACTTTTGGTGATGGTGAGGGAATGCTATCTGGTTCAGCTCAAGGGTGTTGCAAACTGGCACATTCCACGATCCAGATCGAAATGCTGAGAGGCATGCACAGTTGGGGGTAGGCATCAATAGGCCACTGTCAAAGTGGCCTCAGTATGAAGAGGGGCTGCAAATCATCTAAAACCTCTCTGGCTATATACGTCTGTTAACATTTGACATGAAACACAATTGTACATTGCAAATATAACCTGTAATGGCAAGCGTACTGATGTATCGCAGATACTGTATTGAAAGAAATTGACTGAAACGCACTTTAAATATAGCCAAATTTGAACTGATTTATCTTTACAATTTTTTGGAAAAAGTATTGCAGTATTAACAGTATTGCAAAAGCTTTTTTTTTGACTAGCCATCGTTAACCATTTAACTACTGTCAAGTCTCCATGAGGTTATTAGCCATTGTACTCTATAATCTAGTTTGCACATCCCAAATCCATGGAAACAATCAACAGGCCACAAAACTAAATTACCTACAAAGAGAGAAGGGGAGAGACAAAAGGAAGGAATCCATGTACCTAAACACATGCTTAAATTACGATGACTCGTTAAAGTCTAGTTGTCACTTATTCAAAAAGCCATCATGGAATGTTAGCTCATTCATTCACCAGCACATGGTCATGGATTTGTGAAATACAATCACTGATACACAAAACATTTATACTAGTCACACATTTCATCAGACTCCAATAATACATGACAAAAACAATATGCTCAAGAGTCTCACTTCAAATTTGAGAGAGTATATTCTATAAAATTTAATGTTGTAAAATATCCTCAAAATTGAGATTAAAAATCAAAGTTCAAAAGATTTTCAAAAGCAGAATCAGAATAAAGCACAGCACTTACTGAAAACAAAATGTTACATTGATGTGAAAATCCCCATTCCCATTTTTGAAATGTTTGAGTAGGTGAAAACAAATAGCAATAAAACAGCCCAAATTTATTTACTCTGTAGTTTATCCTCTCCTTCACCAGCTAAATGAGATTCAGGTAGCAATTTTCAGCAACAAATTCAGTAATGTTTCATCATTTCGACTGACCCCAGATTAACCACAAATTTTCACTTAATGGTAGCCATATTACTACTATTTTTAAACTCCAAGTGAAGAAAATGCAGCAAGATGAATTGGACCAGTTGCGTACAATTTAAGTAGATAAGGACGACTGACTGTTAATTTACAAACATAACTGCATGAATCAGAATATTGAGTATACACTGTTCCCTAGCACCGTATACTACTTTTTCATTCATTGAATTTGGGCGTCACTTGCTGGACCAGCATTTATTGCCCATCCCTAATTGTCCTAGTACTGAATGGCTTGCTAGGCCATTTCAGAAAGAGTTAATCACATTGCTGTGGGTCTCGAGTCATACGTAGGCCAGACCAGGTAGGGTTCACAGATTTCCTTCCCTAAAGGATTAGGCAGGGTTTTTTGCAACAATCGACAATGGTTCTACAATCAATAAACTTTTAATTCCAGATTTTTATTGAATTCAAATTTCACCATCTGCCATGGTGGGATTTGAAACCAGGTCCCTGGATTACTAGTCCAGTGACAATACCACGGTTTCATTAAAGGGAAGCTGTGTCTGACAAATTTACTGGAGTTCTATGAGGATGTGTCTAGGGCGGTGGATAGAGGAGAGCCGGTGGATGTGGTCTTTCTAGATTTTCAGAAGGCGTTTGACAAAGTGCCTCACAAGAGGTTATTGCAGAAGGTCGAGGGACATGGAGTTGGGGGTAGGGTGTTAACGTGGATAGAGGATTGGTTGTCAAATAGGAGGCAGAGACTGGGGGTCAACGGGTGCTATTCGGATTGGCGGATGGTGACTAGTGGAGTGCCCCAGGGGTCGGTGCTGGGGCCTCAGCTTTTTACCATTTATATAGATGATCTGGAGGAGGGAACCGAGTGTAGAGTGTCGAAATTTGCTGATGACACCAAGATTGGGGGAACGGCAAATTGTGCGGAGGGTGTGGAGAGTCTACAGAAGGATCTAGATAGGCTGGGCGAATGGGCCAGGAAATGGCAAATGGAATTTAATGTTGGCAAGTGCGAGGTGGTCCACTTTGGTAGGAAGAATGGTAGGAAGGACTATTACTTACGGGGCGAAAAACTGCAGCAGGCGACGGTGCAGAGGGACCTCGGGGTCCTTGTGCATGAGTCGCAAAAACCCAGCTTGCAGGTGCAGCAGGTGGTCAGGAAGGCGAATGGGATGCTGGCCTTCATAGCAAGGGGGATTGAATATAAAAGTAGGGAGGTCTTGCTGCAGCTGTATAGGGCATTGGTGAGGCCGCAGCTGGAGTACTGTGTGCAGTTTTGGGCGCCGCACCTGCGCAAAGATATTTTGGCCTTGGAGGGAGTGCAGAGGAGGTTTACTAGGCTGATACCGGAGTTGAGGGGGTTGAGCTATGAGGAGAGGCTGAATAAACTGGGCTTGTACTCGTTAGAGTTTAGAAGAATGAGGGGAGATCTCATTGAGACGTATAAGATGATGAATGGGATGGATAGGATAGAGGTGGAAAGACTCTTCCCGCTCAAAAAAGACAGTAGGACTAGGGGGCACAGCCTCAAGATAAAAGGGGGGTGGTTTAGAACGGAGTTGAGGAGGAACTTCTTCACTCAAAGGGTGGTGAATCTCTGGAATTCTCTGCCCGTTGAAGTGGTGGAGGCTGCCTCGCTAAATATTTTTAAGACGCAGGTTGATGGGTTTTTGTTAGGAGAGGGGATTAAGGGTTATGGGGAGAGGGCGGGAAAGTGGAACTGAGCAGCGACAGATCAGCCATGATCTTATTGAATGGCGGGGGCAGGCTCGAAGGGCTAGATGGCCTACTCCTATTTCTTATATTCTTATGTTCTTATAATGCCACTACCTCCCCAAATCATAGTTTAACATGGCCAAGATTAGTTAATGGAGTACAAGTCAAAAACTGAACCAGAGACCTTCTCATCTAGGAATCTCTGACTTACGTGTTCAACACAATGTCTTGGGCCATCTCGCTACACACATTTGCCTCAAACTGGCGGTGTGTTAGATCTGCATTATGCAGTATCAGACAGTTCACAAATTAGCTCCCATGCTTGCCTACATAACAGTGGCTTTATCTTGAAAGTAACCCATTGATTATAAAATATCTTGGGACATGATGAGGTAGTAATAAGGTACAATATAAAGACATTTTCTTTAAAACCTCCTTTTGTAAAAGACAGACATTTTCTTTTGTTAAAAACATTGATAGCTTTTAAGTATCCCAAGGTAAAAAATTGTTACAGCTCTTATTTTTCCTTTAGAAGTGTAAATTTAATAGCTTTTAGTGTAGCCAGCTTCACAGAAGGTGAGAAGCTTTTGTCTTTATTCAAGTGCAAACCTCATGATATTTACTTCATAATTTAACATGTTGACGCAATCTAACTAAAACAGTTTGCTATCAAACATTTAAATAGAACACAATGATTTTATCATAATGTCTCACTGAATTCACACCATGTTAGCCCATAATGACAATTAAAAATTTTGATAAAGTAATAAGGTAGTCTTCTTTGTAGTCAAAGTAGCTCTAAATGACATGCTTTGCACTGAAAATTCAGAAGCAAACTCTTACGGATGCAGCAATCTGATAATGAAAACAGGGTATTCCAGTTTGCCAAATCGCTTAATTAACCAACTATTAATGTTGCCTGGAAGGTGGAGAATGGACCCTGATGGTTCAAAGGGCCAGAGTCTCCATAAAGTTTGCCCAGTCCTTGGAGAGGGCATTACAATTTCGAATGTTAACACCAGACAGGCTTAACAGAGCTGATCAGTGTAAACCATCATCTTGCAAGATGGAAGACTGTAACTGGGTAGATCTGTCAATGTGGAGTCTAGGTTCCAAATAACCTTACAAGTCATAAAATGGATAGTATACCTACTCAGGAATCCCAGAAAGCCTATCAGTTCTCTGATAGAATGCATGGGTTTTGCTGATTAAGTTTGAGCAGTATTCCTCTGCACAACCGGTTGCACAATACTAAGTTTGAGCTCCAGAATTTTGCATGCAAACTCCCTAAGTTTTAAGTGCATTAATCAATATTATGGTTTAAAAGATCCTTACATTAGAGCTAATGCTGCTCTATGTAGTTTGCACACAGCTAGAAAGACATACCCAGTAACAAGTTAAGGTCTCACCATCTGTCAATGCTTAGCATATCTGACAACTTTACATCGATTCTGGAGTGAGAGATCTCCATGTGCTGCACTAGTGCAACATTAAAGCTGCTTCAGGCATGATGACAGGTTTCCACAAGTCAGACACCAAAAAAGACAATTACGTTTCTAAAAACACGAAACAGGAACAGGCCTTTATTTTTAAATTAGTAGCAAAGGTAAAAGACCATGTGAATGAATGATTTTGCTATGTTGTCTGCATATGAGAAAGACAATGTGCATGATCCTTGGTGAATGAACAAACAAAATGGCCCCTTTCAATGCAATGTGGATACATGAGGTAGGAAAGCTCTTTTGTTTGCACTGGGCAGATTTGTTAAACCTTTAACATACTCATTCAATTGTGCTTTTTATATAGGTGAAATTAAGTTGAAATTTGTCTATCCTATAACTGTACATTTACTTCATCCTTTTGATAAAATTTATTCCAGTTACACAACTCAAGTTATTACACAATACATCGTGTGCCTGTTGCAACTGCACAAAATTGCAGACATATCTTAAGTTGATATAAATATTTTAAGAAACAAGTCAATGATTTCAAATGGTTTGTGGACATGAAATGGTTAGATTTTGGTGTTTTTACAAAGTAAATATCTATATAAATCTTGGATTTGGTGGTACAGTTGGACAGTTAACGCCGTTATTTTATCTCTGGGACACAAGTTAAAATCCAACCCAGGACTAAAGTCTTTTTTTTCCTTATAACTGTAGTTGAATTCATTCCCAATCAGTTACAATAGGGACAAATTCAAACCACAAAAATTGGCCATTATTCAGCACTAAGCTCATTCAGGTAATAAAGGGTGGCTGGTACAGAACAGATGTAGTCAGACTGCAGATGGTTGAGATTTATGCTAAATCTAATCTAAAGTGGCTGTTGCAAACAGACTAAAATTCATAACACTTCTCATTGGAAACTAAATTAAATATAAAGTTTTGAAATGTTCTTTGAAGTCCAACATGTAATGTACTTCACTTGGTAACATTAACAAAGATGAAGTATGAGGTTTCACTAAATAACTAAGTTTATGAGATTGTTATGCTTGACCTTCAATAACTGGTACGTTAATCTATTTTCTACTTTTAATATGCCCTTCAGACAGGGATGACCCTGACAAGAGTACATCATTCCACAACCCTTATTGTCCAGGAAATGTGAGCTACCTTCATCTTAGTGCTTGATTTTCAGAGCAGGCTCGAGGGGCCAAATGGTTTACTCCTGCTCCTACTAATGTTTACAACTCACTGGCTTGCTACAAACTCGCAGTACAACCAACTCCACCTGAAAAAGCTCTTGCCTTCTGCATTCAATGTTGCAATGCAAATAACCTCAAAAGCACCAGGAGCTTTAATATATTATGTAAATATTATATAGTCCAGCTCAGAGACAGAAAAAAGGCCTAGGTAGAGAAGCATTTCAAATATCTTCAACTGGAACTATCAATTTAATCACTATTCAGCAATATAGAAGCACTCCCCCATGCAAAGATATTACACAGTGTGTTAAAGGATGTATCATTTTACCATCCAAATTAAATTTTGGCATTACAGTAATCATTACATTTACCACAAGTGTGTATTATATTTGATTGTCAATATATTATAATTTACAGGTGCAATAATCAGATCAAGAAGGAATGAAAAGGACACTTTCAATAACTTGCTCAAATAGCCACCTCTTGGCGAGAACCTGAAACTACATGGCAACAGCTGAAATTACAAAATTTAAAACTGAAATGTTGACAGAAATTTATAACAGCTAATGCTGACACACAAACATATCTATCTACCACAACACAAGTAAAGTCTTTCAGCACACGGGCATTCTACCCACAATTGGTCATAAACTAAGTATAAATTCTAAGTGACACTGAAGTTCCTGGGAAATTGGTGAGGGGACAGGAAGGAGGGAGTAATGGTGAACAGTTGCTTTTTGGATTGGACGAAGTACACAGTGACGTCTCTTCAGGCTTCCCACAGCCCAAAGATGCACGGGTTAGGCTGATTGGCCATGCTAAATTGACCATGTTATGGAAATAGGGCCTACATGGGATTGTGGTGGAGCAGATTTGATGGGCCAAATGGCATCCTACTGCACTGTAGGGATTCTATTAGGACGGCTGGTCTTTCTGATACACAAATACTTGCCATGGAATTAGGTATACAGGATGTTGCTGTATGACAAGACTCAAAAATGCAGCAAATAGTAGCAAACATCTCATCTTACAAGTAAAATGGTTGTCAGGCAGGGCCTGTACTCACTGCAGTTTAGAAGACAGAAGTGATCTTGTTGAAACATACAAGATCCTGAGGGGACTTCTCAGGATGGATGCTGAAAGGAGAATCTCTCCCTCGTGGGAGAGAATAGAACTAGGGTACAAAGTTTAAAAATAAAGCGTTGTTCATTTAAGAAGGGGACAAGAACTGGGCAGCACAATGGCATAGTGGTTAGCACTGCTGCCTCACAGCGCCAGGGACCTGGGTTCAACTCCAGCCTCAGTCACATTGTGGAGTTTGCACATTCTCCCCATGTCTGCTTGGGTTTCCTACAGATGCTCCAGTCTGCTCATAAACTCCAAAGCTGTGCGGGTTAGGTTGATTGGCCACGTTAAACTGACTCTTAGTGTTAGTGTCACCCCTTAGGGTAAATATGTGGGGTTATGGGGATAGGACTAGGGTGGGATTGTTGACAGTGCAGACACGATGGCCTAATGGCCTCTTTCTGCACTGTGGATTCTACAAAGATATCTTTTTCTCTCAGGTGGTCTTGAATCTTTGGAACTCTCTACCCCAGAGACGGTTGGAGTCAGGGTTAGTTAATATTTTTATGGAAGAGGTAGACAGATCCTTGACTTACAAGAAGCCAAAAATTAGCAGGGATAGGCAGAATGTGGGGTTGAGGTTACAATCAGATCAGCCATGATCTTACTGGATGGCAGAGCAGACCCAGGGGACAAATGGCCCATTCCTACCCCAAGTTCACATGTATACATCAGTACATCATAAAGCAGACCAGTGAAATGAGCAGACACATTGCAAATGAAATTTAACTGTAAAAAAGTGATACAATTTGGAAAGAAGAATGAGGATAGGCAATATTAATTAACTGATATAATTTTAAAAGGGGGTGCAGGAAGGGAGAGAATAGGCATGTGCAGAAAAATAAATTCAAGTTAAAAGGCTACTGAAAAGGGCAGCACCGTGATACAGTGGTTAGCACTGCTGCTTCTCAGCACCAGGGACCTGGGTTCAATTCCCAGCTTGGGTCACTGTGTGGAGCTTGCACGTTTTCCCCATATTTATGTGGGTTTCCTCCCACAGCGCTGATTAGATGAATTGACCTGAATAGGCGCCAGAGTACAGTAACAAGGGGAATTTCACAGTACCTTTATTGCAGTGTTAATGTAAGCCTTAATTGTGACTAATAAATGAACTTTACTTTTACTTTGGATCTTTGGTTTTATTTATAAAGATCACAAAAGCACAATACAGCAAGGTTAAACCTGCAGAAAGCACTGACTACAACCAAATTGGAGTATTGTATTAAATTTGAAACATCACACTTCAGGAAGTATGTCAAAGCCTTAAGATTTACCAGAACAGTACCGAAGACAAGAAAAAATAGACTTGCTCTCTGCAGAGACGAAGGGCAGGAAGAAAGTTGAGAGGTGTTTAAAGTCATTAACAGTTTTGATGAGCAAATAAGCAGCTACATTCCAATGGCAGAAAAGTCAGTGGTAAACAGAGAACTTAGATTTAAAGTGATTGGCACAAGAAAACCAGAAGCGACTTGTAGCAAGTTGGAATTACTTTCTGAAAGGGCCGTGAAAAAGAATAGTTATTTTAAAAAGGGAATTGGTTAAATACTTGGAAGGAAGACAGTTGCAGGGCTACAGGAAAATAGCATGCGATAGGATCTAATTGTAGAGATCTACCAAAGAGCCAGCAAAGGAACGAAGGTCCGAGTGACCACGTGTGCTGTGCCGATGGTTGGTGAAGTGACAGCGGTCATTGTTGACCTTGAAGAAAGCTATACCCCAACATCCACCACCCTGGTGATTTCCTCTTTCATGGCACCTGTACGATGCTGGCGCCAAGTGGAGGAGATCTCCAAAAGTCCAGAACAGTGACATTATCAAACTAAACAGCCAATCACGCTGAACAATTTCAGGAGTGAAATAAATATTTAGATACACACAATGCAATCAGGCACATGCAAGATAATGAGGAAAATACAAAACAAAACAAACTTAAAATTTAAAGGATAGAACTAACAAGTAGAAATTTGACATTCCACAAACATAAAATAAGCTAAGATCAGCGAAGTTGCTCAGTTGATTTTAAAGTCCACTAAAAACTCAATTATGCTTCATACAACAAAGAAAACATTTTTGTGATTCTTATCAGTGCTATTACAGCATAAGGAGGAATGTTCACATCAGTTCATGCCATTTCTGAGGGCTGCCACCTGCAGGGTCTTCAACAGTGTACGCTACGGAAGGTCGTGGAATCTTTGACAAAAACTTCTGGATTTCCATACGTTGGGACACCAACAGCTGCCACCAGTTTTAGTTATATTGATGGCTTTATCCAGCAACATTTAATTTTCTTTCACACTTGCAAATGTATACAAACAAAATAATGGTTTTTCACTCCATTTCTCCCCATTCAAAGCACCCCACTAGTAAAAAGGCAAGCACCTAATTCAGACGTGTTATAGCACTTGATTCTATATTCTTGCTGTCGTAAGTTTTTTTTTGAATTTTCACACAAGTATTAAATTGAATGGCTTGGCACTTACCCAATTTCTGGCATTAACCTGCTCAGAATACAGCATTAACCATAGGTTACTATAATGTCATGATTTATCTGTTGCAGGATAAAATAATAGAAAACTAGAAACAATAGTAATGTCATCAAAATATGTTTTGCTTACTAAAAAGCCACGCATGTTTAAATTAAATCTTAAGATCAATTTGAAGTTTTCTATGATGTATTCCAACAAGCAAGTCCAACTGACTGCAGTGATAATAATGATTTTCAATGTTGATTTAAGACAAATCTGCTGTCCAGGTTCCCTAAGGCATTTGAAAGCACTGCACAAATGCAAGATACTGTTGTTTTACAGTTGCTTTTGAAAGTGCCACAGTTGTTGAGTGTGAATTTCCATTTAGCATGATCATTTCAGCATTGAAAAAGAACTGGGCAAAGCAAACTAAGTTAAAATTTTAAAATTAAAAAACACAATATGAAGTGGAAAATTATTTTCATAATTATAGAAAACAAATTAATCACAAAAAGGTGTTTCTTCGGGAGATCTACATAGTCGCAAGGCGGCATCAAAACATCATCTGTTGAATTCTCAAGCATAAGTACATTTCTCTTACAAAGCAACTGATATTAACAAGTGGTTAGAACTATTAATGATCGTCCTAGGGCTAATAATTTTCTACTGCCTTCACAGCTACACTGTTAGGTTAGTATAAATATTTTAAAACGCTCTGTATTCAACTGAGTCAAAATTGAGTTCCTCGCAACCAAAAGAATGACATCAAGTTGGTGTAATCACCCAATCCACCACCTGCCCTGTACTTGATCAACCCTCTTCCCCTATGAGTCCTAATCCTTAATAAAAGGGATTTTCTGGAAATAGAACATTAGTGTACACAGGTTCAAGCATTATCCACATGTTGCGTGAAGTGAAATATCAGGAACATTAAGCAGTCACAGCTGAATTTCAGTTCAGAACTTAGGCAAAGATGACCTTTTGGATAACCTCCCATTGTCCTAAATTCATTTTGATAAAATAAAATGAACAGAGCAGCTCTAAGAAAGGCCAATTAAAAAATCCACCATCAACCAAGAAGCTTCAATGAACATTGTTTTTCCCCCAAATGTTGAACTGAATGTGAAAAATTAAGTTGACTATTTTTAAAATGTTCATCACAGGTAGTTTAGCTCAACTAATTTGTAGTACTAAACTAACAATACTTAATGGCAGGTTGCTTTAAAGATAAATTTGTGCATGTGATTCCTATGATGATTTATCGGGGTAGAGAATTTACATATTAAAAACTATACATTTGGCAGCTAATGCTGGATTACAATAATTTGATCTTTTATAAAGCTGTGAACTAATCATGACGATATTACTACCAAACCTCCTTCACGTTAAAAGTGAGTGTGCCACAAGCACGATGAGGCAACAGTCACAGTAACTTCACTGCGGTGTTAATGTACGCCTATTGGTGACACCAATAAATAAACTTTAAACATACATCGTAAACGAGGCTTAAAAAAAAGATCTCTGGTGCGCGTATTTATAGTACTAGGAGACCATACAGAAGGGACTTGGTTCAGACCACGTGCAAAACAGGACTCCCCTCCCCAAATAAAAATGTCGGTATCCATTTTAACCATTCTTAAGGATAAATGTCCAGAGAGACAGACGGAACACGAATAATTTCTCATTAATATTAGTGATGTGATTTTAAAAAAAACACACACAGACTTGCATCTTGAGCTTCCTTCCACCCTGGAATATTCTTTTCCAGTTGAAATTGCTGGAGACACTGACTCGGTCGCATACACACAGAGGGAGAGAGTAGAAGCTGGAATGAATCATCATGCGCCCCTCCCCCACACCCCCTTATCTCTCAAAGGGGGGCGGGGGGTGCTGGTTCTGGCTGAACCGATTAATGGAGATGTATTTTTTAAAAACTGCCTACGATGAAAGTGAAATGGAAGGGAATCCGGGCAGGCAATCTGGGGTTGCAGAGATGTTTCTATTGGAGAAAGAGAGGCAACAGCGTATGGGCCCAGGGCTACAACTCTATGTGACTCAGGCTGAAGAAAATACCCCGGGGCCTAAACCTCATGGATTTCTCTCTCTCGCTCGCCCCTAGCCCTCCTTCATCCATCCCGGCCGCCCCATTCCCAGCCCCGGAACTCGTTTCCTCGCCCGCCTTCCCTCTCCTCTCCCCACCCTTCCTCTTTACCTTGATATTGTTGCTAGCCATTTTGCTGCTTTTTGAATGAGATAACTCATGCTTCCCCGTCTGCCGCCATGTTGTCCGCTTACGCGAAAGCCCAGTGCGCCTGCGCGCGGCCGCTGGCCTCCGCCCCTCCCCCCGCCCCAACCCGCTTCTCTCCCATTGGTCGGCGGCGCCGCCCCGCTCCGTCCTCTGATTGGCTCCCGCCGCGAAGAGTGCCGCTCTGCCAATGGCCAACCGGGTCGGAGGCGCGGCCTTGATTGGAGGGGAGGCGCGCTGCGCTGATTGGGCGAGGATTGCGCGGCGCTGATTGGACGAATAGCGCGCGGCCCGAGAGATCCCAATCGTGGATTGGTCAGCGTCCGCCCCTGCCTCTCCCATTGGTGGAATCAAAGAGAGTCTGGGAGCATGCGCAAGAGGCTGGGTGGAGGGAGGGAGAGTTTTGCCTTTTTCTCAAATAACAACTCAAGGAGACCGCAGAGGCAGAAAGGTTCTGTGGCCTTTGATCGCAGATATCAGTGTCAGGTTGTTCCAAATTTTTATTCATGGACAATTATCTCAGGGCATTTGAACCCTTTGGCTCTTCAGAAATTGTCACAATTCCAATGTGGAAATAAGGGGGAATCAATTTGTGTACAGTAAGCTCACACAACCAGTAAATCTGTTCTTGTGATGTTGTTTGAGGGATAAATATTTGATTTACTATTGTCGTGTGTATTTGTATACAGTGAAAAGTATTGTTTCTTGTGAGCTTTACAGACAAAGCATACCATTCATAGAGAAGAAAATAAGAGAGTGCAGACTGTACTGTTACAGTCATAGCTAGGATGTAGAGAAAGATCAATTTAATGCAAGGGAATCTGAAACAAAAATGTGGCCAAATTAGGTCTGTACTTGCTATTTGAAAGGGTAATAGATTAGTCCCATTCCTTGTTTTTCAAGCTGGTTAGGTGGGGGTGGGGTTGAAGTGATTTGATTCATTATTGTCATATGCATTAGTATACAGTGTAAAGTATTGTTTCTTATGCAGAACACAGACAAAGCATACCCTATATAAAGGAAATGAGAGAGTGCAGAATGTTACAGTCACAGCTGGGGTGCAAGAGAAAGATTAGTAAGAAAGGTAGGTCCATTCAGAAGTCTGATGGCAGCAGGACAGAACCTGTTCTTGAATCAGTGGGTACGTTTCCTCAGACTTTTGCACCTTTCTCCCGACTGAAGAAGGTGGACGAGAGTATATCCGGGGTGCATGGTTCCTAGATTATGCTGGCTGCTTTTCTGAGACAGTGCAGAGTGTAGATAGACGGAGTCAATGGATGGGAGGTTGGTTGCCTGATAGATTGGGCTACGTTCACGATCTTCGCTGGATTCCGGGGAAGTGCCGGAAGATTGGAAAACGGCTAATGTTACACCGCTGTTTAAAAAAGGTAGCAGGCAAAAGGCAGGGAATTATAGGCTGGTTAGTTTAACGTCTGTTGTTGGAAAAATGCTTGAATCCGTCATCAAAGAAAAATAGCGAGGCACCTAGAGAAGAATTGTTTGATAGAGCAGATGCAGCACAGATTCGTTAAGGGGAAGTCGTGTTTGACAAATGTATTGGAATTCTATGAGGATGTGACTAGTGCGGTAGACAGAGGGGAACCGGTGGATATGGTGTTTCTCGATTTTCAAAAGGCGTTTGATAAGGTGCTGCATAAAAGGTTGCTTCAGAAGGTTAGGGGGCATGGAGTTGGGGGTAAGGTGTTAGCGTGGATAGAGGATTGGTTGTCTAATAGGAGGCAGAGAGTTGGTATCAATGGGTGCTATTCAGATTGGCGGTTGGTAACTAGTGGAGTGCCGCAGGGATCAGTGCTGGGGCCTCAGCTATTTATCATTTTATATAGATGATCTGGAGGAAAGGGCTGAGTGTAAGGTGTTGAAATTTGCTGATGACACAAAGATGAGTGGAAAAGCAAATTGTGCGGAGGGTGTGGAAAGCCTGCAGAGGGATCTAGATAGGCTGAGCGAGTGGGTGAGGACCTGGCAGATGGATTATGTTGTTAGCAAGTGTGAGGTTATCCACTTTGGCAGGAATAATAGTAGGGGGGATTACTATTTAAAGGGCGAAAAGCTGCAGCATGCTACAGTGCAGAGGGACCTGGGGGGTCCTTGTGCATGAGTCGCAAAAACCCAGTCCCAGTCTGCAGGTGTAGCAGGTGATCTAGAAGGCGAATGGGATGCTGGCCTTTATAGCGAGGGGGATAGAATATAAAAGCAGGGAGGTCTTGCTGCAACTGTACAGGGCACTGGTGAGGCTGCAGCTGGAGTACTGTGTGCAGTTTTGGTCGCCGCACTTGCGCAAGGATATTTTGGCCTTGGAGAGAGTGCAGAGGAGTTTAACTAGGCTGATACCGGAGATAAGAACAAAGAACAACACAGCACGGGAAACAGGCCCTTCGGCCCAACGAGCCCGCGCCGCCATCCCACTGTCTCAGTGTCCTATTCATGATTTTAGCCTACGCCTAATGTGCGAGGATCAGGGAGGTCCAATTTAGGGACAATTTAGTACCCAATCAATCAGCCTAAAAGCACATCTTTGGGGATGTGGGAGGAAACCCATGCAACCACGGGGAGAACGTGCAAACTCCCACAGACACAGGCCCAAATCCATGTGTCTGCACAGCAACAGAGATAGTCTCTGAGCTGTCATGTTGCCCTTGAGATGGTCCAGTTCAAGCACACTAACGACATGAAGCAATAGGCAACTCCCGAAGCAGGGGGTTGGACTATGAAGAGAGATTAAATAGACTGGGTCTGTACTCGTTGGAGTTTAGAAGGATGAGGGGGGATCTTATAGAGACGTATAAAATAATGAAGAGGATGGATAGGGTAGAGGTGGAGAGATTCTTCCTGCTCAGAAAGGACAACAGGACTAGAGGGCACAGCCTCAAGATTAGGGGAGCAGTTTAGAACGGAGTTGAGGAGGAACTTCTTCACTCAAAGGGTGGTGAATCTCTGGAATTCTCTGCCCGTTGAAGTGGTGGAAGCCACCTTGCTAAATATATTTAAGACTCGGGTAGATAGGTTTTTGGTAGGCAAGGGAATTAAGGGTTATGGGGAGAAAGCGGGAAAGTGGAACTGACCCAGTTCAGATCAGCCATGATCTTATTGAATGGCGGGGCAGGCTCGAAGGGCCAGATGGCCTACTCCTGCACCTACTTCTTATGGTCTTAGTCACGAACGCCAACCTGAAAAACACCCATTTAGTCCTACTCTTTGCTTTCTGTTAGTTAACCAATCCTCTATCCATGCTAATACATTGGCTGTAACATATCTTACAATGCTGCATCTTTATCTTATGCAGCAACCTTTCGTGTGGCACCTTGTCAAATGCCTTCTGGAAGTCCAGATACACCATATCCACAGGTTCCCCATTGTCCACTGCAGATGCAATGTTCTCAAAGAATTCTACCAGATTAGTCAAACATGACCTGCTCTTCATGAACCCATGCTGCGTGTTTCCAGTGGGACAATTGTCCAGATGTCTGACTATCTCTTCCTTATGATAGATTCAAGCATTTTCCCTACTATAGAATTTAAGCTAACCAGCCTATAATTACCCACTTTTGTCTACCTGCTTTTTTAAACAGTGGTGTCACATTTGCTGTTTTCCAATCTGCGGGAACTACCCCAGAGTCCAGCGAATTTTGGTAAATTACCATGAGTGCATTTGCTATTTCCCCCATCATTTCTTTTAGCACCCTGGGATGCATGCCATCAGGGTCAGGAGAGTTGACTACCTTTAACCCCCCCATTACTTGCTCAACACGTCTTTAGTGATGATGGTAGTTTCTAGGTCCTCACCTGCTGTAGCCTTCTTGTCATCCATTTCTGGCATGTTATTTGTGTCTTCCACTGTGAAGATCGAAACAAAATACCTGTTCAATGCTTCAGCCATTTTCGCATTTCCAGTTTCGTTTTATACATTTGTAGAAACTTCTGCTATCTGTTTTTATATTCTGAACTAGTTTACTTTCATAATCCAACTTATTTCTCTTTATAGCTTTTTTGTGGTTTTCTGTTGACCTTTAAAGATTTCTCAATCCTCTGGTTTCCCACTAATCTTTGCCACTTTGTATGCATTTTCTTTCAATTTGATACTCTCCTTTATTTCTTTAGATATCCATGGCTGATTATATATTTTTCTACACTCCTTCCTCATCACTGGCATATACTTCTGCTGAGCACTGTTAAAAGTCAAGGCGGGTCATTTGTCCCAACTGCCCCTCTTCTGTGGCTATTTTGTTGCCAAGTGTCCCTGGAAAGGGAGCACAGAGTGTTCGTTAGCGTGATTGAGACTTTCCATTGCCTTGTGGGCACGATGCGGACTGGAGTGTTTAATCAACCCCTTCAATCACATTTTGTTTTGATGTTAAAATTTCTTCTGAGCTTTTGTTTACTTTGATGAAGTATCCCTTCAAGTGGCTGCCTTTTAATTCAGCACTCAATTTGATGATTTAGTTTATTTGGTGCCCCCAAAAGAAGCTCGCATAGAAATTGCTTGGTGCAGACATACCCTCCCCATGGCCCTCCTCCTCTCTCCCCAAAAGTCTATCCACACACCGGATCAGGAAAGGGGGAAAACCCAAGCTGAAAGACAACCTACTTCCGATCCACACTTTTGTATGAATTTATCAAGGCCAGCATGGAGTGTGCTACAGGCTACTGCAAATTCCGTGCTAGTAAAACTCAACTCCTTAGCTCAGCCCCAGTCCTTCCCTGTTCCCTGGTGACCAGCACTTGAGGCCTAGTCTGTCTCACTCTACCTCTATTTCATAAGCAGAAAGGCACAAAAACATTTTATTAAGTGCTGCTTGGCACTTTTTAATGGCCATTTTTATTCATGACGCAGTTTTTTTAAATGATTGCTTTGAAATGATTTTCTTTTGCTCAGCAAATTATTGATATTGTCTTTACCCCTTTTAAATTTTTCAAAAGTTCAAGTTTAATGTTGTGCCACGTCGGATTTCAGGCCACACCTTCTGGGTTTCTTGCTGAAGGAGAATGAGAGACTCACAAGAAGTCTGACTGCTTTTATTTTTGGAGGGCTGGCAAAAGACGTTTTCTTTGCTCCAGTAGAAATGGGAAATGTTGGAAATGCCCAGCACATCTGTCAGCACCTGTGCAGAAACAAGCAGAGGTCAGTGACCCTTCATCAGAATTAGTGCGGACTCTGTTTTTCTCTCCTTGGATGCTGCCTGCCTGGCTGAGTATTTCCAACATTTTCTATTTATGTTTCTGATTTTGAGAATCTGCAGTACTTTTTTTCTATTATATGCTCCGTGTTGGGTAATTTGTAAGTGTGTGTGATTAGTTTCAAACTTAAAATGAGAAAATATTTATCATTCAGTGCACATGTAGTTTTTCCATTGACAAAGCCCATTTATGTGGATGGCAATACCACTTCAATGAAGTTGAAAGCTCGGGGTGAAGTTACTGAAAGCTTTTCCCATTTTTAAACTTGGAAATTAAACCAGCAGTAATGAGGCAATAGAATGTGTCACTGTTATTTTCAGATATTATCAGTTTATACATGGGATTCTTTGCAGCGCTTGTGAGGTCATTCCTATCTACTTCTGCATGAGTCATTGGCTGTTAATGCAGGCAAACTACTGCCCATTCCTTGATGTCACCATCCACTGTTTGGTGTTGTCACTGCCTTACACCTCCTGTTGCCCACCCACTGGCTTCAAGATCATTCCTGCACGTGAAATATTGGTTAACAACCGCCTGTCCTTCCCCACATGGACCAAACACGTTCCTACCTGACTTGAAGAATAATGGGAGACTAATTGGGGTAAGGACGGGAATGACTTCCAAAACTAGACACAGTTGGTCTGGAGGCAATGGTCGAGTGTATTATCACTAGACTATTAATCCTAATCCACCCTAGTTATGACAGTAACACTACAGCCTGCACCGTCTCACCTCTTCTTATGAATGGTATGCTTTGTCTGTATAGCATGCAAGGAACAATACTTTGTACTGCATATTAATACACGTGACAATAATAAATTAAATCAAAAATCACTTCCTGCTGTCTCGGAAAAGCAGCCAGCATAATCAAGGACTCTACACATCCCGGACACATTCTCTTCCACCTTCTTCCGTCGGGAAAAAGGTACAAAAATCTGAGATAACGTACCAACCGACTCAAAAACAGCGTCTTCCCTTGCTACTATCAGACTTTTGAATGGACCTACCTCACATTAAGTTGATCTATCTCTGCACTCTAGCTATGACTGTAACACTACATTCTGCACTCTCTCATTCCCTATGTACGAGTGCTTTGTATAGCATGCAAAAAACAATATTTTTCACTGTACACACATGACTAAGAAATCAAATCAGAAACTCGGCTAATGTTCTGGAGACCTGGGTTCAAATCCCGCCATGGCAGATGGTGGAATTTGAGATCAATAAAAAGTATCTGGAATTAAGAATCTATTGATGACCATGAAACCATTGCAGATTGTTAGAAAAACCCATCTCGTTCACAAATGTCCTTTGGGGAAGGAAATCTGCCACCTTTACTTGATCTGGCCTACGTGTGACTCCAAAGCCGCAGCAGTGTGGTTGACTCTCAACTGCCCTTTTGAGGGCAACTAGAAGTGGGCAATAAATGCTGGCCAGCCAGTGACCCCCATGCCCCACAAATGAATTAAGAAAAGGAAGAACAGATATTAGAGCTTATAGGAGAGAGAAGATTACAGAAAATTTGGAGGTCAGGAAGTAAGGATTCGGATGGTGAGAAGGAGAGGATGCTAGGGGTTTGGGGGTAGGGATTGGAGTTGACAGGGTGAAAGAGGGAGAGAAATACTAGCGTTAAGCAGTGCGAGAAGGAGGCTGGAGAACGGGGACTGTTATGTGTATTTCCTTCATATCCTCCTCACCTGGTTCTTTTGCTCTATCCCCTTCTTTACCTTATCCACATGTTCACTATGTATGTGCACGCTAATTCAGCTTGTAAGACCCTGACCCTGTCCTTGCCCGACAGCCATTGACAGTTTCCATTGAGGCTCATTGGATAGTGTTCAACAACTTGAATTTATATAGCAACTGTCAGAGCATAAAATGTTCCCACGTGCTACACAGGAATAGTGTAAAACAAAATTTAACACCGAGTGACATGAGAGATTAAGGCAATTGACCAAATTTGATTTGATTTGATTTATTATTGTCACATGCATTAGTATACAGTCAAAAGTATTGTTTCTTGTGTGCTGTACAGACAAAGCACAGAGGTGCATAATAGAGTACATCGGGGAGAAGGAAAGGAGAGGGTGCAGAGTATAGTGAAAGAGTTAGAGTACAATTTTAAATGCAGAGAACAAGAGTAAAATATAGTATTAGAGGGTACGCCGGGGACAGCTTGCAAGAAGTCACCATCCTCCAAAATTAATTTTGAAGTCCGTCTTTAAGGAGGAAGGAGGCAAAGATTTCAGGGAGGGAATTGCACAATTAAGACTCGGGAAACTGGAGGCATAGCCAGCAATAGCTAAAGTCAGGAATATGCAAGAGGCCAAAATTAAATGAGCACAGATATCTCAGAGTGATGTGAGACAGGAAGGGATTACACAGATAGGGAAGGGTGAGTCTGTGGAACAGGAATGCTGTCTGTTTTTACCATTCTTCATTCCAGGGCCTCTGGAGAGTGAACAGGAACCCTGCCTAATTTTCTCATTCCTTATTCCAGCATCCAGGGATAACAATCAGGTGCAGCGTCACTTTTCTGCATTCCATGGTAAACGGGGCATGATCAGAAGCAGGAATCCCTGGCTAATGTTGTGTTTCTCCTACTCCAGGACAGTGGATAGAAATCAGGACAAAAGCCATCCCTGTGGATGCTGGAAATCTGAAATAAGAACAGAATTATTCAGCAAGGGGGGGAGTCAAAGACAGTCAGGTGGTTGTGGTGTGGGTTGTGTGGTCAGGGGGCTGGGGGAGGACGGGTGGTCAGTGAGAATGTAGATGGTGGTAGGGGGAAGGGGGTGGTCGTGGGGATAGGGAGAAGTTAGAAGCTCGGGGTCCGTGGGGTGGCCTGTCAGTTGTTGGGAAGGCTAGGTTCTCAGATGGGAGGGGGTTGGAATTGGGTACTTGGAGAGGGTAGTCACAGGGTTGGGCATTTTGGGTTGCTCAAGGGTGGGTAGTCAGGTATGGAGCCACTTTGTGTTGTTCGGGGGTGTCGAGTAGTCGGGCGTGGGGAGCATTGGGTTTCTGTTAGGACGTGGGTGGCTGAGCACTGTAGGCTCAGCTATGTGAGCACTGTCTGAAGGGGAGGGGAGAATATCACTGCCTGGGAAGGAAGGGAATGGGAAATGTGGGTGCGAAGAGTGCTGTTGGTTCTGGGGTGCTTTGACACTCCAGAAGAGTTTGTGGGGGGGGGGACAACCTGAGGCCTGGGATCCACATGTGGCCCATCTGGCTTGAGTGTGGCCCAAGGGACATTTGGTTGACCACACACAGGGTTGCCACATGCCGCTGATTTCCATCTGTGTAATTTTTTCCTACCAGTACGACTGAAGTGATACACGTGTAAAGCAATGGCAAGAGAAGTGTGGGGTGTGTTGATTGTTAACAACATTGACTGTGAGAGCCATACACTCCCTCTGTGTCCAAAGTGTAAATATTTCTTTTGATTTTTTTCCCATTTGAAGTTGATGATAACTCTATGAATATATGGATAATTAAGTATTTTCTATAATTCATTGTTTTAAACTGGTGATTAAAGTAACGTTATGTAAACGCAGAGGGAAGTATGGGGCAAACAACCCAAATCTGCATGGTTCTGGCCCATTGTAGAGTAATCTGGCTGGGGTAAAACTGCAAAAGGACATTTAAACTTGCTGTGTTAAGTACTGGGGATGTGCACACTTTGGGATTCCTGATGTGTCCAATGCGTATCTTTGAGATCTCCAACTATCTAGAGACTGGAAGATGGTGTCAAAATCTTCATATGTGGCTCGTGAAATATTTTGTTTTATAACTTGCCTGTGAAATGTCTTGGGATGTTTTAATACAGTAAAGGGGCTGTATAAATCAAAGTTTCTGTTGCTGACAACAATAGAAGGCAAGTTCAGCAGAAAAAGAGATTCTTTGTCCTCTCAATTTGCAATTTCAAAATGTATAATCATTTGCATAGGAATTGGTTACACGCACACAGAGTGATCAAAGTATATGCCATTCTGTGCAAAGCCCAGAAACTCTATCAGATTTTTATTGTACTATCTCAGTAACAACACAAAACCTAATGTTACCACTAGATTTTACCCAAAGAAACCCGTGAGACTCTTGCCTCAAACAATATCATTTTCTGAGGCAAAGTCTTTAAGGGTTTATGATTGGCGCGTGTACTGAATATTGTTTGCCAGCTTCATCCAATTCCACACATTTCCAATAAATGTTTAACCTAATTTTGCTGGTTGACAATAAATATGAATGTTATTAAAGCAGCTATACTTTAATTATTAATGTGGAGAGGTTTAGAATGGAACATTTACATTTATTTACTCAGCTGTGGTATTTATTTGCCAAAAGAAAAGTGTATTTTTTTTCCCAGAAACCAAATAAAAAAAAAATGAATGAGTGGTATTTTCATGGCAGGTGAGGCAGTTAATTTGGCCTGAATGAAAAAAATTCCCGCCAGTGCAAAATTAGTTTGGAATTTTGTCCCCGTGACTTTTAAGGGTGGTAAAAGACATAGAAACTAGAAGCAGGAGTAGGCCATTTGGCCCTTCGAGGATTTTGCCATCCCTTTTTATCATGGCTGATCATCAAATTCAATACCCTGATTCCCCTCTTCCCCCATTTTCCCTTAATCCCTTAGCCCCAAGAGCTAATTTATTATCTCATTTATTCTTGAAATCCGACGACATTTTGCCCTCAACTATTTTTTGTGATAGTGAATTCCACACATTCACTAATCTCTGGGTGAAGAAATTTCTTCTCACCTCAGTTCTTATCCTCTATGAACTATAGCCCCTAGTTCTGGACTTTCCCACCATCGGAAAATTCTTTCTGAATCTACCCTGAAATAACCCTGTTAGAATTTTGTAAGTTTCTATGAGATCCCCTCTCACTCATCTAACCTCCAGCGAATATAATCCTAACCGACTTAGTCTCTCCTCATATGAAAGACTTACCATCTCATGAATCAGCCTGATAACTTTTGCTGCAGTCCCTCAATAGCAAGGACATGCTTCCTCATTCAAGGACACCAAAACTGCACACACTACTCCAAGTGTGGCCTCACCAACACACTATATAATTGCAGCAAAAGACGGATCAAGTTTCTCACAAAACAATGTTGAGAAGTCCATTTCTATTCATTTGCATTGTTTGAATGCTCATTAACAGGCTAACTTACCAGAATAATATTCCTCCTCCAAATTAAGTGCCTCACCGGTAGGTAATTGGATTGATCTCTTTTATGACTATAAACAAGTGTCATGCACTTGGCAAGCTTCACTTCAACCATGACACCAAACTTTGAAACTGTCCGCCCACAACAGAATCTAGATCATTCATATGTATCAGGAAAGGCAAGGGTCCCAATACCAATTCCTGGGGAACACCACTGCAAACCTTCCCCCAAGCTCAAAAAATACCCATTGACCTCTGCTTCCTATTTTTCATGATGTGGAGATGCCGGCATTGGACTGGGATAAACACAGTAAGAAGCCCCACAACACCAGGTTAAAGTCCAATAGGTTTATTTGGCAGCAAAAGCCATTAGCTTTCGAAGCACTGCTCCTTCATCAGGTGAGTCAACCTGATCACCTTCATCACCTGGTGTTGAGAGACTTCTTACTCCTATTTTTCAGCCAATTTTGTAATGGGATGGGAGGAGGAAGCCCACCTGACTCACAATGGGAGGCAGCCACCAAGGTGATGAGTGCCAACTGCATTCATCAGGATAGCCCTGCAATGCATCTGTGCCATCAGGATAAGTGAACTTTCCACTCCATATACTCACCTCACAATATGGGAACTGGGTCATGGGTCTCAGGGGCAAGGTATCATCTGTGCTGCCCATACATCAAAGCATATCTCAACCTGATGTGATGATGCCCCAATGCCCACTGCAGTCCATGTAGTCTGCATCCAGAGAAGCAATTGTGGATCTTCGATCAAAGAGTGCTTGTTGTGTGCCAGGCATTGGCTTAGTGGGTCATTCACTGCTGCTGCAGTGCCTCAGTCGGCCTTATCCTTCTATCTAAATGAGCTCACCACTCTGGAGGGTGCTGCTAAAGGACCTTGTGGACTAGCTGCAGTGCATTTTTCATGGCACACATTAGCTAGTGGGCTGTTGGTGAAGGCTGGCATCATGCAAACACCACCTGCATCCCAATTCCTCCAAAACTACCTTACTTTCTTGCAGAGAATGAATTAATGCATAGCAAAAGCAAGAGAGGGAGGGGATAAGAAGAGGCATGGGTGCCCTCTGGCATCTCACACCGAGTGGGCTGCTGGGCTGGCAGGGGAGGTTTTCAATTGTTCATGTGTAGACGGCAAGGTTGCCATCTGGCCTCCATCCAGTAAGGAACTATGTTTACTGTCTTTACACAGAAAGCTAAAGGTTATGCTCAATGTCATGTTGGAGGCAGCCCATGAAGTCACTCACTCTCTCCTCATTTGATTACAAGTACCAGCAAGAAGAGGGTGAGGCTTGACCTCAAACCCAACTCCAGCAATGTCTCCAGCCTGTAGAGGAACGAGAATGACAAAGATATTGGACCACTAGAGCTGACACTGCAGTTTCACCCTCCCCCAGCCCAGAGGCACAAACTTCATGATCTAGTTCAGGTACCAAACTGAGGTGGACACCTCACTGTTACGTGTCTGCAGCAGGAAGAGACATGGGCAGCCAAGGTCACCAGCACTCAAAAGGACTGCTGGGGTACTGGCTTCAATTAAGTCTGTGTCAAATGATGGGCCTCTGGAATGGGTCTTGACAAGATGTTGGCAGCCCTCAAGAGAGTGGCATGAGAGGCGGAGGACTCCACCTTCCTGCTGGCTGATGAAGTGGTATCGACATGTACGTATCGCGGTCTTTATGGGGAGGATAGTGGATTTATTGGAGAACCTGGCCAGCAGAATGCTTGCGTAATGTCACATTGATTGGGTGGGAAGATAGATTGAAAGCAGAACGAACAGCATCAGGCCCAGTAATGATATTATAATGAATGCTAATATATGCAAATCAGGCTCATGCCCTTCCTGGATATGAACCTCATTGCAACATTGGAGGGGGCAGGGAAGATCCCGAACTGAAATCTCACCATTGCAACTTCAGCCTCCCGCAAGATTTAGCAGCCATTATGGGATTTGCACTGCAGCTTGCATAGTGGCTAAATAACGGCCATAGAATTCTTAAGAGGCTGACTGGGAGGATGCTTCCCCTGGTTGGAAAATCTTGAATGAAGGGCCACAGACTCAGGATCTAGGACTGAGATAAGGAAAATATCTTCACTCAAAGGCTTATGAAACCTTGGAATCCTCTACCTCAAAGGGATGGGGCTACTGAGTCATTGAGTATACTCATGACAGAGATCGATATGTTTTTGGATACTAAGGAAATCAAGGGTTATGGGGATGAGGTAAAAGACCAGCCATGGTCTTACTGAATGGTGAAGTACTCTAAATGTGCCATGATCTCAGCCATGATCTTACTGAGGAGGAGGGACAGTGGTTAGCACTGCTGCCTCACAACACCAGGGACCTGGGTTTGATTCCTGGCGTGGGTTACTGTCAGAGCAGAGTCTGCACTTTCTCCCCGTGTCTGAGTGGATTTCCCCCGGGTACTCCAGTTTCTTCCCACAGTCTGAAAGGCATGCTGATTAGATGCATTGGCCATGCTAAATTCTGTCTTGGTGTACCCGAGCAAGGGCCGGGGATTTTCACAGTAACTTCATTATAGTGTTAATATGTAAGCCTTACTTGTGGCACTAATAAATAAACTTCTAAAACTTTAAAGCAGGCTTGAAAGGCTGAATAGCCTACTCATGCTCCTATTTGTTATATTCTTATATTTTTGGCAGGAGTAACTATGACTCTCTTGGACGGGTCTCACCGGAGAGTCAACACTGGTAGTTACCTCTTTGGACGTTTTGGCATGTTTTTGGCGACCACAGTAGCAGTCGTGCATCCCCATTGGCCCCGCTGGTAACCTTGATAGCTTGCTACCAAGGGACTAAACGGCTTAGAAAAAACGTGTGAGGCTGTTGATCTACGGAGATCAGATTCTTGTGGTAAGATGGCATCACCCTTAAAAAAAGTAATGAATAATCCACTTGTAATGAGGGAGTCCAGATGGGTGGCGTCCCGGAGATGAGTCCATGATCGCTCACTGTGTAAAATACAAAACTCAAGATTGCAATGGATCTAGTGCTAAGGAGTTAGCTACAAGATCGACCTCCGTGCAAACAGAAGAGGAAATTTTGAACCTGGACGATACTACAGGCCATTTTGGGAGGTGCACTCAGGGACCAGACCCACTATCAGCCTCTGTGATAGTGGAAGATGAAGAAATTATTGGAGAAGAGCCCAACTGGAAGGCCCATCCAGCGGATGATACGCTAATACCAACTCGCACCTTCTATAATAAAGAATGTTGATCCCTGAAAATGGGAATGGGAATTACAGCAAACAACTCCGAAATTGAAGAAGATGGTGGTACTGAGGATGCTGTAACCTTCATCGAAGGAGTGATTATCAAACCATCTCAAGACCAAACAGATGTAAGAGAAGTGACCATCCATCACCCTAGTGATGGGTTGTTCTGCAAGGCCTGCGGCACCATCCTTCCAACAGTGGCTCATTTAATAAACATCTGAATACAGTGCATAAGATCAAGACAATTCGGACCATGTGTTCACGATGCAGTAAATCAGGAGTGTTCCACTCCGTCGCCTGCCAGTATCCGAAGTGTAAAGGTGAGAAGTGGCACTTAACAATCGGGGAACGCCAGTGCAGTGCTTGTGAATTAAATTTCACATCACAGAGCGGGCTCTCACAGCATGAAAGACACCAACATCCTGTTCTTCATAATAACAAACACCTGAAGAACTCACTGCCAGTCAGAGCCAAGTCAGGAAGACACAATTACAAACCAATAAAAGAGGAGCAAATACAACTTGAAGAGCTTGAGACGCAGATTACCGGTTGCAGGTATATCAACAAGGAAATTGCAATTGTCTTAACATCCAAGAAGATAAAGCAGATCGCAGATAAATGCAGGCAACTTGTAAGAAAACGTAAGGAAGCCCAAACCACCGCAGTAGAAGACGATGTGGAGGACTCCCCAGAATCCAAACAAGAACCGGAAGAGGCAGATATCGTGGACTCGGACCCACATTCAGGACTTGTTAGACGACCTCTGGCCTCAGTCCCTGAACATCGGGATATGGATCACCAACTTCCCCAGGCCAAGGAGCTCCTGAATGCTAGGAATGACTCTGATAGTCTTATCCTGGGATTAGGGCTAATGGAAAGCATCATCGACCTTCTGATGAATGGAGAGGAAGACAGCAAGAAAAGGGAGGGTCCACAGGTAATTATGCATAGGAAGGACAAGGGAAGACCGAAGACAGGTTTCAACACTGGAGCGAAAAGACGATGGGCAAAGTACAAAGAACTCTTCAGAGCAACCCAACTGCTGTATAATAAAAACTGGCATCAACTTGCTCGACAGATCATGGGGGGGGGGGGGGGGGGGGGGGTGGTGGTGTGCCCATATCAACTTCATGCCCTTTATCCAAGGTAGAACTGGAGGAAAGTTTTTGAGAGAAACTCTCCAATCAAAACAGCAAGGCAAATATCAGTGAATATGCCACTTACAAGGGCAAGATGGATAATGGAGAGTTAATGAAGCCAATCGAGGCTGAGGAGATAACTAAAGCTATCAAGAGTATCAAGAAAAACAGTGCACCTGGGCCGGATGGTAAAAAGATCAAAGACATCCACGAGGAAGACGATAAACAGATACTCCGTCTGTTCACCCTGTGGTTGAAAGCTAAAATGATTCCAGAATCCATGAAACAGAGTTGGACAGTCTTGATTCCCAAATGCGAGGATCAAGAACGCCTTAAAAATATTGACAACTGGTGTCCAGTCACAATAGGTCCCATGCTGCTGTGCCTCATCACGAATATTATGGCGAAAAGGCTGAGTGATGCTGTTGACATCAACCCGAGACATGAAGAATTTTTAGCAGCGACTCCCGGATGCAATGAGAACATCGCCGCGCTACAGAACATCATGAAGGGAGCAAAGAATAACCTGGACAGACTTGTATGTTCACAGAAGGACAGCAAAATCTTCAGGTTTTGTCCCATCCCAGCGTGTGAGTCACTCAGGAGGGTGATGTTATCTGAGAAGGCCAATGTGACCAGTTGACTCGTGTCCCATCCAGAATTACAATGCCCCTCAGTTGGCTTCTTCTAGACAGCAAATCAGTGGATCCAGTGCAATGTTAAATAGAACCGCAGATAAAAAACAGGCAATTTGTAAGAAAACATAAGGAGGGGCAAACCATCGCAGTAGAAGGACCTCACAGTTGTCTTTGTTGATTTGACGAAGGCGTTTGACTCTGTGGGACACAAATTATTACTGAAAGCATTACATCATGTACGGTTTCCAAGAGTTTTTGTGGATCTGATTCAAGACCTCTACAAGGGCAACCACAGTGGTGATCGAAGGTAACAAGACCAAGACCACCCCAATAAAAATTGAGAAGGATGTGAAACAAGGAGACCCACTCTCACCAATCCTATTTAACATATCATTGGATCCATTGATTTGCAGTCTAGAAGAGACCAACTCAGGGGTATTTATGACCCTGGATGGAACATGAGTCAATGGCCTTCAAGGATGAATCACCCTCCTGAGTGACTCACATGCTGGGATTGGATGACACCTGAAGATTTTGCAGTTCTTCTATGAACATATGGGTCTGGCCATTAACATCAACAAGACGAAAGACTTCCATTTTACGTATAAAAGAAAGATCTTTCTGTATAATCATTGTAAGAACTGGCAACTGCGGAGGGAGGTAGTCTCATATGTTCCCCTGGTAAAACTGAAAAGTACTTGGGTACCCGAATAGATCCATGGGCAGGCGTGGAAGAAGGTATGTGGGAAGAAAAACTGAAAGCTTGAATATCCAGCTTGCAAGCTGCGGCTGTCTGGCCCAGATAAGACGTGGAGATCCTGACAGTTCATATGATCCCGAGACTGTATTTCCACTTGATCCTCTCTTAGGCTTCGCAAAGCACACTAATTAGATTGGATCAACTCATCCAAAATGCTGTGAAGCAATTTATAATCTTCCTCCCACATAACGGATGGCATCCTATATTTCCGAATTAGGAATGAAGATCTGGGAATTCCCAAATTTGAAGTGCAAATACCAGCTGCAATCATTAGAAAATGGGAATCATTAGCAGCTTCCAAGGATGGGATCATTCATGCCTTATTTCAGTATTGCGAGCAGAACATTGTGGATAACATGCAGGAGTTGTGAGCTCTCAATGTTTTAAGAGACTGAGGATTTTCTCCCCAACACAGATGACGGTAACAATGACGGAATAGATCCAATGGATATGATCAGGACGGCAATACCAAACTTCGATTTGAGGAAACAGGTCCCCAGGAGCCACTGAATAAATATGCAGGATGGAGAGGGTGGGAATTTGTTAAGTGGCGGCGGCTACAATATCAAGGTGCTGGGATTCGCTATTATAACAATGATAAAAGATCTAACAATTGGACCAAACCTGCATTTCAATTAAAATCCTACCGGCTCTTTAATAATTTGCTCCTACAATGCGTGTTTTGTGAAGCCTAAGAGAGGATCAAGTGGAAATACAGTCTAGGGATGACATGAACTGTCAGGATCTCCACGCCTTGTCTGGGCCAGAGAGCTGCAGCCTCTAAGCTGGATATCCAAGCTTTCAGTTTTCCTTCCCAGGTACTTTCTTCCACAGGGACAACTCTAACAAGAGGAAGGCCTTTGGCCATAAAAACCAACAAATGATTTGAAGCAGTCACATAAACCGTTGGACACATCTCAGGCTGCTGCCCATTGATTAAAAACATGAGGATAAAACGCCACAACAAAATCTTAGACCAACTACCCAATTACATCGGAAAATACAGTTGGACATCATATATGGAGCCACTACTTGTTGCCAAAGATGGTTCCCTCTGAAAGCCGGACATCATTTTTAAGAAGGAAAAAGATTAATGTGTCGCGGTGGTAGATACGACTGTCCGTTTTGAAGACCATTGCGGTAGCTTGGAGAAGGCATAGGAAGAGAGATGCAAGAAATAAAGTTACCTTGGACCGGAGATAAGAAAACTGACAGGAGGCCTTGAGCCTCGATACTTTGGATTTGTAATGGGTTCAAGGGGCAAATGGCTTGAGAAGAACAATAGCCTGGTGAAGTTCCTGAACATCGCAAGATTCCAAATATTTGCCCAACAGTTCTCAAGACTCACTTTGTCCCTAACACTGGAGTTGTTAGGAATATTCAGTGACAAATGAGAGACTTCATTGACAAACATGCAAGCCAAGTCATCAGCTTGAGTGACAACCTGGCTCTAAATGCCTGTTTAATCAGACCATATATGGACAGTTATTGTGGACATCAATTTTCAATTTATAATGTTATAATTGATTGGCCATATTCATTACTCTGTTAGCATTTTTAAAAATGCTTCATATTCATTACTCTGTTAGCGTTTTAAAAAATGCTTCCTATTCATTACTTTGACTTTTAATTAATGTTTCATATTCATTACTTTGGTAACTGTTTTAATTAATGTTTGAAATGTTACATTTATAATGTTTTGTTTATATTGTACTATTAAAATTTAATAAAGGCTTGGCCAGCCCCATAGATCTGCCCACAGTTAAGGACATGAATCAGCAGAAGTTTGTCAAAGCTCTGGATGCTTTTCTCAAGAAGTCTGGCAAACTGAAGGTGCCCAATTGGGTTGACACAGTGAAAGTGGGCAAACACAAGGAACTGGCACCTTACGATGAGAACTTGTTCCACACCCGAGCTGCCTCCATGGTGTGTCACCTGTACCTGGGTGGCGTTGGAGTTGGCGCCATGACCAAGATTTACAGCGGAACGGTGTGAAGCCCAGTCACATTAGCAATGGCTCCAAGTCTGTGGCCAGGAAGGTGCTGCAGGCTCTCGAAGGACTGAAGATGGTTGAGAAGGATCCCATGGTGGCTGCAGACTGACTTCACAAGGGCAACGAGACCTGGACCAAATTTGCAGGTTGCGGCTGCAAGCAAGAAACACTGAATGTGTGCGTCATATTTTGGAGAATAATAAAAGCTATTAGTTCTTAAAAAAAACACTTTTTCCCCAAGGAGGTGTGGCCCAGCATACTGGAGCAGTCGAACCGTTGACTGATAAGGCCCCTGTAGAGGCTGGGACGCAAGCATAGAGTCAGTATAACATCCCACTGACAGGACCCTTATAACCGCGCCTCAGTTTAGATCCCTTGATTGTGGTTTTGCTAGAGATAGACAATGACGTCGAAAGCAACATTAAGACTCGAACAAGGCACTCACTTGAGTGTTTCTAAATAAGCCTACTTGTGGCACTGACAAATAAACTTTTAAAACTTTAAAGCAGGCTTGAAAGGTTGAATAGTCTACTTGTGTTCCTATTTATTATATTCTTATGTTCTTAAATGCAGCTTTATGAGCTGGAGATTTCCAAATGTGTATCTACAACATCAGTAATGCACTGAACAGAAAATAATATCATCGTGGTTTTCTTCTGGACAAATTAAGGGAGATTTACCTGTGTACAATAATGGGCAACACTAGTCATTTAAAGTTTTCAGAAAATAGACATAGAGGGATTACAGCAGAGCTGGGAGTGAACAAAGTTATGGAGGTGAAAATCTGGGTGTGGTGATAGATAGCATGCATAGTTTCAAGCTCAAGTTCTATATTGAACAGGACATCAAAATTTCACAAGGTTTTTTGGCTTAAAGTGAAACAGGCATTCTGGAAGCGTGGAGGAGGCTGTGGAACCAAGTGAAGTGGTGAAGAGGTCGAATACATTTCTGTGAATGATATCTGCTGGAAGCAGTATGTAGCTTGAGTAATAAAGAGGCCTAAGGCAATATCTATGGATTCCAGAAGTGAATGTGCAGGGGCAGAAAGGAAAAACATTGCTGGCGTTGGGCTGGATGTGTTCACAGAGATAAGAATAGAATCATGCAAGGGGGGGTTCACAAAGGGCTCAATGGCCCCTGCCCCCTCCAGCGAGGCCATCATGCTTAGTCCTCATTGCTGGGGACCAGCTTTAATTCCCGCTGATGGAAACCTCACCTGGTGAGTTTGGAAACATTAGCGACCCTGAATGATGCATTCCCAGGCTCGCTAATGAGATTAAAATGCTGATTTCAATGTTGTAATCAGCCTTACACTGTGTCCCGGTGCAAGGCTAATGGCTCGGGAAAGAAGCTGGTCTCAATTTCCATTTCTGCCATCCCGCTGGTATTTCCCAGCTCACTGCGCTATTCGAATAATGCAGCAAGCTGGGAAAATCACAGCCAGTATCTTCTAAAGTGCTGTACAAAATTAATGCTTGGATCCACTCCAAATAATTCTGGACAATTGATGTTTCCAAACAACATATTTCCAGGCTGAAGAGGTTATGGTGTAGTTAGAGTATCTGGTGAAGGATACAGCATTGTTTGGAAGAGGGTGATGAGAGAGGAATATTAGGTACAAAGTTAGAAAGCAGAGCATTTTGGCACAACAGCAGCTGAAATGAGTAAATAGACCTAAGTTCAATCAGAAGGATTTGCATTACATGATGAGTGATAAACACTATACGATAGAAATTATCAGACTATTATAGGCGCTAGCACAGGACACAGAAATTGGCTGCAGTGTTATAGACCTGTTTCTGAACTGCAATAATGAAACTCTGAACTAGCAACTTCTTTCTTCAGTCTCCGTTCCAGGAATTGCTGTGCTATTGTCCCCAGCTTAGATACACCCATTTGCCTGCTTCAGACTTTGCCACTCATAGTTACAGATAACAGATTACAGACCCTTGTTCCAATACTCATTGAACTTAGGCCTACTTATTCATTTCAGCTGCTGTTGTGCCAAAATGCTTGGCTTTCTGACTTTGTACCTCTCTCATCACCCTGTCCCAAACAATGCTGTATCCTTCACCAGATACTCTAACTACACTCTAACCTCTTCAGCTTGGAAATATATTGTCTGGAAACATCAATTGTCTAGAATTATTTGGAGTGGATCCAAGCATTAATTTCGTACAGCACGTCGGGAAGATACAGGGTTTGATTTTCCTGGCCTGCTGCAGTGTTCAAGTAGCACAGTGAGCTGGGAAGTACCGGCAGGAGGGCTGAGCAGGGAATTGCGACCAGCTTCTTTCCCGGGCCATTTTTTATGGCATAATTAGCCTCACGCCAGGAGATCATGCAAGGCTGATTACGATATTGATATCAGCACTTTAATCTCATTAGCAAGCCTGGGACGACATCATCCAGGGTCGCTAATGTTGCCGAACCCACCAGGGGAATTTCCCACCAGTGGGAATTAAAGCTGGTCCCCAGCAATAGGGACCAGGCATGACGGCCTTACTGGTGGAGACCGAGGCCATTGAGGCAGCCCCCTACCCACCCATGCACCCCTCCCCCAGGAGATCAGGGGTCGTGGGGGGGTGTCCCTTGGCCTGTGCCACCCTGACATCCTGGCACTGCCCAGCAGGCACTGGGTTATGTCAAGGGGGCAGGGCCTTCTGAACACCAGAACAGACTGGGGCAAAGCAATCGGTCATGTAGGGGGTGGGGTGGGAGGGGGATCACAGCGCACTCTACACAGCGATCAGTAGGGGAAGGAGGAGGCAATCAGGGATAGCCATGAGTGGGGGTGGTATCTTGGGTGGGGTGTCAGGGAAGCCATCAGGAGGCTGGCGAATTGGAGAGAACAGTGCGCATGCACCAATCTCCCCCCCACCCTGCCCCACTACCAGCGTGAATCCCCTGGCAGACTCTGTGAAGCACAGCGTGTTGGAAATTCAACCAAGTAAGCTCACCCAGAAAACATAGCAGGAAAGTCTCCTGTTTTCCCACCCATTGGGCACTTAGTTTCATTTTGGGCAAATCACTCTCACTATCATTGGATATGTTTGACTGGAGTTCTTGGCAGGGGTAATAAGCAACATGGATAAAGACGTACTATATTCTAAAGATCTACTGTATTAGTTTTCCAGATGACATTTAACAAGGACCACATCAAAGGTTACTGCGCAAAATAAAAGCTCATGTGAGGAGTAACATATTAACTTGGAGAGAGGGTTGGTTAGTTGACAGGAAACACAGAGAAGGCATGAATCATTTTTGGGTTGACAAGTGTGGAGTGCCACAGAGATCAGTGCAAGGGCCTCAGCGGTTTATCTTATGAGGAAAGGTTGTACAATCTAACTGAAACAAGGGGTTAATGTAGATGCCAAAAGGATCTTTCTCCTTGTGGGAGAGACTAAAACTAGGGGACATAGTTTAAAAATAAAGGGGTCTCCCAGTTAAGACTGAATGAAAAGGATTTATTTCTCTCAGAGGGCTATGAATCTTTGGAAGTCTCTTCCACAGAAAACATCTTTAGTCAATGGTCATTAAATATTTTTATGTTAGAGATAGCTAGATTCTTAAGAACTTAAGAACATAAGAACTAGGAGCAGGAGTAGGCCATCTAGCCCTTCGAGCCTGCCCCGCCATTCAATAAGATCATGGCTGTTCTGTCGTGGCTCAGTTCCACTTTCCTGCCCTCTCCCCATAACCCTTAATCCCCTTGCCTATCAAAAACCTATCAACCTGCGTCTTAAATATATTTAGTGAAGCAGCCTCCACCACTTCAACGGGCAGAGAATTCCAGAGATTTACCACCCTTTGAGTGAAGAAGTTCTTCCTCAACTCCGTTCTAAACTGCACCCCCTTTATCTTGAGGCTGTGCCCTCTAGTCCTACTGTCCTTTCTGAGCGGGAAGAGCCTCTCCACTTCTATCCTATCCATCCCATTCATCATCTTATATGTCTCAATGAGATCTCCCCTCATTCTTCTAAACTCTAACGAGTACAAGCCTAGTTTATTCAGCCTCTCCTCATAGTTCAACCCCCTCAACTCCGGTATCAGCCTAGTAAACCTCCTCTGCACTCCCTCCAAGGCCAAAATATCCTTGCGTAAGTGCGGCAACCAAAACTGCACACAGTACTCCAGCTGCGGCCTCACCAGTGCCCTGTACAGTTGCAGCAGGACCTCCCTACTTTTATATTCAATCCCCCTTGCTATGAAGGCCAGCATTCCATTTGCCTTCCTGACCACCTGCTGCACCTGCAGGCTGGGTTTTTGCGACTCATGCACAAGGACCCCGAGGTCCCTCTGCACCGTAGCATGCTGCAGTTTTTCGCCATGTAAGTAATAGTCCTTCCTACCATTATTCCTACCGAAGTGGACAACACTTGACTAACAGGGGAGGATATTAATGGGCACAACTGTGGGGATGAGGACACAATCAAATCAGCCGTGATCTTATGAAATGGCAGGGCAAGCTCGAGGATCAATGCATAATATCACTGGACTATTAATCCAGAACCTCAGCTAATATTCTGAGGAGCCGGGTTCGAATCTCGCCACAGCAGATGGTGGAATTTGCAATCAATAGAAAATACCTGGAATTAAGAATCCACTGATGACCATGAAATCGTTGTCGATTGTCGGAAAATGTCCTTTAGGGAAAGAAATCTGCCATCCTTACCTGGTCTGGCTGCATGTGACTCCAGCGCCACAGCAATGTGGTTGACTCTCAGCTGCCCTCTGAAATAGCCCAACAAGGCACCCAGTTCAACTAGGGATGGGCAATAAATGCTGGTCAGCCTGCGATGCCCATGTCCCATGAATGAATAAAAGAAGGACATACTCCTGCTCTTAATTTGTTTGTTCAATTGTGCTGTTTTATAGGGTTTTATCACTGTTTTATGCTTTGGGGAAATATTTATATCTTTGGTGCTTTTCAGCTCTCTTGTTAGGCACTCTATCCTCATTCTGTAATCTAGAAAATTCTGAAATGACTTGGGTCCTAAGCATTCATGACTGGAAAGGTTGGAAGATTGCCATGAGAAATTTCAAAGGTGGTCTATTCTTATATGTAAAAACTTTGTGTCCATCACACTCTACACTTGGGTAAGTTGTGCCAAGTGTATATATAATATTGCAACTATATAGGTCCTTTCAATTAGAAGTGTGATCAGTCAAAAATACACTGGGCAGGATTCTCCTGCTGCGCTTGCCCCAAGACTGGAAAATCCTGCTCGTGGTCAATCCCCGTCCACTACAATTCCCATGGCAGGTGAGACGGGAAAGTTTCATTGCCCACTGAGTCAAAGGAGGAGGTCTTAGAACCATGTCTGACAATTGGAGCAAAAGGTAAATTTTAAAGTACTGTTATTGAAAAATAACAAAAATAACAATGTCGCAATGAACCAAAGGCCTCTTTCTGTGTGTAAGACTCTAATGCAGTGGAAAGACAGAGAGATTTTAGAGACGGAATTCCAGAGCTTAGCTATTTGAATCACTCATTATTGGTCTTTCAGCTGTCAAGACCCTAAGCTCTGGAAATCCCTCCTTAACTTCTCCACCTCTCTTTCCTCACTTTAAGACGTACCTTAAATTTAGTTTTTTTTCTGCAAAAAGTTTGTTCATTTGTCTCAATATCGCCTTAAGTGGCACTGTGCCAATTTTTTTTATGCGAAAGCTCTTGTGCGGTGCCTTGGGGTGTTTTATACAATTGAAGGCTCCCAGTGGTGGCTCAAAGGGAATGTGGGTACACAGGTCAGAATCAGAGTGACACAG
Source organism: Carcharhinus amblyrhynchos (assembly GCF_965287045.1). Taxonomy (NCBI): domain Eukaryota; kingdom Metazoa; phylum Chordata; class Chondrichthyes; order Carcharhiniformes; family Carcharhinidae; genus Carcharhinus; species Carcharhinus amblyrhynchos. The sequence continues at coordinate 15,871,903 of NC_137327.1, forward strand.
AATTCTTGAAAGAAGAAAAGACAAACCTTTCCAACTGGCTTCTTATCACTTTTAAAGTTAGGAAGTTATAAATACACTCCCATCTGCAATCTCCTCTCACCAAGAGCAATCAGCCTCTTATTGAACACAGAAAATGCTTACTTAGAGCAACTGGAGATTGTGTTCCAGTCAGCTGTTTTTAACATAGCCGAATTGTGCATCGTATGCAAAAGTCCCAGCGCCTCAAGCATGTATCATCAGGAACTGGAACAAGAGGGAGGGATGGGCTTGGCAAAGTAAAAGGTTTGTTGGCTCAGTCCCTAAACTATTGTAATTTCTGAAGTTCCAGGTTTATCAGAACTGATTCGTTTTACTTTGTGATCAGCTGTCAACTTCTGAATTATTGGAGTCAAGGGAGAAGGTTAGCATGGTGTCTGATTATCCAGTCTCCACATCATTAGAAATCAATTGGCAAAATCATTGTCATACTACAAAGAGGCTTAATTGGTCAGTCTTGTTTCTGTATAATTTTGCAGATTAAGTTCAGGTTTTTAAGAAAATGGACCACATTCATACAGCATAAACGTGCCTTTACTCATTGGTGTTTAAAAGAATAGATGGTGATCTTAATTTTGATTTGATTTATTATTGTCACATGTATTGGCATACATAGAGTCATAGAGGTTTACAGCATAGAAACTGGCTCTACACCCCAACTTGTCCATACCACCCTTTTATTAACCATTAAACTAGTCCCAAATGCCTGCGTTTGGCTGATATCTCGCTATACCATCTTACCCATGTAACTGTCTAACTTTTTTAAAAGACAAAATTGTACCTGCCTCTATTACTACCTATGATAGCATGTTCCAGACACTCACTACCCTCTGTGTGGAAAAATTGCCCCTCTGGACCCTGCCACCTTAAACCTATGCCCTCTAGTTTTAATGATGTGGAGATGCCAGCGTTGGACTGAGGTGGGTACAGTAAGAAGTTTCACAACACCAGATTAAAGTTCAACAGCTTTAGTTGGTATCACAAGCTTTTGGAGTGCTGCCCCTTCATCCCCACTCACCTGATGAAGGAACAGTGCTCCGAAAGCTTGTGATACCACCTAAAGCTCTTGCACTTTAACCTGGTGTTGTGAGACTTCTTATTGTGCCTCTAGTTTTAGACTCCCCTACCTTTGAGAAAGGATGTTGACTATCTAGCTGATCTATGCCCCTCGTTATTTTATAGACCTTTGTAAGATAACCCCAAAGCCTCCTACGCTCCAGGGAAAAAAGTCCCTTTCCTTACAACTCAAACCATCAAGTCCCGGTAACATCCTAGTAAATCTTTTGTACGCTCTTTCTAGTTTAATAATATCCTTTCTATAATAAGGTGACCAGGACGGAAAACAGTAGTCCAAGTTTGACATTACCCATATCTTGTACAATTTCAACAATGTGTGTGTGTGTGTGTGTGTGTGTGTGTATGAATGTGCGTGTGTGTGGGGCAGAGGAGAGTGTGTGCGAGAGGTCGGGTATAGAGTATTTGCGAAGGGTGAGGGAAACAAAGAATGTCTATGAGAGGTGGGGGGAAAAGACTGTGTGTGAGGGTGGGGGACGAGAGACTGTGGGTGGAATTTTCCCGTTTGCTCGCCTGTTTCTAGTTTTACCTGTCAGTGGAAACAATCTCCCTGCTTCTATCTTATCTCTAGCCGAGATGTTTGAATCATTGATAGTCACTGGTGAGGTGCCTGAAGATTGGAGAGTGGCAAATGTTGTACCTTTATTTAAAAAGGGGCTTCAGGGAAAAGCCTGGGAACTGCAGGCCAGTGAACCTCACATCAGTGGTAGGTGAATTGTTGGAAGGTATTTTGAGAGACAGAATCTATAGTCATTTAGAGACACAAGGAATGATTAGGAACAGCCAGCATGGCTTTGTGAGTGGAAAATCATGTCTCACAAATTTGATTGAGTTTTTTGAAGGGGCAACCAAGAAGGTAGATGAGGGTAGTGCAGTTGATGTTATCCACATGGACTTTAGCAAGACCTTTGAGAAGGTACCACATGGTATGTTGTTGCATAACGTTAAATCTCACAGGATCCAAGGTGAGGTATCTAAATGGATACAAAATTGGCTTCTTGACAGAAGCCAAAGGGTGGTTGTAGAGAGTTGTTTTTCAAACTAGAAGCCAGTGACCAGCAGTGTGCCTCAGAGATCAGCACTGGGCCCACAGTTATTTGTCATTTATATTAATGATTTGGATGAGAATATAGGGAGCATGATTAGTAAATTTGCAGATGACACTAAGATTGGTGGCATAGTGGACAGTGAAGAAAGTTATCTCCAATTGCAACAGGATCTTGATCATTTGGGCCAATGGGCTATTGAGTGGCAGATGGAGTTTAAATTAGACAAATGCGAGGTGATGAATTTGTAGATTGAACCAAGACAGGACTTACTCAGTTAATGGTAGAGCGTTGGGGAGAGTTACAGAACAAAGAAATCTAGGGGTACATTTTCATAGCTCCTTGTAAGTGGAGTCACAGGTGGACAGAGTGGTGAAGAAGGCATTCGGCATGCTTGGTTTCATCGGTCAGAACATTGAATACAGGAGTTGGGATGTCTTGTTGAAGTTGTACAATACATTGGTAAGGCCATACTTGGAATACTGTGTGCAATTCTGGTCACCCTATTATAGAAAGGATATTATTAAACTAGAAAGAGTGCAGAAAAGGACTTACCAGGATGCTACCAGGACTTGATGGATTGAGTAAAAAGAAGAGGCTGGATAGACTGGGACTTTTTTCTCTAGAGCGTAGGAGGCTGAGGGGTGAACTTATAGAGGTCTATAAAATAATGAGGGGCACAGATCAACTAGATAGTCAATACCTTTTCCTCAAAGGTAGGAGAGTCTAAAACTAGAGGACATAGATTTAAGGTGAGAGGGGAGAGATACAAAGGTGTCCAAAGGAGCAATTGTTTCACATAGACAGCGGTAGGTGTCTGGAACAAGCTGCCAGAGATCTTAGTAGAGGCTGATACAATTTTGTCTTTAAAAAAACATTTAGATAGTTACCTGGATATGATGGGTGTAGAGGGATATGGGCCAAATGCAGGCAATTAGCTTTGGGGTTTAAAAAAAATGGGTAGCATGGACAAGTTGGGCCAAGGGGCCTACTTCCAGGGTGTAAATCTCTATGACTCTATGACTCTAAAGCAATCTGCTTGAATGGCAGCCCATCCACCCTAATAAACATTCTTTCCCATTACCGCTGATGCACAGTGACAGCAATGTGTACAAAGGCTTTTTCAACAGCACCTTCCAAACCCTCAACTTCTACCACCCAGAAGGACAAGGGCAACAAGGGAACACCACCACCTCTTGCAAGTTCTTCTCCAAGCCACACACCAAAGAATTTCGTCCTTAACAGCAGTGTGGGTGTATCTACATCACAAGGATTGCAGCAGTTCAAGAAGGCCTAGCCAGCGACGCCTACATGCTGTGAAAGAATGTTTTAAAAATGTCCCTCTTTGAACGTTGCTCAGCTGTAATCTCTTCCTTGTCTGATGTGATATTAAGTGATCCGTTTTCTCCACTATTGCAGGACAACTGAGCGTTTCCCCCAGCTTTTATTTTTGTTTCAGATTTCTGGCATCTGCGGTTGTTTTTGGTTTTGTATATTACTTATATATTACTTGCCAAATTGTCAGAAATGGATTGAAACACTGGCCACACCCTATGGGCTTGAGGCAGTACACAGCTGGAAATAAAATTTCCTATCACTCAGCAGTGAAGTTAAATTTCTTTGTAAATTCTGAAGCATTCAGAAGTCCACGTTATGTATTTAAATTGAAAGTCAGACAAACCTGTTCTGACTTTGTCTTGGTGTGTGATTGTTATACATTTGAATTGTGGGAATATTTTCTATTCGAAAGCAAGCTCTATCTAGTCTGAAAAATGTGCTGATTAGGTGCATTGTCCGTGCTAATTTCTCTCTCCGTGTACTCGAACAGGTACTGGAGTGTGGCAACTAGGGGATTTTCACAGTAACTTCATTGCAGGGTTAATGTAAATAAATAAACTTAAACTGTTCATTTAAAAAACATCTAACTTCCGTTATCATAATTAATAAAATAACTTCCCCCCAGCAAAAGAAAGTAATATGCTTTTCATTTTCACATTTCAAAATAAATAAGTGCACGGCTGGTTATGGTTTTAAGTGCATACGAATTGGACCTTAATATTTGTATTCTACTAAAATATGTTTTAATAAAATATTTTCAGGTATGTAACATCTTTCGTCAGACTTGCCAGATTTAGGAACCCTTGAGGTTACATGCCAGTCTTGCTTCCCTGATCACTGACATCAAGAGCAAATACGTGAATAATGTCACTGACATGAAAAATAATACACAAGTGCGAAACTAAAGGAAGATCTGCAAGAAATTGATGGGTTGTTCTACTGCCTTCACTTCTATTGCTGCTTTTGTGAAGAAAAATGTAAGGAGCCTATAAAGCGCTTGGAAAATAAGGTCAGAAATTTCTTGAGGGCTTCAGGATGCAAACAGCACAGCCCAGTGAGGAACCACTGCCCACACTTTGCTAACAGCATTGCAATCTCCTTGGAAGCAGCCTCTAAGTGACTGCCTCCACAGCAGGGGGGCCCAGAGGCTGGCAACTCTGGAGCCATCCCACAGGGAGTAGATGGGTACCGCTGAGGCAGGTTCGGGTCCTCAGATGGATAAAAGACAGCAAGGAAGGGAAAGAAGAAGAGAGGGGAAGTCCAACCTGAATTACAGGATCAATCAGGGATGCTGGAATCTGAAACAAAAACAGAAAATGCTGGATAACTTCAGCAGGTCTGACAGCATCAATGGAGAGAGAATAGACCAACATTTTGAGTCTGGATGACCCTTTGTTTGAGCTCTGACAAAGGGTCATCCAGACTCAGAATGTTCGTTCTATTCTCTCTTCACAGACGCAGTCAGATCTGCTGAGCTTTTCCCACATTTTCTGTTTTTGTTTCTGGCTTACGGGAGCTGTGCAGGCGGCTTAACTTTCCTCTTTCAACTTGACGTACTGCATTCGCTGCTCTCGACGTGGTCTCCTCTATGTCGGAGAAATCAAGCACAGACTGGGTGATCGCTTTGCTGAGCAGCTTTGGTCTGCGCGCAGTAATGACCCTGACCTGCTGGTTGCTTGCCATTTTAGCACAGGATCCTGCTCCCATGCCCACATGTCTGTCCTTGGCTTGCTGCAGTGTTCCAGTGAAGCTCAATACTAGTTGGAGGAACAGCATCTCATCTTTCGGCGAGGCACTTTACAGCCTTCCGGTCTTAACATCGAATCCAGAACTTCAGATGACTGGCTCCACCCCACCTCGACCCCTTTGTTTTCATTCTATTTTATTTATTTCTTTTACTGTTCTCTGCCCTTTATTTCTTTATTGTCTTTCTTCATTTTTTTCTCCCCCCATTCTTTCCCCCTACTTTATCCCCCTTTCCTTACCGTTTCTCCCCTTTCGTTTCTCCTTTTCTGAATCTTACCTCTTTCTGATCCATTTTCCTCCTCCGACATCTTCATATTAGCTTATTTTGTCCATTCGCACCCTTTATCCTCTGTGTGGACAGCTGTCAGCTGGTTTGCCTGGTTTCTGTGGCTATGACTCATCTTTTATTCACTCACCCTGCAGTATAAATACCTCCCACTTCCAAAGCCTTTTAGCTTTGACAAAGGGTCATCTGGACTCAAAACATTAGCTCTTTTCTCTCCTTACAGATGCTGCCAGACCTGCTGAGATTTTCTAGCATTTTCTCTTTTAGCTTAATTATCTTTCCTGAAGTCCCCTTCAATGGGGCATGGAGTCTCCGGCTCCAAAGATTCTTGCAGCATGCCACATGGAGGCCATCTACATCGACATGGAGGCATTTCCATGTGGCTGCTCTGCTATTGGCAAGATACCAAAGAGCCTGAAATGAAATGCCTCTAATTAAAACTATTGAAATAGCATTCCCAATGGCAGGAATGCTTTAGTGAGCAACCTCAATATGGCTCTGCCTCTATTTACTCAATCTTCCCCCCGCCAACATCACTCTCTATGGTGTCAGGAAAACTTTTCCCCAAGAGTTCAAATGGAGTGGAGAAACAAAGTGACCTACTGGTAGATACACAAATCATTAAAAGTAGTTAATCAGACTATTAAAAATTATAAAGAAACACTGAGTTTCATTTCTATAAGGATAAAATTGAAAACAAGTTCATCATAGAAACCCTACAATGCAGAAAGAGGCCATTTGGCTCATCAAGGGTGCACCGACCACAATCCCACCCAGGCCCTACCCCCATATCCCGACATATTTACCCACCAATCCCTCTAACCTACTCATCTCTGACACTAAGGGGCAATTTTTAGCATGGCTAATCAACCTAACCCGCACATCTTTGGACTGTGGGAGGAAACTGGAGCACCCGGAGGAAACCCATGCAGACACGAGGACAATGTGCAACCTCCACACAGACAGTGACCCAAGCCAGGAATCGGACCCAGGTCCCTGGAGCTGTGAAGCAGCAGTGCTGACCACTGTGCTACTGTGCCACCCTAACCACTGTGCTACCGTGCCACCCTTGTTATGTTGAATAAAAGCAAAATATTGTAGATGTTTGAGGGTGACACAGTGGGGCAGCACAGTGGCACGGTGGTTAGCACTGCTGCCTCACAGCACCAGGAACCGTGGTTCAATTCCAGCCTTGGGTGATTGTGCTGAGTTTGCACATTCTCCCCGTGTTTGTGTGGGATTCCCTTGCGTGCTCCAGTCTCTTCCCACAATCCAAAGATGTGCAGGTCAAGAGAGTTGGCCATGCTAAATCGCCCTTTAGTGTCAGGGGAATAAGCGAGGTTAAGGGGATAGGGCCTGGGTGGGATTGTTATTAGTGCAGACTCAATGGGCTGAATGGCCTCCTTGTACACTGTAGAGATTCAATGATTTTATGTTGGAAATATATGGGGAGGTGTTGCAGGCAGAGATGCGGTTTGGGATATTTCTCCCCCCTTCTCCACAGTGCCACCTATAACTTGCTTTGCTTTCAGAGTGCTGTCCGTTATTCTACTATTAACACACTGTTACTCCCATCTATTGACTTGTCTACACCTCCCGGTGCCTGGGAAAACCAGCCAGCATAATCAAGGATCCCACACACCCCGTCGTACTCTCGTCCACCTTCTTCCATCAGGAAAAAGATACAAAAGACTGAGGACACACAACAACCGACTCAAAACCAGCTTCTTCCCTGCTGCCATCAGACTTTAAATTGGACCTACCTCGCATTAAGTTGACTTTTCTCTATACTCTCGCTATGACATGTAACACTACAATCACCACTCATTTCCTTCTCTATGAATGGTATGCTTTGTATAACGCATAAGAAACAATATTTTTCATTGTATACTAATAAATGTGACAACAATAAATCAAATCAAATCACTATTAGCATTTCTATCACTACCATTAACACTTCCTTTGTCTTGTGCCTATGGCACCTTTGTCAATCTTTGCTGAGCCCCTAGCTATGCCTATCCGAGCTGACAAGATAAGGCTCTCACTACCTGTCTTAGGCTTGATCTTATTTGCATCTTAGCCAAAAGGCTCAGATGCCGAGACTCAAAGTATGAAAGTTACACTAAACTCATGCAGAGTCACACCACGCTAATGCTGTGAACACCACTGCTGTGAACAAGCCTAGTCACCTTTAGGACACAGTAGATGGCGGCCACGATTTGGAGATGCCAGTATTGGATTGAGGTGGACAAGATGAGAGGTCACGTGACACCAGGTTATAGTCCAACAGGTTTATTTGAAATCACAAGCTTTCAGAAAGTTGACCCTTTGTTAGGTGAAGTTTGATGGAGGAGCAGCAGCCAAAAGCTGGTGATTTCAAATCAACCCATTGGACTGTAACCTGATGTTGTGTGATCTCTCATCTTAGGATACAGTGGTACTGGAAAATGAACAAAAAATGTGTATAAAAATGGTATGAAATGGAAAGATATCTGGGATTCTTTTCCTTGAAAAGAGAAAATTGGAGAGTTAACTGATAGAGGTCTTTAATATTATGAAACCATTTGATGCGTAGAAGATATTTCCACTTGTAGGGAGTTTAAAACTAAGGGACCATAAATATGAGACTGTCACTTATAATTCCAGTATGGAGTTCAGGAGAAACTTTAACTAGACACTGGTTAGAATACGGATCTCACTGCCACAGGGAGCAGAAGCTGTATTTAAGGGGAAACTAGATAAATGTGAGGGAGGGAAGAAACGGCATGATGGCACGGTGTTTAGCACTAGTACCTCGCAGCACCAGGGACCCAGGTTCAATTCCGGCCTCGGGTTTGTGTGGTGTTGGTACTCTCTCCCTGTGTCTGTGTGGGTTTCCTCCAGGTGCTCCAGTTTCCTATGTGAGGGTTAGGTTGATTGGCCATACTAAATTGATCTTCGTGTCAGGGGGGTTAGCAGGTAAATGTGAGGGGTTATGGAAAGTGGGCCTGGGTGGAATTGTGATCGGTGCAGACTCTATGAGCTGAATGGCCTCCTTCTGTATTGTAGAGATTCTATGATTAGTGCTGGTTGGATGGGAGGAGGCCCACATGGAGCATAAACAGTGTCGTGAACCGGTTGAACACAGTAAGAATCTCACAACGCCAGGTTAAAGTCCAACAGGTTTATCTGATAGCAAACACCACTAGCTTTAGGCGCACTGCTCCTTCATCAGGTAAGTGGGAGTTCTGTTCACAAACAGGGCATATAAAGACGCAAACTCAATTTACAGAATAATGATTGGAATGCAAATCTTTATAGCTAATCAAGTCTTAAAGGTGCAGAAATGTGAGTGGAGAGAGCATTAAGCACAGGTTAAAGAGATGTGTATTGTCTCCAGACAGGACAGTTAGTGAGATTTTGCAAGTCCAATTGGACTGGTTGGGCCAGATGGTCAGTGTTCATTCTAACTTACAACATGTAAATTAACAGGTGACAATAGGCCATGCAGCATAACATTTTAGGTCTAAAATATTAATTAAACATTTCTAAATAAAATACTTACACGCAAAAATGTGCTTTCAACTCAAGGTAAACAGCATCAATTAAATAAACATTTCTGTTCGGACGATACTTCATTTCAATTTCTGTCAAATTCTAATTTCATGACACACAAACAGTTTAAACAAGGGAACATTTGGAGAATCTGATTATCTCTACTTAGTGGAATACAATTATCACACTAGATTATAAAACACTTTATTTTTTAAACACCACTTAAAAGGGCACGGAATGTAAAGAGTCTGAGGTCATGAGTTGAGGAGAACGTGACAAGTTACTCATTATGCACAGGACAGAGTACAGAGATGCTTTTGGCTAAGATCTACCATCAGATCAAACCCTTTGCCTCAGGCAGCCCTTTAACAATCTGTACCTCTGTTCTGCCATTCTTGCATTCTGATTTGATTTATTATTGTCACGTGTATCGGTATACACTGAAAAGTATTGTTTCTTGCACACTATACAGACAAAATATACCATTCATAGAGAAGGAAAGGAGAGGGTGCAGAATGTACTGTTACAGCCATCGCTAAGGTGTAGAGAAAGATCAATTTAGTGCAAGGTAAGTCCATTCAAAAGTCTGATGGTAGCAGGGAAGAAGCTGTTCTTGAGTCGGTTAGTACGTGACCTCAGACTTTTGTATCTTTTTCCCGACAAAAGAATGGACACTCTTAGCACCTTCTCAACCCTCTGTAGCCTCACTTACATTCTCTTTGTTCAATTCCACACAGCCTCCCGCTCCCTACTCCCCACTCCAATAGTATAAATCTGCGGATTCTCTTTGCTCTTAGCTCTGACAAAGGGTCATCTTGAAACATTGGCTCTATTCTCTCCCTACAGATGCTATCAGGCTTGCTGTGATTTTCCACCATTTTCCGTTTTTGTTTCAGATTCCACCATCCATAGTATTTTGCTTTTATCCAAGATCTTGTTTGTCGCTCTTGTGGGGACCTTAAATTGGATTTTGAATCTGAATCTTGGAGCAAGCAAAGAGTGGATTCAGGCCTGCCTGGTCCACTCAGAGCATTGGCTTTTTAACTTTAAGAATGGAGGAAATTTCTTTGTAAGGAAGTGCAGAAATAGCAGTATGAAGTTGCACAGTCAGATATTTAGCTCCAGTTGCTTTGAAAACTCCGTTATGACTTGTGTCTAAAACTGGTCATCTTTCCTTTGCACCAATACATCTCTCCTCTACAAAATGCTGAAGGTAATTTTTCCTCAGAGTAAATTGTAACAGAATGGGTTGAGTAAACTACCTGCTCTCAAATTTGTTTGTGGCATTACTATGGGGTCCCTGCCACAGTGCTGTAGAGACAAAAACTATTTTAAAAATATATAAAATGAAACGTCAGGAAAAGCCTCACTGAAGCGAAATAGAAAGGTGCAAAATTCCAAGGAATACAATGAATGAAAAGGGAGCTACTTACTTGAACTGATATTTAGCCTGGTTATGACTGCAAAATTTCCAAGAATCTGCAGTAATAAATCAAGGGTGACTTGATGTGGCTCAAAGTAACAAGGAATCTATTGCCAACTATAAATAAGTATTTACAATGAAAGGCTAGGCTGAATCAGTTATGTCACTGAATCAACTATACACTCCCCTCCTAATTTGTGGGACTTCCTCAACCAGGGACCTTCCTGATCCAGGACCTCCTCGATGTGCCCTTTCTCCCAATTGGCCAAGCTTCCCACGTTGGGTCCGGCCCCATTGCTTGGCCTTCAGGTAATGCTCCCTTTAAGGGCTATGCTGTCACACTCCTTCTCCCTTAACTCCAGAATTCACCTTTGGAGGAAACAAAGAACAAGATTAGCATGGAAAACAATTTTATTTTATTAAAGGAACAGGAATACTCCAGGGAAAAGCTCAGCATAAGTTTAGCCAGTCCGGGCACTTCCTGACTCTGGTAGTGCGCCTCAGCTTCTGTGGTGGGCACTTTGAAATTTTAAGTATTAGCCTGGACAGATGCAAAAGGCAAACTCATCAATCCAGAGTCTAGCTCCTCCTCAGAGGACCTACATGCTTCTTGAGATGACAGCCTTTTATCTCCATGACATAGGAGACCGGCCTGTCCTCTCCACACTCTTACCAGTCACCCATGCTGGTCCTACCGCAAAGTTTCTGACCATGACTGAATCCTCAACTTGGAACACACTGGGTGGAATTTTTCTATCTTGTCCAGAAACTTGGTTTGTTCTCACTGGAATGACAGGGTAGGGTGGGGGTGGTGCGGGATGTGGGGGGGGGGGGGTGACCTAATAAATAGGGTGACCTACAAGATTATGAGGGGCATGGACAGAGTGGATAGTCAGAAGGTTTTTTTTCCCAGGGTGGAAAAGTCAATTACTGGGGGGCATTGGCTTAAGGTGCGAGGGGCAAGCTTTAAAGGAAATGTACGAGGCACGTTTTTTAAACAGGGCATAGTGGGTTGCCTGGAACTTGCTGTTGGGGGAGGTAGTGGAAGCAGATAATGAATTTTAAGGGGCATCTTGACAAATAGGATGGGAATAGAAGGATATGGTCCCTGGGATAGGAGGTTTTAGTTCAGATGGGCAGCGTTATCAGTGTAGGCTTGAAGGGCCAAAGGGTCTGTTGCTGTGCTGTAATTTTCTATGTTCTTTGCCTGCCACAGGAATCATAGCGGGTGAGACATGGACCATGCAAAAGTCCGTTGACCTCAGGTGGGATTTTCTGGTCTTGGGATGAATGTGGCTGGAAAATCCCACCCAATGTCTTTTTCCCTTGAATCCCATTTTCTTTCTGAGAGGTTTGCCTAGACTCCACCCTCCCCGCCAAATTTGGGAATATCATATCCAACCATGTTCTTAAATGGCATCCCATCAGTGGTTTGGCTGGCGTGACCCCTGTGGCCGTGATGGGAGTGATGTTATAAGATAACAATAAACTGACTATATGTAGAAGGTGAAGCCTATTTTCTTGTTTCTGCATCAACAATTTGAATGTTTGTACCATATCTTCCATTAGCCCACTTGAGGCTGGTGGTAAGGTGCTGACCTAACATGGTGAAGCCCGTTTGATGTTAGAAATGTTTGGATTTCCTCCACTGTGAATGATGTACCATTGTCTGACACTACAACTTCCGGAATGCCGTGAATGGCAAAATATTTCCTTACTTTGGTAATGGTAGCAGTGGCAACTGCACACATGACCACTTAAGAATGTGCATCTACTAATATAACGAACATATGACCAATAAACGGTCCAACAAAGTCGATATGTATCCTTGCCCATGGTCTACCAGGCCACTCCCAGGGATGCAGATTTGCTGGTGGCAGCATGGTCTACTGAGCTGCGCAATTGGGGCATTGAAAAACCATCCCTTCTATTTCCTCATCAATGCTCAGCGTGGCTGGGGCCTTCATCCTGCTTTGTCTCGGATGGGTGTCGTGCACTTCTTGTAACAGAAGTCATCTCCTCTGGGTTGGGACTAGAAGTCTAGCTCCCCTCAGCAACACCCCATTTTTACAGGTCCTTCTGTGTTAGTAAAGTTTAAGCAACTCTGCCTTCTCATATCACCACCATCTTCTTAACTTTTGACAGCACAGGCTCTGTATCTGACCACATATTTAGGTGTTAGCAGAGACTGGCAAACTCTACCAGATGCAGCACCAGTACAATCTCTTGTGGAATCAGTGATGATGCCACAGTCTGTGGCAAGGGCAATTGGCTGAGTACATCTGCATTTATTTGTGTCCCAGGGTGATATTGAAATGTATAATTGTACACTGATAACAAAAGTGCCGATCTCTATACACTTGCAGAGGCAATTGACAGCACAGGCTTATGTTCTCCAAATAAACCTAACAATGTCTTGTGATCTGAAACTATTGCAAAGTGCTGTTCATAAATGTACTGATGAAACTTTTTGACTGCATAGGTAAGCTTTCTTTATCTATCTGGGAACATTTTGTTTCCACATCTGACAGTGTTCAAGAAGCGAAAGCAATTGGCCTTTCCACTCCATCCGGCATATGATGGGACAAAACTGCACCCACTTGATTCGGTGATACATCAAAGGTTACTACCAAAGATTTGGTTGGATCAAAATGCACCAATAAGGCCAATGTCTGAAGAGCTTGCTTAATCTTTACAAAGGCTTCTTTTTGTTTTTCTTGCCATTTCCAAAGTTGATGTTTTTTAACAGCTGGTGGAGTGGGGCTAATATTTTAAAAATCTACCATAATAGTTCACCATGCCCAGGGATGACTTCAATTCTGATTTGTCTTTTGGTTGTGGAACCTCCTTGATAGCTTTTACTTTCTCTTTCAAAGAATGTGACCCTTTTGTGTTGACCCAAAAACCTAACTACGTAATTTTCTCAGCTTAGAATACACACTTCTCCAATTTCAGCCTAACGCCTGCTTCTTTAAACCCTTTTAATTTCTTCCGAATCTGATGTGTTTTTACGTGAGGTTCCAGTGATTAGTAAACCGCTACATTGGGATGCTTTTTTGTAAGAGACTCTCTATCGTACGCTGGAAAATGGTGAGACTCCAAAAGGCAACCTTGTATACTGGTACAAACCCTTGTCAATGTTGATTATAATCAGCCTTTGCAAATTCTTGTGGGTCAAACCACAGCACATAGATTGCAGTGTTTCAAGCAGGCAGCTCACCACCACTTTATCAAGGGCAACTAGGGATGGGCAATAAATGCTGGCCAGTCAGCAACACCCATCTCCCAGGAATGAATTTTTAAAAAATGTCAACCAACTCATAAAGCTGGGCAGAATAAGCAGTGTTCTGCCAGCCCTCTAAATCTGGCCACGAAGTCTGAGACTGTCTACCCGGCTCTCAGATTGCCAAATTAAATTTGTATCTCAACATTATGATTGAGGGTCTGGGGTTGAAATAATGTTTTACCAACTCCACAATCTGTTAAAAAGACTTTTGTGTTTGGAGCATTTGGCAACATTAAGTTTCTCACTAAAGTGTAAGCAAAGCAAAATAACCTTTCACTTTTCTTCAGCTCTTATTTTGTTTTCTACAAAGAAACAGGGGGCAGCCTTTCAATATACAGGCAGAAATTTCCCAATGTGGAGATGCCGGCTTTGGACTGGGGTAGACACAGTAAGAAGTCTCACAACACCAGGTTAAAGTCCAACAGGTTTATTTGATAGTAACCCCACAAGCTTTTGGGGTTCGCCCCTTCGTCAGGTGAGCGGAGAGTTCTACAAAAAGAAATACAGCCAAACTGTGGGAGGAGGGGAAAAGTGTTGAGTCTGCCTGCGTTCCTGGCAACTTCATTCCAAAACTAGCTCTGCCCACCTCCTACAAAATGCAAGGCCCTGTGTGCAGTTTCATTTTTAAAATGTATGCTATGTTCACAAGGAACTTGCACAAATATTGTGCCTTTCACCAGATTGCCAAATCACAAAGTCTTCTGAGACAATTAAACACTTTTGAACTTTGGTTTTTTATTTGATTTAACATTGTGACATGAATTAACATAGTGAAAAGTATTGTTTCTTGCACGCTATACAGATAAAACATACTGTTCATAGAGAAGGAAGAGAGCGCAGACTGTAGTGTTACAGTCATAGAAAGGGTGTAGAGAAAGATCACCTTAATGCAAGAGAAGTCCATTCAAAAGTCAGACAGCATTAGGGAAGAGGCTGCTCTTGAGTCAGTTGGTACTTGACCTCAGACTTTTGTATCTTTTTCCCGATGGAAGAAGGTGGAAAAGAGAATGTCCACCTTGTACATGGGGTCCTTAATTATGTTGGCTGCTTTGCCAAAGCAGCAGGAAGTGTAGACAGAGTCAATGGATGGGAGGCTGGTTTGCATGTTGGATTGGGCTACATTCATGACCTTTTGTAGTTCCTTGCGGTCTTTAGCAGGGCAGGAGCAATATCAATCTGTGATACAACCAGAAAGAATGCTTTCCATGGCGCATCTGTAAAAGTTGGTGAGAGTCGTAGCTGACATGCCAAATTTCCTTAGCCTCCTGAGAAAGTAGAGGCGTTGGTAGACTTTTTTAACTATAGTGTCAGCATGGAGGGACCTAAAAACCTGAAGCTCCCGACCCTTTCTACTTCATCCCCATTGATGTAGACAGGGACATGTTCTCCTTTACGCTTTCTGAAATCGATGACAATCTACTTTGTTTTGTTGACCTGAGGGAGGAGGAGGAAGTGTTGAATCTGCCTTCATTCCTGGTAACTTCATTCCAAAACTGGCTCTGCCCTCCTCCTACAAAATGCAAGGCCCTTGTGCAGATTCATTTTTAAAATGCATGCTATATTCAGAAGGAACTTGCATAAATATTGTGCCTTTCACTAGATTGCCAAATCACAAAGTACTTCACAGCCAATTAAGTACTTTTTTGAACTTCAGTTAACTGGTCACATACCGGTTGCAGTTTGTGGGATCTTACTGTAGGTAGATTGACTGCTGCTTTTCCTGTAGCACAAGTGGATACACTTCAATAGCATTCACTGGCTGCGAAGCACTTTGGGACAGCCTGAGGTTGTGGAGGATACCTCAGAAGTGTTAAGTTCTTTCACATGCCTAGGAATGACAGCAAATTGCTACCCTTTTATTAAAAGCGAAAATTCTGTTTGTAAGTTATATCATAAAAAGTAAAATACATCCAAATCTTCAGAAAATATTGATGGCAAAGAATCCACCTCTCTAAAATGCAAATTATATATTGTGCATTAAGGCAGAATAGCAGGTTTGACAACTCTTTCCTATTCTAACGTAGCGTGAAAGATTAGTGAGAAACAAATTTGTTGTTAAGGAGATTAATACAGAGTGCCACCAATCTGCCATATCAATTGCTTCTGGCAAATTCCAAACTCAGCGGGGGCAATTCTCCCGTGCCGTTGCGCTAATTTTTTTAGCGCAGTAGACAGGCAGAATCGTGCAGCGGGCGATTCGCAGGATTCCCACAAGCGTTCACACCCCACTAGCATCGCGCAGTGCCAAATTTCCTGCGCTGTCTACGATTTGTAAATAATATCATTTAAACATTAGCGAGCCCAGGACTTAATTCTCTGGGCCCGCTAGCCTCTCCCACCCCATCAGGCTGTTTCACTCCAGTGGAGATTACACTAGCTCCCCACTTTCGGGGAGATAGTAGCCTGAGCCCGCAGGACTGAAGGGGAGCAATTAGGTCCCCCCAGGGGGCCAGGAGGGTGTCCCCAGCACTGCCCATCCAGCATCAGACTGTGCCAAGTGGGTGATCAGTGGGGGGTGGGAGTCAGGGGGTGCAACCGGACCGTGGGGGGTGGGCTTGAGGGGCAGCATCGCAGATGACCCAGGCTGGCCAGCGATTAAGCTAGCCAGCAAACGGAAGGCTGATATGCACAAGAGACCTACTGCTCTCAGCCTCCCGGGTGGGAATAGGTTCTGCCCTGGAATGACCTTGGCAGTGCACAGTGGCTGATTCCAGTGTGAACTTCCACTGATAAAAAACCAGTGTGAATTACTCCATTTTCCCAAGAATTTAACACTTAGAATTTTTGGGGGAAAATTCTGCCCAGTATTTTAAAGCCAGTACAAGTTACTTTCTAAATTGCCAATAACCAAGCTCCTTGTCATTCAAAGATAGTATGAGTGCATAGATATTTTATGAATTTGCATGCAAAAGTCTGCGACAGATTTTATTTTACTATTCATTCATAGGGCATGAGCGTAGCTGACTCGACAGCAATTACTGCCCATCCCTAGTTGCACTGGAGAAGATGGTGGTGAGCTGCCTTCTTCGTTGGCTGCAGTTCACATGCTGTGGGTTGAGCCACAACACCGTTATGGAGAGAATTCCAGGATTTTAACTCAGCAACTTTGAAGGAAGGGTGATATATTTCCAAGTCAGCATGATGAGCAAATGTTGACGACAAAGTAAAAGCAGTTTTTTTTTGTTGAACTGAGTTTATTAATGGTTTTAGTCAAGTCAAATCCAGTTCTACAAAGCAACATTTTTAACAACTGAAAAATAAATATAAAGGAGTGAAATAGGGAAAGAGTGCAGAACTAGAGAAAAAAAAATCTATTTGATTAATGTGAGAATGAACGATTTTAAACAATCACGAGTCGCTGCAATTTAACATTACTGGTCACGTAAGGGCAGTTAATGAAACTTGCTGCTGTGTTAAACCAGTATTGCGAATCAGCCACCCATGATGGAAACAGCCTGATTTTCAATTCCATTGAAATCAATGAAAATCAGGTAATTCTTCCAACAATCAGCTGTTCCGCAGCAGAAGTTTAACATCCAAGGCTTGAGTTGAAAAATGTACTCCAATAAACATTTTCTTTCTCCATTGGTGTCATGCCACACAGCATCAAAATTAAACTTGTCAATACCTCTTGTGGTACTAAAGGCTAGAATTTCTCAACATCTGACTTGCACAAGGCCAGAAAACACCAGAATGTCTGCCACAAATAGAATTTGACAATTTTATCAGTGTGTGTCAACTCCATGGAAGGGGATATGGTCCCCGAAACGGTAGGGGGCTTGTGGTTCAGTCGGTCAGCATGGTCGGTGCAGGCTTGGAGGGCCTATTCCTGTGCTGTAATTTTCTTTGTTCTTCTTTGAAAACTAGACTTTCAAAAAGCAGCCAGCTTGCAAAATAATGTTTGCATAGCTTCCAAAATTTGTCAGTTTTAACGGTCTTGATGGCTAAACAGGGAACTGAATAAACCATTGCTTTCTATGGTGTGACCCAGTAAATTAGTTAGCAGATTTTGTCATCAGCATTATAAAACGTCAGGTAAATAAGGGGTCCTCTATAATGGATATTTTGTTATGCTGGTAAATATTTCTGCAATTTTGTGCCCATCGAAAAATGCTGCAATGTTAGTAGGAATCTGTACCTATACAAATTTGTGGGGTTATAAATTCAGCTTAATGTACGTTCATGATGACGAGGTGGGTTCTAATATATAATATTCAGTTGAGGAATGAATAGGGTACAGATTGTCTATTCTAGAATTCCAAAATGCCAATGTAAAATGGTATAATAATAATTTTTACAATACCGATACTCATGCAGTTTGCAAAGAGCATTTCATTTCAAAAGCTGTACATATGCTTCAGCTCTGTTAACATTGCAGCAAAAACAGGATAAATCCGCAATTACAGAAAACACTGACAGACATTCACCACAAAATTTAATTTCAACTGTTGGCTGCCTCACATCTTTGTTTAAAAAGCAAACTGTTTTTAAATACCATTAATTCCTCCAATGCATATATACACACATAACACACAGACACTTAAAAACATTTCTCTAAAAACAAAAGAACTTATTTAAAATGCAGCACATGCAAGCATTCTCATTAGGTAAATAAAACCTCCAAGAGGCAGTTTACTATCAAAATAAATAGATGCTATTTTGTACAAGGAAACACTGTACATTTTGGTTGGTAGGACCAAACATATGAATACACAGTTGAATATGTATATTGTTTTCATTATATACAGTTGCTTTACTCACATATACACATGGTATTTACAATTTATGGTACCTGCACTGCAGAACAATTGCTTTACACAAAGTAAATAAAATAACTGGCAAATCTACACTATCCTATTATTGGATTTTACTACTGTTTTTGAAATTTAGAATAGTATAGGCACCTAAAGCTTTCTAGTGTAAATGTCCCAAGATGTAATGGCTATTGTAACAATTAAATTGAAAACTCATAGAACAGAATCATAGAATCTGCATAAGGAGACCGTTCAGTCCATTGACACTGCACTCATAATTCCATCCCCGTAACCCCACATATTTACCCTGCTAATCTCCCTGACACTAAGAGCCAATTGAGCACGGACAATCAACCTAACCTGTACATTTCTGGACTGTTGGAGGAAACTGGTGTACCTGGAGGAAACCCATGCAGACACGGGGAGAATGTGCAAGCTCCACACAGACAGTTACCTGAGACCAGAATTGAACCCGGGTTCCTGGCGCTGAGGCAGCAGTGCTGACCACTGTACCGCTGCGGGAACCTTTTCTCCATTTTCAATTATAATTCAGATGGAAATATATTACCACACGGTAAGAAAAGAATGACAATGACTCTGAATTCTCTACGTATTTGTAGTTAACGGCAACTAATCTGGTTCTAGTCAAGCAGTTGAGACCTGCAAACAGCATTGGGAGTGTGGTAGTATCGATTATATTTACAGACAAAGATGAAAAAAAGGGAACAGAATTCAGCTATGAACTCCTGGTAACTTATTAATTTCTGGCAGGAGTAAAATATTGGTCCTTGTAATCTTCCCAGCCAACTTCCCACAAAGATTTATTTTGACACGTATCTAAATATATTTACCCTGAACCTATTTGTTCCTCTGCTCATTGCAAAGTGCACTTTTAGCACATCTTATAAGCCCTTCCTGAAGTTAACTCATTGCCTCAGTTCTGACGATAGGTCATCAACCTGGAACATTAGCTCAGTTTCTCTCTCTCCACAGATGCTGCCAGACCTGCTGAGCATTTCAAGCACCTTCTGTTTTCTAAACATCAGTGAAATAGCTACTTTGAGACATAAAATTCACCATATCACCTATTCCATTGAGGACTTCTGCTGGTGTTTAGTGCTCCATGTCCTCTGTTTTTGCCAACAGTTAAAATTTTGCCTAGGAAAGAATTTATTTAAAACAAAATTAAGAAGTGAAAGGCTTTCCATTTGTTATCTTTTTAAAATACAGAAATTAGCACAGAAATGTGAAAACTCCCACCTCAGGGCAGATAGTTCTCATCAATGCATGTGTTCTTCTAAAAGGTAGCTGAGTCAGATAAAACAAGTCAAGTACTGCACATGAAATCACCATGCATGTAATGGAGATCTTTTGAAAATGTAGTCCCAGATCCTATACATGCACTTAGCTCAAAACACAGTAAGTGTGCTTCATTCTTTTTTCAAAAAGCCATTTTAATATAAAGTCAAACCTAGGACATATTTTTAATGGTAAAATCAGTAACTATGACAACATATAAAATTCTACTTCCATTATTCCATTATTAATAATCCAAACATTTTGCAATCATTCCTTTGAATTGCTTTGATGGTGGGAGGGGTGAGGGTGGGGCAGGAATAGAAAGAGTTGCCCAAGGGCTTATAGATTTTAAGTACAAGTCTATTAAAAAGGTACACTGAAAGGGACATTGTAGTACTTGCATTCTCAGATGAGTTATAAATGCAAATAGTTAAAAATTTAAAAATTCTTAGAAATCTAAAAGCCTTACATGTATGTTATTGCCATATTTCAGAATTTTTCAGCTTGGTTACAAAAATTTTAAAACAAATGTGCTTTATATTTTAAAAACACAAAATAAAACTCCTGGCCTCATATTTTGACTCTAGACTTTTGTGCTTGAACACTGTTAGAATGTGTCCATTATGTTCTGAAACTGGTCATCATTTCTCAATTATTTTACAAAGTCTCATGAGAAATAATAGTAATCCTCCCGCTTCAAAAGAATGTGCAAGGATCAAGAAATTAACTAACCTTAAATAAGCATTTTTAAAAACGAATTTGACCCTTGTGGCAAACAGCATTTTAAAATGTACTAAAACATAATCTGCAGACCATTAACACTTCAGTGATGTAACTTCATCCCCATGAACATGGGGAGGTTTTGACTTTTAGTTGTGCTAATGCAGCACTGGAGATTCTGCAGTTCTATTTATTTATTATTCATTAGTCACAAGTCAGCTTACATTAACACTGCAATGAAGTTACTGTGAAAA
Source organism: Carcharhinus amblyrhynchos (assembly GCF_965287045.1). Classification (NCBI taxonomy): domain Eukaryota; kingdom Metazoa; phylum Chordata; class Chondrichthyes; order Carcharhiniformes; family Carcharhinidae; genus Carcharhinus; species Carcharhinus amblyrhynchos. Next base: position 15,892,699 of record NC_137327.1, read on the forward strand.
TCCCCTAGTCGCCACACTCTGGCACCTATTCAGGTACACTGAGGGAGAATTTAGCATGGCCAATTTACATCTTTTGGACTGTGGGAGGAAACCGTAGCACCCGGAGGAAACCCATTCAGACACAGGGAGAACGTGCAGACTCCGCACAGACAGTGATCCAAGCCGGGAATCGAACTTGAGTTCCTGATGCTGTGAGGCAGCAGTGCTAACCACTGTGATACCATGCTGCCCAGCCTACTGAAATAAAAAACTGGCAGAGATGTAGGGCAGTACCAAAAGAAACACAGCATTTAACAAAAACTGGGGGAAAGGAGTACGCAAACCTACTTCAATATAGTTTAGAACTTTTCATATTGGTGATTATGTAACCACCAAACACTGCAACAAGACAGCTGAAAGAGCCAAATTAATTACTTTAAAATTGCGAGATTATTCTATTTTTTCATTGAACTTATTGATCTGTAAAATAGCCGACATTAGTACCAAACTTGCTAGTTTGACTTGCCAGACATTAGGTTATCATACTGTATTAAACGTCTAACTTCAGCCTTTCAGGTCATATATTGATTTTAACACTGCTTACCTCGTATAGTTTGGCCATTTCAACTTACCCTGTATTTTAGCAAAACCAACAAATTTAATCACATTTGGTCTGGTAGTCATTAAACAGGTAAAATAGGACTAGATTGCTCAGAACCCCCTGTGGGTGAGCCACTTACTCAAACGCATGCACAAATAACTTAAGATTGAATGCATCTTTTTAAATGAACTCTATTTCCCCCCAAGTAAACTTATAATTAACATCATAAAGCTGACTTTGGTTGAATGTAATAAACATGTGTTTATCTATCTCCAACTCCCTTTAGGATAGTTTTTCGCAATATACAAAAAACAAGTTTCACATTTCAGGGTCACTCACAATGATTTTGGTTTCTACATGCAACGAATGGGCAGAGTATTATGCACAAACAGAGCATTACACAGATCTTATCATGAATAAAGGTGGCTGTTTTCAAACAATATTTGTTAAATGTCAGAAACCGAACATTAGTGAGGATTGCTACATGCTTTTTCTATATCACTATGAACTAAAACTAACTAATAGACATCCTGAGGTTATGCCTTTTTGAACTGGTTATTAACTACTGCAGTCCTGGTGTTTAGTCTTCAGCTTCATCTCTGGAGATCGAGGCTTTAACACACAACTACAAGCTGACACTCCTGCAATTAGTTTTGGGAGGTCTGTGCCGCGGTGCCACTTATTCTCAACTCTGTTATATATCTGTACAGATTTTGAAAACACTGTATTCTCCCAGCTGTAGCCACCGAGAATGTAAATTTTTCCACTCAGAACTGCCACTCCTGACTCACTGTTGGCCTGCAATAGAGGGGAAACTCGGGTCCATTGGTTATACTGTGGGCTGTAACATTCCACGCTTAAAATATCAAATCTCTCCATAGATTCAATGTGATCATCACTGCCACCTATAGCATAGATATGATCCTGTAATGTGCACATACAGTGCCATCCTCGCGCAGTTATCATTGGTCTTTTTTCTTCCCAAACATCAGTTCGATAGTCATAGCAAAGAAGGTTCTTTCTATAGGGTCCGATTTGGTAATCGTGACCTCCTGAGATGTACACTAATTCTTCATATATTGAACCAGCATGGCCATACGTAAACCTATGAAAGAAAGACAAAGATCTTATTAATGGAACAGTCACAACAACCACATTGCATGGAATATGTAAGGAGAAAAGTGCTTCAATGATGTGAAAAAAAATCACTGTGCCATTTTGCAGCATTTTATTCAAATGCTACATTTGTTGTGAGATATGCAGTAATTTGCATTCATGCAGTGGTTCTACACAGTAAACACCCCAAAGTAAGACATAGGAATGTTTGCAGTGACACAGCCAGAGAAAGTAACAAAAGGCTTGGACAAAGATTTAAGAAGTTTGTTAAGAGGAGGAGATTCTGAATGACAGACAAGCAGTCTGACAATAGAGAGGCAATGGAGGGAATCAAGAGAGGTGGTGGTTATGTAGAGCTAAGCGTCATTAACATAAATACAGAACCTGATGTCTTTTCAGATGACATTGCTGAAGGACAACATGTAGATGAGAATTAGAACATAGAACATAACAGCGCAGTACAGGCCCTTTGGCCCTCGATGTTGCACCCACCAGTGGAACCAATCTAATGACCCTCTAACCTAAACTATTATCCATATGCCTATCCAATGGCCATTTGAATGCCCTTAAAGTTGGCGAGTCCACAACTGCTGCAGGCAGGGCATTCCATGCCCTTACTACCCTCTGAGTAAAGAACCTACATCTGACATCCGTCCTATAATTATCACCCCTCAATTTAAAGCTATGTCCCCTCGTGTTAGCCATCGCCATCCAAGGAAAAAGGCTCTCACCGTCCACCCTATCTAATCCTCTGTTCATCTTGTATACCTCAATTAGGTCACCTCTTAACCTTCTCTCTAATGAAAACAACCTCAAGTTCCTCAGCCTTTCCTCATAAGACCTTCCCAGCATATCAGGCAACATCCTGGTCAACCTCCTCTGCACCTTTTCCAATGCTTCCACATCCTTCTTATAATGCGGCGACCAGAACTGTACACAATACTCCAAGTGCGGCCGCACCAGAGATTTATACAGCTGCAACACGACCTCACGGCTCCGAAATTCAATCCCTCTACCAATAAAAGCTAACACACCGTACGCCTTCTTAACAACCTTATCATCCTGGGTGCCAACTTTCAGGGATCTATGCACATGTACACCGAGATCTCTCTGCTCATCCACACTACCAAGAGTCCTTCCATTAGCCCTATATTCTGTAATCCTGTTACTCTTTCCAAAGTGAATCACCTCACACTTTTCTGCATTAAACTCCATTTGCCACCTCTCAGCCCAGCTCTGCAGCTTATCTATGTCCCTCTGCAAACTGTAACATCCAATCTCAGTCTACAACTCCTCCGACTTTAGTGTCAAGTGCAAATTTACTAACCCATCCTTCTACACCCTCACCTAGGTCATTTATAAAAATGACAAACAGCAGTGGCCCCAAAACAGATCCCTGTGGTACACCACTTGTAACTGAACTCCAGGTTGAATATTTCCCATCAACCACCACCCTCTGTCTTCTATCAGCTAGCCAATTCCTGATCCAAACTGCTAAATCACTCTCAATCCCATGCATCTGTATTTTCTGCAGTAGCTTACCACGGAGAACCTTATCAAATGCTTTGCTAAAATCCAAAAACGCCACGTCAACTGCTTTACCCTTATCCACCTCTTTGGTCACCTTCTCAAAGAACTCAATAAGGTTTGTGAGGCACGACCTACCCTTCACAAAACCGTGTTGACTATCCCTAATCAAATTATTTCCCTCTAGCTGATTATAAATCCTATCTCTTATAATCCTTTCCAAAACTTTGCCCACAACAGAAGTAAGGCTCACTGGTCTATAATTTCCAGGATGCTCTCTACTCCCCTTCTTGAACAAGGGGACAACATTTGCTATCCTCCAGTCTTCCAGCACTATACCTGTAGCCAATGATGACAAAGATCAAAGCCAAAGGCTCTGCAATCTCCTTCCTAGCCTCCCAGAGAATCCTAGGATAAATCCCATCCGGCCCAGGGGACTTATCTATTTTCATACTTTCAAGCATTGCTAGAAGTGATCGAGGACAGATCTTTAGGGAACACCAGAGGTAACAGTTGGAAATAGGAAGAGAAGCCTTTGGAGGAAATTCTCTGGTTATTATGGTTAAGAGTAGAATCAGGTGAGGGTAATTCCACTCAAATGGACAATGGAGGAGAGGCACTGGAGGAAGACAATATGTTCAAGCGGCAAACATCAAGAAGGTATAACCATGCACCCTAGACATAGTATCAGAGAATGTGATTTGTGACTTTGATGAGGGTTGTTTCAATGCTGGGGCAGTGGCCAGAAATCTGATGAGAGAGATTGCTGGAACGTGGCATAGACTTGAGAGGTGATAACGAACACAAGAATTTATGATTTGCGGATTCTTTTTTTTCCATAAAAAGCTTACTTCATTAGAGTGCATTGCACATGGCAAACTATTCCTTACCCAGACACAGAATCCATGACAGAGCAATACGAGGAAAGAGTGCAAGCACACATCAGATGTAACCAGAATAACAATTGGAGGTTTGGTATAAAAAAGGTGTTGCATTATATTCCACTGTTTAAATTAAATAACTTTTTATATTATTAAAAAATCCAGAGAGAGAGACAAGTTTTGAGTCATGGGTTAAAATGAGAGAGTAGGAAATAGCGTGACAAACATTAGTTAACAAAGTAAGATAATAGAGAGGGTAAACAGCCAATTTCAGAGGTTAGATGGAATAGAAAGGCATATCAGTGGGGCATGATTATTGGGCTGATACAGCACAAGCACTGACAATGAATGATTGGAGGCAAAAGATGAGACAGTCCGAGAACGTAACAATTCTGTCCTTCTCCTACACCCTCTTTCTTGTTACAGTTAATAAAAAGGTGAAAGAAGTGTTATACACAGAAAAGAAAGCCAAGCTTCTCGAAGACAGCTTTAGCAATGGAAGAGATATAAAAGTCCCTTTTGAGGTGATAGGAGGTAGCAATGGCAAGAAAAAAAAAAGGAATGGGCAAACATTCCTTATTTGGAAGTCAAAGGACAGATCCTTAGGGGACACCAGAGGTAACAGTTGGAAGCAGGAAGCGAAGCATTTTGGCAAAAGAAATAAGATGGTAGTTGTTGGTTAGACTTTGCTAAATTGCATAGTTGAACAACAGTGGAGTAGGTATTTCAATACCCAGTGCAAGGCATGGAGCAATTCAGCTATTGTACTGAGGAGGCAAGAGTTTATGATCATTGATGAGTTGTCAAGTGCAGCACAAAGGAATGATTTGAAAGAAATCTAGATAATAGAAGGTTATGATAATTTGTTTGGAGGTACACGGCATTAGATTTTACCAAAGGAATAGGAGAATGCATAAGGTCAAGCGTTTGTGTGCAAAATAGGTAATGTATTGTACATATGTGTGTATATACACAATTAAATGTTCACTTTGATTCCATAGCATCAAGCTCATGGCAACAGGACAGTGCTGAAAATGCTATTTTCTGTCTATCCTTTGTTAAAATTGTTGTTTGTCACACAGTTTCCTACTTTATCTCTTTCTAACCCATGACTCAAAATTTGTCTCACATTTGGACAACATTAAAAACCATTTAAATGGTTGAATATATTCTAAACTCTGTTATTCTGGTCATATCTAATGTGTGCTTCCACCACTTCCAGCATTAAATAAACTTTTCAACAACAGCAGCTTTTCATTGATTTACGATACGGATAATTCATTCCAGACTCTGCAGTAAGTACATGAAAGAGATCCATAGATTCAAGCAATATTCATGGTATGAAAATTTACTGCAGTACCTTGGTAAACCAGCAACATAGGACCAGGAATCATTATTGGGGTCATATATTTCAACAGAGGATAAAGCACCATTTTCATTCCTTCCTCCAACAGCTATCAGAAAATTTGCAAAGGCATCCAAGTAAAAATCCACTCGTCTCTGATTCATGGGAGCAACCTGAAAAATAAACCTAGAACATCTAAGAAACCACGTATATGTAAAATTATTGTATTTACTTCTAGTTCATTGAATTTTAAAATGTTATTCACTATCTATTTATGAGTCTAATTTGAAGAAGGCTCTTTTGCTATCTTCCTACTTCTCCAGACGCATGTTCACAGAACTTGCCACTCCATTTTCACTGCATCTGCTCCTCCCCATTCTCCATTTCTTCCTGCTTGTCTTTAGTCTTGCTCTTCTCTCCAGCTCTTACTTCTCCATGTCTGTTTCTCCCCTTCCCAATGCACTTTTTCCATCCTTTGTCTCCTCACTCTACCCACCAACCCACTGGTGCATCATAGCACCAGGGACCTAGATTCAATTCTCAGCTTGTGTCACTGTGCGGAGTCTGTGAGTTCTCCCTGTGTCTATGTGGGTTTCCTCTGGGTGTTCTAACAGTCCAAAAAATATGCTGGCTACGTGCATTGGCCATGCTAAATTCTTCCTCACTATACCCGAATAGGTGCCGGACTGTGGCGAATAGGGAATTTTCCATAGTAACCTCGTTAAATGTAAATGTAAGCCTAATTGTGACACTAATAAATAAATTTAAACTTAACCTCTTCTCTTCCCCGTGAATCCCTTCTCCCCTTCCCTCACCAAGGCCAAATAATCCCTCTATTCTTTCAGCCTGTTTGACCAGAGCACTGTACTTTGTCTTTCATTCTACCTCTCCCTTAGAGACGTAGCGAGGTTTTGCAACAGGATTGATAACATTGGGTGTCACCTTCACAATGGCTTTAGCATAAAATGTAAGATTCACATGCAAACCAGAGGGACCTTCAAAATTAGCATTGCTGCTCAACAGCCCGACAGTGCAAACCACTACCCCTCCGCTCCCCCACAGTTCCAGAACACCTCTTCTCTGCAACATGCTCCATAACCTTTGCCTTGGCAAGTTCCAGTATGCAGGTGAGAAGGATGAGATGCTAGAGAATAAAAATTCAATTGAGGAAATAATAACACTATTAATAATGCAGCAATGAAGACTGCACCAAGAGTACATCTAAGTGCCTTTCAAGACATTCCACAATTACATCATTCCTTAAAAGAGCAATCCATAATTGACAAACCACCTCACTCAATATCTTTATACCATCTACTGTCATTATGCAACAGCCCCCTATTACACTCCAACCAGTAACACAATTCACTGCAATGTTCATGTTCAATTAAATGTAGAAACATTTATCTCCTCCATCATTGCATGAACATTGATAGTTTGGCTTTGCCCCTTTGCAAAAACATCCCAACCCATCATTCCTTTTAAATGATTTCCTTACGGAAAACAAAAACGGGTTTTGATTTTTGAACATTTGCTCTTGTGATGTTGATAATACTGACAACACCTATTGTCTAGAAATTGTTGCCAAATAGGTGGCACATTTAATACATATACAGTTGCTAATATGAAATACCCTCTGGAATTGCAAATTGCCATGATTGCTGGATGAGTTTCTTAATTTCAGCCTGTTGTTAGGGTGAGGAACGGAGTCATTAGCTGGTGAATGGAGTCTGACAACGATAGCTTCAGTCTTCTCAATATTTAATTGGAGGGAATTGCTACTCATTCAATACTGAATGTCGGCTAAGCAATCTGGTAATTTATCAGCAACAGAGGAATCGAGAGAGGTGGTGGTGAGATAGAGTTGGGTGTGGTCTGCATGCCTATGAAAACTAATGCTGTTCCTTCGAATGGTTCCAAGAGGCAGCATGGAGACAAAAAAAAAGGCCAAGTACAGGTCAATTCATCTTCTCCCTCCTCTCATTTCTAGCCCTAATATGACTCAAATTCAAACTCTTTCTCCATTTTTGTAGAACCGTTAAATCTTAACGATGAAGGAAATGAACTATTCTCCCCAAGTCCCAGATGTCCTCAGCGTGCCATTACTAGCTCACTTTTCTACCAATTTTTTTTTATTTAATGGGACATGAATGTTGATGGCAAGGCTTCTATAGGGCAAAACAGTTTTCAAACTTAAGAGCGAGGAGACAAAGTACAACTAATCAGGTATGCATGTTGCTCAACTCAGCAAATTCTGGGCCATTGAACAACACACTCAGTGCAACTGGTTTCAGAATGTCACAATGAGAAACAGAGCAGTACGCAGGCCAAACCAGATAGGAGGATCAGGGTGCCTTCTCTGAATTTTATTAGTAAACCATTTGAACTTTTACAGAAAACTGGTCCTTGTCTGGTGCTCACACATAGATTCTGATTGACTATGCCCTGTTTCACAAATTGCCACTGTAAGATTTACTCTGCTTCTCCAAGCACTGTTGGTTTTTGCTGAATAAATCCTGTATTAGGAAACCAAAATCTATCAGCATCAACAACTTTAGGATGTTGATTTTGACTTCTTGCGTGGTCCTGGAGGATCCATGGGGTACACCAATGTGGCCAATAAAAAAAAGCTGGTGAAAGTCGCCGATGGACCATTAAGAACAATCCATATGGTACACAACCCACTTTTCACACCCACTGTCCTACCTGTAAATATTTTGCCTTATTTCTTAAATGTCAGTGAACTAATTGCCTTCTATGTCCCCACTGTGGAGATAAAGGTTATTCGTTGTTAACAGTTTGCATTTAATAGGATTATTGGAATGTACAAGGTTATTTAAATTATTGGAACTTACTAGTTGACTCCTTTAATGTTGCACTTACTCAAGTTGTTTCTGTTATTGTAAAAGGACTAGTGTCAATGCATGCAACAAGTGAGTCTCTCTTTGTCCCAATTTCTCAAATGAGCAGAGAGAAAAGTGTAAATGTTACATGAAATAAATCCAATTTGATTAGGATTTTGGTGCATGGTGGAGTTATAAATTCAGTTTGGAGTTTACAATTTAAATGTGCACCCTATATGAAATTCCCTAATATTTCTCATAGCTCTAGAGTAACATTTCTTCTATTTCTCTAAGAAAAGGGTAACTAGTTTCTTGAATCCATTTACATAGCAACCAGTCATGGAAGCTACTGATTCCTTTATAGCAGATAGATAATGATAACAGAAGAGGCCTGGAAACATTACCGTGAAATGTTGATACACAGGTTCATTTTTGATGCTCAAATAGAAGCGTTGTCAAGTTATAGAAGAGAAGAAATTTACCTTGAACCATTGATTACATCTAGGATCATATCTATAAAGGACGTTTGAAGCTGCGTCACCACCATTGTCACGAGATGAGCTTCCGCCTGCCATAAAGATAAATCCTCCAAACACAGTTACACAGTGATGGCTGCGTCTCGCCGGCAGCATTGTTTCGGAAAACCATTGCTCTTTTGCCGCATCAAAGAAGCACATATCATCACTTAGCTCTTCTCCACGTTCTGACACTTCCCCACCAATAAATAATAGCCTCTCAATATCTGAGCGAAGGGAGGTACGCTTGTTCTGAAGTATTGGCTGCTTTGCGATGTTATTGTGATAATATATTGCTTCTTCCAAGAAGATTTCACAATTTGCTTCTTTGGGAAGTAGGGAGCATACTGCAGGTTTAACACGATGTAACAGATCACTTTTAGGTATAAGTGGGAAATGAATGTTTCTGAGGACAAGCCGTGCATCCTGCACTCTCTCAGGACTCTGTGTCACCCACTGCAGTGCAGCCTGCAACAAATCATGTTCACATTCATGTTGTACATTGTTGCTCTCCAAATAAAGGCAAAGTTTTTGCACAGAGATGTTCTGCAAAAATTCTGGAGTAAAGGAAAGGGTACCAAAGTCACGCAGAATAAAGCTATCAATATAACAGTCCAATCGTTCCAGGTCATAAATTGAGGCCAGTTCTTGAAGATAAAGGTAGTTTTCTTCACTAACTTCATTCTCCAGGTACTCGCAACAAAAATCTACCACCTTCCAAATTTGTAGAAGATGTGCAGTTTCCAGCACATAGTCAATATTTCCACCATCTAAAGGGAGCTCGCTGCTGTAGAGAAAGTCAATCACAGCTTTCAGACCTATGTAGGAGGCTCCAACCAACTCAACTTCTTCCTGATAAGCTTCCCTCATTCCAATTGTAAACATTGAATTAAAATAGTCACTGTAAACAGCCAATAGGTTCCTGTGGGCTGACACTTTCTGTTCATCTGCCACAAGCACAATGTCACAGAACAGTCCCCTCTGTCTCTGCTCATTTAGTCCCTGAAGGATTTCACTAGAATGATCTGCCCACCTGTAAACCTGAAAGACAATTCACTTTTAAGGTTACTGTACTTTCTTTTATTTAGCATTTTTAATCGAAATGAGTGCATAAGTCATCCTAGGACCTGTGTTTGAGGTACAAAAGGTTATACATTTGTTAATGGCACATCATTGCATATTTTGAAGTATTCACTTAACAGCACACAGACTATAGTGTAGAAAAGTATAATAAATCCAGTGTAGTCTCAATAACTTACATCAGGTTGGATAAGTCATTTGGACACAGGCTACTACCCACAAGACATAGAAACCAGTAGCAGGAGTAAGCTATGTGGCCTTTTGAGCCTGTTCCACCAATTCATTTTGATCATGGTTGATCATCAAATTCAATATCCTGATGTCCCCTTCCTCCCCATATCCCTTGATCCCTTTAGCCCTTAGAGCCATATCTCATTCCTCCTTGAAATGAGACATCCTAGCAATGAGCTTGACAAGAGCTGCACTGGAATTCAGCTTTGTTATTGTGACCAGCAATTACTCCAAAATCCTTTCTACCTTTACTTTTTATTATTTTCCAAACTTTAACTTGTATGCAGTGGTGACGTAAACAATTCTAAAAAGGCATTTTGCTCCTGGCCAAAAGTAGTTACACAACCAGTAGATTTAAACCAGCTGTGTTCTCAAACACTGAAACTTAATTTGTTTGTGCCAGTATAATTTTAATTAAATGCAGCACAATTTTAAGGATTTATTACTGCAACTCCAGCAACCAAAACAATGTATTATAGCATTTTTGTGATGGCATAAATAAATATGTAGTCAAATATAAATACTATATTGCTTTCTTTTACAATGCAATTGAATAATTGAAACCAGAAATCATTGCAATATACACTAGTGATTTTGTGATGAAATAGCTGTTTTCAAATACAGTAAAAGTATTATACTCTGCTAATACAGTAGTTAAATAGTTCATCAGCTTGCACAAATGTAGGATTTTTCAAGAATCCAAAAGCTGTTTCAGTACCTGATAAAATGTCAAAAACATAAATACTGGGGATACAGGTATTTACCTAACTCCTGGTGACGTAGTCCATACAAAGTAAATACATTAAAATGGGAGTTTGCATAGATTAATCCAATGAAGTGGGGTGGTTGTTGTTAAACGATGACAATGTTCATGGGGTTTGAGCACTCAACCTGGCTTACGGTTGCCTTGCAGATTCGCTTCCATATACGTACAATATATTTCTCCACACAGGTTATCTAAATTGGTTAGAAAGTGTTGTCTGATTTCAGTTTTTTCTACCTTCTTTAGTTGCTGGTCTGTGGAAGTTTTCCCTCACCTTCACTAAATGGGGGCGGAGGTTGGGGGAAGATGACTTTATTCATCTCACATTTTGCCACTTGGGAGCATAAAAATTCAAGATTTTACATGCTGTCAAGTACCATAAACTGCTTTTGCTCTTTTACCATGGGAATTGATTGATGCCAATTACAAAGATTAAAAAAATAGTTCTGCAGGACACTGGACAGTGATAGTCAAGGACATCAATATATAGATTTTCCATTTTTTCCACAGCAAATACCAGAAAATTGGGTAGGAAGGAATGAATGGCTGCAATGGAACCTTTGCATTTTTCTGTCAACTTCAATTAATATATTGGAGCCAACCACACTTCATTGTGGTCACGTGCTCCTCTCTGCCTAATATTCAGGTTTTTGGTGAATTCAGGATACCTAGGTGTAAAGAAAGGAAAATCTCATGTAAGATTGTTCATTAATTTGCTATAAATGGTCACTTTCCAGCCTAGAATATCAAATGATTTTATATATTTGTGTGCACTGAATATTTTCAACATTCCATTACCTTGACGTTTTCACTCCACTTAACTACTCAATTTCTAGTCTGTCCCTAAACTTTTACTTTATTCTCTTGGAAACACTGATTCAGGCTGGCTGCAGTTGTACAGCTGTAGGCAAGCATTCATCTCCTAAATGCAAAAGCAACTTCTGATAGGCGGTCCTGATCAGCAAGCTCACTGATATCACAACAGAGCCTGACCCTGTCCTTTCTTGACGTACGTACATCCCTGTGTTTCAGCAGAAGCCACTGCGTAGCAGAATACAAACCACAAAATTAATCAAAAAGGGTAATGGAATGTCGGTCTTTATTTCCAGGGCTTGGAATTCAAAAAATGGAAGTTTTGGTTCAGTTGAATATGACCTTAAACAAGGTCTTTTGGCCACAGGAGGAATGCAGTGCAGATTCACCAGAACAATACTGAAGATGAAAGGGTTAGTTGTATTGAGGGGGCACGGGCTGCATAAATTTGTGTTACCTCCAGTTTGTTCAATGACTGTGATCTAACTGAAGCATTTAAAATGATGAAGGGATTCGATTGAGCTGAAACATCAATACCTGCGGTAGGAGAATCCATACCAAGACAACGTGATCTTAAAATTAGAGCTAGGCCATTAAGGAGTGAAATTCAGACGCACATTTTTACATAAAATCAAGTGATAATTTGTAACTCGCTCCCCTCAAAAGGTGGTGAAATGCTGGGTCAACTAAAAATTTGAAGACTAAGATTAATAGATTTTTGTTAGGCAAGAGTGTCATGGGATATGGAATAAAAGTGGGTAAATGGCCAGTATATAATTCAGGCATTATCTAATTGAATGATAGAACAGGCCCAAGGGGCTGAATGGCCTACTTCTGTCTCCACAATGTAGAGGAGATTGCATTGTGAGCAGTGAATACAATAGAGTAAATTGAAAAAAGTGCAAGTAAATATCTGCTACACTTGGAAGGAATGTTTGGGGCCTCTGATGGTGAGGAAGAAGGTAAATGTGCAGGTGTTACACTAACTGTGACTGCATGAAAAGGTGTTGGGGGAAGGGGAGAGGTACTGTGGTGGGGGGGCATCAAGTAGGCCAGGGTATCACAGAGGGAACAGTCCCTTTGGAATGCTGGTAAGTAAGGTGAGGGGACGATGTGTTTGATGGTGGCATCAACTGGATGTTTTTTACATTTGCTTTTGTTGATTTTAGTAGATGCAACCCAAGGTACGAGACTAACAGAATGTGACTTGCCTGTTAGTCAGAGGGTTCAGGAGTTACTACATATAAAAGTGACATTAAACAGTTACTGACTGACCCAGGCACACTAACAGCAGTTACTTTGCACACAAAGGTCAAGTGTTAGTTCAAAGGGAACATGGGTTTGCCTGTACAAGTCAATATTCACTTGGAACACAAAAAAAATCTCAAATTCGCACAATTTGGAAACAATATTTAATCTCAACTCAGCAGATCAGCCTACCAACTCAGAATAACAATCATTTATTTTGGTTTCAAACTGAGGCTCAATTTTCTTATACGTTACTCTTAACAAGAAGCACAGCCCCATATATTTAAATAATTTGGGATTTTGTACCACCCTGTTTATTAGAAGTACCACTTTTAATATTTCCTGAATAATGACAGTGCTCAACCACATGGAAATAAGAGAATAAAACGTTCATGGAAACATCATGAACGTTTTATTCTCTTATTTCCAACCCCAGTTGGTCCATGGGGTTGGACCAACCCCAGTTTGCAACAGAGTGCAATAATGTGTTACATTATACCATTTTTCCCTTCGTTATTCAAACCTAAAAACTCGCTTACCCATTTGCCAATACCTCCCTTTTGTACAGAATTTGTGTATTTTTATATTCCTTAATCATTAATAAGCAGTGTAAAATCAATGAGCAGCTTCCTAATGACACTGCAAAGGAGGAGAAAAGAAGGGAGCCAACGTTTTCGCTCCTGATGGTTTTCAAATGATGTCTTTGGAATAAATAAATATGTACAGTGAATGTTACAGCAATGTAGTGTGGAGTATTGTCATTGGATAGTCAGAAGCTTTTCCCCAGGATGGAAGGGTCAATTACTAGGGGGCATAGGTTTAAGATGCGAGGGGCAAGGTTTAAATGAGATGTATGAGGCAAGTTTTTTTTAAAACTGAGGTGGTGTGTGCCTGGAACTCACTGCTGGGGGAGGTTGTGGAAGCAAAAACGATAGTGACTTTTAAAGGGCATCTGAACAATACACATGTAGGGTAGGAATAAAGGGATATAGTGGCTGGAAGGGGGTTTTAGTTCAGTCAGGCAACATAGTCAATGCAGGCTCGGAGGGCTGAAGGGCCTGTTCCTGTACTGTAATTTTCTTTGTTCTTTGAAAGTGTTCTCGAGCGACATATCTACTGCTTACCATTTCTTCCAAGCCACTGGTTCAATAGCCGGTTGATACTGTCAAGACATGACGATGGCTACTTCTGTGTGGTTGCAGAGTGTGACTGCACCTGTAAATCTATATAAACTACATTAGAAACTCAGGCAGGCTGGTGGGAAGAGAAGTTTATGGAAAAAGATCCATGCTGATTTTGCTACATTCTTAATCCTCCCACTTTACATAAACTTCAGAATCACAAAACAAAAGAAACTCTTAAGAACGCGAGTTTAGGAACTCGAGAGTCTGATTCAACCTCTCATTGTAATATGCACATCTAAGGAAATGATAATTATGGGGCTCTGCAATACAATATATCAATATTCACCGGCAGCTTGCACTTTAATAATAACCCACTTCCTTCATCTGTGAAGTTTGAAATTACTTTATTACTCTGTAAATTTTATTCAAAGAGAATTTCGATAAATGTAACAAAAATAGAATATTGATGGAATTAAAGCAACATTCTGCAAATGTTGAAAAACTGAAATAAAAACAGAAAATGCTGGAAATGCTCACTGGTCAGGCAGCATTTGTGGATAGAAATAGTTAACATTTCAGATCAATGACCCTTCATCAGAACCTAGAAAATTGGCAGCTTGCTCGTGTTACTTCCTCCAGTTTGATATAATTCTGTAAAAATGAATTGCACTCAGTGATGAGTTGACAACAATAGAGACGTTTCTTGACTAAATGAGCTTTGGGATGAAATTTGCCCAGTTTGATTAATTAGTTGCATTTACTGCAGATATGAGTGACATGAAATAAATGAAGGATAAATACAGAGTAAGATTGACATTTACAGGACAAAAGATGCTTGGGCTGGCTAGAACGTATGAATTAGGAACAGAAGTAGGCAAATTCAGCCCCTTGAGCCTGCTCCACCATTCGATCAGATCGTGGCTGAACTCTCCCTGGTCTCAAATCCACCTCCCTAACTGTTCCCCATATTCCCGTTTCCCTTTTTTTTACTATTAGAAATATATCTATCTCCATTTTGAAACTATTCAATGATTCAGACTCCACTGTGCTACGGGACAGCAAGTTTCACAAATTCACCACCCTCTGCGAGAAGTAATTCCTCCTCATCTCAGTTTTAAATCTACCACCTCTCAGTCTATACCTGTGACCTCTTGTTCTAGATTGCCGCATAAGAGGAAAAATTTGGACTCCATTTACTTTATCAATCCCTTTTAAAATTTCATATACCTCTATCAAATCCCCTCTCATCTTTCTAAACTGCAGTAAGTACAAACTGTTTAATCTCTCCTCATGCATCAACACCTTCACCCCCAGAATCAATCTGGTGAAACTCCTCTGAACTGCTTCCAATGCTACCACATTCTCCCACAAATAAGGAGACCAAAACTGGTCTATGTTATGGCTTTTTAATTAACGTGGATGCCTCATGGTGGTTAGCATTGCTGCCTCACAGTGCCAGGGACCTGGGTTCGGTTTCCAGCTTGGGTCACTGTCTGTGCAGAGTCTGCACGTTCTCCCTGTATCTGCATGGGTTTCCTCTGGCTGGTCCAGTTTCCTCCCGCAGTCTGATAGGTGTGCTGTTTAGATGTATTAGCCATACTAACAGGCGGAATGTGGCGACTCGGGATTTTCACAGTAACTTCATTGCAGTGTTAAAATAAGCCTAGCTGTGACACTAATATAAAAACTTCTGTAATAACACTGATGTTTAACAAGATCGTTTGACTGCATTACCATAAACTTTAGAAGTTAGATTGGTGCATGTTAGCTTGCAGCATTAACAAGTACTGTAAAAGCGGAATCAGATCTGGCAGAATTTCTCAATTCAGTTCCAGGAAGCAGCTTATATCTTTCAGGCAATTATTTTTCCATCATGTCTGAATCCACGACAAATCGGTTGTAAGGTTGGGGGCTGGGATGTCGGGTTTAGTGTGGATACCACCTCAGTGTGATCCATCAGCCAGAAGATTCAGGGTAATTACTATGGAAGGGGTGAATTGGATTTACCGCATATTTGCTCAATCTTTTGGAATCCACACAACACTGTTGCCAGTAGCCAGCAGTACAACGTGAAAGATTGTGCCTTCACTGCTGCCGCCATTCTGAATCCAGTTTGTCAGGTCAGGGAAGGGGGGGTGTAGAAGAAGAAGATCCAACCAATCACCATTACTCTATGGTCACAATTTTAAATTTCCTTTTGTTCAGAGTTTGAAAAATTCAAGAAAATATTTTTTCAATTGTCTTAGTTGTGCATATTACAATTAGAGAATGCATCTGACTGGAGTTCCTAAATTCACATTTTTATGTAGTTTTTTTTTGTTTTGTGATGCTGAAGTTATATAAAAAAGAAAAAATTCATGAGTGGTAAGATTAAGTCAGGTAGCGAAGCCTTCATGAATCTTTTTCTATAGAATTATTTTCTCTACAGATGGACAGTATCCTCTTTTGGACAGGTATATTTGGATCTCCAGTGAGGGCAGGTTAGGCTGGTCTTTAATCTTCTTCTATCCTTGCACAGGTCAAATGCCCTTTGACACCCACCACCTAGATTCACAAACGTTGAAAGCTTCTTGAGCATGGCCCTGAAAAGGCTCAGCAAGGCTACTGGGGCAGGAATAAAAGGGTTTAAAAAAAAAACAATTACTTTGTTATGGTGCATGGGAAGTTTTATCCTCAAAATTGTCTGCCACAGAGTATGTTAAGGGCTGCTAATAATTTCAGCAAGTACTATTTGAATTATGAACACAAATCAAATTGATGTTTGAGGAAATATCACACATTTCTGCTTCAAACATTGCTGGCTCACTCAAATGTGCTAACCACTTTCAACAACAAAAGTTACATTTATTTTTACCAATGTAGTAATACATTTCAAGATGTTGCACATGCATGTCATCAAATTACATAAAGTAATATTAGGGCAGGTCAAAGGTTTTAAGGAATACCTTCAAGAGAGAGAAATGAAGAGACTTAGGGAAGAAATTCCAGAGTTTAAGGCCTGGGCTGCTGAAGGCATGGTTGCTCAAGGGTGGAAGAACTTTAAATGGAAGATGTGCAGGAGGCTAGAATTGGTGCAGTACAGAGATCACCAATAGTTGTAAGAGGCTAGATATGAGAATGTGTATAAGGTAGATTGAGAAGAGGAAAGCGTTAAAATTGGGATGCGCAACCAGAAATCAGTTGAGGGATAAACTGGTTATGGAAAGAGCCTGAAGCAAGGGCGACAAGGCTCACTGAAACTAATGACCATGTTAAAGAAACTGCTAATAGGTAACTGTGGTTCTGGTTTCAGAGGGCAGGTCCTTATCGATTGGCCTTTTGTTCTTGAAAGTAATGTAATCAGAAACTTTAATAGCCATATCCTTACGTGGCTATCGGCTTTTGTTCTTGAAAGTAATCTAATCAAAATGTAACAATACAGCTAATGCCCTTATTGGCTAACAGAGGTATGTGGATGTATCTCTGTCGTATATAACTGAAACTGTTTTGTAAGCCAGACAGAGACTCACGAACCCATGCTTGACAGCGACCTCTCCTCCGATGCAATAAAGAAGGTTTGTGGAGAAACCTGCGTCTCATCAGTTTTTAATCCAACTTCTGAAAGCAAATTCTACAGATACACCGGGTGCAGTGAGGCCATGAAGGAGTCTGAAATAAGGATGAGGTATTGCTGGACTAGGTGGTAATGTAGACCATTATTCGGTATCTGCTAGCAGAAGAGCAGAAAAGATTTGGATGAACTCAAGTATACAATGTGACAAGCTGGCAAGAACTTTGGCATCGTTGAATATAGAAGTAACTTCAGTATGGATCAGTATTTCAGCAGCAGATGAGCTTAAAATAGATTGGAGCTGAGTGATGTTTTGGAGGTAGAAGTAGGAGTCTTGGTGATAGAGAGAATATAGGTTCGGAAGCTCTCAAGGTGAAATAGGATACTACTATTTACAAACAGTCTGGTTTCGTTTGAAATGGTGGCGATGTAGAGGGTGGCTACAGAATGAAGTTTGTGGCAGTGGACCAAATACTGGTCTTTCCAATATTTAATTGAAGGAAATCATTGCTCATCAAATACTAGATGTCAGACAAGCAACATGAAAAATCACCAACAGTGAAGGGGTTGAGACAGGTAAGCGAAGGAAGGAGTTTCAGAATATTTCAACGCATCACTAGGTCTTTGCCGCCACCACCACCGAAACTGGCCACTAGAGTTACATAACATGCTGCATGCAATGACTTGCAATCATTTTCATTCTGGCCCTTTTGGCCAGAATGTGTCTACACAGCAACAACTCAATATTTACATTGTGCCTTTATCAGAGAAAGCTTACAAGTTGTTTGCAATCAAGTTTAACTCAAACTCCTTGCAGAAGTAATTATGAGCATGAACCTGAATATGTAAACACTCTTAATCTACTTTTACACAACATCCATACTAATAAACATCACACATCAAATGATTTGCAATGCACAACGGTGCTATGGACACACGCTAAAGCTGTTAATGCCCAAGAGCATCAACACCACTGAGCAATAGTGACAGAAGGGCGATCAAATTCCTGGTTGCACTTGGCCCAGGAAACAAAGGAGAAAATAGTATTAGTGACATACAATTTGCTTTCCTCTTCCTTTTGTAATCAGTTATTCAACTATCACAACATTCTGCTCTCCATCAACAACATTTTCAGTAAAGCTATTAGGTGATAGGTAACAATGGATGATTCCAGTGCCACCACCTCCACCCTGCTGAGTCCAGGACCCAACACCCAATTATAAAATAAAGCAAAAAATAAAGTCATCATAGTCCCAGATGGCCTTTGGCTGCCCTCACTTTTGAGGGGGGAGAGCTGACTGGTGGTGATTTTAACCTGAGGATCATCACACCTCAGGCAAAAGGCAAAGTTGAGAAGGCGGGACCTTCATGAATAACCTCAGCCAGTATGGGAATTGCACCCATGCTGTTGGCATTGCTTTGCATCATGAACTAGCTGTTCAGGCAACTCAGCTAACTGACCCTTGATTATACCACTGAAATGATAAGATATAAATACCAGACTAGGTCATTCCGTCCCTCCAGCTTGTTCCCTCATTCAATTTATAATTGATCCTCTCCTTCATCTTCCACCTTCCTGTACTATCCCCACATCCCTTAATACCCAAATAACTATCAACCTCTGCCCTGAATATATTCAATGACTGAGCATCCATAGCTCTCTGCAATAGAGAATTCCAAAGATTAATAACTGAGTCAAAAAATTTCTTTTCATTATATTCCTAAATGACCCCTGATTCTGAGACTGTGACCTTACGTTCTAAGTTCCTCAGCTTGGGAAAACATTTTCTTAACAAGCCACTTCTCAATTTTACATGTTTCAATCAGATCATCTCTCAAATTCCTAAACTCCAGAGAATATAAACCTAGTCTCCAATTGCTCCTCATCCCTTTAGCTCAGGAACAAGTCTAATGCATCTTCATTGCATTACCTCTAGGGCAGAAGACCAAAACTGCTCACAGTACATCAAGTGTGGCCTTACCCATAACTTGAACAAGTGTAGGAAGACTTCTTTACTCTTCTATTCCAATCTTTCTGCCATGTAAGTTAACGCAACATTTGCCTTCTTAACTTTGTGATTCATGTATAAGGGCGGTCTGTCTGAATGCACATATTTTCCAGTCTTTTACTATTGCAAAAATAAGTTCTGCTTTTTAAATCTTTCCTACCAAGTGGATAACTTCACATTTTGATACCATCATTTATTGCCCACCCCAAATTGTCCTTGAACTGAGTGGCTTGCTTGGCCATTGCGGTGTGCATTTAAGAGTTAACTACATTGTTCTGGGTCTGGAATCACGTGTAGGCCATATTTCCTTCCGTAAAGGACATTAGTGAATCAGTTGGGTTTTTATGACAATCAACAAGGGTTTCGTGGTGACCATTTGACTTTTAAATACAATTTTTTATTGAATTCAAATTTCACCATCTGCTGTGGTAGGATTTGAACCTAGGTTCCCAGAACTTTATCCTGGGTCTCTAGATTACCAATAACAATGCTACTGCGTCACCACCTCCCTGCTCAAGAGTGCAATCCTTTAAATCAATTGGAGTGTCAAAATACTCCTGCCCATTCAGTTCTGTTCACCATCAACTCACATCAAACAAAACACGCACCAAACTCTGAATCTCCCCTCCTGTAATACCGATTCTGTTTTCCCACTACTTTCCCCCAACTGCGCCCACCCTTATGGCTCCTTTGTCCCATGGATGTCAGAGCAGAGCCAGTGGTGCCAGGAAGGAAGGAAGGTTGCAGCTGTTGGTGTCAAGTTGCAGGGTAACAGAACACAGTGATTTGGGAAGGGAAGGAGGAGGAGGAGGAAAAGAGAGATAGAGAAGATGGCGTGGGGAAGGAAGAATGGTGGAATCTGGAATTAAAAAAAGATTAAAACAAGACTAACAGCACATGTCATTGAACCTCAAGGCAGACCTCAAACGGGGCACGTAGTCAGCTTGTGGTATCAAAAGACTTTGCTGGTACTGCAGCTCATCACTAGGTTTCCCCACTCACAGCGCCAATGGATCCATGCTGCAGCTGGGCAGCAAGTTTCCACTGCAGTCTACGGTAAAGGCAAGATGCCGTCAGTGGTGTACACCTCCTGTGCATCACTGACAGCAAAATTGGCCAACATGTTCCATTTGCCACATTCTTGCTCACTCCCCAATCATGTCTATGTTCCTCTTACCATATACATTCTTCCTTCTAACCACATACATTACCATCCACCTACTTAGTTCTGTATGGCCTGCAAACACGACTAACTCATAACATTGAATCAAGCCTGGGATCGTCCTGATTTGCACAGCTCAGTTAGCAACTTGCTTAACCAGTCAAACCGTCGAAGACTTCACAATATAATTTTTAAAATCGTCTGAATACTGCCATTGATAATGCTACCCAATGCTTATTTCATTGTTAGTAGCTGGTGCATCATAACCACATAACACACACCTAATGCTGTTCACGTAGATATTTGCACTTTGTAGAATATATTTGCGTTCCCAGCCTTTGCCACTATTGGAGACCCTGGGTCCATTGTACTTTGTTTGATATCAGGGTGTAGTATTATAGAATCGCTGCAGCACAGAAGTCTGCTTGCCCCAAATAAGTAATTCATCTAGTGCCGGTCCGCTGCCTTCTCCTTGTTGCCCTAAATATTTTTTTTTCAGATACTGATTCCCTTTCAGATAATTCACTTTTGAATGCCATGATTGAATCTGCTTCCACCACACCCTCAGGCAGTGCATTTGAGGTTCTCACCACTTGTTGCATAACATTTTCCTCATGTTTCCAATGCTTCTTTACTGCCAATTACCTTATATCTATGTGCTCTTGTCCTTGATCCTTCCACCAATGGGAACAGTTTCTCCCTATCTACATCATCCAAACTCCTCATGACTTTGAATACCTCCACCTCTTAAGTTTCAGTCTTAACTTCTATCTTCATAACTGAAGTTCCTCTCCGTGGAACCTTTTCTGCATCATCTCCAATGCTTTCATTTCCTTTGCTTCCTGAAGTGTGGTGCCCAAAACTGGATGGGATATTTCAGATTAGGTTGAACCAATGTTTTATACAGGTTCAATTTAACTTCTTTGCTTCTGCCTCTATACCAATAGTTATAAAGCCCAAGGTCCCTTATGCATTATTAACGACTATTTAGTATCTGTGAAGAGCTGTTACTTTGGATTCTTTTGTTGACTATAGTTGGAATTTTCTGGCAGTTAATGCCAGCAGGATTCTCTTGCCCTGCTGCAATGAACAGAGATTTGGCTGAGTGTAAAATTCTCCGTCCTTGCTTTCAGTGGAGGCGGACCGTGAATAGCCAGAAAAATCCAACCTATGTTTAAGGCTTAAAGGCTGAGAGATATGCAAGGAAGGAGCGAGAGAGAAAAAATTGTTAAAGTAAATGGGAAGTATGCAAGACAGGCAGTAAGGATGAGATGCATTTATAGTTATTAACTATTCTCTCAACCTGTCCTGCCATCCTCAATAATGAATCATGTATTCACTGGCTTTGATTTGAATTATACTTGCAAAAAACCTTATTTTAACCATGAAGGAGCTCAAATGTCCATTGCTGTGTCTGTAGCGAAGAAAATGCTATGCCTGCAGCACAATGATGCATGTGGAGCAATTCCCTCCAAGTGCATCTACGGAATCTTCAGCAATTGAGAATGACTGGAAATATTAAATAATTTAGCATCTGTGAGAAACTGTTAATGCAGATTCATTTAAGAACATAAGAAATAGGAGCAGGAGTAGGCCATCTAGCCCTTCGAGCCTGCCCCGCCATTCAATAAGATCATGGCTGATCTGTTGTGGCTCAGTTCCACTTTCCCGCCCTCTCCCCATAACCCTTAATCCCCTCTCTTATCAAGAACCTATCAACCCGCTTCTTAAAAATATTTAGCGAGGCAGCCTCCACCACTTCAACGGGCAGAGAATTCCAGAGATTCACCACCCTTTGAGTGAAGAAGTTCCTCCTCAACTCCGTTCTAAACCGCCTCCCCTTTATCTTGAGGCTGTGCCCCCTAGTCCTACTGTCTTTTTTGAGCGGGAAGAGTCTCTCCACCTCTATCCTATCCATCCCATTCATCATCTTATACGTCTCAATGAGATCTCCCCTCATTCTTCTAAACTCTAACGAGTACAAGCCTAGTTTATTCAGCCTCTCCTCATAGCTCAATCCCCTCAACTCCGGTATCAGCCTAGTAAACCTCCTCTGCACTCCCTCCAGGGCCAAAATATCCTTGCGCAGGTGCGGCGCCCAAAACTGCACACAGTACTCCAGCTGATGATTTGTTGATGATCTTCAAGGCATATAGGCTGGGAGGTATACAGGAAAGAAGAGAGACAAAAGGGAGCAAAGATTTAGTGTAAGAATAGTGTGGGTAAAATGCATTTAAAGTTATGAGTTTTTAAAAAAATTATTTGTCTATGAGCATCACAAGATGCTCATAAGGAAATAAGAATCTGCAATATTCAGTGTCCTCAGTCTATAGTGGGTTAACGAGGAATAGACACCTGGGGATGACAATCTGTGATATTGAGGCAGACTACATTTATACTGCATAGTGCATTACCAGTGAAATTTGGTTCGACAAGGGAAGAAGAGAGTAAATGAAAAAAATGTAAACGTGCAATAGTGTGGAAGGGAGTTCTAAGTTAACGAGCACAGCCGCAGGCAGATTCTTAGTTTTAGCAAGAGCTGGAAAGAAAAGAGGCAAGATGATTTTCACCTAACGAGATATTGTTAACAGTTTGCTCATACATGCATGCTAAACACTATTAAAATGAATGAGAGATGATTTTAATATCACCTATCTATACGTATATATTAAATAATAATATATTGAAATATCTGTTCACCTTAAGTCAAAATGCGAACACTGTAGACTGTGGAAGCTCAAGAGTTCAGCAGCTAAAAGCCACTTAGTCAGCAGAAACTCAATGTAGTTTCAAGTTTGGGACAGATTCTGAAACATTTAATATCAAAACGTAAAAGGCCCTATTGTCCAGACATGGAAAGTGTCAATTCTAGGGCCCAGAACTGATGCTATCAATTATTTTGGCAATGTGCTGATGGAAAAGGTATTCAGATGGTAGCGTTCTTAGAGAGGCATAGCAACAAGGAAGTGAACCATGCCAGGGGAGGAAATCCAGTTTTTGGACTGGCAATTGAAAGATCATTAAGTCAAGTAGTGCATCGCAATTGACTAAGGTAACTTGTCATGTTTAGACTAACATGTTCACGTGAAATGAAATCAAGTCTAAACTAATTAGAAGGGGTACCTTAGATATCAGAAAGGTGTAATTATAATGGATTTTGGCTTAGTGCTTCAGATTTTTGGAGGGGTCTTTAGCACTAACTTGAGCTGTGTGACCATCCAAAGGCCTCCCACAGCTGAGGTTAATGTTTATCCTGTAAATTATTTTTTCATGTTTTTCAATAAATTTTAATTACGCCTCGTGATAAGATCTTGCCTTTGCGAATTTAATTCCTGGTTTTCTTAAGATTTCAAGAGAATCAGGCCACCAACATAGAAACCCCCACCACAGATAGTATAACTTTATCTACCTAAGTAAGCAGTGTACCCCAGTTGGAACTTAAGATAACTAACCTATGTGAAGAATTAATTCTTGATTCTTTTTAAAAAACTGAAGTTAATTTTTATCTCACAGCAGTAGAATCAGAGTTTATTTACTTTTTTAAACTTCTGTATTGATAATTCAGTGGTCAGCCTTGATCAAAATGAATGGTGGAGCAGGCTCGAAGGGCCAAATGGCCTGCTCCTGCTTCAAGTTTCTTTGTTATGCTACAAGTAAAGGCAGATCATCCATTTCCTCCTGAGGTAGCTTCTGTAAGTAACCAAATGAATCATAAAATGGTTTGTACCTCTTGCTGGGAGCTATTTATTTGAGGAAATATCTTTAGCAGCTGTACTGAAGTGCAATTGAAAGATTTCTCTCATCAAATGGTAATTAAGCAAGATAAGTTAATTAAGCAAGATGTGTTTAATGAGTTTGAGCTTACACTAACCTTTGACGATTCGCTGATCTTGTGTGGACGAGACACCCTTGACTGTTTTGTCCCCTCCATTGTAACTTTCCTGCTGACACCTGAGCAAAAGTAAATCAATAAATGGTCAAATTTTAGTATTGTCAAGTTTCTCCTTGATGATTACATGCTGTTTTGAAACAAAATACTGTACAAGAGATTTCAAAGCAGTTTGTATTTCAGCCACCTGCTGGCCACTCCTTGTAACTTCAGCAATCAAATCTTTACTGCCCAAAACTGCCGCACTGTTACGGAATCAGTAATTCCAGTAAGATACTCAACCTTTCCATCTTGATAGCAGGTAGGAGTGGCTTGTGTTATGTGGAAGAACCAAGTGTTAGCCAAATAAGACCAGAACAATGTGGGGCAAAATGTAAAGGGATCAATAAACAAAAAATTTGTTGCGGTGAAGGGCAGAGGGCGAAGATGATCAGGACACTAGGAAAACTCCACGCTCTTCTTGGAATACTTCAGTAGAATCTTCTGTGTCGGTTTAACACCACGTCTACGGAACAGCATTCTGAAGGGGTGGCAGGGTGGACAGAGATTTGTTGCTTTCCTTGACTGCAAAAATCTACAACACAGGGACATAGTTTCAGAATAACTTGCCAATCGTTTTAGGACTGAAGCAAGGAGAAATTTCTTCACCCAATTCTGAGCCTTTGGAATTCTCTATGCCAGAGAGTTGTGGATGCTCCATCATCCAATGGATTTAAAGGCTAAGATGGACAGATATTTGGTCTCTCAACAAACCAAGCGATATGGGGAGTAGGTGGGAAAGTGGAGTTGAAGCTGAAGATCAGCCATGACCGTACTGAATTGCAGAGCAAGCTTAACGGGTCCTGTGGTCTACTCCTGCTGCTATTCTGTATCTGCTTAATTCTGTGGCATAATTTGGATGAGCAAAATGAGCTACAATGATACATAGAAATAAAACTGACCAATGGGAAACAATATTATAACTAGAATTAAAAAAGTAATTTATTTTGCACAAAGTGATAGATCACATCGCATCCTTAGTTTTCTACTTCAAATGCTTCAATTCTACCAATTATCCCACAAAGAATGATTGGCATTGAGAGATGTTTAAACCCAGGATTCAAACAGCATTTACTTAACAAAACAGTGGATCAAGTAACAAGTGGTAATTTCAGTGGCAGTAATAATCATGCGACCATTCTATAATAATTTTAAAAACGTGTGCAATAACTATTTTTCATTTCTAAATGAATTTAGATGATGACAGTGACACTGGCTAGGCCAGTATTTATTGCCTATTCCTAATTGGCCTCAAGAATGTGATGTTGGGCTACCTTTTTGAACCGCTGCAGTTTCTGAGTGTAGGTATGTCCACAGTGCTATTGGGGAGAGAGTTCCAGAATTCTAACTCAGTGCCAGTGAAGGTGGTTTTCCTGCATGCTGCTGTCCTCAAACTTCTAAATGGTAGCAGTCATGCGTTTGGAAAGTCCTGCCTGAGGAACCTAGGTGAGTTCCTGCAGTAAATCTTGCAGATGGTACAAACTGTTGCCACTGCTCATCTATGCTGGAGGGAATGAATGTTTGTGGAGGGGGTGCAAAATCAACTGCCTGCTTTGTCCTGGATGATGTTAAGCTTCTTGGGCGTTGGTAGACCTGCACTCATCCAGGCAAGTGGAGAGCATTCCATTACACTCCTGACTTGTGCCTTGTAGATGGTGGACAGGCTTTGGGGTGTGAGAGGTGAGTTATTCACCTCAGGATTCTGCACCTCTGGCCTGCTCTTGTTGCCACAGCATTTATATGGCTAGACCATGAGTTCCTGGTCAATGGTAAAACCCCAGGACGTTGGTAGTGAGGGATTCAGCAATGGTAATGCCAGCCAACGTCAAGGGAGCGATAGTTATATTCTCTCTTGTTGGATTGATCATTGCCTGGCACTTCTGTGACACAAAAATTACTTGACACTTGTCAGCCCAAGCCTGGACATTGTCCAGGTTGAGCTGCATTTTGACATGGACTGCTAGTGGGATTAAGACATTGTGACAAACAAATCTGCTTTACCATGGCCATCTATAGGAGCAGCTGGTCAAAGAACAACATAAAAGCATTGTTCGGATGTATTGCTGAAAAAAAGAGACACGTTGAAGCTTTTCATCTTTGGTTCATCAGGACATTGATGAGAAGATTACAATGTTTCACCGGGAAGTGGACTCCAATTGGTGTAATTAACCTAACCAAATACCTGGAACTATTTCAAAGATCGTTTGGTTTCAACTTTCTATGCTGGCCCCAAACCAAAAGTTCTGTAAATGCTGGTTTTACAGCATATATGAAGATAGAGTTAATGTTCCAGATCGATTAGCTTTTGCCAGAACCATTTACAGGTCATCAACCTGAAATATAAACTCTCTGGCTCTCTTTAAAGATGCTGCCTGACCTGCTGGGCATTTCCAGCATTTTCTCTATCCATTTTCAATTTCCAGTGCTTGCAGCATTGTTTTTGTTTCACCAGATCTGTTGGCAAGTGCCACATGGTAGGACTCGAATTAGTCAATCTCATACAGTGCAGCAACAGACCTCAATGTCCCTAGGAGCTGGCTTTAATTCTTTATGTCCTTGGCATCCACTTGCACATTTCATCAAAATAACAAAGGTAATTGGATTCGAATTACTCCACTGATTTACCAGGAGGCATTCAGTAAAGACGTGACCAGAACACCAAAGCATTAGGCCTGGAGACGAAAGCCTGGAGGCTGCCAACTCTGGCAGGTAGCTACTAACATGGTCAGGGATGGTCGCTAGATTCTTGTGAAGGCAAAGGTATAAGTGTACAAAATTTAACAGTGAGATGGACACCATTGTAGGACAACTTCCATCTAAATGGTGTTCACAGGGTCCATTGGTGAAATCCATTTATTCTCAATAACAAGAGATTTTCTGGTACAATAGCCCCACAGGCAACTCGTACTAGAGGAAGTACTTCCTTTATTTCCTCAACTAAAAACATTCGGTCATTGTGAAGGTACCGTACCACTAGTGTCAGACTCTGCTACTGGCACACTCAGCTGTGTCAAAAGAATTTGGGTTAAAACCTCGGTCCTGGGCTGGAGCTGTACTGAAATGGAGGAGTCAGAAACATCCGTTTTCTGATACATCACAACCCCACCTATCCCAAGAGGAGTAAAGAATCCTGGCCAATAATCTTTCAACTAACACCTTTGAGAAAAAATAAATCTTACTGTAATCTGCAGGTTTTTGCTGTGTAGAAAATGGCTGATACATCTGCCCACATTATCAATTCTGCACTAGGAAATAACCATTGAATTTTACTTTCGACAGATTGCAGACACAGCATCTTATTGTTAAATATCTAAATCGATATTCTGTAAGCTTAACAGGAGTTTCAATCAGCCTAAAGTACTTTTCAAAGTCAGATTTCACATTACTACTGGCATTTGAACAGACTCGTATCCCCTCCCCCATCCTTACAGGAATGGGGGGGGGGGGTCTTTGCAGATGAGGAGGCAGTGGGGGGAGGACCTGTGTGGATTGGGGGGGGGGGGGGGGTGCCAGTGGGGAATGCTCATGTTGATTCCAGTGTGGATGGTGGGGCAAAGGCTTGTGTGGATTGGGGAAGGGGTGTAGGGAGGGCTGTGTGAACAGGAGAGGGGATGTGGGGTGGGCAGTCTGAATGGGGGAGTGTGGAAAGACAGTGTGAATGTGGAGGGGTGGATTGCAGGATGGATTTATGGAAGAGAAATCATGCTTGAAAAAGCTGCTGGAATTCTTCAATGATGTAACAAGTGGGGTTGACAATGGTGAGCCAGTAAATGTGGTTTATTTGGGATTTCAGAAGGTTTTCGACGAAGTCCCACATGAGAGATTAGCATGTTAAATGAAAGTGCATGGGATGTGTTTCCTGGTTGGCTGACAGGGAACTTATAGTAGGAGTAAACACGCTTTTTTTTCAATGACAAGACAGTGAATGGTGGGTTACCATGGTGATCAGCACCAGGAGGGGGGACAGCGCCATGGCTTGGGGGTAGGGAGGGAAGAAGGGGGCAGCGCCATGGCTTGGGGGTAGGGAGGGAAGAAGGGGGCAGCGCCATGGCTTGGGGGTAGGGAGGGAGGAGGGGGCAGCACCTGGGTCGGGGGTAGGGAGGGAGGAGGAGGCAGCACCTGGGTCAGGGGTAGAGAGGGAGGAGGAGGCAGCACCTGGGTCGGGGGTAGGGAGGGAGGAGGAGGCAGCACCACCTGGGTCGGGGGTAGGGAGGGAGGAGGAGGCAGCACCACCTGGGTCGGGGGTAGGGAGGGAGGAGGAGGCAGCACCACCTGGGTCGGGGGTAGGGAGGGAGGAGGAGGCAGCACCACCTGGGTCGGGGGTAGGGAGGGAGGAGGATGCCACTGGGGTGGGGGGGTGGACAAGGGGAACGGGCGGGGGTCCGGCAGGGGAGTGGTGCTGGTGGTGGGGGTGGCCGGGCAGGGAGTGGCGGTGGGGTGGAGTAGTGGCCGGGTGTGGGGTTGAGCGGCTGGGGGTCCGGACGGCAGCTAGAGTTGGTGTGGGGATTGGGCCAGCCCGACGGTGGGAAAAGGTGCCGGCGTGGGGGGGGGAGATGGGCGGTGCGATATGGAGATACGGCCGGAGGAAGGGGGGGCGCGGGGGGAGGAAGGGGGGCCGCGGGGGGGGGGGGGGGAGGGGGCGGCACGGGGGCGGGGCGGCGCTGCGCGCAGCTGGGGCGGGGGGAAGGAGAGGCGCGGGGTCGGGGGGAGGGGAGGCGCGGGGTCGGGGAGGAGCGGGGTCGGGGGGAGGGGCGGGGGCGGGTGAACTTGCGCACCTCCACCACTAGCGCAGAACCAGCGCATGCGCCTCGCAACCTTGGCGGCCAGGATTTCTCTTCGCATCACCCCTCCCCCCACCGGCCGTTTCTCGGCCCCGACACTGTCCGCCTCTATCACATCACACGGGGTCTGCCATTTACCGGGCTAGAGTAGCTGGCTGATCCTATCTGCGAGCACTGGCTCTCACACACTCTCAGGGCCGCTTGCCCGCTGTTGGCGACCGGCATTTCTTTACCGGCTCCTCTGCGGCGGCTCTCAGCGGAAGGCCGGTGACGTCACTTGATTGGCGCGACGGGGGACCAATAGGATTCCGCGTTCCTGCCGCAGGGACGGACAGTCCGACCAGTCAGCCGCCACCTGGTCACGACAGGGACCCGCCTCCAGTTACCATCGCAACGCTCAAGCTGCAACCGCGCCCCTCTGAAACCAGGCCCTGCTCAGTGAAGATCAGAACTTATTGAATTTCAAGAAGATATTTTAAATATAAAGACATTGGGATGAGTGCAGGAATGCTATCAGCGAAGGGAATAGTTAAACAAAACTATAAACTAGGCGAGTGCGAGAAACGCAGCTCACAGTCAAACAATTTAGTCAAGTCAAGTTCTGAAGGAGCAAGATATTTTATTTAACGTTGTTGCAAGACCGGGTGTCCAATAAAATAGGCACACCTTACATCGCTTTGCAGCACATTTTTATACTTTTTTACAAGCGTTGTAATGGCTTTGCAATCTGTTGTTCTCCCATAATTGGTGGTGCCTGTTCCATCTATGTGTTGTCATTCCCCTATTGGCTCGAGGTGCCCCAAGTTTCCATCCCCTCTACTCCCCATCTAACAATGTCTCCTGTTATCACAAGAGTGCATTAGTAAACTCATCCATCTTATCCAACACTGTTACATGTCCAGTTCAGATTGGCGGTAATCAATCCTTTGCCAACTTAATCACTGCTGTCCCGACTATCTCAGTGACCTTTCTCCCCCTTTTATGCTTAGTTGTAGAAACAACACATCTTGTATACCATTTGCTCTTTATAATTTGGACCCACACATCTGGTGTTATTCCTACACCACAGGCAGTCTTTTTATTGTCCCTGACTATTGCTCTGTTGGCAGCAGCGAATTTTATGCCCTATGTTTGTGACTAAAATCACAGTTGTTTCCATAATGTGGGTTATCAATGTGCCTGACTATATCCAGTCTACCTAACTTTATGCTATTTTTCTATGGTGTACAGATATATGTGTTAACAGCATCTTTACCTGTTGCTCACAGCGAGTAAAGCAGGAATGGCCTCACCAGGACTTTGGGCTTAACTTGAGTCAAAGGTCACTCCAGGACACATGATAGAATCATGGAATTGGGAGACTGGTCACTGTAAATTAATAACACCATTTGTCGCATTATGTTTGTGCCAGCTGTCCGTGAGATCACTCACCTAAGTCTTAATTCTCAGCTGGACGGCACATTGGCACAGTGGTTAACATTGCTGCCTCACAGGAATCTGGGTTCAATTCCAACCTTGATTGACTGCATGGAGTTTGCACGTACTCCCCGTGTCTGCGTGGATTCCCTTGGGAGCAATTTGTTAGGTGTGGCCAGGAAGGGCTTTTGAAGCAGTATGTGGATAATCCAACGAGAGAAGGGGCCATTTGAATCTGGTATTGGAGAATGAGCCCTGCCAGATGATCGAAGTTTCAGGGTGGGAGCATCTTGGAAATAGTGATCGTAATTCTGTAGGTTTTCAGATACTTATGGATAAAGACACGAGTGGTCCTGAGGTGAAGATGTTAAAATGTGGGAAGTCCAACTATAATCAAATTCAGCAAGAATTGGAGAATGTAGATTGGAAGCGGTTGTTTGAGGGTAAATCCACATCTGACATGTGGGAGTCTTTTAAAGACCGGTTGATCAGATTACAGGTCAGACATGTTCCTTTGAAAGTGAAGGACAGAAATGGCAAGATTTGGGAACCTTGGATGGCAGGGGAAATTGTCAGCTTAATCAAGAAAAAAAACGTATAATCTAGGCAACTAAAAACAGAATATCGAGAAAGTGGGAAGGAGGTCAAATGGGGAATTAGGAGGGCTAAAAGAGGCTAGGAAATGTCTTTGGCCAGCAGGGTTAAAGACAATCCCAATGTATCAGGCAGGTCAATATAATGAAGGAAGAGTTGTGGGGTGTCTTAAAATCCAGAGATGAGGATGAATTTCTTTAGCCAGAGTGTGGTGATTCTGTGGAACTCTTTGCCATAGAAGGTTGTGGAGGTAAGGTCATTGAGTGTTTTTAAGACAGTGATCAATAGGTTCTTGATTGATAAGGGGATCAGGGGTTATGGGGAAAAGGCAGGAGAATGGGGATAAGAAAAAAATCAGCCATGATTGAGTGGGGGAGCAGACTTGATGGGCCGAGTGGCCTAATTTTGTTCTTATGTCTTATAGTCTTATGGCATCAAGGTAGACAAGTCCCCAGGGCCGGATGGGATCGATCCCAGAATACTGTGTGAGGCAAGGGAGGAATTAGCTGGGGTCTTACTGATATCTTTGTATCCTCTTTGGCCACAGGCAAGGTTCCAGATGATTGGAAAATGGCCAATGTTGTTCCTTTATTTAACAAGGTTTAGCAGGTAATTACAGGCCAATGAGCCTGACGTTAGTGATGAGGAAGCTGTTGCCTTTGATTCTGGTAGACAGAGTTTATTCGCATTTGGAAGTGAATGGATTTGTTAGTGATAGGCAGCATGGTTTTTTTGGGGGGAATCATAGAATCCCTACAGTGCAGAAGGAGGACATTCAGCCCATCGATCCTGCACCAACAACAATCCCACCCAGACCCAATCTCCGTAACCCCACATCTTTAGCCTGCTAGTCCCCCTGACACGAAGGGGCAATTGAGCATAGCCAATTCACCTAACCTGCACATCTTCGGAGTGGGGAGGAAATTGGAGCACCCAAAAGGAACCCATGCCAAAGTGGGGAGAATGTGCAAAGTCCACACAGACAATGACCTGAGGCCGGAATTGAACCCAGGTCCCAGGTGTTGGGCAGGAGTGTTAACCACTGTGCTGCCCGGGAAGGTCATGTCTCATCGACTTGATTGAGTTTTTTGAGATGCTGATGAGAATGGTTGATGAGGGAAAGTCTGTGAATATTGTCTACATGGACTTTAATAAGGCATTTGACATGGTTCCTCATGGCAGGTTGGTTCAAAAGGTAAAGTCTCATGGGTTCTAGGGTGTGCTGGTTAGATGGAAGCAGAACTGGCTTGGTCATAGAAGACAGAGAGTAGTGGTGGACAGGTGCTTTTCAAAATGGAGCTCAGTAACCAGTGGTGTTCCACAGGGATCAGGGCTGGAACCTTTGTTGTTTGTAATATAAACAAATGATCTGGAGGAGAATGTGGGTGGTCTGATTAGTAAGTTTGCAGATGACATAAAAATTGATAGAGTTGCAGATCGTGACAAGGATTGTCAAAAGATATGGTTGGATTGCAAACTTGGGCAGAGAAATGGCAGATGGAGCTTAATCTAGACAAATGCGAGGTGATGCATTTTGGAAGGTCAAATTCAGATGCGAGATGTACAGTATGTGCATAGCTCCCTTCGGAGCATTGGCATACAGAGGGATCTGGGCATGTAGGCCCACCGATCCCTGAAAGTGGCAACACAGCTGGATAAGGTGGTCAAGAAGGCATATAGCATGCTTGCCTTCATCGGCTGGGGCATCGAGTATAAACGTTGACAAGTTATGTTACAGCAGTATAAAACTTCAGCTTGGCCACATTTGGAATATTATCTGCAGTTCTGGTCACCACGCCACCAAAAGGAAGTGCATGCTTTGGGGAGAGTGCCAAGAAGGTTCACCAGGATGTTGCCTGATCTGGAGGGTTTTAGGTATGAGTAGAGATTGGATAAACTCAGGTTGTTTTCACTAGAAAGATGGAGGCTGAGTGGTAACCTGATAGAAGTCTACAAAATTATGAAACGCATAGATAGGGTGGATAGTCAGAAGTTTTCTACCAGGGTGAAAGGGTCAATTACAAGAGGGCACAGGTTTAAGGTAAGAGGTGGTAATCTTAGGGGAGATGTTTTGGGAAAGTTTTTCACACAGAGGGTGGTGAATGCCTGGAACGCACTGCCAGTGTAGGTGGTGGAAGCAGGCACATTAGCAATGTTCAAAGCGTATCTTGATAGCCACATGAATGGGAGACGATCAGAGGGTTAAAAACCATGTATTGACCCAGGCTTGGTGGACTGAAGGGCCTTTTCCTATGCTGTATTGTTCTTTGTTCTTTGCTTTGGTTACCTCCCAAAATTCAAAGATATGCAGCTTTGATGGATTGACCATGCTAAATTGTCTCTTAGTATTCCAAGACGTGCAGGTTAAGGGGATTAGCAGGGTAAATGTGTGTGGTTACGGGGATAGGGTCTAGGTAAGATGCTCTGTCAGAAAGTTGGTGAAGACTCGATGGGCCCTATGGCCTCCTTCTGCACTGTAGTGTTTCAATGATTCTCACTATTTTGTTAATGTGCTTATATGTATTCCTGGAGGTTTCATCACAGGACTTGCCTCACATTTCAGCCATTAGTCAGCCAACATATCCAGCCTTGTGACATGCTACGCAAACTGGAAAGTACAACCGTCATAACGAATTAGATGATGCTTGACTGTCAACAGCCTTTTTTAAAAACCCGTTTTCAAAATTTTTTATAAGAAGTGAACAAAACCTCCATCTTTTTAAATTTTATGATGATGCTGCCATCAAATATATTTTCTCCTTCACAACGCCCCCCCAAACCCACCCCACTCCTTTCAGCATTCTGAAGGGACCATTACATCTGTGATACCCTCAACCTCTTTTTTGTCACCTTTAACACCCCCTCCTTTTTCACTTGCATCTTTCCTATGGCAGATGAGTCAGTAAACAATGGATATAAATGTTAAATCTTTGCTGAAGTATTTTGCAGAAGAGATGGGATGAGCGCTTTTTATTTATTTATTAAGTTGTTGTGAAAATGGAATGCAATGCCTGAAAAGCTGGTGGGAACAGGTTCAATGGTAGCATTTGTAGCATAAAGCATTAACTCAGAAGCATACATAATTCTGATATCAAACCTCAAGACTGAGAACAAAGATAGATTTTAGAGGGATGAGAACATCCAAGCTTGTGACGAGGTCCAACTGTGTAATTACTTTCTGTAAATAAAGAAGGATGGCTTTGATAAACTACAGACTTGAGCAACATACTTTGAAATATTAGACAATCCCCCAAATCCTCATCTAGGCTCCAACCACACAACTAAATATGGTAGCAGAGCATAGAACACCCAGGGAACCTCAACCAAATGGTACAGGACTGGTAAGAGATCAATGATGGAAAGATAAAAGAAAAAAATTAAGACGTCAGAAGACTGCAGAAGCAATGGATGTAGGCTGAGACAGAGATCCAGACAGGCAACAGTGGCCACAGACCCAGAAAGCAGCAGCATAGAGTCAAGAACAAATCAGGCAATCAGAGAACCCACTCCCAGCACCATTTTAGAGTGCAGAAGTCTCACAAGAGGCCCAGGACTGGGACAATTGTAGAAAAAGGTGCACATGTTACAGAATTGCTTCAGGATTACACAAAAAAGATCAAAAAAAGACCAGGTCGGTAAACTACGTTAAGCAGCTGGACCTAACGCTAACCAGGCAATAGCAAGGCAGTGGATTGGTGAGACTTTAACTTCTGACCATGAAATCCTGCAGGTTTTTGGCACTTATTGCAGCATCTGTCAGAATTTAATAATAGAGGGATAAATTTAATAAAAGGAAGGAAAAACCAGGTGCAAGCATGAATTTGTTCATCAATGGTCTCTATAATCTGGCAGGGAACTACAATTATGGGATCTTAAAGGATTCATGATACGATTGTAGTCGGGGTCCTAGACAAAGTATTATGAGATCTCCTACAGATGGGGTGGCATAGTGGCACAGTGGTTAGCGCTGCTGCCTCAGTGCCATGGACTTGGTTTCAATTGTGGCCTTGGGTGACTGCCTGTGTGAAATTTGCATGCTCTCCCCGTGACTGCATGAGTTTTCTCTGGGTGCTCTGGCTTCCATCTACAGTCCAAAGTTGTGCAGGTTAGGTGGATTGGCCATCTGAATTACCCATTAATATCCCAAGGTATGTTTGTTAGGGAGATTAGGGAGGTCAGTACGTGGGGTTACGGGGGTAGGGCCTGAGTGAAATGCTCTGTTGGGGAGTTCATGAAACCTTAATGGGCCGAATGGCCTCCTTCTGCACTATAGGAATTCTATGAATTCTATAATTCTAATTATTTAACATTAGTAAAAGCGGTGAAAATTGGGAGGCAATGAGAACTTAAGAAACAGATTAGGATGTTTGTTCACGGTGTGATGTTAGTGCACCTGTAAGAGTGTTTTAAAATCATGCTCTCTGTTGCTCACAGCCTTGACTGATGCCATTGTTGCCATGCTGTCTACAAGGAGTCCTTTTATTGCTCCTTCAGTGGTTTAAATGGGGGTTGTTTATTTTTATTTTAGGAATTAGTTTTATGACACTGTATTGTCAAGAGGAAGAATGTTTGCAGTCAGATAACAGGAGCTGTTCCATTTTCAGTTGTGATCTGCAGATTTTAGTTTTAGAAGAAAGTTGTCATCAATGAAAGCAGTGTCTCTTCCTCTCTCTCTACCCTCCCCACCATCCCCACCACCCCACCCCCCACCCCCACCTTAGTTTTGGGAAATTCTGCTGGTTAGCCGAAAGCCTTTCTATAGTAGAAAATCTATTGTTTGTGGTTTGACCAGAATCTCTCCCTGGTGTTTTGGAAAGTTGTTCTGACTTCAGACTGTCAGGAGAACTGCAGCGTTCATCCAAAGGATCAGTTCCAGTATCATGTGAGCATTAGTCTTAGAACATAAGAAATAGGAAATAGGAGCAGGAGTAGGCCATCCAGCCCTTTGAGCCTGCCCCGCCATTCAATAAGATCATGGCTGATCTGTCGCTGCTCAGTTCCACTTTCCTGCCCTCTCCCCATAACCCTTAATCCCCTCTCTTATCAAAAACCCATCAACCCGTGTCTTAAAAATATTTAACGAGGCAGCCTCCACCACTTCAACGGGCAGAGAATTCCAGAGATTCACCACCCTTTGAGTGAAGAAGTTCCTCCTCAACTCCGTTCTAAACCGCCCCCCTTTTATCTTGAGGCTGTGCCCCCTAGTCCTACTGTCTTTTTTGAGCGGGAAGAGTCTTTCCACCTCTATCCTATCCATCCCATTCATCATCTTATACGTCTCAATGAGATCTCCCCTCATTCTTCTAAACTCTAACGAGTACAAGCCCAGTTTATTCAGCCTCTCCTCATAGCTCAACCCCCTCAACTCCGGTATCAGCCTAGTAAACCTCCTCTGCACTCCCTCCAAGGCCAAAATATCTTTGCGCAGGTGCGGCGCCCAAAACTGCACACAGTACTCCAGCTGCGGCCTCACCAATGCCCTATACAGCTGCAGCAAGACCTCCCTACTTTTATATTCAATCCCCCTTGCTATGAAGGCCAGCATCCCATTCGCCTTCCTGACCACCTGCTGCACCTGCAAGCTGGGTTTTTGCGACTCATGCACAAGGACCCCGAGGTCCCTCTGCACCGTCGCCTGCTGCAGTTTTTCGCCCCGTAAGTAATAGTCCTTCCTACCATTCTTCCTACCAAAGTGGACCACCTCACACTTGCCAACATTAAATTCCATTTGCCATTTCCTGGCCCATTCGCCCAGCCTATCTAGATCCTTCTGTAGACTCTCCACACCCTCCGCACAATTTGCCGTTCCCCCAATCTTGGTGTCATCAGCAAATTTCGACACTCTACACTCGGTTCCCTCCTCCAGATCATCTATATAAATGGTAAAAAGCTGAGGCCCCAGCACCGACCCCTGGGGCACTCCACTAGTCACCATCCGCCAATCCAAATAGCACCCGTTGACCCCCATTCTCTGCCTCCTATTTGACAACCAATCCTCTATCCACGCTAACATCCTACCCCCAACTCCATGTCCCTCGACCTTCTGCAATAACCTCTTGTGAGGCACTTTGTCAAACGCCTTCTGAAAATCTAGAAAGACCACATCCACCGGCTCTCCTCTATCCACCGCCCTAGACACATCCTCATAGAACTCCAGTAAATTTGTCAGACACGACTTCCCTTTGATGAAACTGTGCTGCATCTGCTCTATCAAGCAATTCCCTTCAAGATGCCTCGCAATTTCCTCCTTAATGACAGATTCTAACATTTTACCTTCCACAGACGTTAAACTAACCGGCCTATAATTCCCCGCCTTTTGCCTGGCACCCTTCTTAAACAACGGCGTAACATTAGCCATTTTCCAATCATCCGGCACTTCCCCGGAATCCAGCGACGTCAGGAAAATAACCACCAAGGCATCCACTATCACCTCCGCCATTTCTTTCAGAACCCTCGGATGCATTCCATCCGGTCCTGGGGACTTGTCCACAATCAGCCCCTCCAGTCTGTCAAGCACTGCCTCTCTAGTAACAGTAATGTCATTAAGACCCTCCAGTCCTACCACCTTTCCATCGTTCACACCCGGCAAATTATTCACGTCCTCCTCCGTGAAGACAGAAACAAAAAAGTTATTCAATACCTTAGCCATATCCCCATCCCCTACCACTAGGTCCCCTTTCTCATCCTCTAAAGGACCAACATTCACCCTAGCCAGCCTCTTCCTTTTTATATATTTATAAAAACTCTTGCTATCCTTTTTTATATTAAGCGCTAGTCTTTGATGCGTTAAACCTGTGGAAGGTTTTTTTGTTTGTGGGATTGATTTGATTAGAACATCTTCGACATCTTTGTTAAGAGTTATATATTATCATGGTTGTTTTGTTTGTAATTGACAAAAGTTATTGCTAATTTTCTTACTATACATGTCAACTATATTCTTAAATAAACTTTGTTTGACAAATACTCCCTCGTGGGCCATTTGAATCATACCTGAGGTGAAATATATCAAGCTTATCCTAGCCAAATTCCAGGCAGGCCTCATAAAACACTTTGGAGTTTCTGACCTGAACCATGATATGGGAAGGAGAGGTCCCATGGAAAAGATTGAGTGATAATCTTCTGTTTGTCAGTCATAAAAGTATAAGCATGCAAAGCTGGAGTCTCTATAAATAGGGAAAAGGGCACCCACTGCCACTGTGAAGTGTCTTCAGTGGTGGGAACTAACTGCACAAGCAAGAAGAATATCCAAGTTGAGGGGCAGAGTGCCACAATTGTTCACTTCAAAACTGTCTGTCACTCAAAAACATTGACAACCTGTGAAAGAGGTAAACTGATTGCTAAGTATCACAGCAGAAGTAGTCGTGCGATCCCTTGAGAGAATTTAAACAATACATGATATCCTGAAATTCATAATATCTGAAAATGGGTGAATTATTCCACAATTTTGCAAATAAATATAGTTTTGTTCACGTAACCAGTTCACCTTGCAATTCTCAAGTGAATAGAAAAGCTGAGACAGGGATATAAATCATCAAGGATTTATTTTAAAAAACAATAACCTTAATCTGGCTCTTCTGAGTTATTGTTTGTCACTGCTACAAAATGGTTTCTCACATCAGAGTTACTAATAGGCAGGAGATTGAGAACACACTGTCCATCTCTAGAACAAAAGCTCAAACCCAAGATCACCATGAATGACCAAAGGAGTGTAGAAAAGCATGAGGAAGAACAGGAAGCAACCAGACTTGGACTTAATCACGGGCATAAGGAATGTGAATTACCGGTGCTGAAGCCCAGGGAGAGTATGGGACTCTGATGAAGCGTTCTCTTGACTCAAAATGTTGGCTCTATTCTCTCTCCACAGATGCTCTCAGACCTGCTGAGATTCCAGCATCCACTATATTTTGCCTTTCCTGAGAGAATATGGGTCTAAGAAAAAAAGCACAAGAGTTGGGAAAGTTTGTACAGGATTGAGACAGAGCAGGGTGCCATAAGGAGAGTGCATTTGGAGTGTAGAGGTTCAAGAAGGTGGCTTACCAACTTCTTCTCAGGAGCGATTAGGGATTAGCAAAAAATGTTGGTTTAGCCAGTGACGTCTCCATTCCATTAACAAATCAATAAAAATATTCAAAATGACATTGGATAAATATTTGAACAGGAAAAAAAATGACATAGCTGTAGGATTCATTTGATACGTCTACCAAAGGGCTGGAATAGGTGCAATAGGCTGAACGGCTACTTTCATACTATAATTCCAAGTCTTATTTCATCTTGTACTGACATTCAATGGCATTGCCACCACTGAATCCCGCATTATCAATATCCAGTGGGTTACCACTGGCCAGAAACTGAACTGGATCAGACATATAAATACTATGGGTACCAGAGCAGGTCAAAGGATAGGAATCTTACAGCGAGTAACTCACCTCCTGACTCTGCAAGCCTGTTCACCATCTACAAGGCACAAGTCAAGAAGGTGACAGAATACTCTCCATTTGCCTGGATGAGTGCAGCTTCAACAACACTCAAGGAGCTCAACATCATTCAGGACAAAGCAGCCCACTTGGTTGCCACCCCTTTTCACAAACATTCAATCCCTCGACTCCCAGGATGGGAGGGGCAATGCGATGCATCTTGACCAGAGTTCTTACTAATCATCAGGTATACAAAGACCTTAGCTCTGATGACCTTTGTAAGTCTGGTTTGTAAAATGGTTTGACATTACAAACCTTTTAACTCTCAATTTATTGAAATGATTTTACAAAGTACAAGAGAAAAGCTCAAACGTCTGTTGCCTTACTAGGATAGGGTTGATGTTGCTCTACAGCATACTTAATAAAAGATGTAGGACAATGCAAGTTTGAGTATAATTGGGTTTTACTGCACTAAAGTTGGCTATTAAATAACCTTAAATTGTGCATGAATGACTTCCAGTAGGTACTCTTTCAGGATAGAATACGCTCTTTCTTTAGGCTATGTTATCTTCAAGACATAACTAACTTTAGTGCAGTAAAACCCAATTATTCTCAAACTTCAAATTTTGATTTGATTTTATTTGATTTATTATTGTCACGTGTATTAGTATACAGGTGAAAAGTATTGTTTCTTGCGCGTTATACAAACAAAGCATATCGTTCATAAAGGAGGAAATGAGAGAGTGCAGAATGTAATGTTACAGTCACAGCTAGGATGTAGAGAAAGATCAACTTAATGCAAGGTAGGTCCATTGGGATGGCAGCAGGGAAGAAGCTGTTCTTGAGTCGGTTGGTACGTGACCTCAGACTTGTATCTTTTTCCCAAATGAAGAAGGTGGAAGAGAGAACGTCCAGGGTGCTTGGGGTCCTTAATTACGCTGGTTGCTTTGCCAAGGCAGTGGGAAGTGTAGATAGAGTCAATGGATGGAAGGCTGGTTTGTGTGACGGATTGGGCTACATTCACGACCTTTTGTAATTCCTTGCGGACTTGGGCAGAGCAGGAGCCCATACCAAGCTGTGATACCAGCAGGAAGAATGCTTTCTATGGTGCATTTGTAAAAGTTGATGAGAGTCGTAGCTGACATGCCAAATTTCCTTGGTCTTCTGAGAAAATAGAGGCATTGGTGGGCTTTCTTAACTATAGTATCAACATGAGGGGATCAGAACAGATTGTTGGTGATCTGGACACTAAAAACTTGAAGCTTTCAACCATCTCTACTTTGTCCCTGTTGATGTAGACAGGAACATGTTCTTCACTACGCTTCCTGAATTCAATGACAATCTCCTTCATCGTGTTGACATTGAGGGAGAGGTTATTTTCATTGCACCAGTTCAGCAGATTATCAATCTCATTTCTGCACTCTATCTCATCATTGTTTGAGATCCAACCACTACAGTGGTAGTGCAAGGTGCACTGCAGGAACCCACCAAGGTTCATAAGAACATAAGAACATAAGGACTAGGAGCAGGAGTAGGCCATCTGGCCCCTCGAGCCTGCTCCACCATTCAGTAAGATCATGGCTGATCTTTTTGTGGACTCAACTCCACTTACCCACCCGGTCACCATAACCCTTAAAACCTTATGGCTTGATTCCTTAGGCAGCACTCTCCAAAACCATGCCAACTACCGCCCAGAAGGACAAGGGCACCAGATTTCTGGGAACACCACCACCTGCAAGTTCTCCTCTAGGTCACACACCATCCCGACTTGGAAATATATCGCTGTTTCCTTCACTGTTGCTGGGTCAAAATCCTGGGACTCCCTCCCTAACAGCACAATGGGTGTAGCTACACTTCCAGGACTACAGCGATTCAAGAAGGCGGCTCACTACCACCTTCTCATGGGTAATTAGGGATGGGCAATAAACACTGGCCAGCCAGCATTTTTAAAAGGAATGTCTGTGTCTCGGAAATAGGCACTTGGTCCCAATCATTTGGGACTTATTAATTCTCACTGACTCCTTCATATTGACCATATGCAAAAGTGTTGCAACTGATCAACATCTAGCAGTATCGGTGGAGGGAGAAATAGTTAACGTTTCAGAGCAACGACCTTTCATCAGAACGCCAGGCTAATTGATATATAGTGACCCCTGCTGGGAAGTACGCATTTTCAGATAATCAGTGATGCTGTGTTTGGGCTAGATTGTAATGTTTTTCCATGGTAAGATAACTTGCATCTCTTAGCTTCCATGAAAAATAAATAACATAGTTGTATAATACTCCGATTAGACAATGCCTGGAGTACTGTTATTCAGTTATAAGCAGTTTATCTCAAGAAGGATGTACTGGTTGTGGGGTGGTAGTGGGGGTAGGTGTTGAGAGTGCAGTGTGCAGTTCAGAATCACAAGGATTGTACCAGGGCTAAAATGGTTGCACTATAAGATGAATTGCATAGATTAGGCATGTATTGGCTTATTGAAGATTAAATGATGATCTAATATATGCTTTTATGATGATGTGGTGAATCTCTGGAATTCTCTGCCCGTTGAAGTGGTGGAGGCTACCTCGCTAAATATTTTTAAGACGCAGGTTGATGGGTTTTTGATAAGAGAAGGGATTAAGGGTTATGGGGAGAGGGCGGGAATGTGGAACTGAGCCACGACAGA
This sequence comes from Carcharhinus amblyrhynchos, assembly GCF_965287045.1. Taxonomy (NCBI): domain Eukaryota; kingdom Metazoa; phylum Chordata; class Chondrichthyes; order Carcharhiniformes; family Carcharhinidae; genus Carcharhinus; species Carcharhinus amblyrhynchos. The sequence continues at coordinate 15,935,288 of NC_137327.1, forward strand.
TCAGCCGTGATCTTATTGAATGGCGGGCCAGGCTCAAAGGGCTAGATGGCCTACTCCTGCTCCTATTTCTTATGTTCTTATGTTCTTATATAAACACATAGAAACTAAGAGCAAGCGTAGGCCATTCAGCCCCTTGAACCTACTCCACCATTCAATATGATTATGGCTGATTCTCAATCTCAATGTCATATTCCCGTTTCTCAGTGTACCCCTTGAATACAGTAAGAAGTATCACAACACCAGGTTAAAGTCCAACAGGATTATTTGGTAGCAAAGACCACTAGCTTTTGGGGCTCTTGTTAGAGTTTAGAAGGATGAGGGGGGGATCTTATTGAGACGTATAAGATGATGAAAGGGATGGATAGGGTAGAGGTGGAGAGGTTCTTTCCGCTGAGAAAGGACAGCAGGACTAGAGGGCACAGCCTCAAGATAAGGGGGGGGGGGGTGCGGTTTAGAACAGAGTTGAGGAGGGACTTCTTCACTCAAAGGGTGGTGAATCTCTGGAATTCTCTGCCCGTTGAAGTGGTGGAGGCTACTTGCTAAATATATTTGACGCGGGTAGATAGGTTTTTGGTAGGCAAGGGGATTAAGGGTTATGGGGGGAAAGCGGGAAGGTGGAACTGAACCACTTCAGATCAGCCATGATCTTATTGAATGGCGGGGCAGGCTCGAAGGGCTAGATGGCCTACTCCTGCTCCTATTTCTTATGTTCTTATGTTGTTATGTTCTTCATCAGGTGAGTAAATAACAATAAACCTGTTGGACTCTAACCTGGTGTTGTGAGACTTCTTACTGTGTTTACCCCAGTCCAATGCCAACATCTCCACACCCCTTGAATACATTCAGTGACTTGATCATCACAACCTTCTGTGGTAAAAAATTCCACACATTCACTATCCTTTGAGTTAAGAACTTTTTCTTCATCTTAGTCCTAAATTGTCTATTCCATATCCTGAAACTATGTTCCCTTGTTCTAGATTCCCCAACAAGGGAAAAACACCCCTTCTGCATCTAGTCAGTCCAGCCCTGTTAGAATTTTATAAGTTTCAATCAAATCTTCACATCCTTCTAAACGCTAATGAATACAAGCCCCGTCAAACCAATCCCTCTGCATTGGACAGTCCTACCAAACTTGGCATCAGTCTAGTGAACACCCGCTGTGCCTGGTTGGGCACCATAGGTGTGCCAGGGGCAGTGCCAAGGGGATGGGACCAAGGAGGTGGGGCCTAAACGGGGTGGGGTCTCTGTGGGGCTATGACAGTGGGGAGGGGCTTATGCAGGAGGGAGCTCTGCAAGGCAGGAACTCTGCAAGGGGACAGTGGTTGGCAAGGAGGGAGCTCTGCAAGGGAGGTGGTTGGTAAAGAGGGAGCTCTGCAAGATGGGTGATTGTGCGGGGGGGCTGGTTGTGTGGGGGATGGGGGGCACCTGCAGGTATGGGCCACAGAAGGGGCCTTGATAGGGGAAGGGGGCATGTTGGGGGTCTGCCATGGGACTCATTGGGAGGATCCTGATGCCCCAATGCTGACGACCCATGTTGGTGTTGGGGGGAGGCTGAGGGGGTGATGATGCCACCAATGATGGTGGGAAGGCCCAATGTTTATAGGGGATGGGGGCGTGCTGGAGGAGGTCTTCCGGTTCATTAGCAGATCGGGTGCCCTGCGCAATGGTGCCCGAGTGCTCTGAAGCTGGCTTCACCAGCCCACTTAGACTCCACCTCCCCCTGTACCAGCATAAAGCTCCCAGCTGTCAAAACAATTGACAGCATGTTGGTAGGTTGCAGTGCCAAGCATGCCCAAAAGATCAACGTGGAGGACTCCCATTTTCATGGGGTTTTTTTGCCTTAAAATTATTTCCATTGATGGGAGAGATCCGGAACAGTGATTTTAACTGTAAACCCAGAGCTAGGCCATTCAGTAAGTAATGTCCACAAGAATGTTTTCAAATCAAGTGAATTCTTTGCTAGAGAGCCATTGAGTCAAGGTCAATTGAACCTGAGACTGATATATTTGTGTTATGTAAGGATACCGAGAGCTGTGAAACCAAGGCCTGTAAAGGAGAATCCCATACAGATCAAGCCATGATCTCATGGTTGGAGGGACCGAGTGGTATATTCCTGCCCCATCCAGGTGTTCATGCATGGCAATTGCCATGAGGCACCATCTTTGTTGTTTGTCATCCATGCATGGTAGCACAGTGATTAAGACTGTTACCTCACAGCACCAGGGACCGATTCCGGCCTCGGGTAAATGTGTGGAGTTTGCATGTTCTCCCGTGTCTGTGTGGGTTTCCTCTGGGTGCTCTAGTTTCTTCCAAAGATGTGCATATTAGGCAGACTGACCATGCTAACTTGCTCCTTAATGTCCAAAGATTTTGGGTGGATTAGCCATGTGGGGTTACAGGGATAATGTAGTGTAGAGGGCCTGGGTAAGATAGTCTGAGCTGTATCAGGGATAAGTTTTTCACTCAGAGGGTCGTGAGTGAGTGGAATCGGCTGCCGTCAGTGGTGGTATAGGCAAACTCTTTGGGGTCTTTTAAGAGACTTTTGGATGAGTACATGGGATTTCCTGGGATTGAGAGTTATAGGTCTGGTAGGGATGGATATGATCGGCGCAACTTGTGGGCCGAAGGGCCTGTTTGTGCTGTAGTGTTCTATGTTCTATGTATTCTCCCACAGCGCTTGCTCTGAAAATCCCACCTGAGGTCAACGGACCTTTGCGTGGGACAGTGTCCCGCCTGCTACCATTCCCATATTGGGTGAGACGAGAAAATTGGGTGCAGACTCGATGGGCTGAATGGCCTCTTCTGCACTGTAGGGATTCGATGATGCCCAAGCATGAGTTGGTTTGGAGGTAGGACAGAGGAAAACGCCCGAGGAAACGGGGCAAAGAAAAAAATGTCAGCTGGGCCATCACCCTGCAGCCTTTATAGATGTGATTACAGGACCACAGCTCAGTAAAAAACCCGCATTGTCTCTGTCAAATTCCAACAGGGGGAGACAAGCGTGTGGAGCGGTCACTCCGAGCAGTCTTGAGGGCAAAGTGAATAGATGGTGACAGACGGAAATACGACATCACCAACGCCCAGAGCCGGTAAAAAGGGGCTGAAATGCATCCGCTAAAGCTGCTGTCATTTATCTGCAGCCTCATAGCGGGTGCTTCCTAACCTATGTCTGAGACCTCTTGGTAGATATCGTGGAGCCTTGCAATCCAACCTGAAATCAAGCACCCACTGCAGCCCTCTGGCCAGCTGCAGGAGCTTATTTTATTTTCTGGTCTTTTGTTTACACATCCCCCCCCACACCACCCCCCCCGCGGCCACCCCTCGCCTCATCCTATTAGCCCAATTTGATACTCGGGAGCAGGGATTTATTGTACAGAAGTTCGCCAGCTGATTCACCTATCGCTCAAATGGCCACGAAGATTGATAAAGAGGCGTGCAGGGAATCGTATAACCTGGTCCGGGATGATAACAGCGATATCAACTGGTTTGTTTAAGCTCAAATCGTCCACTTTCTTATAATTAAGACAACTTCGACCTCATTTTAGATCCTAACTGTGTACATACATTGTGTGCGTGTGTCTCTTTCTCTCCTTTTCCAGGGTTATCTTTAAATACGATGGAAACCTTATTGTTCCCGATTCACAAGGCACAGATTACGAGGAATTTAAACTTCAATGCACAAGTAAGATTTGGGGCTTCTGTCACTGTTTTTTTTGATTTATTGTTTGGTGTGTACAGTGGAAGGAAGGAATCTGCCTTGCCAGACCCCATATACACTGCCCCCCCCCGCCCCCCGCTCCATCCTCTCCCCTGCAGTGTGAGAGATCGCTTCGTTATGTGATGATAGCTCGCTGGAAAGGGTGCAAGCTAGCTGTGCTTAGACTGCATCTGGAGTACTGCATTCCCTGTAGAAAGTCTCCTGGTTGTCGATATATTGCGATGGATCAAATCGATAGCTCTCTCCCCCCCCCCCCCCCCCGCAATATTAATCGAACGAAAGGAAACTTGACTATTTAATTAGGTTATACTTCCCTTTTAACATACTTTTGTTTTAGGGGTTGGGAGGTGAGTTGGAACGACTCTTTAGCTTTGCAGATTGATAGTGCAGTAACCCAGCATTTTAAAAGCGATTGGTCATGTCACCAGCTGCGAGTTGCAAACGACTCATTTAATCATGACCACAAATTTTCACAATTATTTTCTAATTTGAAAGGCAATCCACTGCCACGCCATTGGAAAAAATACATCTGAGCAGAAATGTACATTTTATTGTAAAATCTCTCACTTATATCGTGTTGCCAGCTTAATGCTTGCGATTAAAATGTAACTTTTAAGGTGTGGCACTCAACTGGGGGAACTGTTCACAGCTTACTTTTGGTTCCCCATTTCTGTAAATACTAAACGTCGCCCCTCGCTCTGGTATCTGGCTAAGACATAAAGGGGAAAAAAATGTCCCAACTGATCAAAACAGCTTGCTTTGAAACTACCCATTCCGAAGTGTGGATTTTAGTATTTGACTGGCTGTCAGTCTAAAATGCTTTAGCTGCAATGTACTGCAAACGTTAGGCAGGATTTGACTGTTGTCCTTGGCCAACTTCAATCACCTAAAGAAGGGAACCATTTTGTTTTAAAAGAAAACTTTGGGGCTGTTTTTGATAAAAGCATTTGTGCTTAATCTCAAGACTATGATTAATATTTGCAAAATTCCAACCATATTTGTATTTGAGATTCAGGGTGGATGCATTCCCACTCTTTGGAAGAACTGACGTGTCGGTTTTAAATCTTCCTCTTGTACCAAAAAGCCGGTTGTGATGTTTAAATTTTGAATTTTGATTATTTGCTTGTGCATGGTTTTCCTTGTGTTTTACCCGTCAGGAGAAAAGGTAAGATTGTGCCGTTGCTTTTTGAGCCAGAGGTGAGTCAGGACAAAAGCCCAGTTTCTTCTCCATTTCAGGCATTGGCTCATGTGCTCAATGCCTTACCACTGTTGCACATTGACATTCTGCCTTGCTCGTAGCTTGAACTTGTCATATACTCATTTTAGTACTTCGCTCCCACCCCCCCCCACCCCCCAGCTTAAAAGACTCCTCCTTCACTTTGGTCATTAATTGAAATAATTACTTTGTATTTGGGTCAGAAACAATGATATATAGGGACCAAATCTTTCTAAAAAAGCGTAGGCACTAGAAATCTAAAGCTGAGCTAGAAATCTATAGAGAGAAGCCTTGTTGATGCTGAGTGACCCAAGTGGTTATGTTCAAAATTGAATTTACTTCTAATTTACTGCCATTCCTTTTGGCAGATGACCGTATATTATTTGGGTTTCATCGAATCATCACTGGGGACGCCATGAGCAAACGTGCTAAGTTTGCTCTGATCACCTGGATTGGAGACGGAGTCACTGTCCTGCAAAGAGCCAAAGTCAGCACTGATAAAAGTTTGGTAAAGGAAGTAGTACAGGTAGGTCATTAATCAATCAAATGATGTGTTCACAATTGGAGAGATTATTAATTGGCGTGGCTAATGCTTTTAGTTAGTTTCCAGTTATTTAAAAAAAAATACTTTATTCAAAGTCATGCTTATTCCAGAATCTGGTAGGGCTTTGCAAGCAACCTTCATAATGCCAATATATTATTGACAATGCTCTAACATTTGTAGTTGCCAGGAAAGAATTGATTGCGAAATATTCTGCAGTTGTGTTTACAATAAAAATATTAAGGATTTGCTAAGGAATAGCCCAGAAAATTATTTGGACTATTCCAATACAGCTGCACTCTGCTGTTTTGCCAAACTGTCTCTTCCTACTTTGGGGATGATAGTGGAACTTAATGCATACGTAATATACTGTATAATGTACTATTATATTGCATCTAAAACCCACTGACCTCACCATTGGTATAATGAGCATGTTGATCAAGTCAAACATTTTGAATACCTTGCAAATCTTGGTTCCAGCTAATCAATTTGCTTGATTCCTTCAATTTTAAATTGAAGCTGTTCAGTAAGCTGTTATTATAAATATGGGATGAGGTAATTTGTGAGGGATAAATTCTCACTTGTAATATATGGCCTGGATGCTCTGCATTGGAAGTAAGTAAATCACTTTGGTAATAAATACTGTACTGCTTACTTCAAAAATCATATCTGTAATTATGAATGGAATTTAATATTTTGTGATTCATGACAGCCTGCGGGTTAAGGTCATCTATAGTGAATCTTTTTTTAAAAAAAGAAGCCCTCTGTGGTGTTGCCCATCCTCAGCTGTAGAAGTGTTATTATGATTTAGACTTTCTCCCAACACTGCACTAGTATCATGGAAGAAAGGCAGTTTCCATTAGCAGACAGTCTCCAATGAATCAGAACCTGCTCCCTTGTGCATCTTGTGTGTGGGATAGCATGCCACAGGAATAATAATTAGCTTTCATTATAATGTAACCCACTGGAGGTAGAAATAGAATGTTTATCACCTCGTCTTATATACTTGTGTTCAGATTAACACAAATAGATATATTTTTTAAGTAACATGGTTGCATGGAAGCAGGCACACCCAAGTTACTGATCATTTGCCCTGAGAATTAATATATACCTTCAGAATACATTTATTGCACTATCTAATAATCTGAAAAAACGCTTTTGGAGATTGGCTTGCTGTGTGGACTTCCAATTGCTATCCCATGCATTAGATCAAGAATTTATAGTGTGTATTATATAAACAGTGTGCTTAATGTGATTAAAAGTGTGTAGTACATGGTTGCCCAAGAAAATTTTGAATAAAGAATTGTCAATTTATCAAAGAAAATAGCACTGACCACAAGCATGTCTCATCATTGAGCAGTTAATGTGTCACAAGAGCAGCTTAGTGATTTTAAATAAAAATCAGTATAGGTGGTGGAAAACTATTGCCCATTTAATTCCATTCTTTTATATTGGTTAGTCCACCCGCTCATTCTACCCCCTCCTCTTCTGACTCAAGTCATAGCATTAACTGAGATTCATGCATTGCATGTTCCCAGAGGTGGTCACCCCACAAGTTTTCTGTGAAGGGAGAGAGGGAAAGGGCGACCTCTGGACAATTGAATTAGGTGGTGCAGGAGGCCCCCAAGTGCATCTCACTCTCTAACCAGTATTGAGAGGGTTCTGATGGGGATTGCACTTCCTCCACCACATAACCACCACCACATAACCCCCCCAACCCCCTGCCCTCTCCCCCTGCCCCCTCCCACCCCAGTGCTAGGGTCAACGATGTTGCCAAGCAGTGGCAGAATATCTTGAGGGGAAAGGGTTAACAGCCCGAGGCTGTGGCTCATGTTGACACCAATGACATAGGTAGAGGCGCTGCGAGCAAATCTTGGGCATCTAGGAAGAGCTCTAATAAACAGGACATCCAAGCTAGCAATCCAGATTGCTGCTGGTGTTGTGCGCTAATGAGTGTAGAAGTAGGAGGATGGAGCAGATAAATGAGTGTGAGGCTGGAGAGATGGTACAGAAGGAAAGGTTTTTCATTCCTGGGAAATGGTGATTGGTTCTGGGAAAGTGAGACTTCACTGTTGCTGGGAACAAATGTAGTCATGATGTGGAGATGCCAGCGTTCGACTGGGGTAAACACAATAAGAAGTCTGACAACACCAGAAAGTCCAACCAATTTATTTGATAGTAAACTCACAAGCTTTCGGGGTTTGCCCCTTTGTCAGGTGAATGGAGAGTTCTGGCCTCAGACAGAGCGTATAACAGCACAGACAGTTCACAGATTACTGATTAGATTGCGAGTCTTTACAACTAACCTGCTATTCAAGTCTTAAAGATGCTGACAATGTGAGTGGAAAGGGCATTAGGCATAGGTTAAGGAGATGTGTATTGTCTTCAGACAGTACAGTAAGTGAGGTTTTGCAAACCCAGGCAAGTCATGGGGGTTACAGGTAGTGCAACATGAACCCAAGATCCCGGTTGAGACCGTCCTCACGTGCGGAACTTGGCTGTCAGTCTCTGCTCAGCAACTCTGCAACGTCATGTGTCGTGAAGGCCGCCTTGGAGAATGCTGAAGGTCTGACCTTCGGGTGAGCATTCTCCAAAGCGGCCTTCACGACACACGACAGCGCAGAGTCACTGAGCAGAGACTGATAGCCAAGTTCCACACACATGAGGATGGTCTCAACCGGGATCTTGGGTTCATGTTGCACTATCTGTAACCCCCATGACTTGCATGGGTTTGCAAAACCTCACTTACTGTACTGCCTGAAGACAATACACATCTCCTTAACCTATGCCTAATGCTCTTTCCACTCACATTGTCAGCATCTTTAAGACTTGAATAGCAGGTTAGTTGCAAAGACTCGCATTCTAATCAGTAATCTGTAAATTGTCTGTGCTGTTATATGCTCTGTCTGAGGCCAGAACTCTTCATTCACCTGACGAAGGGACAAACCCTGAAAGCTTGTGAGTTTACTATCAAATAAATTGGTTGGACTTAAACCTGGTGTTGTCAGACTTCTTGCTGAGAACAAATCCCACAGAGTGGATTGCTAGTGTTGTTGGCAAAAGTTTAAACTAATTTTTCAGCGAAGTAAGGACCAGGACATAATATTAGAAAGGAAAGATGAGTTGTACAAAAGATTGGAAGAGATGACTGCAATGAGTGAGAAATGGAAGTCAAACCACTGCATGTATATCAATGCAGAAAGTGGTAAATAAGGTTGGTGAGCTGAAGGCAAAGATGGCCACATGGGAATATGACTTTACAGTCGTAACAGAGACCCAGCTCAAAATGGCATGACTTGATACTAAATAAGGAGGAGGTGGGTGGCACGGTGGCACAGTGGTTAGCACTGCTACCTCACAGCACCAGGGACCTGGGTTCGATTCCCAGCTTGGGTCACTGTTTGTGAGGGGTTTGCACATTCTCCCCATATCAGCGTGGGTTTCCTCTAGGTGCTCCAGTTTCCTCCCACAGTCCAAAGATGTGTGGGTTAGGTGCATTGGTCGTGCTAAATTGCCTCTTAGTGTCAGGGGGACTGGCTAGGGTAAATGCGTGGAGTTATGGGGATAGGGCCTCGGTGGGATTGTGGTCAGTGCAGACTTGATGGGCCAAATGGCCTCCTTCTGCACTGTAGGAGTCTATGATTATATGATGGCGTAGTGCTAATGTCACTGGGCTAGTCACTCCAAAGCTAATAGCCTTGGGGCGTGGATTCAAATTCCACCATGATAAGACTGGAATTTAAATTCAATTAAAAGCTGGTCTCCTTAATAGTGAAAGCTATTGTATATTGTTGTAAAAACCCATACGATTCACTAATGTCCTTTTGGGGAAAGAGATCTGCCATCCTTGCCCTCCCATGTGACTCTAGACCCACAGCAATGTGGTTGACTCTTAACTGCCTTCTGAAATTGCCTAGCAAGCCAATCAGATCAAAGGCAACTCCAGGTTGTGTAACAGAGGTCTGTGGAGAGGAAGAGTTTATGAATTGTGAGTAGGAGAATTTCCTTTGGTGCATTTCTGGCCCAACGAGGAAGTAGTCATTGCTGGATCTGGTTCCTGAAATGAGGTGGATCAGTTGGGGAGCATCTGGAGACAGCAATCAAAGTATCATGAGGTTTAAGTTAGTTGTGGAAAACACAAGGAGCAATCAAGAGCGAAAACCTTTAATTGGAGGGAGGCCAACTTTGGATGGTAGGTATTCAAAAATATTGAGGGAAGTCAGGGTTGAAATTGCGGAGACACTGGCCAGAATCCTTGGATACATGATGGTGCCAGAGGATTGGAGAATTACACATATTGTACCCTTGTCCAAAAAAAAACACAGCAAAAACAAACCAGTCAATTAATCGTAACAGTGGGAAAGCTTTTGGAAACAAGAAGTCAGGGCAAAATTAATAGATACAAGTATGGATTAATTAAGGAAAGTCAGCAGAGATTTGTTAAAAGGCAAATCATGTTTAACTAACTTCATCTGAGTTTTTGATAAGGTAACAGACGGTTGATCAGGATAATGGGATTGTTGGGGTATATACGAACTTTCCAAAAGTATTTGATAAAGTATCACACAAAAGCTTTGCATTGGAATAAAAGAGATGATGGCAGCATGTGTATAAAGAATGGCTGTTAGGATATACAGCGGGGGTTTTAAAGATCAATAATTGGGATTGATGCCTTGTTAAGTGACTTGGATGTACAAGGAGACATTTTAAAACAAGCAAATGACAACTTGGAGTAATTGTGAACTGAGATAAATGCCGAGAGCACAAGACAGTCTAATGGAATGAGTGGACACATGAAATTTAATGTAGAGAAATGGGATGTGATACATTTTGGTAGGAAGGGCTGGTATGATGTAACATAAAGGCTATAATTCTAATAAGGATGCAGAAACGGAGAGACTGGGGTACATGTGCATGAGTCACTGAAGGTTCTAAAAAGCTATTTGGATTCTGGGCTTTGTAGTTAGCAGCATTGGTTACAAAGGAAGGAAGTTACGATCAATCTTTTTTAAACACCAGTTTGGCCTCAACTGCAACATTGTGATAATTCTTGATGCCACATGTTAGGAAGGGAATGACAAATTTGAGAGAGGGTACAGATAAGATTTGAGTGGTTTTGGGGAGGTGGAGCCATTGTTAATTGTATAGATTGGAGAAGCTGAGGTTGTTCTCCTTGGAGAAGAGAGATTTGATGGGAGGTTTGATATTCAAAATTATGAAGGCGCTGTACAGTATGAGAGAAGCTGCTCCCATTGGCAGAAAGGACAAGAACGAGAAGACTTTGATTTGAGGCGCTAGGCAAAAGAACTAAAAATGTACCAGGACAACTTATTAATGCAGTGGGTGTTTAGAGTTAGAATGCACTGCCTGAAGGGGTGTGGTGGAAGCAGGTCCAATCATTGCTTTCAAAATGGAATTGACCACCTGAAGGGGAAGAAGTTGCAGGGTAAAGGCAGGGAATGGAACTTGTAGAGAGGTGACACAGGCCAGATAGCATCCTCCTGCACTTTAAATATTCAGTGATTTGTAACGCATTGCGTGTTTTTGGACATGAACAAAGCCAACATGATGTGACTTGTATTTTTAGCTATAATCTCATACTTGATTAATGCCAACAATTCAAACCATTCCCTGTATTTGATATGGGAACTTTTAAATAAATGGTGATTTTTTTTATTCAAAGGCATTTGCAGTCTCACTAATAGAAAGAGCAACAATATGCCATTGCCTTGCATACAGTTTCTGTCTCACTGTAAATATGGACAAAATCTGGTCACACTCTTGACATGAACAAAGGAAAGCTTATTCTGAGAGACAGCTAGTTGAAGTCAATTAGCTTGAGCTTTGTGCTCTTTAATGGTTTTAAAATAAATTTTTAATTTGATGTAAGCCTTCTCCTTCAGGGCTGGGGCAGGTACAGATCAAGGGGTGTCACTCCAACTGCCCATCCCCCCACTTTCCCTTTTCTCCTCTGCATAAACTGCATGCAAATAAGGGGAACATGCTAGCTTCCTGTAATTTTGTGCAAGGGCTGCTTAGTTGGTGTTTGGTGTTCAGTGTTCAGAAGGGAGAGAAAGAATCTTCCTTTTTTAAATTATGCTCAACAAGGGAAAGCTTTTATTTCTGAAAAGGAAAATTCCTGCATTCTGGCAGCATTGAGTTGTTACAACTCAAAGCGTCTGGTAGGCCTCAGTTGGAGAGCTCTGCTCCCTTTCATTATTTCTTATTCTCCTTCCCTGTTGTGCAAATGACAATGATGCTGCAAAGTTGGACGACTCCTGAGGACATCTGTGCTCCTGGAAGATATCTCTGGCAAGTGCAAGTCTTAACTTGGCTTCCTTCTTGTCTCAGTGATGAATCCTGTATAATTTGGATAGCTGCTGTCCAATTTGGGTAGCTGCTGATTTGTTCTCCACTGTTCGTGATGTATATTTTGTTTGTTAGTGTCACAAGTAGGCTTACATTAACATTGCAATGAAGTTACTGTGAAAATCCCCTAGTCGCCACACTCGCCTGTTCGGATACACTGAGGGAAAATTTTGCATGTCCAATTCACGTAACCAGTATGTTTTTCGGACTCTGGGAGGGAACTGGAGCACCCGGAGGAAACCCATGTGCCACGGGGAGAACGTGCAGACTCTGCACATTCAGAGACCCAAGCCAGGAATCAAACCCATGTCCCTGGTGCTATGAGGCAGCAGTGCTAACCACTGTGCCACCATGCTGCCCCATGAAGACATTGGTTGAATTGTACAGCCCACGCTGCCTTCAAGGTGAAAAAACTGAGGCTTGAATTTACAAATAAGTGTGGCAGCTGGAATTTTAATGAATATTGGTGCTCTACTGCAGTATCTTTGTGCTCAGCAGTCAACCTTACACGATGAATCCTCTGCTGATTAGCATAATTGTTCTCCTAACTCCAACTTTGTTTAAATTTAGAAATACAGATTAAGAACGACTTCATTTGTTTTCCAAGGTTTGTTGTCAATTTCATTCATTTAACTCTTCTTGCATTTTCTGTGCCCTTATTTGTGTACATAAGGTATAAAAACATAAGAACTAGGAGCAGAAGTAGGCCGTCTGGCCCCTTGAGCCTGCTCCGCCATTCAATAAGATCATGGCTGATCTTTTTTGTGGACTCAGCTCCACTTACCTGCTCGCTCACCATAATTCTTAGTTCCTTTACTGTTCAAAAATGTATCTATCCTTGCCTTAAAAACATTCAATGAGGTAGCCTCAACTGCTTCACTGGGCAGGGAATTCCACGGATTCACAACCCTTTGTATGAAGAAGTTCCTCCTCAACTCAGTCCTAAATCTGCTTCCTCTTGTTTTGAGGATATGCCCCCTAGTTCTAGTTTCACCTGCCAGTGGAAACAACTTCCCTGCTTCTATTTTATCTATTCCCTTCATAATCTTATATATTTTGATAAGACCTCCCCTCATTCTTCCGAATTCCAATGAGTATAGCTCAGTCTACTCAGTCTCTCCTCATATTCCAACCCTCTCAATCTGGAATCAACCTCGTGAATCTTCTCTGCACCCCCTCCCGTGCCAGTATATCCTTTCTCAAGTAAGGAGACCAAAACTGTAGACAGTATCCAGGTACAGCCTCAGCAGTACCTTATACAGCTGCAACATAATCTCATTGTTTTTAAACTCCATCCCTCTAGCAATGAAGGACAAAATTCTATTTGCCTTTTTAATTATCTGCTGCACCTGCAAACCAACGTCTTGAGATTCCTGCACAAAGTTCACCCAGGTCCATCTGCACAGCAGCATGTTACAATTTTTTACCATTTAAATAATAGTTCATTTTGCTATTATTCCTACCAAAATGGATGACGTCACATTTACCAACATTGTACTCCATCTGCCCGAACCTCGCCCACTCAGTTAGATTTTCTATATTCCTTTGCAGATTTTCAGTGTTCTCTGCGCACTTTGCTCTTCCACCCATCTTAGTGTCATCTGCAAATTTTGACACACTATACTTGGCCCCCAACTCCAAATCATCTATATAAATCGTAAACAGTTGCGGTCCAACACTGATCCCTGAGGCTCACCACTAGTATAGTATTAACAAAGAGCAAAGCCAAAATAGTTTTCTTCGGTCATTTATCCCATTATAGTTTCTGAAAATTGTATTGATTGCAGTTCAAAATTGCTTCACTGATTTGATAAATGCAAGTTTATTTCTCCTTTTTTCTCCTCCCACGCATCTTAAAACCAATGACTTGCACATCCAATGAAGTTTAAATCACACAGGAGGTCTTTTAATATTTGTGTATGACTTGCTCACCTACTTGGTATTGCATCATAGTAATGTAGCATACACAAGTCCCATTCTGCTTGACTAGATCATCTAAACATTTATCACTTTGCCTGACGAAATTTTGGGTACATGAGTTTTGTAGCGTAGAGAGGCCCTTTGGCCCATTGTGTCTATGCCAGCCATCAAACCTATCCATTCTAATCCCATTTTCCTGCATTTGGCCTGTAGCCTTGTATGCTGTGGTGTTTCCAGTGCTCATCTAAATATGAACATTATTTTGAGAGTTCCCGCCTCTACCATCTTTGCAGGCTGTGAGTTCCAGGTTCCCACTATTCACTGATTGAAAAAGCATTTCCCCAAATCCCTCTAAATCTCCTGCTCCTTACCTTAAATCTATGCCCCCCTACTTATTGTCCCCTCTACTAAGGGGAAAAAGTTTTTTTCTTTTCTGTGTCCTTCATAATTTTGTACACCTCAATCAGGTCCCCCTTCAGCCTTTGGCTACTCTAATGAAAACAAGCCTGGCCTAGTCAGCTTCTCTACATAGTTGAAATGCTCCAAACCAGGCAACGTTCTGGCAAATCTCCTCTGCATCCTTTCCAGTGCAGTCACATCTTTCCTATAATGTGGCAATCATAACTGCAGACACACTACTCTAGCTGTGGCCTAATGAGCGTTGTATATAGCCCCATCATAAACCCACTGCTCTTATTCTATGCCTTGGATTAATAAGGGCAAGTATCCCATATGCCTTCTTATCTACCTATTTTGCCGTCAAGGATTTTTGGACATGCACCCCAAGGTCCCTCTGGTCTTCTGCACTCCCCAGCATCCTACCTACCATTCATTACTACTACCAATAGGTTGAATCCGTGTGTTTGTCCTTCCAGACCAGGCACCTGAAGGTGACAAAGTGATCTGTTTGGGTGACTTTAATTTTCAAGTACTCAGTAGCAAAATGTGATGTGTGCAGTGCAGCTAAAATAGTTGTTGAAATAAGACTCAGGGTCATATGAGGAAACCAGAGTAATTGTTTAATAGGCTTGCTATCAGAAAAAACAACTTGGTACCAAACTTGTGTATGGGGAATCGCCTATGAAAGCAATAACCCTTGTAAGGTTTCAGTTAGTTAATAGAACTGAAAATCACAGAGAATTCTGGATTTTAAAATGGCCATGTTCAGTAAGATAGTAGAATATTTAAAATAGTTCAGCTGATTAACCCTGCTGAATGGGAGGTAATGTTTGCATATTCAAAGCATATGTTTAAAGAGCAAATTAAAAAATAAAGAAGACATGTATGCTCCTAAGAGAAGGACGCTTGGCAATAATAAGCTAAGGTCATACACTGAAAGCAAGTAAGACTTTTTGAAAAGATTTCATAAATTAAAAGTGGATCATTCTCAGGGACATTGGGCTATATTGTAAACTATATCAGCTATGTAAAACTATATCAGCTATGTAAAGCTATATGTAAAGCTATGTAAAGCTATATATAAAGCTATATCAACTAAACAATTATTAGAAGACGATAGCAGACAAATTGTAGCAGCAATTGGAAAATCATTAAACAAGTGTAATAAAATTGTAGCACTTTTTCAGCTACTGAAAGATTCTTTTGGACAATTTGGATTCAATGGCTGAGATACTAAATAATTACTTTGTCTTCAAGAATAAAGACTGATGCAAGTTATGCTGTTAACTGTAAAATTATTAGCAAAATAGAAGAGAATGATATCTTGGAAGAATAAGGAGAGCTGGCCTAGAAATGCACCCAAGGAAATGATCCCAAGGAAAGGGATCGATTCTTTGCGAGCCTTGCATCTTTAATATCTTGTTGAACCCTTGTCTTCAATAGCTTGTTGAAGTCCAGACTCATCTCGTTAGACTGGTAGGATGTCGATATAATTATAGAACCAGTAACTATAACTTCAGGAATGGGTAAACTCTTTTCCAGCATCTTCTCGAGATAGCCTACATGCGCACTTGGATGTAGATAGCTTCTGGAAAAGGAAGTTATAAATGGCAAATTAGTGGCGGAGGCTAAACAAGATGCCATTGTTGGCCTGGACTTTCAGAATTTTGATTTGGTTTATTATTGTCACATATGTTAACATACAGTGAAAAGTATTGTTTCATGAACGCTATACAGATAAAGCATACCGTTCATAGAGAAGGAAATGAGAGAGTGCAGAATATAGTGTTACAGTCATAACTAGGGTGTAGAGAAAGACCAACTTAATGCAAGATGGGTCTGTTCAAAAGTCTGACGGCAGCAGGGAAGAAGCTGTTCTTAAGCCAGTTGGTACGTGACCTCAGACTTTTGTATCTTTTTCCTGACGGAGGAAGGTGGAGGAGAGAATGCCTGTGGTACACGGTGCCCTTAATTATGCTGGCTGCTTTTTCAAGGCAGCGAGAATTGTAGACAGTCAGTGGATGGGAGGCTGGTTTGCATGGTGGACTGGGCTGCATTCACGACCTTTTTAATTTCTTGCAGTCTTGGGCAGAGCAGGAGTCACACCATGATGTGACACAGCCAGAAAGAATGTTTTCTATGGTGCATCTGTAAAGGCTAGTGAGAGTCATAGCGGACATACCAAATTTCCTTAGTCTTCTGAGAAAATAGAGGCGTTGATGGGCTTTCTTAACTATAGCGTTGGTATGGCGGGGGGGACAGTGTGGGGAACCAGGACAGGCTGTTGGTGATCTGGACACCTAAAAAAAATTGAAGGTCTCAATCTTTCTACTTCATCCCTGTTGATATAGTACTCTTACAAGTGATTGTCTGCAAAATTGATTTTGTAGAATTGAAAAGAATTTGCTGCAGTGCAATAAGAATTGGCTTTAGGCAGAAAGTTGTTCACATATTTGGATCTATCTTCTGACCAATTATCATTGGTTCCCTGCAGGAACCAGTGTTGGGGTCTTTGCTCTTTACGTTTTTTGGTTTAATGTTTTAAGTTTTGTTTGTGATTTATTATTGTTTCTGGCAGTTCTCATTTAAGGGGCTGCCCCTTTTATTTCTCAGTTTATTTAATTTAGTTTAATTGTTTAACTCAAAAAAAGAGTTTGGGGACATTAATCAGTGTTTGTTAAATGTTGTTTACCTGCATGTGGGCAGGTCTAAATATACATCCAATCTGCAGGGAACAGAATTGAAACTAATGGTGAAGGAAAACATAGACAAAAGAGCTGAATCCATGATGAGAATGTGATTGTCTTTGACATCAAGGTGACGTTTGATCAAATGTGGCGTTAAGGAAGCCTTAGCAAAATTGAAGTCAATGGGAATCGGGGGAAAACTCTCCAAAGATGGAGTCAAACCTCTCGCAAAGGAAGATGATTGTGGTTGTTGGCAGTCAATCCCTGGGAACAGTCTGAGATTAGCTGTTCAAAACCTTGGTGTCACGTAAGACCCCAAAAGAACTCCGAACCTAATGTTCCTGCCATCACACCTGTTTCCACCTCTGTAACATTGCCTGATTTTGCCCCGGCTCAGTTCACCTGCTGTAGAAGCCCTCATTCATGCCTTTGATACGTCAACACTCTCTATTTCAACATTCTCCTGGCTGGTCACTCAAATGGTGCTGGAGGGAGAACATGTTGAAAGTAGTGGATGGGGTGCCAATCACTTGGATTGATTTGTCCTGGGTGGTATCAAGCTTCAGAGTGTTATTGGAGCTGCACTGATCCAGGAAAGTGGAGGACATTTCCTCAGCTCCAGGATATCATTGCAGAAGTTCCTCAGAATAGAGTCTTAACCCCAACCATCGTCAGCCATTTAATCAGTGACCTGCCCGCCATTATAAAGTCTGACATTAATGTTCAGCACCATTTGTGATTCCTCAGAGTCAGCAAGACTTCATTCAGGCTAGAGCTGGGAAGTAACCAGCAACATTTGAACATAAGAACTTAAGAAATAGGAGTAGGAGTAGGCCATCTAGCCTTTCGAGTCAGCCCCGCCATTCAATAAGATCATGGCTGATCTGTCGTGGCTCAGTTCCACATTCCCGCCCTCTCCCCATAACCCTTAATCCCCTCGCTTATCAAAAACCCATCAATCCGCGTCTTAAAAATATTTAGCGAGGCAGCCTCCACCACCTCAACGGGCAGAGAATTCCAGAGATTCACCACCCTTTGGGTGAAGAAGTTCCTCCTCAACTCCGTTCTAAACTGCCCCCCCTTTATCTTGAGGCTGTGCCCCCTAGTCCTACTGTCCTTTCTGAGCGGGAAGAGTCTCTCCACCTCTATCCTATCCATCCCATTCATCATCTTATACGTCTCAATGAGATCTCCCCTCATTCTTCTGAACTCTAACAAGTACAAGCCTAGTTTATTCAGCCTCTCCTCATAGCTCAACCCCCTCAACTTCGGTATCAGCCTAGTAAACCTCCTCTGCACTCCCTCCAAGGCCAAAATATCCTTGCGTAAGTGCGGCGCCCAAAACCGCACACAGTACTCCAGCTGCGGCCTCACCAATGCCCTATACAGCCGCAGCAAGACCTCCCTACTTTTATATTCAATCCCCCTCGCTGTGAAGGCCAGCATCCCATTCGCCTTCCTGACCACCTGCAGCACCTGCAGGCTGGGTTTTTGCGACTCATGCACAAGGACCCCGAGGTCCCTCTGCACCGTCGCCTGCTGCAGTGCACCATATAAATGTCAGGCCAGGGCCATCTAAAGTGAGAGAGAATCTAATCATTGCCCCTTGTCATTCAATGGTATTACCATTGCTGAATCCCCACCCCAATACCTTGTAAGTTACTATTGAGTTGGAACTTAACTGGACCAACCATATAAATACCATGGTTAAAGAGCAGATCAGAGTCTGGAAATTCTGAAGAATAATTCATGTTTGTAGATAGTGGACATGCAGTGAGTCCAGACTGTGATGGAATGCCCTTCAGTTTCCTGGATCAGTGCAGCTCCAATAACGCCCAGAAGCTTGGTACCACCCAGGACAAATCAATCCAAGCGATTGGCACCCCATCCATTACTTTCGACATGCTCTCCCTCCAGCACCATTGTAGAATATGAGTGACCAGTCAGGAGAATGCTGGAATAGAGAGTGTTGATGTATCAAAGGCATGAATGAGGGCTTCTACAGCAGGTGAACTGAGCCGGAGCAAAACCAGGCAATGTTACAGAGGTGGAAACAGGTGTGATGGCAGGAACATTAGGTTAGGAGTTCTTTTGGGGTCTTATGTGACACCAAGATTTTGAACAGCTGATCTCAGACTGTTCCCAGGGAATGGGATAGAATTGCTGGTTAGGACCAGAGGTTGGAGCGGAGACCGAAAATCTCAGTGGCTTTGTTCTTCCCAATTTTACTTAGACATCCAGCGCTGTGAGCAGAAAATCCCTCGATACTATAGCAACAATGGAAGGGTAGGGAGGGGTGATGATCGTGAAGTAGAACTGGGCGCTTCAAATAATGTTGCCAAAGGATAGCATGTCGTTGAGGAATAGGTGAAAGCCAATGATAGATCCTTGAGGAATATTGAAGGCAACCAGGCAGGAAGGAAAATCATTGCATGTTATTCTCTGTCTGTGACTAGTTAGATAAAACTGGAATTGGATGAGTGCAGCTCAGCTGGAGAAAAACGGTATGGTCAACTGTGCCAGAAGTTGCAGATAAGCAAAAAGGGTGAGAAAGGAAAATTTGCCACAGCAACATGGAATGTATGGAACATGGAAAATGGCAGGGACCGTAACCTGATTGCAGGAATTGAAGCAAGGGGTTCTGAGAAAAATAGGCAACAATACAGTAAGGGATATCCTTATGGCTGTGGAGGCATTACACTGACCCATCAATGATAGGACGTAATTACAACATGAGATGTTTATGTAGGTGTTAGAATGAATATAGAAATATATTTTAAGGAAGAATTAGTGAGAGTATAAATAAGATTGATGTATGGTTTGCATGCTGCTGGAAGGAAGGCTTTAGATTCTTAGCAATTGGGGCAGGAGGCATCTATTCAGAAGGGACATGTCACATCTCAACAAGAGTGGGACTAAGTGTCCTCATGGCAAGGTTCACCAAGTGTGATTATGGAGGATTTAAACTAAATTGGTAGGGACTTGGAATGAGCAACAGCATGTAGAAGTAGAGGAAAAAAAAGTTGCATGAAGGAGCAAACATTGCATAGTGTTAGAGAAGGAAACAGTGATATTACATAGGAGCAGCTCAAAGTTTTAAAGTTTTTAAAGTTTATTTCATTAGTGTCCCAAGTAGGCTTACATTAACAGTGCAATGAAGTTACTGTGAAAATCCCCGAATTGTGACACTCCAGCACCTGTTTGGGTACTTTGAGGGAGCATAGCCAATGCACCTAACCAACTCATCTTTCGGACTGTGGGAGGAAACCGGAGCATCCGGGGAAAACCCACGCTGACACGGGGAAAATGTCCAAACGCTGCACAGACAAGAACCCAAGCTGGTAATCAAACCCGGGTCCCTGGTGCTGTGAGGCAGCAGTGCTAAAAACTGTGCCACCATGCCACCCATCAAGAGGATTACAGAACTTTATTATGCCTGTATCTAAAAGTGCAAAGTGGGTGAATGAGGCTGGTGAACCACATGGGTAAATAGCCATATGGAATGCATGGCAATAATAAAATTGTGGCTTGAAATTGGTGAGTAATGTGTCTAATATTCAAGACTACAAAGTGATTAAAAGGAAGAAGGAAAAAGAGAGGTGGAGTTATCAGTACTCATTAGGGAAAGTGTGGTGTTCAACAGTTAAGGATGTCCTTAGAGGGGACAGAGACAGAATCCGTTTGGTTAGAGCTGAGAAACAAAAAAGGGTATGATCACCATACTGGGGATAGTCGATAATCCTCCAATAGTTAGACAAAGAGGAGCAAATGTGCAAGAATTATAATTATGACATTTGTAAGCTTTACTGATTGTGATATGTGAAGGGAGAGGAAGTTGTGAAATTAGTTTAGAGAGAACTTTCTTAATCTGGGCCTAACCAGGGAGGAGACATGGCCCATCAAATTTCTCTGTACTATATCCAGCTAAGTACCAATACCTGTTTGGAAACAATTGAACTTGTGGTCATCGTATCATAAGATTGAGATTACCAATGAAGAATAGCAAGGAGCAATCTAAAGTAGAACATCCCAATTCGGGTGGCATTGGGGCAGCACAGTGGCACAGTGATTAGCACTGCACCTCTCAGTGATTAGCACTGCACCTCACAGTGCCAGGGACCCGGGTTCAGTTACGGTCTTGGGTCCGTAGTTTGCACATTTTTGCCATGTCTGAGTGGATTTCCTCTGGGTTCTCCAGTTTCCTCCCACAGTCCAAAGATGTGCAGGTTAGGTGGATTAGCCATGCTAATTTGCCCCCCAGTATCAGGGACTAGCTGAATAAATACATGGAGTTACGGAAATAGGGTGTGGGTGGGATTGTTGTTGGTGCAGGCTTGATGGGCCGAATGGCCTCCTACTGCACTGTAATGATTCTATGATCTATTCTAATTGGAAGAAAGCTAATTTCAATGGTATGAGTAAGGATCAAGCCAGGTAAAATTGAACCAAAGATTGATGAGAAAAACTGATGCGACAATGGGTGATCTTCAAAGAGGAGATACTTCAGGTACAAGCTATATAGGCCCTAACAAGGAAATCAATGCTAGGGCTCCTTGGATGATGAGCAAAATGGAGAACATGATGAAACAAAAAAAGAGAATGCATGGTTCATGTTGTTTGATGAATTCAGCTAAGATCCAGATCGGATATAATAAATTAAGAAGGAAAATTAAGGCACTGTCAAAAATGAGAATAGAATGATGGTTAACATGAAGGTAACCTAAAAATCACCTTGCATATCAATAGTAAGAGATGGAGTGAGGGCCTATTGGGAACAGAGAGCATGATCTATGCTTAGAGACACAGAGGATGCGGACAAAATATTAGTAAAATGGAAATGGTGGAAGTAACAGAGGAGGTGAAACATTGATATGAAGGATATATGGAAAAACTGGCTCTGTTTAAGTGGATAACTCACCTGATCCAGATGGCTTACTTCCCAGGTCACTAAAGGAAGTAGCAGAATAATTCTCTAGTCTCCCCTAGTTTGGAGGAAATGTCAGAGGATTGTAAAGTGACAAGAAATTCAAGAAAAGATGTTTGCAATGTTTGACTAATCCAGGAAAATGATCAACAGGTTCTTGTAGAAGGTCGATTAATTAAGACCCAGCATGAATTTGTAATAGTGGATGGTGCTTTACTAGTATAATTTTTTTTTGATGAAGTAACATAATGTGGTTGAAGAAAATGCACTGGATGTTGTCTATATAGATTTTAAGAGCCTTTAACAAAGTACCATGTGAAAGGCTGGTTAACAAAATTAGGACTCAGAGGAGGAACAATGCTAGTTTAGATTTTAAAAAATGGTTTAACAACTAAAAATAGTTGTGGTAAATGGTTGTTTTTCAGACTGGAGGATGTTAGTGGTGATATTTCTCAGTCCTTGAAGCTTTTGCCTTTTTAGATAGAAATGACTTGGATATATTACAGCAAAATTTCAATTTTCTGACAACACCAAACTTGGAGGTATGGTTGAAAGTCAACTGCAGCAGGACTTTGGCAAGAAGAGTGAACAGACAAGTAGCTGATGAAATGTGAAGGGATGTACTTTGGCAGAAGGATAGGGATATATCTTTATATCCCTGTAAGGATAGGGAAAGACAGTGTTGACTAAATGGCACAATTCTAAATCATGGACAGGGAGTGGGGGTTCATGTGCATTGTTCTTTGAAGGTGGCAGAACATGTGGAGAAAGTTGTAGCAAAACATATGGGATCTTGCTCTTCATGAATAGAGCTATTAAGTACAAAAGCAGCAAAGTTACCTGACTCTGATTAGAACTCTACCACAATATTGTGTCCAGTCCTGCATAACTTTTCAGGGAGGATGTGAAGGTGCTTGAGGGTGCAAAGGAGAGGCATTCCAAGAGGCATTTTAGCTACAAGATTAAGTTGTAGAAGCTGGGCTGGCTCTATGCGGAGGAAAGGAGAATAAGGAAAGATTTGATCAAAGTGGACAAAATGATGACTGATTTTGATAAGGTAGACAAAGAAAGACTGTTCCTGTTAGCTGATATTACAAAGACGAGGGGGCACAGATTTAGTTGAGATGTGAGGGTAATCTTTGCACAGTGGATGGTAATGACCTGGGAGTGGTGGAACTGTAAAGACTGAATGATTTCAAAAGGATCATTTAAAAAATTCATTTACAGGATGTGGGCATCACCGGCTAGGCCAGCATTCATTACCCATCTGTAATTGCTGTTGAGAAGGTGGTGATGAGTTGCCTTCTTGCACAGCTGCAATCTATGTTGTAGAAACACCCACAATGCTGTTAAAACTGGAGTTCTAGGATTCTAATCCAGTGACGGTGAAGGGATGGCAATAAAGTTCCAAGTCAGAATTGTGTATGGCTTGGAGGGAAGTTTCCAGGTGTTGATGTTCCCATTTATCAGCTGCACATGGCCTTCTAAAAGGTAGCGGCCTAGGTTTGGAAGGTGTTGTCAAAGTACACCTTGGATACTTGAGTGAAATAAACTTGCTGGACTACACGAATAGGATGGGTAAGTAAGACTGGTTGGATTGCTCTCCAGAGAATGGACCTCGACGTGATGGGCCAAATTGGCTCTTGTGCTATTTCTGACAAAATGGGGATTGAATTCCATTGTACACCTGGTGCAGTTATCCTTCATGTTACGAACGTACACATGAATTAGGAGTAGGCCACTTGGCTCTTCTTGTTTGCTCTACCATTCAATTAGATTATGGCTGGTCTGACTGTAATCTTGATCCCACATTCCTGCTTACCAGATAACTTGTCAATCAATTCATCTAACTTGGCTTTAAAAATATTCAAAGGCTCTGCTGCTGCTTTTTGAGGAAGATTTCCAAAGACCCACAACCCTCAGAGAAAATTTCTCCTAATCTGTCCTAAACGGGTGACCCCTTATTTTTAAACAGTGACCCCTGGTTTTAGCTTCTCCCAACAGAGGAAATATCGTCTCCACATCCACCACCGCACCCTTCTAAACTCTAACAGACACAAGACTAGACTGTCCAACTTTTCCCAATAGGACAATCTTCCCATTTTAGGTACTAATCGAGTAAACCATTTCCTGAGCTGCTTCCAAGAGATTCATATCCTTCCTTTAAGTAAGGAGACCAGTGCTGTACACGGTACTCCACATGTGATCTCATCAATGCCCTGTACAACTGAAGCATAACTTCACTACTTTTGTGATCACTTCCCCTCACATACTAACCTTTTTGTTATTTATGCAGTAGATCCCTCTGAATTTTTGGCCTCTGCAACTTTTCGCCATTTAATATTAAACTTGTGTTTCTAAGTGGAGAATTTCTAATTTTCCGAAAATATACTCTATTTGCCAGATCTTCACTGATTTAATATTCCTTTGTATCCTCTTTATGTTCGCTTCACATTTTTTACTTCCCTACCTATCTTTGTCATCAGTAAATTTAGCAACCATCTGGTCACATCATCCGAATCATCTTGTAAAATTGTAAAAAGTTGAGTCCCCAGCATTGATCCCTATGGCACATCACTTGTTACATCCTGCCAACCTGTCAAAAGCCCATTTATGCCAGTTCTGGCTAGCTAACAGGAAATGATTTTCTATCTGTGCTGATATGTTACCCCCTGCCCCAAGAGCTTTGAAATGTTTCTTCAGGGGAAGACTGCAGTTGGTGGCAATGCCACGTATACAAAAATTGAACTTGTTTATTCTAAATTTAGCTTTCATATTTCCATTTTCTTGGCCTATTGTGTGGCTTACCTTGAATTTGTGTGGGTGGCTCAGCTGTCTAGCTCCACTTTCTCAACCCAAGTGTTAAGCCTCCCTCCTTGTTTCTACACACCTCGGATTACTTTTGACCTCACCTGAGTAGTGGAATCTGATTCAGTGCATTTAGACCATTAGACATAGGAAGGAAAATTAGGCCACTCAGCCCATCGAGTCTACTCTGTCATTCAATCATCACTGATATTTTTCTTGTTCCCATTCTCCTGACTTTTCCCCATAATCCCGATCCCCTTATTAATCATGAACCTATCTATCTCTGTCTTAAAGACACTCAATGACTTGACCTCCACAGCCTTCTGCGGCATAGTTCTACAGATTTGCTACTGTCTGGCTGAAGAAATTCCTCCTCATCTCTGACTTAAAGGATCGTCCCTTTAACCTTTTACCGTTCTTCAAAATGGATTTGCAAACATTTAGTTCTTCGTGCATTTGTGAACATTAAAGTGATGTCTGCAATTATTCTGGATCCCTGTCTTTCAAAACTAAGTTTTAGTTACTGAATATTTATAATTTAAATTGGTTACATGGAGTTAGCTATGTCAGTAATTTTGAGTTCCATTTCACACAAACTTGAAACAGTTCCATGTTTGTGTACTTGACGTCAATTTGAAACCACATGATGGCTAATTTTGACATTTCTTTTGACTTGCATAACTGCAAGTCTTGAGAAATCTTTACTGAAGATTAGTTTTCAGAAGGTTTCCAAGTCCCGAGATGTGTGGGGAGGCTGGAGGAGGAAATTGAACTTGTTGGCACTTTGCTAATCTGCTCACTTCAGGATTTCCAATGTAATAATATAGTTCTCCACTCACAATTCCTCAGCATCTGGGCAAATGAGAATTCACCACGATGGAGAGGAAAATCTAGGCCTTCAAGTCTAAATTCATAGCCTTGGTCTATTATAGAGCAGCCCCTTGAGCAAAATCTCCATCACTAGTAACAAGTACATATTCTCTTTATCAAGGTTTTTGTCTGATACAATTTCAGTGTTGAAATCATTTACTAAATGTATTGTTTTCTTGTGAAGATTTGAAAATAGAAATGAATGCTGTTCCTGTTAAAACTATGCTTGGAGAAACAATTTTAGCAAAAAAAATTGTAAGTGAACTCTGAAAAGTGAGCTGCTCCTGTTGTCAAAGTAAGCTATTGTGGATGACAAATTGGTGACAAAGGAAAGTGCAAACAATAATGTATAGGTCAACCAATTAGAGGACTGGATCGGATGCACAAGTGGGCTAATGATGAGTGGCAAATTGAATTTAATGTGGACAAGTGATGTGTACTGAAACTAGGGATATGTAATTGGGTCGGAGTCGCAATTAACTGGCTTCAACCTAATAGCAGGACCTAGGGATATTGGGAGGATAGTTCACTAAATCAATAGTGCAATGTGTAGCAGGAATGGTAAGCAGATTTTGCGCTGTGTACCCACATGGATGAAACATAAATCCTAAAAGGAGATATGCCTATCCAAGGCACTAGTACAACCATTACTAGAAATGGTGTACTTTTTTTTTGTCAAATGCATTAAGCAGAAATATCATACATGAAATTAAGTGGTATTTATTTTAAAATAGACAACCTAGCTTCAAGTAGGTGTGCTATTTGGAGGTTGAAAACCCTGGAATTTTTCAATGGGGAAGAGCAGGCTCAAGTTGATTCTAATCTTCAAGGTGAATTGAGCTTGCCAAGAAGTTGAGAGCCAGGAAAGATGGCCTCCAGTTTGGGGGTGAGATACAGATTGTTTAAATGTATTTACTTCACAAAGGGTAGTGAATGTAAGGAAGGAGTGGAGGCAAATTGCAGGAAGTGGTGGCAGAGGGGCGGGGGGAGAAAATAAATAAAATCCGATGTTTTGAGTGTGTTAGTTTTGCGAGGAGAGTAACCTCTGAACCTGCAAACTTTGTGTTCCTCAATGTAGCTGATTTTCTTACCTATGTATTCTCTCTCCTGCCTGGTGCCCTGTAATGCTGCTACAATATGCTGAAGAATATGCTATTTTGTAAAGGCAGACATATGTCGATAGCTTTTTTTTTACTTCCCACATGCTGCCAATCTAATTATTACCATCATTTTTCGATATTTAATTTATAATTTTACTGTAATCTTACTTGTAACTTGCAAAGGACAAATCAGACATTAGTAATTTGGGAAGTAAATAAATGTAGCAAGCAATTAAAGTTGTTTTTTGAAACTTCAGTTGTGATCTGAGTATTGTATTTGGGTAGAGGTCCTTTTTAAAACGTTGGGTCCATGTTTTGTGCTGTAGAAGAACAATTTGTATTCATTGTACAGAGTGAATTAACATGAATGTCAGGACTTGGTTAGCAAAAGGCAACCATTCTGGCTCTTACAATACCGCTTTTGTAACCAGCAATAAATAGGTCTAAAAACAGATGGCCTGAATTTATAAAAGACTGAACTTCAGTAAATACACTGCTTAAAACCCTTGCACTAAATGTGTTAGCATTTCACACAAGTTTACTGCTTGGACTTCTGTCTCCAAACTTGGCGCATTCACAGATCATTATGTCTGCAAGCTCCATGACCTAATACTTCATGACTCAACCTGCACCAACATCACAACAACAGCAGCTTGAATGTATTAAAAAGTAATGATAAAGCTAAAATGTGATGCTGAGCCACGAAAGGAAATATTGGATCAAAAGCCAAGGTAAAAAGCTAGGTTCTAAGGAGCTTCTTTAAGGAGGTGGGGTCCCAGAGCCTGGGGCCTCAGCAACTGAAGGCACAGCCAGCAAGGGTGAAATCTGTAAAATCAGGGATGCTCAAGGCCAGAAATAGTGTTGATATTTCATGGCGGGGAGGGTTGGAGGTGACTAAATAGAGAAGACATGGCCATGCAATGATCAATGAGGAAGGGAACTTTAAAATTGAAACATTGCCCAATCTTTTCAAACAATGTCTCAATGCGGGTGAATATGGGTGAACCGGACGTGATAGATACGGACCGCAGAGTTTCGGCTGACTTTGCATTTATGCAGCATAGAATGTGGAAGACCAAGGAGCTGCACTGGAATAGCCAAATTTGGAGGTTAAAGGAAAAGGCATGAATAAAGGTTTTAGCAGCAGATAGCTGAAACAGGGGCAATATTTTGGAGGTATATCATGAGCTGGAAGCTCATCTCAGACATCCAAAGTGACATCCAAGATGTGGGCAGACTGGTTTAGTCTCCAATTTTTCCATGGAGAAGTTTGGATTTGGAGGTGAGGGAATGGAGTTTGGAGCAAGAAAATTTATTTTGTGAATTAATTGTGTACAGTTAAGTAAAAACATTGTTCCTAAATCACTTCTCAACACCATGTTGATGTAACTGATCTGTCTTGGGACTGAGGCTTTGACAAAGGGTCATCTGGACTTGAAACATCAGCTCTTTTCTCTCCTTACAGATGCTGCCAGATCTGCTGAGATTTTCCAGCATTTTTTCTTTTGGTTTCAGATTCCAGCATCCGCAGTAATTTCTTTTTATCCTGTCTTGGAATTAATCCTGCTTCTCATTTAGTTCTGTTCGCAACAGAATATAGCCAATTCTTTTTTGATTGGAGTGGTAACAGATTCCCATGAAAGGAATCTATTTATTTATGCATGGAAATATTTCTGCAACTTGTGCTTGCAGAAGATATTCTATATATAACAGTGATTGTATTTTTTATCAGGTGAATTTGAGCTTTTCACGTGGCAGCAGGTGAATTAATCAAGAATCAAGCTGCACTTTGAATGTAAAGTTATTCATTGCTCAGACACAACTAAGGAAATAGAGTAAAAAAAATACATTAATTAAACTGTGAATACTTACTGCCAGCGTATAATGGGTTGGTCAGGTGGGCAGAAGTGGCATTTATGCAGAGCAAACAAAGAGAATACACAAAGGATACAGAAACGTGTAGAGAACAAAGGGTCCTTGCCATGTCTATGGTTTCTAGAAAGCAGCAGCAAAATACCCATTGCTGAAACCTCCACATCGGTGACTTTTGACTGGACTAACTTGTACTGTGGCTAGAAGAACAGGTCAATCACTTGTGATGGTCACATCCCAAGTCACAAGGAAAGGTAGATGAGGTGGTTAATACATGTGGCAAACTTTCATTATGAACTTATACATGCTAGAACTCTATAAAATATGCGTGAGGTGCAGCTGGAGTATTGTGCGCAGTTTCGGTCCATTTTGGAAAAAGGGTACAGAGGGAATTTGCAGGAATTTTGCAAGGACTGGAGAGGTTAGGGTTGGGGTTAGGTGTTTTGAAACAGAGGGGGTAAGGGAAGATTTAATTAAAGTGTATATAACACTTGAGTCTCCAAGGAGATAATGGGCAGGGGCATAGATTTAAAGTGATTGGTGGAAAGATTAGAAGGGAGTTCAGAATTTTTCTTTCAACTAATGGGTGGTTGAAGTCTGGAATTAATTGCCTGCAAAGGGTGGTAGAGCTAGAAACCTTAGAATGCATATTAAAGTTTGTTTTTTAAATGTGAAGTTGCTGTATCCTACAAGGCTATGGACCAAGAACTGGAAAGTGGGATGAGATATGATAGCTCTTATTCAACTGGCCCAGAGAGTGGGATAGCCTTCAACTGGCCTACACAGTGGGTCGAATGGAAGCCTCTGTGCTGTAAACTTCTGATATTCTAATTCTTTGCAGAATGTGAACTGACCACACCTCTTCTATACTGGATGTATGTTCAGCTCAATCCTTGTATATTCCTTTTGTACTCTTTCTAATGAGATCACATCCTTCCTCTAACATATCCA
This sequence comes from Carcharhinus amblyrhynchos, assembly GCF_965287045.1. Classification (NCBI taxonomy): domain Eukaryota; kingdom Metazoa; phylum Chordata; class Chondrichthyes; order Carcharhiniformes; family Carcharhinidae; genus Carcharhinus; species Carcharhinus amblyrhynchos. The sequence goes on from NC_137327.1 coordinate 15,964,663, forward strand.
GAACTATACACAGTGGTATAGCTATGACCTTGTGTTATATATAGTCCTATATGTGATGTATAGATTGCCATTGTACCAATCAGCCCAATAGCATACATTTAAATTAAGCAATGCAAATGTTACAATCAAACTTTCAGAACAAATAGGGAAATGCATTAAACAACTTGCATCGCACAAGTTTCTGAAGTTCTTAATATTCTTTGTAATTGAACAGCAGTGAATGACACCATTTTAGACATTGCATGTTTAGTATATTGTCTCCTGTTCCTATGATAGCGATCTAATGGTCAGCTCTCATTCTGCGTAGAACTATAAAATCAGAAATTTCCAAGAGGCAATCATTTGACCAAGGCAAACTGAATATATACTATCTATTGTCTTCTCACGTTCCATCTCTTGTTGGCAATGCACTGGTCTAAAATAACACAATTGTGCACTATCATAAAACATCATTGATTCCCTTAAACAGGTTACCATTATGGGCCTAAATTTCATAGAGACAAATTGCTTTCGGGGGAAGCCAATATAACTGATCCAACAACCTGGACAAAAACTCTTGGTTCCCAATGCTTTTTAGTATTATTGCCAAGTTAACATGCAAGAATACTCAAGTGTTATTGACCTTGTGAAGGTTCAACTTGTTTGCTAGGATAATGCATTTTATAAAGAGGGTGAACTTTGTACACTTTGTAACATTCCTGTTTAAATTTTTGTGCATGTAATCATTTCCATTTCCCAATGGTTTTGAAAGTGAAGCTATGTGTTAGTTGGGAAGAAAAGGCTGGAAGTGAACAGCAGATTCTATAGTAGATAGTGCTTACCATAAAATGAGTCATATGTGCCAAATTGGAGCATAAGCTGTGCACAGGAAAGGCAGAAAAATAGTTGGATTTAGCAATGTGGTCATCCTTGTCTAGATATGTTTGTTATGTATGTGTGAGGAGCATAAAATTAATATACTAGCAAACTTTTTTTTTGCAACTCTGTTCTAGTAGTCACTAATCCATAAAGCATTTCATTATTTTTGATATGCAGCTTAAATATTTATAGAACTCTTTGTCCTTCATATCATATTTTCCTGATATCTGTTTTTGAAATTGCTTTTGCAGGTTAGTTATTGGCTGTTCCAAATGCCCAGCTTTTTTTCTTTAGAAATTCAGTTTTAATGTGCATGAAATTTTAGCTACAACTAATTAATTTGTGAAACATTCTGTTCAGAGTCCTTGATTAACTGGGGTAATTTAATTCTACACCTATTCTAGAATTTTAAGGGAGACAGTCATGTAATGGACTAATAATCCTGAGACCCAGGGTAATGTTCTGGAGAGATGGGTTCAAATCGCCCCATAGCAGATGTTGTAATTTGAATTCAATAAAAATCTGGAATTAAAGGTCTAATGGTGATCATGATATCATTGCCAAATGTAGCAAAGGCCTACCTGATTCACTAACGACCTTTTAGGGAGGGAAATCTGGAGTGACTCTAGACCCACAGCAATAAGATTGACTCTTAAATGCCCTCTGGAGTGGCCTGGCTGCCACTTAATTTTAGGGATGGACAGTAAAGACTGACCCAACCAGTGATATCCACGCCTCATGAACGAATATAAAGAATGAAATGGGAAATTTATAACAAGTTGACTTGCTGATGTGCACTAGGATTACGAAATGCTTTGAAGTGTGGAGTGAACGTGTGCTGTTTTGAAATCTTTAGTTTTGTTATTCACCAAGAGTCTTTTTTTAATGTCTTGTAGAACTTTGCTAAGGAGTTTGTCATTTGTGACCACCAAGAGTTGGCTGAGGAATACATCAAACAAGAACTAGAGAAAACTGGAGGAGCCAATTATGATGCACAACTTGAATGAAGGGTATGGGCAACATTCGACCTGCTGCTTGGCTATAGGATGTGGAGAAAATTCGATGACCGTATAGTTGCATCTCTACCCACATCAACCCCAAGGGACTAGTAGTCACTCAGCTTCACGAATGCCCTCTTTAATTTAGTTTGGAGGTGCATGTATGAGTCCACCGGCACAGTCAAAAGCTTTTCATCAATTTGTTGGTTTGCCTTTTCTTTGTTTAAATTGTGGTTGACATAAATATTTGTTCCCAATGGTCCCAGGAGAAGATCTCTTATTTTGTTTCAAATTTTTATATGCAAGTTTGCCAAGGCTCCTTGTTCTGGAAACATGTTAAGTGGTGGGCATGGGGGAAGGGGGACCGATGATGATGATGCATTCTCAAATAAATTTTTTTCAAAAATGAAGCCACTGGTGTTTTCTCAATACTTTGAACGAATCAAGAAATACAATTTATTAACCTTCAGAATCGTGCTTTATAAGACTTTATTGGCAATGGTTGCTGCAGCAACTGTAACCTGTTGGGACTGAGCTTTCTGGAATGAACTCGATATCTTCACAATCCAATCCAATGACGTGATATTAGATTAATTTTGTCTCTGCACCACGATGGGAAACGGTTATCCAACTGATTGCTCTATTCAGTAATGTTGCTGAGCAAATTGGTAAAGTTCCAAGGATTTAGAGTTCAAATTCCATTCACTGATGTGTAGAAGCTAAAAGTTGAACGACGTGAGCTATTGCCAATTATCCATTTATTAGAAATGGACAGTATCATCCTGGTGTCTTGGTGTTCAAAAATCCATTTGCATTTAAGCTGAACTTGAGGCCTTCCTGATTTTTTCCTCAGTTATGATTTTGTGTTTATAGATGCCTGATGAATGGTTGTTCAGGAACTGGCCTTATAACCATTGTTACTGGATTTCTGTGCATCAATGGTATTAAAGTGTCAATCAAGAACACTTTCCCTTTATGCTTCAAACAAATATTGTACAGTGATTGAGAGAGGTTAGTTACAGTCTTTATTTGGTTAAATAAGCGATTTTGATTAGCTGGTAAACAAGTGCCATCCTGAAGGGGCTCTCTATGCTTCTCTTCATCGTATTACAAACTCCATCTCGCAAGGGACAATTGACAGCCATCTTGGATATGGTAATGAGCTGTAGAGGGAGAAAAGAAAGAAAATTGGGCCTGGTATGCATACCAAATCCAGATAAGGGTGCCTTGCAGCAACAATAATAACACACCTTTATAATAGTAAAACACCCTAAGGTAGTCCTTCAGGAGCACTATCAAACAAAATTTAATAGACCCCAAGACATTAGGACAGCTGAACAAAAGCATTAGGTTATGAGGAGGAGAGCAAGGAAGACAAGTTTGGCATAGGAATTCCAAAGCTTAGAACCTCGGCAGCTACAGGGGAAAAACATTATAAATTGAGGTAGCCTAAAAGGCTAGAACTGGAATACAGAGAAGGGTAGTAGGGCTGGCAGACATTAGTCACTGTTAAAAATATAGGGTCACCCATTTAAACTGATGAGGTAAAAATATTTTCACCAAAGGCTGGGATCTTTGGAAGTCTTCATGGAAAGGCAGTGGAAGCAGAGAGTTTGAATACCTTTAAGGCAGAGATGGATAGATTCTTGGGGATAGGGTTATCGGGGAGTTGGTGGGTTTGAGGTTACTATGAGATCAGCCATGATTTTATTAAATGGTGGAACAGGCTTGAGGGCCTGAATGGTCTACTGCTCCATGTTTGTCTTTTAAAATTGGGGCTTTACCAAGATGATGGGAAAACAGCACTTGCTGTGACATAGAATATGGAGAGCAGAGTTTTGGATGAGCTCTACTTTATGGAGTGTGTCAGATGGGAGAGTATTGGAATAGTAAACAAAGGCACAGATGAGGTGCGATAGCAGCAGCATTCAGTACGGTCCGTGGCTACGTAGCAAAGCTGCAAGAATTACAGAATGATCTGTCCTTTTTGCTCACAGATCAAGCAGTTAACAATTCTTTATGCTACCAGTCAATTTGGGTGAGTGCAATCAGGCAACCAAAGAATTGATGCAGAGAAACAAGGGTCAAGGCTCAGCTGCAAAAGTTTCAGTTCATAACAAGAACAGGTTTGATGTTTTGGTTATCAAACTATATATAAGCAATAATGACATCATAGACAAGTTGTCAACAGCTAATGATTCCATTTGTCACCGTACATCGCATTGCAGTTCCTTCTGGAGAAATGCCAGATCCTTGAAGCTTTGCGTGGATAGTGACATTAGAGTATTGCTGCAAATGGTGATAGTGAGATGGAATGTGATGCTTTTGGCTCAGTCTATATTCTTTGTTTAGGCTTGTCTGGTTACTCATAGGAATCCACACAATGTTGATAACCTTTAAAGGAATATTCTTAACTGGAGCATTTCATTAATCCAGCCATTACAGATCTAATTGGACCTCTTCAGCAGGGGTCCATCTCGATTCTACCTCTGTCGATATTGAAGTTTAGCATTTTGGTTGCCACCCAATGTCAAACTAGATTGAGTCGATGTCTTAACGTGCAAAGATTTCATTTTTGTTTTGTCATCATCAATGACATTTCTGAAGGAGGACCTGTACTATTTGATAGCCAGAATGTGAAATCTGAAGTTCAAGTTCAAACCAGACTTCGAGGCCTGAATCTTCATGCAAGTGGAGAGGCTGTCTTGATCATGGTTTAAATTGTGATGGGTGCCTGAATCCACAAGCCCTGCCAACAAACTTGGTCTCTTCTATTCCTGAGGGGGGGTGAAGGAGGAATGGGGGTAGGCCACACTTTGGACATGTTTCACAGAGGAAACTACAGATCTATTGAAAAGAGTGAGTGGGACATACAACTTGTTCACTTTAGACTTTGTAGGAGAAGGTCTAAAGTTTGCAGAGTTACTTTAAGAGGGAAAGTACCTTTTTGGAGAGGTCAACATCCCTGTGGGATTGTTGAAAGAAGACTTGGATGTGCTTCAAAAGGTGGATAAACTCATAGTTATCAAACCATTAAATCTGGCCTTATCAGTGCTCATTATCATTTCATACTATTGAGATAAGCCTGGGGGTTTTTATTATAGGATTTGTGCTATCACTGCAGGATTGATTCCATAATCTATCATAGTGGGGTGCCAGTCAGTTAGCGGTTTGACAGCTTCAAGTGTTTATCAAGGCTTTGTGGACTTGCGAATACAAAGGATTGTTTTAAGGGATTAAGTGCTGGAAGGAATTTCAATGTAGTAAGTGGATTTTATCACTTGGATTTGATGCTGGCTGAGATGGCTTGGAAGCTGTGAGGGCAAAGTGTGGTGAATTGGAGCATGTATTGGTGCCAAGGGCGCTGTAAAGGGCATGATGTGTGTGGGCTGAGGGATGGGACAAAGTGCTGGATTATCAAGGCCAGCCTTTTACCCAGGTCTCCTGTGCACTCGGCAGCCCCTATGCTGCCTCCTAACCATTTCAGTGGCTGGGGGGCCCGGATCCCAGTATACCCATCACAAGCGCACACCCCACCCCCAAGAATGAAAATGAGAAATTCTGAGGCCAGTTTTCAGCAGCCTAGAATTCTGCAGTTATTGTTAGTGCATTATGAGAGACTGCTTTGGATCTGGACTCTTGTTTAAAATTTGATGTTAATTCCCATGTTTTCCTTCACATTTGATGCAAGAAAAGAATTCACAGATACAGGCCAGTCAGCCTGACTGGTCTCTGTCTGTATTCAAGCTCTATACAAGTCGATCTGCATATCCTGTCAAAGGACCTTTTATAATTTGCCAAACTTGCATCGCTGAAGTCTCTCTCATGTATTTTTTTTGGATTGCAGCAACTGTTGTGCAGGCAAAGGAAATACGTTGAGCAAAATACAATGCGCAATTGAAATAAACTGATGTTAATTTGTAGCTGATTTCAATTAACCTTGATGAACCTAGCTGTAGCTTAAAGGTGAATTTGAATAAAAAGGTTTTAAGTTATAATTCTGATGGCTAGAGTGAGTTGAATTACTGTTGTCTGTTTAGATTGTGCATGTATTGACCTGGTAGCAATCTGATACCTTTAGCGCGATCTATTTGATCTCATTTGTAATCCCTGAAAGAACTGCAGTGAACAAATTAAACTTCAAATTGTTTCACCAATGCTTTACACAATGCTAATAAATCAAATTGAACAGATTCTATTTTGTTGTGGAAGTTAATCAAGTTCACATTTTTTTGCAAGTGTTTAACAATGGAAAAAGTGTCCTTAATTTCTCCACAGGTACTTAGCTAAACGTTAAGGGAAAAGAAAAATGTTCACAAGGGATTTTTGCCATTTTCTAAAAAAATTCACACTGTAGCTTGCCTTTCTCATTTCTGCCTATGCTGTCAGACATGGTTATGGTGGCACAATGGTGAGCACTGTTGCCCACAGCACGAGGATCCAGGTTCGGTTCCCAGCTTGAGTCACTGTCTGTGGCCAGCCCGCACATTCTCCCCGTGCCTGCATGGGTTTCCTCCTGGTGCTCTGGTTTCCCTCACCGTCCAAAGATGTGCTAGTTAAGTGCATTGGCCATGCTAAATTCTCCCTCAGTGTACGCGAACAAGCGCCGGAGTGTGGCGACTAGGGGATTTTCTAAGTAACTTCATTGCAGTGTGAATGTAAGCCTACTTGTGACCAATAAATAAATAAACTTAAGCTGTAGATCAAACCATAAAAGATAGGTGCAGGAGTAAGCCATATGCCCCTTTGAAACCTCCTCTAACATTCAATAAGATTGTGGCTTTAACCCCACTATTCTGCCTGTACCACACACGCATTGCCCCCCCCAACTGAACTGAAACTCCCTTGTCAATCAAAAATCTATCAAAACTTGGTCTTGAATATATTCAATGATCGCTGCTAATGACCATCTGAAAGAAAAAAAAACTCTTCCTCTTCATCTTAAATGGGGGAATCCTCATTTTTGAAACTGCCCCCATTCTCGATTCTCCTATAGGTGGAAACAGCCGCTCAGCATCCACCTATCGGATTATTATATATTTCAATAAGATCACCTCTCATTCTTGCACACAGCTCCAATCTGCTCAACATTTCCTTTGTAAGACAAACCCCTCATCTCAGGAATCAGGCTAATGAACCTTCTCTGAACTGCTTCCAATGTCCCTCAAGTAAGGTGGCCAAAACTGTACTCCATGTGCAAAACCACCAATGCCCTAGAAGAGTTGTAGCAAGACTTCCAAATTCTAAATCCATTTGCCTTCCTAATGACTTGTACTTGCATGCTGATTTTGTTTTATGACAATGACACCCAGATCCCTCTGTACTGCAGCATTCTGTAGCCTCTCCATTTAAAATGGGGGAAGATGATGGCATGGTGGTAATGCTAATAGACTCATAATCCAGAGTCCCAGACTAACGTTTTGAGGGCATATGTTCAAATCCCACCATGGCATCTGGTGGAATTTGAATTCAAACTAGTCACATCAATGGTGAATGTGAAACTATTTTCGATTATTGTAAAAATCCATCTGGTTCACCAATGCCCTTTAAGGGAGGAAATCTGTCATATTTACCTGGTCTGGTCCATATTTGACTCCAGGCTCAAACAATGTGGTTGACTCGTAACTGCTCTCTGAAATGGCCTAGTAAGCCACTCGGTTCAAGGGCAATTCAGGATGGGCAACAAATCACCTTGCCAGGGTAGCCCACATTTCATAAAAGAATAAATTAAATTGTTTTAGAAATTCTGCTTTTCTATTCTTCCTGCCAAGTGGACAATCTCACATTTTCCCATGTTGTACAGCATCTGTCAAATTTTTGCCCACTCACAACCTATCTATATCTCTTTGATAAATCTTTGTATCCTCTGCAGAACTTGTTTTCCTACCAATTTTCATATCATCAGCAAATATGGTTGCAATACAATCTGTCCTTTCGTCCAAGCCATTAATATAAATAATTGAGGCCCCAGCACTGACTCCTATGACACTGACTCCTATGGTTACAGTTTGCCACCCTGAAAATTACCGATATATTCTGATCCTGCTTTCTGCTAGCCAGTTCTCTATCCATGCTAATATATCACCTTATCTAATGCCTTTTGGGATCTGAATGCACAACATCTACTAGTTCCTGTGTATTCACTCTCCTTGTTTGCATCCTCAAAAAATTCTAATAAATTTGTCAAACACATATTTATCTTTCACGAAACTATTTTGACCCTGCCTGACAATATTATGATTTTAAATATCCTGCTGACCATCTCATCATAATGGATTTTAGCATCTTCCCAATGACAGGCATTAGATTAATTGGTCTATAGTTACCTCTTTCTGTCTCCCTTTCTTTAATAGTGGTGCCACGTTTGCAGTTTTTCACTCAACTGGGAACTTAACGGAATCTTGAGAATTTTGGCAGATTATAACCAATGCATCCATTATCTCTGTAGCCACTTCTTTTAATACCTGAGGACAGGGGCAATTAGCTGCAGGGCAATTATCAGCTTTAAGTTTTCCCATTACTTACCTATTTGGTCACGAACACTTAATAAGAGTTATAATGTAGCATGGCAACTGAAGACTGAGTGAAGGAGGCAGAGATATTTTGACACCTGCACTATTCGAATACACAACTTATTGAATGAGACAAATCCCTCGAGGTGGAAATAATCTCGGGGTAAAACTTGCTGCATTACGTGCAAACCTGTTCAACAATAAAAGAGTTGCGGAAAACATATTGCTTGCAAGGCAGAAGTTGGCTCAACATGCAGCTTTATGTCAGGTGATATCAGATTTCCAGATTCAAGTACTCTGGAAGAAATAATGGAACATATGATTTCAAGAATCTCTTTATATCTATTTGAAAATCTTGATTAGTGGTTTGCTTTTTTGAGGTTGTTATGACCTGCTTTTACTGAGCCTGCTACATTAGTATATTTGTTGTGTTTTGTTTTCTCCTATTCTCCCATTCCTCCTTAACTTAATATCCTTGTTATCATCTTCTTTCCAGGGTCAAATGGTCTTGTCCAAGGCATGATAGTACATTTTGATATTTCAGATTGTTCTTTGATTTAGAATATAATGTTACAAATGTTGAGGCCTTATGCCTTTCAGCCAGTAAAACTGGATTCAAATCCCATCCCAGCTCTTGATAGGCAACACAACCAAACAGATTGAGTATCGGCCAGCAAATCCTTCCAAAATAGGGCAATGGCAGATGATAAAAGTGGGAGGCATTGCTGCTGGGAATGTGATGGAAAGGAAGTTGGAGCTTCTATCATCACTATCCAAAGATAAGACTGCAACATACATCTTAAAAGAATACATTACCACAGTAACTTGGACTCTGTGACTGATCTGTAACACACCATTACCACTATAAGTATTGATTTTCTAGATCAATCTTATCTTGTGAAATTTGCATTCTTGTAGATCAATAGTACTGTTTGCATATTGTGCTAATTCTGTTGTTTTTGATGTTATCTGTCATGAGTTCCAGTTCATCAACGTCCAAAGGCATGTTCCAGTCTCATTTATAAAACATTGTCTAGCTATCATCATTTTTCTTTAAATGGTCTATGGATATCTCTATAATGTCCAGATAAATATGGTAGTGAATATTTCTTCCTCCCTCTCCTTTAGGAATAAAACTAAAAGTGGCATACTGAAAGTGGCAATGCAGGCGGAGAAGATAATCAAGAAGACATATGACACGCTTGCCTTCATCGGTCGGGACAATGAGGTTAAAAGTTGGCAAGTCATGTATCAGCGTTATAGAACCTTAGTTAGGCTGCATTTGGAATATAGTGTTCAATTCTGGTTGCCACACTACCAGAAGGATGTGGAGGCTTTAGAGAGGGTACAGAAAGGATTTATCAAAATGTTACCTGGTATGGAGGGCATTAGCAATGAGGAGAGGTTGGAGAAACTTGGCTTGTTCTCACTGGAATGACAGAGGTTGAGGGATCACCCTGATAGAAGTCTACAAGATTATGAGAGGCATGGACAGGGTGGCTAGTCAGAAGCTTTTTCCCAGGGTGGAAGAGTCAATTACTAGGGGGCATAAGTTGAAGGTGTGAGGGGCGAGGTTTACAGGAGATGTACAAGGCAAGTTTTTTACGCAGAGGATGGTGACTGCCTGGAACTCGTTGCCAGGGGAGGTAGTGGAAGCAGATGTAGTAGTGGCTTTTAAAAGGAGTCTTGACAAATACACGAATAGGATGGGAATAGAGGGATATGTTCCCTGGAAGGGTAGGGGGTTTTAGTTAAGTCGGGCAGCATGGTCAGTGCAGTCTTGGAGGGCTGAAAGGCCTGTTCCTGTGCTGTAATTTTCTTTGTTCTTTGTTCTATAGCTTATAATTGATGTCGAGAAAAGATACATCGATGAGCGGAATTTTACGGTTCAGACAAACAAGACTGGAAATCCCCATCTGAGGTCAACAGAGATTTGTCAGACCTTCGCCCGCTCTGATTCCACAGTGGGCGAGGAGATAGGGTTCCGGTCATCATGTCATTGACACTTTAACCTACTAAATGTGGAGACTGGTGGAGGGGCACAGAGTGTCCTATGGATGAAAGTAGCACAATTTTCTTATTTTTAGATTTTTGTTTCAGGTTTATAATTGTTTTGTAATAGTTTCCAATTACAGGACGTTCCTATTTCAGTGAACGAGAATGGAATCGGTGGGCTTTTACAGGCTTAGTCAGGAGAATTTGTTTAGGTTATTTGTTTTGCAGAGTGGAAATCTATTTCTGGCTCTGTAGAGTTTATGCCCAGTTGTCTTTCAATACTTTGCTCAGTACTGGTGCTTGAAGCAATCTCTATTTAGAGTTTCCTACAAAGAGAATTTAAATTAAATTTACATTCAAGACAAATCCAGTCAAAACTGATCTAAATGTAACATGTAAATCTATGGATGAATGCTGTTCTTTTGAAGTAACCATCTGGCTAACTAAATTTGAAATAAACAGAATTGGTAGTATTCTGGATTGTGATCCCTTGGGTCTCAATTTATGCTCCAGTGAGACTCCCCTTTAATTTTGAGTTTGACTACCTTTCTCTAGATCTCTCGATCAAATTAGCAGACCATTTCATGTTGAGGGAAGGGGGAGTTTTATTTCCAGATTAAGTATCATGTCTACCAATATTAAGTTGGATTGATGGACAGTTAAAGATGAAACTGGAGGTGGAAAGAGCGAGAAATGATAAATCGCATGTTTTTGAGAGGGAGATTTCCAATTTGACATCTGCAATTGCTGAATGAATTGGATTCATTCAGTTCATTGGTTTGTTGTGGATTTCCACAACATGTGGCTATTGATACAGCCACTACTAACTGCTGTGAATTTCTGGTGCATGATATTCACGCTATGCAGTCAACTAAAGAGCACGGGACCCACTCAATGCTGATCTTTATAGTTTTCTGTTCATTGCGTATGTTCTGGGCTAGCTGGTGATACTGACATACTAATTGACAATAACAGCCATGTTGTTCTTTAAATGCGATTTATTTGGGGGCAGTGTCTGCTGACCATCTTCAGCTGTCTCAGCAATGATTTTATTTGCATCATAAACCCAGGTGTTTGCTTATGATTGTGAAGTTCAGTTTGAAACTCCAGATAATGAAGTAGTCCACGCCTGCATGTGTTAAGAACCCAGCTGATGTTAGGCGCAGAGGATTCCCAAATCCCTGAATGGAAACTTGGAATGCCAGTTCTTAACCTTTCAGTTTGCAAGTTGGTACAATGTGAGGAAAGTTTCAGACCTCCTGTAATCATTCAAATAAGAAAATGTCCCTTAAATTGTAAAACATGTGACAAGAAAGGCAACAAAAATTACACTTAACTACAATAATGGCTATACACACAATATATTCATATTAACCCTGGTCCACATCTATCCACTTTCTTAAACGCTGAGATCATACCTTCCCCAAAGCAACATCTCATAATTTTGAACACCATGAGCCAAATCCAGCAGATAGTTAGCACACATGACCTACATCTTTCTGTTGGGAAACTTATCTGCCAATTCAAAGTAGACTCTGCAGGATAAAAGCTTGTTCTTTTTGGGAGAGCTTAGCTTCCAGCTAGGCGTGGTCTCAGTTCCCATCAGTTGTTCTCCTCCTCTGCAGGACTAACCCTGCCACTGATGCATAGTTTACCCCTTTTGATCTTGTCTTATCTAAACAACAAGCCCTAGAACTCATGCTCTTGACATGTAAATGCAACGTTCATTCTTATTTCTCCTTTTGAACTCCTGTCCTCTTTATCTTTAGCTCCTGTAATTCTATGCCCTATTGCTCTCCAATTTACTTAAGTAAATATCTGTTCACCCTGCTGCAAAGATAATCTATGTATCAAAAGTCCTCAGTGCAGCTGAATCCCTATCAATTTCCTTTCATCCTACGCTTTAATTTTCAATTTATTCCAACTTTCTGACAGATATAATGAGATCTAGACAACCCTTAGGTTTAGACTGATAGGTGGCATGAATGTTGCTTATCATTTAAGTGCCACATAATGATAATTTCTAACAAAAAGATAAACTGACCATCTCCTCCAGTGGCATCACCATTAATGAATCCCACAACTGGAGATTATTGACCAGGGACTAACTGGGCCAGTTTAAATACTGTTAGGAATTCTATGACAAGTAACTCCCCTGATTCTTGAAAGTGCGTCTAATATCTTCAATCACTAGCAAAATGTGTGATGAATTACTCTCTACTTGTCTGAATGAGTGGTACTCCATCAGTACTCAAAAAGACCAACACTATCCGACACTAAGCAGGCTTCTTTAGAGAACACCATCCACTGTCTTAGACATTCATACCCTTTGCCACAGCTATGATATGGTTTCAGTTTGTACTGTCTACACAATGCCCTGCAGCAGCACCTTGCCAAGACTCCTTGAACAGCATCTTCTAAATCTGTGACCTGTACCACCAAGAAGGATAAGGGCAGCAAACACATGAAAACACTATCCATTGCAAGTTCCCCTTCACGACCCACAGTTCCCTGACTTGGAACTATATTGCTATTCCTTCACTGCTGCTGGGTCAAAATCCCTTCTTAACAGCATTGTAGGGGTACCTACACCAGATGGACTGCACCCTCAGTTCAAGAAAGCAGCTCATCGTCATCTCCCCAAGAGTTATTAGGGATGGGCAATAAATGTGCATCTATCCAATGAAGTGCACATCCAATGAATAGATAAAAATAGTGGGACTGGGCTGTTGGAGATAACGTAAGGTGATTATTCAACTGCAAGAGCTGTTAAAGAATTGTGGCTTAAGGCAACTATTGGTCTTCCTTCCACTTCTCAACCATCTTCTGTCATCAGTGATGTCTTCCCTATTGTGCCAAACACATCTTGTCCAAAGATGGTTCTATATGTTGTCTCTGTCCTGGAACTTTTGCATGCAGCAAACTACAAAATATCTTTTGTGGGCCACATTTGGGTTCTACCATACGTGAACTTCATTGCAGTGTGAATGTAAGCCTACTTGTGACTAATAAATAAAAAACTTAAACTTAAAACTCAAACCAAGCATCAAGTTCCAGTGGTCTGCTTAATAAGGGTTCTAATTGACCTTGTTATAGCTGAATTTGTTGCTGAGTATGGGCCACTAGGAGTCAATTGTACAAAGGGATAGCCCTTGTTCTCAAGTAGCCAACTACAAGTAATGAGTGGGGAGATGGAGGAATTTGAGAACTTAAAAGCATCATGGCAGCTGTAAGGGATGCAGGTACAGATCTATGTGATGCACAACTATGATCAGAAAACAATTGGACATTTAATTTGACAGTGGCCCTTACCATTCATGAAGGCAGTGGGGTGAAGGTTCTTGTTGAGTGATGTGGGTGCAGTCAATGCTTTGTAACTGGCTTAAATATTGGGTGGGACTTTATGGCCTCACTTGTAGGATAGTAGGACTAGAGGGCACAGCCTCAAGATAAAGGGGGGGGCAGTTTAGAACGGAGTTGAGGAGGAACTTCTTCACTCAAAGGGTGGTGAATCTCTGGAATTCTCTGCCCGTTGAAGTGGTGGAGGCTACCTCGCTAAATATTTTTAAGACGCGGGTTGATGGGTTTTTGATAAGAGAGGGGATTAAGGGTTATGGTGAGACCGTGGGAATGTGGAACTGAGCCACGACAGATCAGCCATGATCTTATTGAATGGCGGGGCAGGCTCGAAGGGCTGGATGGCCTACTCCTGCTCCTATTTCTTATGTTCTTATGTTCTTGTCCCAAAACCAAAAAATCCTGCCCGAGGTCAATGGACTTTCCACGGCCCGCCCTCACTTGCTCTGATTCCCGTGGCAGGTGGGATAGTAAAGTTCACCCCATTGAGTTCAGCTCTGGAGAGAAGGTGATGTCTTGTCATCTGAATTTGACTATTGTAAATTCAACACTGTTAATAGATTAGTTAATTGAACCTAGACAGAAAGTGCTAGTATCCAGTGACTGTCACTAGACATTTAATTACCAACTATTTCAAAACCTGAGGAACTTGGAAAATATTTTAATGCTTTTATATAGATTAATAGTGAATTTGGTATTTATGTTGGATAATCCAACAATTGATTTCTTTTTTGAAATGATGTTTATTTATTAGTCATAGGTAAGATTTACATTAACACTGCAATGAAATTGCTGTGAAATTCCCCTAGTTGCCACACTCTGGTACCTGTTCGGCACCTAACCGGCACATCTTTCAGACTGTGGGAGGAAACTGGAGCACCCGAAGGAAACCCACACAGACACAGGGAGAATGTGCAAACTCCATATAGTGACCCAACCTGGGAATCAAACTTGGGTTCCTGGCGCTGGGAGGCAGCAGTGCTAACCACTGCGATTTGGTGTCGAATTCGCAAGAAATATTTCAGCACTGCACAAGCTTTAACCTTAGGAGCTTCTTGGCCTCGTATTCGCAATGTTATGCCATTGAGTAACTGGGGGTAGTCCAGAAATTCTCATTTATAGAGTTCAATCACACACCAATGGCATTCATATATTGTGGCCAATGCGATTCATTGGAATCTCCCTTGGTTGTTGCAGTTTTCATAGCAGAATGCAATTGATGAATCCAATGCTTTTTACTCATTCCAGGTTTTCTATTTTATTTAAGACTCTGGAGATTTGTCGCTTAGCAGCTTATGGGAATTGCAACTTCCACATCAGACGACGCAACTGCTGGACTTAGGCAGCGATGGATATAGGCAGTCAGGCATGGTAGCACAATAGTTTAGAAATAGATTGCGCGATAAACATATTTCTGAAACACCATTCTCAGGAGAAATAATGGATCATATATTATTTATTATGGCCTACTATTTGCTCATTCTGAAATGTCCCTTTAAAATGGGAGTAGATGTGCAAGTAGATATGGGCGGCAGAGTGGCATAGTGTTTAGCGCTGCTACCTTACAGCACCAGGGATGCAGGTTCAATTCCAGCCTTGGGTGACTATCTGTGTGGAGTTTGCACGTCCTCCATGTGTTTGCGTGGGTTTTCTTTGGGTGCTCCGGTTTCTTGCCACAGTCCAAAAATGTGCAGATTAGGTTCATTGGCTGTGTTGAATTGCCTTTTAGTGTTGGGGGACTAGCAGGGTAAATTTATGGGGTTATGGGGGTAGAGCCTGGGTGGGATTGTTGTTGGTTCAGAATTGATGGGCCGGATAGCCTCTTTCTGTGCTATAGGGATTCTTCCATGGGATTCTATAAGATATCAACAAGTCCTGATGTATGCACTGCAACTCAATCATTTGTTATTGGCAGAGTCAAACAACAGCATGTTATTGTCCCCCTGGTCACAGATGGTGCCAAGCAAACAAAACTTCACTAAACTACAAGACTGTATCTTCAAGCAAATAACAAGCTGGTTGTCAATGCTGAGAATAAGGGGCTGAGGGTTACTGCTTAATAGATAATTAATTTATTTGCTATCTGGCCCTCCTTGAAAGAAATGTAGGCTATATAAAATAATGGCTAATTTCAATATTATTTGTCCCAGTGTAAACACACTGTCAAAATTGCTAACATTGAGATGAATTTCTCTGAAAATTTGCTAGAATTTAGTCAACTTAATACAAACAGAAGCACTTGTTCAAAATTTTGTGATAATGACCAATGTAATGGAAATGCAAAGGCAAAAATATTACAGACAGCCCTTTAATATGTCGTATTATTGTACAAAATCAGATCATTTACTCTGCACTAATAGTCACATCAGAGCTAGTATTGTGGAAAGTACCTTGTTGGGTGCCAATGTAAGACTGGTGTTTCCTTCTCTCTCCCCTGACAATGTGAGCTGTGGTAGCACGAGGGTTTAAATCCAGCTGTTTTCCACTCCCAGTGGGGAGGTCCCTTTGAGTGAAGCTTTCCTGCTTGGATCGCAGTATCTTTGAATTTATTCAGTTGTTCCTCTGTAACACAGAAGCAGCCACATTTTGCTTCTGATTCTTGATGGTGAGGATCAGTTAACTGGCTACAAGGCAGGATGCCTAACATTAATGCCTTAACCAGTACCTCCAGAGACATAAATTGGGAATTCATCTCATTACTGCTTGTGGGTCCTTGTATATGGATACAGCGGTGGGATCATAGAATCCCTACAGTGCAGGAGGAGGCCATTCAGCCCCTCACACCTGCAGCAACAACAAATCTACCCAGGCTCTATTCCTGTAACTGCATGTATTAACCCTGCTGGTCCCCCTGACACTAACGACAACTTGGCATGGCCAATCCACCTAACCTTCACATCTTTGGACTGTGGGATGAAACGAGCATCTGGAGGAAACCCAAACAGACATGGAGAGAACGTACAAACTCCACACTGACAGTGACCCGAGGCCGGAATTGAACCTGGGTTCCTGGCGCCGTGAGGCAGCAGTGTTAACCACTGTGCCACATGCTTGGATAAGGAACACAATAAAGATTTGCATTTGTAATAATAACCAGCGTGAAGGAAATGCAAAGGCAAAAATATAACAGACAGCCCTTTAATACGTTGTATTATTGCACAAAAACAGAGCATTTGCTGTGCACTAGTAGTCACATCAGAGCTAGTATTGTGGAAAGTACCTTGTTGGGTGCCTTTTCAATCCTCAGGTTGTCCCAAAGCACGTTATGGTCAATGAGCTACTTCTTTATTTTGAAATGTTATTTGCAGGAAATGCAGCAGTTAAATTTCATGTGAGGCGCTACAAATGGCAATGAGATAATGCCCAGACAATCTTAACAATAATACAAGTCAAAAATGCTGCGGATATGGGAAATCTGAAGTGAAAACAGAAAATGCTGGAAAATCTGAGCAGATTTGGTAGCATCTCGGGAGGGAGAAATAGAGTTAATTGTTGAGATTTTAACACACTCAAAACTTGATCAAAGTCGGGTTAAAATTCGGTGCCTTTCAGGTCAACAGTTGAAAGATAAGCATTGGCCAGGATGCCGGCTAAACAATGATGTAGGGAATTAAGGGGTTGGTGGAAGGGTAGAAAGGTAGGTGTCACCGGTTGTACTTGGAAGAGAAAATGAGGAAGAGAAAGTGACCAAGAAAAGTCACCTGTCTCGCAGGAATGGAGTCAAGGGAGCAGGAGGCCAATCTCATGGCTGACGTGAACTTGAAAAGAGCAGGAGGACTGATGAGGAAGAAAATAGAAAGAAAAAGAGAGAGAGTGAAAGAGAGAGAGATTGGCAGAGGAGAAGCAGCAAAGGCAACGGGATGAAGGGTCTTGACCCAAGAAGTCCATGATCTCTTGGCTGGAGCTGAAGATGGAGGGAATGTGGGAGAGGGGTTTAAGGAACTAGTTGGTTGTGGAGTAAAGAAGCTGATGGCCCTTGCTTCCTAGGTTAATCCTGGAGTAGTGGGTGCTTTAGTGTGGAGTTATCCCACTTGATAAAACCCAACCAATTTAAATCATGGAAAGTTAAACCAGATATCGTGAAGTCTTGAACTTGAGCAGGAGAAGATGAAACAGCTGGGAGGGAAGAGAGTAAAGGTTTTACTGAGAGTCAGGACATTAAAGATTGAGGTGCAAGAGTGGCTGAAAGTATAGGTACATAGTGAGGAATACAGAGAAGAAAGGGGTCCATATCAATGATCAGATTCATGGGAATGGAGAGGAGATGGCAAGACTGAACATTGACAGGGGAATTTACATGGAGCGACAATTTTAAAGATAACAGGAAAGCAGCAAAGAGATTGCAATGGGAGTTGAAGCAGGGTGTATGGGTTAGGAGAAAGGGAAGAGATTAAAGTATGATTTCATGTTTGGACCATATTGTTACTACAATGATTTGGTTGGGGAAGGTGGGAATTGAGTGAGGAGGCTTCCCTCGGGGAATGGTATTACCATCCACCATAATGTCAATGTTCAGGATGTCAATTCCATCATTCCATTGTGGATGGAAAAAACCTTGTACATGAGTGTGTGATGGAACTTCAGAAGGTGCAAGGGGAGGGGGGAGCGAGCAAGATTGGAATGACGTTGCTGACATTTGTACCAGTGCATTGTGTTGCTGCTGTGAAAGAGAAAGATGCCTGGAAAATGCAACACAACTGGAAATTTGTTTTTGATAATGATGCTGAGACACTGGCTCGAAATCTCCGGTGCCATTAGCCCTGCCACAGCTGCCAGCAAGAATGGAGAATTTGGCGCTCAGCCAAAACTCCATCCACTGCAGCAGGACCAGGGAATCCCAGCCTTTGTCTTTGAATACAATTTTCTCTCAGGAGCTTTGTAGACCTTCCTTGTTTGTTTCTTTTATCTCAGTAAGTGATTTTCCAGGGGTAGAACTTCCAGTCCCTCCGGCTGGCAGGTTTCTCCTGTCCTGCTGAAGTCAAGGGGCTTTGAATGGCTCACTGCATTTTGTGGTATGGCTCCCACCGCGATGCTGCTGTAAAATTCCTCCCATTACCTTTGTTTCTCTTGCGAATCATATTCATGGCATTGATTGCTTTTTGCACAGCAGGGGACATTATTTAAAAATAAGGGTAGGAATTTTCCTGTCCTGCCTGCCACAGGAATCGTAGTGGGTGAGACGGGACCATGCAAAGGTCCGTTGACCTCAGGTGGGCTTTTCCAGCACAGCTGGAAAATCCCGCCTGAGGGGGTCTCCCATTTGGAATGAAGATGCAAAGAATTCTTTTTCTCTCAGAAAGTCAGGAGTTTTAGAACTCACTTTTCAGAGAGTGGCAGATGCATGGTCATTAAAGATGCTTAAGGCAGAGGTAGATAGATTCTTGACTAACAAGAGGATCAAAGCTTATCGGGAGGTAGGTAGGAAGTGGAATTGAGGCCACAACCAGATCAAGCATGATCGTATTGAATGGTGGGACAGTCTTCTAGGGCTGAATGGCCCTACTCCTGTTCCTCACGTGTTTGTTTTTAAAAGAATCATGTTTATATCCTACTATATAATCTAATATAATCTAAAATCTTCAAGACAAATAAGAGTTGTTAATGCAAAACAAATTCATTTTAAAACATGCAAGATTCTGAGTTCATTTCAAAATGAAGAATGCAATGTTTTAAAGTTTGATGCAAATATAAGGATGCACATAGCACTGCATCTTCGGATTTGATCGCATCGATACAATAACCTCAATATTCCCATGTGTGCAGACGGAGGAACGTTTGTTGCATCGCAAGAGAGATTTATGGCTGCTGATCCAAAATGAATTCAGGATAATAGTTTCCAGCTTCCACCACCAACCCCCAAAAACCACAATTCATGTTTATACACATTGCGAATATACTCGCTGTACTTGGTATTAAAGTAGTTTATCAATTCATAACTGTCCGCGCCTCGCCAAGTGTTTGCTTGGTTTGCTGTCAGAGACAAAGAAGAAACAAATGTCCAGCTTAGATGATAAGTCATTACCGTTATGGTTTGATGGTAGCAGAAACAGGACATAGAGTCAACTTCTATAAAAATAAAATGCTCAGACTACTTGCAGGAGTGATTGGATGTAAGAAAGCTTTCTCAGCAGACTCAAATTTCTAGCTGTCTGACAGGCAATGTTTTTTGATCATGGTCAAACCTAAATGTCAACAGACAACCTGACGTAAACAACCTTGCAGTAATTACTCTGAGGGGTCTCGACTCCTTGGGTTCCCCAAAGCCACAGTATAATTTTTCCTGTTAATCCTTGAGTTTAGTATTACTGAATAATATTCAATGGGTTACATGTTTTTCATCAAAAAGGTTCTTTAAATCATTGTAATCTGTCATATTCTCTGTTGCCAATGCCTCTTGGAGCTGCTTTCGATTAAGGCGTGTAGACACAACACATCCCCATTAACCATCGCAGAAAAACATTAACAGTTCCAAGAGATAAAAGCTACTCTCCTGTGGATCGAGAAATGGTGAGAAGTTGATGATTAGGAAAATTGATCAATGTTATTCAGAACTCCTTGAATATTTGCCTGTACGGGAAGGAGCTCTTGTACTAAATAACCATTAAGTCATCCAGTAAAATTGCTTATGTGACTGAATAGTTGCTTCAGAAATGATTGGATTTGACAGCAAGCATCTAAATTTGAAAAACTTTTGGATGACATGTACTTTTAAAGTATTTCATTAATTGACCTTTGACTAATTTACATGATTTAAGGTAGTCTAGGCGAAAGCAGGCTTCCTTTAAAATATGCTCCGACAGTGTTGTGTAATTCTGAATTCTAAAACTCAGCTACCTCTTTGCTAACTTGCACCAAGTTCACATGTCACCCCTATGGTCATTGACCGACATTCATTGCCTGTCAATGCAGTGATTGTAAAATTCCATCCTTACTTTTGGAAACCTCCATGTCTCCCACCCACCCCTGTCACCCACCCAGCCCCCCAACCCCCCACCCCACCCCACCCAAACCCTCCTCCACCCCTTCATATCTCTGCAGTCTCTTCTAGGTCTACAAACCTCCAAGGTCTCTCAACTTTTACAATTCTGGCCTCTTGAACATTCCCGATTTCTATCTCTACATCACTGGTGCCCATGTCTTCAGCTGCCTAGGCCCTCCATGAAGCTCTCCACTTCTTCAAGAATAGATGGTTCATTATCTGGACTGTCCTGAGCAGCATGTAGCTCCCTTGTGAATTTGGGCATGTACTCATGTGTTCAGTTGCTTTGAGGTACTGAAAGGGTACAAGTGAAGTACGAAGGTGGTGGCGTGGTGGTATTGTCACTGGACTAGTATTCCAGAGACCCTGGGTAGTGCTTTGGGGACCCTGGGTTTGAATCCCATTACGGCAGATGGTAAAATTTGAATTCAATAAAAAATCTGGAATTAAACCAATTGTCAATTATCGTGAAAACCCATCTGGTTCACTATGTCCTTCATGGGAAGGAAATCTGCTGTCCTTATTTCGTCTGGCCTACATGCGACCCATAGAAGCAGGAGTAGGCCATTTGGCCCTTTGAGCCTACTCTGCCATTCATTTTGATCATGGCTGATCATCGAATTCAATATCCTGATTCCCCCCTTTCCCCCCATATCAATGATGGAAGCGGGGAGACTTGCAAAAAAAAAATTCCCTGGTATCCTTCTGTAATATTGCTGTTTGCCTGCTGATGTGTTAACTGTTTTTCTTTTCATTTTACCATCGGTATTTCAAGGAGTTAGCGGGGAAGGAGTGTGGTAGTGTGGCCCCTTTCAAGGGTGATCTTGCATGGGCTACGTAACCGGATTGGAACCAATGGAGGGTGAGTGCGCAGAACTCATCCAATCGGGAGCGAGAGTGCACGTCCCCAGGACTAGGAGGTTGCAGTTGGAGTCAGGGTGTTGTTGGGAGTAGACCTGTACAGCTGGGCTGTTAAACCCTTCACTCTACATACTTCTTCCCAATCAAAAAATCCTACAGTTTGCTACATGCCACATCAAGTCACCTTGAGTTAATACAGGGTGGGATTTACCAGCCCCTCCCGCTGACCAGTCCCACCAAAGGCAACTCTGGTCTATCGGATAGATTTAAAAATGCAGTGTTGAGCATAGAGATTGGTTCTGTAGATATCTAGAGTGTGCAGAATAATGCCAACAGTGTGGGTTTAATCCTGATACTGGCTGTGGTAGTTCAGGAGGACCTGCCGTTGTGCTTTGCCCCATAAATGATGTAGGGAGGTGCCCGTCAAGCAACACATCCATTTAGTTCTGTGTTTCTCAGGAAGTGATGCCAGTGGGTTTGACAAGCAGGGGAAGAGCACCTACTCCAGAGGAGATGGGGCTTAATGTCGTACCCCAATGATGTTGGTTGAGCATTTTAAGCCAAGGCCTGATTAAGCTCTGTACCATCTGGAAAACACACGCACTATCAAGACTTTTGGATCTTCATTTATCTGGCTGGGGACTTTTGTATTTCTATGTTTGCTTAATACAAACTTATCATGTGCTGGGAAATTGGTTTAGCACCTCTTTGGTGTAGTTATTGCCAGTGCAGAATCGATGGGCCAAAGGGCCATCTCACACAGGTCTGGTAAACTAAACATAGAACATAGAACATTACAGCACAGTACAGGCCCTTCGGCCCTCGATGTTGCACAGTACAGGCCCTTCGGCCCTCGATGTTGCACAGTACAGGCCCTTCGGCCCTCGATGTTGCACAGTACAGGCCCTTCGGCCCTCGATGTTGCACAGTACAGGCCCTTCGGCCCTTGATGTAACACAGTACAGGCCCTTCGGCCCTCGATGTTGCACAGTACAGGCCCTTCGGCCCTTGATGTTGCACAGTACAGGCCCTTCGGCCCTCGATGTTGCACAGTACAGGCCCTTCGGCCCTTGATGTAACACAGTACAGGCCCTTCGGCCCTCGATGTTGCACAGTACAGGCCCTTCGGCCCTCGATGTTGCACAGTACAGGCCCTTCGGCCCTCGATGTTGCACAGTACAGGCCCTTCGGCCCTTGATGTAACACAGTACAGGCCCTTCGGCCCTCGATGTTGCACAGTACAGGCCCTTCGGCCCTCGATGTTGCGCAGTACAGGCCCTTCGGCCCTCGATGTTGCACAGTACAGGCCCTTCGGCCCTCGATGTTGCACAGTACAGGCCCCTTCGGCCTCGACGTTGCATAGATTTGGTTTATTCAAAGATGTGCTGCAGGAACTCTCAGTAGAGAGATTTACTGTAACAATTCAACAGCTCTTGTTAAGAGAAAGTACAGCTACAACTTCTTCCACATCACATGCTCTTGCAAAACTGAAAGCTTCTCTGAACAATGTCTGCTGGTCACATGGTCTACATCCTTTATTTTATTGGTTCATGGAACTTGGGTATCGCTGGCTGGCCAACATTTGTTGCCCATCCCTAGTTGTCTTTGAGAAGGTGGTGGTGTGCTGTTTTCTTGAATCGCTGCAGTCCACATGCTGTGGGTTGACCCACAATGCCGTTAGGGAGGGAATTCCAGGTCTTTGATCCAGTGACTGCGGAGGAACGGCGATATATTTCTAAATCAAGGTAGTGAGTGGCTTGGAGGGGAACTTGCAGGTCGTGGGGTTCCCATATATCTGCTGCCCTTGCCCTTCTAGATAGAGTGGGTTTAAAGATCTTTGGTGAATTGCTGCAGTGCGTCTTGTAGATAGTACACATGGTGGTGGACAGTGGATGTTTGTAGACGTGTGCCATTCATGTAGATTGCTTTGTCCTAAATGGTGTCAAGCTCCTTGAGTGTTGTTGGAGCAGCACCCCCCAGGCAAGTGGGGGCTATTCCATCACACTCCTAACTTGTACCTAGAAGATGGTGGGAAGGTTTTGGGGAGTCAGGAGGTGAGTTACGCGCTGCAGTATTCTTAGCCTCTGACCTGCTGTCATAGCCACTGTGTTTATGTAGTGAGTCCAGTTGAGTTTCTGGTCAATAGTAACCCCGAGGATGTTGACAGCTGGGGATTTAGTGATGGCTACACCATTGAATGTCATGGGGCGGTAATTAGAGTGTCTCTTATGGGTAATGGTCATTGCCTGGCATTTGTGTAGTGTGAATGTTACTTGCCACTTGTCAGCCCAAGCCTTGATATTGTCCAGATCTTGTTGCATTTGAACATGGACTGCTTCAGTATCTGAGGAGTTGTGAATGGTGCTGAACATTGTGCAATCATTAGTGAACGTCCCCACTTCTGACCTTATGACAGAGGGAGGGTCATTGATGAAGCAGCTGAAGATGGTTGGGCCGAGGACACTGCATTGAGGGACTCCTGCAACGATGTCCTGGAGCTGAGATGACTGGGATGACACTCAGTCGAATGTGGCCTTGAGGTCAAGGGCAGTCACTCTCACTTTACTTCTTGGCTACTCACTTCTGAGCATATTCTCTCTTAAAGTGATATCACAGCTGGTATCATTTCTGTGAGATACCCGCCCTCAACGAATGTTGACTTGTGTCTGCCAGAAGTGGGATGTTTCCCATTAGGTGGGAGTCATTGTTCGGACAGACAGATGAAGCATGTGAATTACAATAAGTAACTTCTAGTTTTAACTACTTCTTGCCCAGTGTTATGACCAAATCCCAGGTGAGGTGTCTCGAATCCTGATGAACTGGCTCCCTTTTTTTGTTTAATCCCATTTGTTTGTTGCAACAAGATAAATCCAAAAAAGGCTCTCTTCCTTCATAGATACCTTTTCCCAGTTCCAACATTTCCGTTTTAGAAGGAACCAATTAAACCAAGTGTTCTTGAGATAAAGAAAGAGTGTGTTTAGTAGCTGCTAAATGTTTGCAAATGATAAACATATGCATATACATTCACACAGACTGGAAATGAGAATTGTGTTTAAAGTAAGTAGGCTAAAAGAAAGTAGACAAAACAGTTCTTGATTCGTGATAGTGGATGATTAAACATTGTGGCCATTGCAATCCATGATTAAAGTAACGCTGACTTCAGCAGGCGAATACTTGGTTTTAAGATTCTAGTATTCTTCAGTGTGGTGAAGAAACTTCCCTGTTTCTGCTTCAGCTGTGGTCTTTGCTGACTTGGCTTGCTTCCATAGTGAGAGAGCAAGGTACCTGCAAAAGCTTTTGGCAGGGATATTGTTGCCGGTTGACTTTTCTTTTCTGCGTCACATATGTGCTGACATCTCTAGCACTAGTTCACACATGCATACACACACACACACACACACACAATCATGGCAGTTTTTCAACTGGCTTTTATCCCAGTCTTTGTATATCCCTGGAAAGTGAAATTCATAAATCCATCTGGACATTATTCACAGGATATTTTTTGTTGAGAGGATGCTCACCTCCCACTATCTCCCATTGTCTCCACTGGAGATGGCAATTAGTTTCTGGATGCTTTGTTAGAATCTTGTCTGGAAACAGGATGTGACGCCATTGCCTTTCTCAGAACGTCACTCACTAGTAATTCAGCCAGTGACTGACTTTACGTTGTCAGCCACCTTTGGCTTCTCTGTCCATTAAAAGACAGTTCACAGGTCTCTTTTTTAAAGTTTAACAGTTCCAGGCTTAACTCAATATTTTTTTCCCATTATTACGACACCAGTTTCCACCAAAGATGTGTGGATATATTCAACCTTGTTAACTTTTAAACTCTGCAATGAAATCAGTACAGGCTTTCTAAAAAGATAAATGGATTCTCATTTCTTCATATGTAAGACTGAATTTGTAGAAGTTCAGCCTCTGTTAGAATACTGCATGAGTTTAGAGTACATTTAATTTCAATTCTGTGTTCTAATTTTTACATTGTACAAAGGTCAAACTCCAGCTCAACTCTGCTATTTTGCACCCTTTCCTTTAACATTTATACATTATAATTAAAAAGGAACAAGTACAATGCTAGTGATCTTGCACTGCTATATATTACACATTATTAGGCTCAAGTGACTCACAGAAAGTTATTCTGGTCCTCTGTAAGATAATCAGTAAAAATGTCAACATTATGTGGTTGGAAATTTGGTATTATGCTGTTGTTTTTTCATAGTAAGTTGCAGATTTGCTTACTGAAAGGCATAGGAATAGGTGAAGGCTATTCAGCCCCTCAAACCTCTTTCACCATTCAATTGGATTGAGCTGATCCTAACAGCATTTCCTGCCCTTGGCTATATACCTCTGAAGACTCTTACTTAACAAAAGTCCAATGACCAAATTATGTCGATACTCTCATTGTGCCTGCTGCACAATGGGCAAAGGGAAATCCTGCTCGCTGTGTCTTGAGGGCAGCTGGTATAACAGATAATGTCACTTCAGCAATAAACTCACTTCACTGCATTTATATATCAGGCTCCTGCAACGTTCCTAACAGGATATGATGATACAAAGGAGATAGTTATAAATTTAGCTTCAAATGTCAGTCCTGCCTCAAGGTTTCCTGTAGAAAAAGATGAGTTTCCCTTAAATATTGTTCTATATTGCTAGTTATTTGTGATGTTGTGTAAAGCAAAATATATTCCATTTCAGTGAAAAGTCTCTTTTCCAACTATATTCAACTTAGTTGCCTTTTTGTACGGTTGGGAGGGAAGAAGAAAAGTACCTGGACATGAGAGAGTAAAACCAATCTCTTAAGGAAAATCTCATGAGAATGTAGGCTTGAAGGTATCTGGGACGCAGGAAGCTATGATTGTTTCTCTGATGCTTAGAGGACTGTATTATCCATAGGGACATAGGAATTAGGAGCAGAAATAGGCAGTTCATCTCTTCGAGCCTGTTTTGCCTTCAATCAGATCATGGCTGATCTCTTCTTGGTCTCAAATCCACGTCCCCACTGGTTCCCCATATCCCTTTAACCCGTTTTTAAAATCAGAACTATATCCACCTCCTTCTTAAAGCCATTTAATGATTCAGATTCCACCGTGCTATAGGGCAGCGGGTTCCACAAATTCACCACCCTCTGCAAGAAGTAGTTCTTCCTCATCTCAGTTTTAAATCTACCACCCTCGGCCTAAAGCAGTGACCTCTTGTTCTTCTGGTCCTTCTGGTCTAAAGTTGGTTGCATAATGAAGGCAACTCCTTTCGTTTCCTAGGGTGGGACTTGAAGACGATGCAAGTGACTTCCTAAAACTAGCTATAAATCAGGAAATAGAAAGGAGGGCAGAAGACAGGCAAATTACAGATGCCAGGGAAGTGATATTAGGCAAATTATTGGAGCTTACAGTTTGAAAAGCCCTGGATCATGATAGACTTTATCCTATGGTTTTAAAAGAGGAGGCTAGGGAGATTGTTGATGTTTTGGTTTTAGTTTTCCAGAATTCCCTAGATTCAGGTAAGGTTCAATTGGATTGATAAGTAACAAATGTAACTCCTTTATTTAAAAAAGGAAGGAGGCAGAAAGCAGGAAACTACAGACTAGTTAGCCTAATGTCTGTCATAGGGAATATGTCAGAAGCTACTTTTAAATATTATTCCAGGAAGCTTAAGAAAATTTAAGGCAATTAGACAGAAGCAATTTGAAAGGCAAATCATGTATAACCAGTTCATTAAAGATTTTTTGAAGGCATCACATGTCCTGTGGATAAAGGGGAAGTGGTAGATGAAATATGCTTAAATTTCCAGAGGGCATTTGATAAGGTGCCACATCGAGGGTTATTGATGAAAATAAAAGGGCACGGTGCAGAGGGTAACATGTTGGCATGGATAATAGACGATTGGCTAGCTAACAGGAAACAGAGTGTAGGCATAAATGGGTCTTTTTCTGGTTGGCAGAACATTATGAGTGGTGTGCCACAAGGATCAGTGATGGAGTCTCCATTTTACAATTTATTTAAATAACTTGGATGAAGGGACTGAAAAAGCTATGCTTGCTAAATTTGTTGTTGACACAAAGACAGGTAGGAAAGGAAGTTGTGAAGAGGACAGAAGGAGGCCACAGAGGGATATAGATAGGTTAACTGAGTGGGCAAGGATCTGGCAAATGGAGTACAATGTGGGAAACTCACAAATTGTCCATTTTGGCAGGTAGAATCAAAAAGAAGTGAATTATCTAAATGGTGAGAGATTGAGCAGCTCAGAGATTCAGAGGGATCTGTGCGTCCTAGTGCATGAAAAGCAAAAGGCTAGAATACAAGTACAGAAAGTAATTGAGAAAGCTAATAGAATGTTATTGTTGATTGCGAGGAGATTAGAAGGCAAAAGTAGGGAGGTTAGGCTCCAGTTGTACAAGACACTGGTAAAGGTTACTGTTTACAGTATCCAGACTACTGTTCACAGCATCTGGGCTACTGTTTACAGCATTGGTCTCCTTATCTCAGAGAAGATAAATGTGTTAGAAGCAGTTCAGGGAAGGTTTACTAGGCTAATACCTGGAATGGGTGGGTTGTCTTTTGAGGAAAGGTTAGGCTTGCATCCACTAGAGTTTAGACGAGTACATGGCAACTTGATTGAAATTGTTAAGATCCTGAGGGGTATTGACAGGGTGGATGCGGAGGGATGTTTCTGCTCATGAGAGATTCTAGAACGAGGGGTCACTGTTTAAAAATAAGGGATCACCCATGTAAGGCAAGAGGTGAACAAAATTTTTTTCTCTCAGGGCATTGTGAGTCTTTGGAAGTCCCACCCTCAAAAGGTGATGGAAGCAGAGTTTTTATTTTTAGGTAACAGTAGACCTATTCTTGAAAAACAAAGGAGTGAAAGATTATCGGGATTAGAAGGGATGTCGTAATCAGACCAGCTGTGATTTCTTTGAATAGTGGAATAGGCTTGTAGGGCTGTAATTCATATGTTTGCACATTCATGTATCAGATCTTGAACTGGACAAATGTTCAGTTTGTGGGACTTAAAATCCACATGCAAGTCACTAAACTAAAATCAACAGCGCAACAGAACACTGGGCAAAGTTCCACATTCCACACTAAGTGCAAAGGTTACCAGGCTTTTAGGATTTGAAAGGAATCAGCGGCATGGTGGCACAGTGGTTAGCACTGCTGCCTCACAGTGCCAGGGACCCAGGTCCAATTCTGGCCTCGGGTCACTGTCTGTCTGGAGCTTGCGCATTCTCCCTGTGGGTTTCCTCTGGGTGCTTCGGTTTCTTCCCACATTCCAAAGATGTGCCGGTTAGGTGGATTGGCCATGTTAAATTGACCTTAGTGTCGGGGGGACTATCAAGGTAAATATATGGACGATCAGGGTAATTACATGGGATTAGGACCCGGGTGAGATTGTTGTCGGTGCAGACTCGATGGGCTGAATGGCCTCCTTCTGCACCGTAGGGATTCTATGATTCTATGAAAAGCAGTTCATCTGGATCAAATAATCAAGTACAAGGAAACTTGACTTTACTGTGCTCACACCTGGTATAAATCAGGTATAAAGCTCTTATCAACTGCTGAAGCTAATCAAGGTGAAAAGTGTCGGTCCTAGTGAACGGAAATCTTTTCCACTGTGGGTTCCAGGCGTCACCATCAAACATTTCCAGGTGAGGTGACAAATAAAGCTGCCCCTGTTCTTCCCAAGTGATATATATACTCATTCCGCTAACAGTAAGTCCTGCTACAGTAAGACAAAATCAAAATACTGCTGATGCTGGAAATCTGTTTTTCTCCACTCAGATGCTGCCTGCCCTGCTGAGTATTTCCAGCACAATGCATTCCATTTCCCACCGCATTGACCTAGTTTTTAATCTCAGTCATTCTTCTGTGATGTCTAAGGGAGACTGTCAAGGTGTGCTGAATTGTGAGCAGTTAAGTGTTTCAAACACACAACATATGTGATTGGGTTGACACTGGCAGAAATCTATTACCACCAACAGCCTGAAGGTACAGCACGGTGGTTATCACTGTTGCCTCAAAGCACCAGGGCTCTGAATTCAATTCTGACCTTGGGTGACTCTCTGTGTGAGTTTGTAAGTTTTCCATGTGTCTGGGCAGGTTTTGCCTGGGTGCTTTGCTTTCCTCTCACAGCCCAAAGATGTGCAGGATAAGTGGATTGGCCATGCTAAGTTGTTCCTTACTGTTCCAAGGTGGGTAAATTAGGGGGATTAGAGGGGTTACAGGTATAGGGCTTGGGTGGAGAGTTGCTGCAGATTCAATGGGCCAAATAGCCTCCTTCTGCACTGTAGGAATTCTACTATTCTATGAAGGGAGATTGTGATTCCGTCATTCTGAACTTATTGTGGGGCAGTGGTTAGCACTGCTGCCTCACACTGCCAGGAACCCGGGTTTGATTCCTGGCTTGGGTCACTGTCTGTGCAAAGTCTGCACATTCTCCCCGTGTCTGCATGGGTTTCCTGCGGGTATTCCAGTTTCCTCCCACAGTCCAAAGATATGTGGATCAGTTGGATTGGCCATGCTAAATTGACCCTTAGTGTCAGGGGAATTAGCAGGGTAAACACGTGGGGTTATGGGGATAGGGCCTGCGTGGGATTGTTGTCGGTGGAGGCTCAATGGGTCAAATGACTTCCTTCTGCACTGTCGAGATTCTATGTTGCTGGACACTCACTTATAAAGCAAATCTTTTATGGAGTGCTTGCGTCTGGGGTGCACTCATGGTGTTTATAAGGACACATTGAAGGCATCACTTTGGAGTTTTGATATTGACTTAGAGTCCTGAGAGAAGTTTGGCCAGAATTGTTCACCTAGCAAGATCAAATAAAAAATTTGCTTTGGCCTCCTTCAAGAGCAGCTGCTTATCAGGAACAGAGGAAACACCAAGGGGAGGAAATCTCAATCCAGCAACTCATCCAAGACTTATCCAGCTGTGGTACCCGGTGCTGCAGAATCCTTAGGCATAGAAGGGCCTTAGCTGTCACCTTTATGCCCAGTGCAACCCAAACAGAAACAAATATAAAGCAAGTGTCGCAGATTCACAATGAGAAAATAAATACCATAGAGGGAATCTTACCAAAAAATGGCAGTGCATTGGTTCCAGTGAGAAAAACGGAGTGTTTCCCTCCAGAGAAATACGCCAATTTTTTCTCCAGATCTTACTG
Source organism: Carcharhinus amblyrhynchos (assembly GCF_965287045.1). Lineage (NCBI taxonomy): Eukaryota > Metazoa > Chordata > Chondrichthyes > Carcharhiniformes > Carcharhinidae > Carcharhinus > Carcharhinus amblyrhynchos. The sequence continues at coordinate 15,995,380 of NC_137327.1, forward strand.
CAATCTGCCACAAAAAATCAGTTCAGTGTCTTTCATGTCATAGTGTAGGGGTGATGTGGGTATGCCGGCGTTGGACTGGCGTAAACACAGTAAAAAGCCTGACAACACCAGGTTTTAGTCCAACCGATTTATTTGATAATACAAGCTTTCGAGGTTTCCCTCTTCGTCAGGTGAATGGAGAGTTCTGGCCTCAGACAGAGCATATAAAGCACAGACAGTTTAGAGATTACTGATTAGAATGCGAATCCTTACATCTAACCTGCTGTTCAAGACCTGAAGTGGCTGACAATGTGAGTGGAAGGAGCACTGATCACAGGTTACAGAGATGTGTATTGTCTCCAGACAGTACAGTAAGTGAGGTTTTGCAAACCCAGGCAAGTCACGGGGGTTACAGACAGTGCGACATGAACCCAAGATCCCTGTTGAGACCGTCCTCATGTGTGCGGAACTTGGCTATCAGTCTCTGCTCAGCGACTCTGCGCTGTCGTGTGTCGTGAAGGCCGCCTTGGAGAATGCTTACCCGAAGGTCAGAGGCCAACAGGAAGGGAACAGTCACCAGGCAAGACTGTTCCCTTCCTGTTGGCGAACACTTCAGTGGTCACGGGCATTCAGCCTCTGACCTTCGGGTAAGCATTCTCCAAGGCGGCCTTCACGACACACGACAGCGCAGAGTCGCTGAGCAGAGACTGATAGCCAAGTTCCACACACATGAGGGCAGTCTCAACAGGGATCTTGGGTTCATGTCGCACTATCTGTAACCCCCGTGACTTGCCTGGGTTTGCAAAACCTCACTTACTGTACTGTCTGGAGACAATACACATCTCTGTAACCTGTGATCAGTGCTCCTTCCACTCACATTGTCAGCCACTTCAGGTCTTGAACAGCAGGTTAGGTGTAAAGATTCGCATTCTAATCAGTAATCTCTAAACTGTCTGTGCTTTATATGCTCTGTCTGAGGCCAGAACTCTCCATTCACCTGACAAAGAGGGAAAACTCGAAAGCTTGTGAGTATTATCAAATAAATCGGTTGGACTAAAACCTGGTGTTGTCAGACTTTTTACTACTTTTATAGTGTAGGGGGACAGGAGGGGGACTCAATACACCAGCATTTCACAGTTTCAGCATTAACTTCCTTGTTTTTATACTGAATATCACTGTTTATATTGCTGAAAGATCCAAGCTTCAGAAGACCAGAGCTGGTAATTTTGGAGAACCTCTTTAAAATGAAGATCTGCGAGTATTTTGTAGTCACAACCATTCTGTAACCAGTTCTCTGCTTTGCTGACCTCAGTGAGTTTGTAAGAACCATATTCAATTGCATATCACAAATAGGTGACTGCATCTGAGCATGTTGGCCTTTTCTTGTCTTGGTTATATAATGCATTGTAACGTAACTTAATGCAGCATGACAATATGTGATCTAATATCAGACCTTTGAGAGGAGAATCTGCAGATTATTCATTATTTGTATGATATTCCATGCATTACTCTTCTCTTCACTCTTATTTATCATTCTAGTCTTGCCTGCTGTATTGCTGTTCTATGTCTGTTGTTATGACATAACACTCACAGAATTCCTTTTGAAGAGGTTCTCCAAAATCACCAGCTCGGATCTTTTGAAGCTTGGATCTTTCAACAATATAATTGTTGAACTGGTATTCGATACAAAAGCAGGGACGTTAATGCTGAATCTGTGCACAGCTCTAGTCAGCCCATGACGAGAGTGTTGCATCCATTTCTGGGTCACCGCACTTCCGAAAGAACAATCCTTAAGATGGCGCAAAGGAGATTACAGTAAGGAGTCTCACAACACCAGGTTAAAGTCCACCAGGTTTATTTGGTAGCACAAGCTTTCGGAGTATCGCTCCTTCTTCACCTGAATAAAATAAACCTGTTGGACTTTAACCTGGTGCTGTGAGGCTTCTTACTATGCTTACCCCAGTCCAACGCTGGCATCTTCACATCATGGCAAAGGAGGTTTACCAGGATAGTTTCAGAAGTAAGGTTTTCTGGTGACTAGATTAGGAGAATCTGCAGATTATTCATCATTTATATGCTATTTTTTGCCTTACTTTCTTTTCTCCACTTCTACTTTGCATTCTAGTCATACCTTCTGCATTGCCATTGTATCCCTGCCAAAAATGTAAAGTACTAACTGCGACAAAAGGAAAATTGATGGTTTCCTTTACAGGATTGCACGCCACCCCCACTGACGTTGCTATGTTCTCTGAACATGGGTGATCCGATAAACCTACACTCAGGATCAGCAAGGTCCATCCCTATATTGGTTAATATGGATGCGCTGCTACCTTTGATGGATGGAAGCAATTCTGCCACAACTTCAGGCAGATGGATTAATCAGGTCTGCTAAAGGATTAGATAGATTTATTTCCCATGACTGCAGATGGTACAGATAAACTGATTTGTTCGCCTGCCAAGGGAGTTAAAATGGGTAGTATCTGATTGAAGAAGGACATCAGAAATATATGTGTTTGGATGAAATATAGCAGGAGCGCCACAGATTGTAGAGATCTAGAAGCCATCTCTTCAATTTATTCTCTCAGTCAAGCAAATATTTTTAATTCCTTGTACTGCATGATCTGAATCCGGGTCACATAGCAAAAGAAAAACAAAATGCAAACTATTTCTGGACATCTTTAGGAGATACAGAACAGATTGAAGCAATGAGTTTGCTTATAAGTAGAAAATCTTAAAGGTTTATTTTGCTGCTACACTGCCAATATTTCAGGGACAGTGGTGAAGAAGCTCAAAGTTCTGATTAAGAACAGAGCACATGATTTGTGTGAGATGACTTGACCTGCCCCAGGTTTAAAGATGACATAAATATAAAGGCATCTTCTGTTAACCATACAACATCCTTTAGTGCTTATGTAATGACACACTAAAAACACCCCCCAGCTAAAAACAGACATCATTACATTCCTTCTGTTATCTGGCTTTAAGGCTCAGAGTCTCTGGAAACGGTAAATTAGCAGAAAATCATCAGGTTAGTTCAATGTTCCTGAACTGCCAGAAGTAGTCAGTGCTGAAAGGGAGCAGAGGTTGGAGATACAGCTGCAACGCTGCTGTGGCAACTGTTTGACTTGTGTTCTTTTTTGAGCGCAGTTGTCCACTGAAAGTGTGGGGTGATTGAATTTATCTTTGTACCTGCAGGGAAAGATGGTTAAGAGATTTTAAAAAATAGAGTACTGTAGGGGCAAACATGATCTTCGAGATTTTCAACCATTTTAAACTTCAGTGACATAGAAAAGATCAAACAGCCACATTGAGTGTTGATCTGAATCTTGTGGTTGCCACGCAGATACTTATGTAAATCTGCTGTACCAGCACTTCATTACAAAGCTCCAACAGCCCATGGGGATGATTCTCCTGGCCCTTCTCCGAGGCAGTGGCTATTGGGAAGAGCTGGAAGAAGGAACAGAATGTGGTTCACTGGATTTCCAATCCTTTTCCAAAGCCTCAGATGGGCCTGCGTTCACAGTCAACAGATATTGGTAAATTTAACAAACTGTTTCTACAACTCCTATTCTTTTAGGCAAGCTATCTTAACGTGTTGTGGCAGCTGCCATTTCTTTGCATTGGTAATTGGAAATTGTTTCTCCAACAAAGGTTTAGGCCTAGATTTTCACCATGGGATAGGGAGGTTCTCTGTTGTAGCAAAACTCCTGGAATTGGTCAAATGTCTAAGTCCCAGTTCTTCGTGGGAGGCAGGGCTGGGATTCACGGAAACAACTGCCCATTTACTCACCAATCTCCTCCATTGACTTCAGATATTTGCACCCTTGCTGCACCAATCCCGGAGTGTGCAGAGCAGACCAAGTAAAAAGAGGTTTGAACTTGGTGGGTTCTTGGATATGGTCTCAGGACACTCTTGGTTGAGGTAAGGCATCCCTTGGAATTGTTAGCATTTAAAATGATTATGCAATTTTTATGAACAAACTCACTGGAACTGTCAAGCTGAACAGGAAATGTCAAGCTGTACAGGAACTGCCAAGCTGTCCAGGAAGTGTCAAACTGTCTAGGAAGTGTCAAGCTGCCAGGAAATGTCAAGCTGTCCAGGGATGTGCCACTGTCCAGGAACTGTTAAGCTGTCTTGGAAGTGTCAAACTCAATAAATTGTCAAGCAGTTCAGAAAGTATCAAGCTATCCAGGAACTGTCAAGCCATTCTGGAAGTGTCAAACGTTACGAGGTGAGTTGACCTGGATTACAGGACCAATTGTGATGGGTAGGGTGTATAGTTTGGCATGTATTGTCATGAATGGAGTATAGAGAGTGTGGGGGAGGGCTTAAGGGGAGGTGAGGGTTGGAGGGAAGCATTTTGTGTTTTTAATTTAAATATAGTGCTGGGTCACAGAGGCAGTAAAAAGTCTGACAACACCAGGTTTTAGTCTAACCGATTTATTTGATAATATACTCACTAGCTTTCGGGTTAGCCCCTTCGTCAGGTGAATGGAGAGTTCTGGCCTCAGACAGAGCATATAAAGCACAGACAGTTTAGAGATTACTGATTAAAATGCGAATCCTTACACCTAACCTGCTGTTCAAGACCTGAAGTGGCTGATAATGTGAGTGGAAGGAGCACTGATCAGTTTAAAGAGATGTGTATTGTCTCCAGACAGTACAGTAAGCGAGGTTTTGCAAACCCAGGCAAGTCACGGGGGTTACAGATAGTGTGACATGAACCCAAGATCCCTGTTGAGACCGTCCTCATGTGTGCGGAACTTGGCTATCAGTCTCTGCTCAGCGACTCTGCGCTGTCGTGTGTCGTGAAGGCCGCCTTGGAGAATGCTTACCCGAAGGTCAGAGGCTGAATGCCCGTGACCACTGAAGTGTTCGCCAACAGGAAGGGAACAGTCTTGCCTGGTGACTGTCGAGCGATGTTCATTCATCCGTTGTCGTAGCGTTGTCGTACCCACAACATCACAGAGGCAGGCCAGCCCACCTCTACACTTGACATTCTCATTCTCAGGTTGCCCACCCTGGCTCCTATTTCAGTGCCCCTATACCCATTCTGCTCCCTCGCTAACCAAAAACCTAACCTGTGGGCGATCATCTTTAAAGCTGGGGTTTACTGAGCCAGGAAATCTCCCAACTCTGTGAACCCAACCTGCAAACAAAAGTCTGGACCTTAAATTGCTTCATTTTAATAGCTTCTCTAAATATAATCCCAATAAATGTGTTTTTTTCTCATATAGCTGAGAACACAATAAGAAAGGTTAATGATGAATATTTAAGCTTCAGAAGTTTCAGTTCAGGTTGCTGTAAAGTTCCCATATCCAAAACGGCCAAACATGAAACTCCCTCCACAACTGGGAAACATATTTCCTCTCTCCTATTGCTGAGATTCAGAGCGATACTCACCATCGATACATCCTGCATTAAACCCCTAAGGACTTGTTCTCATTTTCTGACCCTTAGTCTTGCTGGGAGACTGATCTCGTGAACTTTGCAACACGTTGCACACTCGAGTAAGGATCCACTTCTCCCTAAACGGTAAGCTGACAATTTCAATGAAACTCCATAGAGACTACTGTTCAAACCAAAGTTCCTATAGTTTTGCTAAGTGATAATAGCTTCATGTGTTAATTCTGTGATATCCTGCTTTATTTCTTCATTGGACATCAATTGAATAGAGGGAATAACGTGTAGATCTAGCCCTGTTGACATTTGATAGCCAGACAAACTGTAAATTAACAAAACGTCAAAATACTGCAGGGTGCTGGAATCTGAAACAAAAACAGAAAATGCTGGAAAATCTCAACAGGTCTGACAGCATCTGTGGAGAGAGAATAGAGCCAATGTTTTGAGTCTAGATGACAGAAACAAGTGACGAAGGGTCATCCTGACTTGGAATCATAAAACCTCTACAGTGCAGAAGGAGGCCATTCGACCCATCGATTCTGCACTGACCACAATCCCACCCAGGCCCTATCCCCACAGCCCCATGCATTTACCCTACCCAGTCCCCCTGACACTAAGGGGCAATTTAGCATGGCCAATCCACCTAACCTGCACATCCTTGGAATGCGGGAGGAAACCGGAGCACCCGGAGGAAGGCCACGCAGACATGGGGAGAATGTGCAAACTCCACACAGTGACCCAAGGCAGGAATTGAACCCGGGTCCCTGGTGCTGTGAGGCAGCAATGCTAACCACTGTGCTACCCTGGTGCCACTTGAAGACCGGAATTTTCCCACCAGGGGAATCAAAGCGAGCTGCATGAAAAGGTCCGTTGACCTCAGGCAGAATTTTGTGGTTTTGGGACGAGCGAGGTCATAAAATTCCACCCAAAACGTTGGGTCTATTCTCCCTCCACGATTGCCGTCAGACCTACTGAGAATTTCTGGCACTTTCTGTTTTTGGAGCAGTAAATGAAGGTTAGATCACATGATTTCCATAACTGAATGGTGAAAGGGAAGCTGGTGACCTCAAATGGCATCATGGTGCACTATAGGTAGCATTGGGTTGCATTTCTCACCAGGGCTTTGCAATTCCACGAAGATGAGGCAAGTACCCATTTTTATATTTAACTAACGGTCTATTAAGGAAGTTGCGGTGTTATTACGCTATAATGTTGCAATTTTAATAGTAGGCAGTTCATTATCAGAAAAGCACTGTAAGAATTTCAGGATCAGAAAGCGCAAACTCATCCTTTTATTACACCCAGTGAAAATTATTCTCGGCAAGAAACAAATGTATAGAAATTGCATGCGATTAACAGCAAACTTTGGACGTGGCAGAGAATGTAGGGGGAGGCGATGGCCTCGTGGTATTATCGCTTGACTATTAATCCAGAAACTCAACTGATGTTCTAGGAGCCCGCGTTCGAATCCCGCACGGCAGATGGTGGCATTTGAACTCAATAAAAAATATCTGGAATTAAGAATCTGCCGATGACCATGAGACCGTTGTCGATTGTTGGAAAAACCCATCAGGTTCATTAATTCCCTTTAGGGAAGGAAATCTGCCATCCTTACCTTGTCTGGCCTACATGTGATGCCAGAGGCACAGCAGTGTGGTTGATTCTCAACTGCCCTCAAGCAACTGGGGATGGGCAATAAATGCTGGCCAACCAATGACGTCCATAACCCACAAATGAATAAAAAAAGTAGAAACACAACTTCAATTTACTTGACTTGTTGGTATGTTTTGCATGGGACAATGCTAAGAAAATCTGAAAAAACGTTGCAGTCTGCAAATTAGTTTGTTTAAATGTAATCAATCAAACATAGCATTAGTGATATTTATCCAACACTGATCGAAGAACAGACTGAGGTTAGGATTTTCTGGCACCCTTCCCACCCCTATGGCGTGGTTTCCTGTGGCAGAGGCAAACAGCCATTGGCCGCTGGTGGGATCTTCTGGTCCCCCAAAGTCAATAGCCATTTATGTTGCTCGCTGCTCATGCTGCTGGGGAAACCGATATTTGGGTGGGGGTTGCGGGGGGTGGCCTTCAGTAGGTCTGGAATATCCTGCTGGCAAAAAGGCCAGAATATCCCACCCTAAGATTAGACAACACAAAATATTTGCGAAAAACACACTGTTTTAACACAAGCTTAGTAGCCATTTCTTTTGTCCAGGAATTTTGGTCGACAGAAGCAGAAAGAAAATGACATCAGTATAAATTAGCGTGTAGGGTATGTCCAGCACAGTCAGTACAAACGCTCAACAGCTAAATCTCAGATTAGTCCTTTCCCCACAAACTTAACAACAACTGCCTAATATCACTTGAAGTGAGAGGGGGGATGTTCAGAGGAGATGTGAGAGGCCACGATTTTTATACAGAGAGTAGTAGGTGTTTGGAACACGATGCCAGTGTGGTGGTGCAGGCAGATACGACAGGGGCGTTTAAAAGGGGTTTTTAGATAAGCACATGATATTCAAGGAATAGCGGGATATGAACCAAGGGCAGGCAGAATGGATTAGATTAATTTGACGTCATGTTCGGCACAACGTTGTGGGCTGAAGGGCCTGTTCCTGTGCTGTACTGTTCTAAGTTCTATGTATTAGTAGAATTCGTCTTCAATGTTGCTATGCATGTCACCCTTATTAAATTTAGGTCCATCTCTATCCATGCAAATTGATTTCTGAAATGTTTTGAATTGCAGCAACTTGTCAAGCCTCCTTCAACAGCGCCTTCCAAACCTGTGATCTTCACAATCCAGAAGTACAAGGGCAGCAGATGCACCACCTGCAAGTCCCTCTTCAAATCGCACACCTTCATTATTTGGACTGATGTCACCATTGCTTCACTTTGTCTGGGATAAAACTCTGGCAGTCCTTCCTTAACAGCACAGTGGGTGTATTTATATCTCATGGGCTCCACTGGTTCAATAAAGTGGCTCACCACCACCGCCTCAACAGCCAATAGGGATGGGCAACAATGGTCTCCTAGACATTGGTGCCCATGAAAGAATAAATTAAACTGAAGGCATAGGCACCGATGGCGGAATGATTAAAGTCAATGAATCAGCTGGAGTCATAGGGCGGGATTTTCCAGCTGCACTTGCCCCAAGACCGGAAAACCCACCCGAGGCCAACAGATATTTTCATGGTCCTGTCTTGCCCACTACAATTCCCGGATGGAAAAATTCCGCCCTGTGAGTCATACAGAGCAGGAAAGGTCCTTTGGCCCATCGAGTCTGCACCGACAATTACCTAGTGCCAATATCTTGGGGGGTCGTGGGAGTGGAGGAGGTGACAGGGATAGGGTGGGGTAAGGCCATGCAGTAATTTGGAAACAAAGAGGCAGATTTTAAACTCAAAGGCATTGCTTAACTAGGAGCCAATGCCAAATTACTGAACACTGTGTTGAACTTGCTGCCAAGTTAAGACAACGGCACTAGAGATTTTTACATATCTAATGCCCTTTATAATAGAGGTCATATTACAAATAGGCCAGCATTTGTGTGGACATTTTTCAGGAAAAGCATCCACATATTTTAGTAAATAAGGTGACAAAACATATTCACTAACAAAATGCAGTTAGAGCAGTCAGTACCAAAAGTTACCATGGAGACAGAAAAAATCACTGTTCATCATATTTTTGTACATCCAATTAAAGATTAAAGCCAGGGTACATCTGAGAATCTTTGCATCACCTTATTAGTTGTCACTGTCAGATATACTGCTGCTGTTCTTATATTTTAGAAGAAGCTACATGGCTAAATGTCATTACCAATACTTGTGGAATACAAATTGTTTTTATGATGCACTCACGTAAACCAGAGAAAAAAAAACTTTGACAAGAATCAGCACCCAAGTTGTAATGACTTGCTTTTGTGACCTTTTAGGAATTCTATTAGTGTCAGTAACCGTGACATTTAATTTTGCAGGTCTTGAAATGGAGCAAGAAATCATTCTAAGGAGAGTGAAATCAGAAATGAAGTCGACATGTCCAGATTTATTGAGTATTTTGCAATAAATAAAGTGAGGCTGTTGATGGCTATGTGCAATTAGGGCATTTTCAATGTGCAATTTATGTTGCATGAATTATCTTTTTTTTTAAACAGCTGTTCTATTAACCCAGCTCCAAAAGCAGAAGGGAACTGTCTGTTTTGGCAGACCGGCCTGTTCAGTCTGAAAAGTAAAACCAACATTGCATGTGTTTTGAACATTGTTAGTCAGTTTAAACTGTAAACAAAATGCCCCCACACGTAAAAGGGAAAGCCAAGACTCAGGGTAGAAAAAGGATAGAAAAAAAACAGAGGCTTTAACTGAATTCAATAGCCGTCTTTACATACACAGTGAAGAACGGGGAGGAATGGTGGCATTGCTGCTTCACAGCACCAGGGACCCAGGTTCCATTCCTGGCTTGGGCCGCTGTCAGTGCGGAGTCTGCACGTTCACCCTGACTCTGCGTGTGAATCCTCTGGGTGCTCCAGTTTCCTCCCATGGTCCAAAGATGTATGAATTGGGCAGATTGGTCATGCTAAATTCCCCCTTAGTGTCAAGGGGGACTAGCTAGGGTAAGTGTACAGGATTATGGGGATAGGATCTGGGTGGGATTGTGGTTGGAGCAGACTCAATGGGCCGAATGGCCTCCTTCTGCACTGTAGGACTCTATGAATACATTTTAAACCCACTGTTTGGATCTCAAGCACAAAATGTCAGCCTTCATCATTTGAATTTCATAACTGTTTGTGATCAGCTTAGTTTTTTTTCGTATCACATCCTCTATCCAAGGCCCAAAGTGCACAATGGAAACATAGAAAATTATCTGCAACTTGGACAGATGAGATCGAGTTTTGAAAGGTCATGACTGAAATCAAACAGTTTAGTCATCAACCTAGACTTTTAGATTCAATCCAAGAACATAAAGGTAAAGAAATCTCACCTCAGCATTTCATTAAATGCACAATATCAGAATGGAATAATGGTGATGAGGGTTCATTTCGCATCATTCTGAAGCTTTGACAAGACAAAAACATTGACTAGATGCAGAATGTCTAAGAATGCAACAATACAAATGTTCAACTAACCATTACTTGCTGAAGGAGCCACACACATAATTATAGGATCATAGAATCTACAATGCAGAAGGAAGCCTTTTGGCCCATCAAACCAGCACCAACAACAATTCCCAGCCCCGTAACCCCACATATTTACCTTCCTAGTCTCCCTGACACTGAGGGTTAATTCAGCATGGCCAATCAACCTAACCTTACACATTATGAATTCATAGTTGTGGCTAATGAGATCCAGTAAAATCTCTACAAATCTTTATCTGCTTTCAATCATGGTCAGAGTCAGATCTGTGAAGGTTTTGACCTTGCCAGGTTTGAGTTCACTTCCCGCATTGGTATTCAACTCTAACCATGAAGAGTTGCGGCCTTCCACAAATGTTGTTGCAGAGTTTGGAATTATTTTAGTTGAAGTCAGTGCCTCACTACATGTTGACTTGCAAAGGAAGGATGGGGAAGATTGGAGTCAGCTGGAGGACATCGGAGTTCAAAATGTTAGGGGGGATTTCCCCTGTCCTGCACACCCGAGAATCATAGTGGATGTAAGTGGCCCATGCAAAGGTCCATTGACCTTGGGTGGGATTCTCCGGTTTTGGGGTGAGCGCAGCTGGAGGATCCCACCCTTAGACATTCCCAAACAGGAAAACTTTGTGTGGGATATTATTATCATCATCAATATCATTTCAATGTGATTACCTAGAACAATATACTTTAGGTAGGTAACAAAGGTAACTAAATCAGTTTTCTTTCATACAAGCTGGAATTTACATGTGTTTTGCTTCATTCTGCTGCCAAAATTGATGACACATAATTTTAATGATTTTACAATATTATATGTGGCAGCAAACTTAGAGATGGCCCTCGAGGTTGACTGGAGAACCACGATTTGTTCAAAGGCTATTTCTATGCTAGAATACAGTTCTTATATGGAATTCAAAATAGCCAAAACAGGAGAGGTCTGAAAGTCCAAAAACAGCATTGCGGGATTAAAAGTGACACCACAGGAATTCCATGAAAATAGGACTTCTTGGACTTGGCACAAAGGTGATGATTGATGAGTGAAAGTTGAGTTATTCTATTATTCTATACTGTGGTAAACTTTTTATGTAGTGTTTAAGGCATGTCAGTGCAGTTTGGACATGTGGAATGTTTGTCCTGCAGGATGTGGGAAGTTTGCAGACACAAAGTGTCCTTGATGACTGTATTGCAGGAAGTGTCACCAGCTGCAGAAACCTGAACTCCGGGTTGTGGAACTCGGGTGGCAGCTGGGATCACCATGGTGCAGTCACATAAAGGCTAAAGATTATGTGGATAGCATGTTGAAGGAGATGGTCTCACCACAGCAAAGATGTACAAGGGGAGAGAGGGAATGGGACCACCCAAGTATTGAAGAGAAACAGGCAAGTAATGGCCCTGGGGGAATCTTGCTCTCCAGCCACTTTTTCATTTTGGATACTGGTGGGTGAGATGATTGTGTCTCACCATCTCAGGTTGTGAGGACAATAACAAAAGTCAAGTGTGTGGCATCATGAGTGGCTCAGCTGTGGAGGAGAGGAGGAGGAAGAGTGGAAGTGCTAAAGTGGTAGGAGATTCCACAGCTAGAGGAACAGACAGGCATTTCTGCAGCTGTAGATATGACTCCAGGATGGTATATTGTCTTCTTGGTGCCAAGGCCAAGGGTGTCACAGAATGGCTGCAGGACATTCTTTTGGGGAAAGGCGAACAGACAGAGCTATTGGTCTACATTGGGACCAATAGCAAAGGAAAACAATGCAGTCCTGAATGCAGACTTTAGGGAGTTAGGAAGTGAACTAAGAAGCTGGATTTCAAGAGCAGTAACCTCAGGGTTATTCCCAGTGCCTCCTCGTGAGCATAATAATGGGAAGATTGAGAGGTCCAACAACTGGCTAAAAAAATGGAGTAGGAGGGAGCACTTTAGAGTTTTGAGGCAATGGAACCAATTCTGGTGGGATCCATACAAGTTTACACCTTAACAGGAGTAGGGCCAATGTCCTAACAAGGAGATTTACTAGTGCTATTGGAAGGGTTTAAACTAGGTTGGTGGGGGGAATGGAAATTTGAGGGGAAAATCAGAGTGGAAACTGGCAGTGGGATGTACAAAATTATGAACTGATAAGGTGAATATATCAAAGAGCAGTATCAAGGTAAACAGAGGCAGTGCAGACTTGAAGGGCTAAATGGCCCATTTCTGCGCTGTAAAGATTATGTGATGTTTTTTATTATACGCTCCCACAATCGGAACATCTATGATAAGACCTGTTCTTATTGCCTATCCTTAGTTGCCTGAAGAAGCTTTGTTGGGTTTTCATCTTCACTTGCTGCATTCCATTTTTGTAGTGGTTTTATGCAATTGAATATCTTGCTGGGATAGTTAAGAGCCAAGTCCCACTTACCAAGAGACCAAAATCTTATAAAGTCAGGTTACAGGATGTCAAGTGGAAAAACATTTTCTTTCATTTGCCCCCTCATGCATGTGGGAAGTGAATGGTAGCAGGCTATAAAGCTATGGGGCAGAGTGATTTGCCCTCACTTAACCTCCCTAACATATGCAAATTAGTAGTGCTCACTGGATGGTGATCAGGAGCAGGAAACCTGGTTCATTTTCCTCTTTCTGAAATGAATATGGCCAATGTTGTGCATCTGCCATCTGGCTGAGACCAGTTCACTCAGCAAAGTCCAAGGTTTGAACTTGAGACATTTATGGACTGTGGGCAGTTTCTCTCATGATCTACTTGTGGTGTTACCTCAACAATGTTCGTAAGATAGGCTTATGTATCCTCTGTGTGGAACACAAATATTGAAATTGCGTCTATTTTAGGACCCAATTTAATGTTTAAGTGGAAAAAGATGAAACTCTGAAGCTTTGACGAAGGGTCATCCAAAATTGAAACCCTTAGCTCTATTCCCTCTCCATGGATGCTGTCAGACCTGTTCACATTTTCTGTTTTTATGCTTGAAGAAGTCTTTAAAATTTTGAGTGAATTGAAGTGCAGTGATGTGGTGTAAGCTGTGGGTATATCAAAAAGAGGACAAATATTACCAACGTATGTTTATTTACAGAGCACATCAAGCATGGCTGATATTGTATTATGTTGTCATTAAGTTGAAAATAAAAGAGCTTCTAAGATCGATACACATTTATATATTCAGCAATGCTCAAGATGTGAGAAATAAATCCTAAATGGAGCTAAAACTGATTTGAAACTCTATCGAGCATCAGTAAGCAGAGAACATTAGGTACCAGTAATTAGTTATACTGTTTACTAACAATCATTTTGGAATGAGAAAACCAACAAGAAGGATTTTAAAATAATGGGAGAAAACAAACCATAATGAGAGAAAGGAGCAAAGCATAAGGGTAGACTCATGGCTTTAAAGAAAAAATCAGGGAAAGAGATTGATAGATAATATAGAAACATAGAAAATAGAAGCAGGATTAGGCCATTCATTCAGCCTTTTGAGTCTGTTCTGCCATTCATTATGACCACGGCTGATTATCAATATCCTGATCCCATCTTTCCCTCATACCATTTGATCCCGTTAGCCCCAAGGGCTATATCTAATTCCTTCTTGAAATCACACATGTTTTAGCCTCACATACTTTCTGTGGTCATGAATTCCACACATTCACCACCCTCTGGATGAAGAAATTTCTCCTCACCTCAGTCCTAAAAGGTTTACCCCTTGTCCTCAAACTATGACCCCTAACATGGCAAAGAATGTAAGAAAAAAAAACCAAAATAACCTGGCATGTGAATTAAGACTTGACTGAAGACTTTCATCAAAGACTTTCAGGTAAACTGAATTTTTAAGGTGAAATAATGTAGGACAAATTTGGGAACATTCTAACAATAGAATTAATCATATCAAATATTTGTGGAAAATTCAAAATTCCTGAAGAGAGAAATTGTTGTTAAATTCCAGGAAATGATGACAAGATTACTTTAACATCAATTTGGGAGCCATGGAATTGTTTGAGTTACTGAGGAGACACAGAAGAGGAGCTCAGTAATTGATAAAATTACTGCTCAAATTGCCAAGGCCAGTGCAGAAAGTGTCAGCGAGTATAACAAAAACATATTGAATAGTACTGGAAAAGAGAAAGCTCCAACAATAGGAAAAGGGAGAATGACAGTTAAATGGTCTGATAAAAGAAAGTAAAGCAAAGGTGTGAAGTTGAGAGGCATAGTAGATCTTTTAAGTGCTGCAAAATGGTGAACAAGATTGCAAAGAACAAAGAAAATTACAGTGCACGAGCAGGCCTTTAGGTCCTCCAAGCCTGCACTGACCGTGCTGCCCAACTGAACTAAAAACCCCTACCCTTCTGGAGATTATATCCCTCTTTTCCCACTCTATTCCTGTATTTGTCAAGCTGCCTACTATTGTATCTGCTTCCACTACCTCCCTCAGCAGCGAATTCACCCTCCCCCGTGTAAAAACCTTGCCTCGTCTATCCCCTTTAAACCTTGCCCCGCGCACCGTAAACCGATGCCTCCTAGTAATTAATTATTCCACCCTGGGAAAAAAGCTTCTGACTATTCACCCAGTCCATGCCCCTCATAGTCTTGTACACTCCTATCAGGTCATCCCCTCAACCTCTGTTGTTCCAGTGAGAACAGACCAAGTTTCTTCAACCTCTTCACATAGCTAATGTCCTCCATACCAGGCAACATCCTGGTAAATCTTTTCTATGCCCTCTCCAAAGCCTTCACTTCCTTCTGGCAGTTAAATGGTGATGATAAAGGCTGAGAATGGTGCTAAAAGCATCCATTAGAGATCAGAATGTTTAAATGGCAGAACAAAGGTGCAGAGTGTCAAAGGACAACCTGAGGAATGTGGCAGTTACCCTTGTGGAATGGGGGGGGGGGTAGAGGAGGGATGGGGCATTGTGAAACAAGTGAAATATAAAGTTTAAAGTTTTAAAGTTTAGTCACAAGTAGGCTCATATTAACACTGCAATGAAGTTACTGTGAAAATATGAAAATTTGGTCAATGACTTAATATTTATTTGGACAAGATTAAGAGGTGTATTATTATCTCAGCTAATGTTACAACAGGACAAGTCAGATCCCAGGATAGGAGCTGACTTGATACATCTTAACTTTTATATTTTGGTTAGAAATGTGGAGGGTGAACAGAGTAACAGGAGTCTGCTGAAAAACTTATAACAAAAGAATATACATTTATTAAACAAGAAAATATGAACTGCATTACACTACACCTTCACTCCAACTGTACCTTTACAGATATATAGAGATTTGTAAGGATATCATTAGTTACTAAGCCCATCTTATAGTCTAATGTTTACAGAAAGTACAGTCCATGTAAACCAATAGGCAAACTATGGTCAGTCACAGAATACTCTGAAGCCAAATGACAGATGCCACCCAAAGCAACTTCTTTGGATTTCTCATCAATTTCCTCAGATTCGTGTTACATTGTAAGTCAAGTGATCACACAGAAGTTCTGTCTTTAACACTGGGTTTCCAATCTTCAATCTGGAAGAACTTGTCTTGGAATATCGCCCCACACTGTGCTTTCACTGGACACCTTCAACAAGGATCCGCCTAAAGGGTTTCAACTTCTTCTTTTGATGTTTTTCTCCCTTTGACCATCACTTACATTCAAACATCACCCTCCATGCATGCTCTCAGATACTCATCCGTAGTGCAGCACTGGCTCGTAGAAAGGAATCATAAACCTTTGGCTATCTCTTTGGATTTTCTGACATCTCACAATCCCACTTTGCCCTGATTCTGCTTCCTGCAGCTCTCTTTAAATTGGTGCCTTTTCCTCTGCTCTTACTTCATTCAATAGGACCTTGTTCAGATTCTTCTTTTTCCTGGACTTATGTGCCTTCCTGGGACTTTCGTTTTGTCCCGCTCTCTGGTTTCTGGGACTTTCTCCTGTTCTTTTGAGAAATCTGCTTTCTGCGGTAATGTAAAACAAAAATTCAGATTCCCTCTTAACTTGCCAATACAAAAATATATAACCATAAGACCATAAGATATAAGAACAGAATTAGGCCACTTGCCATATTGGGTCCACTCTGCCAGTCAATCAGCGCTGGTATGATTCTCATCCCCATTCACCTGCCTTCATAGAATCCCTACAGTGCAGAAGGAGGCCATTTGACTCACTGAGTCTGCACCAACAACTATCCCACCCAGGCCCTATTCCCACAACTCTACATATTTCCCTCACTAATTCCTCTAACCTACGCATCCCAGGACACCAAGGAGCAATTTAGCATGGCCAGTGCACCTAACCCACACATCTTTGGACTGCAGGAGGAAACCAGAGCACCTGGAGGAAACCCACGCAGAAACGAGGAGAATGTGCAAATTCCACACAGTGACCTAAGCCGTGGACCAAACCCAGGTCCCTGGAGCTGTGAGGCAGCAGTGCTTACACTGTGCCACCCTGATGCCCCATGCCATTATGCCACTCTTTCATAAAACTGTAAGGTATAGGAGCTGAATTATAAGTTAAACTTAAAGGCATGGGGAAGATTTATTGAACTTACTTTCAAAAGCTTCCCAAATCCAGACTCTGGTTCACAGCTGCTCTGAGGGGGTGTATGAGTCATGGAGAATCAGGCCTGACTCAGTAAGAATTATGGAGGCTGGATGTCTATCCTGGCAATGGAATCGGCCGTGTCAAGAGTTCATCTGAGGGTCACTGACAGTCTCATTACCTACATCCTCATTCTAAGCGGTGACAGTAGTGGGCACAGGGAATGGTGGTGGGAAGTGCAGAATCGGACCTTGCCTCTCATTTTTAAATGTCTCCAGAGTAAACTCTAGGCCACAATGTCTGCTTTAAAGCAGCCTCCGACTAGCAAATTTATAATGTCAAACACAGCAGCAAGTGTGCAATTGGAAGTCTCCAATGAAGAACAAAGAGCAAAGAAAATTACAGCCTAGGAACGGGCCCTTCGGCCCACCAAGCCTGGATCGACTATGCTGCCCGACTGAACTAAAATCTCCGACTCTTCCGGGGACCATATCCCTCTATTCCAATCCTATTCATGTATTTATCAAGACGCCCCTTGAAAGTCACTATCGTATCTGCTTCCACTATCTCCCCCAGCAGTGAATTCCAGGCACCCGCCGCTCTCTGGGTAGAAAACTTGCCTCATACATCTCCTTTAACTCTTGCCCCTCGCGCCTTAAAACTATGCCCCCGGGTACTTGACCCTTCCACCCCGAGAAAAAGCTGACTATCCACTCTGTCCACGCTTCTCATAATCTTGTAGACTTCTATCAGGTCGACCCTCAACCTCCACCTTTCCAGTGAGAACAAACCAAGTTTCTCCAACCTCTCCTCATAGCTAACGCCCTCCATGCCAGGCAACATCCTGGTAAATAATAAGTAAACAGATGGCAAAACCTGGTAAAAAAAATAAGTGCACAGAAATTACCCTTCAGAAGCAACATTCAGGCATAAAAGCAGAGTGCATTGCTCCTTGAACTGGGGGGGTGTTTTAAAATCCTCCTTCCCCCATGACAAGTAGAAGAGATTTTGTAGGGCGGGTGAGGGTTAAAAATGACAATGACCCATTTAACTGGGTAGGCATCTGCTGCCATTTTAATGGCTGTAGATTGTGCAGGGTGTCTGTATCCGGTTCACACCTCATTATAATATTTCAATTAGAATGCAGCGGGCAGCCTGGTTAAAGTTTAATGCCGGTTGGTTGTATTTCCTCATCCTAAGGAGTCAGATCGAGCAGGCAAGTGCTGAGTTTAGGATTGCTTGTGAGAACCAGGAGTGCTGTGCCTAGACCCTCAAAACAAGTCTTCTGCTGTAACTGGCCAACCCACACCCACACACACACACTCCCCCGCCCCCACCATCTTCCAAATCCATTATCTCAAACCATATGTCCCATATTGGTGGCTGAAGGTGATCCTTAGATGGTGCCTTTGACCATGACTAGGCCTTACCGCTGGGCAGCCTGTCATTCTGGCCCTCAGCCAGGCGGGGAAAGAGTAAAGAAATGATCACGCAGTCCTGCCATTACGCTCAACAGGATCTCTACATCCCCGTTCCTCCATTCCTATGCCCCCACCCCCCCCCTCCTCCCACCCCAACTCAGTACAGCTACACTCACACTGCAGCTCTCTGTAAATATCAAGATCGGTGTTTCTGGACCAGGGATCTAAAAGACCCCTTTGAGGTGAACTCTAACTTTTGCTTGCTGAAAAGTGATCAGGATTTTCACCCCTTTGGTCATCTATCAATCGAGACAAAGTTGAGAAACACATTCAGAGAGACCATAGGTTCAAAGATGTGCAGGTTAGGTGCATTGACCATGCTAAATTGCCTCCTAGTGTCCTGGGATGTGTAGGTTAGAGGGATTAGCGGGGTAAATGTGTGGAATTGTGGGAATGGGGCCTGGATGGGATTATTGTCAATGCAGACTTGATGGGCCAAATGGCCTCCTTCGCACTGTAGGGATTCTATGATTCTTTGGCGGCTGATGTGAAAAAAGGAGACTTAGAGAGGACTGGGGTGGGAAGTGGATGACTTCTAGAATTTAGACCTAAGATATATTATTGGGTAGATTAACCATGTTAGATCTGACATTGTTTTATTCCGATTACAAATGCACAGAGTGAAAGGCATTCCATTTCTCACCTCAAAAGGAACAAAATAAAGAGCTTCAAGTTGATGAAATATTAGTGGTCATTACATAAGTCTGCAAGTTTGGAGGAAGGAGTGAGGACACTGACTTTTGGTAAAGCTCAGTGAGCCGATTGCACTGATCAATGGCAGACAAACTAGGCCAACTGCAAAAAATCATAGAATCCCTCCACTGCAGACAGAAGCTGTTTGGCCCATTGAATCTGCACCAACAATGATTCCACCCAGACCCCATCCTTGTAATCACCTGTATTTACTCTACTAATCCCCCTGACATTAAGGGGCAATCTAGCCTGACCAAGACTACAAATGTTGGATCATTAAGGGGCAAACTGGCTTGACAATCCACCTAACCTGCACATCTTTGGAGTGTGGGAGGAAACCGATGCATCCTGAAGAAACCCATGCAGACACAAGGGGAACATGCAAACTTTGCACAGACGGTGACCCAAGCCAGCAATCGAATCCAGATCCCTGGCATGTGAGGTAGCAGTGCTAACTACTGTGCCACTGTGTACTTATAAAGGATATTTTTTGCACAATTTTCCTCTGATCAGCCTCTCCCTTTATATTGACTGATACTATTTGCATAGCCCAAATTCCCTCAGTTTAATTCTACTGGCACCATATATCTGTGTGGACTAGGGTTGACAGGAAATGCCTGTCTCATGAACAAAGTGTGAGCAGCATGGTGATTTGTTACTGGTACACACTGTACACTGATTAATACAGATTGGAAATGCTGTGGAGCACTGGGACGCAGGCCGAGCTAATCTTCTACTGAGGCAGAGGTACAGTACATAAAATTCTACAGCACAAAAAAAATCCACTTAACCCAGTTGGTCAATGCTGATGTATATGCTGCAGCCAAACTCTTCCCAACTCATTTCATTTCACCTCAATATATTCTTCTTATATTCGAAAGAGAAAACACTAGAAACACTCTGTCAGCTAGGGAACATTTCTGGAGAGAGAACCCAGGGAATTGTGCAATTTTATTCCTTTTTTTCCCAAGTAGGCTTTCTCAGGTAGGTATCAAGTGCCCCTCTAATGCATTCTTCAACCACACAATGGACTAACGAGTTCTGCATTCTCACCAATCTCTGTGTAAAGAGAAATTTCCTGAATCCCTTATTAGTGACTATCTAATAGAATGGCCCATAGTTTGCAAATCGGAAGCATCTACTATGGCTGAGATAGTCCACTCCCACCCACAGAGGGAATTGGCACAGGCTGGGCTGGAAAATCTGGAGAGAGCCTAAAGCTCTGTTGACTTTGGCCGGGATTTCTGGCAGGACTGAAAAACCCCACCCTATTGCACCCTTTCATAAGACTGCTTCTCAGTCTTTTAGCGAAAAGAAGACCAACTTTGCCAGGGAAGCACTCCCATGAAGAAAAAGCGAGTGTATGTCCTCAAAATATCTTTTTAAAAATTGATATTTTAATTGAGTAGAAACAGCTGACTGGCCATGTTAGAAAAGAGTTACAAGTTCAATTAAACTTGGCATCCATTAATGTTGGGTCAGGATGATTTTAATGTGGGTCTCACAGCCAGTGTCCTAATTCTGGTAGTTCCAATTTAGCTATTCACTTACTAACTAATCTTATGCATATTTGTGCTCCACCTTGTATATGTTCATAGCTTTTGCACCCAATTATAGCCTGCTACAGACTGTCTAATCTGATTCTGACACCAAAGGTCCCTAAACAGGGAATAAATTTGTGTTATCTCCAGTCATTGTTCTTCCCTCAAGCATAGAATAGAATCATCGAATTGCTACAATGCAGAATGAGGCCATTCGGCCCATTGAGTCTGCACCAACTCTCCGAAAGAGCATCTTACCCAGGCTCTATCCTCTTAATGCCATGTATTTACCCGGCTAATCACCCTAATTTATACATCTCAGAATACTAAAGGCCAATTTAGCGTTTTCAATCCACTTAACCCATGCATCTTTGGACTGTGGGAGCAAACCAGAGCACCCAAAGGGAACACACGCAGACATGGGGAGAGTGTGCAAACTCCACACAGGCAGTCACCCAAAGCCGGAATTGAACCTGTGTCCCTGGCGCTGTGAGACAGACGTGCTAACCACTGTGCTGCCCTGTATCAATAGGTTACCTCTCATTTTTCTAAACTCCAGGGAATGGAAGCCTGGCCCACATTATATTGCAACAGCTCCTTTAACAACACCTTACAAACCCATGACCTCTACTACCTAGAACAACAAGAGCAGAAGGTGCAAGATCCCCTCCAAGTGACACATCAGCACAAATTGGAAATATATTGCCATTCCTTGATCATGGCTGGAACTCACTGACTAACATTTATGTAGGATTATCTAGGCCACTTATTCTGTGTGGTTCAAGAATGTGCTTCATCTTTTCAACGGCAATTGGGGATGGGCAATAAATTCTGGCCTTGCCAACAACACCCACATAAGAACAATAAGAACTATGAGCAGGAGTAGGCCATCTGGCCCCTCAAGCCTGCTCCGCCATTCAATAAGATCATGGCTGATCTTTTTGTGGACCCAGCTCCACTTACCCGCCCGCTCACAATAACCCTTAATTCTTTTACTGTTCAAAAATTTATCTATCCTTGCCTTAAAAAGATTCAATGAGGTAACCTCAACTGCTTCACTGGGCAGGGAATTCCACAGGTTCACAATCCTTTGTGTGAAGAAGTTCCTTTTCAACACAGTCCTAAATCTGTTTCCTCTTATTTTGAAACCATGCCCCCTAGTTCTAGTTTCACCTGCCTGTGGAAACAACTTCCCTGCTTCTATCTTATCTATTCCCTTCATAATCTTATATGTTTCTATAAGATCTCCCCTCATTCTTCAGAATTCCAAAGAGTATAGCCCCAGTCTACTCATTACCTCCTCATAAGCCAACCCTCTCAACTCCGGAATCAACCTAGAATCTTCTCTGCATCCCCTCCAGTGCCAGCGTATCCTTTCTCAAGTAAATATCGCTAGGTATGGCCTCACCAGCACCTTATATAGCTGCAACATAATCTCGCTGTTTTTAAACTCCGTTCTTCTAGCAACAAAGGACAAAATTCCATTTGTCTTCTTAGCTACCTGCTTCACCTGCAAACCAACTCCTTGAGGCTCCTGCACAAGGATACCCAGGTCCCTCTACACAGCAGCATGCTGCAATTTTTTACTATTTAAATAATAGGTGAGCTCCTTCACCTGATGAAGTGCTGATGAAGTGCTCTGAAAGCTTGTGATTCCAAATAAACCTGTTGGACTTTAACCTGGTGTTGTGAGATTTCTTACTGTGCCCATCCCAGTCCAACGCCGGAATCTCCACAGCCCAGGTTCTTTGGTTATGGTTGGTTAGGTGAAAGTGGTCCCACTAAGCTGGACAATGAAGGAGAGGCAATGGAGAAAGACGGTGTGGCTGACTGTGTTCAAAGGGCAGAGAGGTTAAGAAGGACAATGAGATACGACTCACCAGCCAAGGACAGTGTCATTTGTGAATTTAGACAATGTAGATTTTGGTTGATTAGAAAAGAATTGTTTGACAGAGCAGACGCAGCACGGATTCGTTACGGGGAAGCCGTGTTTGACGAATTTATTGGAATTCTATGAGGCTGTGACTAGTGCGGTAGACAGAGGGGAACCGGTGGATGTGGTGTTTCTCGATTTTCAAAAGGCGGTTGATAAGGTGCCGCACAAAAGGTTGCTTCAGAAGGTTAGGGGGCATGGAGTTGGGGGTAAGTTGTTAGCGTGGATAGAGGATTGGTTGTCTAATAGGAGGCAGAGAGTTGGTATCAATGGGTGCTATTCTGATTGGCGGTTGGTAACTAGTGGAGTGCCGCAGGGATCGGTGCTGGGGCCTCAGCTATTTACCATTTATTTCGATGATCTGGAGGAGGGGGCTGAGTGTGGGGTGACGAAATTTGCTGATGACACAAAGATGAGTGGAAAAGCAAATTGTGTGGAGGGTGTGTAAAGTCTGCAGAGGGATCTAGATAGGCTGAGCGAATGGGCGAGGACCTGGCAGATGGAGTACAATGTTAGCAAGTGTGAGGTTATCCACTTTGGCAGGAATAATAGTAGGAGGGATTACTATTTAAAGGGTGAAAAGCTGCAGCATGCTATGGTGCAGAGGGGCCCGGGGGTCCTTGTGCATGAGTCGCAAAAACCCAGTCTGCAGGAGCAGCAGGTGATCAAGAAGGCGAATGGTATGCTGGCCTTTATAGTGAGGGGGTTAGAATATAGAAGCAGGGAGGTCTTGCTGCAACTGTACAGGGCATTGGTGAGGCCACAGCTGGAGTACTGTGTGCAGTTTTGGTTGCCGCACTTGTGCAAGGATATTTTGGCCTTGGAGGGAGTGCAGAGGAGGTTCGCTAGGCTGATACCGGAGTTGAGGGGGTTGGACTATGAAGAGAGACTAAATAGACTGAGTCTGTACTCGTTGGAGTTTAGAAGGATGAGGGGGGATCTTATAGAGACATATAAAATAATGAAAGGGATGGATAGGGTAGAGGTGGAGAAATTCTTCCCGCTCAGAAAGGACAGCAGGACTAGAGGGCACAGCCTCAAGATAAGGGGGGTGCAGTTTAGAACGGAGTTGAGGAGGAACTTCTTCACTCAAAGGGTGGTGAATCTCTGGAATTCTCTGCCCGTTGAAGTGGTGGAGGCTACCTCGCTAAATATATTTAAGACATGGGTAGATAGGTTTTTGGCAGACAAGGGAATTAAGGGTTATGGGGAGAAAGCGGGAATGTGGAACTGAGCCACTTCAGATCAGCCATGATCTTATTGAATGGCGGGGCAGGCTCGAAGGGCTAGATGGCCTACTCCTGCTCCTATTTCTTACGTTCTTATGTTTTTATTAGAATCTTGATAGGAAAGATTTAAAATAATATTTGCAGAATTAATTAGTAGCAACACATTTAGGGACATGTCCATTCAACCAAAATTAAGTAAATAGAGAAAATAACCATTATTATATATAATGTAACAACACTGTCACATGATTCACTAGAGATTATAATAACATAATTATCATGCAGCTGTGAAGCAGTTATTAAACAAAACCAAAAACCTCTGTGTAAAGTTCTATTATTTGAATTATTTGAGCAAATGGAGTTGAGCAGAGACACAAAAAAGGAAATCCTGTTTTATGCTTATACTGACTTTTCAACTCAAATGTCTCCTTCCTGATGCCCCTGAGGTAAAGGAAAAAAAATCACATCATTAAAAACAGTGACCAGGCATAGAAACAGAAAGAGAGATAACAACATGATAAAACAACAACACGGTGGCACTGTGGTTAGCACTGCTGCCTCACAGCACCAGGGAGGTGGGTTCGGTTCCCAGCTTGGGTTGCTGTCTATGTGGAGTTTGCACATTCTCCTTGTGACCGCATGGGTTCCCTTCGGGTGCTCCGGTTTCCTCCCACTGTCCAAAAGATGTGCGGGTTAGGTTGATTGGCCTGTGGTAAACTGGTCATATGGCAAATTGCCCCTTAGTGTTGTTGGGGGGACTATCAGGGTAAATATGTGGGACTATAGGGGCTGGGTGAGATTGTGGTTGGTGCAGACTTGATGGGCTGAATTACGTCCTCCTGCACTGCAGGGATTCTATGATTCTAATATCTCTGCAATTCAAAGAAAACGTCCGACTGCTTTATATTTTTTTAAGTGAAATCAACCGTTTTAGTCAAGACTGATTTTAATTATTCATTGTCTTCGTAAAATCATCCTGTGAGTGAAGGCTCAGTCTGAAATACCATCTCCAGTTTGAGAGAAAACCATTAGCCATGCAGTACCTGGAGAATTCATTTCAACTAATTAGATTTTCTCTGATGTCATTTCTCCCCAGTGTGAAAATTATTTAAATGTTACAACCTTAATTTCTTTCGTTCAAGATCAGAGCAGAAAAAAAACCCACATCATTGTATTGCTGTTGAAATAACTCTGAGACCCACAAACAAATGTCTTTGTGCCAATTAACCAATTATATATCCTATTAGAGACCTACACATTACCTTATGTACATGTGTGACTCACCATTGGCCCACTGAGGAGATCAATGAAGTACTTTTTCCACTCTGATGTGGTTATACCAGAGCTTTTCCCAGCACAGCAGAGACACTGGGGCAATTAGAAATGCCACACAGAACACAATACCAGATGGCTAATAAATATGATAGATTGGTTAGGGGATGAGTGATTGGGCTTGTCTGCACTTGGCCTGCTTAACACATTGAAGAGGTCGCGAGGTCAAACACAATTATTTCAGAGAGATAGCGCATTTTGCTGCGCTTACCTTTCATCCTTACAGTGCAGTAGGAGGGCCATTCGGCCCATCGAGTCTGCAACGACCACAATCCCACCCAGGCCCTTTTCCCCTAACCCCACATATTTATCCTGTTAAGCCCCCTGATACTTGGGTCAATTTCGCATGGCCAATCCACCTAACCCATAAATCTTTGGACTGTGGGAGGAAACCGGAGCACCCAGAGGAAACCCATGCAGACACAGGGAGAATGTGCAAACTCCACACAGATAGTGACCTGAGGTCCATGAACCTGGGTCCATGACGCTGTGAAGCAAGCAGCGCTAACCATTATGTCACCGTGTCACCCACATTATTGTTGCCTTATTCAATTTGGGCCTTATATCAGCCCTGCGATGTACAATAACGTACGTTCCAACATGCACAAACTCCTCAAAGCGGAGAAAGTGTGGAAAAACTGTAATTTCAATATTGATCATGGTACCTTATGGTCTTTACAGTTTAGCAAATACATTGATCACCCTGATAGAAACAAAGAAACGAGAAACTGGAGGAGGCCATTTGGCCCTTCAAGCCTGCTGCACCATTCATTATGATCACGGCTGATCGTCAAATTCAATAAGTTAGGAGTAAGGAGTAGTGTCTTTACTTTAAATGCAGCCTACATCAAGCTCATTATTAAATCTAATATTAATATTTAATATTGCCTCTGAAGTTTTATTCAATTATCCTCATGGCAGTGGTCAAAATGAAAGCACAGAAATTGTGGACGGTCGCATTTGCTAAAACAGCATAGATTTTTGTACCTGGATATTTTGTATGAGACGAAAAGAAACATCCAATTTGTGTTTGAAAACCTCATTACAAAAATTTGATTTTGTTTATACACTGAAATTAGCCATCAATTTTATACCTTAATTCTGTTAATTGAGTGGATTGATCGATCTACATAACTGCTCTACCACAAGTTTAGCATTTGGTCACCCACAGTTCGAATGAATTGAATGAATTGGGGTGGCACAGTGGGACAGTTCTTGGCACTGCTGCCTCACAGCGCCAAGGACTCGGATTTGATTTCCATCTTGGGTCACTGTCTGTGTGGAGCTTGCACATTCTCCCCATATCTGTGTGGGTTTCCTCCGTGTGTTCCTGTTTCCTCCCACAGTCCAAAGATGTGCAGGTTAAATGGATTGGCCATGCTAAATTGCCCTAAGTGTTGGGGGGGGCAGGGGGTGGGGGGAGCTAGCTAGCATAAAATGCATGGGGCGATGGGGATAAGGACTGGGTGGGATTGTAATTGGTTCAGACTTGATGGCCAAATGGCCTTATTCTGCGCTATGGGAGTTTATGATTCTATGAATGTGCAGTAGCTTATTCCAGTCCTTAGCTGATAGTATCCTGTTTTGGGGCAGTTGGTGTAGTTTGTAGATGGGGGGCAGAATTCTCTGGCCTCACTGGTCTAAAAACCAAAAATTCTCAACTGACAGTCAGTGGGGTTTCACATGGTCTGTAACCCACCTGCTAAAATTCCAGTGAACAAAGAACAACACAGCACGGGAAACAGGCCCTTCGGCCCAACGAGCCGGCGCCGCCATTTTAACATTGTGAGTGCCCTCTTCCACCTATGACCTTTGTCTACGCCTATTGGACTACACAATAAAGAAACCATAACCAGATTGAGGGCGGGATGAGACAATTCCAGCTGGGGTCTACGAAAAGAACAGGTTAGATTCATTTTTGTTTCTGAAACCAGTGCACTTGGAGGAAACCCACTCTGACATGGGGAGAGCATGCAAACTCTACCTAGACAGTGACCAAGGCTGGAATTGAACTCGGGTCCCTGGTGCTGTGAGGCAGCAGTGCTAACCACTGTGCTACCGTACCACCCCAAATCTGGAAGGATTTCAGATATTTAAAAAAGTTAAGCATCTTCCCTGAACCCAAATCAACCATTTTTAAAAATTCAGCTTCTTAATATAAATAAGTCTATTTCTCCAAGGACTTTATGATATATTTGTGTCACAACTGACAGGTGGCAAAGTTTGGAGAACCTTTCATCAGGTGTCCTACGGCCTCACTAAATTCTAATTCTGTTTGCAAACTGTAGCTCCAGTGTGGAGACAGCACACACTTCACACACTGAGTTAATGCTGCTTTTGGTTGAGGGGGTAGATGGCCAACAGTGATTCTCTTAGCACAAGAATGCCTGTGTCTGCATCATTTTCATGCAGACAAAATCGCAGCATTGGCAGAGTGAGGTAATCATTTTTACAGGGTCACTGCCATGCTCTGTGCTCATTGCTCTCCCCTCCCCCCTACAATGTTTCATCCTTTGTTGTTGCTAATGCGGTAAGGCCAGAGCCAGAGTAGGAGCTGAAGTTTTCATTGACTCACCCAGACTGGACTCACTTTGCATTTGATGAGCACATCAGACAGCCTGAATTGGCAGGGATCTGCCCCGAAGTACTCAAAGCTGATTTAACTGTTTTGAACACGCAGGAGCATTCAAGGATCATCAGCAGGAACAGATCAGCACCGTGGCACGGTGGTTAGCACTGCTGCCTCACAATGCCAGGGACGTGGGTTCAATTCTAGGGTCCCTGTCTGTGCGGAGGATCACAGAATCCTACAGTGCAGAGGGAGGCCATTTGGCCCATTGAGTCTGCACTGACTACAATCCCATCCAGGCCCTATCCCCATCACCCCCATGCATTTATCCTAGCTAGTCCCCCTGACACTAAGGGGCAATTTAACATAGCCAATCCACCTAACCAGCACATCTTTGGACTGTGGGAGGAAACTGGAACACCCAGAGGAAACCTATGCAGACATGGGGAGAAGGTGCAAAATTCACACATATTCTCCCCGTGTCCGTATGGGTTTCCTCCAGGTGCTCTAGTTTACTCTCACATCCGAAAGATGTGCTGGTTAGGTGCATTGACCATGCTAAATTCTCCCTTAGTGTACCTGAACAGGCGCCAGAGTGCGGCGACTAGGAGATTTGCACAATAACTTC
Source organism: Carcharhinus amblyrhynchos (assembly GCF_965287045.1). NCBI lineage: Eukaryota > Metazoa > Chordata > Chondrichthyes > Carcharhiniformes > Carcharhinidae > Carcharhinus > Carcharhinus amblyrhynchos. Next base: position 16,023,807 of record NC_137327.1, read on the forward strand.
ATTGCAGTGTTAACGTAAGCCTACTTGTGACACTAATAAATAGATGAATAAAGAGGTACATTGGAGCTCTGATTTTACCTTAGAGAAGGATTGGTGTGTGGAAGGGGAAGTGGGGTGGTGGTGTATCGGAAACCCTCTAGGTCTCTGCAGTGTCCGGGACATTCTGGCTAATTTGCTTGAATTTTTGGGTGAAAGTGGTGGAAATCAATTCAGTGACCAGCAGATCAGGGTGGAATCTTGCACAGTTGGAAATGGTTTCTGCAGATATCATGCACAGTCCAGCATTGTCCTCTTTAAGATGCTACACGGACAAACAAAAGGACATTTAAAGGTACCTTACATTTATGATGCAAACAGGGGCAAGCCCAACTCTAAAAAAATAGAGGACCACTGGGAGAAGGAGGTTGCTGCTGGAACCCATGAGCCAAACACAAAGGTAAATGTTGGGGAAAGTTGGGGGGGAGGTAGGTTGTTAAGCGATAGGTGGATTCAAGAGGGGTTGCGACAAAAGGAGGGAAGCTCCGAGGGCAGGAGTCCTCCTCTGAGCCCACATGGAAACTAAAACAAATGAAAACAAATGTTGTTTTCAGGGTGCCTTCTTTTAAAAGTTTATTTATCGGTGTCACAAGCAGGCTAACATTAACACTGCGGTGAAGTTATTGTGAAAATCCCCTTGTCGCCACGTTCCGGCACCTGTTCTGATACACTGAGGGAGAAGTTGCTGTGAGGCAACAGTGCTAACAACTGTGCCACCTGACACCTCAACCTGACTGGTTTACTATGGCAGAAAATAGCTCAAACTAAATGGCTGCCAGACACAGGCAAAATGATCAAAATCCAATTCGTGCATTCGCCTGATGGTAAGCTTAAGGCCCAGGGTAATGTTAGGGTTTGCGAAGAAGGCAGCAGGATGTGGTGGGTAAATCATGCATCAACTGCCCGTCCGTCTGGTTTCTGACATGTGAGTTGGGGGTGGGGTGGGGAGGGTGGTGTCCAACCCCTCCCTTGTATCACTGTGCACGATAACAAAGGTTCTTTCACCTCTGGAACTTGGATTTGAATTCACAATGAACTAATTGGGACAAAAGCCTTGCTAGGCTGACTGTGTGGTCACCCCCTGTGAGGTGAATAGTCCTTAGTTCTTAGTTGGGGCACGTCCGCTGCACAAAACTGCTTCTAATTCATCAAAAACCCATGAAGATGGCATCGGTTTGAGAGCGAGTCCAGCTTTTGGCAATGGGAACAGGAACCGGTTTGTCCTGCTTATGTCGCATCAACGTTATGTTATAAAGAAAAATGAACTTTTTTGAAGGCTATCTGTGTATTCAACATGTGATTTATGAGAAGATTTTGCAGAACAGGCCAATGGCCTGAACACAGACCCTGGGGTTGGGAATGCTGCCAGAAATCACTGTCACACACACACACACACACACACACACACACACACACACACACACACACACACACACACACACACACACACACACACACACACACACACACACATTAATAATTGCACTGGGACGAAGCACTGAACCATATTTTGCAGTCATGGGAATATGCATCAACAAGCAATCCAGTGCCCTGATTTTAAAGTGAAGCAAGGGGGGAGAGTTTAGGTTAAGGGAAAGTGACCCAAGCTAGACCTGAGACACAGGAGTTCTGCTGCACTTGAGAGCAGGACCTCATTATCAATTTCCAACCCCAACTGACAAGTGACCACATGGGCAGGCGGGCTGGAGGCTGCAGCTGGCAGCCTCTGCAAGCAGACCACAGGGTGGCATTGGGATTTGGGGGGGGCACAAGGTCAGTTATTATGATTAGAGAGAGAAAGAGAGGGAGGTAGAGAGGTCGAGAGGGAGTGAGGGAGAGAGGGAGGGATAGAACGAGGCAGGGGCCATCTGGGCAGTGAGCTGCTTGGCCTTTGGAAAGATGAAGAAGAGAGAAGCCGCAATTGTCAGGGTTGAATCTTCTTTGAGGGGCAGGAAGTGGGAATGTTGGGGGGGGGGGCGGGGGCAGCAACCCTGCTCCTCCTGGAGCACAAGCAGTGCTGGAAAATGCACTCAGCACACAGAGTCAGCAATTCCCTTGCAAAACATCTGTTGTTGCATTGATTTTGCATGGCAGGTTACTCGGATGCTGTGATATCCATCACTACAAAAGATGCTGTTGTTCATGTGTGGCATGTTGTGGATACTCCAAATCAACACTTTCTGGCTTGCCATGGGGATTGGGCTTAAGGACCGAGGCCTGATTTTTTTTTAGGAAGCGGGGTGGGGGGGTTGATGGGGGCAGTAAGCTTTCCTTTGGTCATGAGAATGAAAAAGAGGAAGAAAACAAAGTGAAGGAAAAAGAATAGTAGTTTCATGAGCAAAGGGATGTTCTTTTTCTCTTTCAGAGGGGCGTGTGCTTTTGGAACTCTGTTCCTCAAAGGCAGTAGAAGACGGGCCTTTGAATATTTTTAAAGCAGATGTCTGTATATTCTTGATAAGCAAGGGGTTTAGAGGTTATTGTAGATAGGAGGGAATGTGGAGTTGAGGTAAAAATGAGATCAGCCATGATCTTATTGAATGGTGGTGCAGGCTCGCTGGGCCGAGTGGCCTACTCCTGTTCTTAATTCTTGGCCGGTATTTTACAACCTCGTCTGCCTAAGGCTCATAAGATCCCACCCGAGGCCAATGGAGAATGCTGTCCTATGACCTTGCCCTCCCCGATTCTGGGGTGGGCGAGGCGGTAAAATTCTGTAACTTATGTTCGTATGTATGTTTGTAATAATGTGTGCTGTTAATAGTCCCATGTAGCATAGCTTTTCCCTGGCTTATACATATGTTCGTCACTTTACATTCAAGGTTTCGATTAAAACAGTGGGCAGTTTTTTAACTCCACTTAGCATCTGTTGGTGGATCAGAAGACAGTGAGCTCAGTTTTGACTCAGAGACCGGAGCCCAGGTTCCAGGTTGACATTCCAGTGCAGTATGTACTGAGGAAGTGCTGCACCGTCAGAGATGTCTTTCAGTTTAAATGTTAAGCTGGTGCAGTTGCGATACGACTCTGTCATTGGTATGCATTGGTTTGCCTTCGCACTGATGGAGACCAAGGAACCACAGCTTGAACTGATCACCAGTGCTCAACATGAGAACAAAAGCTGATTTGATTTATTATTGTTATATGTATTAATATACAGTGAAAAGTATTGTATCCTGCTTGCTATACAGACAAAACATACTGTTCAAAGAGGAGGAAAGGAAAGAGTGCAGAATGTAGTATTACAGTCATAGCTAGGGTGTAGAGAAAGATCAAGTTAATGCGAGGTAGGTCCATTCCAAAGTCTGATGGCAGCAGGGAAGAAGCCGTTCTTGAGTCAGTTGGTACATGACCTCAGACTTTTGTATCCTTTTTCTGACGGAAGAAGGTGGAAGAGCATATGTCTGGGGGGCATAGGGTTCTTAATTACGCTGGCTGCTTTGTAGGGGCAGCAGGAAATGGAACTGAGTGGAAGGCCCTGATCATATCAACTGCCAAAAGAGGACAAGGCTTTAAAAATGTCATTCACTTCGTAGACCTTATGAGCCAGGAAGAGCAGATGTGCTCCCTCAAGGCCTCACAAATGAGTCTTTGGGCCTTCCCATCCATGGGCTCCCTACTGCCTAAGGCTCCCCTTGCTCCAGCCTCACCATCAAGGAAATCTGTCTCCCAGTAGCAAGGGAACCCACTTCTGCCTTATCCTTCCAGCCAAAATGTTTCCCCAGCTTTGGCCTCCTGCCACAACTTTCCTCTCCCACCTGCCGACCAACAAATGAGTCTGCCTAGAGACGTATAGACTTGTGGAAATTTTATTTAAAACATCGGCTGAGTTTCCAAACTGCGATGGTTTCCTCCGCCATTTGTGTGGTAAATGCCAATTGTGGCTCCGTTAGCATCGCTCTCACTCTGAGTCAAATGTTTGTGTTGTCAGGACCCAATTCAGGGACAGCATTGTCAGCAACACACTGCTGAGGGAATGCTACACTGTCAAAGGGACAGTGCTGGGGGAGTGGTGCATTGTCAGAGGGTCAGTACTAAGGGAGTGCTGCACTGTCAGAGGGTCAGAACTGAGGGAGTGCTGCAGTTAGAGGGTCAGAGCTGAGGGGGATCTACATTGTCGGGTGAGTACTGAGGGAGTGCTGTACTGTCAGAGAATCAGTACTGAGGGATTGCTGCACTGTCAGAGGTCAGTGCTGAGGGATTGCTGCACTGTCAGAGAGTCAGTACTGAGGGAGTGCTGCACTGTCAGACGGTCAGTACTGAGGGTATGCCGCACTGTCAGAGGGTCAGGACTGAGGGAGTGCTGGACTGTCAGAGAGTCAGCACTGAGGGTGTGCTGCCTGTCAGAGGGTCAGTAGTGAGGGAGTGCTGCACTGTCAGAGGGTCAGTACTGAGAGATTGCTGCACTGTCAGAGGGTCAGTACTGAGGGAGTGCCGCACTGTCAGAGGGTCAGCACTGAGGGAGCACTGCACTGTCAGAGGTCAGTAGTGAGGGAGTACTGCATAATCAGAAGGTCAGTACTGAGGGTGTGCTACACTGTCAGAGGGTCAGTACTGAGGGAGTGCTGCACTGTCAAAAGGTCAGTACTGAGGGTGTGCTACACTGTCAGAGGTGTTGACTTTTGGATGAACATTAAACCAAGCTCCAACTTGGCTCCATTCAGCCCATCAAGCCTGCACCGACAGCAGTCCTACCCTGGCCCTATTCCCATAACCCCACATACTTACCTTGCTAATGCCTCTCTAAGGGGCAAATCTTCCTGCTCTGCTCACCATGGGAATCGTGGCAGGAGTAGGGATGGACCATGCAAAGGTCCATTGACCTCAGGTGGGATTTTTCCAGCTTTGGGGTGAATGGGAGCAGAAAAATGTTGCCCTAAGATTGAATTTAGCATGGCCAATCAACCTAACCCGCACATTTCCTGCCCCTGATCTGTAGTGAACCTGTGGAGTGTGAGTAAACTGTTGTGAGGTAAAGGTCAGAACATGACTGAATAGGAAGTAATGCAACTTGAGCAATGATGAATTGATATCAGTTTTATAAGTTTATGACTTGAGCAATGATGAATTGATATCAGTTTTATAAGTCAATTATCTACAGAGAATTGTTTGTTGTTTAACTCTTCTCACTGAGTTAATGTACCAATTGAATAATGGAGTAGTTTGAGACTGAATGTCAAAACTCAATGCTATATCGTTAATGAATCATAGTTTCAACGATTGGTTTGTATTTGTTAGTAAAATAAGGACATAGCCGTGCATTATACCATTAATTAAAGATTAACTTTGAGTGGACTCTACATGCTACAGAATAATTAAAATATTTTGCTTGACAGAGAGAGCCTAGTCTGTGAATGTATCACACTTTGAATATCAAGCACCCTGGGATTATTCATGACATTAAAGGTGCTATATAAATGTAGGTTGATATTGTTAGAATTTGTTTTCTGATGTACCCCTCAACTTATTAGCATTGCAGCTTTCTGGTGGTGGATGCCATTCGCTAATTCAAGGGTTATTCAAGGCACAGTGGCACAGTGGTTACCATTGCTACCTCACAGCGCCAGGGACCTGGGTTCAATTCATGGCTTGGGTGACTTTCTGTGCGGAGTTTGCACGTCCTCCCTGTGCCTGCGTGGGTTTCCTCCCACAGTCCGCAAGATGTGCTGGTTAGGTGCATTGACCATGCTAAATTCTCCCTCAGCGTACCCGTACAGGCGTCGGAGTGTGGCAAATGGGGGACTTCCACAGTAACTTCATTGCAGCGTTAATATCAGCCTAGTTGTGACGCTGATAAATAAAGATTAGCATATTTGCCTTTTGATGCCATTTTCTTCCACCAGATTATCATCGAGCCCAAGCTGTAGACACTCCAAAGATGATCAGAGCTGTTTGGCTCTGGAGTGCTTCAGTTGTGCAGAATCAGGGGCAGATTTTTACTGATGTTCACAGATTAAGTACAGGAGCTGTCAGTTCTCTCATGCCTCATAAACATATGGGTATGTAACCTGGGCGATTTTAACCATTCACAAAGCCAAAGAACAAAATCAGCCCGGGAAACAGGCCCTTCGGCCCAACGAGCCTGCGCCACCATCTCAACACCACCAGTCCCCCTCTCCACCCACGACCCCTGTCTAATGTTTTATGGCCATCCAGATTGAGGGAAACTGATTTAGGGACAATTTATTCCTGCCAATCAGCCTAACAGCACATCTTTGGGGTGTGGGAGGAAACCGGAGCACCCGGAGAAAACCCACGCAAGCACGGGGAGAATGTGCAAACTCCCACAGACACCGGCCCAAATCCACGTGTCTGCACAGCAATCAGCGATAGTCACTGAGCTGTCGTCTTGCCCAGTATCTTGTCCAGTTTAGGCACACACTAACGACATGAAGCACTAGGCCAATCTCGAACAACCAAGAGTCTCGTGGAAACTGGGGTTAAAGCCATCTCCTCTGATTGTAAAGTGAAGGCAAATGAAGACATAGAAACAAAGAAAATAAAAGCATGAGTAGGCCATTCAGCCCTTCGAGCCTGCTCTGCCATTCATTTTGATCATGGCTGATCATCAACTTCAATATCCTGATCCTGCCTTCCCCCCATTTCCCTTGATCTCTTGAGCCTCAAGAACTTTATCTAATTTCTTCTTGAAATTACACAATGTTTTGGCTTCAACAACTTTCTGTGGGAATGAATTCCACAGATTCGCTGCTGTCTGGGTGAAGAAATGTGTCCTCACCTCAATCCTGAAAGGTTTACCCCTTATCCTCAAACTATGATCCCTTGTTCTGGACACCCCTGGAACACTCTTTCCGAACCTACCCTGCCTGACCCTGTTAGAGGTTTCTATGAGATCCCCTCCCACTCTTACAAAAAGACATTTCTCCCCTGCAAAGATTAATTCAATGCACATCATTGAGTCATCATTGCAGATCAATGAGTCTACTTTCTTCTGAGCTCTGTGATCAGTTAAAAAGTTCTCTGAGAGTCACAAAGGATATTTGTTTTTTCCTGTCCGGTTGGAATAGCCTGCCAATGTCTGAAGGCTCAAGCATAACGTTCGGCAGGAATTTTTACCTGGTTCAGGTTCTCTACCCTGGCGAATGGGTGATTAAACCACCACCTGGCACAGTGGCACTTAGCCATGACCAGTCACAGGCAGTACTGTTGACTGTTGTTATGACAACACTCGGTCATGATCAGTCACAGGCAGTTTTGTCACCTGTTGTCACAGTGGCTGGTTTTTACACTTGACCTGATTTTTTTTTTGTTACTGACACTGAGGGCCTAAAATAAGAAAAATTTTCCACACAAGAAAAGTGAGTTTCAGGGGGAGATATTTATCTCCTTGTGCTCTACCGTTCAATTAGACCTTGGTTGATTTGTGTCTCAACTCCATTTACCATGGAATTGAGACACACATTTTTATTCCATTTACCCCTTCGTATCATTGCCTCAAAAATAGTCATTGCCCTTAGTTTAGAAAATTTTAATTTACCTCAGGTTGCTAACCTTTCAGGATTGGCCTGGAGTCTCCTGGAATTGAAGGACAATCAACTGTGCACAACTCCAGGGAGAAATCATCAGGGCATCAAAAAAAGGTTGTTACTTGTTGCTATATTCTTTGAACATTTCTCTTTACCAGATAAAAAGATGTTGAAAATAGGAAACAATGTTCGGATGATAGTGTCATCCAATTAGAGTCATAGAGGTTACAGCATGGAATCAGGTCCTTCGGCCCAACTTGTCCATGCCGTCCCATTAAGCTAATCCCAATTGCCTGCATTTGGCCCATATCCTTCTATACCCATCTTACCCATGAAACTAAATGCTTTTTAAAAGACAAAGTTGTGCCCGCCTCTACTACTACCTCTAGCAGCTTGTTCCAGACACTTGCCACTCTCGGTATGAAAAAATTGCCTCTCTGGAACTTTTGTATCTCTCCCCTCTTATCTTAAATCTATGCCCTCTAGTTTTAGACTCCCCTGTCTTTGGGAAAAGATATTGACTATCTAGCTGATCTATGACCTTCATTATTTTATAGACCTCCGTAAGATCACCCCTCAGCCTCCTCTGCTCCAGAGGAAAAAGTCCCAGTCTATCCAGCCTCTCCTTATAAGTCAAACCATCAAGTCTTGATAGCATCCTAGTAAATCTTTTCTGCACTGTTTCTAGTTTAATAATATCCTTTCTATAATAGGGTGACCAGAATTCCACATAGTATTCCAAGTGTGGCCTTACCAATGTCTTGTACAACTTCAGCAAGACATCCCAGCTCCTGTATTCAATGTTCTGATCAATGAAACCAAGCATGTTGAATGCCTTCTTCATCACTCTGTCCACCTGTGACGCCACTTTCAAGGAGCTATGAACATGTACCCCTAGATCTCTTTGTTCTGTGACTCTCCCCAACGCCCTACCATTAGCTGAGTAAGTCATGCCCTGGTTCAATCTACCAAAATGCATCCCACCTCTCATTTATCTAAATTAAACATCATCTGCCATTTGTGAGCCCACTGGCCCAATTGATCAAGATCCCATTGCAATCAGAGATAACTTTCTTCATTGCCCACTACACCACCAATCTTGGTGTTATCGGCAAACTTACTAACCTTGCCTCCTATATTCACATCCAAATCATTAATATAAACGACACGTAACAGTGGACCCAGCACTCCAAATGTGGCTTTACCAATGTCTTGTACAGTTGTAACATAACGTCCCAACTCCGATACTTAGTGCTCTGACCGATGAAGGCAAATATGCCAAATGTCTTCTTCACCACCCTGCCTAGCTGTGATGCCACTTTCAAGGAACTATGTACCTGCACCTCTAGGTTTGATTCCTGAGTATCTGCCCCATAAACACCCTTTATCATTTAAATAGCTCAATACGATTATGCCATAGCCTTGTGAACTCCAAGGAATGCAAACCAAGTTTGAGCAGTCTGTTCTCATAATTCAATGTCTTCAGCATTACTTGGATGAATCTGCGCAGTTTCCCATCCAAGGCTATTATATCTTCCCTGAGTGAGCAGGACTGAATTCGGAATTCCAAAAGTAGATTGACCAAAAGCCGTGTACAACTTAAACTTCATTTTCTCAGTTTGCATCCTTTTGAGATAAAGTCCAACATTCCACTAGCCTTTTTGAACCTGGGTCAAGGAATACATAGCTGTCCAGCTCTGCAACTCCTCATCTTAATTTGATAAAAAAATACTCCAGTTTGTTTTTCTTGGCACCAATGTGGATAAAATCATACTTAATCATACAGATTTCAAAAAAAAAATTAGATATAGCTCTTGGGGCTAAAGGGATCAAGGGATATGTTGGGGGGGTGGGTGGTGGCGGGGAGTGGAGGTGAGATCAGGATATTGAATTTGATGATGAGCTACGATCAAAATGAATGGTGGATCAGGCTTGAAGGGCCAAATGGCCTACTCCTGTTTCTACGTTTTAAACACATCGAACTTCATCCGCCATGGCTCTGTGCGCTAACAATCTCGAGGAAGCTGAATTATAAAAGTGAGGGAATTATGCTTCAATTGGACAGAGTCTTGGCCAGATCCTTTTGGAAGGCGAAATCAGGAATTATAATGTTCTCAAACCTCCAAAACAGGTAAGCAACCAGAGTGATTTTAACTACCTACCTGTCCTGAGGAAACTGGAGTTATTGGGCCCTCTAATCATAAAATGAAAAGAACAGGGACATTTCAAAGTCATCATTACAGATCAGTAAGTTTACAGGACTCCATTTCTTATCTCCGTATTATTTATGTCCTCTTGAGTGTTACAACTGATTCAAAGAATGTCTTTGTGGAGTTCTAAACCCTACCAATATTTGGGTTCCAGTGTAACGTATTGTACCTGATTTGGGTTCTCAATCCTGGTTTCCACAGCCTCTCGCGGGCTATCACGGTTTTTGACTTACAGTATTTAACATAAATGGAGCCTTTCCAATGTCTGCAAAAGTGAACTTGTCAATTATTAATGACCTGTGTTGCAGTACAGATGGCAGGCAGGGTTAATGTGATCTCTGGCTGCAGTTTGGCTGGCCCCAGCACAGCGCAATGATAATTGCTGCAGTACATTCATTCAATTTTTTTTTTAGTACGCCTAGGTTTAGAAGAACAAAATGGTTTGAAGTTAATGACTATTCTACACTCCCAGGAACGCACGGAAGTGCTTTCAAGCCAATAGTTTCTATTGCAACTTTTAAATCTTGGATTGCTGCAAGTGCATGAGAATTCTGACCTCCCTGAACCAGACCATTTTTTAAACTTGTAACTGTGATGCAGGCAAGCACAAATGGTGCAGTAATTTTGAAATCAAAGGGAAGTTTTCTTGCTATAGCTTAAATGAGATGCACAAAGAAACTCAAAACCTAAACAACACTAAAACCCAACCTTCCTTTTTCAAACCAGTTATTAAAGTGAAACCAAACCATTTATTGTGTTCCAATATTTGTTGTGCCAATGGTGCTGAGTTGCTGTTTATTCGGCAAACATACACGTTTACTTAAAATCCATGAATGTGGCGCTCGTAGTGTCTGTCCCTTTAAGGGCCACATGGCAGAAGAAGGCCACTGGACTTGAGGGCCCAAGTGGGAGTGAGCGTGGGTAATCACCCCAGGGGAAGGAGTCCTTGTGTAGACAGGAGACAGTCTGAAGAAGGCATTTTTAAATAATTTACTCGTGGGACATGGGCTGGATGGCCAACATTTATTGCCCATCCCTAGTTACTTTTGTTCAGAGGGCAGTTGAGATTCATCTACATTGCTGTGGCTCTGGAGTCACATGCAGGGCAGACCAGATAAGGGCGGCAGGTTTCCTTTCCTAAAGGAGATTAGTAAACCAGATGGGTTTTTCTGACGATAGACAATGGTTTTGTGGTCATCAGTGGATTCTTAATTCCAGATTTTCTTTATTGAATTCAAATTCCGCCATCTGCCATGGCGGGATTCGAACCTGGGTCCCCAGAACATTAGCTGAGCTTATGGATTAATAGTCTAGCGATAATACCACTAGGCTACCACCTCCCCTTCATGATTGTGGTGATTGTGGATATATAGGCAGGAATTTTACCGCTGACAATAATTCAGTTGTGTTCTCACCAAGGCTTTATACAATTGCGGAAGGATTTATTTACTCCTGTACTCAAAATCCCCTTGCATTGACGGTCAACCCACCACTTGCCTTCCTAATTGCTTGCTGCACCTGTATTTTAGCTTCCATTCACTTAAGTGCCAAAAATTTACCACTTCGCCCTCCCTGGAATTGGGGTGGGCGCAGCTCGCAGAATGAAATTCTCCTTTGGTCTTGGATGGAATTTTATGAGCCTTGCCTGGACGAGGTCGTAAAATCCTGCTGATCGTAAACATGTGGAGACAAGTGTATCTGGTGGGATGCTCCAGGGCAGCTGAGGGGCTGCCAGACTCAGTCCAGTTTTTCTTTGTTAATGAATATCCTATGGGTTCCTGACAAAGTCTGTAAGCGTGCATTCATTACAATGAAGCTGGCAATACTTTTAAATCTCGCACTGATGCTCCATTACATTCTCCTCATGCCTGCGTGGATTTCCTCCAAGTGCTCTGATTTTCTGCCATAGTCCAAAGACGTGCAGGTTAGGTTGATTTGTCATGCTAAAAATTGCCCCTTAGTGTCCTGAGATGTGTATGTTAGAGGGATTAGTGGGTAAATATGTAGGGATATGGGGGTAGAGCCTGGGTGGGATTGTGGTCGGTGCAGACTCGATGGGCCAAATGGCCTCTTTCTGTATTGCCGGGTTTCTATGATTTCTACGATTTCTATGATTACAATTCCCTCGGTTACGCCTTCACACAGAGGCTTTTTGCTTTAAATGGCCATTTCTGCTGAATAAGGTACTTACAATTTGCTTCAAACATCAAAGTCAAAGGAGCCAGTAAGCTTAACAGTATGAGAGAGCTAAATTAGCATGCATCAGAACGCTGGCACAGTTACTGAGGCAGTTGAGTGTGGTTAATGATTAAATCCACTAACAATTGTTTGGTTGTCGGATTTTATTGAATTGCTATCTCTTATTCTTGAAACAAAGGTATTATTAAAATTTATTTTTTCGATAGATTTTCTGTGTGACCCCTGACCTGCACATTTGTCCCGATGTTTAAGATCTTGGCTGAGTAATGCCAGCTGACTTACACAGCCGACCCTAATGGCAATTCTCCCAGTTCATGTTACTCCCTCCATAAATGGCACATCCGTATACTAATACCCCGGACCTTGGAAATTGGTATGGAGTCGCAAGATCCTCATCACCCTAGATATGCTGCCAGCAGTCCTCTACCAGAGAAAGGCATCACACCTCATAAAGGGTGTGAAGATCTTAGAGTGGGTGCAGGGGGATGTACTGGAATAGAGCAAGGAATGTTCTATACCCCCTTTCAGTTACATGGGGATAAGAAAACAAGAGGAACTTGCTGAATTGATACAATGGCACTGGCTTGGAAATTATTTTGTTTTTGGTTGATGGCATTGGTGATACAGCACAGCATGGTGACACAGTGGTTAGCACTGCTGCCTCACAGCACCAGGGACCCCGGTTCGATTCCTTGATTGGGTGACTATCTATGTGGAATGAGTACGTTCTCCCTGTCTGCTCCTTAGAGCAGAGAAGATTAAGGAGCAACTTAATAAAGATATTCAATAGTATGACAGATTTTGATAGAGAAAGGAGAAGCATTGTCCAATAGTAAGCAGTTGATAGCCAGGGTATGCTGATTTAAGTGATTGAAAAAAGATCTGAAGGCAAGATCTGGAGAAACATAAAAAATAGAAGCAGGTGAAGGCCTTTCGGCCTGGTCTGCCATTCATTTTGATCATGGCTAATTGTCAAATTCAATATCCTCATCCCCCTTTCCACCATGTGCCTTGATCTCTTTAGCCCGAAAGACTATATCAAATCTCCTTTTGAAATCACACAATGTTTTGGCCTCAACTACTTTCTGTGGTAGTGAATTCCAGACATTTGCACTCTCTGCGTGAAGAAATGAGGTGAGCTTTGTTCTGACCTGGCATGTGCTGCCAGAAAGGATGGTGAAAGGAGATTAAATAATTATTTGCAAAAGGGAATCAAATGTATATTTGAAGGGGACAAATTTCCAAGCTCATAGGGAATGGGCAACAAATAGTGTGACAAAATAAATAATTCTTTCAAAGTGCCTGGACAGAGTCAATGAGCCAAATGTCCTGCTTTTGTGATGTATTGTTTTATGATCCTATTATTAGTTTAATTAGCCATTCATATCATTGCTGTTTAGTGGGACTTTGATCTGTTTGAATGGCTGCTGTATTTACCTACATAACAATAGTATTACAAAGTAATTCTTTCTTGTGAATTGTTTTGGTATCCTCCTTAGAAACATGACAATGCGACATGTAAGACGCAAGTCAGTTTTTGAACTGAGTGTATCTCTGCCAATCTAAATAGCTGGTTTGTTGAGGAACACTTGTGATATTTTTACATATACAAATACCTGCTGCAAAAGATACAGTTAACGATAACCTAAAGTGTAGTTGTAATAACAATGGGAGGATTCTCCAGCCTTCCAACTGCATGTTTCTCGGTGATGGGAAATGGTGGGGTGTTCACTGATGCCAGATTCTTTGGCCCCATCACTTTCAATGGGATTTCCTGTTGAAAACCTACCCAGCAATCGGGGTGTGCCACTGGTGGGGCCAGAGAATCCCGATGGCGTGAGCCGCCGGAGAATTCTGGTCAATATGCCTTGCAAGCTGCCGATCAGGTGAGTGCAATTTGATCCTACAAAATAATTTTTTTAGGTTATTTATTGGTGTCACAAGTAAGCTTACATTAACACTGCAATGAAGTCACTATGAAAATCCCCTGGTCACCACTGTCTGGCGCCTGTTTGGATGCACTGAGGAGAATTTAGCATGACCAATGTAACTAACCAGCACGCCTTTTGGACTGTGGAGGGAAACTGGAGCACCCGGAGGAAATCCATGCAGATACAGGGAGAACGTGCTGATTCCACATAGATAGTGACCCAATCAAGGAATCGAACCGGGGTCCCCGGTGCTGTGAGACCGCATTGCTAACCACTGCGCCACCGCGCTGCGCTGTATCACCAATTGTATCACCAATGCCATCAACCAAAAATAAAATAATTTCCAAACCAGTGCCATTGTATAAATTCCATACAACACTAAAGCTTGGGCCAGTTGTCAGGATAGACTGTACTGAGCAGGTCTGAAATTCCTCAATTTGCCAAGGCTTTTTCACAAAGCAGCAATGAGGTAATATTGCTGACATAACATTAGACATGAGATGTCTTTAGCTCTAGTGTACAACTGTTAACACACTTATATGTTGGAATATCTTCACCACATAAACTTCAGCAGTTCAAGAAGACAGCTCACCATCACTTTCTCATGGGCAATTAGAGATGGGCAATAAATTCTGGTTCTGCCAGTGACGCCTACCTCCTATCAATGAATAGATAAAAAATTAGCACAATTGTTCAAAGTTACTGATGGTCAATTCTGTAAATCGGATGGGAATCTCCAGCCATTCACGCCAGCAGGATTCTCCCATCCCATTACAATGAAAAGAGATTTTGGCTGAATGCCAAATTCTCCATCTTCTCTGGCTGGTCTGTGAACAGTCATAGAGTTTGATATACAGTAATAATGGAAATTGAGAGTGATTACAATATGTAGGGAACATTTTAGTCATTAAAAATCTTCTTGATTTCCATGTATGTGCTCAAAAATGGGCACAAATCCTTATGAAATGTACACTTGTGCACAAAACACTAGGCTGGGGTTTTCCAGGCCTTCCCTGGTGGGACCTGTTGAGGGGTCTGTGGTGGGCTAAGCCAAAAGTCCATTGGGCATGACTCCCACTGCAGCGAGGATGGAGAATTTGGCGGCCAGTGGGAGTGGGAGCAGAAAATCCCGCCGGCGTGAACTGCCATAAGATTCCAGTCCTTTGGTTTCCAGCGGGGATGGAAAGATCCCGGCAATGAGCAGGGCCTGATAATCTTGGCCATTGTCTTCGTACATATCATTTGCTCCTTTTTTATTCGAATTAATTTCAAGTAGTTCAGGAAATTAAGTTGTGCTGTTTCTGAATCCAGAAGGTTTAGCCAATTGGCAATCAATGAGGTAAAAACAGAAAACGTGGAAAATCTCAGCAGGTCTGTTGGGGGCAGAAAGAGCATCTGTTGGGGGGAGAATATTTCGAGTCTAGATGACCCTTCATCAGAACCCTCATCCAGACTCGAAATGTTGGCTCTGTTCTCCCTCCCACAGATGCTGTCAGGTCCGCTGAAATTTTCCAGCATTTTCTGTTTTTGTTTCAGATTCCAGCATCCGCAGTATCTTGATTAACTCAATGAGGTAAGTTGGTTTCAAATAGATTCCTACCTATTGTGATAAGTACAATTTACATGAGGAGCTTGGGGTAACAGCGACAAGATTTTACAATTGTGAAGACATTGTACAATTTTACAATTGTGAAGATTTTACAATTGGGAATCAAGTAGATAAGGTTGTTAAGAAGGCATACGGTGTCTTGGCGTTCATTGGTAGGGGGATTGAATTTAGGAGTCGCAGTGTCATGTTGCAACTGTACACAACTCTGGTGC
Source organism: Carcharhinus amblyrhynchos (assembly GCF_965287045.1). Classification (NCBI taxonomy): domain Eukaryota; kingdom Metazoa; phylum Chordata; class Chondrichthyes; order Carcharhiniformes; family Carcharhinidae; genus Carcharhinus; species Carcharhinus amblyrhynchos. The sequence goes on from NC_137327.1 coordinate 16,039,482, forward strand.
GGCCGCACTTGGAGTATTGTGTGCAGTTCTGGTCCCCACATTACAGGAAGGATGTGGAGGCTTTGGAGAGGGTGCAGAGGAGGTTTACCAGGATGTTGCCTGGTATGGAGGGGAGGTCCTATGAGGAGAGACTGAGGGATTTGGGGTTGTTTTCGCTGGAAAGAAGGCGGCTAAGAGGGGATCTTATTGAAACATATAAGATGATTAGAGGTTTAGATAGGGTGGACAGTGATAGCCTTTTTCCTCGGATGGAGAAAGCTAGCACGAGGGGGCATGGCTTTAAATTAAGGGGTGGTAGTTATAGGACGGATGTCAGGGGTAGGTTCTTTACCCAGAGGGTGGTGAGGGATTGGAATGCCCTGCCTGCTGCGGTTGTAAATGCGCCTAGTTTGGGGGCGTTTAAGAGATCCGTGGATAGGTTTATGGACGAAAAGGGATTGGTTTAGGTTAGTGAGTCATTGTTTTTTAACTGGTCGGCGCAACATCGTGGGCCGAAGGGCCTGTTCCGCGCTGTAATGTTCTATGTTCTAAGAGGACTACAAAGTATAATCTGGGAGCAATTTTTCTTCACAGATTCCCCACTCCCTTTCCTTACATTTTTGCTTAAAATAACGGGGGGAGTAAAGGTTTTGGTATCATAAATTTGGCTGTAGTCATATTGTGCACTTTTTGGAGTTCTGTTTTTTTTTTAAGGAGAAAGAGCAAAAGAAGTGGAGAGGTGGCAGGCAGCTGGTGTTTCGTGACGTGAAGACCCAGCTCACCGTCCACTCACTAACACTGGCAGAGATGAATTCGACCTGGGTTTATTCAAATCACTCAAACCCGGTGGGGCCCCGATTCATCTGGGAAACAGTACAGGCACGGAATTACACGCCTTCGGCAACCTGAGCCGCAATTAAACTTCAGCACAAACAAAACACCGGCAGTGGCTAGGATCGAAGGTCACTTCAGCCATTAACATTTACAACTCACTCAGGCTTATGTCTGGCACGCTACATTGCTCCTTTATTTGGCAGATGGCCTGAAATGATAAATGCCCACTCATATCCCAATCAGGCAGCATAATGTCCATTCCTGCAGTGTCAGATGTTCATCTGTTCACCCAAAACTTCTCATTGTCTTTCCTTTTAGCCTGGCACTACCCGCCCCTGCCAACACCCCCCCGCCGCCCCCCCCCCCCCCCCCACCGCCAACCCCCACCCCCCACCCACCCAGCCACCTCCACTTCAGCCTGGCTGAAGACGACCATCAAAGACAAAGTACCTCTTAAAGAGTTCTAAAGATTTTGTAAATTTTCCTCCCGATGAGGCAAGTTCTCTTTAAGAAGCATTGGCCCCTTAAGCTGCATCAAATTTTAAAGTTTATTTATTAGTGTCGCAAGTAATCTTACACTAACACTGCAATGAAGTTACTGTGAAAATCCCCTGGGCGCCACACTCTGGTGTCTGTTCAGGTACGCTGAAGGGGAATTTAGCACGGCCAATGCACCCAACCTGGAAGCCTGGGTGGTTTGATTGGCGATCAAAGGAAGGCTTAGATTATTTTGTTAAGAAGTGGGTGCAAAGGTGATTACATTTGGAGACAATGGCAGCAGCCTCTGAATTTACAGTGCGTAGGTTGTGAGATTCTGGAAGTCCCAGAATGTCATTGTTGTTATTAGGTTGTAAATAGTTAGTCTGTTAACAGTATATTTACTTCCAAGATGAAAGGGTCAAGGATAGCTAATCAGCAGTTCTACTTTGATGCAAGGTTAACATGTTTCACATTTCCAAAGGGAAGAATGAGGTGGGGATTCTGGCGTTGGACTGGGGTGGGCACAGTAGGAAATCTCACAACACCAGGTTAACGTTCAACAAGTTTATTTGGGCTTTCGGAGCACTGCTCCTTCATTAGATGAGTTGTCATGCACCTGATGAAGGGAGCAGTATTCTGAAAGTTCGTGATTCCAAATAAACCAGTTGGACTTTAATCTGGTGTTGTGATACTTCTTACAAAGGGAAGAAGGCAAAGAAAGTCATTCTTCCGATCAGGTTACAGGCTTCCTTATAAATCAATGAATATCACAGACAGGCAGCAGTTCTGGGTGGTCAGCAGAAAGAGGAAGCTGCTGGGATTTGTGAGCTGGCACAACTGGATGCAGATGTGAAATAGTTTCTAGTCAAAGAGATGCATCCTGCAACCTTTTAAGGATTCTGGGACTTTTGTCCTGGCATGACCTGGGGAAGAAGGATCATCACTGCTGACGGTGGATTCATCAAAACTGAGGGAGGTACCTGGAGATGGCAACTCAAAGTCGATACTTGGAGAAACCGGGATATAGAAACGCATTGGAAGCTGCAGTGGATTGCTGGCTTGTAATTCAATGGGGAGTGAAATGTGTAAGAATTGTAAACATGGGAATGTTCCTCTGTGGATTAAAGTACACATTGCCTACTAAAAGGAAACAGTGTTTACTCAATAGTACTCTTAGTTAATTGTTATGGTAAAAATTTTAAAATGTGGAATCTTGTTTTTCATTCTTTCAGCTAGTAACTGGAAGTTCAAATCTCTTTTTAAATGTGATTGGTCTCTATGGAGATCACAACAGTGTGAAGAATTGTATAAATTAGGTGCACTGGGACAACTTGCATACTCTCAACACAGTACACTTCTGGGTAGATTTGCATCTGTTACTAATTATTTAGGATTGCACCAAGGCAAAGAAATCGACCCCAAGGACTTAATGTGCCATATATATGGGTTCTATGCTTTGTTATATGTAGGTGCATGGTGATGCTGCCTTCAACAGTACCTCATACTTAATGAATCAATCTAAATTATTACTGACATTGCCACTGTGAATGTCCATTGTGCCAGCTGTTTCTCCTTAGACAGGAAGAGCACAATCTGGGTGATTAATGGCTCACTGTCACACAGAGACTGCAGATCCTGGCAGACCAACACCACAGTTAGATGTCTTAATGGCTGGCAACGCTTAATGAGAGGTGCCTTCTTCATTAGTCAATAATTTATTTGCACGGGTGCCCATTAGACCTTAGTTTCACATTGAGAACAACCCTTGGAGGAGGAGACTCTGCGTCTAAATCAAACAGCGAGGGTTGTTTGAAAATAGCCACTCGGAGCTGATTGATGAACTAACAGGCGTGACAGAGTGAAGCCTGTTGCACTGCAATCAATTATAATTCACGCTTGTAATAGCCAGGGATGCTCAGATTTCCATGACAACGAGCAGTTTGGAAATGGCTTGGTTTGACACTTTTATATTGCAAGGTTGGAGCACTCATGCAATTAAATAATTGTAATTTGTGCAATTAATAGCACCTGGGACCAGGGACAATCTGAGTAAAAGCAGGCCTGTAAACGTGTAGGGAATGCCTCACTGAGCCATATTATGCATCCTGTCATCCTTTTCCCCCGAGGAATACAATATCTATGTATTCATGTAAAGGTTGAGGATGATCCCAGTGATTTTGTGAAGATTAAAAGTGGAGCCAGACAGGGGTGTGTTTTATGGAATTTTCCAGATTTTGCACAGTGCTGGCAGACGGAAGAAAACAGGCATTCAGGCATCTGTGCAGACAGGGCCTCTGCAGGCTGGGCCTCTGCAGGCCAGGCCTCTGCAGACAGGCCTCCCTGCAGACAGGGCATCTGCAGGCCAGGCCTCCACAGGCAGGCCTCCCTGCAAACAGGCCTCTCTGCAGAGAGGGCCTCTGCAGGCAGGGCCCATGTCATCACGCCAGGGCTGGAAAATACCAGCAGCTTGGAATCTGAGATTGGAGGACTGATATTAAAGTACCCTGATCTCAAATGGGAAAAAAAAACCCTTTCTCCTCCAGGCATGCAGAGACACCTCATCCTCATACAAAAGAGGAACCACCCCCCACCCCAACCGCACCCCCCCCGCCCCATGGATAAGGTGAAGGTATCTGGGTAAGTCACACTACCAATGAAGAGATGCTAGTAAATTCAGAGAGCTCTGCTGACCAAGATTGGGAATAGAGAGTTGGAATTTCTTGAGTGTGTAATAGAGGAATCTTGATTTGGAAAGTCCAGTGTTGATGGGAAAGTTCGATGGTAAAAAGAGGTCAAGGGAGGCAAAGAATGGTCTTCTTAGAGAGCCTCATGAATTAGATGAATGTACCATCGATGAAGATGACCAACACCTCTAGAGCAAGATCAGCCTGAAAATGTTCTGCCACCGACACACAAACCAGCAAAAGACTCATAAACAACACAGTCATTTTTTTGAAAACATTTTGCATTGAATTTTAATAAGAAATTAACTTCCTATTGCGTAGCTTGTAAATTTTACATGCTTGCGTGTGTGTGTGTGTGTGTGTGTGTATGTTTATTTATTTGATTGTGTCACAAGTAGGCTTATGTTAACACTCCAATGAAGTTACTGTGACAATCCCTTCACTAGAGCTCCTGAGAGGGGCCCCTCTTTACTACCCTGGCACAGCACCCTGGCACTGCCAACAAGACAGTGTCAGGACAGTGCCAGGGGCATTGCCAAAATGCCATTGGACAGTGCCAGGTAGTGCCAGTGTGCAGTCTGATCTTGTTCCTCTCCCCACGGAAGCCATACTCACTTGTGTACCCCTAGTGGGTTCCCCCTGCCTGGTTACCATTCTGAAAAACTTGTTGTAAACAAGGAGGAGATCCCAATATGGGGAAGGGGGAGGGGAAGGGGGGGGGGTGGTGGCTAGTGTGATGGGAACGCCCTTTAATAATATTATATTTATTTATTTAAATGGGATTCCTGACTTCTCTGTGTTACATCACTAGCGGGGGTGTGAGGAGAATCTTACTGGCAAGAAACTCATTTTCGCACTCTCGTGACTTTTTTGTACCCACGTCGTCATTCACGCTCACAGTGTACACAGATGCAAAATCTCAGCAATTATGTCTGTATAGTGAAAATAGTCTTAAGGAGTTTGAAGATCTTCCTTGATTATTAGTTGGCGGTTGTAACTTTAATACTATAAATATACTAATAACACTGCTCTTATCGGCCATCTTCGAAGAGAAAATGCAAAAGGTTTTGGATTGAGTCCTGAGTAGAAGTGCAATAACAGCACGGAGTATATTTTGTCAGAAAACAAAATTTCCTACTGTACAGGATACAAGATCACAGCAAAAAATGAAAAAGTAAAGTGGGTAGAAAAATGTAGTTATCTTAGGAAGCATGTTAACATCAGACAGAAAGTGTGACCAACAAATAAGGTGGAGGATTGGAACAGCTCAAGACACATTTCCAAAAATGAAAACATTTTGATTAATTCAAAAATAGTCATGAAAATAAAGCTGAGAATCCTGGAATGCCACACACACCAATTTTGACATAAAAGAAGTGAGTGTTGGATAATCGTTGAAGCATTGCAGGGTTGTGGTGAATAGTGAAGGTATCTGAATAGTGAAGGTATCTGAGTAGTGAAGGTATCTGGGTAAGTCACACTACCAATGAAGAGATGCTAGTAAATTCAGAGAGCTCTGCTGACCAAGATTGGGAATAGAGAGTTGGAATTTCTTGAGTGTGTAATAAAGGAATCCTGATTTGGAAAGTCCGGTGTTGATGGGAAAGTTCGATGGTAAAGAGAGGACAAGGGAGGCAAAGAATGATCTTCTTAGAGAGCCTCGTGAATTAGATGAATGTACCATCGATGAAGATGACCAACACCTCTAGAGCAAGATCAGCCTGAAAATGTTCTGCTGCAGACACAGAAACCAGCAAAAGACACATAAACAACACAGTCATTTTTTTGAAAACATTTTGCATTGAATTTTAATAAGAAATTAACTTCCTATTGCATAGCTTGTAAATTTTACATGCTTGTGTGTGTGTGTGTGCGTGTGTGTGTGTGTGTGTGTGTGTATGTTTATTTATTTGATTGTGTCACAAGTAGGCTTATGTTAACACTCCAATGAAGTTACTGTGACAATCCGTTACTTGCCACACTCCAGTGCCTGTTCGGTACAATGAGGGAGAATTTAAGAGAGCCTCGTGAATTAGATGAATGTACCATCGATGAAGTTGATCCACACCTCTAGAGCAAGATCAGCCTGAAAATGTTCTGCCGCCGACACACAAACCAGCAAAAGACTCATAAACAACGCACAGTCATTTTTTTGAAAACATTTTGCATTGAATTTTAATAAGAAATTAACTTCCTATTGCGTAGCTTGTAAATTTTACATGCTTGTGTGTGTGTGTGTGTGTGTGTGTGTATGTTTATTTATTTGATTGTGTCACAAGTAGGCTTACATTAACACTCCAATGAAGTTACCGTGACAATCCCTTACTCACCACACTCCAGTGCCTGTTCGGTACAATGAGGGAGAATTTAACATGGCCAATGCACCTAGCCAGCTTGCCTTTTGGAGGAAACCAGAGAACCTGGAGGAAACCCACGCCGACACAGGCTCTACACACACAGCGACACAAGCCAGGAATCGAACCCAAGTCTCTGGGGCTGCGAGGCAGCAGTGCTAGCCATTATATCGCCCACATATGGGTGCTAAGGTTGAGAAGTGGGGTTAATTTGTTGCATATCTTTACTTAGGTGTGTTTTAATATTTAATAACTCCCTTTTGTTTTAAACCAACTGCCCAACTAGTTTCGTTGCAATTAGCACATAAATGATTAAACACAGGAGTTGAGTCAGTATCTTCAACCTTCTAAATTCACAAAGAAAACTCCTGTTCAGGTCAGATTCGGAGTGGTAAACTAGGGAAGTCCCTCTTCATGTAGCCATAACAACATGCAGAATGGAAAATAGGATAATTTCCAGGTTTTTCCCCACAGCAATTAGGCCTTGCTAGTAAAATCACCTTTTCAAAAAGCGTACAAGCCAAAGCCATGTGTTCCTGCAATTTATTAGTAGATCATTAACCATGGAAAAAGAACTGGCACCCTCCCATCTATGATTAAAAGTGCAATTTGAGATCATGTTTTCTGCAAATGTTTATATACCTGAACAAGGTGCTGAGGAATATTTCCCTGTCGAAGCACAAGGAGCTGGATATGAACAGCTGGAATCCCTTGCAAGTAATTTTCCATTGCTATATAAAAGGGGTGAAACTCTGATTAATCCTTTATTGACTAACTCCTACTTTGCTTGTCGATTTTATCTCCTTCCTGAAAATTTCATCCCCTCCCCTGTTGACACATATTGTTCCACATGTGCTGGCTGCCTTTTAGTGTTCCACATCCAAGTAGCCATACTTCAACTGTGTGTCTGCCTGTGGGGGTGGAGACCTCAGAGCCTAGCTTGATTCAGTCCTCAACCACATATGATCCTTTTCTGACAGCAGTCAGCGGACTGCAATCAGGAGAGAGAAGATTTGGCTCTTGTTCCCGCTTTCCCAGCCCAAGCGTTCCGATGCCAGTAGTAGGACTTTAGCTATCAGCGCGTCCAGCTGCACAGCTCCATCTCCGACTGTTATTTGTGCTTAGCAACTAAACACTAACAAAAGCAGAAAGGAAGGCTTTGCATTTGCATAGTGCCTTCTGCAATCTGTGGCCACCCTCAAGCACTTTGCCACCAATGAAGTACCTTTGAAGTGCAGTTACTACTGTGTGATATGGGGCACACAGCAGCCATTTTGTGCACAGCAAGATTCCACCAACAGCAAGGTGATGATGCCGACATAATCTATTTTAGTGATGTTGATTGAGGGATAATTGTTGGTCAGAACAGTAGAAAAGGGAGGCAGCATGGCACAGTGGTTAGCACTGTCGCTTCGTAGCGCCAGTCACCCAGGTTCGAATCCCAGCTTGGGTCACTCACTGTCTGTGTGGAGTCTGCACATTCTCCCCATGTCTGTGCGGGTTTTCTCCCACAGTCAGAAAGACGTGCTGGTTAAATGCATTGGCCATGATAAATTCTCCCTCAGTGTACCCGAAGAGGCGCCAGAGTGCGGTGACTTGGGAATTTTCACAGTAACTTCATTGCAGTGTTAATGTACCAATAAATAATGGCTGTAATAAATAAACTTAAATTTGTGACACTTATAAATGAACTTGAAACTTAAGCTCATTTTCTCCTTTTTAAATAACACCATGGGGTCCTTTACACCATCTAAGAAGGCAGACGGGTTAGTAATATCTTATTCGAAAGATGTCAGGTGAGTCCGAATAACAATTTATATTTTCCAGGCGTTGTAATTTAGAAAGGCATGTTTTTTTCACCGCACACAACATTTTTTAAACTGAATAGATAGAAGTGACTTATTCTTATTTTCTTTTGTATAAAGCACCTTATCTGCAAAGCATGGTGGTGTTCTGCTAAAACTCGATTCCTTATCTTTGCATTTCTGAGGCTGGATTGGGCTCAGCTGCCTCATAATTTATCACAGCTGCCATTCCCTCAGATGTAAATCCCCATCACATATTCCATATTTTAATCAGGCAGCTAGCATTTCATGTTACGGAGGCTGACAATGTCAACATTTTCTTACAGCATAAATTGTTTTAAGAAAAAAAAGTAACCAAAAAAAAAAATCAGCTTTAAGTGGTGACGGAAGATTTCCAAAGGTAGAAATAAATTCAATTAGTCCCTCTGAGTGATAGAGAAAAAAATTGTAGACCCAAGTTGTCTCTTTATCCAATTATTCTTGTTCAATGTGCAGTGGAAAATATACATGCATGAATTAGTGTCAGTTTGGGAAAAGATTCCCATTTCTCGGGGGTACTGTTTGTTCTCAATGATTGAATAACTATTAGTTATGGCATGGTATCCAGGGATAGGGCAATGCTGGGAATGGATTTATTCCAGGAATGTTTGAAATGTTCACAATCTCAGATGGAGCATTGAGGCAGACACGTCCCCACACAGGAGATGTAGCTCAGTCCAAGTAAAACCATTCTTGTATACTTCCTTCAAGCTGATAACTGAAAGGATTAAAACAGATGTCCCACGTTATCTCTTGGACAGGGAATATTGGGAACCAGCATAGGGGAATAGGATAATAAATAGAAGGTAAAAGTTCTTAGAAAGAGTCAAAGAGGAAACAGATGCTTGAAATAAATATTTAAGTATTTATATGGGCGGCACATTGGCACAGCGTTAGCACAGCTGCCGCACAGCGCCAAGGTCCAGGTCCAATTCTGGCCCCAGGTCATTGTCTATGTGGAGCTTGCATGTTCTCCCCGTGTCTGTGTGGGTTTCCTCTGGGTGCTTCGGTTTCCTCCCACAATCCAAAGATGTGTGGGTTAAGTTGATTGGCCAAGCTAAATTGATCCCAGTGTCAGGGGGGCTTAGCAGGTTATGGGAAAAGAGCCTAGGTGGGATTGTGTTTGGCACAAACTTGATGGGCTGAATGGCCTCTTTCTGCACTGACGGGATTCTATGATTGTATATGTTTATTTATTAGTGTCTCAAGGAGGCTTACATTAACACAGCATTGAAGTTACTGTGAAAATCCCCTAGTTGCCACACTCCAGCTTTGGGTATACTGAGGGAGAATTTAGTGCAGCCAATGCATCTAACCAGCGTGCCTTGTGGACTGTAGAAGGAAACCAGTGCACCAGGAGGAAATCCACGCGGAATGTGTGGACTCTGCGCAGACGGTGTTCGAAGCCAGGAATCGAACACAGGTCCCTGTGAGGCAGCAGTGCTAACCCATGAAAACTCATCTCTTAAGTGCTTATCCTGCCCTGATTTTACCTTATAGTCTTCCGGGCCGATGAATATATTCTGGGCAGTTATCCTTTGCTCAGGGTCCCCTCCTGTATGATTGAGAATCTATTGCATTGACCTTTTTGTCCGCCAGGGTGGTCCGACATCGACTCAGGTCTCAAAATGGTGGCCTTCTCTTCACTGCTGTTACACTTTGCTGACTGGTGTGCCCCATCAGTCAGCCACCTGAAAGTCAAAATAGACCTGCAGGAATCAAAAGCAATTTGTCTATTTTTCATCATCCGGCTTTATTTTCATCTGTTACCCATTTCCAGTTAATGTTGGACACTGAATCAGAAGGATATCTATAAGATTTTACTATGAGCAAATCAAATCAAATCTTGAGCTGTAAAGAAATGATAAAAAAGGATTTAAATAAAGAAATGGTTTAAAACACAAATCCTTTGCACTGAACTGAGGACTTGCAAGCTCCTGTTTTTACTATTAGAAGTATATTATAGATTATGTACCCACAGACGCAATTGAAAATTAAAATGGTCAACAAATGCAACAAGTACTAAAATACTAAAATATTTGGAAAACAAACAGTCTTAAGTTTCCAAAAGTAGCCAGGGCAAATGTTTCTAGTGAAAAAGGATGGGTTTTTTCGTGTATCCAGTTTTGCTTTCTCAATCAGTGTGTTGCTACAATAATAATGAAGGAGGTAGAAGGATATGATGGAATTAAGGAGAAAAGATACCATTCCATTACGAATAGGTGATGAGACAACCCTATCCCCTTCTCTGTAGGTGCAGTAAGCAGTAAAGAAGCAAATGGTATGTTGGCTTTCAAAACAAGAGATTTCGAGTACTGGAGCAGGGATGCCTTGCCTCAATTATGATGTGGAGATGCCGGCATTGGACTGGGGAAAACACAGTAAGAAGTCTCACAACACCAGGTTAAAGTCCAACAGGTTTATTTGGTAGCAAACACCACTTGCTTCTGGGGCTCTGTCCCTTCGTCAGATGAGTGGGGAGTTCTCATCACAAATAGGGCATATAAAGACGCACACTCAGTTTACAGAATTCTGATTAGAATGCAAGTCATTACAGCTAATCAAGTCTTAAAGGTGCAGACAATGTGAGTGGAGATAGCATTAAGCATAGGTTAAAGAGATGTGTATTGTCTCCAGACAGGACAGTAAGTGAGATGTTGCAAGCCCAGGCAAGTCATGGGGGTTACAAATAGTGTGACATGAACCCAAGATCCCGGTTGAGACAGTCGTCATTTGTGCGGAACTTGGCTATCAGTCTCTGCTCAGCGACTCTGCGCTGTCATGTGTCGTGAAGGCCACCTTGGAGAATGCTTACCTGAAGATCAGAGGCCGAATGCCCATGATCGGTCATTGTGTGTCTATTACTGTGGATATACCGTGTTTGCTTCAATTATACAGGGCCTTGCTGAAACCACACCTGGAAAGTTGTGTGTAGTTTTGGTCTCCTTATCTGAGGAAGATATTCTTTCCGTAGAGGGACCGCATAGAAGGTTTACCAGATTGATTCCTGGGATGACGAGACTGATGTATGAGGGGAGATTGAGGTCAAAATTGTCCCATTTTCAGGTGAAGTACCCATGTTGGCAGGAAACAGGAATGTTTCCCGCTTGCATTGGATTCGCCCACCTGAAAGATGCTAAGAAGTTCATCTTGGGAAAACTGCCACTCCTTTCTCTGTGCTCAGAAATGGGCCCTTATCCCCCCAAAAAATGACATAGTACCCTTCCCCCCAACACTGGCTAATGGAGCACCACCAACACTTCACCAAAGAGGGTAATCCTCCACTCCTCCTACATATAAAAGATACCCCCCCCCCCCACCATCACCACCACCAACATCATGTAGGCATGAGGGTGACCTTGCAGACATTTCCAATGCCAACGGGAAACAGCGGTTTTCCTGCCAACGTGACCCGAAAATTTGAGAATTTCATCCTCAATTTCTCCACATACATCAGTCCTGCCATTGCCGGAATCAATTTGGTTAACCAGGCACCCTCCCTCTGACCCCGCCCCCAGCCCCCTCTCACCCCACCCCCGCCACCCCACCCCCACAGCTCAGCCTCTCTTTGCTGTCAGATCCCCCTTGCCCCTTCAGGCCACGTGCTTTGGCAATGCCAGTGGTGCACTTCCCCTGGAACCCTGGCCACTGACACCATGATTTGATTTGGGGTCATGTTCCACCACTGCTGGTACATCACACTTTTAGCATGTCTTCTTAAAATAACTGATGCTGTTTTGAGGCTGTGACGTAGATGCAGAGATCAAGAGAGAAGTGTCAGGCTACATGTAAAATGTACAATTGAAATGTTCAAACCCTCCCCTCCCCTTCCCTTCCTCTCCCTCTTCTCCCTTTCTCTCCCCTCCTTACTGCTCCTCACATCCATCCCTCCCTCCCTCCCTTACCTCCTCATTTACAGAGACAGCAGAAATGTGCTAAAATGAAAAAAAACATTGTGTTGAAGAGAAAAGTATATATTATTGCAAGAAATTTGAAAAGATGAGGCAATTATATCAAAAGGTTTTCGGTTTCCATATTCTAGGTTAAAACATGCGAGCAATTATGAACATGCCACCCGTAAAGTTATAGCACAATATAATGCAGATTTAAAGGGTCGTTTCACAGATTTAAAACAAGTAATAAAACCTTTATTTATACATATAAAATAAGACTAATCTTCAATCATAAAAGTAAAATTAAAAATTACACGTTAAATGAGCCAATAACAATAGAATTAATTGATTAAAGGAAACAGCAAAAAAGATCCAAAAATACATTCAATATATCTTTATCATAGAATTCTGATAGTACAGAGAGAGGCCATTTGGCCCATCAAGTCTGCACTGACTCTCCAAAACACCCAGACCCATTCCGATAACCCCACAAATCTACTCTGCTAATCTCCTAAACTACACATCTAGGTACACTAAGGGGGAATTTAGCATGGCCAATCCACCTAACCTGCACATCTTTGGACTGTGAGAGGACCTGCAAGAAACTGATGCGGACACAGGGAGAATGTCCAAACTTCACACAGACAGTCACCTAAATCCAGGATTGAACCTGGTTCCCTGGCACTGTGAGGCAGCAGAGCTAACCACTGTGCCATCTTATAATGATGTGGACCTGGTGTTGTCAGACTTTTTACCATCTTATAATAGCAGGGAATTCTTTTGATCTCTCTGCCTTCACTTTAAAACTGCTGTCTCAAAGCTAGACCTTAATTGGCATTCCCAGTCATGGTCCCGTCATAAGAGGCCATGGCTAGTGTTCTCCTGCTGGAGCCTGCGGAGATTGTCCGGCTGGAGGTTGAAGGCTGCTGCTCTTATCGAGTGCTGCATCATGATTTTTCAGCTCAGGTAAATACAAAAATATTTGGGTGGCATATGGCTTTCTGCCGCTGCTGGTCAGAAGCTAAGGGCCCTAGTTTATTCCAGAATGCAAAATAAAACCACTACCGTGGTGTACACACACGAGTGCCTGCCTGGGGCTGCAGTTCAGCAGGCCCAGTCCTGGGCCTGCCTTATAAGAGGCCCGGGTAATGAGTTCCAGCTGGATAGCCCACTGCTTGTTTCCAGGGGAACCCAAACTCTAAGAGCTCCAAAGAGAGGTTAATCAATTAATCAGAGGTTAAACTTGTGAGGTTTATAACATTCCGTGAAAACTTTGATACCCACGTTAGCAACAGCAGGCCTCAGGAAAATACCCAGGAGAGGAGATTGGGAGATCCTATAGAGGAGAAAGTGACATTCAACTCCTCTGGACTTGAAGATTCCCATCTGAGCATCCTGAAGGAAGCTGGAAAATATGAAACAAATGATAGAGACTTTGACATAATTTTGCTTTAACTATAATTTTTCCCCTGTGTCCATAGGATGGACGTTTTAACATTTTCTTTTAACTTGTCTGAAGTTGGAGGCCACTGGGAGCCACTAAGCAGCACAGGCCTGCTGCCTTATCACTGATTAATTTAAGGATTGGGTTCTTCAACTGGAACTAGGCCCGTGTTTTACATATTTTAGGAGTTTGTGCCTGTTTTAGGCTCTTTTTCTGCTCTGGCCAATATGACAGACGGTACAATGCCAGCATGTGATTACTGAATGCTTAGCACCTGAATCATGCCTTGAAAAAAGAGCAGTGCCATCAAATTTCTAGGCCAAAGGCTCTTGTGGAGAAAAAAAATTCACAGAACAAAATCAACCGTGAGTTAAAAGGAAACATGTGACTAAAATAAGATGGGGGTGAGACTTTGGAAAGACCAGAGATCTTTGTGCACCGTTTAGACTTCGGAACTTACTGACAATTGTATCTGAAGATTCATCAGATGCATTAAATGCCAAAGTTCCTTTCAAGTCTGCTCGACATGTGGTTTTCATCAGCTCACAGCACAAGAATCATTCTTCCATCAGTGAAACTTGGAAATGGAAAGTTACAGTAAATAAAGCGCACTGAGGTCTTATTTTCTTCCCTTTAGTGAAGAAATGGACACAGATAATTGGACAGTCAACAGATCATTTGTCAAAGTGCAACAGCGAAATGAAACTAATAAACTCTCTGTTTTTTGCTTATTAAATCCTCGCAATTGGTTCAGAATTGCTGCAGCATTCTGCCCATGCATAATCAAGCGAGAATGAAGTGTTTTACTCTCAAATAAAATAAAACCAATTTAATAAATGAGAAAATCGATGGCAAATTATGAAGAAAATATTGTAGAACATTGGTCCTGTGAGCATCGGTGTAGAAACCATTGATATGCATATCATTGCTGGTGTGTACTGTCGGTATATCACCGCAGGTATATCACTGTGGGTGTATCACTGTGGGTATATCCCTGTGGGTGTATCACTGTGAGCATATCACTGTAGGTGCACCACTCTGGGTATATCACTGTGTGTATGTACTATGTGTATGCCACTGTGGGTATGTCAATGAGGCATTGATACTACTGTGTGTATATCATTGCGGGTATGTCACTGTGATAGATCATTGCGTGTATATCACTGTGGGTATACATAGGAATAAAGAGACCTGAAAACACAAGAGAATGTAGCAGTTTCCAGTGGTGTTGACTAAAGGCGATCAAAATGAAGTGTAATACTCAATTCAAGTGTGGTCAAAGACGGTGGAGGATATCAGGACCCATGGTGGGATTCAGTTAAATGGAAAAGTGGGCAAAGGGATATGGGAAAGTAGACGGGCAGACAGCCTCGGAGGAGATATGAAGAATGCGGAAAATGGAAAAAAAAACAGCAGCTTAACAAGTTGGGAAGAAGTGGTTATCTCTGGACTCTTGCCTGTGCCAAGGGATAGTTTAGAGAGGAATAGAGAGAGGGAAAGTTTGAACTTGTGGCTGAGGGGATGGTGCAGGAGGGAGGGGTTCAAGTACTTGAGCAATTGGGGCTCATTCTGGGGAAGGTGGGACCTCTATAAGAGTGATGGTTTACACCTGAACCAGAGGGGAACAAATATCCTGGGGGGTAAATTTGTGAAGGCTATGCGGGGTGGTTTAAACTGATTCAGAGGGGGGGTGGGATCCTGAGTAGAGGGGGTGAAAGTGAGGGGGGCATAGATGGGGCCTGCAATGCATGGCATTGTGGGGGTGGGGCGGAGCAGGGTTTGAAATGCGTATACTTTAATGCAAGGAGTATTCGCAATAAAGTGGATGAACTTGCAGCGTGGATCAGTACCTGGGACTTTGATGTTGTGGCCATTTCAGAGACATGGATAGAGCAGGGGCAGGAATGGATGTTGCAGGTCCCGGGGTACAAATGCTTTAGTCGGAGTAGAGAAGGAGGTAGAAGGCGGGGTGGGGTAGCATTATTGGTCAAGGACTGTATCACAGTGTCAGAGAGGAAGTTTGATGAGGACTTGTCTGTTGAGGTAGTACGGGCGGAGATTAGAAATAGGAGAGGAGAGGTCACCCTGCTGGGAGTCTTTTATAGACCTCCAAAAAGTTCTAGAGAGGTTGAGGAAAGGATTGCGGAGACGATCCTGGTTAGGAGTGAAAGTAATAGGGTAATTGTTATGGGGGACTTTAACTTTACTAATATTGATTGGAACTGCTATAGCTCTAGCTCGTTAGAGGGGTCAGTTTTTGTTCAAAGTGTGCAGGAAGGTTTTTTGACTCAGTATGTTGATAGGCCAACTAGAGGTGAGGCTATATTGGATTTGGTGCTGGGTAATGAGCCAGACCAGGTGCTAGACTTGGAAGTTGGTGTGCATTTTGGTGATAGTGACCACAATTCGGTTACGCTCACCTTAGTGATGGATAGGGATAGGCATGAACCTCGGGTCAGTAGTTTTAGCTGGGGGAAGGGTAATTATGAGGCTATTAGGAGAGAATTAGGAAGCATAGGTTGGACTAGGAGATTACAGGGACTGGGAACGTCCGAAATGTGGAATTTTTTCAAGGAACAGCTACTGCGGGTCTGCAATACGTATGTCCCTGTCAGGCAAGGAGGATTTGGTAGGGCTAGGGAACCGTGGTGTACTAAAAAAGTTGATTCGTTGGTTAGGAAGAAAAAGGAGGCTTATGTTCGGATGAGGCTTGAGGGCTCAGGTAGTGCATTAGAAAGCTTTAGATTGGCTAGGAGGGAGTTGAAGAGGGAGTTAAGAAGGGCTAAAAGAGGACATGAGATGACTTTGGCTGATAGGATTAAGGTGAATCCTAAGGCGTTCTATAGGTATGTCAAGAACAGAAGGTTGGTTAGGGCAAGATTAGGGCCAGTTATAGACAGTAGAGGGAAGTTGTGTGTGGAACCGGAAGAGATTGGAGAGGCATTGAACCAATATTTCTCTTCGGTGTTCACGCAGGGGGACATGAATGTAGCTGTGGAGGACACTGGGGTGCAGGGGTGTAAAATAGAAAGTATTGCAGTTGAAACCAGGGATGTGCTGGATATTCTAGAGGGCTTGAAAATAGATAAGTCCCCTGGTCTGGATGGGATTTACCCTAGGATTCTCTGGGAGGCCAGAGAGGTGATTGCAGAGCCTCTGGCTCTGATCTTCAGGTCATCGTTGGTCTCTGGTATAGTACCGGAAGATTGGAGGACAGCGAATGTTGTCCCATTGTTTAAGAAGGGGAACAGAGACTTCCCCGGGAATTATAGACCGGTGAGTCTCGCTTCTGTTGTGGGCAAGGTTTTAGAAAGAATTATTAGGGATAGGATTTATAGTTATTTGGAGAGTAATGAATTGATTAGAGACAGTCAGCATAGTTTTGTAGCAGGTAGGTCGTGCCTTACTAACCTTATTGAGTTCTTTGAGAAAGTGACCAAAGAGGTGGATAGGGGTAAGGCAGTTGATGTGGTATATATGGATTTTAGTAAGGCGTTTGATAAGGTTCACCATGGTGGGCTTCTGCAGAAAATGCAGATGTATGGGATTGGGGGTAATCTAGGTACTTGGATCAGGAATTGGCTAGCAGATAGGAGACAGAGGGTGGTGGTTGATGGCGAATATTCGTCATGGAGTTCGGTTACGAGTGGTGTGCCTCAGGGATCTGTTTTGGGGCCACTGCTGTTTGTAATTTTTATTAATGATCTGGATGAGGGTATAGTTGGGTGGATTAGTAAGTTTGCTGATGACACCAAAGTCGGTGGTGTGGTAGATTGTGAGGAAGGGTGTCATAGTTTGCAGGGTGACTTAGACAGGTTGCAGAGCTGGGCCGCGAGGTGGCGGATGGAGTTTAATGCGGAGAAGTGTGAGGTAATTCATTTCGGTAGGAGTAACAGATGTGTTCAGTATAGGGCTAATGGGAGGACTTTGAATAGTGTGGAGGAGCAGAGGGATCTAGGTGTATGTGTACATAGCTCCCTGAAAGTTGGGAATCAAGTAGATAAGGTAGTTAAGAAGGCATACGGTGTCTTGGCGTTTATTGGTAGGGGGATTGAATTTAGGAGTCGCAGCGTCATGTTGCAACTGTACACAACTCTGGTGCGGCCGCACTTGGAGTACTGTGTGCAGTTCTGGTCCCCACATTACAGGAAGGACGTGGAGGCTTTGGAGAGGGTGCAGAGGAGGTTTACCAGGATGTTGCCTGGTATGGAGGGGAGGTCATATGAGGAGAGACTGAGGGATTTGGGGTTGTTTTCGCTGGAAAGAAGGAGGCTAAGAGGGGATCTTATTGAAACATATAAGATGATTAGAGGTTTAGATAGGGTGGACAGTGATAGCCTTTTTCCTCGGATGGAGAATGCTAGCATGAGGGGGCATGGCTTTAAATTAAGGGGTGGTAGTTATAGGACGGATGTCAGGGGTAGGTTCTTTACCCAGAGGGTGGTGAGGGATTGGAATGCGCTGCCTGCTGCGGTTGTAAATGCGCCTAGTTTGGGGGCGTTTAAGGGATCTGTGGATAGGTTTATGGACGAAAAGGGATTGGTTTAGATTAGTGGGTCAGTGTTTTTTAAAAAAAAACTGGTCGGCGCAACATCGTGGGCCGAAGGGCCTGTTCTGCGCTGTAATGTTCCATGATCTATGATCTATGATCTATGATCTAAGTGGAGGAATGTGTGTGTGTGTGTGTGTGTGTGTGTGTGTGTGTGTGGGCGGGCGGATGGTAGGTTGGGGGGGTGGGGGGGCTGTGTTAGAGAAAGAGAGCTGAGGCAGGAGAACTCCCATGTCAAAAGGTGCTGAGAACACAAAAGACTTTCATGCAGTGATGGGAGAGAGCCCATTCCCTGCATCAGGCCCAGATCTCAGCAGGGTGGGAGAGGGGTCTAAAGAGAGTTAGGGCTCACATTGCAGGTCAATGTTGTGAAGGTTGCTCAGTTGGGAAATAGTGCGAGTGTGCAGTATCAAATTTAGTAATCATTGATGTTAGGAGTTGATTCAGCTGTATGTATATCACTGTCTATACATCACTGTGGGTATATCACTGTCTGTATATCACTGTGGGTATATCACTGTGTGCATATCACTGTGTGTATGTCACTGTGATTTTAATTTGAGTTGATTTATTACTTGTCACATATATTAACATACAGTGAAAAGTATTGTTTCTTGCGCACTATACAGGCAAAACATACCATTCATAGAGAAGGAAACGAGAGAGTGCAGAATGTAGTTTTACAGTCATTGATAGGGTGTAGAGAAAGATTAACTTAATGCAAGGTAAGTCCATTCAAAAGTCTGACAGCAGTTGGGAAGAAGCTGTCTTGAGTCGGTCGTGTGTATGTCACTGTGTGTGTATCACTGTGTGTATGTTACTGTGGGCATGTCACTGTGGATATATCACTGTGGGTATGTCACTGTGGGTATGTCAACGTGTGTATATCACTGTGTATATATATCACTATGTGTATGTAACTGTGGGTATATCACTGTGGGTATGTCTCAGTGGTATACCACGATGTGTTTGTCACTGTAGGTTTATCACTGTGGGTATATCACTGTGTGTATATCATTGCTTGGATGTCACTTTGTGTATGTTACTGTAGGCATGTCACTGTGTGTATATCATTGTGTGTATATCACTGTGTGTATATCACTGTGTGTATGTCACCGTGGGTATATCACTGTGAGTATATCACTGTGGGTATGTCACTGTGTATATGTCCCTGTGCGTATGCATAGCAATGCTGGTCAATGGAGACGGGGTGTTGAGTACTGCGATAAGGGAATGGCAAGTGAGGAGTTTCACTGGATCCAAAAGCTGTTCCCTGGTCATTGGAGGGACAAAGAAAATTAGACCTAATATTATTCAGGGGGAGGAAGGGCTGTGTCATGTAGGACAACTTTCTGGAAGTTCTTTGTGTTGCTCCTGAAAAGTCTTATTCTTAGACTGACATGCATTTGGCTATCACTTCTAATCCCTTTCATCTGAAGAATCACAGCTAGAAGATCTGACAATTTAGTCTTTATGTTTCTGTCATTTTTACTATTCCATGAGGAATAAAGTCATTACCAGTGTTGGATATTTCATTTTTCAGCCATCTGTGTTTAGTTATGGGTAGGATGAATTTCTGTTACAAATGGCAGGATGACAAAGCATATAAGCACATAATGAAAACATTCAAACAATTCAAGAGTATAACACCCAAATTAGAGACTCCTCAATTCCACATTATTAAACATCGTAGTTGAATACGTTGGTTTTCGGTCTGGGAGGTTGTCAATTGTCCGTGACCTTGGTGATGACATTAGTCGTGATGGTGAATCACAAAGGCCAATGCGAAAGTTGTCACCTTTCTGTCTATCATGCTGTTAAAAACCATACACAATACTTATATATTTAGCACTGAATTTTCCAGCTTATTATATCAGAAGCATCAAAGTAATCATTTGCAAATTTTAAAAGTTCTACTTGAGTTAGAATGTTGTGCGATGGTGAGAATAGATAGCTAGATAGAGCATTGCTCCTTCTCTTCCAGACTCATTAATAATCAGAGGCGTTGCCTCATTTTGCAATATAAACTGCAATTGCCATCAACAAGTTGTCTCATTTGCTGAAAGTTGTAATTATCTATCTGAACATCCAGTGTAGACAAAATATCAATGGTGAATTACCTTTGCTTTGGGCTTGTTAAATTGAGGCTGTTTTGTGAGATGCCATGAATGTTTATGACCATACTGGCCATTATTAATGTTCATTTTCACAGATGAATGAATAAACTATTTGAAAATGCTTTAGAATTGAATCTCAGTTAAAATGTCATCGTTTCAATTATGATCACTGAAGCAGAGACTCAATGAATGAAGCCCAATGAGAAGTTAAAATTAGTATTGCTGAAAGAAGACACTTTGTCGAAACTTTTCATCTTGCATTCGTGAAGGCAATCACAGAATACCAGCGTCAGGGAAGCAGAAACTTTACACTGTATGTAAAGAAGGTACTAATTGGTTGACAAGTGAATTCTGATCAGCAGAGATGTTGCCATGGGGAATACGTGAGTTGGTAGTGACTGACAGTTAACTGCCAAGCATTGTGTGAAATTTAGAGCAGGCAGCTTGATTCTGATTGCTCAAGGCACTGCGTTTTGAAATGAACCAGTGAATGGTTATCACCTATTTTGTTTAGCTGAAACAGATTCAATGTATGCAGATGCTCTTTGTGCTTTTCTTATTCATTCGTGGGGCATGGGCGTCGCTGGATGGCCGGCATTTATTGCCCATCCCTAGTTGCCCTTGAGAAGGTGGTGATGAGTTGCCTTCTTGAATTGTTGCAGTTCATGTGCAGTGGATTGACTCACAATGCCATTAGGGAGGGAATTCCAGGATTTTGACCCAAAAGAACAGGACCTAATATATGTAACTTTCAATACACGCAAGTAAGCCACACTGTGAGTCTGTCAGCATAACTTTTAACACACAAATTACAGCTATTCATTGGTTCATTTCACAGGGAAATGCCTTGAGCAATCAGAGTCAAGCTGCCTGTTTTAAATTTTGAACAATGTTTTATGGTTAATTGTCAGTCACCATCAACTGGTGTATTCTCTGTGGCAATGTCTCTGCCAATCAGTGTCCACTTGTCAATGAATCAACGTCTTCTCCTCATACAGTATAAGGTTGTTGTTTTCCTGAAGTTGTTACACTGCAATTGTCCTGATGAGTGCAAGATGAAAAGTTTAGACAAATTGTCTTTTTTCAGCAATATTCAAGTTCTGTACTATCAAATGACTATTTAAAATTAATAATAAGTAAGGATTTAGATCAGTCACTTGGATTCCAATAACACTATTTCTCTCGCAATCATAGATAATAAAATTAGCTTTGTAGGATTGATATTACCATAAATTACAGAGCAGCTATCCATTCTGGGAGCAGGTATTACAGACTCCAGTGTGCGTACTGGAATGATTCAAAAAATCAAAGCCTAGACTTTTCAATTGCTTAGCTTCTGAAGATGAGTGAATCTCAGATTTGCACGTTACTCAGACTTGCTTCCTTCCACACTGTGTCATTTCAGAGCTATAGTTGCCAGCAGAGGTGGGCTGACCATCTCGCCAGAAGACGAAATGGGAAGAGAAAACAGGCTCAAGTCTACTTGCAACAACTGAGTATCATTGACAGCAATAATGGGGAATTGAATAGTTAAGGTATCTATACCTTTCAAAGTGGGACAGTACATTGGGTGGTGAGTGAAAAATACAGGGGGGAATGCAAACTGGGCAACCTTTACAACAAAAAACATCTAATGTTACATTCAGTCAAGCAAAAGCCATGAAGTCGAAGAATCACAGCAGTTATGTTAACAAAGCAAGATGGAGTTGGGCAAAGACCCCTGCTGTCTACAACTTGGGACACCAAAGACGAATGTAAAATACAATCAATTCTCAATTAGTGGCCAATATAAAGATTAATCATAGAATCCCTAAAGTGCAGAAGGAGGCTGTTTGGCTCATCGAGACTCCATCGACAACAATCCCATCCAGGCCCTATCCCCATTACCCAACGTATTTACCCCGCTAGTCCCCCTGGCACTAAGGGACAATTTAGCATGTCCAATCAACCTAACCCACACATCTTTGGACTGTGGGAGGAAACTGAAACATCTGTAGGAAACCCATGCACACACAGGGAGAATGTGCAAACTCCGCACAGACAGTAACCCGAGGTCAGAATTGAGCCTGGATCCCTGGTACTGTGAAGCCACAGTGCTAGCCATTGTGCCACCCATGCGTGGTTATAGTCACGATTGTTTATTTTCCGCTTATTTACCTTCAGGGCATATGGAACGATTTTATGATCATTTGCCTTGTGAATGTCTTCAATGGTCCTTCATTTGTCCATTGGACTTGAGGTGTAGGTCCTGCCATCACCCATAATTGGAGGCAAAATTTGGTCACTATCATCTCACTGCCGGTTTAAACCTAATGCCTTTGCAGTGGCCAAGGTACCTGTTTCAGGTGGGATCCTCACTAATATATTCAGTTGTGGCCCTGTGGCACCAGGTGGCACTTTAATGGGCTGCTGAGTGCCCCAATACAATAATATAACTTACCAAGGTACTGTCTGAGGCCTTGAAGGGTAAGTTTTTAGTTTAATCATGTGGGTCCCAAGGGAAGATTGGGCCTCTGCTGCCTGGGCTTCTTTGGAATTCCCTACCTGGAGAGCAGTGGATAGTCAGTTGCTGAGTACATTCAAGACTCAGGTCATTAGGTTTCTGGACTCTTACAGAATCAAGGAAATGTGGGGGCAAGGCAAAACAAAATGGAATGAAGGATGAAGTAAAATGAATAGCGGGGCAGATTTAAGGAGCAGTAAGGCCAATGCCTACTCCTATTTTTCTTGTCTTTATATTCCTGCCTTACCTCCCTCCAGCAGAAGTACTCACTGCCTGGGGGTTGCCTTGTTTATGCTCGCTGGCTGTTTGCCAGCTGCCTCTTCGCATTTTCTCAGGCTGTCAGCTGGCAACAACACCCAGCAGTTTATATTGGCCCAGGTCCTCCATGGATACATCAATAGAGACTTCCTGCATGTTTTTCTGCCTGGGAGTTACAACTTCCTCACACTGTGTTCCGGATTTGGAAGTCGGCCTCACCTGTGCTGGGTGACAAGGTTGGAGGGACTCGGAAAGCACAGAACCCTGCACTCTGATATACTGATCAAAGTTATCATTCTCCCGTGTGGCCTCCCATCCCGTAATTCAACATGGGAAAATACAAGCTGAATATTCAATTAAAATGTTATTGGCCACTTGATGAAGGTGGCTTACAAATGCTTAAAAAAATCAGGAAAAATGTACAAGTCACATTTGTTCTCAATCACTTTTAGCTTTATGGCCTCTTGAGCTCTCCAATTTCCATGACTCCACCACAGCCAATTGCCTGACCTGTAAGCGATGGAATTCCCTCCCTAAACCTTTCTATCTTCCTCTACTCTGTCTCCTTTAGGTTCCGTTATAAGGTTCCGTCATGTGTCCTAACATCTGGCTTATCTATCCTTGCCTTAAAAACATTCAATGAGATAGCCTCAACTGCGTCACAGGGCAGGGAATTCCACAGGGTTCATAATCCATTGTGTGAAGAAGTTCCTCCTCAACTCAGCCCTAAATCTGATTCCCCTTATTTTGAGGCTATGCCCCCTAGTTCTAGATTCACCTGCATGTGGAAACAACTTCCCACTTCCATCTTGCCTATTCCCTTCATAATCTTACATGTTTCTATAAGATTATGAAGATGCCACATTCCAGTACCTGTTTGGGTACACTGAGGGAGAGTTTAGCATGGCCAATGCACCTAACCTGCATGTCTTTTGTACTTGGGAGTAAACTGGAGCACCCGATGGAAACCCATGTAGGCACAGGGAGAACATATAGACTCCACACAGATGGTGACCCAAGGCTGGAATTGAACCCAGGTCTCTGGCGCTGTGACGCAGCAGTGTTAATCACTGTGCCGAGATGCCACCCTGTTGTGAATGCAGTGTGGAACAGGGCAAATATTTTGGTAATTGTGGTGCTATCATTAACTAAAGTTCATCTGAGGCTGGGTTAACATGTCTTGTTTGATACATAAGCATTGAAATAGCTATTCAGCACAATCCACAGAATTGGCCGATATGGAAAGCAGCAACGTTTTCTGAGGAAGTAGTACGGTGCAAATAAATTGCACACTCATCACAAAAAAATCTCTGGTCAAGTGAACGGACCATTCATGGCATCATATTGCCGAAGACAAATATTGTCCAGCCCTTGATCTTGTGGGAGCTGACACAGCGTTCAGATACGGAAAACTCTTTTCCATTAAAGATTTGAGTAGCCCAGCTTCCTCTGCAGTGTTTGCTGTCATCACTCTCCAAGCGAACAAAGGCTTCACTTTGATGGTGCAGAATGGGTGTGAATGTTACACTGGTTGCTGAAGGCAACTTCATCTATGAAATGTATGTACAGATTATTGCACTTTAATACATGTAAGTGATAATTCAGGAAGTTACAGCCCATTCAACCAAACCACCCTGTGCTGGTTTTACATTCCACAGGATACTTCCACTTTACTTCATCTAACCCAATCAGCGTGTCCTTCTATTAATTTCTCCGCTATATACTTATCAAGCTTCCTCTTAAATGTGGCAAAGCAACATGCTTCAACTACCCCATTTGGTAAGGAGTTCCATATTTTAACCATCTACGTTTCTTCTGAATTCCTTATTGGAGTTATAAGTAACTATCTTATAGTTTTGGATTATCCAAAAAAGGCACTATCATCTCTGCCTCTCCCCCATCAAACCTCTTCATAATTTTTAAAGGGATCTGTTAGATCACCCCTCAACTTTCTCCTGAAGAAAAATAAAATTCAGGCTTGATTTTTGGGATATCTGAGAAACAGAATTGGCACTTATGTACAGAGACATTACCGTAACAGTCTATTGAGATATTATCTTTTCTGGAACTATGTATCTTCAACTCACGAGTAAAGTGGCTCTGCAGATGTAGGGTGAAGGATTGACTCTCATCCTAGCTACTGAACATGTGCATAGGGAGCTTGGTCATAATGATGTCACTCGCTGACAACAATTACAACCAGTTACAGCAATGAGTAATAATCAACAAAAGGCTACAAGAATAGAGTTTATGTAGAATGCAGAGATCGCACTGAGATTGAAATATTTGGTAGCAGTGATGTGGGCAAGCTCTACACTGCTTCTGACTTTTACTCATTGTCTACAATGTCCATGATATAGTTTCCTGGGTGCGGTACTGGAGGGCCTGGTGGAGGACTGATACCCTGTAGCATGACCATGAAAAGAACCTATCTCACTCTCCTGTTTCTTACTGGGACGAGGTCCACGTCCTCCTCCCATTCCCCTGAAGTGATGAATAAGACTAATGGAATGCTATCCTTTATTATGAGAGAAATTGAACATAAATGTAAGGATGTTGTGCTTCAGTTATACTAGACATTAGTGAGACCCCTTCTCGAATATCGTGTGCAGTTTTAGTCTCCTTACTTAAGGGAGGATGTAAATGCATCGGAGATGGTTGAGTGCAGTTTACTAGATTGATACCTGGAATAAGTAGGTTAGTTTATGAAGAAAAGTTAGACAGGTTGAGCTTGTTTCCATTGGAGTTTAGAAGAGTGAGGGGTGACTTGATTGAAGTGTAAAGGATCCTGAACTGACTTGACAAAATGAATGTGGAAAGGATGTCGCATCTTGTGGGATGAATCCAGAGTGAGGGGATGCTGTTTTGAAATTAGGGTTTGCCCTTTTAGGACAGAGATGAGGAGAATCTTTTTCTTCAAACTTCGGAATTCTCTGCCTCAGAAGCTGGGGGTCATTAAATATTACAAAGGCAGAAGTAGAAAGATTCTTGTTAGGCAAAGGAATCGAAGGTAGTGGGGGGAGGGGGTTAGATGGGAATATAGAGTTAGAAACATATCAACCACGATCTTATCAAATGATAGAGCAGGCTTGAGGGGCCAAATGGCCGAGCTCTGCTCTTATTTTGCATGTTGATATGTTAAAGCAATGGGGATACCTAGCAAGATGGTTTAGAATCATTGAATACCACAGTGCAAAAGGAGGCCATTCAGCCCATCGAGTCTGCACCAACCACAATCCCACCCAGGCCCTATTCACATAACCGTTCACATTTACCCTGCTAATCCCCCTGACACTAGGGTTAACTTAGCATGGCCAATCAACCCAAAACTGGACATCTTTGGGCTGTGGGAGGAAACTGAAGCACCTGAAGGAAACTCATGCAGGTATGGGGAGAACTCCACATAGTGATCTGAAGCTGGAATTGAACTCAGGTCCCTGGTGATGTGAGGCAGCAGTGCTAACCAATGTTCCACTGCGCCATCCCAATGACCAAACAGAATTTCATTCTTGGTGACCCCAATAAAGTGTTCAATAAGTTAGAGTAGCGCAACACTCTCTTTTAAGCTGAAATTCTGAGAAAATTTCCAGAATAAGTGTTGACAGAATGTTTGTGATATCGAAAGTCTCCTGGTGCGCTTCAAAGGTCCTCTGCGGAACTCCAGCAGCAAGCGAACAAAAAAAGGTGATGTACCTTTAAGAAGCACTCAACATCCTCTGCAATGCCGAACTTACCCCCAAACAGCTGGCTGCTGTTAAGAGAGGGCATTATGTCAAGATTTAGTCACCAAAATACTAAGCAGCATCATTACCGTGTGCCAGCAGGCATGCTAAGTGGAAATGAATTGTTTAATGATTCAGTGGGCGGTTGCTCCTGGCGCAAGCCTCAACTCCTTTACTAAGGTGAGGCCTTGTGTGACACATGGGATAATCTGGCATTTCAGTCACCTCTTAGCCTCTTAAGTGCACAAAGTATGTGGGAAAATTGCACCCCCTGCTCTCTGCTCTGTCCCTTATTCACCACTGAAAAGAGAGCATTATAGTTAAAAATATTGGGAGATTGTTAACATGACAGCACTCGGTGGCAATGCACCTAGTTTAGGCCTATAACTGACACTCACACATAATTAGAAGCAAGTAGTTGACATAATGGCACAGAGGCACAGTGGTTAGCACTGTTGCCTCACAGCGCCAGGGACCGGGGTTCAATTCCAGCCTTGGGTGACTGGCAGTGTGGAGTTTGCACATTCTCCCCTTGTGTGTGTAGGTTTCCTCCGGGTGCTCCGGATTCCTCCCGCGGTGTAAAGATGTGCAAGTTAACTTGATTAGCCGTGCTAATTGCTCCTTAGTGTCCAAAGACCTGTGAGCTGGGGGAGTAATAGGGTACATATGTGGAGTTCTGAGGATAGGGCATGGGTAGGATGTTCTATTGGAGAGTCAATGCAGACTTGATGGACTGAATGGCCTCCTTCTGCATTGTAGGGATTCTGTGTTTCTACGATATAACAGCTGGATCAGTAGAATTACAGCCTGCATGTTGTTTTCCAGCCAATGATTTATTTGTTGGAAGTTTTATTTTTCAGATTAAAGTGCTGTTTGATTTGATCTCTATCAGTGTGAAAACAGATACTGTTTGGAGCATGAAAATCTTCATCATATACATCTCAAAGGAAAAAAACACATTCCTTTCTCTCTCTAACATTACCATGGACACTCACCTACAAGCAGACACATGTTTACTGGATCCATTCCTCACTTTTATTTGGAACTTGTACACACTTCAGTACTCATAACAGAGAGACAGGCAGCCATGTGTTGGGAAGCACAGTGGCACAGTGGTTAGCACTGCTACCTCACAGCACCCGGGACCCAGGTTCGAGTCCCAGCTTGGGTCACTGTCTGTGCGGAGTTTGCACGTTCTCCCTGTGTCTGCGTGGGTTTCCTCCGGGTGCTCTGGTTTCCTTCCACAGTCTGAAAGATGTGCTGTTTAGGTGCACTGGCCTCACTAAATTCTCCCTCAATGTACCCGAACAGGAGCTGGAGTGTGTTTCGACTAGGGGATTTTCACAGTAACGTAATTGCAGTGTCAGTTTAAGCCTACTTGTGACACTAATAAATAAGCTTAAATTAAACTGAAATGTAAAACAAACAGACAGTCCTGACCATCGATCTGAATCGTTAACTTTCTCCACAGATGCTGCCTGACCTGCTGAGCACTTTGAGCATCTTCTGTTTCTATTTCAGATTCCCAGTAGCTGCAGCATTTTGCTTTTGTGTTAAAATAGCCTGTTTGTTACTGCAGTATCTTGGTGGATGCTAATTAAGGGCTAAAATAAATGCATCAGTGCTCACAGCTTCCCTGCAAGCTTAAGTGATGGTCAGATAGAGTGAGTCATAGAGGTTTACAGCATGGAAACAGGCCCTTTGGCCCAACTTGTCCATCCCGCCCAGTTTTTACTATTAAACTAGTCCCAATTGCCTGTATTTGGCCCATATCCCTCAATACCAATCTTATCCATATAATTGTCTAAATGCTTCTTAAAAGACAAAATTGTACCTATCTTTGCTTCCACCTCTGTCAGCTCATTCCAGACACTCACTACTCTTGGTGTGAAAAAATTGCCCCTCTGGACCCTTTTGTATCTCCCCCCTCTCATGTTTAACTGTTAAAGTTAAAGACCTGATCATATGCTGAAAAACATGTTACAGCAAGTCATTTTTATCTGACACAGATCATGAAATCTCAGCCTTAAACTGTGCAGGCTCAGACCGCTGTCACATGGCTGTGAATATCAACAGAGTTTCATTGTAATCCAACAAATTTGTGCTCCAGCAGATTTCTCAGACTGACAAAGCCCTTATGGACAACCTGTTCTGATGGCTGGCTTTATCTTCCCTTCTTCCTCCAATTCCTCCTTCTGTTCTGCCTTCTCCTCCTGAGGGGTATGCTGAATCATCAGTGGCAAAGTGGCAAAGTCTGTGCCCTTGTGATGGTCAGACCCTGGTGGATGGCAGTCTACTATGAATCAGGATGGCCACCTTGGTGAGCACTCAAAAGCCTCTCCTGAGGGGTAGAGGCAGCGAAACTGTAGCTTTAGCTTCCGCATCCTTTGCTCCATGATGTTTCTTTGGCAGCATGGCTGTTATTATATACCTGATGACCACAGTATGTTGGTATTCAGACAGGATTCATGAGCCAGGATTACAAAGGGATAGGCCTTCGTGATTTGATGGCTGAATAATTGCAGGAGCAGCAACTGGGGATGGCATGGTGGCACAGTGGTTAGCACTGCTGCTTCAGAGAGGCAAGGACCCGGGTTCGATTCCCAGCTTGGGTCACTGTTTGTATGCAGTCTGTGCACTCTCCCCATGTCTGTGTGGGTTTCTTCTGGGTGCTCTGGTTTCTGTAAGATGTGCTGGTTAGGTGCATTGGCCAAGCTAAATTGTCCCTCAGTGTGCCCAAACAGGTGCTGGAGTGTGGTGACTAGGGGATTTTCACAGTAGCCTCATTGCAGTGTTAATGTAAGCCTACTTGTGACATTAACAAATAAACTTTAAACTTAAAGAATGTTTGTCACCTCGCTACAGCAGTTAACAGCAAACTGGGAAATCAAAGAATCACAGAATGTTTACGGTGCAGAGGGAGGCCATTTGGCCCATGTGCCTGTGCCAGCTCTCCAAATGAACATTATAACTTAGTGTCATTCTCCTGCCTTTTCTCCGTACCCCCGCACATTTCTTTTACTCAAGTCATCATCTAATGTCCTTTTTAATGCCGCGATTGAATTTGCTTCCACCACACTTTCAGGCAGCTCATTTTCATTGAATTCAAACAGCATCGATTGCCTTGGTGGGATTCGAACACAGGTCAACAAAACATTGCCTTGGATCTCTGGGTTACTAATCTGGTGACAATGCCATTGTGCCACCACCTCCCCAAAATTCCTGAAGCACTTCTACAAATTCTTGTACTGGAAGTGAGCATGAGAATATGAATATGCAAATACATGAATCAGGAGTGGGTGGAGGCCATTAGGCCCCTTTAATTCTGCTCCAACATTCAATAAGATCACAGCTGCTCTGAAAATGGCCTCAACTCCACATTCCCATCTATTCAGGATGACCTTTGACTCTCTTGTTAATCAAAAATCTATTTACTTCTGCCTTAAAAATATTCAATGACCTTGCCTCCACCACTGTCCGGGGGAGAGAGTTCCAAAGACCCATGACCCACTAAGACAAAAAAATTCTCCTTACCTCAGCCTTAAATGGGAGAGCCCCTGGTTGGGATTCTCTGGCTTTCCAGTGGTGTGTTTCTCATGGCGGGAGATAGCCCACTACTGGCCGGCGGCAGGATGCTCTGTCCCATTGACTCTACCCCAAGCCGCTGGGAAACCTGTGGCAGGGTGCGCGTTGTCAGTGTGACCAGATCCCACTGGCTTGAGCAGCCAGTAAGCTCAGGCCCCTGTTTTTAAACTGTGTCTTGTCTAATCTCTCTCACAAGGGGTACACCCTTTCATCATCCTCCAAAACAAGTCTTCTCACATACTTATATGTTTTAATAAGGTTCATTCTCATTCTCATTATCCTAAACTCCAAAGGATATGTGCCCAGCCCATCCAACCTTGTCTCATAAAATCACTGCCCCCTCCCCCCCACACCCTTCATCCCGGTTGAGTGAAACTTTCCTGAACTTCTTCGAACACAATTGTGTTCTTTCTTAAATTAATACACAGCACATCAGATGGGCAGCTCGGTGGCACAATGGTTGGCACTGCTGCCTCGCTGCTCCAAAGACCCGGCTTTGATTCCTGTCTTGGGTCACCGTCTATGTGGAGTCTGCATGTTCTCCTCATGTCTGCTTGGGTTTCCTCTGGGTGCTCCGGTTTCCTCCAACAGTCCAAAGATGTGAGAGTTAGGTAGATTGGCCGTGCTAATTTGTCTCTTAGTGTTCCGGGATGCGTAGTTTAGAGGGATTAGTAGCATAAATATGTAGAGTTACAGGGATAGGGACTGGGTGGGATTGTTGTTGGTGTAGTCTTGATGGGCCGAATGTACCAGGATAATGAGATTCCTCTATACCTCAGGTTTCTGCAATCCCTCTCCATTCAAATAATATACTACTTTTCTAGTCTTTTCTGTGGGAAACTTCACATTTCCCTACAATACTCCATCTGCCAAATTTTTACCTGTTCACTTAACCTAACTATATCCCTTTGCAAAATAAAAGCAAAACAGTGCAGATGCTGGAATCTGAAGCAAAAACAGAAAATGCTGGAAAATCTCAGCAGGTCTGACAGCATCTGTGGAGAGAGAGAATAGAGTCAATGTTTCAAATCTGGATGATCCTTTGGACTCGAAACTTTAGCTCTATTCTCTTTCCACAGATGCTGTCAGACCTGCTGAGATTTTCCAGCATTTTCTGTTTTCTGTTATATCCCTTTTCTAGCTCCTCGTGTCCTCTTCACAACTGACTTTCCGACCTAACTTTGAGCCATCAGCAAACCTCACTTTCTTTCCCTTCATCAAAGTCATGAATATAAATTGATAAAAGTTACAGCATTTATCCCCATTCTTCGCAACTTGCAAACCTGAGAATGATCCATTGACGTCAACTCTCAATTCCCTGTCAGCTAACCAATCATTGGGGCAGCACCATGGCCCAGCGGTTAGCACTGGTGACTATCTGTGTGGAGTTTGTACATTCTCTCCGTGTCTGCGTGAGCCTCCTTCTGGTGCTCTAGTTTCCTCCCACACTCCAAAAATGTCTGGGTTAAGTTGATTGGCCATACTACATTGCCACTTAGTATCAGGAGGATTAGCAAGGTAAATACGTGAGGTTATGGGCATAGGGCCTGGGTAGATTGTTAATAGTGCAGGCTCGATGGGCCAAATGGCCTCCTTCTGCACAGTACAGATTCTATGATTCTATGATTTATCCATGCTAATGTGTTACTTTCAACGGCATGAGGTCCTATTTTTGAAGTGATCTTTGATGTGATACCTTGTCAGATGACTTCTGGAAATCTAAGTACTGCACAGCCACAGGTTCCCCTTTATACATAATGCACATTACTTCCTCAAAAAGCTGCAGCAAGTTAGACAAACATGATTTATGTTTCACAAAACCATGTTGACACTGCCAGATTGCATTGAGATTTTGTCAGTGCCCCACTATAACCTCCTTAATAATAGATTCCAACATTTTCCTTATGACAAAAATTAAACGAATGGACCTATAGTTTCCTATTTTCTTTTTCCCTCTGTTCTTGAATACTGAGTCACATTTGCTATTTTTCAATCTTATGGGACTTTCCCCGAATCTAGGAAATTTTGGAAAATTGAAATCAGTCGATCTATCTCAGCAGCCACAGTACCTGGGGACTTTTCAGCTAACAATTTTCTCATTACCCCTTCTCTGGTAATTGTAATCAATTTAAGTTCCTCCTTCCCTTTCATCTCCTGATTCAGACTTATTTTTGGGTGTTATCGACTAAATGAAGACTTAGGCAACATATCTGTTCAGTTCATCTGCCATTTATTTATTTTCCATTATTAATTCCCAGTCCACTCTCTACAGATCTAACGCACACCTTACTTATTCTTTTATATTTTTATATACCTATAGAAATGCTTAATTTCTGTTTTCCATTTCTAGCCAGCTTTCTATCATACTCTGCATTTTCCCTCCTTTTAACCCTTTAGTCATTCCTTGTTGTTCTTTATATTCTATCCAAATCTTCTGATCTTCAAGCCATCTTTGCTGAATGATACACTTTTTCTTTATATTTGATTCCATCTTTTAACTTACTTACTTAGCCAAGGATGATATGTCTATCCCTTAAGAGTCTTTCCTTTTCACTTTTCTGAAATATCTCCTTAAATATCTACCACTGTATTCTACTGGCCTATCCTTAACCTTTCTCAGCTCATTTTAGCAAACTTAGCTTTCATAATTTCCCTAATTTACGTTTAAAACACTAATCTCAGATCCACACTTTTCTCCTTAAAACTGAATGTGAAATTTAATCATATTATGACCACTGCTACCTAGGGGAACCTTTGCTATGAGGTTATTAATGAAGCCTCTCATTGCACGGTACCAGATCTGCTATAGCCTACTCTCTGGTTGGCTCTAGAACATGTTGCTCCAAGAAACCATCGTGAAAACAAGTTACCTTTGCTGATCTCATACATCCAACTTATATGTAGATAGAAATTACCCAAGATTATGACACAAGCTCCCATTATTTCATCCTGTATGCCCACTCCCACAAGAGTCTTTTTCGCCTTACTATTTCCCATCACTGACCAAATTGATCCTACATCTGAGGAAGAGTTATACAGACTCAAAACTTTAACTATGTTCCCATCTCCGCAGATGCTGCCAGACTTGTTGTGCTTTTCCAGCATTTTCTGTCTTTATTTCAGATTTCCTGCATCTGTAGTATTTTGCTTTTATTTTGATTCTATGGTTGAATTTTCCAGTCCTGCCCGCCCCAGGACCAGTGCCAGTGGACCTTCCGCTATCCATCAAATTATCCATCCCATCTATGACAATTTCTACAATGGGTGGGACCAGAAAACCTAGGCTTACATCTTGATCTCTGAAACTAAAGTCATTACTCTATTGTACCAATATCATCATTTATTAACAAAGCTACCCCTCCACCTATTCCTAATTTCCTGTCCTTCCCAAATGTTATGGACCTTTGAATATCCAGGTCACAGTTTTTGTCATCTTGCCACCGTGTCTCTGTAATAGCCATCACATTATAAATATTTACTTCTATTTTTGCTGCCAATTCATCAATTTTGTTACAAATGTTCCGTGTATTCAGCTACAGAGCCTTTTTAGTTCTGTCTTTTTACTATTACTGTCATCTGTAGCATTATCTGCCGATGCACACTTAGGTTTGTACATTCTGTCCCTTCCTGTCATGCTCAGATCATCACTTCCCTTTTCGTAACGTGCTCTTTTGCTTTCTTTTCTCCATTTAGTTTATCATATCTTTTCATACCCATTCCCTCACCGCCCCCCCGCCACTATTTAGTTTAATGTCCTCTCTACTGCTGCAGTTAGAAGACTTGCTCGAAAACTGATCCCAGCGTGGTTCGAGCGAAGGTCAGACCAATGGTCGCAGATGAGGAAATTGCGAGGCAGTAATTGTCTATTTATGTGATTGGGCATTTTACAATCACAGGTTAACAGTGGCTAAAATGAAATATATTAAAATGCGTAAATCGTTGGCATTGAGATAAGGATCTCAGAGATATGCCCATAAATCACTCACTCACTCACAACATTAAAAACAAAACATTCTTTCAATCATGTTAAGGTCTGTTCCAACACAAGTCTTTACATGAAATTTCTGGAAAAAATGAAATAAGGAAGCTCCAGTTCTGTCTCTGGCAGGGATTGTGAGAGAAAGATAAAGCAAGTAAGGGCTAAATTCAACCCCTTTTGCGATGGTCTTTACAATTCAAGTGTTGGGGAAGAGGGCACTGTCTTGTGTTAATACTCAAATAAAGGCATCAATCATACATAACACTTTGGGGTTCACCTATTAAGACAAGACACATAAGAGGTAGACTTGGACAGAAAGCCTGAAGACATCATCGGCAGAGCTCTCTGTGTGTGCTCTGCTCTAAGCAAAAGTGAAACTAAAACTGGACCGCAGGGCACACTTCCTTTCCAGTGATGGCATGTCCCAATATTTTAATAGCGTATTAGAACAGGGTTACCATGAGTGGATTATCTATATGCTCTCTCCCTCTCTCTCCTTCCACCTCTCACTTGCACCGTTCACGTCAATGGGCATTTCTGAGGTAGTTCCTGAGCTTCCTTGAGGTTTATCCTTTTGTGCACTGCATAGCTCGCTGTAGAACCAGTTGCTGAGGAATTGAGCCCCAAATCTTTGCCAAGCAAAGGGAATCAATCATGGAGGGGACCTTTCCAGTGACTGCTGTATTAGGCACAGCAAATGTGAAGAGGGAGGATTTCCATTTAGCCTCAGAGGGCCAACTCTGCCTCCAAAGCAGTGCCGCGCTGCTCCTATATCCCATGGGGAAATTTGGGGTTGTCTGCCGGGGAGGCTTAGACTGAGTATAGCCCCTGGGGGCAGAGGCTCAAGGCCAGACTGCGGCCTGGCGATTCCTGCTGTCATGGCCTCTTAGCATTGTTGGAACAGCCAGTTTGGCACCGTGCCAATGTTAATCTGACACTGCAAAGCTGTGCCAAGATGTGGGTCCCAATGGGGGAAGGGGTGATTCACCATTTGGAAGAAAGAACTGAAGGCACTGTTGCCACGTTTGCAGGTGATACAAAGGCATGTAGAGGGACAGGTAGTGTAAAGGAAGCAGAGGGATTTGGATAGGTTAGGAGAGTGGACAAAGAAGTGGCAGATGAATACAATGTGGAAAAGTGTGAGGTTATGTAATTTGGAAGGAGGAATGGAGGCATAGACTATTTCCCAAATGGGAAAATGCTTCAGAAATCAGTAAGACAAAGGGACTTGGGAGTCTTTGTTCAAGATTCTCTTAAGGTTAACGTGCAGGTTCAATCAGCAGTTAAGAAGGCAAATACAATGTTAGCATTCATGTCAAAAGGGCTAAATAGAAGAGCAGGAATGTAATGCTGAGGCTGTATAAGGCTCTGGTCAGATGCCATTTGTGAGCAGATTTGGACCCCAGTTTTGGAGCCCATATCTAAGGAGGGATGTGCTGGCCTTGGAAGATTCACAAGAATGATCCCTGGAATGAAGAGCTTGTCATATGAGGAATGGTTGAGGAGTCAAGGTCTGTACTCATTGGAATTTAGAAGGATGAATGGGGATCTTACGGAAACTTACAAGATACTGCAAAGCCTTGATAGAGTGGATATGAAGAAGGTGTTTCCACTAGGAGGAAAAACTAGAACCTGAGGGCACAACTTAGAACATAGAACATAGAACATTACAGCGCAGAACAGGCCCTTCGGCCCACGATGTTGCGCCGACCAGCTTTTTTTAAAAAAAACAACACTAACCCACTAATCTAAACCAATCCCATTTCGTCCATAAACCTATCCACAGATCTCTTAAACGCCCCCAAACTAGGCGCATTTACAACTGCAGCTGGCAGGGCATTCCAGTCCCTCACCACCCTCTGGGTAAAGAACCTACCCCTGACATCAGTCCTATAACTACCCCCCCTTAATTTAAAGCCGTGCCCCCTCGTGCTAGCTTTCTCCATCCTAGGAAAAAGGCTATCACTATCCACCCTGTCTAAACCTCTAATCATCTTATATGTTTCAATAAGATCCCCTCTTAGCCGCCTTCTTTCCAGCGAAAACAACCCCAAATCTCTCAGTCTCTCCTCATAGGATCTCCCCTCCATACCAGGCAACATCCTGGTAAACCTCCTCTGCACCCTCTCCAAAGCCTCTACATCCTTCCTGTAATGTGGGGACCAGAACTGCACACAATACTCCAAGTGCGGCCGCACCAGAGTTGTGTACAGTTGCATCATGACGCTGCGACTCCTAAATTCAATCCCCCTACCAATAAACGCCAAGACACCATATGCCTTCTTAACAACCTTATCTACTTGATTCCCAACTTTCAGGGATCTATGTACACATACACCTAGATCCCTCTGCTCCTCCACACTATTCAAAGTCCTCCCGTTAGCCCTATACTCAACACATCTGTTATTCCTACCGAAATGAATTACCTCACACTTCTCCACATTAAACTCCATCCGCCACCTCGCGGCCCAGCTCTGCAACCTTTCTAAGTCACCCTGCAAACTATGACACCCTTCCTCACAATCTACCACACCTCCGACTTTGGTGTCTTCTTCCGCCTTCTTCCCACTTAGAAAGGATAGCAGAACTAGGGGGCACAGCCTCAAAATAAGGGGGGGGGGCCGTTTAGATCGGAGTTGAGGAGGAACTTCTTCACTCAAAGGGTGGTGAGTCTCTGGAATTCTCTGCCCATTGAAGTGGTGGAGGCTACCTCGCTAAATATATTTAAGTCACGGGTAGATAGGTTTCTGATAGGCAAGGGAATTAAGGGTTATGGGGAGAAAGCGGGAAAGTGGAACTGATCCACTTCAGATCAGCCAAGGTCTTGTTCAATGGCAGGGCAGGCTTGAAGGGCTAGATGGCCTATTCCTGCTCCTATTTCTTATGTTCTTAAGAGGAGTTTCTTCAGCAAGGGACTAGTGAATCTGTGGAACTGCTGCAGAGGGCTGTGGAGGCCAGGTCATTGAGTGTCTTTGAGACAGAGATAGATAGATTCTTGATTAATAAGGGGATAAGGGGTTATGAGGACAGGACGGGAGAATGAGGATAAGAAAATTATCAGCCACGATTGAATGGTGGAGCAGACTCGATGGGCCTAGTGGCCTAATTCTGCACCTATGTCCTATGGTCTTATGGTCTTATTCAGATCTGGTTGTGGGCCAAGAACAGTCAGAGAAGCAGGGGATGACAGAGATGGCCATTGGGAATGGGGTGGGAGGGTGCATGGGTGCAGGCTCTGAGTTTGGGTGGGGAGGGGCTAATGATTGAGGGAAATATGGAAGTGGGGGAAGGGGTGGAGGGGAGAGAATGTCGAATTTGATCAGAGTAGGGAGGAGGCTCCTGACACTCTTGTGGTGGGCTAGAGGAAGAAGGATTATTGCTGTTATTATTGGGGCACTCTTTGAAGATTCCTGCTTGGATCTCTATCTATGCAGAGACTGCACATTCTCCCTGTGTCTCCATGGGTTCCCTCAGGGTGCTCCAGTTTCCTCCTACAGTCCAAAAGACATGCAGGTTGGGTGGATTGGCCATGTGAAATTCTCCCTCAGTGTATCCAAACAGTCGTCAGAGCGTGATGATGAGGGGATTTCCATTCCAACTTCATTGCAGTAAGCCTTCTTGTCACACTAATAAATAAACTTTAAAAGAAGATTTCCATGCAGCCAGGTTTTGCCGCTGAGTTGAGCACCCCCTTCCCCTATCCCCCTCCCCCTCACTCTCCCAAATCTCCACCCTGCATAATGGCGTGAAACACACCAACCTGATTATTTTAGACTGAATGTCGTAAGATCTGGACAGAAAACCGGCCTATTTTTCTGGAGAGAAACATGCCGGTTTTCTTGCCAGAAACAATATTCAGCCATTTTTTAACTAAGATTCCAAGAATCTTTTTACTAAGATTCCACCCCCTCCACCCCCGCCCCCGCCGTATTTGTTTTCTAAATGCTCAGGCATATAATTTCTAAACTACCAGTAAATTGGCCTTAAAAGTGACAGGTGATAAACTTGTGAGTGAGCTATGGTCAGCAACATGAATGGAATCAAAGTCATATTCTAGAGATCTTAATAACGCATTCAGCCAAAATGGGATTAAAACATGGACTGTGAAAGATTACATTTGCCCTGTTACAATTATAATAACTGCTTTAATTTTCTTTATCTTCGTTAGAAGGTCAATGTACAATGAAACACCTCAAATCAAACGCAAGAACTTCTTGGTGGAGTGATGGAGTATGATATGTTCAGAAATCAAAAGGTTATATTCATAAATGAAGTCTCGCTGTGTCAAAACCCTGGAATTCCCTTCCTAACGGCATTGTGGGTCAACCCACAGAACATGGACTGCAATGATTCAAGAAGGCAGCTCTCAAGGGCAACTCAAGGTGGGCAATAAATGCTGGCCACACCCCGTCCCATGAATGAATTGAAAAAAAAATTGATGTGGAAGGGTACTGTACCCTTGTAACAGAGCTGACATTGGCTTTCATTAAAGGGGCTTATTACACATCCATATTTAAGAACATAAGAAATAAGAACATAAGAAATAGGAGCAGGAGTAGGCCATCCAGCCCTTCGAGCCTGCCCCGCCATTCAATAAGATCATGGCTGATCTGTCGCTGCTCAGTTCCACTTTCCCGCCCTCTCCCCATAACCCTTAATCCCCTCTCCTATCAAAAACCCATCAACCCGCTTCTTAAAAATATTTAGCGAGGCAGCCTCCACCACTTCAACGGGCAGAGAATTCCATACAACCATACAAACATACGAAGATCCAAATTAGGCCCAGAAGTAGGCCCTCGAGCCTGCTCCACCATTTTATAAGATCAGAGTGATCTGTAGATGCTGAGTTCCACATTTCCCATCTACCTCCAATTAGCTTTGATTTTCTTGCCTGACAAGAATCTATTTACCTCTGCCTTAAAAATATGCAGTGACCTTCTTTTACCACCTTCTTATGCAGAGAGTTCCAAAGTCACATAACCCTTTGTTAGGGACCAGGTCAGAAACTTCTAAGTATATTATGAAGTTAGCTTGGACCCCAATTTCTTTTGGTTTAACATTAGGGTGAGTGTGCTGCTCCAGGTATGAATCGATTGCCCGACCAGGAATCTTTTATTAAAACAAACTTTACTCAACAACACAGTTAAAATATCACAAAAAAAATGAGCATATTTTTTATCAATAGAAATTCTTAAACATGTTAATGTATAATTGTTAACAGCTAGTTGTCTTTCTAGTTCCAATGTAAGTAATATTCCCTAGAAGCTTTTGTTTTAATTTATTCTTTCGTGCGATGCGAGCATTAACTGACTAGTATTTGTTGCCTACTCATAAACTAAGTAGCTTGCTGAACCATTGCGGAGGTCAGGTAAAAGTCAACCACTTCACTATGGCTCTGGAGTCACATGTAGGCCAAATCAGGTAAGGACGGCAGATTTCCTTCCCTAAAGAACATAGTGAATGAGATGAGTTTTTCCGACAATCGGCAATGGTTTTGTGGTCATCAGTAAAAG
The DNA here is from genome assembly GCF_965287045.1 of Carcharhinus amblyrhynchos. Lineage (NCBI taxonomy): Eukaryota > Metazoa > Chordata > Chondrichthyes > Carcharhiniformes > Carcharhinidae > Carcharhinus > Carcharhinus amblyrhynchos. Next base: position 16,079,220 of record NC_137327.1, read on the forward strand.
GTATTGGGTGTCAATGGGTGCTATTCGGATTGGCGGTTGGTGACTAGTGGAGTGCCCCAGGAATCGGTGCTGGGGCCTCAGCTATTTACCATTTATATAGATGATCTGGAGGAGGGAGCTAAGTGTAAGGTGTCGAAATTTGCTGATGACACCAAGATAAGTGGAACAGCAAATTGTGCGGAGGGTGTGGAAAGTCTGCAGAGGGATCTAGATAGGCTGAGCGAGTGGGCGAGGACCTGGCAGATGGAATACAATGTTGGCAAGTGTGAGGTTATCCACTTTGGTAGGAATAATAGTAGGAAGGACTACTACTTACAGGGCAAAAAGCTGCAGCATGCTACAGTGCAGAGGGACCTGGGGGTCCTTGTGCATGAGTTGTAAAAACCCAGCCTACAGGTGCAGCAGGTGGTCAGGAAGGCAAATGGGATGCTGGCCTTCATAGCAAGGGGGATTGAATATAAAAATAGGGAGGTCTTGCTGCAACTGTACAGGGCACTGGTGAGGCCGCAGCTGGAGTACTGTGTGCAGTTTTGGTCGCCGCACTTGTGCAAGGATATTTTGGCCTTGGAGGGAGTGCAGAGGAGGTTCACTAGGCTGATAATGGAGTTGAGGGGGTTGAGCTATGAGGAGAGGCTGAATAGACTGGGCTTGTACTCGTTAGAGTTTAGAAGGATGAGGGGGGATTTTATTGAGACGTATAAGATGATGAAAGGGATGGATAGGGTAGAGGTGGAGAGTTTCTTCCCGCTCAGAAAGGACAGCAGGACTAGAGGGCACAGCCTCAAGATAAAGGGGGGTAGCGGTTTAGAACAGAGTTGAGGAGGAACTTCAAAGGGTGGTGAATCTCTGGAATTCTCTGCCCGTTGAAGTGGTGGAGGCTACCTCGCTAAATATATTTAAGACGCGGGTAGATAGGTTTTTGGTAGGCAAGGGGATTAAGGGTTATGGGGAGTAAGCAGGAAAGTGGAACTGAGCCACTTCAGATCAGCCATGATCTTATTGAATGGCGGGGCAGGCTTGAAGGGCTAGATGGCCTACTCCTGCTCCTATTTCTTATGTTCTTGTGTTCTTATGTAAAGTTTTTAAAGTTTATTTATTAGTCACAAGTAGGCTTACATCAACACTGCAATAAAGTTACTGTGAAGATCCCCTAGTCATCATAATATGCTACCTGTTCGAGTATACTGATAGAGAATTTAGCATGGCCAATGCACCTAGCCAGCACGCCTTTGGACTGTGGGAGGAAACTGGAGCATCTGGATGAAACCCATGTGGATACGGAGAGAACATGCAAATTCTGCAGAGACAGTGACCCAAGCCGAGAATTGAACCCGGGTCCCTGGTGCTGTGAGGCAGCAGTGCTAATCACTGTGCAATCATGTCAATACTTAATTCCAGATATTTTTTATTGAATCCAAATTCTACCATCTGCCCTGGTAGGATTCGAACCCGGGTCCCCAGAACATTAGTTGAGTTTCTGGATGAATAGTTAAGTGATAATACCACCAGGCCATCACCACCTCTTAACTTTGGCAGGCACAATGTGCACAGCCAATCCTGGCAGTATTGTAAAGATGACCTACAGTAGCATTGGCAGAGAGAAGTATGGTTCCTGGAATGCTAAGGCAACTCTGTTTTTCTTCTATTCCACTTTGTCTCATTTTGACCAATCATCTGAAAAGGAACAGCAGACGATTAGGGGTGAGCATTCACATTTCAGTTCTCGGTTTTTTGAGTCATCTTTCTTTCAGGTGCTGATTCATGCTTAGTGCTTCCTACAGTTTCAGACACATTTCTACAGGATTTATCATCCACAAATGAATGTTCCATCTCGTTAGAGGATTTATGGAAAGGACATTACAAATAATTTAAATGAATAATCAGGACACAATTGCTAAGATTGTTGGAGATGAAACTCTTGACTGCTCCTCCTCCAGCAGGAACTGTCAAATCGCACGGAAACTAACGGTTTCTTGAACCGCGTGGAATTCAGAGGGAGGGATGTGGTGTCTGAAAGAGGAAGTGGTATACGTTCGCATTTCTGAGATGTCAATGACAAAAATATTCAAACATGCACCACACCACAGCTGAGAAGATGTAACTTTGAGAAACCATGTTTTCTCCAGAAAATAGTCACCTTGCTTTGTTATGGCAGTAGCAACAGTAAGGATATGGGTCTAGGGCTTCTGAAATAAAGTGACCTTTCCACACTGAAATCTGGTGGCCCTGTGTTGATGAAGCCACTTTAAATTACTTAAAAACGTAACTTTATGTGCATCACTGTAAATCGCCTCCATACCTAACCAAGAAATTTAAGTCTTCCTTTTCAAACTTTGGACAGTAGGTTACCAGTTCTGTGGCCGGGGGTGCAATTAATGGTAAAATAGCGTAGAGCTAGGTCATGGTGGTATAGTGGTTAGCTCTGCTGCCTCACACTGCCAGGAATTTGATTCCTGGCTTGGGTCACTGTCTTTGTGGAGTCTGCACATTCTCCTTGTGTCTGTGTGTATTTCTTCTGGGTGCTCCAGTTTCCTCCCACAGTCAGGCCCTATCCCTGTGTCCCCACACATTTACTTTGGCTAATCCCCTAACCTACACATCTTGGGCCACGAAGGGGCAATTCAGCATAGCCAATCCATCTAACCTGCACATCTTTGGAGTTTGGAAGGAAACTGGAGCACCCAGAGAAAGCCCACTCAGTCATGGGGAGAATGTGCAAACACCACACAGGCACCCAAGGCCAGAATTGAACCCGGTTCCCCGCTGCTGTGAGGCAGCAATGCTAACCACTGTGCCACTGTGCTGGGAAATGGTTGAAGAGAGTGTACAGGGGCTACCAACAAGAAAGCCTTTGGTTTTGAAGATGGGTTTCAGATGCCGCCTCAGAGGTATCCTGTCTCATTCTCATCTGCTGGTGTTCCAGCGGGGGAGTAGCACTGGAGCTGGAAGACCACACTGAGAGAGCTTCACTTGGGATGATCAGCATGGAGAACCTCAACAGCTGCCGGCCCATGGGGATTGTACCACAGTGACACAGTGATTAGCACTGCTGCCTCACTGCGCCAGGGATCTGGGTTGGATTCCTGGCTTGGGTCACTGTCTGTATGGAGATTGCACATTCTCCCCGTGTCTGCATGGGTTTTCTCAGGGTGCTCCGGTTTCCTCCCACAGTCCAAATGATGAGTAGTTAGATGAATTGTCCATGCTAAATTGCCCATTAATGTACCTGAACAGGCACCAGAATGTGATGATTAGGCAACTTTCACAGTAACTTTGCTACAGTGTGACTGTAAGCTGACTTGTGATGAATAAATAAACTTTTCAAGGTGCAGGCCATGGGACAGTGACATGAGTGTCATAGAGATTTGCAACTCGCATGTAAGCGCATGCTTGATACAAATTCTAATACAACTGACTGCCTTTTTGGGTGCTCACAATTTCTAATTGACCCACACCATTCTAATTATCTGCTAATTGTGCCATCCAGGCTGCCCTACCCCTACTGTTGATACATTTGAAACTTTGCATCAGTATTCACAAAGGAGAAGGATGTGGTGAATGGGGAGTGTAGAAAGGAGGATGTTGACATTCTAAGACATGTTGAGGTAAAAAGGGAGGAGGTTTTGGAGGTTTTGAAAAACATTGAGGTGAACAAGTCCCCTGGGCCAGATAGGGTCTAACCCAGAATACTGAGAGAGGCAGGGGAAGAAATTGCTGAGGCCTTGGTCAAAATCTTTATATCCTCTTCAGCCATGGGCAAGATACCAGAGGATTGAAGAGTCGCTAATACTGTTCCTCTGTTTAAGAAGGGCAGAAGAGGCACTCTAGGAGATTACAGGCCTGAGAGTCTTACATCAGTGGTAGAGAAATTATTGAAGAAGATTATTAGGTACAGGATGTATTCACATCTGGAAGAGAATAGGCTTATTAGTGATAGGCAGCATGACTTTATGAACTGGAGGTCATGTCTCACAAACTTGATTGAGTCCTTTGAGAAAGTGATGAGGAAAATTGACCAGGGCAGGGCAGTGGATGTTGTATACATGGACTTCAATAAGCCTTCAATAAGGTTCCTCATGGCAGGCTGACACAGAAGGTGAAGTCATATGGGATCTGAGGTGAGCTGGTAAGTTCGATACAAAACTGGCTTGGGCATAGAAATCACAGAGTAGCAGTGGTAGGGTACTTTTCTAACTGGAGGTCTGCGACAAGTGGTGTCTCACAAGGATCAGTGCTGGGTCCTATGTTGTTTGTAATATATATAAATGATTTGGAGGAAAATGTAGGTGGTCTGATCAGTAAATTTGCAGATGATACAAATATTGGGGGAGTAGCGGATAGTGAAGATGATTGTCAGAGGATACAGCAGGTATAAATCGGCTGGAGACCTGGGCCGAAAGATGGCAGATGGAATTTAACCCCGACAAATGTGAGGTGATGTGATTTGGAAGGACTACTGCAGAAGGAAAGTACATAGTAAATGGTAGAGACTTTAGAAATATTAGCTTATAGAGGGATCTAGGCGTGCAGATCCATAGTTCCCTCAGGTGGACAAGGTGTTCAAAAAGGCGTGTAGCATGCTAGCCTTTATTAGTCAGGGCATTGAGTATAGGAATTGGAAAATCATGTTGCCGTTGTATAAGGCTTTGGTTTGGCCGCATTTGGAGAATTGCGTACAATTCTGGTTGCCACTCCACCAGAAGGATGTTGATGCATTGGAAAGGGTGCAGAAAAGATTTACCAGGATGTTGCCTGATTTGCAGGATATGGACTAAGAAGAAAGATTGAACAAACTTGGATTGTTTTACTGAAGTGTTGAAGGATGTGGGGGGACCTGACAGAGATTCACAAGATTATGACAATCTTGGGTAGAATGGATAGTCAGAGTCTTTTTCTTAGCATTGAGCGGTCAATTACTCAGGGGATAGGTTGAAAGTGCGAGGGGGCAAGTTTAAAAGAGATGTAAGGGGCAAGTTTTTCACACAGAGGATGGTGAATGCCTGGAACGTGCTGCCAGATTCTATAACAATGTTCAAGGGGCATCTGGATAAATACATGAATTGGCAGGAAATAGAGGGATATGGACCATTTAGGGGCAAGAAAAGATTAGAGACGAGAGAGGCATCTGTGTCAGCACAGACTTGATGGGCCGAAGGATCTGTTCCTGTGCTGTACCGCTCTTTGTTCTTTAAAGCTCACCAACAGAACTTTTCTTGCTTGCAAGCAGAAATATCTAATTAACAGAATTGGCTCTCTGCCCCTATGCAGCCTTCTCCTGGCATGGCCGAGGACCAAGTTCCAACTCCTTGTGTTCAGCCAGCATGCAGTTTGCCTCCTTTTCTGCGCAGCAAGAGAATCGATACCCGTAAATGTGCAGCAATAGAGCCAACAAGCATCGGGTGGGAAAAAAAATTGTTTACCAGCACGTGTTTACTTATCGAAAACAAAAACAAAATTAAAGCCTCTTGTCTGCCACGTTTCGCAAAAATGCCCGTTCAGCAAAATGTTTTGTTGACTCAGTGCTAAGTTTAATAATGGTGAGAAAGTACACTCAGTCTTACATAACAGACCAACATTAAGGCAACTCTGTCAGCTGGACACAGACTTCCAGCAATGGTTAACTGATGAAGTTATGCTGTGCTCAGAGGTTTCAAAAACTTCTCTCACAGGGTGTGGGCGTCCCTTGCTGTGCCAGCATTTATTACCCATCCTAATTACTTCTGCGAAGATAAAAGGGGAACACAAAATAGTCTCATTGTTGGTCAAGAGTTTTAAATGCCAGCATTTTCAATTGGAAGCGCATTAGACGAAGGCTATAAAGATGAGACACTGAATTATAACTGTTTACAGAACATTTAAAAATGTTGTCAAATGGAAGCATGATTTTTTTTCTGCTATAGAAATATTGAGATTCAATCCAATTGGTTAACCTAACCAGAAAAATAAATATTCATTTAATGTTCCCACTGGCTATTGGATGCCCAGTTGACCTGCGATAGCTAGAATAATCTCTGACCTAGTTTCAAAGATATATTTCTCATCTAACCACATATTAATAAGACATGTTTAAAAAAATTTGGGCGCAGTAGGAAGTCTCACAACAACAGGTTAAAACCCAACAGGTTTATTTGGAATCACGAGCTTTTGGAAAGCTTTAACCTGCGATTATCCCTCTCTCCGCTCACACTGTCTGGACCTGTAAAGACTTGATTACCTGTAAAGACTCGCATTCCAACCACTCTTCACATTCCAATCTGTAAGTATCTTGCAGTAGTGTCTTTGCATTTATATGCCGTGTTTGCGGACTAACCTCCACTCACCTGATGAAGGAGCAGCGCTCTGAAAGCTTGTGATTCCAAATAGACTGTTGGACTTTAACCTGGTCTTGTGAGACTTCTTACTGTGCCCACCCTAGTCCAACACCAGTATCTCCACCTCTTAAATATTTTGGAACTTTCATTGTGACGGAGCAGCGGGATAAGGGCAGAGCTAATATGACATGTAGCAGCATTAATGTGGTAGATGTTAATCTCTCTTGACCAATGAGAATAGTGTAAGAGAGGGCTTATTGTGCTATAGGTTATACTGCTCCTGCTCAGTGCTATCTTATCTTCGCCAACTTTGGAGTCAGTTGTAGGCGGGCAATGGCCTAATTTAAAAGTAAGAGTGGTGGCTTGTTGGTACAATTGGTGCTGCAATGTAATTTGTGCAAGGACTCAGTCAAGGCCAGCCTGGTCTTAGACGCACCTGAGGAACATGGTGTGCCACAGCAGAGCAGCCAAGTGATCTTCTAGCTCCAATATGTCATAGCTTCATTGTAATCTAAATCCTGGAGCAATGGAGGTCAAGGGGAGATTTGACAGAGGTGTACACGATTGTGGATGGGATATTCTGGCCCCTTCCACCACCGGGATCTTCCACTCTTCCCGAAGTCGATCCCTCATGGTGTGTTCCCCGGCAGCAGGGCAGGCCAGCCATGCAAAAGCCCATAGACTTTGAAGGGACTAGAAGATCCCACCAATGGCCAATGGCCCACCAAATATAGCACAGGAAAACCTAGGGGTGGAGGCTATGTCCGCTTTAGGTTACGCAGACAGAGAAAAACAGATCTCAGTGGCTGATGTTGCAATGTCAGGGTGGTAACTATTGAAAGTTTTGGGCAAGAGATGTGGCTTGTGGGGGTTATGATGAAGAAACTTTTTACACTGTGGAACTGGCTGCTTACATGGATGATGGAAGTAGAGATGGTGAATTACTTCAAAAGGGAATTGGGTGGGCACCTGAGCAAAATAAAGCTGCAGAGATACAGGGATAGAGTGGGAAAATGGGACTGACTGCATATCACTTCTGATTTATATTTATCTCAGCCCTGTCTTCCCTTTTTAATTCTTCTCTTTTTAACACATTCTCTTAGGATTTGGACAGCATTCCTTCTTCAAAAAATATCACCAAAAAAAAGACCTGTTTTCTTTATCCTGAGTGTGGGATGTCGGTGGCACACTGGTTAGCATGACTGCCTTACAACGCCAGGGACCCGGGTTTGATTCTCGGCTTGGGTCACTGTCTGTGCGGAGTCTGCACATTCTCCCTGTGTCTGCATGGGTTTCCTCCAGTTTCCTCCTATAGTTTGAAAGATGTGCTGGTTGGTTGCATTGGCCATGCTAAAATTCTCCCTCAGTGTACCCGAACAGGCGCCGGAGTGTGGCGACTAGGGGATTTTCACACACAGTAACTTCAGTGCAGAGTCAATGTAAGCTGGCATGAAGTTAAGAACATAAGAACATAAGAAATAGGAGCAGGAGTAGGCCATCTAGCCCTTCGAGCCTGCCCCGCCATTCAATAAGATCATGGCTGATCTGAAGTGGATCAGTTCCACTTTCCCACTTTTTCCCCATAACCCTTAATTCTCCTGTCTATCAGAAACCTATCTACCCATGACATAAATCGGCTGAAGTTGATCAGCCGATTGGCTTCCTTGTCTGTTGTCATGACTCAAGGTGTTGGGGGGGATTTTCCTCCCTTTCCGTGATGTGGTCTGCAGCGGTGGGAGGAGGCGCACTGTTCGCTGGTGACGGGATCTTATGGTCCGACTACAGGAAACTGGATTTCCTGTTGAATGCACCCGTCTCCGCTGGGAAATTCGTGGTGGCTGTCCGGCAGTGCGTTAATGTGGTGAAGTACCAGTGGTGGGATTGTAAAATCTTGCCACCGTGAGTGGCAGCAAGATTCCGACATATGAGATATCTTTACTGTGACTCTCCAATTTTGTTTATTAATGCAGGAAGTGTGTTATTTTCAAGAATAATCATTATTGTCCTCTTTGAATGCATGGAACCCATTTTTTGGCAGAGTATGGGCAGTATCATAGAATCCCTACAGTGTAGAAGGAGACCATTCGGCCCACAATCCCACTCAGGCCCTATTCCCACAACCTCACATATTTATCCTGCTAATCTCCCTGACACTCGGTTTAGTTTAGGCCAATCAACCCAAGTAGCACATCTTTGGACTGTGGGAAGAAACTGGAGCACCCGGAGGAAACCCACACAGACACGGGGAGAATGTGCAAACTCCACACAGATATTGATCCAAGGCCAGAATTGAACACAGGTCCCTGGGCTGTGAGGCATCAGTGCTAACCACTGTGCCACTATGCTGTACAATCAATGAACAAGATGCTTCATTTGGTTATTTTTGTGCTAACCCCCAAAATTTGCATGGGGAATCACTAATTGACATCCCGGTAGGACGTGTTGAATATGAGCTCCCTGAGGATTGGTAGTTAACTAACCAGGTGGAGCTTGTATGCCAAGCTCTGTATAAAGCAGGCTCCTGAGTGGGTTCAGTGTTGCATTGTCCCAGCTGGCACCTGTTTAGCTTGTGGAACCATCGGCTTGTGGATTTTGCTTTACTTTATTTTGCACTGTTCCTCGAGAGCTGACTCTTGGCTTTATTACAGTTTTAAAGTTCCTTAACCGAAAAATGGCACTGTTGCAACATTTGCTGATGGATGACTGAAACCTGCAGCAGCTTCCTAGCAAACAATGCGACACGTTCTCCCTCACTCAATGGGTGGAATTTTTCAACCCTTCCCGCTAGCATTATCTTCTAGTCCTGCCAAAGGCGACTTGCTTCGTGTGGTGGGTTCCCTGGTGGTGCAGCCAGTGAAAATGCCATCCACTTCGGAAGGGCCGGAATATCCGGCTGGCGGCCAATGGCGAACTGCCGGAAAACACCCCCTAGAGGAAGCTGGAAAATCACAGCCTATTATAACTCATTCAAAATTTATTGAGTGCACTTCATGCAAGTGCCACACTTACATCCCCGATATTTTATCCATGTCAATAAGACTCCTGTTGAAATAAGGCACTCTGTCCTCTGTCTCACTCACATAACAGAAAGGCTGTTAGCAATATGGTGTCATATTAACTTGTCATACTAACGTAATTGTTGATCACAACATGGAACTTCATGTAGCTATTCAAAGGCTGGGAAAAGCCCAGGGGAAGTTTGAATCACCTGACAGATCTTGGTAAACCCCAGGAGACGATGCCAGAGGCAACAATGGCAACCAATCAGGAATCAGCACAGCTACATTAACAGGACGGGAGACAAACAAGGACATCTTTGAAAGTTGTTGTTCAAACCAGGGCCGAGTCAAGTAAATGAGAATGGAAAGTATTATTTTTAACTTACTCTCAAATCAACAGATTCCCTCGCTGTCACAGCGACTCTTTAACAAGACACAGCAGGAGTGGGACACGACACCTTTTCTGACAGCCTTTCAGTAAACTTTAGAATTGAACCTATGAAAAATACCCCGAGTTTTTATTAACGTTATCTGAAAAATTGTCTCTGGATATATACTACATTACATCATGACAAACATACTGTTGATACGTCTGTGTTTTCTTTTCACTGACTTAGACGTGAAAGGCCCAGAAAGCTGTGAGGATAACTCTGCTGACAAGATCAAATTGGCAAATTGATGAATGATGTGCTAAGTTTCAGAGCTGGATCTCAGGCCACACTAGAACACAATTTAGTGCAAACTTGACATCTTCATTCAGGCCATGTAAACATTGGCAAACCACACTCCAGTTCAGCAGAGGTACTCTCCTGTGCCTGGGTTAATATGAGGCAGAGTACAGAAAGGCCTATTCCGCATATTTCCTTCTTATACTTAGACGAGTGCCTAAAATAGAAAAAGGTTCCATTGCATTGCTCTGATAATACTGCTTATCTCAGTGGCCCCAAGAAAATCAACTGCTTGTTTTTAATTGGTGTTGGCAGATCATGGAAAGCCAACCTAATGATTCCGCTTTGTTTATGAAAGGCTTTTGTTTGCTGCCTGTTATTCATTCATGAGCGCTCAAGGTGTTCCGCAGTTAGACCGCATATCTTCTCAGGTAGGGAATGGGATAGATAGCACTGCCTCAGTTAATGTTCATCCACCTCCTTCTCAATGGAGAATCCTAACTCAGGGTTTGAAATGTTAGTGTGCAAAGAGGAAAGAGAACAAAGGTAGAGACAGGAAGTAACACCGGAGGGATAGAAGTGAAGGGTAAGATTTCTGGTTTGATGGTGTTGCACACAGGGATGGGCAGGTGTGAAAATGTGTGCCGCCAGTTGCCATGGCCGTTTTTTGGCATTCTGTCCGGTGTTGTTTTCTTGAGGGTGACAGAGCAGGGGACCATGCACCAGCCAGGTTTTGAGTCCACCCACCCATTTGTCTATAGTTAGCTGCATTTGCAGGGTGCCATGTGTAGAATACCCTCTTCCACAATGGTGCCCCAGTTGCTGATTTCATGTTTTACTGCCAACTTAACATCAGAGAACATAAGAACATAAGAACATAAGAAATAGGAGCAGGAGTAGGCCATCCAGCCAGAGAGGCAGCCTCCACCACTTCAACGGGCAGAGAATTCCAGAGATTCACCACCCTTTGAGTGAAGAAGTTCCTCCTCAACTCCGTTCTAAACCGCCCCCCTTTTATCTTGAGGCTGTGCCCCCTAGTCCTACTGTCTTTTTTGAGCGGGAAGAGTCTTTCCACCTCTATCCTATCCATCCCATTCATCATCTTATACGTCTCAATGAGATCTCCCCTCATTCTTCTAAACTCTAACGAGTACAAGCCCAGTTTATTCAGCCTCTCCTCATAGCTCAACCCCCTCAACTGATGTTGTTTCTCAAGCCACTGCTGCCGAGTTTACACCGATGCTGCGTCTTACCAGTACAGCCGCAATAGACTACCGATCCTCTTACCAGTTATAACTTAAGTTCTGGGTGTGGCAAACTGTGCCTACCTCCCCTCTTTGTGCACTGAGGGAAATTGGCATTAGCTGAACAGGGCAAGCTTTGCCTTATTGATGTTCACCTGGAGCATTTGAAGAAGGGAATATGATGATTCAGATTTGGGTCATTTTGTCTGACACACCATGGACTCACCAAATATCTCCAGGAGCTTTGGTGTTTGTTTGCCAAATATGGAAATAACTCATGACTGAGTTTTGTGCTGTTTCTTCTACAGATTTTGTGGTAAAGATTGGTATGTGTTCCTCTTCAGAGAGGGAAACAAAAACAATCTCTCCCAAACTGTACAAGCGTTGGTCCCAGTGTTAAATTTATTGAAAACAATTCTAAGCACTTGGGCATCAGATCCCTGATGTTAAGTATTAACAAACACACTAATTATATTTCCAAAGTGTAAATATTAACTTACGAAAGAACTTAAGCTGCAAAATTAGTGTGACATGCTGTAACTTGAGTGCCAATACCTCTTCAGATATAAACTCAGAAGATGCATGAAAATTAAAAACACAGGAAATGTCTGGTTGACAGTAGGATGTTGGGAAACCATTTGTTTTTGAATGAGCTTTGCACCTCGTTTGTACAAAAAAAATTGCTTTAGATGATTGAAAAGTATCGATGCAGTTACCTGGCAAATGAATGAGAGTTGAGGCAAAGTGACCCAGTTTTATATACACCGGGGAACCAACTTAAGAAAACCAAAGAGTTATCTTCATGACGTGTGTTATACTGTTCGCATGCACTCAGCTGCAATTCCGACTGCACCGATATTTTATACAGTGCTTTCACAATGAATGCGCCACTTTTTGCTGTCTGCAATCATTGTGCAAATAAAACCGATTGCAAAACTGAACACTTCCTCATACTCAGTTGCTTTAAGATATGTAGTGTTTGTGAGGGCCTGATAAGCTGGAAGCTCAGTCGATTTTGCCGTATATGGTAATCAGCCAAGAGAACTTGTAGGGGCAGGTAGATGGTTACAAGTGAAATCAGGCAACACCGCAGCACGAACCACAGACTGCTGAAGCGGAGATGAATGAAGCAGAGACCTATGTCACTTCTATTGTCTGACATAAAACACTAGCCAAAATCTTTATTCCTAATACGGTTAAAAGTCACTTTTTGCTCTATGCAAATCTGGAGCTCAAAACTCTGATGTAAAACTAGAGATTCATTGTATTAAATTGAGACTATGAAGTTCCTTATCAAAATAATGTGTTTGTCAAATAATATGTAGCAGGTACCACAAGGTCAAAATCATGTTTTACTGCATCTGGCAGTGAAGACAGAACTCCAAACTGTTGTTAATTTTTGTTTAAATTTCTTGATACATCGCACCATACTGCTCAGAGCACAATGAAGTGGATGAACCAATATGGCACTATAGGAACATATTTTAAAACTTAATACCTGGAAAGATGAACTTTAGAAAGAAAATCAGCCTGCCAAGATGGGAAACTTTAAATATTGGCCGTAAGAAATGAATTATAAATTGAGGAGTAACTTAAGCCAGTGAGAGCATCGTGGCAAAGCGGAGTGGCAAAGAGTGAATAGAGTGAAGGAGTCAGGAAGCAGATAATGAAATCACAGAATATTCACAGGGCAGAAGGAGGCCATTTGGTCCATTGAGTCTGTACTGGCTCACAGAAAGAGCATTCGATCCAGTCCCACTCCCTGCCTTATCATCAGAAGCTTGCATGTTCTTCGTTGGTGTTGGACAGATGAACATTTGACTTGCATTTATATTATGCCTCTCATATGTGACAACAAGGCTTTCACATGCAAACTACAGCTTAAAAAGTACTTCTTAAGTGTAGCTACTGTTTAAAGTGGGGAGCATAGCAGTTAATATATGCACAGCAAACCCCAGTAAACGATAACATAGCATTCTGTTGTTGTGATGCTGAGGGATAAACATTGATCAGGACACCAGGGATAACTCAGCTGTTCTTCCTTGAAATGGTGCGATCTTTTACAGTTTGGTCGCATCCGAAAGACAGCAGCTACAACAATGTGGCACTCCCTCAGTACTGTCATAGAACCATAGAATAGAATCATAGAATACCTACAGTGCAGAAGGAGGCCATTCGGCCCATCGAGCCTGCACCGACAACAAGTCCACCCAGGACCTATCCCCGTGACCCCACATATTTACCCTACTAATTCCCCTAATGCTAAGGAGCAATTTAGCATGGCCAATCAACCTAACCTGCACATTTCCAGAGAGTGGGAGGAAACTGGAACATCTGGAGGAAACCCATGCAGAGACAGGGGGAATGTACAGACTCCACACAAACAGTGACCCAATCTGGGATTCAAACCTGGGTTGTTGGTACTGTGAGGCAGCAGTGCTAACCACTGTGATACTGAGCAGCGCAGGAAGCTGTTCTTAGGTGAACCTTGCTGAAGTGGGTGAAAGAGCGACCAACTGAGCCAAGGTGGACAGGAATGTGATGTCACTTTAAAACTGATGAGTTGTTTTATTTTAAAATTTCAGCTGAATCTGCAAAGTAACTCGACCTTGAATAGTAGAATTCAATTTCATCCAGGGTTTTCAGTGTTCCAAGAGTGGCCTGGAATCTTCTGGAATTAAAGACCAATATCCAGGACGGAGGAAAGAATTCATAGGAAAATAATCTCTTTTTAAAGTTCCTTTGAGCAGTTTTTAGGAAGTTACTGAAGATAGGAAACGAAAGGCTGTTTTATTATCAGGCAAAAAAATCAGCTCGTTGGGTGAAAAAGGCAGATTTTTGCCACCCATAGTTAGTGAGATGAGAAACAAGGGTCGCTGATAAAATAGCAAGAAGCCACATAGGGATGACTCCTTGACACAGTCCCAATCATGGTCTGCTTATCAATTAGTTAGGAGGCGGGTAGCAGATTTGCAATAGTAGAGGTCCTATTAATTTTCATAGAATTTTATAGAATCTCTACAGTCCCAAAAGAAGCCATTCAGCCCTTTGAGTCTCTGAAACTGACTCTCTAACAGCGCATCCCATCTAGGCCCTATCCACTAAACCCCATGGATTTATCTTGCTAATCCCCCAAACCTACATATCTTGGGACACTAAGGGGCAATTTAGCATGGCCAATCTCACTTAACCCGCATGTCTTTGGATCGTGGGAGGAAACCAGAGTACACGGAGGAAACCCATGCAGACACAGAGAATGTTTGCAAAGATAGTCAGCTGAGGCCAGAATTGAACCCAGCTCCTTGATGCTGTGAAGCAGCAGTGCTAACCACCGTGCCACCCAGCATCTTATAGAACACACTGTCCTTATTTGGTCAGAGGGCCTCCATGTGGCCTCTTAGGAGGTTGCCTGTGGTAAAATTGGTCACACTGCTGACAGGTGTGGGTCCCCATTTCACCCCCAGGATCCTGAAGCCCGCGGTAAAATTCAGGCCAAAGAGTCAATTCTCTCTCCAGTTGGCAAAAAAATTCATAGGAGGTGATCACTGGAAGGATTGCAGGAGGTGGGCAGGGTGGCTGGGAGTTATGTGACAAAACTTCCTGGAATAAATCCAATCAAAGTTAGCAACTTTAACTCCAACAAAGATACTAATGAATTAAAACATTGTGGTCATCAATTGATAGACTGACTGTCGAACAAACTCTTCACATTGGACAATTATCCTGTAGGGTGGACATGGAGAAAAATCTACGGCCTGGGAGATGAATTCCACAGCACTGGTGACAGTACATCCCAACTGAGGATAAATAGTAGATGTTCTGGAGTTTTACATTTGCAGACCAGCATGTCTGATGACGGGTTTCCTCAGAGATGAAACGGATTAGGTATCGGCTCTCCCAGTGAGCAACAATATTAAATACAGAAACAAAAACAAACTGTACCACTAGCCTCAGTCACTGCTTAATTCACCGGCATCACTCACCTACCAGAAATGGCTGGGACTTTTAGGCACCGACGTGGTAGGACCCGCTGCGAGAAATCCAGCCACCCAGACAAAAGCCCATTGAGTTTAGGTGGAACCGAATGGTCCAAACGGTAGATAGGGGTGGAAAATGCCAAGCCACGAAGAAGGCCTCGTGACTCAATTCATTCACATTATCACACACGGACCAGATGAGATAAAAAAAAACACAAGTGCAATTTGGGATTATTTCGATCTCCTTCATATCAGGCCTGCATTTTCTTAGATGAGTTGAAACTTTGATCAGAATGAAGGGCTTAGAAAGTAGAGGATTCTCAGTGAGCTCTGAGGATAGCTAATTGAGCTATCAGTAGTTTAATTTACAGGAGGCTAGTTCACAAGTGAACTTGAAGTTGGAACAGGTTGGGCAGAATCCTTCTCCCACTTTCTAGATATTGCTGTTTAAGCAGCCTTGGCTGTCAAGTTGACTCCAGTTGGTTTAATGCCTTTCTGATGGGCCATCTTTCTCAGCAGAGACGATATTTATTGGTTTTTTATGGCTGACACACTCATGTGACCAGTTACAAGCACAAAACCCTTTCCCAAGTCAGATAAGTGGTCAGGTGGATAAACAACCTCACCAGAATTCTACCACTTTGCTTGCCATGGGAATCGGAGAAGGCAAGGGGCGGACAATGGGAAGGTGCGTTGACCCCAGGCAGCGTTTTCCGATCTTGGGCCAATCGAAGCCATAAAATCCTGCCCCCGTGTTTGTCTTTTGACATTTTGCAATCTACCAGTCTGCGTTTGGATCGGGGGCCACCATAATGCAATTAGAGCTGATTCGCATTCATCTAATACACATTATGATTCGATGTGCCCTTTGTCCATGGTGTACCAGCAAGATGAGTTGACTGGAATGCTATGATTCTTTGATTGATGTTTCATCCTTAAACAAAGGGATGTGCGAATTCCCCAGAAAGATGTGAAGGTCGGTATTTAACTAGGCTTGAATTTCAGGATTGTCTGGAGCTGAAACTGATTATCAGGGTGGGCCATTTTAACAGTCTGTTTTTGTTCAAGATTCTGAAGTATTGTCTGTACTGGAACACAGGGACAGTGGACAACAATGTGGGCTACAGTTTCTCATGTGGTCTTACAGCAGTTTAACTTGACAGCAGTTTATCCTTCAAAGACTATTTTTTGAGCCACTTCTCTTAACTCAGTTAATCCAGTATAAACAAGCGATGGAACTTGTGGCCCTTTTAACCTCAGGTTCTGCAAACATTTTGCTATTTTTTTTTCCTTTTTAGCGCAGTATTCACAGTCTTCATTCCTTGCAAGAGGAAATGGTTAGCTTTCAGATACAAGCTACCATGCAAGGATACTCCCTAGATTCCATGTCGCCCTTTCTGGGAACTCAGCTAAGTTTCTCTGGCTGTTTCTGATGAGTGCACAGTTAAGAACAGTAACCCAATCTGTGGTGAGTCACAGTGTGAACCCACATCTACCATCTTGTGTGGCGCACTGACATGCAACATGATGTCACCACAGCATTAGTGCTGACACCCTTTTCTCTTACTAAGAGTTGGATCAATTGCTGCATTTACAAATTGATAGTGGACCCAGTTAAAATGTCTTTTAGTCAGCATGCACACTCTCATGGTTATGCTCTGTCCTCAGTGATAAGGCAGCCTTTTGTAGAATCTATTTTGTTGGTACTCCTATCCAAAATGGTGTAAAGAAGAGAACTGATCTAGTCTGATCTTAAGTGAGATATCTTGATCTCAGATAAGCATTCTGGCTGTGGGTGTTATGTTTTATATCACTGAACATGGACATGTGCAAGCTGGCTGAGTGATTAATCACTCATGGTCAGTGCAGTAAAGGTAAACATTTAGTGCAAATACATGGGGTGCCATTGTGGCACAGTGATTAGCACTGTTTCTTCACAGGGACCTAGGTTCGATTCCAGCCTTGGGTGACTGTCCTTGTGGAGTTTGCACATTCTCCGGGTGCTTCGGTTTCCTCCCACAGTCAAAAGATGTGCAGGTTAGGTAGATTGGCCGTGCTAAATTGTCCCTTAGGGTCAGGGGAATTAGCAAGGTAAATGGAGGTTAAGAGGATTGGGCCTGAATGGAGTTGTTATTGATGCAGGCTTGATGGGCTGAATGGCCGCCTTCATCACTGTAGGGATTCTATGATTAGCGAGAAGAGCTTTTATGAGAAAATTTCTTTAATTTGGATTCAACAGGTTAATAACATTCCCTCATTCATTAGAGATCCAAATGAGTGGTGTGTCCATGTGAGGATTACAATATGCATATGGACTTGGAAGAATGATCCCTGACAATTCTCTTGTTTTTTCCCTGGAGAGTGTTAATGAAAGAAGAGAAGGGGCTATTCCAGCATTAACCATAGCCCTCCAATAAAACAAGGGCTAATTTTATAACACTCCACTCCCAGCATGGGCCCTTGCTATATAGAAGCACCAATTAGAAATAGGGTTATAATCCTATCTCAGAAAACCATTGTCTCACAAGGCAGGACGTTTCCACCATAACCCTGAGATCTTGCACTCCATGACAGCAAAATGGCTCCACATAGGCACCCGTTTCTATTGGGGCTGTGGGGTGGAGTGGGTGGGCGTTGGTTCACTACTTGAGCGGGTTAATTAGGTCAACAATACTAAATTGCCCCTCTGTGTCCCAAGATGTGTAGATTAGATGAATTAGCCATGGGAAGTGCATGGTGTTAAAGGGATAAGGCATTGGAGAGCACCTGGGTGAGATGCTCTATCAGAGAATAGGTGCAGACTTGATGGGCTGAATAGCCTCGTCCGCTCTGTCAGGATTCTACGATTTTAATGCTATGATAGCCTGACTTTCACAGTTGTCTATGAATCAAATACATCACCTCATACTTGTACAGGATCTTTAATGGAGGGAATGGCCCAGGCAATTCACACGGGACATCTGGGACCCAAGTGGCGTTAGGAAGAAGTTTTTGGGAGATTACTGAATGAACAATACAGACAAAGAGAGAAAAAATAAAGGAGAAAAGTCAGGGAAATTTGAACATGAGAGATTGAAGCAGATCTGAGTGATGCAAGAGCTATGGTTTGAGCATAAACTTTTATTTCCATAAAAGGCCTGCTTTTGTCTCACTTACCAATAAGAGAAGGAGGCTTGATCAGCAGAAACGGGCTCAGTAGTTACTCACTGATTCATAGCTACCTCTAGTGGTCTCAAACAGAAATATACTTGACAGCACCTATATCAGGTAAACAACTCACCAGCATATATTTTCTAACCTGCTCAATGAGCTGAACCTTAAAGGAATTCTGTCTTTAATCTCTGATATAGGGACAATTAAACATCATCATTAACACAAAGAAGTTACACGTAAGGCATATGAAAACATGTTTGTGATGCAATGGACTATTTAAGTTTGGTTCGCGTTCGGACATCGCACTATTTGTTGGATGCAGCAGAAAAGCTATTCTGGCAAATCTACCTTTGCCTTTTGGCTAAGATCAAGTGTAGTATCAACGTCCTGCACTTGGTTGAAGGTTACACTGAGGCTTCATTTGAAGCAATTTTTTAAAACTGCATCTCGGCCTTTTGGCTAAGAAGCAAATGAGATCAAACCTTGGAGAAGGTGCAATGCCTGCTCCAATTAGTTTGGATCGTGTAGATCAAGCCTAAGACAGGTAATAGTAAGCCTGTCTCATCAGCTTTTGAATTGGACTTTGATTGGATTGAATTGGGTATAAAAAAAATCCACTTTTGCAAAATCAGCTGACAAGGCAGCACAGTGGCACGGTGGCTAGCATTGCTGCCTCATAACAGTGCCACAGAGCGGAGAAGCTACAACATCTCTGGAGCCTTTGACATATCATTGATGAAGATGAACATCTCGCCAAGGCCATCCCCACACCCCCACTCCTTACCTTCAAACAACCGCACAACCTCAGACAATTGTCCGCAGCAAACTACCCAGCTTTCAGGAGAATAGTGACCATGACACCACACAACCCTGCCACAGCAACTTCTGCAAGCTGGATCATCGACACAGATGCCATCATCTCACGTGAGAACACCATCCATCAGGTACACGGTACATACTCTTGCAACTCGGCCAACGTTGTCTAAGCTGCAGGAAAGGATGTCCTGAGGCATGGTATGTTGAGGAGACCATGCAGACACTACGACAACGGATGAATGAACACCGCTCGATAATCACCAGGCAGGAATGTTCCCTTCCAGTCGGGGCACACTTCAGCGGTCATGGGCATTCAGCCTCTGATCTTCAGGTAAGCGTTCTCCAAGATGGCCTTCACGACACACGACAATGCAGAATCGCTGAGCAGAATCTGATAGCCAAGTTCCGCACATATGAGGATGGCCTCAACCAGGGTCATGTCACACTATCTGTAACCCCCACAACTTGCCTGGGCTTGCAAAATCTCACTAACTGTCCTGGCTGGAGACAATACACATCTCTTTAACCTGTGCTTAATGCTCTCTCCACTCACATTGTCTGTACCTTTAAGACTTGGTTATCTGTAAAGACTTGCATTTCAACCATTGTCTTGTAAACTGAGTTTGTGTTTGCATATGCCTTGCTTGTTTTTCTTGTTTTTATTCCAATTCAATCCAGTCGAGTCCAATTCTGAGTCTCAACCAGTTGAGACATTCCCGATTCAAGCTGACAAGACAGGGCTCTCACCTCCTGTCTTGGGCTTGATCTACATGATCCAAGCTGATTGGAGTAGGCATTGCTCCTCCTCCAAGGCTTGATCTCATTTGCATCTTAGCCAAGAAGCCAAAAGCCGCTTTAAAAAATTGCTTCAGATGAAGCTGAAATGTAACCTAATGACTTCAACCAAGCGCAGCATGTCGATACTACACTTGATCTTAGCCAAAAGGCCGAGAAGCACTTTTGTGGACACAATTCCTCACTCACCTGAAAAAGGAGCCTGAAACTTCAAAAGCTTGTGCTGCCAAATAAGCCTGTTGGAAGTTAACCTGGTGTTTTGAGACTTTTACTGTGCTTCACAGCACCAGGGACCTGTGTTCGATTCCTGACTTGGGTCACTGCTTGTGTTGAGTCTGCACTTTCTCCCTGTGTCTGCATGGGTTTCCACTGGGTGCTCTGGTTTCCTCCTATGGTAAAAAGTCTGATAATACCAGGTTTCAGTCCAACTGATTTATTTGATAGTAAATTCACTGTCAATTTACTATCAAATAAATCGGTTGGACTGAAACCTGGTGTTGTCAGACTTTTTACTGTGTTTATCCCAGTCCAACACCGGCATATCCACATCATTCCTCCTATGGTCTAAAGATGTGCTGGTTAGGTGCATTGGCCATGCTAAGTTGTCCCTCAGTGTAACTGAACAGATACCGGAGTGTGGCAACTAGGGGATTATCACAGTAACTTCATTGCAGTGTTAATGTAAGCCTACTTGTCACTCTAATAAATAAACTTGCAATTAATCAAAAATAATCAAGATAAAATGATTACCAGGCACATGAATAACACTCAGACTGTGGTAAAAGCACCTCTGGAGTGTCTGTGTTCATGGCTTTATATCTTTCTTCATCCTTCTCAACATTTCTGCTATCTTTAGTGCAAGAAGTAGAAATTTGATGTGGCAGGTTTGTGGGCACAGGAATGTATCATTACTCAGCACCCAATTAAGTTGATGCAAGCAGTCTGCAGCCCTTACACTGATTACTCATCTCCATCATTGTGGTGGGCTGCCCACAGTCAAATAGGCTGCCGAGTGACTGCATGCCCAGACAGGAATCTAGCATGAGTTAAAGCTATCCTGAATATTGTAAAGGGCAGTTGTACCTTTACAAAGGGAGGTGCATTCTGGCTGCATTGGAACTATCATTGGAGTAGCAGTCCCAAGAAATACCTCCCACAGTTTCACTGGTAAACGCCTTATTTGGTGGAAAAGAGGAAAGGTGCCATGTTCCATCAGAGTAAGTTCTCCAGTTAGGAAGTATATGTCTATACCATAGATATACATATAGACACAGCAGCAAAACACATTGCGGCACATTCACTTCCCTCTTGCTTGCCAGATAGGGTGGCACATAATAGGAGGGAAAAACAAAAGAAACTGTGTTACCGACAAGGGCTTTTGGCTACGCAAATGGTGAGGTGCTTCGGCAGACTCTGCTGATGCTTAGATGTTCTCCAAAATTCATTACCATCCTTTGTCTGCTTCATGATGATTTTTTAAAATTCATTTGTGGGATGTGGGCATCATTAACCAGGCCAGCATTTATTGTCCATCCCTACTTGCTCTCAGGAAGGCATCGGTGAGCTGCCTTCTTGAACTGCTACACTCCATGTGGTGTCAGAACACCCATAATGCAGTCAGGGAGGGAGTTGCAGGATTTTGACCCATTGACAGTGAAGAAATGGCAATATATTTCCAAGTCAGGATGGTGTGTGATTTGTAGGGGAACTTCCAGGCAGTGGTGTTTCCATAGATATATGAGCAGTGACCATCAGCAATGGATTAATTACAGCTCCCTTCAAGGTTAAGACAAGAGTAAAACAAGGTAGTGTCATAGCTACAACTCTAGTTTTGATCGTCCTTGTTGCTATGCTCTGTCTGACTAGAGTCAAGCTCCCTGCTTATTTATTGAATGGATGGTAAACTATTTAAAATCAAATGTCTCCAACAAAGCACTAAGATCGGCTCCATTTCAGTCAGTAAGCTCTAATACACTGACAATGCTGCAGTAAGTGCTGCAAATCTCCAGAAAGTTATTGACATATTTACCAAGGTGTATGAGAATTTGGGACTTCCACTCAACATTTAGAAGAGCAAAGTTGTCCAAAGCGAGCTCCGAATGCACATGGCCCCAGCTCCATTGATTAGGATTCATGATGAGTGCCTGGAAAATGTTCAACACTTTCAGCACCTTGGGAGTTATCATTCACAGAAAGCTGACATTGACAAAGAAATCCAGCATCCCCTGAAATCGTTGGGTTCAGCCTCTGGCCAACTGAGGAAATGGGGGGTGTTTGAAGATCAAAACTGAAATCCAGCTTATGGCATCCATGGTAGGATCCATCATGGCATTGGTCTCTTAGTCCACAGGCATGAAACATGGACAATGCATAGGGGGCACCTCAAAGTACCAGAGACATCAATGTTACCTATGGATATGGGGCGACACTGAGGGAGGACAGATGTACCAACATCAGTCACCACAAGCATCGAGGCTGCAATCACCCACCTTAAGTTTCGTTGTGTTGGTCATATAGGCCGGATGTTAGAAACCAGGCAGGTCTCCTTCTCCCAGCTCAGTCAGGGCAGATGTAACGGAGGAGGATAGATGAAGTGCTTCACGGATATGCTGAAAGCCAACATGAAGAAATGTAATATTGACATCGAAGAGCAACGCCTTTGAACCAAACCAAATAGAGGCAGAGTCTATGGGAAGGATCCTAATATGTTGAGACTGAATGATGAGAAAATGAAGAGGGAGCAAAAGCGGCAGAAAGAACAAGCCATGACCTGAGCTGATAACACGTGAAAACAAACGTCCTACGTATCAGAAAGTCTGCAGAATAGGGCTCATCAGCTCTCCTTAACTCTAATGGAAGTCAATCATTCCCGCTAGTGAGGGATAGCCTATAACCCCCTCCCGCATCCCTACTCTTCTCATTTATGATTTCAGATGTCCAACAGATACCGGACTAACCAGCGTAGACTGATAATAAGGGGTTAGAACAAGGGCAGACGTTTGAAGAAGCTGTATCATTAAATGACCTGACATTCACAGCCCACCAGCTCAGATACAGGCACTGAACATCCCTTATCGCATTGTAATGGAGACCTGACCAGCATAGATAGATCCTGCAGTTACTCGCTGATTAGTATCTATTTCGTGTGGCCGCAAACAGAAATATATTTGACAGCACCCATCTCAGATAAACAAACATAAAAGTCACCTAGCTCTGTGGTTTCTCTCATATTTAATGAAACTGACCTTAAATTAATATTTCTTTTAGGCAAAGCTGAACATCATTTTTAATACACTGAAGTGGCACATAAAACACAAAGACATCGTTGCACTTCAATTGACCATTTTAAGTTTGATTTGCATTAGGAAGCAAGATCTGCATATGAGGTGTCACTGGGCAGCACGATGGTACAGTGGTTAGCACTGCTGCCTCACAGCGTCAGGTTTCAATCCTGGCCTCGGGTCACTGTCTGTGTGGAGTTTGCACTTTCTTCCTGTATCTGCGTGGGTTTCCTCCGGGTGCTCTGGTTTCCTCTCACAGTCCAAAAGTTGTGTTGGTTAGGCGCACTGACCTTGGTAAATTCTCCCGCGACGTATCTGAGCAGGCACCGGAGTGTGGTGACTTTGGGGATTTTCACAGTATCTTTATTGCAGTGTTAATGTAAGCTTACTTGTGACATTACTAAATGAACTTAAACTTTAAACTTTTCCCCCCTCTCTCTCCTCCTCTATCCCCCTTCTTACCCCTTCCCTCCCCCCTTTCTGACCCCTCCCTACCCCCTCCCTCTTCCCCACCCTTCCTCCCTCCAACGCCGCCCCCCCCTCCTCCCCTTCCCCATTCCCTATCCACACAAGAAAAGATACTTCCTCCCTCAATAGGTCACTAATGACTCAGCAAGCATCTTTCACTGTGATCTGTGCCAGCAACAATATTCTACGACAGTCCATCGGGACTCGGTCTCATTGAGGGCCAGCTGCTCTCCATCATTTTCCTCCATCTAGTGAAAAAGGCCTCATTTCCCTTTACTCTGGCCAAGTGTTGACAACATTCTGTGGCTTTTGTTCATGTTTGACAAACTGGCAAGGCAGACACGCTGGAATCACAGACAGCCCTGGGACTTGAACCTTTGACATTTCTGAAGAGGAACTAAGTGCTGCAATCAACTGACGCTGCTGAGACATCCACTTCCAAATTCCTTTTAATAATTTGTTTCTTAATTTCAGTTTCCAGAAAACTTAGGGAGTTACATGTTATGTGGGTTATAGTTGAGCACTTGCCTGAACAGAGTGACATCAGCATTCTACTCTTCGAGCCCACACTGAAGCTGTTTAATTCACTTCACTCACAGGTAATGAATATAATAAACTTCTCTGCTTTTTTTTTCTTTCATTGTTTCATTTGATGAAATTAACCATAATTTTCTCCCTTGATTAATCCAAATATTGAAATAAAATTAATCGTGGAATCACTTTCGTGCAGAAGGAGGCTTTTCAGCCCATCAAGCCTGCACCAACAACAATCCCATCCAGGTTCTATCCCCACGTATTTACCCACTAATCCCCCTGATTCTAAGGGACAATTTAGCATGGCCAATTCACCTAAACTGCACATCTTTGGACTGAGGGAGGAAACAAGAGCAGACACAGGGAGAATGTGCAAGCTTCACACAGCGAGTGACCTGAGGCCGAAATTGAACCAAGTCTCCAAAACTGTGAGGCAACAGTGCTAACCACTGTGCCACTTGCCACCCATATGCAGTGGTTAATGTTTATCTTGAATAAACCAAAGATTCAGAATCAAATCATAATTTCATTGAAATATACAAATTATCTGCTTCCCCCTTGCCTTGTTCTGTCCTTCTGTTAAATTATGGATGACTTGTGCATTTAAAGCTCCTTAGAATAGCTGGTTTTCATCCGAGTGCAGTTTATAGATTACAGAAGTTCCCGAATAGTACAGTGTCCATTTTTTTTTAAGGCAGTTACTGTTCACACTCGGTCTTCTCGCAGAACAAGCTGTCTTGAACTGTCTTGGTGCGTCTTCCAACAATTCCATTCCTTCCTACTTCCTGCATTCCTCATCGACGCTCTCCCTTGCTACTTGCCTCTCCTGTGCTCTCATTGATTCTAGGGAGGTAATGGCCAAGTAGTATTAACGCTAGATTATTAATCCAGAAACTCAGCTAACATACTGGGGACCCAGGTTCGGATCTCGCCATGGCAGATGGTAGAATTTAAATTCAATAAAAATAAATATTTGAATTAAGAATCTACTGATGGCTATGAAACCAGAATCATTGTGGATGGTCAGAAAAACCCATCTGGTCCACTAATGTCCTTCAGGGAAGGAAATCTGCCATCCTTACCTGGCCTGGCTTACATATGAGTCCAGATCCATAGCAATGTGGTTGACTCTCAATTGTCTTCCCAGGGCAACCAGGGATGGGGAATAAATGCTGACCAGCCAGCAACACCCATGTCCTATGAATGAATTTAAAAAAGTTTGTTGCCCCTCCTTTTTTTCTTCTCTGTGAGTGAGAGAACAGTGAGTGGGAGGGAAGGAATGGGAGGGAGTTGGGGTATGGAAGCAGCAAGTGGGAGGGCTGGGGAAGGAAAGAGGTGAATGGAAGAATGGAAGTGGTGAGCAGAGATATATAGAAAGAGTTATTAAGAGCAAGTTATTAAGAGTTAGTAAAACATTTTTGGGTTAGTTAGGTTTAAGACAGCCATTATGGTTTTAAATTAAAGTTACTGGAAAACCCTGCCCAAGGTCAATGGACCTTTGCATTGTCCATCCCCTCCCAACTCCTACAATTCCTGTGGCAGGCGGGATAGGAAAATTCCCTCTTTGAGTCATATCCCAACCTGAACATATATCACCATTCCTTCAAATCTCAGAATTCCCTGCATAACAGCACTGTGGGAGAGTCTTCACCATATGGACCAGTTATTATAGAATCATACAGTATAGAACGAGGCCATTCAGCCCATCAAGTCTGCATCGACCACAATCTCATCCAGGCTCTATTCCACATAACCCCATGCATCTATCCTAGCTAGCTCCTCCTTGACACAAAGGGGCAATTTAGCATGGCCAATCCATCTTACCCACACATTTTTAGACTATGGGTGGAAAGCAGAACTCCTGGAGGAAACTCATGCAGGCATGAGGAGAATGTGCAAACTTCACACAGACAGTGACTCAAGCTGGGAATCGAACCCAGGACCTTGGTGCTGTAAGGCAACAGTGCTAACCACTGTGTCACCGTTACAATGTCACCAAATGCTGCAGCAGTTCAAGTGTGCATCTCACCATCATTTCTTCAAGGGCAGCTATGGATGTGCAACAAATGCTGGCCTTGCTGGTGATGAATGATCACAAAACAAGTAATTGGATGAAGCTCCAACTCCCTTGGAGTTTGCAATCCCTTGTTTCTTCTCTGAGTTGCATGTTGCACATTTTACCAGCACAATGTGACATAATTTCCACAGGTCAAGTATCTCATTCCCACTCAACAAAGTGGAAACATCATGATCAGATTCAAAATAGGATATCTTAATTTACAGCCTGGATAAGTTAAGATGCAGCCTGCTTGGAATGTGTGAGCAAGCTCCATTGTAAATGTCTGTGTTTCAGTAGCGGATCATTTCTGTAAAGTTTGTCTGTTCCCATGTATTCCTTGTTTTACTTACAGTATTCAGAAGTTCCTTATTCATAATTAGTTGTAATTTTGTATGTTTTGTAGTGCGTACACTGGGTCAAATTCCTTCGAATGAGAATTTCACCCTGACGTCTTTCAAAATCTTAACCTTCTTGGAAGACATAATCAGTTGATGATTACTGATTAAGCAGAACTTTCCCATTTCCTCTTGGCTGAAGTTCGGAACGGGGCAGCCTTATTCTGGATCCAGAGCACTTTGTAGGGATGTGCTTCATGTTTTTGCTGATTGATACTGAAATAATAACCAATTGTCCCTCTTCTGACCTTTTGAGTGTTGCAGAAAGTTATTTCTCAGAAATTCAAGGCCCTAAAATTCCTAAAAGACAGTAAACAAAGGAGTTCAGAAAAATGCAGTGACTGATAGAATTCACTGAATTGATTCATTTTTAAAAATTCATTCGTGGAACATTTATTGCTCGACCCAAAAGTGTTCTTACTAGCTCCAAATAACTTACTAACTCTTTCCATATATCTTCTGCCCATCACTTCCACCCTCCCACTCACTTCTTTCCTTCCCCAACCCTCCCACTTGCTGCTTCCATAACCCAACTCCCTCCCAATCCTTCCCTTCCACTCGCCATTCTCTCACTCACAGAGAGGAAACAAGAGGAGGGCAGCAAACTTTTTTTTTAATTCACTCTTGGGACATGGGCATTGCTGGCTGGCCAGCATATTGTAAGAAGTCTCACAACACCAGGTTAAAGTCCCTATCTCCATTACCCCATACATTTACCCTGCTAGTCCTCCTGAACTAAGGGTCAATTTAGCCTGGCCAATCAACCTAACCCGCACATCTTTGGAGTGTAAGAGGAAACCCGAGCACCCAGAGGAAACCCACGCAGACACAGGGAGAATGTGCAAACTCTAAACAGTCACCCGAGGTCAGAATTGAACCCGGGTCCCTGGTGCTGTGAAGCAGCAATGCTAACCACTGTGCTAGCGTGCCACCCCTGAATATCCATGGGTAAAAATAGAAAGTGTTATGAACACTCCAGAGCCACTAGCCTCCAGATTTCATTATAGTCCTGCCCCAAACTTGGTCAAGAGAGTTGAATTCAAAAGGTCAGGTGAGAGTGACGGTTTTTGGCATAAGGCAGTGTTTGACTGATTGTGGCACTGGGGAACCCCAGCCAAGTTGAAGTAAATGGATATCAGGAGGACAAGACTTCACTGGTTGGAGTCAAAGGAAGATGATTGTGCTTGTTGGAAGGTAATCATCTCAGCCTCTGGACTTCACTGCGGATACTCCTTAGTGTCCAGGCCCAACCATCTTCAGCAACTGCTCCGTCAATGACCCTCCCTCCATTATAAGGTCAAAAGTGGGAAGGTTCGCTGATTTTTTTGTTTTTAATTTTTTTTATAAAGGCCAGCATTTATTGCTGATGTTAATAAGACCACAAGACCATAGAAAACAGGAACAGGAGTAGATCGATCAGCCCCTCCAGCCTGCTACAATCGGATCATGGCTGACCCAGCTCATTATCCATTCCATGGATATTAAGGAAAAGCTGGGGATGGTGGATTTTTGCCCCCATTTTCAGTGGGCAGAACAGCAGGTGGAGGCGGACAATCAAACGGGAGTCCCTAAAAGGTTTCTACGCTGGCAGGATTTCCTATTCCCATTGTCCCAGGCATTGTCCCCGGCACAGCCCTGGTATTGCCCCCTGTCAGGGAGTAAGAGGTTACAGTGGGGAGGTCCGTGGGGGGATTCCCTTGTCCCTGGTGTGGGAGGGTGGTTTCCCATGTCTGTGGGATGCTAAGTGCTCCCTGGAATTGGGTGGAGGGAGGGAGGTGGGGAGTAGGGGCTGTGTGCATTGAGGATGCCTCCATTTCTGTGGAAGAAGAAACCTTTTCTGTGTTCTTATATCTTTTAGATCAGGGCGTCCTTTTAAAACAGCAAACTGATCACTTGAAAGCCAAGGTTGCTGGTGAGACGTGCTCGCAACCAATATATCCTTGGATCATCTCCAGGATTCCTATTGTATAAGCATCAAAAACATGGAGGGAAAAGCCAGTGATGTGGCTGACAGGCTACACCCTGCTTTTCCTGCCTGACTTGACCCTTCGTCAAATATTGATAAAATTCCACCCCAGACAATACTCCTGTTTGGGCAGATAAGTAGCAAGTAACAAACATGAGTCAGGCCACAACCAGAGATAATCTCACCAGTTTGACAATGCTCAAAAACTCAACACTCCACAGGAAATAGCAACTTGCCAAATTGGTATCCGATCCACCACCTTAGACCCTTCATCACCGATGCACCAACATTTTGCCAACCATAAAGGCATTTAAATAGTCATTGGATAAACATTTGGATGATATTGGAATAATGTAGGTTAGATGCGCTTTAGGTTGGTTTCACAGATCGGCGCAACATTGAGGGCCGAAGGGCCTGTACTGCGCCGCAATGTTCTATGGCGCTAGTGTGCACCATTTACAAGATGCACTGTAGCAACTCACCAAAACGCTGCAAGACGCCTTCGACAGCACTTTCCAAACCGGTGACCACCCAGACACACAAGGTCAGCGGACACGTAGAAACATTTTCCACTCAGGACCACACACCATCCTGACTTGGAAATATATCATCGCTCCTGCATGGTTGCTCAAAACCCTGGAACTCCCTCCCGAGCAGTCCTGTGGGGAACTATATCACACGGTCTGAGCAGCTCAAGGATGTGACTCATCACCACACTTTCAAGGGCCACTAGGGAAGGACAGCAAACATTGGTCTTGCCAGAAAAGCTTCCGTCCTGTAAGTGAAGAAAAATAAGTCAGTAGGTCAGTCAGTACCTGGGGAGATAAACAAGTGACAAGATAATACATCAGTTATTGTTCCTTCGTCTTCATTTAGCCAAGGGTTAATGTTTCACTGATGTTTATTTGTGTTAACGAGAGCTGCTGTGGGATTTGGTGACTTATTTTAATGCTGATGGAATTTATTTTCCGCTGGCTACATTTTTTTTTACTGTTGTCATGGTAGATAATTTGCCGAATCCTAATAAATGTTTACTGTTGAAACCGGTTAACTTGCCAATGAACATCTGGGGACTAATTCCCCAGCGAGTATTCTTTTAGTGCATGCATGAGGTTCACGGACAATTCAAACGTATAGGAAAATAGGGTATAACCAGCTACTGGGATTCCGTTCAAAATATTCAGATGTTCAAACCATTTTGGAGACCAGGCCTAGCTATAATCCAAAATTGTGGTGGTAGAGTAATTATGAACCTAACTGGGCTTCCCAAATGCTCGATTCAACCTGAAGGTAAACCTTTATCCCTACCAACATGAGCGGAACCATAGAATGATAGAATCATAGAATCACTACAGTGCAGGAGGAGGTCATTTGGCCCATCGAGTCCGCACCGATCACAATCCCACCCAGGTCCTTTCCCCTTAACCCCATGTTTTTACCCTGCTAATTCCCCTGACAGAAAGGGGCAATTTAGTATGGCCAATCCACCTAACTTGCACATCTTAAGAGTGTGGAAGGAAACTGGAGCACCCAGAGGAAACCCACACAGGCACGGGGAGAATGTACAAACTCCATGCAGACAGTCACCCGAGACCAGAATTGAACCTGAGACCATGGCGCTGTGAAGCAGCGATGCTAAGCATTGTGCTACCTGCATTTTGATCCATAAAAAACATAGAAACATAGAAATTGGAAGCAAGAGTAGGCCATTCAGCCCTTTGAGCCTGCTCCACATTCATTTTGATCATGGCTGATCGTTGAATTCAATATCCTGGTTCCCCCTCCCCCCATATCCCTTGATCCCTTTAGCCCCAAGAACTATATCTAATTTCTTCTTGAAATCACACAATGTTTTGGCCTCAACTACATTCCAAAAGTCTCACTTCATCGATCAGTGATGAGTGAGCTGCAATGCGCTCTCCAGAACAATAAGTGGTGGAAACAACTGGCATAGACAAAATTAAGCACTCCCAAAGGGAGGCAAAAAGAAATCAGCAGTCAAACATAAAGTATAACTTGACTTTACATTTATCTTGTTCATCAAATAGTTAAAGTTATACATGATTACATCAGTCATGAACAGCTCTGGAGGTGCTACTCTCTGAAGTCTACAATTTAAAATAGTTATCCACAATATATTTAATACTCTGCTGCAGCCAGAGTTCCAAATTTAGTCCGGAATAATGGTGACTCCAAATCTTGAACATGTTCACATTCTGCTTCAAAGTGTTCCATTAACTATTCAGTATATTCATATTATAGCTTCTTACTGTCAACATTGCACACTGACTTGGTTTCCATTTAAATTTTCATCTGAATTCAATTCCCGCTGACTGTAAGATTCAAAATTCCCTTTATGTTCTCCCCATTTCTCCGGGTGCTTCAGTTTCCTCCCACAGTGCAAAGATGTGCAGGTTAGATGGATTGGCTGTGCTAAATTAACCCTAGTGTCAGGGGGACTAGCAGGGTATATATGTGAGGTTACAGGGATAGAGCCGGGGTGGGATTGTTGTCTGTACAGGCTTGATGGGACGAATGGCCTCCTTCTGCACGGTAGGGATTTTATGATTCTGTTCTATTCTAAGATTAAGTTGATACCTTGGACGAAGCGTTCATATTGGCAGGAAAAAAAAAGCAAAGAGACATAATATCCAATTGGTGAGAGATCGCAGAGCTCTGAGATGCAGAGGACTATAGGTGTCTTTGTGCATGAATTGCAAAAGGATAGTGCACAGGCAAATAATTAGGAAAGCTAATAGAATGTTACCATTTATTGCGAGGGGAATTGAATACAAAAGTAGGGAGGTTATGCTTCAATTGTACAGGGTTTGGTAAAACCACATCTGGAGTACTGCATGCAGTACTAGTGTCCTCACTTAAGGAAAGATATAAACATGTTGGGAGCAATTCAGAGGTTAACTGGATTTGGTGGATTGTCTCCTGAAGAAGGGTTGGATAAGATAGGCTTATGTCCACTGGAGTTTAAGAGATGATGTGTTTAAAAACAAAAGATCCTAAGAGGTCTTGACAGGGTCAGCATGGAGAGGATGTTTCCACTTCATAGAATCATAGAATTATAGAATCCTGCAGCGCAGAAAGAGGCCATTCAGCCCATCAAGTCTGCACCAACCACAATCCCACTCAGGCCCACACCCCATAACCCCATGTATTTACCCTAGCGAGTCCCTCTGACACTAAAGGCAATTTAGCATGGCCAATCCACCTCTTGTAGGAGACTCTTGTACTAGGGACAGAGATGAGGAGAAATTATTTTCTGTCAGAGAGTTGTGAGTCTTTGGAATCTTTTCCTCAAATGGCAGTGGAAGCAGAATTTTGGGCTCTTTTTTAAGGCAGTGGTGGAAACGTCCTTTACAAGCAAGGCAGTGGGAGGTTATTGGAGGTAGGAGGGAATGTGGAGTTGAGGTTACAGTCAGATCAGACACGGGTAAGGGATTTTAAGGCGCTGCTTGCCCTGAAACCGCAAAATCCTGCCCTAAGTCAACGGATCTTTCCATGTTCCGCCCCTTGCCAGCTCCGATTCTCATGGCGGGCGGGATGGTAAGATTCCGGCCATGATTTCATTTAATGGCGGAGCAGGCTCGAGGGGCTGAGTGGCCTCTGCCTGTTCCTAATGTCTCAACGCTCATCTGCAGAAGGAAAATCTATCCACAACAATGTTTCTGAAACACTCTCGACATCGCACTGCGGACTTGACCCTCAGGATGTCACACCTCATAAGTCACAACTCAACAATCTTTTAAATAAAAACGCACACAGCTATTTCCTGTTATTTTTGGTCTTTGCGATAACCTGGAAAAGAAGCAAGCAGCTGCCAATGCAGAGAATTTTCCAATAACAAAAATATCTTGCCTCTAATTGGCCACTGGACCCACAGACAGTGGCCAAGCTGTGTCTTTAAAGGGATTCTGATTGCATTTGATGTGATTTATTATTGTCACATGTGTTAGCAGACAGTGAAAGGTATTGTATCTTTTCTATACAGACAAAGCATACCATTCATAGAGAAGAAAACAAGAGAGTGCAGAATGTGGTAGTTAGAATGAAGTTTTAGAAGTGTAGAACGAGAGTAAAAGATAGAATTAGCTGGGCACAACTGGCAAGAAGTCTCCTCACTCCGGCGCCATCTTGGATCAGCAGGTTAACACCATCAGCCACTGAGACTGACGGCGAGCAATAATTTCAAACCTCAAACAATGCTCAAGAAACGCTAACCATCCCAATGAAAAAAGGATCAGAAACATTAATTAAAATGTTCTTTTTGTAAAATCTAATAACATAAATCAGCTTCCTGTTACGTAACTTGGTTAAGAGAGTGATTTTTTTTAAAACTTATTTCTGGGACACGGGTGTCGCTGGCTGGCCAGCCTTTATTACCCATCCCGAGTTGGCCTTGAGAAGGTGGTGGTGAGCTGCCTTTTTGAATCGCTGTAGTCCACGTGCTGTGGGGTTGAGCCACAATACTGATAGGGCGGGAATCCCAGGTTTGACCCAGTGACTGCAAAGGAATGGCGATTGGCTGGGCTGTACGCAAGAGCACAGTTTTAAGTTTGATTCCTATCCTATTCCCATTAATTGTAGCTCCCCCCTCCCCCACAAGCCCCTCTCACCCTCACAGTATAAATCTTGTCCAATTTTCCTTGTCTTCAGGGTTACCCTGACTCTGAAAGGTTGGCGCTATTCTCTTTTGACAGATGCTTTCAGACTGGCTCAGGTTTTCCAGCATTCTCTGATTTTGTTTCGGCTTTGATCTGTTGAATGAGTTGATCTCAGTCAGCGCTACAATTGGCCTCAGTGCTCCTTGATCAGGAAGGGGAAAGGATTGGCAAGGGTCTCTTCTGTTGCCTCTTCTCCTGTAACGCCTCCTGTTGGAAGTGCATGTGTGAGCATTGCCCAGCGGGGGGAGATTGCAGCTCAGTTCCCCCTTTCGCAAACATCACTGGTTTAGCCCACAGGTGAGTAATTGCCAAAAGGAGGACAACCAGTGGTCAGCGAACGGAATCCTGTCGTTGGATAGGATTTTCCAGCCCCAAAACCGGAAAATCCCACCTGTGTCAACAGATCTTTGCATGGCTATGATTCCCATGGTGGGCGGGACAGGAAAATTCTGCCCACCCAGTCTTTCAGAGTGGATGTAGTACAGGCAGGAAATTAGTAGTGTAAGGAGGAAGAAAATAAATGAAATGTAAAAGAAAGTCTGATTCTAATCTTTCACTTGCTTTTTTCACAACATTGTAAAACTAAGAGCTAATATGTGGAAACTAATTCATCTTGGAGGTGAGAGCAAACAGCAGGAGACCATGTTACACATCTAGCATTTACGTGTTTAATAACACAAGTAGCATGTGCCTCATCTCCCTCCCAAAAAATACAAAGACCTGTTGTTACTTCATGTCCTGAAAGCCTTTAGCGTTTCTGAGCTGTTTATTTCTGTTGAAAACCGATGCCACATTGACGACTTAGAGTCAGAGAAATGATGCAAGTTTATAGGGCCCAGCATCTTGTAACTTCTCTAATCTCTTTTATTCGGACAATGCCTGCACTGTGAATCACTCCAACTCACTTGTGAATTTTTGTGCTCGCTTGTTCCTGACTGCAATGACATATTCCACGGGATTCATTGAAAACAGCAGGGTGAGTTACACTCGCTTGAAAAGCTAAGGGGAATAACATGAATCGGCCAGGTCAGGCTTTGTTTAAAGTGCTGAATCAGCAACTTTCGGTCAATTCCATAGGAAACCCAAATGAAACCAGCCACTGGATAACAAAGGATAAAAGCCGGATAATAAAGAGCTGTGTTTTCTATTAAATAGCTGATCCTTTGCATCACATAGGACAACATTTCTGAAAGATAGAGAGGTTTGAAGTTCTTACAGTAAGGTGACGAGGTTTGGAACTGGACAGCTACATGTCAGTCCATTAAAACTCTTTTGGATAACTTAGTAAAACATACTGGCTGGAATTTTCTGGCATTTCACACTCCGCCGATACTACAAGTGAGGATGGTGAATTTGGCACGCAGAATCTGACGGGTGCTCCTGCTTCCACCGAAACCACGGGCAGTCAGCCAGCATAATCAAGGACTCCACGTACCCTGGACATTCTCTCTTCCACCTTTCTCCGTCCGGAAAAAGATACAAAAGTCTGAGGTCACAAACCAACCGACTCAAGTACAGTTTCTTCCCTGCTGCTGTCAGACTTTTGAATGGACCTACCTCGCGTTAAGTTGATCTTTCTCTACACCTTAGCTATGACTGTAACACTACATTCTGCACTCGCTCCCTTCCTTCTCTATGAACAGTATGCTTTGTCTGTAATAGCACACAAGAAACAATACCTCTCACAATATATTAATACACGTGACAATAATAAATTACTATGTTCGGTGACTGAGATTTGTGAAGGACCTGCTCACAGAACTCTGCTGCCTCTCGCAACTAGAAGTGCAGCCTCATGGGTAGCTTTGTTCCATGATACTGAAGGTAACTATGGCCCTTGTACATGTCAACACACTTCCAATCGAGAACATAGCTAACATCGCCCAGTTCCCAATTCAGGGAGGTGACACAGGCTCCATATCGCCCGAGACGGGACTTCATTGTGTTCTCTCTGAACTCTGAGAGGCAAGTGGAATGTGGCTTTGCCAAAACAGTTAACTTTAAGTTTAAGTTTATTTATTAGTGTCACAAGTAGTCTTACATTAATACTGCAATGAAGTTACTGTGAAAATCCCCGAGTTGCCTGTTCAGATACAGCGAGGGGGAATTTAGCGTGGCCGATGCACCAAACCAGCACATCTCTGGACTGTGGGAGGAATCCAGAGCACCCAAATGAAACCCACGCAGACATGGAGAGAACATACAACCCCCACACAGTCAATAGCCGAAGCCAGGAATTGAACCCGAGGGCCCAATTTCACCATTTTGACTCTAAATGCTAGGCAGGCTTGAATCTGGGGGTGTTTCAGATCTGACTTTTAGACTCGTTCTCAGGCACCCCCATACATACTCTGCTTGAAAAAATAGCAGCGATTCTGAATCGCGCTGCACAAGTCTGTGGGTGGGGCTTAATGCACCCAAAATCTTGTAGCTCCAAGTGGAGACTCCAACTGCGCATGCGCAATAAACAAAATGGAAAAACGCTCCTCTGCCACATCGTTCCCAAGCCAATAATACCTCCTCCTGGCCCCCACAGACTTTGCCCCACCCTCACAACATTACTGCCCCTGTCATCCCCCCACCAGAGAGCGCTGATCTGCCTCTCTCCCACCCAACCTCACCACCTCGCCCGCTTCACCCCCCCCCCCCCCCACCCCACTCCCCTCCACCCCCCGCCCCCCCACCGATCTGAGTCCGACAGCCGCTGGAAGATCTGAACTTACCTCCTCAGAGATGCAGCGCCCGAAACAGACCTTTGCCGAACATGTCTGTTTTGCGCTGATTCCAGACGGGCAACGCTGTGGTAAAGGGAGAAATGCTGGGAAGTTTGGGCGTGCACTCATTAAATCAATTTAAATGCATGCAAATGCATTCAAATTAAGGTCGCACGCATTTCGGACACAGTCCAGATAGCAGCCATTTTTGGCGATTGATAAAGAGGGAATGGGCACGGAGGCGGGCACGGATTGTGCCATTCGCCTCACGCCCGACTTTAACAAGTTTTCGTGCCTGAAAACGGGTGCAACTCGATGGTAAAATCGGGCCCCGAGTCTCTGGCACT
The DNA here is from genome assembly GCF_965287045.1 of Carcharhinus amblyrhynchos. Taxonomy (NCBI): domain Eukaryota; kingdom Metazoa; phylum Chordata; class Chondrichthyes; order Carcharhiniformes; family Carcharhinidae; genus Carcharhinus; species Carcharhinus amblyrhynchos. Next base: position 16,115,623 of record NC_137327.1, read on the forward strand.
GTGAGACAGCAGTGCTAACCGTGCCACCCAGTAAGTCATCAATCAGTGCTGAAGAAGGTGACAGGCAAGTTCAGTTGGGCCGTGGCACATTCAACCAAAGGCCACGTGCTATCCTGACTATAGCTCTTGGGCAAACAAAATCTCCCACATTGGAGTTATGTTCACTGGTTTTCACTTCAGCTTCTGTCTGAAAATATCTACTCTTAGAACTCAGTGTGCAAATTAAAATAAATGGGACCTTTGAGTAGAGTCTGGCCTTATCATTGTGCATTGCACAGTAGAGTGGATTAGAGGATTCTGTTCTCACGTAACAAACAAAACTATTGGTTGAGTTTAATTTTGGATAATGAAGCAAAAATGGCCTTCAAGTGAATGTCTGTGGATTTTAGGCACTGTCTTCAATAATTGAGCTCCATAATAGAGTTGCCAACACTGGCTGGACATTTTTGAGATAGCATCATATGACCTCCTACATTTGACCCTCACCCCTACACTCATCATTGCCCTGGAACCATGTCATTGGTTCATCATGGAGCCCCGTCTTCCCAGAGATTTTCAATGTGCCGCGCTTTTGACTTTTGCAAACTCTGATCACCCTAAGGATGGTATTGACTGTAATAACTACCTGTAATAACTGCCTTCTTAGTACCTGCCAGGAGGAAGACAATCTTTCTATTGCTGAGTCCCTTCACAGCAACATCCAAGTACCTTGGGGAATGCTCTCTAACCTGTTGACCCATCGTAGTAAGTCCTTGCTGGGTCTTGGTTGCTTTTAGAATGCACCTTTAAGAGTACAGTCTGGCTTTAAGTAAAGTGATTAGCATTCTTTCCTCATAGTGGGAGGGACCCAGGTTCAATTCCAGCCTCGGGTGACTATCTGTACATTCTCCCCGTGTCTGCGTGGGTTTCCTCCAGGTGCTCCAGTTTCTTCCCGCAGTCCAGAGATGTGCAGGTTATGTGGATTGGTCATGCTAAATTGTGACAGTGGAATTAGCAGGGCAAATAAAGTTTATTTATTAGTCACACATAGGCTTACATTCACACTGCAATGAAGTTACTGTGAAAATCACCCAGTCGCCACACTCCGGCGCCTATTCGGGTACACTGAGGGAGAATTGAGCATAGCCAATGCACCCTAACCAGCACGTCTTTCAGACTGTGGGAGGAAATCGGAGCACCTGGAGGAAACTCACACAGGCACAGGGAGATCATGCAAACTCCATACAGACAGAGACCCAAGCTGGGAATCGAATCTGGATCCTCAGTGCTGTGAGGCAAGAGTGCTAATCACTGTGCCACCGTTCCACCCCTTTATGTGGGGTAAATCCGTGAGATTGTTGTCAGTGCAGGCTCGAATGGCCTCCTTCAGCACTGTAGGGATTCTGTGATTCTAAATGAGCTTGGAGTCCACTACTGAGGTGTGCAGCCAGCCATCAATGCTTTCGACACTGCGCTGTACCCCACAGTCATAAACAACAGACAGCACAAGGTTCCTCATGTCCAGATTCGGTGAAATCCCATTCAGCTTCACAGGTTTTGGCAGTCATTGAAATGTATTTCATTGAGATGTGCAACTTTAAAGATCAATTATTGCTGCCACCTGGTGGGGAGAAATGACAAACACTGAAATAGGAAAAACACAAATATAATTAAAATAGGTTTGGATAATTATGAATAATATTTAATGTGACAAATATCAAATTATTCAGTATATTTATATGTTTCTATTTGCAATTAAATAGACCAACCTCATCAAACAAGGGGAAAAGTTCTGAATGTTGCAAATTTAAAACAAACATGAAAAAACACATGAGAACTATTTTTATGAGAGGTAAAGGGTGGGAGTTTAATGGCCTCATTCGTCCTGAAACCATAAAATCCCACCCGAGGTTAATGGATCTTTCCATGGTCCACCGCTCGCCCGCTCCGATTCCCGTGACAGGCGAGATGGTAAAATTCCAGCCAGAGTCTTTCTAGTGTAGATGTCGGTAATTCAGCCCACCAAACCCATGCCAGGTCTCTGTAGAGTAATCCACTTACTCCCATTTCCCAGCACCATTCATTGGTCCTGAAAATTCCCACCCAATTTCCTCTGAAATCATGGATTATCTCTCCCTCCGCCAGCCTTGCCGGCAGCAAATTCCAGGTTATTACCAGTTGCTGCCTAAAGGGGTTTTCCTCACCTTCCTTTGCTCAAAATCTTAGATCTGTGTCTGCAAATCCTTGTGTGGACAGCAGAGTGGCACAGTGGTTAGCACTGCTGCCCCACAGCGCTTCCTGGCTCGCATCACTGTCTGGGCGGAGTCGGCATGTTCTCCCCGTCTCTGCATGGGTTTCCTCCGGGTGCTCTGGTTTCCTCCCACAGTCCGAAAGACGTGCCGTTAGGTGGCATTGGCCATGCTAAATTCTCCCTCAGTGTACCCAAACAGCATCAGATTGTGGTGACTAGGGGATTTTCGCTGTAACCTCATTGCAGTGTTAATGTAAGCCTACTTGTGACACTAATAAATAAAGTTATCGACAATCAGCTGATGGCAACAGATTTTCTTGTCTACCTGATCAAAACCTGTCAGAATCTTGCACACCTCTACCAAACCTCCCCTCTGCCTCCTATGCTTCAAGGAAAACAACCCCAGATTTTCTAAGCTAAGGGGTGACCTAATAGAAGCCTACAAGATTCTGAGCGGCATGGGCAGAGTGGATAGTCAGAAGCTCTTTCCCAGGGTGGAAGAGTCATTTACTAGAGGGCACAGGTTTAAGGTGTGGGGGGCAAAGTTTAAAGGAGATATACGAGGTAGATTTTTTACACAGAAGGTGGTGAGTGCCTGGATCTCGTTGCTGGGGAGGTAGTAGAAGCGGATACGATGGTGACTTTTGAGAGGCATCTTGACAACTACATGAATAGGATGGGAATAGAGGGATATGGTCCCCAGAAGGGTAGGGGGTTTTAGTTCAGTCGAGCAGCATGGTTAGTGCAGGCTTGGAGAGTCGAAGGGCCTGTTCCTGTGCTGTAGTTTCTTTGTTCTTTGTTCTAACTTTGCAGCTACAGTCCCTGGACCCAATCTGGTAAATCTCCTCTCCGACTTCTCAAGGACTCTTACCTCCAGTTTAAAGGGTGACAATCAGAACGGGACTGGCTGTGACCTAACCAAGGCTTTTGAAAGGTTCTGCAATACATACATGATTTTTCACTCACTTCTATGCATGAAGCCAAAGATCGCTTTATGCTTTGCTAACTCCTCTTCTCCATATGTCCTGAAGATCTATGCAGATGAACCTCCAGATCTCTCTGTCCCTGGGCATTCGATGGAACTGTGCCATTTAGTCTATAATTCCACTCCCTATCTTTTTTAATTCTTTCATGGGATATGGGTTTTGCTGGCTAGGCCTGTGTTGTTGTCCATTCTAATTGCCCTTGAGAAAGCTGTGGTGAGCTGCCATCTTGAACCGTTGCAGCACACGTAGTGTCGGCACACCAGCAGTGCTGTTAGAGAGGACGTTCCAGGATTTTGACCCTATATCTTCTGCCAAAATGCATGACCTCACACTTCTCTTTATTAAATTCCAAATGCCTCTAGTCTGCTCGATTCATAGAATCCCTACAGTGCAGAAGGAGGCCATTTGGCCCATCGAGTCTGCACCATCACCAATCCCACCCAGGTGCTATCCCTGTCACCCCACATATTTGCCCCATTAGTCCCTCTCACTTATGCATCCCTGGGGTACTTTAGCATGGCCAATTAATCTAACCCGCACATCTTAAAAGTGTGGGAGGAAACCGGAGCATCTGGAGGAAACCCATGCAGGCACGGGGAGAATGTACAAACTCCACACAGTGGCCCAAGCTGGGACTCGAACCCAGATCTTTGTGAGGCAGGAGTGTTAACCACTGTGCCACCCTGCCACCCCGAATCTGTTAACCTGTCTAAATCCATTTGCAGTCAATTGGTATCATCCTCACTGTTTACTACATCCTCTGACTTTGGGATCATCGGAAAGTTTTGCTGAGGCCCCGGCACAGACCCCTGTGGGACTCTTCTCCTCCCATCAAACCATGCAATGTTTGGAAACATCGGATTAGATTTTGCTGTTAAAATAATGTTGAGTTTGATGTACTCACTACTATTAATGTGCAAATCACTCAGCAGGTTGAAGACACCCTGTAAATGACATATTTTTACAGTAAAATGGGTTAGTTATGCTATTACACTAATATGGACTTGTCCTAGGCATGGCCCGGGAGATGGATGTGGCTTGCGAAGCCCCTCTATGTGGCCCCCAGAGGCACCTTGGAAAACTCCTCTCAGCCAGCTGAGTTTCAATGCAAGATTCTCCTTAGGGCTGCTCCTCTAATCAGAGGCTGTTTCTCTCTTGCATATGTTGCTGATAGGCTGACTAATGAGCTGAAGGCTGGTGTGTGAGAGAGCAAATGTAGGCCGCGATTCTCCCATCCCGCTGCAGCTAATTTTTTGACACAGCGGGCCGGGAGATTCTCATGTCAGCCGATTTGCAGGGTTCTATCTAGCCCCACTCCCTTGCCTTATCCCTGTAACGTTGCACATTCCCTCTTTTCAGGTTGTAATCCAATTCCCTTTTGAACACCATTCTGTAATCATATACTTGAATAAGGAATGCGGTTTAGAACACCGAGGATTGGATGTCCCTCTATTTTTCATCCCTCACTGTGGGAAAAGCCCATACTTGCTTAACTATTCAAACTAAAGTCATCAGTTCAGTCTGTGGGAATCTGACCATTCTATTCATCCAAAGTCTTCAGGAATATTTCTCAATCGTGTATGTGGGTGTGTTTAGAGGGAGAAATTCAGGACATGTTGCTTGCTCATATGTAACTTGTGTTTGTGAGCATGGCTAAGACAACTCATAATGTTGACCAGTATAATGTGTATAAATGTGAGGTTATCCTCTTTGGTAGCAATAGTAGGGAGACAGATTATTACTTGAATGGGTATAAATTTAGGGAGGTGGACACTCAACGAGACCTTGGAGTCCTTGTACATCAGTCTCTGAAAGTAAGCGCACAGGTACAGTAGGCAATAAAGGAAGCAGATGGTATGTTGGCCTTCATAGTGAGAGGATTTGAGTACAGGGATAGGGATGTTTTGCTGCAATTGTATCAAGCATTGGTGAGATCACTCCTGAAGTATTGTGTGTAGTTTTGGTGTCCTTATCTGAGGAAAGATGTCTGTCCTTGCAATAGAGGCAGTACAGCGAAGGTTTATCAGGTTAGTTCCTGGGATGGCAGGTCTCTCATATTGGGCGGCATGGTAGCGCATTGGTTAGTACTGATGCTTCACAGTGCCAGGGACCCAGGTTCGATTCCTGACTTGGGTCACTGTCTGTGTGGAGTTCGCACTTGCCCTATGTGTCTGCATGGGTTTCCTCCGTGGGCTCTGGTTTCCTCCCACATTCTGAAAGACATCCTGGTTAGGTGCACTGACATAAGAACATAAGAAATAGGAGCAGGAGTAGGCCAACTAGCCCTTCGAGCCCGCCCCGCCATTCAATAAGATCATGGCTGATCTGTCGTGGCTCAGTTCCACATTCCCGCCCTCTCCCCATAACCCTTAATCCCCTCTCTCATCAAAAACCCATCAACCCGCGTCTTAAAAATATTTAGCGAGGCAGCCTCCACCACTTCAACGGGCAGAGAATTCCAGAGATTCACCACCCTTTGAGTGAAGAAGTTCCTCCTCAACTCTGTTCTAAACCGCCCCCCCTTTATCTTGAGGCTGTGCCCCCTAGTCCTACTATCCTTTCTGAGCGGGAAGAGTCTCTCCACCTCTATCCTATCCATCCCATTCATCATCTTATACGTCTCAATGAGATCTCCCCTCATTCTTCTAAACTCTAACGAGTACAAGCCTAATCTATTCAGCCTCTCCTCATAGCTCAACCCCCTCAACTCCGGCATCAGCTTAGTAAACCTCCTCTGCACTCCCTCCAAGGCTAAAATATCCTTGTGTAAGTACGGCGACCAAAACTGCACACAGTACTCCAGCTGCAGCCTCACCAATGCCCTATACAGCCGCAGCAAGACCTCCCTACTTTTATATTCAATCCCCCTCGCGATGAAGGCCAGCATCCCATTCGCCTTCCTGACCACCTGCTGCACCTGCAAGCTGGGTTTTTGCGACTCATGCACAAGGACCCCGAGGTCCCTCTGCACCGCCGCCTGCTGCAGTTTTTCTCCACGTAAGTAATAATCCTTCCTACCATTATTCCTACCAAAGTGGACCACCTCGCACTTACCAACATTAAATTCCATTTGCCATTTCCTGGCCCATTCGCCCAGCCTATCTAGATCCTTCTGTAGACTCTCCCCACCCTCCGCACAATTTGCCTTTCCACCAATTTTGGTGTCATTAGCAAATTTCAACACCCTCCAAGCAGACGCCAGACTGTGGCAAATAGGGGAATTTCACAGTAACTTAATTGCAGTGTTAATGTGAGTCTTACTTGTGACTAATAAATAAACTTTACTTCACTTTTTGAGGAGAGACAGTTAGGATTATATTCATTGGAGTTTAGAAGAGTGAGAGGGGGTCTCATAGAAATCATAGAAACACTACAGTACAGAAAAAGGCCATTCAGCCCATCGAGTCTGCACCGACCACAATTCCAACCAGGCCCTATCCTCACATCCCTACATATTTACCCACTAATCCCTCTAACCTACGCATCTCAGGACACTAAGGGCAATTTTAGCATGGCCAATCAACCCAACCTGCACATTTTTGGGCTGTGGGAGGAAACCGGAGCACCCGGAGGAAACCCACGCAGACACAAGGAGAATGTGAAAACTCCACACAGACAGTGACTCAAGCTGAGAATTGAACCCAGGTCCCTGGAGCTGTGAAACAGCAGTGCTAACCACTGTGCAATCGTGCTGCCCAATCTCATAGAAACCTATAAAATTTGAACAGAATTAGACAGCGTAGATTCAGAAAGAATGTTCCCAAAGGTGGGGGAGCCCAGAACTAGAGGTTATAGTTTGAGGCTAAGGGGTGGGCCTTTTAGAACTGAGGTGAGGAGAAATTTCTTCACCCAGAGGTGGCGAATGTGTGGAATTCACTACCACAGAAAGTAGATAAGGTCAAAACATTGTCTGATTTCAAGAAGAAATTAGAAATAGCTCTTGGGACTAAAGGAATCAAAGGATATGGGGGAAAGGCCGGGGAGGGGGGTTTCAGGATATTGAATTCGATGATCAGCCATGATCAAAATGAATGGCAGAGTGGGCACGAAGGGTTGGATGGCCTACTCCTGCTTCTAGTTTCTATGTTTCTATGAACATAATAGATGTCCAGGTTTTTGATATGAACATCTTTAATGCAGTAAATTATCACCAAATCAAGGCATCTCAACAGCTCTCAATAACGGTACACTGCGCTTTGCTGATCAATGTTCCAAATATGAAACATGAAACAAATCATTAAAACCACATTGAAAAGCAAGTCACTTCTAGCAGCCCTTTCAAGGTCACTTAACATTTCCCATGTAAACGCCTCTTGCTGAGCTGTAAAGTACCCTTTCGTAGTGATTGGAAATTAGTGTCCAGCTAGATCACCATTATATATTTAAATTATTGATTTCCACCTCTCAAATTTCGGCTGACAGCATTGTTTCCAAGATCACTTATTCCAAGTCTCAGTAAACTAATTGTTAAACCTGATGCCAGAATCAGAGATGGTTGGTAAGAATCTGCCATGAGTTCATATAGTTTACCATTATTTTTCAAAGACAACCTTGTAAGCTACAATTGAGCAAATGCTAAAAATCAAACAATGAATTCTGGTTAAGTATTTTCTTCTCTGCACTAGCACTCAGGGGAATGCAAACTCACACCTGCTTTGCTGCCAAATAATTTTCAATTTTAGCCAGACAGCCAAGGAAAGGGATGCTGAACATGTCTGATTCTTTCAGGGCTCTGAATTAAATTTTCAATTCCACTCTGGCCATTTTTTGAGGTGGTGACCAGATGTATAACTGAGGGTAGTGCAGTCGGTGTAGTTTATATAGATTTCAGCCAAGCCTTTGGCAAAGTCCCACATGGGAGACTTATGAAGAAGGTAAATTCACATGGGATACAGGGTAATTTGATAAAGCGGATTCAGAATTAGCTCAGTTGTAGGAGACAGAGGGTGGTGACAGAGGACTGCTATAGTGACTGGAAGCCAGCATCCAGTAGCGTGCCACAGGGATTTGTATTGGGTCCCCTATTATTCATCATTTATATAAACAACATAGATGACTATGCGGGATTGGGGGGAGGGGGGAGAGGGGGTGCAGGGAGGAAGGGGGGATTAGGATTAGTAAATTTGCAGATGACACAAAGATTGGCCGGGTGTTTAGTGAGGCTGAGTGTCTTGGGCTACAGAAAGATATAGACAAATGGTTGAATGGGCAAATGAGTGGCAGAAGGAATTTAACTTTGAAAAGTGTGAGGTGCTACACTTTGGTTGGAGTTATTTGACAAGGCAGTATTCAATGAGCAGCTTGACACTAGGAGGCTCTGTGGAACAAAGGGACCTTAGCCTGTTTGTCCATAGATCTCTGAAGACAAAAGGACATGTTAGTGGGGTGATGAAAATGCATATGGGACACTTGCTTTTATCAATCGCGGCATAGATTACAAAAGTAGGGAAGTGGTATGGAACTTTGATGAGGCCACAGCTAGAGTACTGTGTGCAGTTCTGGTCGCCATATTATAGAAAGGATATGATTGCACAGTGGAGGTTGCAGAGGAGATTTACCTGGATACTGCCTGGCATGGAACATTTAACTTATGAAGAGAGGTTGGGTTTATTTTCGTTGGAGCAGAGAAGATTGAGAGGTGACCTGATTGAAGTGTACAAGATTATGAGAGAGATGGGCAGCGTGGGTAGGAGCTGTTACCCTTAGTTGAAGAGTCAACCACGAGGGGACATAGGTTCAAGGTGAGGGGAGGGAGGTTTAGGGGGGGATGTGAGGAAAAACCTTTCTACCCAGAGGGTGGTGATGGTCTGGAATGCGCTGCCTGGAAGGGTGGTAGAGGTGGGCTGCCTCACATCCTTTAAAATGTACCTGGATGAGCATTTGGCACATCAAGGGGACAGGACAAGTGCTGTAGATGGGAAAAGGTGAGAGTTTGGATGTTTTTCACATATTGGTGCTGAGTCAATGGGCCAAAGGGTCTTTTCTGCACTGTATAATCCTATGATTTTAACAGCATCAACATATTAAATAGAATGATGAAGGCTATACTATAAACAGTTCAATATTCACTGTGAGGATATCAAATGCAAACTCTATGGTATAAACAGCATAGTGCAATGGTCACACCCTATTTTGGCCATTGCATCCAATTCTGATCTTGAGAAACTAGGGATACATTCAAGTGCTACAGGCAATAATCAAGCAAATCACAAATTGGTCTCTAACATCAGAAGACCAAGATATTAGGAAATAATGTACACATTGTTAGCCTTGGAAGGTGACCTTATTAAAGCATATACTGTGTTATATACAAAAAAAAGGGTCACTACTTCAAACTAAGTTGTAACATTAAAGCAACAGCAGACCAAGTTAAAGCATTAAAGGGAGCATTTATCACACAATAAGTTATTTTCATGAGTAATAGTCTTTATTCAGTGGTTTTGCAACATTAGAGATGTTATATGAATAAAGCTGTTGTCATGGTGGTAACAAAAAACCCTGGCTTCATGTAAACAAGAATTTGTTTGTCATGGTGGGGCAGGGAATGTTGGTATTTTTCTCATTGATAATATATGCCTTTCAGATTTCTCATCTGTATCTGTTTCGTGAAAAATATTTACAGAGAGGACAGGCAGGTGAAATCAGAAGGGATGTTAATGCTTGTCACTGGCTGTATCTGGTAATGCTGAGTTACAGACTGTCAGTGGCTCAGATCAGATCAGAAGGCAAGATTTTGTCAAGGCAATGTACAGCGTGCTTGAGAATTGCACCTTAAATGTAGAAGAATGCCCAAGGATTTTTCACACAGATGTATGGACAAGAAAATATAATGCCAGGCCAAAAGTGAAGTTTTCTTTGGAAGAGTAATTAAAAGTTTTGTCAAGCGGATAGGTTTTAAGAAGGAGGTTTGGGAGGTGGAGCAACAAAAGGGACAATGTGTAAATGGGGCCATTTTTCAATTTTCCATTCCCACTGAACAGTTTTCCGGCTGAGAATGGATTTCAGAAATTTGTGTACCACACATGTCAGAATATCTGATTTGGGCTCTCATTGGTTGCTGCTCACTGCTGGGTGTTTTAAGTGACTCAATTATGTAATCATTTTGACATAATTATACAATTTTTGACAATTTAGGACATCTAGTGCTTGAAGGACATTTGAAGGAAATAATTATTTTGCTTTAAAAAGTTGTCCTGATGTGATTTGTGCTGCTAGAACTAATGTTTTTTTCCTATACAGTGATATTTGGCCACCCTCTGTAGTATTACTAAGTTCATTTGATCTGTGTATCATTTTCCTAACCATGTTGATTCTCAAGAATAATTTAACTTTCAACCAAAATTGAATGGATTAACTTTAATTTACCCATGCAGCAGCCAACATTCTTCGAGACTTCAACATTTACCTACTTAGCTTCCATACTTCTGTTGATCAGGATGCTGCCAACATCAAGTCCTTTGCCAGCCATTCGGTCTACCCGATTAACTCAGTGGGCAGGACGTTCTGGCCGCACTCGCCCCGGGACAAGAAGATCTTACTCGGGGTCAACAGACCTTTGCATAGACCTGCTATGATGCCCGTGGTGGGCAGGACAGGAAAATTCCACCCAATAACTCAAATCTTTTTCTCATCTTTTACACTGAGATTGTTTCATATCTCTCCCTTGTAAGCATCATTAACATACCACAGTCGACAAGTTAGTGCCATTTCATTTAGTATTATGCATTATGTAACATTGAGCTAACACAGAATATTCATAGAGTTTACTGAGGTAAGGAAAATAACACCTTTATTGGAACACATCTTACTGTGAGCTGCATCTCACCATGAGGTTGTACAATTGGACAATTAATCTCTTGGGTAAGGGAGAGCAATATCATTATACATTTCATCCCTGTGATATTGTATACTCTCTGTTATGCTCCTTGGCCAGACCCTGGGATAGAATCCTACAGTGCAGAAGATGGCCATTTGGCCCATCAAGTCTGCACTGACCGCAAAATGTGGATGTGGGTGATGTGGGGAAAGATCCAGTTAGGAATCAATAATATTTTGCCTGAAATAGATAAAGATTAAGATTCAAGATACCTGCTTTTGGAATAAAGTCACATGATTCCATGGGACTTGAACAAACAAAAGCAAACTTTACTACACAAGCTCAGAAAGATGAAACAATTTACAATGGACAGAATTTTCCAGCTGTTCAAGGCGGTGGGACTTCCTGGTCCCGCGAGAGTGAATAGAGGTTTGGCTCAGCACGAAATTCTCCATCCTCGTTTGCAGCGGGGTGGAGATTGAATGGCCAGAAAACTCCAGCCAATATGTATCTTATACTCTAACATTCAGGGTATGAGATACATGTGAATTACATGTGGTTGGACACACCACACTACAGAGTAAATGACAGATGCAACCAAGACAGATTCCATCGATTTCTCAACAAATCCCCCAGCCGCTAGTCCCATGGTGAATTAGACAACCTCACTGGAAGTTCAGCTTCCTCACAATGGTTTCCAATCTCTACCTTTAAAGATTGCCGCTTGGAATTCACTCCAAAAGTCACTCTTTCTCAGAAGGCTTTGACAATGATCCACCTCACAAGGTTTCAGCCTCTCCTTCCAAGATTCCTTCTCCCTGGATTCCCAAGTACACTCAACACTAGCTTACATTCACACTTTTAGACCTAAGGACATGCAAAGCAGAACATCAGTGTTCCACAGGGATACCTTTGCTCCAGTGAGCCTCTTTATTTAAAGTCTACCTGCTTCCCCCCACGCCCCCACCCATCCCTCCCCTGCAGCTCTTTCTTTAACTTAACTGGGACCTCTTTCTGTCCCTTTTATTTTCTTCATGATACTTAGACTCGTACAAACCTTATAATGCAGAAGAGGGCATTTGGCCCAGCGAGTCTGCACTAGCTCTTTGACAGAGTACCTTACCCAGGCCCTCTTCCCTACCCTATTCCTGTAACCTTACACATTTATCATGGCAAATCATTTTAGCCTACACACATTGGGACATTAAGGGGCAATTTAGAATGGTGAATCCACCTAAGCTGTACATCTTTGGTCTTGTTGGCTGGCAGACTGACTTAAACTAAAGCTGTTCACTAGTACTTAAACTGATCTGATGACCTATCAAAACACTCCCACAGATTCCCACCCTTGCTACTAGTTGATAATAAGCAATAGAATACTCTCTACCTTAAATGTTACAAATATCACAGACTATTAATTTAGCACACAAGGACCCAAAGTTCAATGGATTTCAGCTGAAGGATTTTTAAAGTTTATTATTATTGACACAAGTAGACTTACATTAACACTGCAATGAAGTTGCTGTGGAAATCCCCTAGTCCCCACATTCTGGACCCTGCTCGGGTACACTGACATTATATCATTAGTATATAATACAATAACAATTGACCTATGATAATACGTGAGGGAGTAACAGTGCAATCTTTAGTGCCTATAAAAGTTTAAAGTTTATTTATTAGCATCACAAGTAGGCTTACATCAACACTGCAATGAAGTTACCGTGAAAATCCCCTAGTCGCCACACTTCGGAGCCTGTTTGGGTACACTGAGGGAGAATTTAGCATGGCCAATGCATCTAACCAGCATGGCTTTAGACCACGAGACCATAAGACATAGGGGTAGGGTTTGGCCACTCGACCTATCGAGTCTGCTCCACCATTCAATCATGGCTGATATTTTTCTCATCCCCATTCTCCTGCCTTTTCCCTATAACCCCTGGCTGTGGAAGGAAACCGGAGCACCTGGAGGAAACCCATGCTGACATGGGGAGAGTGTGCAGGCTCTGCACAGACAGTGACCCAAGCCAGGAATCGAACCCGGGTCCATGAAGCAGTGACTCCCCAAATGTTGGATGCGCAGCACATAACTGGAAGACATTGGGAGTGCTTGTTGCATACCAGCCTCTTCTTATTTTGTAAAAACATTTGGGAACATCACCATAACTTGACCACAAATTTAGGAAAATATGTGCTCTGGTTGTCTTGTGGCTCCTAAATCTTGGTAGTACTCACACTTAAGTTTGTAAAGATCAGAAACTCTTTTATGTTTAATTTTGTCATGCTGTCACATTCAAAACAAAAAAAACAGACTGAACAGGTTATGTACTCATCACTTCAGCCTTGAATGCAGTGGGAAACGTGGCCACGAAACATTTGTTCAGAACTCATCAGTCCACTTGAATAGCAACCTTGTTGTACAGACAGAATTCAGTGAACAATATCCCAAACTGTTCCAATGATTAGGTCATCAAGGACGATACCAGGTATCTTTGTGAAAACGCTGGTGTGTGTTGTAACAGAGATAGTGTATTACTCAGTGTTTCAACTCCCAACACTGCAGCCTTGAGCAAGGACAACAGCTGGGAGGAACTGCCCACCTCCTAAAGGCTTACCAGCGAATGGGTTGCAGCTTTAAAAATAGATATCGCTCTCCTGCGGCTGGATAGGCTCTGGTGGTTGTCAGTTTCTGCACCTTCCGCTAAATTTCGGGTTTGGTTCCTTTTGCTGTGCTTTTGGTAAACATTGTAGCAAGGTTAGTGCAATCATATTGAGTCGGTATGCTCGATTTAGAAACCGATCCTCTCTACCTCCGATAGCCTCTGGTTTGAGAAGCGTCATTCAGCTCAAAGCACCAGCGCCGTAAGTATGTTTTCCGCAGAGCTGGTTGAATAAGAAAAGCTTATTACTCCAGGGAATTGGCTCCCGCGAGGGGAATGTTACTGACTGCTGTGTAATTTTTCTAACATCGCTCCTTATCAGGTTTCCACCAGAATGTGGAACACTGGCTTATTCTCAGTCACTTATCCAGTCTCCCACCTTCTGGCTATCTGAGCACGCCCCAAAATTCTGCTGCCTACTTCCCAATTGGCACCCAGCCCCATTCACCCATCAGCCCCTGTGTTCGACCTTGGCTTGAGACTCAGCAACACCACAAGCCTAAACCATTCTGCTCTTCAAATTCTTCCATGGCCTGGCTACCGCCTGCCTCTGTAACCTCCTGTCCTGCAACTCTGCATTCCTCAAATTCTGCCCTCTTCAACATCCCTGATTATTATTAGCTCATCCCTTGGCAACTAAATTTGCCAAATTCAATCTAAATTTTAGACTCTTGAACCCCACGGCTTTGGAATTCAATATTCCTGCCCTTTCTCCTTGCCTGGCACTCCTTAAAATGTAGCTCTTTGACCAACTGTTAGTCATCTGCCCTAATATCTCCTGATGTAACTCGCTGTACAATCTTGACTGAAAACACATGTCTGAAACACCTTGAGATATTTTCTCCTACAAATGTGCTATATAAATGGAAATTTTCTTTAGTTGTTCATGAAGTTGTTTGGGCGGCAGAGTGGTTAGCACTGTTGCCTCACAGCGCCAGAGACCCGGGTTCAATTTGGCCACACAGTCATAGGTATATAAGGAATACAGCAGGGGGCTGAGAACACAGCCGGGACACCGGTGTTGACGATGATCATGGAGGAAGTGTTGTTGCCCATCCTTACTGATTGTTGTCAGTGAGTTAGGAATTTCAGGATCCAGACGCAGAGAGGTGCCGAGGCCCAGCCACAGAGTTTGGAGATAAGTTTTGTGGGAATAAAAGTGTTGAAGGCTGAGCTGTGGTCAATAAATAGGAATCTGACATAGATGTCCTTGTTATCTAGGTGTTCCAGGGTTGAATGCAGGGCCAGGGAAATGGCGTCTGCTATGGACCTGTTGTGGCAGTAGGCGAACTATAGTGGATCCAGGTAGTCTGGGGGGCTGGAATTGATTTGTGCCATGACTAACATTTTGAAGCATTTCATAATGATGTCAGAACCACAGGCCAATAGTCATTAAGGCACGCTGTTTGGTTTCTCTTAGGTACCGGGATGACCATCAGCTTCTTGAAGCAGATAGGGACCTCAGGTTGTTGTAAAGAGAGGTTGAAGATGTCTGTGAATAGTGTGATGTCTGAGTTTACTATCAAATAAATCGGTTGGACTTAAACCTGGTGTTGTCAGACTTTTTACTGTGTTTACTCCAGTCCAACGCCGGCATCTCCACACTGTGAATACCCCACCAGCTGATCTGTGCAAATCTGAATGCTCATTCGGGTACCCCGTTCCGGGCCAGTCACTTTCCGTGGGTTGACCTTCAAGAAAGCTGCTCTGACATCTGCAATTGTTTGTTACAGAACTCCAGCCCCTGACGTGCCCTTGTAGCTACAGTATTATGTGGGTCACCCAGTTAAGATTCTGATCAATACTGACTGCCGGCATTCAGTCATTGAATATTACAACACTGGAGGCCATTTGGTCTGTCTAATCAGCCCTTGCTCTTTCAAAGAATGATTTAGTCCCAATCTCCTATTCTTTCCTAATCCCTGCAATGCCCTTTCTCCTTCAAACATTTAACCAATTTTGTTTGAAGACGAACATTGAGTCTTTTCTACCTGCTCATTGGGTAGTGCATTCCAAATCCTAACCATTCATTGCAGAAGAAATATTGTTGTCGTGTCTGTTGGTGGTGAGAATTTGGCAATGGTAGTTCTGTTGAATGTCAAGTGGAGGTGATTAGACAGTTTGTTCCCTTGTATGGAGCTCTGCACTTATCAGTCGCAGCCTGAAGATTGTCCAGGTTCTTTCTGCATATAGGAATGGACTGTTTCAGAATCTGCAGAGTTACAAATTAATTTGACCACTGCAATCATCAGTGAACATCCCCAATTCTGACCTAATGTCTCAGTAAAGGTCACAGAATTATTACAGTGCAGATGTAGGCCTTTGGCCCATTGTGTCTGCATCAGGGTCGGGGGTGGGGGGTGGGGGGTGGGTTAGTGATGGAGGAAGGGTCCATTGATAAAGCAGCTGAAGATGGTTGGGCCAAGGACAGTAAGGGGACAAAGATGACTCATTTCCAGCCAGCATGACCATTTTCCTTTGTGCTAAATGGAGGGCTTCCCCCACCCTGATTCCACTTGCTGAAATTTGCCAGGGTTCTTTGATGCCTCACTTGGTCAAATCTGCCTTGGTGTCAAGGGCAGCTGGTCTTTGCTCACCACTGGATTTCAGCTGTTTTGTCCAAATTTGGACCATAGCTGTAGTGAGGTCTGGAGCCAAGTGGCCATGGAGGAACCCAAACTGAGTTTCGTGGAACAAGTTATTGCTGGGTAAGTGTTGCTTGATAACACTGCCATTGGCAGCTTTTGTAGACTGATGGGGTGGTAGTTGGCTGGATTGGGTTTGCTCCTTTTTGTGGACAGGACATAGCTGTGCAAACTTTTGCACTGCTGTGTGGATGCCAGTGTTGCGGATGCACTGGGATAGATTGGCTAGTGGCACAGTTAGTTCTGGAGCTGATCTTTAGTGTCACAGCTGGAATGTTATTGGGGCCATAGCCTTTGCTGTATCTAGTGTGTGTTTCTTGACACCATGTGGATTAATTACACAGACAGCCATGCAGATTCTGTCTTTTCTTGATGTGGTAAAAAGAGAAATGGCGACCTCAGCAATAATAAAAACAGCAAACGCTGCAGAAAGGATGGATTAACGATTTGGATGAAGATCCTTTTTTTTTGTCTTAGGCATGTATACCAAGTTTCCATTATATTTAGCCTACCTGGAAGAGTTAAATGGCCAGCAGCTTTTTCCCCCTGTTGAAACATAGGCAATAAAATGTACTCACCAAGCTTTATGGCTGCCATGGCAACGGAGTGTCCCACCATCTAACGATTATGACCTACAGGGGACCACTCAGGCCCTATCTATGAAGAAAGGACTTTTAGAAACAGGCTGTGATTCAGAAGCTGAGAGCAATGTGAAGTGAAAGAATGAGCTCTCTTTTCAAAATTGGAGATGTGATCAAGTAGGAGTTTTTTTTTGGGGGGGGGGACATATTTTTGTAAGCATTTTATGCTGGAATTTTTGATGGAAGAGGGTTAGTAACTGATTGTGAATGCAGTCTTATTGCAGTAAGTATAAAACAGTTTGATTCTTCTCTCTGCATCTTACATGGAAGATATTTTGCCACTTCATATGAATAGAAACAAATTCATTGCATGGCATAGTTCATTGGCCAAATAATCTTCACCTCTGTGAATCAGGTAGGGAAGAATGTAAGTTGGCCACAATGTAAACAGGCTAATCCTTTCTTCCAAGCCAGGTAAAAGTTAATATTGAGTGTTATAAAGTCTTTTTATTAGTATCACAAGTAGACTTACATTAACGCTGCAATGAAGTTACTGTGAAAATCCCCTAGGCGCCTGTTCGGGTACACTGAGGGAGAATTGAGTATGGCCAATGCACCAAACCAGCATGTCTTTCGGATGGTGGGAGAAAAGCGGAGCACCCGGAGGAAACCCACACAGACATGGGGAGAACATGCAGACTCCAAACAGATAATGACCCAAGCAGGGAATTGAACCCAGGTCCCTGGTGCTGTGAGGCAGCAGTGTTAACCACTGTGCCACCATGCCACCCCATTGTTGCTCTGCTCCCTACCGACTACCCTCTTCTGGTTCAGCTCGGCTAAAGTAATGTTATAAAACCAACATCTCGTGACACCAGGAAGAACAAGAACAACTATATGGCAGCTTTAACAGAACAAGATGTCCCAAGGCACTTCATTGGAGTGTAACAAAGGAAGAGGTAGATTTGAAGGAGTGTCTCACTAGGAAGGAAAGGAAGTCGAGACGTAGAGAGATTTAAGGACAGAATTACTAAGCACAAGGGCTAGGCAGCTAAAAGCTTGGTCACCAGTTGTGGAGCAATTAAGAACAGAGGCCAGAATTAAGCGGAGCATAGCTATCTCAAAAGGGTTGTGGGCTGGAGGAGATTACAGCAACAAAGTGATGGGAGGTGGTGAAGGGATTTAAAAACAAGGATGAGAATTTTAAAATCAAGGCTTCACTTGCCAGAGGCGAATTTTGGTCAGGAAGGACTGGTGAATGGGACTTGGTGCCAGTAAGGCTCTGAGCAGCAGAGCTTCATACAACCTCCCGTTTACGGAGAAGCGATTGTGAGAGGATAGACAGGACTGTGTTGCAAATGGTCAAAGCTCGAGGTAACCAAGAGACAAGTGAAGGTTTCAGCAGCAGATGCGTGAAGGCAGGGTTGGAGTCAAGTGATGTTACAGAGGTAGAAATGACCGGTTTTAGTGATGGCACAGATTTGTAGTCAGAAACACATCTCTGGAATAGTGGGAAAAGATGGGTACAGACTTGGAAGATGACAACGTGGACAGAGATTTTGGAGAGATCCGGGAAGTTCGAAATGGGAGGGTAAGAACGCTGGGATCAAAGGTTATCCCCAAGGGATGTGCAAGGACACTGGGGGTCAAGGGTTATCCCCAAGGGATTTGCAAGGACACTGGGGGTCAAGGGTTATCCCCAAGGGATTTGCAAGGACACTGGGGGTCAAGGGTTATCCCCAAAGGATTTGCAAGGACACTGGGGGTCAAGGGTTATCCTCTTTTGAGGGGAGAAGTGATAGTGGCAGTTTTGAAGGAGGGAAGGAGGCAAAGGGAGGAACATTAACAATATCAGCAAAGAGAAGGCTAACTAATATCAGCAATTAGAATACAAATTAGAAAATACTGGAAACACCAAAGAACATCAGTCAGCATTTGCGGAGATAACTGAAAATATGTTATTCTGGGTCCAGACTCTCAACCTTGAATATTTTGGCAGATGCTTGACTGGCATATTCACCTTCATTTTTAACTCTCTCTCGATGAGTGGACTTTGATTGAGTTAAAGGCGAGATTTTAAGCATGCTCTGTTTTATGGTTTCAGATCGCCAGCACATTTACTCTGTATCAGATAATATTGACTGTCTGACATGAGATGGTTACATCTGTCCTAGAAAGAACATTTGTTAGTACACTGCATTAGGAAATTGCAATTAGGCATTTGAAATCAATATTTTGTGAAAATTTGAGCCCCAAGGCTTGGCTAATTTTGATTTCTGGGATCAGTCAGTGGTAGCGATGAGCTGTACGGCTGTGCATTCAATTTTACTCTGATTTTTAGAAAACTAGATCTACACTTGCATTATGGTGCAGTGCTGATGGAGTGCTGCGTTGTCAGAACTTATTTGGATGAGGTGCTAACCTAGTCTGCTAGCTTAGGTAGAAGTTAAAGATCCCACAATGACTTTTACCTTTTGAATCATAGAATCTCTATAGTGCAGGAGGGGCCATTCAGCCCATCAGGTCTGCACCAACTCTGTCAGAGTATCTTATTCGGGCCCACCACCTCTCACATTTACCATGACTAATTCATCTAACCTATACGTCTTTGGACATTAATTTAATATGGCCAATCCATCTAACCTGCACATCACTGGGTGGAAACCTGAGCACCCGGAGGAAACCCACACAGACATGGGGAGAACATGCAAACTCCACACAGTCACCCAAGGCTCCAGTAGAACCCAGGACCCTGGTGCTGTGAGACTGCAGTGCTAACCACTGTGCAGCCCATGATGAACAGAACATGTTATTTTCAGTGCCTTGGTCAACATTTATCCCTCAAGCGCTCAAAGCCAAAACATTAACTGCTCAGTCGTCTCATTGCTGTCTGTTTTGTGGCTTTCCTGTGCAGCCATGAACTGCAACATTTGTCTATAAGACAACAGTGACAAATACATGTCAAAAGTAATTAAATAATGTGAAAATCTTCCTGACATTGTCAGGATGTGAAAGGAGTTTAAACAATTCTGGTTGATTGTATTGATGTTTTGTTTTATTGAAAAAATGTATCAGAAAATCCTCTGGTGCTTCTTCACCAAGTGTAAAAATGTAAGGAAGAAGCATATGTGTACACTTGTGTATAGGATGGCACGGTGGCACAGTGGTTAGCACTGCTGCCTCACAGCGCCAGGGACCCAGATTCAATTCCTAGCTTTGGGTCACTATCTGTGTGGAGCCTGCACATTCTCCCCGTGTCTGAGTGGGTTTCCTTGGGATGCTCCGGCTTCCCCCCACAGTCTGAAACACGTGCTCGTTAGGTGCACTGGTCATGCTAAATTTTCCCTCGGTGTACCTGAATAGGCACTGGAATGTAACTTCATTGCAGTGTTGATGTAAGCCTACTTGTGACACTAATAATAGTAAACTTTAAACTCTAAAGCCAAACAAAAGAATGTCTGGTGAAGTCATCTGAGATCCCACAGTGTCTTTCTACCCCCACGGTGTATTTAAGTCCTATGACTCTTTCCTTTGCGTACGTAGTGAACTTTTAAATTAGTTAATCTCTCCCTCTCGCTCTCTGCCCTACCCGCCTGCCACCCTCCCTCCCCGCCCCTGGAGAATATCCTTTCCTATTCACAAATCAGTATGTGCGCTTAATTGAGAACAGTTTGGTGCTGAATGATTTTTTTCGAAATGTTATTGACAGGTTTTAGGGACCCTGCAGTTATCTGCAAGAGAAGATGGGGAACGTAGAAAGCCATGGATTGAATAGAAGTGGGAGATTTCAATTTTCTCCCGATGAACAAATTATTCTGGATGACGTTTTTGACTCTATATCTGCCTCTAATACCAGTGACTTCTCAAAATGGGGCAAAGCTGCTCAGAAACATATCACTCTGCCCCAGTTAAAGGTAAGCATTTAATCCATGAGCTGCAACGATGAAGATTTATAATGGCAAAATAGAAATTGGTCTTTGGTTTCCCTGCAAAACTTTCAAACTATGTATTAACGGAGACAAAGCTGTATCAAAAGTTGACTTTGATTTGTCAAATGTCTTAACATATAGTGAAAAGTATTGTTTCTTGCACGCTATACAGACAAAGCATATCGTTCATGGAGAAGGAAATGAGAGAGTGCAGAATGTAGTGTGACAATCATAGCTAGGTTGTAGTTGGGAAAAATCAACTAATGGGAGGTAGGTCCATTCAAAAGTCTGATGGCAGCAGGGAAGAAACTGTTCTTGAGTCAGTTG
The DNA here is from genome assembly GCF_965287045.1 of Carcharhinus amblyrhynchos. Classification (NCBI taxonomy): domain Eukaryota; kingdom Metazoa; phylum Chordata; class Chondrichthyes; order Carcharhiniformes; family Carcharhinidae; genus Carcharhinus; species Carcharhinus amblyrhynchos. The sequence continues at coordinate 16,136,794 of NC_137327.1, forward strand.
GTACGTGACCTCAGACTTTTACATCTTCTTCCCAACAGAAGAAGGTGGAAGAGAGAATGTCCAGGGTGCGTGGTGTCCTTGATTATGTTGGCTGCTTTGCCGAGGCAACGGGATGTGTTGCCAGAGTCAGTGAATGGGCGGCTGGTTTGTGTGATGGACTGGGCTACATTCACAACCTTTTGTAGTTTCTTGTGGTCTTGGGCAGAGCAGGAGCCATGCCAAGCTGTGATACAACGGGACAGAATGCTTTCTGTGGTGCATCTGTAAAAGTTGGTGAGAATCATCGCTAACATGCCAAATTTCCTCTTTTGTTTGTAAAACCTTAAACCTTCTTCTTTCTCTTCTCCTTTTCTTGTGTTTTGTTCTGGTGAAACATTTTAAAGAGAAGCTCCTGTTTTTATTATAGAACCACTTTTGCTTATTGTCCCGAATGTTTATGCCGCAGGGTGGTTTTGCTGGGTGATAATGCAGTTGTCATTTTTAGACTTTCTGGCCTTCTACAATGTTGCCTCATGATCTATACAGAAAAGTTGCTTTACTGGCCCACGTGGACAGACTGGGAGGCCAACACATGTCTACCTTGACAATGATTTATCAACAAATCCATAACGTCCCAAATAGGATTCTCGGTGTTGACTGAATCTGTGAGGTTTTGAATTCTGAATACTGGGATGGAGCCTCCATTTTCTTTAAGAACATAAGAAATAGGAGCAGGAGTCGGCCATCTAGCCCTTCAAGCCTGCCCCGCCATTCAGTAAGATCATGGCTGACCTGAAGTGGATCAGTTCCACTTTCCCGCTTTCTCCCCATAACCCTTAATTCCCTTGTCTATCAAAAACCTATCTACCCGTGACTTAAATATATTTAGCGAGGTAGCCTCCACTACTTCAATGGGCAGAGAATTCGAGAGATTCAGCACCCTTTGAGTGAAGAAGTTCCTCCTCAACTCCGTTGTAAACTGCCCTCCCCCCCTTATCTTGAGGCTGTGACCTCTAGTCCTGCTGTCCTTTCTAAGCGGGAAGAATCTCTCTACCTCTACCCTATCCATCCCTTTCATTATCTTATACATCTCTATAAGATCCCCCCTCATCCTTCTAAATTCCAACGAGTACAGACCCAGTCTATTTAATCTCTCTTCATAGTCCAACCCCCTCATCTCCGGTATTAGCCTAGTGAACCTCCTCTGCACTCCCTCCAAGGCCAAAATATCCTTGCGCAAGTGCGGCGACCAAAACTGCACACACTACTCCAGCTGCGGCCTCACCAGTGCCCTGTACAGTTGCAGCAAGACCTCTCTGCTTTTATATTCAATCCCCCTCGCTATAAAGGCCAGCATTCCATTCGCCTTCTTGATCACCTGCTGCACCTGCAGACTGGGTTTTTGCGACTCATGCACAAGGACCCCCAGGTCCCTCTGCACTGTAGCATGCTGCAGCTTTTCGTCCTTTTAATAGTAATCCCTCCTACTATTATTTCTGCCAAATAAAATGGCATCCAAACGATGGCATCCGTGTCAATGATCCGGCACATCTTGCAGAGGTTGCTATGGCAGGGTTGTGTGGTGTCGTTGTCACTGTTCTCCTGAAGGCTGGGTAGTTTGCTGCGGACAATGGTCTGTTTGTGGTCGTGCAAGTTGTTTGAAGGCAAGAGGTGGGAGTGTGAGGATGGCCTTTGATTGCTTCCTGTTGGGAAATGGAACTCTGGGTTCATTTGGGAGGAAAAGAATGCACAAATGCTTCGCTTTTTTTAAAAAAATTTTCCTGTGATGGTGTTTTGCTACTATCACCCCTATGAAGTTACTTGCCTCTAGTTTTCTGCTCGCACAGAGCCTTCTCTTTGAACAATATGGCTGCTAGCTCAAATTCTGTTGGATTAACACAAGGGGGAGGTGATAGCCTAGTGGTATTATCACTGGATTATTAATCCAGAAACTCAGCTGGGGACCTGGGTTCGAAACCCGCCACAGCAGATGATGGAATTTGAATTTAATAAAAAGAAAATATCTGGAATTAAGAATCTACTGATGACAATGAAACCATTGTTGGAAAAACCCATTTGGTTCACTAATGTCCTTTAGGGAAGGAAATCTGCCGTCCTTAACAGGTCTGGCCTACTTGTGATGATGTGGAGATGCTGGCGTTGGACTGGGGTAAACACAGTAAGAAGTCTCACAGCACCAGGTTAAAGTCCAACAGGTTTATTTGGCAGCACAAGCTTACAGAGCGCTGCTCCTTCATCAGGTGAGTGAAGATTTGCATTCGCAAACAGAGCACATACAGACACAAACTCAATTTACAAGCTAATGGTTGGAAAGCGAGTCTTTATAGGTAATCAAATCTTCAAGATACAGACAATGTGAGTGGAGAGAGAGCCAAGCACAGGTTAAAGAGGTGTGTATTGTCTCCAGACAGGACAGTTAGTGAGATTTTTGCAGGCTCAGGAAAGTCATGGGGGTTACAGATAGTGCGACATGAACCCAAGATCCCTGTTGAGGCCGTCCTCGTGTGCGGAACTTGATTATCAGTTTCTGTTCAGTGATTCTGCGTTGCCGTGTGTCGTGAAGGCTGCCTTGGAGAAAGCTTACCCAAAATTCAGAGGCTGAACGCTCATGACTGCTGAAGTGTTCGCCAACAGGAAGGGAACACTCCTGCCTTGATTGTCGAGGGGTGTTCGTTCATCCGTTGTCATAGTGTCTGCATGTTCTCCCCAATGTATCATGCTTCGGGACATCCTCCCCTGCTGCAAATCAGGTAGACAATGTTGGCCGAGTTGCAAGAGTATGTACCGTGTACCTGGTGGAGAAGTTCTCACATGAGATGATGACATCCATGTCAATGATCCGGCATGTCTTGCAGAGGTTGCTATAGCAGGGTTGTGTGGTGTCGTTGTCACTGTTCTCCTGAAGGCTGGGTAGTTTGCTGCGGACAATGGTCTGTTTGTGGTCGTGCAGTTGTTTGAAGGCAAGAAGTGGGAGTGTGAGGATGGCCTTGGCAAGATGTTCATCTTCATCAATGCCGTGTTAAAGGCTACGGAGAAGATGCCGTAGCTTCTCCACTCCGGGGAAGTACTGGACTCTGGAGAGTAGTCCATGATGGTGGGATGGTACTTGCTGATGTCATCATATAGTTGTTTCAATGATTGTTTGCCATGAATCCAAAGGAAGAAAATGTCATTGACGTATCTAGCGTATAGCGTCGGTTGAGGGTCCTGTGCGGTAAAGAGATCGTGTTTGAACATTAAAAGATGTTGGCATATTGAGGTGCGACTTTGGTTCCCATAGCTGTTCCATGCATCTGGATGAAGAACTGGTTGTTGAAGATGATGTTGTGGTCTAGGATGAAGCGGATACGTTGTAGAATTGCATCTGGAGATTGGCAGCTGTCGGCATTGAGTGCTGAGGCAGTTGCAGCAATGCCGCGTCGTGGGGGATGCTGGTGTAGAGTGTCGAGACATCCATGTGTGACTCCAGAGCCACTGCAATGTGGCAGATACTCAACTGCCTTCTGAACCAGGGTAACTAGGGATAGGCAACAAATGCTGGCTAGCTAGTGAATCCCATGTCCACGAATGAATAAAGAAGGCTGGAGTCTAAACAGATACCGTCTTCACGAAGTCTGAAGCTATTATATTCCCTCTTCCAGAAATGGGACTCTTGTGAAAAAGTGAGACTTTGGAACTTTATAGATCAAAATTCATTGACAAGTCTGTGGCTTTCTCAACCTTTTGTATAAGTGGAATCGTTTCTTTTAAATTTACCAATATTGATATCACCATCTACAAGATATAGTTTTACGATAGTAATAGAACAGCCAAACAAGGTCATGGCCACAGTTCGTACAGCACTTAATTGCATAAACATTTGAGTGAACTTGCTTAAGTAAGTTGAGCAAAAGGAATTGAAGGGAACGGGCCCCACGGTTTTATTATAGGGCATTTCTTACAACTTGACTCCCAGGCTAACCAGGATGTATGCATAATACTGATTATGGAAAATTTAAATTTAAGCTTGCAGGCTTCATGTTTGGTTTTCTTGTAATCAGGCTTTGGTTCACACACTGAGTAGTTTCTGCCTCCTCCAGTGCCACCTGTCTCCTTTTCTGGAGGGTATGTTCAGTGGCTTGTGAGCATGTACTAATGAGATTAAAATGAGGGGCATGTTTTCCTTGCTGTGTTTCCTGTCATTTTCTCTGCCATGGAGCTGAATGTAGGGATTTTGCTTTCCAGCATTCAGAAAGCGCCAGGGAGCCAGAAAGAGAGATGCTGCTGGCAGTGAAGGCAAGGGCCATGGCTCACCACTCAGAAGCCCCTTGGGGTGGCACGGTGGCACAGTGGTTAGCACTGCTGCCTCACAGCAAAAAGTCTGACAACACCAGGTTTTAGTCCAACCGATTTATTTAATAGTAAACTCACAAGCTTTCGAGGGGACTCCTTCACAGCGCCAGGGATCCAGGTTTGAATCCCCACTTGGGTCACTGTGAGGAGTTGCACGTTCTCTCCGTGTCTGTGTGGGTTTCCTTCGGGTGTTCCGGTTTCCTGCCACGCTAAGTTGTCCCTTTAGTGTCAGGGAGTCCAGCTATTGTAAATGCACGGGGTTATGGGGATAGGGCACAGGTGGGATTGTGGTCGGTGCAGACTAGATGGGCCATATAGCCTTCTTCTGCACTATATGATTCTATGAAAACAGCAAGAAATTGCAGTTCAACTTTTCTGTTTAACTTTTTGGGTTGGCCTCCAGTGACCTACTGTTACTAATTCTGGGCGAGGCTACCCCACCAGGGGGCAAGGGAACTCAATTCCAGCACACAGCTCACTCTGGGACAGGTTAGCTGGGATAAGGGAGATTTCTGTTCCCAGAGCAGAAGCCCTGCTTTGATGGAGATGCCCCACCTCCTCTCCAAACAGTGAATAGGAAAGCGGGGGCTTTCGTTTAAACATATGCTTTTTCAAAAAATGAATTTCACTTGTAGAATTATGCCGGATATTATAGGCTGGGACTTTCTCGAATCATACATTCCTTAGAGGGCAGAAGGAGGCCAGTTGGCTCATCAAGCCTGCAGCGACAAGAATCCACCGAGGAACTATCCCCGCAACTTCACATATTTACCCTGCTAATCCCCCTAACACTAAGGAACAGTTTAGCATGGCCAATCCACCTAACCCACAAATCTTTGGACTGTGGGAGGAAATCGGAGCACCCGGAATTTTCACATTCTGCCCATGCAGACATGGTGGGGGGAATGTGCAAACCCCACACAGACAGTGTCCTGGGCACTCTGAGGCAGCAATGCTAACCATTGTGCCATCGTGCCCCCCAGAGGTTGGCATAATTATGGCAGCTCTTGGGCAGGGAGTCTGGACTGTACTGGGAGGAACTGGAATGTCATTATTCCATGTGCATCAACAGGAGCTGACATTTGGAGATCCACCAATAGACTATTGTTGTAACTTGCCCACTTCTCAACGGCTCTGGAGGTGGTGTTGCTTTGAGGGAAGTTGTCCCCTAGCTATTGATAGAAATTGAAATGATTTTGCCTCCTTGCACTGCGATTCCTTGCTATTCCTCGTTAGAAAGGAACTTAGGAATTAAGAGCAGATCTAGGCTAATATAGCTCTTCGGGCCTGCTCTACCATTCAACCAGATCATAGCTGATCTCTCCCAGTCTCAAATCTCCCCACCTGTGCCCCATATCCCTCTTTCCCTCTTTTTTTAGTCAGAAATCTCTCTATTTCCCTCTTGAAACCATTTACTGAATCGGACTGCACCGCACTATGCGACAGCGAGTTCCACAATTTCACCACCTACTGCATGAAGTAGTTCCTCTTCATCTCAGTTTTATATCTACCACCTCTCAACCTATTCCCATGACCTTTTGTTTTCGCTTGCCCTATAAGAGGAAACATTTGGTTGACATTTACGTTATCAATCCCTTTTAAAATTTTATATACCTTGGGCAAAAATGATACAAAAGTCTGAGGTTATGTACCAACCGACTCAAGAACAGCTTCTTCCTTGCTACCGTTAAACTTTTGAATAGATCTACCTCACACCAAGTTGATCTTTCTCTACACCCTAGCTCTGACTGTAATACTACATTCTGCATTTTCTCCTTTCCTTCTCTATAAATGTATGCCTTGTCCGTATAGCGTGCAGGGAACAATACAATACCAAAACATGTGACAATAATAAATCAGATCGAAAAGATCAGACCCCCGAAGAATGAGTGACAGATGCTGGTCACTTCTAGAAAGCTATTTGTGCCGCAGAGTGGCATAATGGTTAGCACTGCTGTCTCACAGGGACCTGGTTCGATTCCTGGCTTGGGTCACTGTCTGTGTGGAGTTTGCACATTCTCCCTATGTCTGCATGGGGTTTCCTCCAGGTGCTCCAGTTTCCTCCCACAGTCCAAAGATATGCGGGTTAGGTGAATTGGCCATACTAAATTGCCCCTTAGTATCAGGGAGGTTAGCAAGGGTAAATGCATGGGTTTAGGGCCTGGGTGGAATTGTGGTTGGTGCAGACTCGGGCGGAATGGCCTCCCTCTGCACTGCAGGATTCTACTGCATATCTCAATGATGACGGAAAGTGAAAGTTGAGTTGGAAGCAGCTTAGGACCATGTTATTCAATGTTAGGTGACTTTCCCTTGCTCTTCCTCAGGCATTTGTACATAACGCAATCCTGGGCCACATGACCATTCGTCTCTACAATGGACTGAGAAGCGTTGATCCTGTGAGAAGATCAGAAGGCCTCAGTAGCACAATAAGCAAGAAACAGTTTATTTCATTTCTTTCCTATGTCATGCGAGGCACGGCTGAAGAAAAGGCTCTTGTTCTTCATCGAATGGTTTCCTCAGATTATGATGGCCCTGTAAACGGAAGGCAACTCAAAGAGGTAAAGGCACTCATCAGTGTTTCAGTGAAGGTATACAATACCCTATTTATGAAATGTACTCTTTGTCCCCTCATTTTAGAGCTTCTGGTTTAGAACATAGAACATAAAAAACAACACAAACAGGCCCTTCAGCCCACAAGTCGCGCCGAACATATCTCTAGGCTTACCTATAACCCTCAATCCTACTAAGTCCCACCTACTCATACAGAAGTCTCTTAAAAGACTCTATCAACTCCTCTGCCTCTACCACCACCGCTGGCAGCCGATTCCATGCACCCACCACCCTCTGAGTGAAAAACTTACCCCTGACATCTCCTCTGTACCTATTCCCCAGCACTCTAAATCTGTGTCCTCTTGTGGCTCCCATTTCAGCCCTGGGAAAAACCCTCTGAGAATCCACCCAATCAATACCTCTCAACATCTTATACACCGCTTTCAGGTCACCTCTCATCCTTCGTCTCTCCAAGAAGAAAAGACCGAGCTCTCTCAACTTATCCTCATAAGGCATGCCACCCAATCCAGGCAACATCCTTGTAAATCTCCTCTGCACCCTTTCAACGGCTTCTACATCCTTCCTGTAATGAGGCGACCAGAACTGAGCACAGTACTCCAAGTGAGGTCTGACCAGGGTTTTATATAGCTGCAGCATTATCTCCTGACTTCTAAACTCAGTCCCTCAATTGATGAAGGCCAGTACACCATACGCCTTCTTAACCAGATCCTCTACTTGCGAAGCCGATTTGAGAGTCCTATGAACCCGGACCCCAAGATCCTTCTGATCTTCCACACTGCTAAGAATCCACACACTTATCCATGTTGAAGTCCATCTGCCACAATGCAGTTACTGTGAAAATCCCATAGTCACCATATTCTGGCACCACTTCGGGTACACTGAGTGAGGATTTAGCATGGCCAATGCACCTAACCAGCATGTCTTTCAAACTGTGGGAGGAAACTGGAGCACCCAGAGGAAACCCACGCAGACAAGGGAAGAAGGTGTAGACTCCAGACAGACAGTGACCCAAACTGGGAATTGAACCTGTGTCTCTAGCACTGTGAGGCAGCAGTGCCAACCACTGTGCCACCAGGCCATCCACGGAAAGCTAGCCCGAATGACTCCCTTGACTTCCAGCTGCCTGGATTTGTTAATAATAGCCAGCTCAGCCAGGCCCAGGAACATTGACAGATTTACTGCCTGCTGTCATCCTCCACACCAGGTGGATGAGGCACCTTTTTTTTTATTATTACTCACCTTGTTATAGCAGCATCTTGCTCAGGTAGCCTCTAGTCAGCCTAGGCAGCAAGCGTTGTTCGGTCATATCCGTAGACCCCCTATTTTGGTCAGGGATTATTGGGATCGCAGTCAAGATTGGGACATCTAGATAATTTTTGCCTTTATCTTCAGCCATCCCTGAGATTGAGATCTATTGTAATGCTGCAGCTGTCCCCCACCGTTTAACAGTGTACTTTGTTATCTCATTCTGAACTTATGTACTTTTTTTATTTGTATTTGTTGTCTCTCTCTCTCCATGTAGTTCATACAAGATCTGATTACGACAGTGATCCAATTATTGCAAAGTGAGAGCATGCTGAAGGATTGGTTTTTGGAGAAAACTGCAGATGTGCTTTCAGGCACGTTACGACTGGCTAACGTTCTGATGTCTCAGTTAAAGCCTAAAGGTACTAAACTGCTGTGTGCCAATAACCCCTTTACCAACTGGCTTATAGCTGGAATAAAATGTGACTGTCAAGAATTACCAACTCTGCCTCACAGATGGTCTTGACGTTTATCAGCGATAGCTGTTGGAAATTTAGGGGAATTTTGACTACTTGGCCCAAAATGAAAAAGATAAAAGCAAACAAACACTCATTTTTGAGTGTTATTTTGTGAAAAAATCTTAATTTTGTCTTTTCTGTGTAATTGTGACAAAGATTGAAAATGATGAGGGTTTACCTATCTGCAGCCTTCTGTAACACTTGTCTCCACCATCCTCCTTCAACACTTCTCCACTGTTGCCTCATTAATTGGAACCAGAAAAGCATTTCCAATAGCTCCTCCTGCTCCAGTACCATGAACTCTGGTTTCCCCCAAGGATTTAATCCTTGGCTTCCCCCTAGTTCTATCTACATGTTGGTGACATCATCCGAAAGCAACATCATTAGTTTTCATTGTTCATGCAGAGGATAGCCAGTTCTAACTCACCACCATCTCCCTTAATCCCTCCACCATAGGGCGGCACTGTGGTTAGCACTGCTGCCTCCCAGAACCAGGGAACCGGGTTCAATTCCAGCCTTATGGGTGACTCTCTGTGTGGAGTTTGTACATTCTCCTGTGTCCGTGTGGGTTTCCTCCGAGAACTCTGGTCATGGGTCGTGGGCATTGCTGGCTGGCCAGCATTTATTGCCCATCCCTAGTTACCCGAGGGCATTTAAGAGTCAACTACAGTGCTGTGGCTCTGGAGTCACATGTAGGCCAGAGCAGGTAAGGATCTCCTTCCCTAAAGGACATTCATGAACCAGACAGATGTTTCCGACAATAAACAATAGTTTCATGGTCATCAGTAGATTCTTAATTCCAGATTTTTTTTTACTGAATTCAAATTCCACCATCTGCCATGGCGGGATTTGAACCCGGGTCCCCAGAGCTTTAGCTGAGTTTCTGGATAAGTAATCTAATATTAATACCACCATAATGATATTGCATCCCGAAACTCTGTCACTGAATACAGTTTCCTCTTATTTTATCAGAGTACGGAGGTAGGTCATCTCAGTTCCAGGACATCCCTGTAGGAGTTCTTCAGGGTCGTGTCCTAAGCTCAAAATTGGAACGTTGGCTAATTCTATTCACTATTCTTCAGATACTGAAGCAGTCCATGTCTGAATGCAGCAAGACCTGGACAATATCCAGTTTGGGTTGACATGTGACAAATAACACTAGCACCACACAAGGCAATGATGATCTCCAACAAGAGAGAATCTAACCATCGCCCCATGATATTCAATGGCATTACCATTGCCAATTCCTCCATGATCAACACTCTGGGGATTACTGTTGACCAAAATCGGAAGTGGACTGGCCATATAAATATTCTAGCTACAGGAGTTGGACAGAAGCTAGGAATCTTGTGGTGAGTACCTCACCTCCTGACCCCTAAATTCTGTCCACCATCTACATGGCACAAGTCAGGAGTGTGCTGGAATACTCCCCACTTGAGTACAGCTCTAACGACACTCATGAAGCTTGACAACATCCAGGACAAATCAATCCACTTGATTGGTGCCCCTTCTGCAAACATTCACTCCCTCTACCACTGACGAACAGTGGCAGCTGTGTGTACCATCTATAAGATGCACTCCAGAAATTCACCAAGGCTCCTTAGGCAACACCTTCCAAACCCACAATTGCCACCATCTGGAAGGACAAGGGCAGCGGATACCTAGAAACATCACCACCTGGAATTTTCCCCTCCGAGTCACCCACCATCCTGGCTTGGAAATATATTGCTGTTCCTTCACTGTCTTTGGGTCAAAATCCTGGAATTCCCTTCCTGATAGCACTACGGGTGTGCCTACACTGTATGGACCATTCAAGAAGGCAACCAGGGGTGGGCAATAAATGCTGACCATAAATGAATTAAAAGAAAAGTTCATGATTTTATACACCACCTATTCAAGCATGTCAGTAACATCATCTGCATCAAGCCTGCCTGCTCTATATATATATATATATAAGTTGAGCTTGTTAACAAGACAGTTGACCCCAATATTATGCTATTCATGCCAATAATAAGGATTGGCGTAGTCTGAGCGAAGTGATTAGCCTATCCTTTCACAAAAGGCAGGAAAGAAGGTGCATATAATTTTCATGGTGTTAGAAGGTAGCTATCCCCCACCCTTCTTCCCCGTGTGTACAGCGAAACCCACACCTGTTTGCCCAATATTTACTGACTTACCTGAATCCGGGATGTGCTGGGACTGTTTGCAGTCCTGGTAGTGCCCACAATTGAGCTCTGGAACCGCCAGGACTACGAGAGCTGCCACCTGACTAGATTCATAGGATCATTGAATCCCTATAGTGCAGGGGGAGGCCATTTGGCCCATCAAGCCTGCCCCAACAACACTCTCACCCAGGCTGTATCCCCATAAACCCACATTTTTACCCCGCTAGTCCCCCTAATCTACACATCTTAGGACATTAATAGGCAATTTAGCTCAGCCAACGCATCTGCCTGCACATCTTTGGACTGTGATCTTGCTGCGTTTGGACATGAACTGCTTCAGTATCTGAAGAGTCACGAATGGCATTAGCCACCATCCCAATTTCGAGCTTAGGACACAATGCTGAGGAACTCCTGCAGTGATGTTCTGGAACTGAGATGAGTGACCAGAGGAAACCTATCCAGACACAGGGAGAAAGTGCAAACTCCACGGTGACCCGAGGCTGGAATTGAACCAGGGTCCCTGGCGCTGTGAGGCAGCAGTGCTAACCACTGTGCCACCGTGCTACCCTTTGATGGATTGATGGCTCCCAGAAGCAGGGCTGTCTCCTGATGAAAGGTGGAGGTCCCATTTTCCTTTCTGTTGTCTGCAGCATATTATTGCTTCAGCATGGACCTTTTGTTCGTCAGTTAGTTTCCGGCTGACTTCTTAGTCGGGGTGGGGGGGTATGGCGTGAGTTGTATGAGCTTACAAAATCCAACCTTTGTTTGTTTGTTATCAAAAGTCCAGTAGGAGTGATCTCGATTGTGAACCTGATTTAATCATTGATTATTTGTCTTTCCTTTTGGACAGATTGTCAAGACCAGACTACAGATAATGATCTGAATGCTGAATATGGACACTCTGAACTGAAGGACTGGATCTATCAAGCCTCCCATATTTCTGCTTTACTCCATGTATTTGTTGCTCTGAGCCTTCGGATTATAAATTCTGAGTGCAATAGTGAACTCTTTGGAACAAAATGTCTGCTGCCACAGTGTTTGGGTATAAAATATACCGGGATTTTCACTATTTTTGACATCCCATCTGTCCTGTATCTCAACATCTACCTGCCCTCGGAGCATCAGGATCAGTGGGAGATGTTGTTCTCCTCTCAGTTCCATGGGGAAAGTTTCACTCGTTTTTGCAGTCTGATTCTCCACAAGGGACCATCATTATTGGTTATAAAGGATTCAGATGGATACGTCTTTGGTGGCTTTGCCTCCCACAGTTGGGACACGAGGCCACAGTTCCAAGGTAAAATAGCGTGGATGCTGCAACATGCAGCCTTTGTTCTTCTGATGTCGCATTTGTACAGCAGCTTTCAATCTCTGACCATTGGCTTCAGTGTCAACTGGTACTGCCTATTAGACCCTGAAGACTCTTAAAAATGTATATATGATAGACATAGAATGGCTACTGCATAGAAGTAGGCAGTTCAACCTGTTGAGCCTATCCCGTCAGGATTTGATTTGATTTATTATTGTCACAGATATTAAGATACAGTGAAAAGTATTGTTTCTTGCGCGCTATACAAAGCATACCGTTCATAGAGTACACAGAGGAGAAGGAAAGGAGAGAGTGCAGAATATAGTGTTACAGTCATAATTATGGTGTAGAGAAAGATCAGCTTAATAAATGGTATGTCCATTAAAAAATCTGATGGCAGCAGGGAGGAAGTTGTTCTTGAGTCAATTGGTCTTTTTCTCGACGGAAGAAGATGGATGAGAGTATGTCAATGGTGCTTGGGGTCCTTGATTATGCTGGCTGCTTTTCCAAGGCGGCGGGAAGTCTAGAAAGAGTCAGTGGATGGGAGGCTGTGTTCAAACCCTTGCAGTCTTGGTCAGAACAGGAGCCATACCAACCTGTGATACAAATGGAAAGGATGCTTTCTATGGTGCATCTGTAAACATTGGTGAGAGTCATAGCGGACATGCAAAATTTTCTTAGCCTCCTGGAAAAGTAGAGGTGTTGGTGGGCTTTCTTAACTATAGGAAAGTAGGAAATGGGAGCAAGAGTACATGGACTCGACGTGCCATTCATAGAATCATAGAATCCCTGCAGTGCAGAAGGTGGCCATTCAGCCCATTGAGTCTGCACCGACGACAATCCCACCCAGGCACTATCCCCGTAGCCCTACATATTTACCCTATCAATCCCCCTGACACTAAGGGGCAATTTGGCATGGCCAATCAACCTAACCCGCACGTCCTTTGGACTGTGGGAGGAAATCGGAGCCACCCAGAGGAAACTCGCAGACATGGGTAGAACATGCAAACTCCACACAGTTACCTAAGGCTGGAATAGAACCTGGATCCTTGGTGAGGGAGCAGTGCTAACCACTGTGCCACCGTGTAGTCCTTCAGTACCATCATGGCTGATCTTTGGCTTCAAATCAACTTCCCCGCCCCCTCTCTCTCTCCCCTATTGCCTCATAGACTGAAAGAGAGTTGTGGATAATCCAAAGGTTCACAACCCCTCGTCTGAAGTGATTTCTCCTCATCTGAGTCCTACAGGAAAGGCCCCTTATCCTGAAACTGCGTCCCTGTGTTCAACTTCTCGATCCAGGGAAACAACCTCAGTGTTCACCCTGTGAAGCACCCCTTCAGAATCTGGTGTTTGAAATGAAATCAACTCCCATTCTTCAAAATGCCAGACAACATTGATCCAATATACTTCAATCACATCATCTAATTGTGCATTCTGATAAAGAGCCTTTAATTTTATTTTTTATTATCGCTATTATTTGCATGAGCCCTAATTGCTGTTCCGCTATCAACACTGAACTCTCTATTCCTACCTGTTCCACTCTGTTTGTTTGCCTTTACCCAAATCACTATACTGTTTCATTCTCTACTTTAGATTTCTAAATCCCCCTTTACTTAAGCCCCCTGCACCCTCCTGGTCCCAAAGTCCTACTAGAACACTAATTCCAACCTGGTTTGCTTTGAGCCTATTCCATAGGTACAGCTCCCTTTTTCCGCAGTGTCAGTGCTCCATGAATTGAAGCCCTTTCTTCCCACTCTTTGAGCCAAGCATTTCACCATGCTTGATCCTGTGCCATTTGATGTTGAGCTAACATGCCCGAGATGGATACCTTTTGAGCTTCTGTGTTTTACTTGAACCCTCAAGCTCTCTCAGTTGAACATCATGCATCCCAGACGTTCTTCCTTCTGCTGTCAGGAAAAAAATACAAAAGTTTGAGGTCCCATACCAACCAACTCAAGAACAGTTTCTTCTCTGTTGCCATCAGACTCTTGAATGGACCTACCTTGCATTAGAACATAAAAACATAAGAACATAAGAAATAGGAGCAGGAGTAGGCCATCTAGCCCTTCGAGCCTGCCCCGCCATTCAATAAGATCATGGCTGATCTGTTGTGGCTCAGTTCCACTTTCCCGCCCTCTCCCCATAACCCTTAATCCCCTCTCTTATCAAGAACCCATCAACCCGCTTCTTAAAAATATTTAGCGAGGCAGCCTCCACCACTTCAACGGGCAGAGAATTCCAGAGATTCACCACCCTTTGAGTGAAGAAGTTCCTCCTCAACTCCGTTCTGAACCGCCCCCCCTTTATCTTGAGGCTGTGCCCCCTAGTCCTACTGTCTTTTTTGAGCGGGAAGAGTCTCTCCACCTCTATCCTATCCATCCCATTCATCATCTTATATGTCTCAATGAGATCTCCCCTCATTCTTCTAAACTCTAACGAGTACAAGCCTAGTTTATTCAGCCTCTCCTCATAGCTCAATCCCCTCAACTCCGGTATCAGCCTTGAAAACCTCCTCTGCACTCCCTCCAGGGCCAAAATATCCTTGCGCAGGTGCGGCGCCCAAAACTGCACACAGTACTCCAGCTGCGGCCTCACCAATGCCCTATACAGCTGTTGGTCTTTCTCTACAGCCTAGCCATGACTATAACACTACATTCTGCACTCTTCCCTTCCCTTCTGGATGAATGGTATGCTTTGTTTGTATAACGCGCAAGAAACAATACTTCTCACTGTATGCTAATACATGTGACAATAATAAATCAAATCAAAATCATTCCTAGCTCTACTTCTGTTGTTGCTTCCCAGTTGAACCACAATAACTGGATCTCCCCCACTTTGCCAAGTTTGTTCCCCAGTTATGAGATTTCCTTAACCCTGATATTGGGTAGGCAGTACAACCTTGTGAACTCCTGGGCTGAAATTTTCCCATCGTTCCTGCTGATGCTTTCACCTCACTGTGGGTCCCCCTGGTGGCGGGAGGGTGCAAACAATAGGAAAACCTATCGACAATGGCGGGACTGGAAATTCCGCCACAGGCTAATGACCGGCTGCCCTCATCATCTCAAAACGCGCTGCCGGGAGAGAGAAAATTCTATAACTGGTCATGGCTTGTGGAGAACCGGGCCGGAATTTTCTGACCGATCACACCCCGACGCCACTGCAAGCGGAGACGGAGACTTTGGCGTTCAGCCAAGTCTCTGTTTACTGGATCGCTGGTGCGAATGTTAGAAAATTCTGGCCCCCGTCTGATCCCCTTACTATTACTGCCCTCTTAGCCATGCAACCTGTTTTCTATATAAATTCTCAACCAACTCCCTTCTTAAAAGCCATGAATGAATCTGCATCCACTATCCTTTCAGGTATAGATTCCAGGTCGTAACCAAGACATTTTCTATTGCTCTTCACAATAAAGTTAACAGATTAAGGATATTTTATTATTTATGGGGCCTTATTCCTTGAAGTAAGAAGTCTCACAACGCCAGGTTAAAGTCCAACAGGCTTATTTGGAATCACAAGCTTTCAGAGTGCTGCCCCTTCATCAGGTGATGAGATCACTCTGTCTAAATAAACCTGTTGGACTTTAACCTGGTTGGACTTCTTACTGTGTCCGCTCCAGTCTAACGCCGGCATCTCCACATTATTCCTTGAAGGCATCATATTTCCATAAAATTATTTTCCTTCTCCCTTATCTGAAATACAGGCTTCTGCTAGTGCAAATACAGAGCAAGTTGCTAGTTAGTCATATAATAAATTGGCCCCCATTTTCCGATTGGGAGAAGCACTTTGCCAGCAGCAAAAGTTCATGTTGCTGAGGATTATTTACCCATGATTCTCACAGTCACATTGACAATAAGCGTTGGAACGTTACCCGTCACCAGTTCATAGAATCCCAACAGTGCAGAAGGAGGCCATTCGGCCTATCGAGCCTGCACCAACACCGCGACAGAGCATCTTACCCAGGCCCTATCCACGTAACCCCACATATTTTCCCCGCTAATCCTCCTAACCTGCACATCTTTGGACTGTGGGAAGAAACCGGAGCACCCGGAAGAAACCCACGCAGACAAAGGGAAAATGTGCAAACTCCACACAGGCAGTTGCCGGAGGTCGGAATCGAATCTGGGTCCCTGGCGCTGTGAGGCAGCAATATTCAGTTCTTCCTGCCTGCTCGCTTCAGTCTCGAATCCTTTGACTTACCGCATCACTTTCCATGTAATAAGCCGGTCCTGGCTGGGGTTGTTCATCTACAGCTTGGGTAGATTTGAATTTCAAATTCCCCAAACTCTGCGACCTGAGCCACTCAGGTGGCTGCATGGAACACGGGAAATATCAAACTGATTGGAAATGTAATCAGATGCAAGGGACAATTGAGCTGTCGGTCGGCAAATTCTGATAACAAGCCAAGTTAGACGGCAGCAAAAATAATAATTTCTGTGACCCAGTTGCTTGGTTTAGCTTTCCTTTTCCTTGTGTTGAGACTTTGTAGATTTCTTTTCTCTCCTGATCCAAATCCTTTTCTGAAAATCATAAATGCCCCAAATCAGTATTATTTTCTGAATCAATAATTTAATCTTTATTTGTTAGCTTTTCCCACTTGTAATCTGCTAGAGGTTCAGGGAGAGCTGATGGCCTAGTGGTAATATCCTAGACTATTGATCCAGCTATTGTAATGGAGATCCGGGTTCGAATCCTGCCTCAGTAGATGCTGCAATTGGAGTTTAATATAAAAAATATCTGGAATTAAGAATCTGCTAATGACTGTGAAACCATTGTCAATTATGGGAAAAACCCATCCGATTCACTAATGTCCTTTGGGGAAGGAAATCTGCTGTCCTTACCTGGTCTGGCCTACGTGTGACTCCAGTGCCACAGCAATATGCTTGACTCTTAACTGCCTTCCGAAGGTAACTAGGGATGGGCAGCCAGTGATGTCCATGTCCCACAAATGGAAAATAAGTTCTGTCACTGATTTGAGTGCATCATTTAGCTGACATTACAGTCAGGGCCTAATGCTGTCAGAGGTGTTGCTCAGATACCACAATAATATTTGAAGAGCATGTAGTTCTTCTGGTGCTGTGTCATACTTTTTATAGCTAATTTCAAAAACTGATTATCTACTCAATTCATTTCTTAGCTATTTTGGAATCTTGCTGTGTACAAATTGTTGTCATGTTTCCCCAGTGCCAACAATGACTGTATTTCAAAAAGCAATCCGTCACCTATTAAATACTTTTTAGATCACCCGAGAATGTGACGTGTTGTAGAAATGTAAGTTCATTCCTTTCTGAGCAATAGAAAATACTACCTTTTTTATTCTCTTAATTTTTTTTCCGCCAGGGGACAACAAATGTTTTTTATTTACGCTCAGTCCACAGCTTGGGATCTACACCTGTACAGGTTACAATGACCACTACATGTATTTGAATTACGGCCAACAGACAATGCCAAATGGACTTGTGAGTATTGAACCATTCTAATTAAGTAATAAGTGATGTGTGAGCGTAGCACTTCCTGTAATTTGAGCTCAGTATGTTGTTGGAGTCTGTTCTCCTCCGTTACAACTTGATGTGTGATCACTAGTGTGCAAACTCGTATTGTTCTGAGGGGCATTTTAAGAGAACCTCATGCTTTGATGTCCATCAGGTTACCCCTTAACATACTTTGTGAGAGGCCATTGGGGCTAAGGCTCTCTAAGCTTCCCAAATATCTCATTTCCTTACACTTGGTAATGATTTTTCCGCAGTGTATGTATGTTATGATATGCATCATGGCCAGAATTGTAGAGACTATTTAAAGGGTCCTACACTCTTGGTCCTTGACTCGAGACCCTTTCTATATGCCATTGTTGCACCCAATTAGAATTTAAAGGCCTACTTGCCTTAAACTGGCTCATGACCATAAACAGTATTGCTGCAATTGGTTAAGCAATAAAACAGAGTAGAGCTTTTTCTAGTAAGGTGCTCGTACACCATCAGTGGAAGTGACTGAACTATTTGCAAGGGAAGCAATGTTCACTTGCCTTCCAAGAGTATCTCCAGATCTGACGACCTAAACAAGTAACAGTGAAGGTTATACTGCAAGTGAAATTGACCAAGATGCAATTTACGTTCAACCTTTCAACAACTTCACTGGAATTAATTTTAAAAGCTTCCAATTAAACTTTGAACTCAGAGAAAACAGCTGATGTTTCCTCATTCCAATGATTCAGAAGATTGTGTGTTAGCTTTGCCTTTGTTTGTAGCACCTTTGCCTCTGTGTCTCAAGGTTCTAGGTTTATCCCCCACTGAGGGAGTGCTGCACTGTCCGAGGTGCCACCCTTTGAACGTGGTGTTAAACTGAGGCCCTGTCTTGGGTGGGTACAGAAGCTCCCGTGGCACTATTTTGCAGAAGAGCTGGAGTGTTCTCCCTAGTCTCCTGGCAATATTTAGCCTTCAACCAGCATCCCAAAATTAATGACCATTATCACTTTGCCATTGGTGAGAGCCTGTTGTGTGCAAATTGGCTGCCCTACATGACAGCTGTGACGAACATTCAAAAGTATTTCAGTCACTGAAGAAGTTTGAGATGGCCAGTGGTCATGAAAAACACGATTGCAAGTCTTTACTTCCAGCCTAGTAATTAACGGTATGATAGTAACACTTTCTATCCTAAATGTGGGGTTTCCCTTCTGACAACCGGCTCATCTAAACCGCGCTAGGTGGCACCTTTTGTGCACATTGAACACTGATTAGAGTAGTATTCTCAATTGCCAAGTTGATTTAAGACTGCGATTGATAAAACCTTGATGTGGAGATCCAACATTGGACTGGACACAGTAAGAAGTCTCACAACACCAGGTTTAAGTCCAACAGGTTTATTTAGAATCATGAGCTTTCGGAGCACAGCTCCTTCATCAGATGAGTGATGAACATCACTCACGTGATGAAGGAGCAGCACTTCAAAAGCTCGTAATTCCAAATAAACCTGTTGGACTTTGAATTCCAAGATCTTATCAGGTTAAAGGAATCAAGGGATGTAGAAATTGGTTAGCAAAGTACATGGAGCCAAGGAGCAGCTATAACTTTATTGAATGGTGGAATAAGTTCCAAGGAGCTTTTGGCCTACTTCAGCTCCTATTTCTCATGTTCTTATATTACAAGAGTACGTTAATTCCAATGCACTGAAACAAAACAACCGTCTTCTTCCTGCATAATGTGTAGCATCACATGGCACATAGATATAGAGGATTAATGGCCTCTGGATTTGACGAGTTGTTAAAACCAACCGCCTTTACCACAAACTGCTTGTAACTGGGAATCAGAACAGTGGTGGAAAAGAAATTGAAGTTTGGCAAATGTTAATATCTTTGTGTATTGTACCAAGAGAAACCATTTGGATTCTCAGCTCCCCAACACAGGGCAGCAGAGAGGCTATTTTTCAATAAACAGAAGATGTTGGTAACCATTGAGACTAAAGTGTGTTTGAGGCGTTGATGTGGAGGAAACTGGTGATGTTTTAGATATGAACACTATCCTGATTGTATGCCTGGGCCAGCCTTGAATAACCACATCGCCCCACACACACACACACACACACACACACACACACACACACACACACAC
Source organism: Carcharhinus amblyrhynchos (assembly GCF_965287045.1). Classification (NCBI taxonomy): domain Eukaryota; kingdom Metazoa; phylum Chordata; class Chondrichthyes; order Carcharhiniformes; family Carcharhinidae; genus Carcharhinus; species Carcharhinus amblyrhynchos. Next base: position 16,156,532 of record NC_137327.1, read on the forward strand.
ACACACACACACACACACACACACACACACACACACAACCCAATCTCCCGATTTCTCCCCCCTTCCCCAACCCCAATGGCCAACCTTGATCATTTGCCTCCGTCCCTCTGTCGCCCAGCTCGAAGTGCAGAGTGGCAGCGGGACCCTTCACCCCTCACAGATTGCCCTCCCATCAGGCCCCGCTCCCTTGGCACTGCCTGATGCCTGATAGACAGTGCCAAGATGTCTCCTTGGCATTGCCACTGTGCTTCTTGGGCAGAACCAAGGGCCTGGGCTGGCACTGCCAAAGTGGCAATGTCCACCCCTTCCCCCTCCCAGTCATGACCTTCTGGGGAGGTGCCTTGATTGCCCCTCTTTCATTCCAATGTGGTCGGGTTTCCTGCTCCCCGCAAGTGAGAGACTTAGCGGGTCTGGAGATTTCAGTCCCAGGCCCACTAATAGAATTTAAAATATATGGTAATGAGGGCCTTCATACATTATGCAGATTCACACCGATTTCCAGAGCTGATAGTGCCAGAAATCTGCCTGCCAGCGATGCATGGGGCCTTGGCACCCAGTGGGGTGCCTGCAAAACAGCCTCCGCTGGAATGTCCCTCACTCCCAGTGTCTCTGACATTTTCTGTCTTTGTTCTAACTTGTGACACCGCTGTTTCCTACACTATTGAAATCTCTGGAGACTTGGAGGGCCGGAGGGCCTGTTTCTGTGCTGTAATTCACGTGCATTTTCTGGTCACCCTATTATAGAAAGGGTATTATTAAACTAGAAAGAATGCAGAAGAGATTTACTAGGATGCTACTGGGACTTGATGGCTTGAGTTATAAGGAGAGGCTGGATTGACTGGGACTTTTTTTTCTGGAGGGCAGGAGGCTGAGGGGTGATCTTATAGAGGTTTATAAAATAATGGGGGGCACAGATCAGCTAGATAGTCAATATCTTTTCCCAAAGGTAGGGGAGTCTAAAACTAGAGGGCATAGGTTTAAGGTGAGAGGGGAGAGATACAAAAGTCCCAGAGGGATGATTTTTTCGCACAGAGTGTCTGGAAAAAGCTGTCAGAAGTAGTAGTAAAGGCGGGTACAGTTTTGTCTTTTAACAAGCATTTAGACAGTTACGTGGGTAAGATGGGTATAAAGGGATATGGGCCAAATGCGGGCAATTAGGATTAGCTCAGAGGTTTAAAAAAAAGGACAACATGGACAAATTGGGCTGAAGGGCCTGTTTCCATGCTGTAAGTCTCTATGCCTCCCTCTATGCAGACTGTTGGTGAGTTAAAACACAATTGGAATTAGCTCTGAGTTGGCTGCAGGCTGTCTTTTTTTTGATAAACAAACATTACCAACTAATTAGAAACAATGCAGAATAAATATTTTATGACAACACGTGACATTAATATTAACAGAGAAACTAGAAGCGGGAGTAGGCCAGCTGGCTCTTCGAGTCTGCTCTGTCATTCATTTTGATCATGGCTGATCATCAAATTCAACATCTTGATCACCCACCCTTTCCCCATATTTCTTTGGCTCCAATAGCTATATTTAATTTCTTCTTGAAATTGGACAATGTTTTGGTCTCAACTACTTTCTGTGGCAGTGAATTCCACACATTCACATGCTTCTGGGTGAAGAAATTTCTCCCCACTTCAGTTCTAAAAGGTTTACCCCTTATACTCAAACTATGACCGCTAGTTCTGGACTCTCCCAGCATCAGGAACATTCTTTCTGAACCCACCCTGATCGAATTTTGTAAGTTTCTATGTGATCTCAAATATTACAATTGAAGTGGAGATAATGGGCGGGATTTTCCGGCGGCGCTCACTCTGAAACGGAAAATCCCACCTGAGGATAAAGGACGTTTCCGTCGTCTGCTCCTCACTCACAACAATTCTTGTGATGGGCGGAATGGTAAAGTTCACCCCAATGTTTATAAAACTGACATTCTTTTGCAATACTTTCACAGGGCATGGGAGGGCAGCTTTATTATTTTGGATTGTGGATTGATAGTGATTTTGGCAAAGGACAGAGCAAAGCAAAGCCACGGTGCACGACTTACAATAGCCCTCAGTTATCTGCCCAGGAACATTTTATCATTGACACAATGGAGCTGTGGAGAGTAGGGAACCCTCCTGAAAATCCACTGGTAAGTTCTCACCCTTCTTTTCAACAAAAAATCCGCACATTACTGACTGATGCCCAGTTTGAATTGTTGTTAATGCTGTCACAATTTTAATTTGAAGAGATTAATTTAATGAGTAAAGCTGAAGGTTAGTTTGTGCCAGTCAAATGGTGTTCAAGTGGACATAATTCAGTTAGTTTATCATCCCATTATATTTCAGCACATGTTCAGTCAAACTGTGATAAAATGAAGTAGCAAACTTGTGGTGGTGTAGTGGTATTGTCACTGCACTCGTAATCCAGTGACCCAGCGTAATGCCCTGGAGACCGGGTTCAAATCCCACCACGGCAGATGATGAAATATGAATTCGATAAAAATCTGGAATTAAAAAGACTGGTGATGACCGTGAAGCCATTGTCATAAAAACCCATTTGGTTTGCTAATTTCCTTTAGAGAGGGAAATCTGCCGTCCTTACCTGGTCTGGTCTACATGTGACACCAGAGCCACAGCAATGTGGTTGACTCTCAAATACCCTCAGGAATAGAGGACAGTTAAGGATGGGCAATAAATGCTGGCCCAGCCAGCAATGCCCACACCCCACAAAATCTAGACTGGAATTACTATTCTTGTATCTCCTGACTTTACCATATTAAAGATGTGGATAAAAATGTCCTGTGGAACTATATGATGTCCTTGATACTCAGAAGCTCCATTATGTATTTCATTAGTGTGAGTACAGAAAGCCATTTCAAGGGAATGTAGCACTCTTTTTCTTTCTTTCCAAAGAGAACACATCTGCATGATATTGCCCCAGCAGCGTAATGCTCTCAGGATTTACTTGCAATTTCACAAATATTCACAAATATCAAGGGGATATGACAGGGCAGAAGGAACAAGGAAGAGAAAAAAGTATCCAGCCGTTATCTTGTGACATCTGGTTGTGAGAGCCTTCTTGTCATTAAGCTGTACATTGCTTATTGCCAACAACTTTAGAAATCTGAAGCAAACTAACAATACTTGCTTCCACACATGAGTATTGATGTAGGCAGAATATATGTGTTCTTTTACTATCCATACTCAGTATATTTTGTGTGGGAATAGGTTGACTTTTAACCTTGAGAGTGTGTATTCTAATTAAATAATTCAGTAGCAAGCGTTTGAGAGTTTAAAATAAAGAATATTATTTATGTTTACACTTGCTGTGAGTAAGGGTAGCACACACTTGGTCTTAAGCATATCCGCACATGCACACGGACACATCCATAAGGACACAAATATATCGATAAAGATAATGCACTTTTACAGATTACAGTTAATTCGGTCTCTTTTATGTTCTTCAATCGCTCATGTTACAGGCCTATGCTTGCTTGCATGGATTCAATCAATGGTCATTGAAATAATGGTCTTGTAAGCAGGTTGTGAAGATTTTTTGCAGTCAAATATCTAGGAAGTTGCTTCTTAGATGAACTTTGAAACTGGCATTGGTTAAGCATTTGGCTGTTTGATAAATAGCAGCTAGTTTCAGAATCTGATTCCAAGACCGGCTGGTGACTGATGGGTCTGCTGGGTCCTGGGATAATAAGGCTGCAATCCAGAAACCAGTGTCAATTGCATGATTGCTAGGTTAGCATTTCTGAGTAGTTTGGAAGGGGATGACCATTGTGATACAATGGGAAATTGATTGTCGCCATTGGGTTTTGATCTTCCCTTTTGTCCAGATGAAAGATGGAGACAGGCGGTCTGGAAACTCTACAGTCTTTAGGCATTGACCCACCCTTAAACATTGAGATGTGTGAATTTCACAGGTGACTATGAGGCACCTTCACCTTGGTCCATATTTAATTCGATATTCACCAGAGTAGTGATGGGCAATCTATGCAGCCCCTGATCCCCTTATTAATCAAGAACCTATCTATCTCTGTCTTAAAGACACTCAATGACCTGGCCTTCACAGCATTCTGCGGCAAAGAGTTCCACAGATTCACCACTCTTTGGCTGAAGAAATTCCTCCTCATTTTTATTTTAAAGGATCGTCCCTTTCGTCTGAAGTTGTGCCCTCTAGTTCTAGTTTTTCCTACTAGTGGAAACATCCGCTACATTGGACCCTTAGAGGATGAGAGGGGGGACTTAGTGGTAGGGGATGGGGAAATGGCTGAGGCCTTGAATAACTTTTTGTTTCGGTCTTCACGGAGGAGGACGTGAATAATTTGCCGGGTGTTAGCGATGGAAAGATGGTAGGAGTGGAGGGCCTGAATGACATTATTGTTACTAGAGAGGCGGTGCTCGACAGACTGGAGGGACTGATTGTGGACAAGTCCCCAGGACCAGATGGAATGCATCCAAGGGTTCTGAAAGAAATGGCGGAGGTGATAGTGGATGCCTTGGTGATTATTTTCCAAACGTCGCTGGATTCCGGGGAAGTGCCGGAAGATTGGAAAACGGCTAATGTTACGCCGTTGTTTAAGAAGGGTGGCAGGCAAAAGGCAAGGAATTATAGGCCGGTTAGTTTAACGTCTGTTGTAGGTAAAATGTTAGAATCCGTGATCAAGGAGAAAATAGCGAGGCATGGTTGAGGAGAATTGTTTGATAGAGCAGACGCAGCACGGTTTCGTTAAGGGGAAGTCGTGTCTGACGAATTTATTGGAGTTCTATGAGGATGTGTCTAGGGAGGTGGATAGAGGAGAGCCGGTGGATGTGGTGTTTCTAGATTTTCAGAAGGCGTTTGACAAGGTGCCTCGCAAGAGGTTATTGCAGAAGGTCAGGGGGCATGGAGTTGGGGGTAGGATGTTAGTGTGGATAGAGGATTGGCTGTCAAATAGGAGGCAGAGAGTGGGGGTCAATGGGTGCTATTCGGATTGGCAGTTGGTGACTAGTGGAGTGCCCCAGGGGTCGGTGCTGGGCCCTTAGCTATTTACTATTTATATAGATGATCTGGAGGAGGGAACTGAGTGTATGGTGTCGAAATTTGCTGATGACACCAAGATTGGTGGAACGGCAAATTGTGCGGAGGGTGTGGAGAGTCTGCAGAAGGATCTAGATAGGCTGGGCGAATGGGCCAGGAACTGGCAAATGGAATTTAATGTTGGCAAATGTGAGGTTGCCCACATTGGTAGGAATAATGGTAGGAAGGACTATTACTTACATGGCGAAAAACTGCAGCATGCGATGGTGCAGAGGGACCTCGGGGTCCTTGTGCATGAGTCGCAAAAACCCAGCCTACAGGTGCAGCAGGTGGTCAGGAAGGCAAATGGGATGCTGGCCTTCATAGTGAGGGGGATTGAATATAAAAGTAGGGAGGTCTTGCTGCGGCTGTATAGGGCATTGGTGAGGCCGCAGCTGGAGTACTGTGTGCAGTTTTGGGCGCCGTACTTACGCAAGGATATTTTGGCCTTGGAGGGAGTGCAGAGGAGGTTTACTAGGCTGATACCGGAGTTGAGGGGGTTGAACTATGAGGAGAGGCTGAATAAACTAGGCTTGTACTCATTAGAGTTTAGAAGAATGAGGGGAGATCTCATTGAGACGTATAAGGTGATGAATGGGATGGATAGGATAGAGGTGGAGAGACTCTTCCTGCTCAGAAAGGACAGTAGGACTAGAGGGCACAGCCTCAAGATAAAGGGGGGGCGGTTTAGAACGGAGTTGAGGAACAACTTCTTCACTCAAAGGGTGGTGAATCTCTGGAATTCTCTGCCCGTTGAAGTGGTGGAGGCTGCCTCACTAAATATTTTTAAGATGCGGGTTGATAGGTTTTTGATAGGCAAGGGGTTTAAGGGTTATGGGGAGAGGGCGGGAAAGTGGAACTGAGACATGACAGATCAGCCATGATCTTATTGAATGGCGGGGCAGGCTCGAGGGGCTAGATGGCCTACTCCAGCTCCTATTTCTTATGTTCTTATGTCCTTATCCTCTCTACGTCCACTCATTTCAGGCCTCACAGTACCTCTGTAAATTTCAATAAGGTCCCCCCTCATCCTTCTAAACAAAGTACAGACCCAGAGTCCTCAACCGTTCCTTATATGACAAGCTCTTCATTCCAGGGATCACTCTTGTGAACCTGCTCTGGACTCTTTCCAAGGCCAGCACATTCCTTCTCAGATACGGGGCCCAAAACTGCCCACAGTGTTCCAAATGGGATCTGACCAGAGCCTTATACAGCCTCAGAAGTACATCGCTGCTCTTGTATTCTAGCCCTCACGACATGAATGCTAACACTGTATTTGCCTTCCTAGCTGCCAACTGAACCAGCATGTTAACCTTAAGAGAATCTTGAATGATGACCCCCCCCCAAGTCCCTTTGTGTTTCTGATTTCCTAAGCGTTTCCCCATTTAGAAAATAGCTATGTCTCCAGTCCTCCTTCCAAACTGCATAACCTCACACTTTTCCACATTGTATTCCATCTGCCACTTCTTTGTGTACTCTCCTAACCTGTCCAAGTCCTTCTGCGGCCCCCCTGCTTCCTCAACACTGTCTGTCCCTCTACATATCTTTGTACCGTCTGCAAACTTAGCAACAATGCCTTCAGTTCCTTCTTCCAAATCGTTAATGTATATTGTGAAAGGTTATGTCTCAGCACTGACCCCTGAGACACTCCAGTAGTCACTGGCTGCCATCCTAAAAAAAAAACCCTTTCTCCCACTTTCTGCCTTCTTCCAGTCAGCCAATCCTCTATCCATGCAAGGATCTTATCATTAACACCATGGGCTCTTAACTTATCAAACAGTTTCCCATGTGGCAACTTGTCAAAGGCCTTTTAGAAATCTAAATAAATCACACCCACTGGTTCTCCTTTATCTAACTTCCTTGTTACCTCCTCAAAGAACTCTAGCAGATTTGTCAGACAGGGCCTCCCCTTGTGAAGCTGTGCTGACTCAGTCCTACTTTACTGTGCACTTCCAAGTACTCTGTGATCTCATCTTTAGCAATGGATTCTAAAATCTTGTCAATGACTGAAGTCAGGCTAACCGGCCTATTATATCCCATCTGCTGTCTCCCTCCCTTCTTAAACAGCGGTGCTACATTAACTACTTTCCAGTCCTCTGGACCCTTCCTGCCTCCAGTGATTGCTGGCAGATCAATGCCTCCACAGTTTCCTCTGTTATCTCTTTTGGAACCCTGGGGTGCATTCCATCTGGTCCAGGTGACCCATCCACCTTCAGACCTTTCACATGGTGGCACAGTGGTTAGCACTGCTGCCTCACAGCATCAGGGCACTGGGTTCCATTCCAACCTTGGGTGACTGTGTGAAGTTTGCACATTCTCCTCAGGTCTGCATGGGTTTTCTCCGTGTGCTCTGCTTTCCTCCCACAGTCCAAAGATGTGCAGGTTAGGTTGATTGGCCATGCTAAATTGACCTTTTGTGCCATGGTGACTAGCCAGGGTATTGGGGATTGGGGTTATGGGAATAGGAATAGGGCCTGGGTGGGATTGTGGTCAGTGCAGACTCAATGGATCAAATTGCTTCCTTCCGCAATGCGGGGTTTCTATGATTCTTTTGATTCATGGGCTGCATGGGGAACCCATCGATGTGCCACAGTCTATAATCTAGATGCCAAAATTCACATGATTTGCAACAATCATGTTAACAGGCTATTTCTACCCAGTTTGTAAAGGTTTTCATAGAATAGAATCCCTACAGTACAGAAGGAGGCCATTCAGCCCATCGAGTCTGCACTGACCACAATCCCATCCAGGCCCTATACCCGTAACTCCACACGTTTACACTGAGTCCCCTGACACCTAAGGGGCAATTCAGCATGGCCATTCACCTCACCCGCACTTCTTTGGAGTGTGGGAGGAAACTGGAGCTCCCAAAGGAAACCCATGCAAACACAGAGAGAACATGCAAACTCCACACAGACAGTGACCCAAGGTTGGAATTGAACCCAAGTCCCTGGCGCTGTGAGGCAGCAGTGCTAACCACTGTGCAACCGTATCATCCTTTTGTTGGTAACTTCATTATATATCTGTTCTGGAAACTCTACAGTCTTTAAGCTTTAGTCTATCCTTAGAATCCTACAGTGCAGGAGAACACCATTCAGCTCATCGAGTGTGCACCAACCACAATCCTACCCAGCATACCAACGCCTCTACTTTCTCAGAAGACTAAGGAAATTTGGCATGTCAGATACAACTCTCACCAACTTTTACAGATGCATCATAGAAAGCATTCTTTCTGATTGTATCACAATTTGGTATGGCACCTACTCTGCCCAAGACAGCAAGAAACTACAAAAGGGCATGAATGTAGCCCAATCCATCACACAAACCAGCATCCGACCCATTGATTCTGTCTTCACTTCCCGATGCCTCGGCAAAGCAGCCAGCATTATTAAGGACCCCACGCATCCTGGACATTCTCTCTTCCACCTTCTTTCGTTGGGAAAAAGATACAAAAGCCTGAGGTCATGTAACCAATTCAAGAACAGCTTCTTTCTACTGCCATCAAATGGACCTACCTTGCATTAAGTTGATCTTTCTCTACACTCTAGCAACAACTGTAACTCTACATTCTGCACAGTATCGTTTCTTCTCTATGAACGGTATGCTTTGTTTGTATAGCGCGCAAGAAACTACACTTTTCACTATATGCTAATACATGTGATGATAATAAATCAAATTACATCTGGGCATGACTGCAGTATTTAGAATCTAATCCAACCTGTTTGCCCAGCTCTTTATAACAATTATTGCATAAAATATGTTCTTGGGAAATTGCAATCAAAACAAATTTTCCAACCCTTAGATTGATTCAAGAATGCTTGCTGTCTGCTCCTTATGCATCCAATAACCCAGATCTAGCTCTAAGTGGCAGCACTTTGCTTTTTGAATATGTTAAGGAAATGGGTGGGGGAAACTGAAGATTTAGCAGAAAGGAATTTATTTGAACAAAGGGATGAAACTTAAAAGGAGTTGCCAGATCTGACAGAATCAGTATTTGTGGATGGATAAAAATAAATCACAGCAGATCAGGCAGCATCTGTGGATTGGCAAACAAATTGTTCAGCTTCCAACATTCATTAACTTAAATAAAAATATTTACGATTAACTAATATTTTTTCTGGCATTCTTCTATAATGATTATGAAAACTGGCAGTAAAGTTTTTGGGTGCAATCTCACAACCTCATCCCGCCTGGTATTCGGAGAGGTGAGGTGGCAAGATTGGGCAGGAGACAAAGAATCAGAGGCATGCTTGGTTTTTCGCCTGCACTGATCTTACTGGCCTTGTCTTGCCATCAAAATCGGAATGACATGGTTCACATGTCGTTAACCAAGTCCCAGACCCTCACTTACCTAAACCACCTCGCTGATCGAGGTTCTTTCTGGACTGACTAATGATATTTAAATAATGTCATGAATATTGGGATTAGCTTTGCGCCCCTTCTGGATGCAAAGCTGATTTCGCCGGTAAGATCACAAGAGGCAAAAAGTGGGGCGCGATTCTGATTTTTCACCTCGCTCCCTATCTTACCGGCTCACCTCACTGATTGACCAGGGGAATAAGCTGGTAAGATTGTAGTCTAAGACTTTTTTCTATAAGATTACGCCATTTATTTCAAAATGAAGTTTTAACTTTGTGGGTGGGCTAAATTGTATTAAATGGAACAACCTAACTTACATTATCAATGATCTGTGTTGTCGATCAGACGTAAAGCAGCTGTCAGCTGAAATACTTGAATTCAAGTGCTACAGTGTTGTGCTTTTCACTTCCAGACTTCATCCAAGAGCGTACTCGATTCTGAACCTGAAGCTCAAGCCTTGCTGCACATGATTGGAAAAATACGGATGAGTGATGGACTGCGAGATCCAAGTGAAGAAGGGGAGGAACGTGAAAGCACAGAATAGCCAGTAAAGTTTAATGTAAAGCTGTTACAAATGTCACCCTTATTCCTTAAAAAGAGGACACAATTGTTCAAGTCTCTGGTATCAGGGCAAACCCTTAGTTAATCAGCAGGTGAGGACAGAATTTTCTGTTTCTCTATGTGGAATACTAATTAAACACGTTTATTGCAATACAAGATTTGCCCAATACAAAGTCAAGGGGGTGTGCACCTTCAGCTGATCCCTGGGCCATTTTCCAGGCAAAAACAAGCATCAGGCTAATTAATCTGACACTTAATTCCGTAACACTTCCATGTTCATTAGAAAAGAAATAGGTAAGATTCACTTTTTGTTACAAGGAGAGGAATTTTACTGGAGTGGATGTATTCAGCTCTGTACTTTTATCCATAGCCAAACACTGAACAGTTCATTTAGATTTTTATAAATAAATTACTTGACCTGCAGTTGCTAAGTTGCAGTTTCTAGCACTGTTTCATTTTTGGAGGCAGAACCATGGACAGTTCATACCAAAGAGATACCTTAGACAGGAGGATATGTAGGAAATGAAGTACAAAACAGTGAGTTCGGGTCTCCAGCAACCACAGTATTTTGATTTTGGAAATGATTCAGTTTCAGATAAGGCTTTTACTTTTCTCTAAATGTGGTCTTCATTTTCACACGGATTTAGATGTTGGCAATTTTAACACTCTTGTTTATGCAGCATTAGTAACTGCAAAGTTTGCATTGTTTAATACTGCTGCAGAATTATTGTATTTTTCAATGTACATAAATTTTCCTATGATGTCAATTTGTTCATGTAAAATTGTGGTGCTTCCCTACAGATTTCTCAATAAACTTCTATATTTAAAGAGACTGTGTATCCAGGCTGAGTGTTGAAGAGCCCAGGTCACCTTGTTAAAAATGACCTGAATTTTATGGCACTAAACTTTTATAGACTTTGAATGATGCCTCATTTATTGATTTAATCAGGCAGTCTCATCTATCTTTAATGAACGCAAGAGTTTACAGTCATGTAGACTTTGCCAACTCATGTCATATTAGGGTGTATCTGTTAAATGTCACTTCTACTTGCTTGCCAGTTGCCTGTAAACTAGGTCATTGTGTTGGATATCTTCAGCTTTCCTTTTGTTTCCCTCATTTTGCTCTACCTACTGCTCATTGGGAATCCAAGAGTCAGCAACATGCTGGTAGTTAAATATTAAGGGAGAGGTTCAGGTCGGTGCTGATGAGGAATAAAAATTGTTGTTAATGGTTTGTTTGCTTCATCTGATAATTAGGTCTCATTAGATTAAACTACACCCTCAAATTAAAACTTTCCTTGTATTTCAAATGGTGTCTGCTTTTCTTTGTGCTTGTTGGAATTGAAGGGCAATTCCCTTCAATAGAGAGGGAGAGGAGTATAAACAAAGCACTGAGTTGGTTTGAATTTGAATGTGGAGGTTGAGACGACTTCTTGGAGAGAAGGTGGCTAAGGGGAGATTTGATAGAGATATTCAAAAGAGGATAAACTGTTTCAAAATAATCAGGTGATTCAGACTAGGTGAATTTAAAAGACAGGATCAAGTGTTCTTAATCAGAATTGAAAGCTTAAAAATGCGAATAAATAAAGGGAGGGAATCAAGTGAGAAGTACCCCACTCAGAGCAGCTGATGGGTTTGATGAAGCATTTGTAGATCATTCGGCCCAGAGTTCAGATTCGGAAGGGACAGAAAGCAGAGGCTGATTTTTTTTTTAAATGACAAAATCGTCAAGATGCAAGAGGCTAATTAATAACCCATTGTATCTGCATCAGCTTTCCAAATGAGCACTGTGGTTCATTGCCCCATCTAATCCTTCTTGAATGCCGCAATTGAACGAGCTGTTACCACAATTCCAGCCAGTGCATTCCAGGCCTGGACCACTTGTCACACTTGCTTCTTTTGCAAATCACGTTATATCTGTGCTCTCTTGTTATTGATCCTATTATGAGAGGGAAGCTTCTCCCTATCTACTGTGTCCAGGGTTCTCACGATTTTGATGCTGTGCTTGGGGTGGGTTCCATTTTTTTTTTGCAACTGGGCACCAGTGTGACATTGTGGGACTCAGCTCCTGGGGTTTTTTGACTAAGTGTCAGCAAATATGGAGGGAAAAGCTAGCAGTGCAGTTGGCGGGTTACACCCTGCTTTTCTTGGCCCAGTTGATACCTAACCAAACTTCCACCCAACACCAGAATTCTCCCACCGTTCACGTCCTGCCGCTGTGCTACCAAGGACAGCGAATTTGTTACTCAGCCAAATCTCGGTTCACTGCATCGGGACTAGAGAATCCCACTGGCGAGAATGGTCGGAGAATCCCGCCCAATGTTTCAGGTCGAGAACGAAAAATCCTTCTTCAGACACCATGAAGTAGGCTGCATAGACTCCAGTCTATTAACTGCAAATCTTTATTAACAACTCGTAACTATATACATATATACAGTAGAGGGTACAGTAATGGAGCTGACTCCATTGTAGGTCCTTACACATCTCTGTCCATTTCTAGACCCTGGCTCTGGGCCTTGCATCACTGTGTGGGTGGTAATATACTCAGCCCATGTTACCCCTGTATGTACCAGACTTTCCTGCTACAGAGATGATCTTTCATCAGGGAGGACACTGGAACTTTGCAAATGTTATAAAAGCTAGGTAATCATGATTAATGTGCAAGAGAGTGAACTCCAGTTATTTAATTTTGGTTACAAGCCTCCCAAAATAGTGATGCAGTAAAATCTTTGTTCATTTTACAAAATGAATAGCTGGGAAATTAGATTCACCAGATTCTCCGTTCTCGCTTGCAGCTGCAGCAGGGTGTGAATGGCTGGTTACATCGCATCCATAGTGTCCAACTGTGCATTACATCAGAATCGAGTTGGTGAAAATGTTGGAGCTCTTCCACAATCACAATTGATGTTTGGTCATAAGTTTATTTTAATGTTTGGGATTGATAGATGTGTTGAGTGGAGGGGATATGGGGCAAGGGCAGATACGTAGTGCTAGGTCATAGATTAACCATGATCCCACCCGAATGGAAGAGCAGGATTGTGAGGCTAACATGTTTCCCTTCAAGAGCCACTATACTGTGCGAACTGAAAAAAAATTCCACCACCTTAATGTGCAAGTTCTATGTGGCATCCATAGCATTTTGCATGTTACTGCAGGTTCATAATGTTGATGCCTGCATTGCTGGGGAAGCTGAACCACCCATGTACGCATGTACTCTAAGAAGTTTGCCATAGGCAGTAATGATGTTGAAACAACAATGCTTACAATATTTATATCTTGAATGTACTGCAATTCAAACATACAGATTTGAGACAAAGGGTTATCAATTTGCATTTTCAGAGGTGCAAGGTTCTTTTGCACATCCCAACCCAATTCAAGACTTTTCATAATGTAGCTTTGCCTTCACAATTTGCAAAACTAGGTGAAGGAATCCTTCTGTTCAAGAGTGTTGTTGGCACATTCTGAACAAAACCATCTTGCCAAAGTGAAATTCCACAATATACAAAGTAAGCTTCATTATTCTTTATCTCCAATATTAAATTTCACAAAGCCATTGATCTGATAAAGTGCAGTTGTAGTGCACCCTGGTTCAGCCAGTTACTTTCCAAATAATATTGTCAAACTCCTAAATTGACGCCGTTTTCCCTTTGAGTAGCTGAAGACCACATTCTTTCAATGAACTTCAAAATCTCTGATGCAACGAAAACCGAAGAGGCCAAGCCTATCAGGAACAGCAAGTCTGTAAAGGAATAGAAAATGCAGATATGTTTAGATTTCAAGTACAGCACTTTAATTTCAGAAGATTTATAATATTGCTTAGATAGTATCTTGCACTATGTCTGGGAGCCATGTGCGACAGGACATGATTTACAAACTATGGCATCTACACTATACCATCTGAACTCAAAATCTATCACTAAAAGAATTAAATTGTGAATATGTGCTACAAAAAATTGCTAACAAATTTTATTACAGAAATGAATTTCATTGGAAAGTAAATCAAAATCTAACACAAAGAATTAAATTGTGAATATGTGCTATAAAAAGTTGCTAATAAATTTTACTGCAGGAAAGAAGTTTGTTGGAAAGTAAATCAAAAAACTTAATGTGTCACTAAGAAATCTCAAATTACATACCAAGTATTCTGAGGCTCTCTGTTTGGAAAACCTTCTGCAGAGGTGGGAAATAGATGACAGCCATTTGTCCCAGAAGTGAGCCAAGTACGGTATATAGGAACACACGATTACGAAAAAGGCCTATTTGGAATATCGATTTAGTCTAGAGAAAGAAAGAAGAAGTATAAGTTATGCTAAACCTTTATATAACACTGTGACCTCAGCTGGAATGTGTGGTTACATTTTTATCTCCCAATGGAAGTACGCATTGGGTTGCAAAATACCCAGAAAATTATTTTCCTCTGCTTTTCCAACTCCACAGCATTTTTGTGAGGTATTTTCATAGGCTGGGATGGCCTTGGGTTCAAACACACATGGCTATCTTCTGAAGTGAAGGTCTGGGATTTTGAGGACCACAGGAAAATGTTATTTCCTTCCACACACAATTTTCATGTGCTGGTGTGCGTTTTGGAAGCCCTAAACAAACACACATCCTTGGACAGCTTGTGATCACAGTGAGAAACCTGCCATTGTATGAGGAATATTCTGAAAGGCAAGTGCAAAATGTTTAGATATCCTCAAATATCACTATTAAATGCTGTATTGTAAAACAGGTGTGTTTTCAATGCAATTACTCATAATTGGGATCAGCAAAGATAGTTTGATCCTCACATGAATGCCATTGTGAAAGTGTTATCATGCATTTCAATACTTTCTCATTGGAGAAGGTGCCATAATTCATTTAAGAACATTTTTGAAAAGTCCAGTCATTCAAAAAAGTTCCATTTTGTGCAGTGGTTTAAATCAAAGGCTAACTCTGGCTGTTAAAAAAACACCCGCTTTGAAAACAATTTCTGAACTCCCTTCATTGATTGATAAGAAATCTGCTTTGAAACAAAAATGGGACACCATTCTATTCTGTCAGTTTTAAACAATATGGCTGGATGCTTTTGTCATGACGGCTATGGCCATTACGAATGCTTGGCTGGATTTCAAGAGTATCTTTATCATTTCAAAAATGACAGAAGAGGCCCAAATCCCAGAAGTCCCTCCTGCACACCTGGCAGCCACTGTTGTGGGGTGGGATTGGTCCCAGTTTGGGGATTCATGCACATGCATTTCATGAAGGCAGTTGCCCATAGAAATGGGCAGTTGCTGAATTTGTTAGATTTCGGCGTGAGAGGTATCTGAAATTTGACATGTACAGATTAGACCTCACTGGAGCAGATCTAAACTTAAAGCTTATTATATAGTGGAGGCCTGTGACTAGCGGTGTGCCGCAGGGATTGGTGTTGGGTCCATTGTTGTTTGTCATCTATATCAATGATCTGGATGATCATGTGATAAATTGGATCAGCAAATTTGCTGATGATACAAAGATTGGAGATGTAGTGGACAGTGAAGAAGGTTTTCAAAGCTTGCAGAGGGTTTTGGACGAACTAGAAAAATGGGCTGAGAAATGGCAATTGGAATTTAACGCAGACAAGTGTGAGGTATTGTACTTTGGAAGGACAAACCAAAGTAGAACATACAGGGTAAATGGTAGGACTCTGAAGAGTGCAGTTGAAGAGAGGGATCTGGGAATACAGGCGCAGAATTCCCTAAAAGTGACGTCACAGGTGGATAGGGTCGTAAAGAGTGCTTTTGGTACATTGGCCTTCATAAATAGGAGTATCGAGTATAAAAGTTGGAGTGTTATAGTAAGGTTATATAAGGCATTGGTGCAGCCGAATTTAGAGTATTGTGTACTGTTTTGGTCACCTAATTACTGGAAGGATGCAAATAAGGTTGAAAGAGTGCAGCAAAGGTTCACAAGGATCTTGCTGGGACTTGAGAAGCTGAGTTACAGAGAGAGATTGAACAGGTTAGGACGTTATGCCCTGGAGCATAGAAGAACGAGGGGAGATTTGATAGAGATGTATAAGGTTTTGATGGGTGTAGATAGAGTGAATGCAAGCAGGCTATTTCCACTGAGGCTAGGGGAGAAAAAAACCAGAGGACATGGGTTAAGGGTGAAAGGAGAAAAGTTTAAAGGGAATATTGGGGAGGCTTCTTCATGCAGAGAGTGGTGGGATGAGCTGCCAGATAAAGTGGTGAATGCAGGGTCCACATTTAACATTTAAGAAAAGCTTGGATGGGTTCATGGATGAGAGGGGTGTGGAAGGATATGGTCCATGTGCAGGTCAGTGGGACTAGGCAAAAAATGGTTCGGCACAGACATAAAAAGGGCTAAAAGGCCTGTTTCTGAACTGTAATTTTCTGTGGTTTCTATTGGTGCCACAAGTATTCTTACATTAACACTGCAATGAAGTTACTGTGAAAATCCCCCAGTCGCCACACTCTGGCACTGTTCGGATACAGTGTGGGAGAATTTAGCATGGTCAATGCACCTAACCAGCATGTCTTTTGGACAGTGGGAGGAAACCGGAGCACCCCGAGGAAATCACGCAGACATGTGGAGAACATGTAGACTCTGCATAGAGAGTGACCCAAGCTGGGAACCGAACCCAGGTCCCTGGTGCTGTGAGGCAATATGCTAACCACTGTGCCACCCCCTTTATGGATTCATTTGATAGCCAGGCTATTGTTTTGGAGAAGTACAGTATCCTTTGGATATAGACCTGGGAAACCTTTGGGGAAAGCCAGGTACCCTTTGTGATTTCTCAATTTAGGCAGAAATGTGAATAAAAAGTACATGAACTCATTGGCATTGTAAATATTGTTAGAGTTTTCAAAATAACTGTCAAAAGGGTTAAAATAAACTGTCAAATGGAGCTGTCAAGGCATTTAAAATTCCTGTTCTTTAACTCTTCTGAGAAATAAAACATCTGGAGTGTTAAAAAAAGATTGCTTGCTATTTCACTCTTAAGCCTTAGAGTTTCCATTACTGGATTTCTGCTGCATAGCTGATTTCTCAATAGCTCAACATCACAGTAGGGTGCCTGCCATTTCAGCTTGATTGATAGCTCCAAGCAGTTCTTTGAATTGGGACAATGGATTCCAATGCTGTTTTTCTAAGAGATTATGCAATCGAATGAAACATTTTTTTGTCAGAAGGATAAAATAGTTGAAGGAGTATAAACATAGTAAATGAAGATTTTTTTTAAATGAAGTCTGCAATAGACGACTGGAATTTTTATTTCATCCCAGTATGGATTCTCTGATCAGCTCATAGTGAATCCAGAATATAAAATCCAGACCATAGAATCCCTACAGTGCAGAAGGGGACCATTCAGCCCATCAAGTCTGCACTGCCCCTCCAACAGAATGTCATGCTGAGGCCCTCATCTGGCCCTGGACCCATAACCCAACGCATTTACCCTGTTAATTTCCCTAATGTGCGCATCTTTGGACACTAAAGGGCAACTTAAAATGCCCAATCCACATAACTCGCACATCTTTGGGCTGTGGGAGGAAACTGTAGCACCCAGAAGAAACCCATGCAGACATGGGGAAAATGTGCAAACTCCACACAGACAGACAGTCACCTAAGGCTGGAGCTGTGAGGCAGCAATACTAACCACTGTGCCACCATGCCATCCCTGTGCCACCTTTCTGCCCTTATTGGGTGAGCTGGCATGGTGGATGCTTTGTCTGTATGGCGCGCAAGAATCTATACTTTTCACTGCGTATTGGTACACGTGTCAATAATAAATCAAATCAAGTAACATGTTGTACCTGAGAGCGACAACTTAAGGCGTTGAACATATCAAAGAAGACAAAGCAGGTGAATGTCATGGTTGTTGTCCTTGACGAAATCTTCCCCTCCGGCAGCTATTTGAAATAAAGCGATGGATTCAAAGTTACAAAATCATAAAAATTAAAACCACTGAAACTGCCATAGTACATCAATTATCTCTTATCTTTCAGAGTAAGCAGAAAGGTAAGCAGTCTATGATTAAACTACTGTAAGAAATCTGCAGACATTTGGAATGGGATAAGTAGATAAATAGACATAAATAAACAAACTGTGAATGGAAAATATACATGGATCATTGGGGTGGCATGGTAGCACAATGGTTAGCTCTGCTGCTTCATGGGTCCTGGGTTCGATTCCCGGCTCGGGTCACTGTCTGTGTGGAGTTTGCATATTCCCCTCGAGTCTGCGTGGGGTACTCCGGTTTCCTCCCACAGTCCAAAGATGTGCGGGTTAGGTTGATTGGCCATGCTAAGAAATTGCCCCTTAGTGTCCAGGGATGCGTAGGTTAGAGGGATTAGTGGGTATAATATGTAGGGATATGGGGGCAGGGCCCAGGTGGGATTGTGTTTGGTGCAGATTTGATGGGCCGAAGGGCCTCTTTCTACAATGTAGGATTCTATGATTTGTAACTGTTTAGCAGTGCTTTGAGGACTGCATTTATGGAAAAATGAATTTAGAAGAAAATGATTAAAGAAGCAATGACTTTTTCTTAAAAAGAAACTGCTGGCAGCTGCTCCAAGAATGGACTGAGAAATTGGCTTGGTGGACCAAAGATGATCTCTGGAGAATAAGTGTGAATCGTCACATTTTGTTATTCCCTGAAGGGAAACAAATTTCTTTCTGGGACAATGGATCACCTTTCTCATGAATTTCTATGTTCCTTAAATTTGAATAACCTACTGCCTGTGGAACATATTATGAGCTGGAATTCTCCGGTGACTCACGCTGGTGGGATTCTCCAGTCCCACCAGCAGCTTACGCCCGCCTGCAGGTTTTGCAGCAGCATGAGGTGGTATCAATGGGAAATCCCATTGACAGCAGCAGGACCAGAGAATCCCACCGCCAGCAAACAGCACATCACCTTCCACTGCCAAGGAGCACGTAGCTCAGAGGCCGGAAAATCTCGCCCAATATATCTACACACCGCGGGTACACAAATCAGTTAATTGACAATCAAACAGCAATTAAGAGACCAATAATTGAAGTTCATAAATTATACACACCTCTTTCCAATAAACAAAGAGGGTGCCACTGATAATGATAATAGCTGAGAACAATATTTTAACAATTAGGCCCTTATTCAGGATAGAGTCCTTGACATTTCTTGGAGGCCGTTTAATGACATCTTTATCCACTGGCTCAACACCTAAGCTACAGAGAGAAAAGCAGGAAAAAAAATTATAACTCTTCCACTCATCTAAACAAAAGTAGAATGTCTTTTAATTTATTGGAATTGCTCATTTGTTTGTAGAAATAGTATTGCATTCTGATTACATCTACAGCAGTGATTACAGTTAGACGATTGTAACAAAAACCCTAAAACTCTTCAGATACAAGGGTTTTTAACACAATGATTAGAAAGTTTACATGCAAAGAACACTCTCCTAATCTCATTAGATCCACCCACGTTTGTGTGGATTTCTTTCAAATGCTCCAGTTTCCTCCCACAGTCTGAAAGACGTGCTGGTTAGGTGTATTGACCCATACAGGTGTCAGAGTGTGGTGACTAGGGGAATTTCACAGTAGCTTTGTTGTAATGTTAATGTAAGTCTTACTTGTGACTAAAAAATAAACTTTAAACTTTTAAAAATTCTTTCCTATTGTTTTTAATTGGAAGATTTAATTTGTGCAATAGAATGCACGATCAGAAAAGTTAACTCTGATCCTCGCAGATGTAAAATAATCTTAAACTTCCACAACAACCACCCTGAAAGTTTTGGCTATTGTTGACTGATGTCAAAGATCAACTTTTCAGAGCTTTTGCACTTTCATGCCAGGACTGCATTATTTCAATGAGCTATTCACCTGCAGTAAAACTTTAGTACTGAATAATGGCATAGATTTTCAATGTCATTATCTGGACAGTAAACTAGTGGGCATGATTGCCTGACCACCCAATTTCAAATCTAAGAAATTAGTTCCATAGATTACTAACAAGTCATCGTCGAGATGAAAATTTACCTCAAATATTTTTGACTCTTAAATTTAAGGATGACTTTCAAAAATTAAAAAAAACATTTTTGGTTTCTTGTAAGTTTTGTATTCAAAGAAAATACTTGGGATTCAATTTAAATGGAAGTACATTAGTTTATATATTTTTTTGCAAAGCGACAGTTGCCTTACTAAATGGCCAAGGAACAGAACCACGCAATGAAATTAGTTTTCTGTTGCTGAGTGGAGCATGTGAATGAGGTACATGCAGCAGCACAGCTCAGATTTCCCAGCGATACAGATGTTATCTGCACACTAGGGTATGAAACTTAACATTGCCAAGGTCAATATGTTTTTGTTTAAATCATGCTCAGTTGTGTTAACGCATTCCCTGTGGTGTTAAGTCCAAGTAGTGCAGGTTTGCCTCCTCCAGGGAGTTCTACAGAATTTCTCACCAGAGTCAGGTTGAGATCCAACTCCTTATTTATGATTCAGCTTTAATATCAGAACAAAATTGAAACTGCTTTGCACGATGCTGAAGTTCTGTGTAAGTGATTCATGCTACATATTGGAGGAAGAAATCTCAGAGGCAAATATATCAAAACAAAGCGGGAAGATGTCAGGTTGCATCTAAAGGTAAAAAGGACTTGGAGTACTTCATTAAAATGAAAGTTAAAATAGATGAATCCCAGAAAAAGCAAATCAAAAGCAAAGAGCACCGTAGATCATGAATAGGATCTAAATATGTTTAAATATCTAAATATACGGCGGCACGATGGCACTGTGGTTAGCACTGTTGCCTCACAGTGCCAGGGACCTGGTTTTGATTCGCGGCTTGGGTCACTGTCTGTGTGGAGTCTGCACACTTTTCCTGTGTCTGCGTGGATTTCCTCCGGGTGCTCTGGTTTCCTCCCACAGTCCAAAATTAGGTGGATTGGCCATGCTAAATTGCCCCTTAGTGTCAGGGGGACTAGCTAGGTTAAATGCATGGGGTTATGGAGACAGGGCCTGGGTGGGATTGTGGTCAGTACAGACTTGATGAGCCGAATGGCCTCCTTCTGCACTGTAGAATTCAATGAATCTGCGTTCGAATGTATAAAATACACACAGTCCTAAGATATGCCTGTTAGGCGGATTGGTCATGCTAAATTGTTCCTTAGCATCCAAAGTAAACGCATGGGCTTACAGGAATAGGGGAGGTAAGGGTGTTGATAAGATGCTCTTTCAGAGGGTCAGTGCAGAGTTGATGGGCCAAATGGTACAAAATTGGGTATGAAGAAAATCAAATGCTTATAAATTAAAACATATTAACATAATTCACCTTCAAATGGAAATGGGGCACCAACAGGATTTCAGTTGAACATTTAACCCCAACCACACAATGCCACAGGAGCATATCACGGCTTTGATATTACACTTAAACATCTAATATCGATTTGTACCTTTGAGCTGGAGGTCCATCCATAATGATGTTGATCCATAGAATCTGCATAGCATTTAGTGGATTTGGCAGATTAAATATAGTGGAAAGTGCAATCAAGCTCAACGCTGAAATACTTCTGCATGTTTAAAAGGAAAAGAATTGCAGACAAATGTTCACATACTTATATGTACCTCCCATGACAGCTGTGTACAGCAAAGAGACAATTTGTGTTCTTTATAGGAATAACTAAGTTTATACTTACGTACTCAACTGGAATCGCACAAAATTTTTAATGTTGTAAAAAATTCCTTTGCCTTCCTCCATTGCACGCCTACAAAAAAAGGTCCAGTTATTCAACATCATGGAAATCAACACAAATATTAATGTCAACTTTTTTTTCCCCTTGCTTGCCTTTCCCTCCCATACAAAGCTCTCTGAAAGATAATGGTAGCCTTGTGATACTACACCCTTTATTGCAAATTTGAACAGCGAATGCCACGATTAGACTGTACAACATTATGTAAATTTAACTTCACAAAAAACCATAGAATCCCTACAGTGCAGAAGGAGGCCATTCGGCTCATTGAGACTACACCAACAACTATCCCACCTGGGCTCTATCACCGTAATTCCCATGTCTTTACCCTGCTAATCTCCCCTGACACTAAGGGGCAATTTATTATGATCACTCAACCTAATTCGCGTATCTTTGGATTGTGGGAGGGAACCGGAGCACCCAGAGGAAACCCACACAGATACTGGGAGAATGTGCAAACTTCACATAGACATCTGAGGCCGGAATTGAACCCGGGTCCCTGGCACTGTGCAGCAGCAGTACTAACCATTGTGCCACCATGCCAATGGAAATAACTTTTACCCTAAACACATGTATTACATAAAAGGCACATAAGTAAGTCTCCATGTTAAATCAATCATTCAGCAAAAAGTGATGTATTAACTGCTAACTTGCTGTTAAAAAAAGATAAATTTTAAGCAGTACCACTTGAATTTACTCACAAAATAGATGTAAAGTTATCGTCCACCAGAATCATGCCTGCTGCTTCTTTACTGACATCAGTTCCTGTGCCTTTCATGGCAATACCAATATCAGCAGACTTGAGAGCAACAGCATCATTCACACCATCTCCAGTCATCCCCACGACTGCATTATTGCTCTGAAGGGCCTATATAGCAACAATTAAGAGAGATGTCTGACTGCATGGTTTAGTAGTTAACCAATATATAAACAGCATTTAAACTGTCTGTCACATGTCTGCCCTTGGCCTGCTGCAATGTCCCAGTGAAGCACAACGCAAACTGGAAGAACAACATCTCATCTTCTGCCTAGGCACATTACAGCCTTCCGGTCTCAACACTGAATTCAACAACTTCAGGTCATTAGCTCTACCCCACCTCAACCCCCTTGTTTTCATTTTATTTTTTAACTGTTCTCTACCTTTTATTTCTTTACTGTCTTGCTCTATTTTTCTTCCCCCCTCCTCTTTCTCCTAGTTTATTCTCCCTTTCCTTACCTTTTCTCACCCTTTAGTTCCTCTTTCCCCCTTCTTCTGAATTTTACCCCCCTCCCACATCTTCATCTGTCACAGTTTACCCTCTGATGTCAGCTTCTCTGCTGTTTGGCCATTCACACTTTTTATTCTCTCTATGGACTGCCATTAGCAGCCTTTCCCTTGTTTTTGTGGCTACGACTCATCCTTCATTCCCTCACCCTACAGAATAAATATCTCCCACTTTCTACGTCTTTTAGCTTTGACAAAGAGCCATCTGGACTCAAAACTCCAGCTCTTTTCTCTCCTTACAGATGCTGCCAAATCTACTGAGATTTTCCAGCATTTTCTCTTTTGGTTTTAAATTTCAGCATCTGCAGTAATTTACTTTTAACATTTAAACTGCTGCATCTAAAATAATTTCCCTTAGCAGCAACTTCTGTTTACCATCACAAAGTTTTGGTGATATTCTGCAAATATGGAAAATACGTGAACAATGCTGAGGCAAGAGGGATCGATGCTTTCAGCATTTATTGTGCAAATGTAAAAGAAGTTATACCTTTATTATTTTCTGTTTGTGCTTCGGACTTGTTCTAAAGAATACAGCCACCTGAAAAGAGGGATAAGGGCAAGAGAGAAATAGGAAAAATAGAAAAGAAGCATGTCGTATATAGATAGTCTTAAAACACTGCTTTAGTGGTCTATTATAAAATAGTAAGAAGTCTCACAACACCAGGTTAAAGTCCAACAGGCTTATTTGGAATTATGAGCTTTTAGAGCACTGTTTCTTCATTAGGGGAGTGAAGGTTAGTTCACAAACATGGCATATATAGACAAAGACATACATATATGCCATATTTGTGAACTAGCCTCACTTACCTGATGGAGGAGCAGCTTGCCGAAAGCTTGTGATTCCAGATAAACCTGCTGGACTTTAACCTGGTGTTGTGAGACTTCTTACTGTGCCTACTCCAGTCCAACGTCAATATCTCCACATCATGGCTATTTTAAAATGTATAACTAAACTCTGAATACAAGGGACGAGATTCTTTGGCCTCCCCCTCAGCATTTTTCTTGGAGGCGGGAGGTTGCACACTGTTCGCTGCTGGTGGGATCTTCCGGCCTCATAGCTGTCAATGAGAATTCCCATTGAAACCATTCCAAACTGCTGGGAAACCCAGGGGAGGGGCTGCACTGCCAACTGGACCAGAGAATCCCGCTGACGTGAATGGCCGGAGAATTCTGGCCAAGATCTCAACAGCTATAATGATTCCATGCTAATCATTCAAAAACACAGAAATATTAGATGGCTGAATACATATATTAGAGAGGAACTTAACTGAATACACTTTTGAAAAACTTGTAAATTACTTTGCACAAGAGAAATGTAATTCTTGCTTTGAATAATCGGATTGGGTTCGTACCTTCATTACCGTAAGGGCAAGATCCTCATCTTCCAATTGCTCCAGCTGCTCCCCCGACATAACCTCCATATCATCATTATAGAGGTTTATGCTTCTTCCTGAGTGTGCATGCACATTTGGACAAGATTATCCACCGCCATACTTTCAAGTTACTTTTTCTGCCTTGGACTATTTCATTTAAACGACATTCTTAATATATATTGTAATTTACCGTCCAAACCAAAAATAACTTTATAATCTGTGACACATTGGTACAAATACACCCACCCACTGAAAAGAAAATAATGAAATCCAAGTGAAGGTGTCATACCAACAGCTTGGAGATTGCATGAAAGAAACAGAAACTGAACAGTGGATCAGTCGCCCCAAGGACAAGAGAAAGTCGTTTAGTCCAGAATTCCAAATTTCCCATTATAGCATTCTGTTACACAGAATCCCTACAGTGGGGAAAGAGACTGTTCGGCCCATTGAGTCCACAGCAAATCTCTGACAGAGTGCCCTATCCCTGTAATCCCACATATTTACCCTGCTAATCCCCTAATCCACACATCTTGGGACACTAAGGAGCAATTTAGCATGGCCAATCAACCTAACTTGCACGGGAGCGATTCTCCCAGCCTGTTGCACAGCTCTAGCAGAACAACAGGCCAGGAAACATCACCAGAGGATGTTTAGCGGGCTCCCCGCTGGGCACCTGGCCTTCAAACATCTCCAGGGCCAGGATTTGTGGCATCATCAGTCCCGCACCAATTTCTGGCACGGAGCTCATTTAAATATTAAAATTACCATTACCATGCCGTCTGGACCTGGGCTGAAGTCTCTAAGCCCACTAGTCTCATGCCGCTCCACTCCAGTGAGGTTCAGAACAGCTCCCCATCAACGGAGAGCTGGCAGCCTGACCCTGCTGGAGTGAAGAGAGGCCATGGAGGCCCCCCAGGAGGTCGTAGGTTAGGAGGATGCCTCCCAGGCATGGCTACCTTGGACAGTGCCAGCCTGGGTCCCCTGGCACTGCCCAAGGCACAAAGTGGCAATGTCCAACAGTGCAGCTTGACACTGCCCACTGGGCATCAAGCAGTGCCAAGAGGGTAGAGCAAGGCCTGGGGGGTGGGGGGGGGAAATCTGTGGGGATTGAGGGGTCCCACTGCCACTCTGCAATCGGGATCAGTGGCAGAGGGGAAGGGGGTTTGTTGGGGAGACTGGGATGGCAGGGGCCCGCTCAGCGCTGTGCTGCCAGCCTCTCCAGTGGGAATAGCCTCCTCACCACCCCACCACCGTCCAACCTGAATTTTGAGAATCTTTCCCAGCAAACATGACATCTCTGCGGTGCAAAGAGTATGGGAGATCCATTTTGAAAATCCCACTAAAAGACCACTAGGATTTACTCCAGTTTTTACGTGAATTCAGCACTTGGAATATTTTTGGGAGAATCCCGGACCACATTTTCAGCAAGTGGGAGGAAACCGAAGCAGCTGGTGTAAACCCACGCAGGCGCATGGAGAACGTGCAAACACCACACAGTCATCTCAGGCTGGAATTGAACCCGGGTAAAATGGACCAACTGTGCATGTTCCGGTCGGTGCATACACAGAAATCCCCACTGTTTGCTGGTATCCAATTACTGATTCACTTAAGGTAAATATTTTCTTGGTGAACTTGGGGTGACAATGAAATTTAATAACTGCCTTGACAATTTTCAAATTTGAATTGAGTTTTTCATACACTGCTGTATTAAAAAACCCTGTCTTTCCTTTACAAACTGCACGACCAATTTCTGGGGGTGGGGGGTGGAATTTGCACCTCTGTTTTTGGCAGATGAGAAAGTCAGCGGAGGTGGCTTTTCCACTAGTGGGATTTCCGATTCCCATTGTCCCCGCTTCCTCACCAATCTCATAATGGAGCTTCTACCATGAAAAATCGGGAATCTCAATACCATACGTTTCAATATCATTAGCATGTTCACTGCTGTATTATCCCACCTCCCCCGCCCCCCCCAATGTAAGGATTTCCCACCCCCACCAGCATGACGTCATGTCGGCAGGATTTACAATAAGCTTTTGACAAACGGGGACCTGGCAAACAGCTCCTGCTTGCGGCGCTAACCAATGGGTAGAGGGATATGCCTTGACAGCCCCTGGCATTGCCCCCCAGCAGGCATTGCTGGGTGGAGGGTTGCACCCATTGGGGAGCGTTGACAGGGGTTCTCTGGGGGTAAGTGGTCCCATGTTGTTGGGGGTTGGGGAGAGGTTATTTTTCCATGGGAGGGGAAGGGATGTTGTTTTCCCAGCTTTTCAATCTGGCAGGAGCCTCCGGTTGCTGGCGGGATAGATCATTCAGAGACCCCCTGGCAAACATGACATCATGGGTCCCGCCCCTTCCATATTTTTCTCCCAAAGTGCTTGAAAATCTAGCGGGAAAAGGTGGCCAGGCAGTTGGTGGCCTGCCTTCTGCTTTCCTGCTCCAGACCACACTTCGAAAAAAAAATCATAAAATTTCCTCCCTCCACCCCCCCAACTCATTTATTAAAATAAATACTGCAGGAAAAGATGAGAGATAAAAAGACAATCTATTGGTGGTTGACATCTTTTTTCCAGTAGCTACCATGCATAATAGCATTGGGATTGCAATGGTCAACTCTGTCCTGAAATGTGATGCCACATCTTCAGACATGTGCCTCTGCTGAACTATGGGATGGTGCCATGGACTAGCACATGAGCATCTGATGTAGCACCAAATCCATCTCTCTCCAACTGTCCCAATCCCTTTAAATTTGACGCACAAATATTTTTAAATTTTTTGTCGAGTTTGAACCTAGAATTGTGACTCATAGAATTTGGCATGAAAAATTGTTATTTAGAATTCTGGCAGGCATTAGAAAAGTTAGAACATAAGAACATAAGAAATAGGAGCAGGAGTAGGCCATCTAGCCCTTCGAGCCTGCCCCGCCATTCAATAAGATCATGGCTGATCTGTCGTGGCTCAGTTCCACTTTCCCGCCCTCTCCCCATAACCCTTAATCCCCTCTCTTATCAAGAACCCATCAACCTGCTTCTTAAAAATATTTAGCGAGGCAGCCTCCACCACTTCAACGGGCAGAGAATTCCAGAGATTCACCACCCTTTGAGTGAAGAAGTTCCTCCTCAACTCCGTTCTAAACCGCCTCCCCTTTATCTTGAGGCTGTGCCCCCTAGTCCTACTGTCTTTTTTGAGCGGGAAGAGTCTCTCCACCTCTATCCTATCCATCCCATTCATCATCTTATACGTCTCAATGAGATCTCCCCTCATTCTTCTAAACTCTAACGAGTACAAGCCTAGTTTATTCAGCCTCTCCTCATAGCTCAATCCCCTCAACTCCGGTATCAGCCTAGTAAACCTCCTTTGCACTCCCTCCAGGGCCAAAATATCCTTGCGTAAGTACGGCGCCCAAAACTGCACACAGTACTCCAGCTGCGGCCTCACCAATGCCCTATACAGCTGCAGCAAGACCTCCCTACTTTTATATTCAATCCCCCTCGCTATGAAGGCCAGCATCCCATTCGCCTTCCTGACCACCTGCTGCACCTGCAAGCTGGGTTTTTGCGACTCATGCACAAGGACCCCGAGGTCCCTCTGCACCGTCGCCTGCTGCAGTTTTTCGCCACGTAAGTAATAGTCCTTCCTACCATTCTTCCTACCAAAGTGGACCACCTCACACTTGCCAACATTAAATTCCATTTGCCATTTCCTGGCCCATTCGCCCAGCCTATCTAGATCCTTCTGCAGACTCTCCACACCCTCCGCACAATTTGCCTTTCCCCCAATCTTGGTGTCATCAGCAAATTTCGACACCCTGCACTCGGTTCCCTCCTCCAGATCATCTATATAAATGGTAAATAGCTGAGGCCCCAGCACCGACCCCTGGGGCACCCCACTAGTCACCAACCGCCAATCCGAATAGCACCCATTGACCCCCACTCTCTGCCTCCTATTTGACAACCAATCCTCTATCCACGCTAACACCCTACCCCCAACTCCATGTCCCCTGACCTTCTGCAATAACCTCTTGTGAGGTACCTTGTCAAACGCCTTCTGAAAATCCAGAAAGACCACATCCACCGGCTCTCCTCTATCCACTGCCCTAGACACATCCTCATAGAACTCCAGTAAATTTGTCAGACACGACTTCCCTTTAATGAAACCGTGTTGCGTCTGCCCTATCAAGTTAAAACTAGATAGAACTGGACTAAAAGGGAGAAAATGCCAACAGTTTGTTACATAAAGCAATCAGTACCAAATTTCACTGTACCTATAGAAATGGCTGTTTCCTTGGAGTCTCCGGTGATCATCTTCACAGCAACTCCTGAATTCTGAAGCAATTGAACAGCCCCCTTGACTTCGGCTCTTGGTGGATCAATAATACCAATCAATCCCAAAAGGGTAAGTGCACCTAATTCCTGTCCAGCAGCGAGTGTGAGCACTGGGAGAAGCAAATAGGAAAATACTCATCAAGGCTAATTTCTGTCTTTATTTAACGTACATTGAATGTAGGGTACTTTGGGTTAGGTGCGAATAGATATTGAGATAATGACCAGGGGACTTTGGGAGTCCTCTCGTTGCATAAGGAAGGGCTGGATATTCACTCATTTGTTGGCAAAGGTATGAGAAAAGGGCTTTAACCTTTTAAGGTAAGAGGCCCTTATGTAAAAAAAATTAAGACCATAAGACATAGGAACAGAATTAGGCCACTCGGCCCATCGAGTCTGCTCCGCCATTCAATCATGGCTGATATTTTTCTCATCCCCATTCTCCAGCCTTTTCCCCATAACCCCTGATCCCCTTATTAATCAAAGAACCTATCTGTCTTAAAGACACTCAATGGTTAAAAAAAAACACTGTGGGGGATGGTTGTGGATTTGCACAGCAACAGGAGTGGAAATCCGCCCTCTCACAGGGAGGCCTAAATCACGTCTCACGCCAACATTACAGCATGACGCGGTTGTCCTCCCACCACCATCCCACCCCCCCACCCGGTGACGTAATGGGAATACTGGCGTTCAACACTGGGAAGCCCATTACAACAAATTTACACCTGATTATCAGGCCTTAATGCCCGATCATCTCCAGC
This sequence comes from Carcharhinus amblyrhynchos, assembly GCF_965287045.1. Lineage (NCBI taxonomy): Eukaryota > Metazoa > Chordata > Chondrichthyes > Carcharhiniformes > Carcharhinidae > Carcharhinus > Carcharhinus amblyrhynchos. The sequence goes on from NC_137327.1 coordinate 16,185,926, forward strand.
CCTGACCACTCCCACTCCCCTCTTGTGCCACTATTACATTGTTCATGATGAGGTGCCTTCATGCCGACGTGAATTACAACAGGCCTCTCATGGCGTGCTCCTGGTGGGCGGAACCCACCAAAGGAGTTCAGGTGAATGCCTCATTCGGGGTGGGGTGGAGGAGGGTCGTGCCCAGACGGTATCCAGGCACTGCCTGCAGTTTCTAGGTAGTGGAGGTGGGGATGGGGGGTGGGGGGGGTGATGTTGTGTGGTAGTGGGGAGAAGGGAGGCAGAGAAGGAGGGTTTGTTCTGTTCTTATTCTTTTGAATCGGGACGGCCTTTAAAAATGGGACCCCAATCTTAAGTCATTGGCTCTGATCGAGCCCACCCTGCCCACTGTGACATTGTGGGACCCGCGCCCTGAAGCTTTATTCTATCAGGTTAACCATACGTTGGAGGAAGCCACTGTGTTGTGGCTAATGGTTTCAATGCCACCTTCCCCTCCAGCTGCAACACAGTGGAAAAATGGAAAAATGTCACCTATTATTTTGCAAAATAATATTCAATATTTATTCTTTTTTATGGTTCACATTAGAATCATCGAATTTCTACAGAGCAGAAAGACGCCGTTCGGCCCATCAAGCCTGCACCCATAACAATCCCTCTCAGGCCCTCTCCCAGTAACTCCCCGTATTTACTCTACCAATCCCACTTTACTTTAGAAGTTTAGAATTACTTTAGAAGTTAAAGACATTATAAAATAAATGTAATTTTCCATTACAAAATTTATTATTTGAAATTTAATACAGAACACAAGACCCTACCGCGTAGGCCTGCCGCTCCTAGTTTTGCTTGTTGTTGAACGTATATTGCCTTTTGCTGTGGGGTGAGAGGTACGGGCATGCCACCATTGCTATAATTGCTACAGTACTGAATAACTCCCTCGTATGCACCCTTCATGAAGTAAATTTCTTCAGTTTCCTTTAAGAGTCATATAAAAACTGTTAGTGCTGTCTTAGACATGTAGCTCCATAACTGAAAGCGTCTCACAAATTCCATGGTTCTTACCCGATTCTTGTGGGCACATTTAACAGCCATCCATTTCTGTTCTGAGTTAAATGGACATTCCTTCTTCCTTGTGTAGTTCTGCTTAACACAATCTAGGTGCATCTTGAATTCAGAATGCAAGACGTTAGATTTTAAAACCAGAAGAAGTTGTTCAACAATGTATTCAAGAGATCTATTAATTATCCTTCAGACCCATTTGCATTGAATCAGAATTGAAATGATATTCAGATAAAAAAAAATAAAAAGGCCACAAGAAGATTGTTAAGATGGTCCTCATTGGGTACCTTCATTCTCACTTTTGACTGACCATTTTCCCATTAACTCATATTATTTTACAAACCTGTTGAACAGACAGCTTTTCTTTTGGCTGTGTTCAGCTAACCAGTCAACTTCTCAACCTGACTGAGGCAAGTGCGAATACCTATGGTGCAGGTACGTAGGCGAGGAACATGTAGGGAAGCAGGGAGAGATTGTGGTCGGATTGTAGACAGAGAGCACAGAGGGTACTGGACTTCCACTTTCACTGACAACACCTCAAGTCTCAACTTATGGATCTGATCTTTTTCACCTCCCTTCACTTGCCTGGTTACCCAAGACACTTGTTAAAATGGATCAAAAGTTTAAAAAAAAACTAATTTATAAGGGAGGTATGCAGCTACCTTAAAAGCAGTTACCATTGATCTACATCCTGAGATGTTTCCCTAATTTCACATCCATTAAAATTGGAAGTGGGTGGTTCACGACGGGTTTGAAGTTTTTAATTTTCACCCAACCCAAACGCACATGTTGCATATTACCCCCAACTATTTCATAGCTCATTAAGATTGGCCGGAATTCTTTGGCCATTCACCCCATCGACAGCGGTGGGACCAAAGAATCCTGCCGTTAGCAAACAACGCGTCCATCTCCTGCCGGTGGGAAACACGCAGCAGGGAGACCGGGGAATTTCGCCCAGTGGTATTTGAATAATTAAGTTGAATTATTGATGAAATGAAAGCACTCAGCTCATCAGGTGAGATTCTTATGTTCTTATTTACATCACTCAGTCGCATTTTTAAAAACAAATAGTTTTACCAAAAGGTTGCCCTTCCTGAAGATGCCAATCTTTTCTGAAATATTGATCAGTTAGCTGTACCTTGACTTAACTTGTAGCTGATAATGCTAGTTATCCTGCAGTTTAAAATATCAAAATTATTTTCTTCCCAGCAGTTACCTTCATTGCAAGAGCAATTAATGCACCTTCTGTTGGCTGTCCTATTAACATGCCTTCTCTGATGACAGCGTTATTACACACACATCCAGCCTATGAGCAAACAAATGATAAAGATGAATCCGAGCATCCTTGTAGCACTTCATCAGTACCAGGCATCAACTTGAAAATTAACTATATATTCGTACTCCATTTTCTGTTCTTCACCATTCCTCTACCCATGATAATGTCTTACTTCTAACACTCACCCTTATGTTGTGCAACAATTTTGTGTGGCAGCCTATAAATACGTCTTTTGAAAATCTAAATATGCCACATTTACTGTTTCCCCTGTATTTCATAGTTACGTTGTCGAAATATTATAACAGATTTCTCAAACATGGGGTACGATTCTCCACTGCCACCCACAACTTTTCTGGCAGGTCGGGCTGGGAGATGTGCTTCATCTGCCTTTTTCTGGGATTTGTGCATGTGCATCTCCCAAAGCCAGAGAACAGTCTGACTCCAGACCACGCTGGAAACCGGCGGGAAGACAGGTAAGGAATTTGAACATTTTCAAAATATGTTTTAAATGTCTTTTGAATGTAATTATTGGGAACTTACCAGTCCTGATTGATTCTCCCACCCCTCCAGGAGTACTTCACTCCAGCGGGGTTGGGGAACTAGCGGGAGACTCCACTGCAATCGGCCCCCCCCCCCCCCCCCCCCGGGGCTTGGGCAGCGGGGTGTGGTGCCCCGTGGGCATGGGTATCCTGGCAGTGCCAGCCGGTGCACCGCAGCACTGCTCAAGGGGCAACATGACCAGGGGGCACCTTGGCACTGCCTATCAGATACCAGGCAGTGGCAAGGGATAGGGTCTACTGTGGGCAGTGCCTAGAGGTCGGCGGGGGGGGGGGGGGGGGGGGGGGGGGGGGGGGGGGGGTGGGGTGGTCCCGCTGCCCTTCGGCATTGGGGATCGGTCTGGGCTGGAGGGAAGCCAGCGATTGGGAACCCCAGAGGGGCTGGTGGGAGGGGTAGTTTGCTGGGGTGAGGGGGCGGGGGGGGGGTGTGCAGGGCATCGGGGCGCTCCAGGGTGGGGTGGTGGTGTCAGGGCTAGCCCCAGAATTGTTGTGGGAACCGTGATTGGGCTGTTAGGGGGGTGGGCTGGGCTGCAGGAGCAGCAGCACTGCATGGGTCCCAAGGTGGCCAGCAAACGGGGAGTCTGACAGATCGGGGCCACTGCAGAGTTCCAGAACTGTGGGACTCCAGCAAGAATAATCCCCCCCAGGTTTTTAATGGGATTCACGACTGGGACCTCTGCAGTGCACAGAAAGCAAAGATTCGGATCAGAAGTTGAACTGACAAAACAGCTTTCCCGCCAATTCAGCACTTTTGGGAGGATTGTGGCCATGATTTCCCTTTAATGAACCATGTTGATTCTGCTGAATCATACTATGATTTTCTAAGCTACCACTTTCTTAATAATGGAATTCAGCATTTTCATGCTGACTAATGTCACACCAATTGGCTGACAGTTTCCAATTCTCTTTCTCCCATCTTTATTAAATAGCCAAGTTATATTCCAAAGCTTCTAATTGCTGTGACCATTCTAAAATTCCTTTGATTCTGGACAATGGTAACAAATTCATCCATTATTTCTACAGCCATCTCTTTTAGAAATGTAGGGTGGAGGGTACCAGGTATAAAGGATTTGTCAGCTTTTGGTCACATTGATTTCTCTAGTAGAATCATAGAGTCCCTGCACTACAGAAGGAGGCCATTTGGCCATCGAGTCTTCACCCACCTAGGTCCTACTCCCATAACCCCATACATTTACCCTGCTAATTCCCTTGACACTAGGGTTAATTTATCACGGCCACTCAACCTAACCCGCACATCTTTGGACTGTGGAAGGAAACCGGAGCACCCGGAGGAAATCCACGCAGGCATGGGGAGAAAGTGCAAACTCCACAGACAGTGACCCAAGTGAAACTGGGTCCCTGGCACTGTGAGGTAACAGTACTAACCGCCGTGCCACCCTTCCAGTACTTTTGCTTTACGAATACCAATTACCTTAACTTCCTCACTCTAATTAGACCCTTGGTTCCCGAGGTTTGGTATGTTTTTGTGTCTTCTACTGTGAAGACAAATTTTAAATACTTGTTAGACGTCTCTTCCATATTTTTATTCTCCATTTAATTTCTCTTGTCTAAGATTCTAAGGGACCAATGTTTATTTTTGCTACTTTCTTTTTACATACTGGTAAAAGCTTTCCAATCATTTTTGTATTTCTTCGTAGTTTACTCTCAGGCTCCATTTTCTTCCGCTTGATTTTTTAAAAATCATCTTTTGCTAGGTTTCTAAAACTCACTCAGGTCTTTGGCTTACTGGTGGCATTCACCAGTAATTTGCTCATTCGTGCACACTTTGGGTTCCATCAGTGCAACTTGGTTCAAGACCTCATTACAGATTTGCTCCAAGGATCTGCACAAGAGCTAAATTTCAGAGGTGAGGTGAGATTGACTGTCCTTGACATCAAGGCAGCATTTGTGGGAATATCTGTTCCACGCAAACACCAGCAGTTCAAGGAGAATGTCTACCACCAACTTCTACTTGGAATGGACAATATATGTCAACCATGCCATTAAACTTAATTGAATCAATTAAAGTTAACTCACTTCAACCAGTTTTCCTATTGACACATTGGAGAATTCCTTTACTATTTCTCCACTGGATGATAAATATACATTTCCAACTCCATTGTATCCTGTACCAGTTACCTGTAACAAATGAAAATTTAATTTGCTACATTTTCAGAAGCCAAATTATAAATAAATAAATTTCAGCCATTGCTGAAATGTTTATACTCAAGCCTGTAAAGCAACTCTCTTTTAATAAGAAGAGTTGAATATTCGTATGAAGTGCTACCTCAGTGGCTGCATTATGGTTCGTGGAAGACTGCTGACTATTGTGAAGGACCCTGAAGGATGATCTGGATCATCTCTGGCCCTAGTGAGCCTCTCCCCATATCCAGGACATGGAGTAACCTGAAATATGCTCTGTGCCAATTTATGCCATTCCCAGGTCAAACTAATTTTTAGCATGACTTCCAGCACCTACTCCAATCAAAATGCAACTTCCCTTTCAAATTATAGGTTAGGTTTTAGGTTGTTCAGGCTGACTTTAAATAGTGCAAACTGCTTTGAAGTCACTTGTATTAGCATTCAATGAAAAGTATTGTTTCTTGAACACTACATAGATAAAGCATACTGTTCATAGAGAAGGAAATGAGACAATGTAGAATGTAGTGTTACAGTCAGTGTTAGGATGTAAAGAAGGATCAACTTAATGCAAGGTAGGTCCCTTCAAAAGTCTGATGGCAGCAGGGAAGAAGCCGTTCTTGAGTCAGTTGGTTCTTGATCTCAGGCTTTTGTATTTTCTTCCCGACGGAAGAAGGTGGAAGACAAAATGTCTGAGGTGCGTAGGGTCCTTAATTATGCTGGCTGCTTTGCTGAGGCAGCAGTAAGTGTAGACAGAGTCAATGGATGGAAGGCTGGTTTGTGTGATGGATTCAGCTACATTCATGACCTTTCATAGTTTCTTGCAGTCTTGGGCAGAGCGAGCCATACCAAGCTGTGATATAACCAATGGTGCACCTGTAAAAGTTGGTGAGGGTCATAGCTGACATGTCTAATTTCCTTCGTCTTCTGAGAAAGTAGAGGTGTTGGTGGGCTTTCTCCACTATAGTGTCAGCATGGGAGGATCAGGACAAGTATACTAATACACATGACTACAACAAATCAAATCAAATCAAAAACTTCCTCCACATATTCCAAACTGTAAGACCCTTATCAAGATTAGATTGCGAGGTACCCACCTCCGCATGTATCCCATCTGACGTAACCAATTGCGTCACAGTCATCTCATTGGCCGTTAGGGTGCCAGTCTTATCGGAACAGATAACATTACAACAACCTATTATTTAAAAATAGTAACTGATAATTACATTGTATTAGGAACAGCACTTAATTCTCCCCATAAATGATATTCAAGAATTAGTTCAAATCATAGCAAAAGAAATTCAGTTATTAAGACAGAATTCTACATCAATTGAGGCAAATATGGAGAGGTATACATTACAAAATGAATGAATAGTAGAAATTCAATTTACAATTTTTGTTGAATAATACAAACATATAAAAGATTTTTTTAAAAAGCTAATCAACTCTGCTGTATCTTGCCTAATGATTCCTCCACAGGATTTTTGAGAAGGATGTAAAGCAAATCAAATTTTGCCAAAGAAAATATATCCTCAATATTAAGTTTAATAACTTAAAATAAATTAATTCGTTGACTCACCTAATGTTTCTACAACGGGAAGTTTCTTTATTATGACTCTCTTCTTCGACATTCTAATCACACCTAGTGCTAACGTTACTGTTACAACAATCGGTAGGCCTTCTGGAATAGCCGCAACTGCCAGGCTATTAACAAAAAACAAGACGCCATGTTACAACAGAGACTAATCCTGTCTTGATATCCAAAGTGCACACGTGCATTTTACAGCAGTGGGGGGTCACCGAATTACAATCAGAAACAGGAATCATAGAATATGGTGGAAACAGGGAAAAGCAATTTGGCCAACAATTCATTTATTTGTTCTCGTTTTCTTGATTTGGCCACACCAATTGGGTAGCATTTATTGCTGATCTCTCATTGCTTTCCAGTGCATGTTGTGGGCATAGAGCCACATACAGGCCCCATAGTAGGAATATCAGGTAGCTTTCTTCAAAAGTGTTTTCATAAATTGGATGGGTTTCTACAAATTTGATCAGATTCCATGCTAATTTCCTTCCTTGGTCTTAACTCACAAATTATCAGATCTATTTAATTCAGTACAATTACTTGCATAAAGGTGACTGATTTATTTGAATTTTAATGCATCTCCTTTATCATTTACAAAATTTCAAGTCACCCAATTAAGAGTCCTCTTTTCCAAATGAGAATATAGTTATTTTAATCTTTCTCCGACTTATATTGTTGTATCACTTTGCATGTTTTCAACAGCAATAATATTCTTCTTGTATAGTAGCCAATACCAGATAACTTACAATGGATAATATAGAAACACTACACCACCCTTTTAATTTGTAATATGTATTCCTGCGAATATAACTCGGGACTAGTTTGTCTTCTTCACTACAGTTATATCCCTACTTATTAGTCAATGGAACCAGCATAAAGGAATCTTTTTTGATTATAAATGACATTAGACTTTCACTAACAGACTAATTTAAGTTAATTTTCTGACAACTGCCATGCCCTTGAGTCTAAATGCAATCCATTTATCCTGCTGCATCTCTTACTGTCACAACCCATAATCTATCCTCACAAGATTCTTAAATACTCTCAAAACGGTTCAAGTACAGTCTTCAAAGGTCCCTTACTTTTGTTTGGAGCTCTTCCTCAAACCCTTACAAAAAGATACTGGTTAGAAGAAGCAAGGCTAGTAGTCTGTAGTTACCAAGACCAGGAAATTATAGATCCTTAGGAAGGATATTATTGCCATAGAGGGAATGGAAGAAAGATTCATCTCTTCTGTTCCTGATATGGCAGTTCTGTTCTATGAAGGAAGATGGGCCTGTAATCTCTAGAATTTTGAAGAACGGAAGCTGATCACTTTGAAACCTACAAAATAATTCACAGGATTGAAAATGTAGATGTGGGTAAAATGTGTTCTCTGGTTGGGGAGTCTAGAACCTGGATTGAGATGAGGAGCACCAAGCACCCCGGTTCGATTCCCGGCCTGGGTCACTGTCTGTGTGGAAAACGCACATTCTCCTTGTGTCTGCATCGGTTTCCGCTGGGTGCTCCAGTTTGCTCCCACAGTCTGAAAGCCATGCTGGTTAGGTGCGTTGGCCATGCTAAATTCTCCCTCAGTGTATCCGAACAGGTGCCAGGCTGTGGCAACTAGATGATTTTCACAGTAGCTTCATTGAGTGTTAATGTAAGCCTATTTATGATACTAATAAATAAACCTTAAACTTTAATAAAAAGACAGAATCCTATTAGCAGTAGAATTGTTATTAACAGTGGGGTGGGCTGGGCAGTGCAGGGAAATCAATTCTACTTGTCCGTTAATAACAATTCTGTTCCCAAACATGCTGCTGACACAAAAAGATGCATTTTATCACATATCATATGGTATTGAAGATCAACAACTTCAGTAATCTTAGTAATAACATGCCCTATCACAATCGTCATTGTAAAAAGTTTCCAACATCAGGTTAAAGTCCTACAGGTTTATTCGGAATCACGAGCTTTCAGAGCACTGCTTCTTTATAATGCAAGTCCTGATGAAGAAACAGTGCTCTGAAAGCTCATGATTCCAAATAATCCTGTTGGACTTTAACCTGGTGTTGTGAAACTCCTGACTGTGACCTCCCCAATCCAATGCCAGCATCCCCACCACAACTGTCATTGGTATTCTGGCATTTTAAACTGTACATTTCTGAAATTTATGTTCTTACCTAACTCCTATAGTAAACATGCCAAGGAGGTGCTTCCCTTGCAACCAACCAATCAGCATCATTAAACCTGTAGAAAGCAATGATTACACTTTTATAAGAAACATTGTAACTAATTAATCAAGACATTGGTTCCCATGGACCCCTCCCATCTTCAACAACGAATTCAACAACAATGAGGTTACAGCAATGGAATAGAAGCAGCAGTAAGAATTTCACTCCCATTGATTTATTTCTATTTACAGTTTCAAGCTATGGTCATCATTAGCAGAATTGCACTTAATCAGAAACAAAAAAAAAAGCCATAATGTTATTTAGAAATTTTGAGTATGGCTGAATTCAAAGAGCTTTCTTTCAATTTTCAACGTCACTGATCAATACCCCGTGTCAATACTTGCAGTGCATTAGAAGATGATGATGTTTTATTCTGATGGGAATGTTATATTGTGTATTGCTCTGTTAATAAACTTAAACTTCATACAAATTAACTTGTCCATTTAAAGACACTAGATTAAACAGTTGTAAGTACAAGAACAGCTTGCATTTATATAACATGTGCATCATGTTCCAAACTGCTTCACAGAGGAATTATAGAACTATATACAACAGCCATCCACATAAGGAGATACTAGAGTTGATGACCAAAAGCTTAATCAGAGAGTTAGTTTCAAGGAGAAACACAAGATAATCAGAGAATTTTAGGGAGGGATTGCCAGGGGAGGATAGGATCTTGACATCTGAAGGCATGGTCAGCAACGGTGAAATGATAAAAATCAGGAGTTCTAAGGAAGCCAGAAGTAGAGGAACACAGATCTCTGAGACTGGCGGGACTAGAAGAGAGTACTGTGCAAAGGAAGGATAAGACCGTGGAGGGATTAGACAATGGTCAGAAGTTTAAAATTTAAACAGGGAACCAATATCAGTGAGTGATTACAGGGCTGATAGATGAACAGCACGGTGCATGTTAGTCCTTTACCCTCCCCTTAGTTTAACAATTATATACAGCTTAACATAGATTACAACGTACGTCTTAAACGACAATGGTCTCATTAACACACAAAATTCTTTCTCAAAATCTCTTTTAAGCACACAATATGGCTGTAGTGAAAGACACTCTTCACTCTGAATCTCAAGTGAATGTCTGTGGATTTTTCCTCAGATGATTATCACGTGAGAGTTTCCAAGCTCCATTCCCAAAACCACACTGTACAATCTTGTCTCACAATAAGGTTTTTCCTTTGCATTCTGAAATCCAGTCCACGTTTTCCAAATGACTATTTTGAATAGAGCTTCTGCTCCACTTCTACCAGTGAATCCATTCCAGGAATTCACACCAACTCCATGAAGATTTTTTTTATCTCAAATAGATGCAATTGCTTTAATACTCAATTCCTAGATTCTTATTAAATTTACATCAAATGTTGTAGCTACCTCTGAGGCCTGCTCCCCATTTTAACTCTAGTTAATGTAATTGTTTCTTTCACTCAGAGCACTTTGTTTACTCTTCCTGGAGTGCTTCTGAACAATACCGCAATCACTGTTCACTTACAGTCATCTGAAACCATCTTTCTGTCCCAATTCCCTTGTTATCAGACATGATCTTATACCTTAAGAATCTTGCAATCCTGCAACTCCCTTATTTTGTCCAGCTTCGCCTGGCAGAATTGAGAGCTGCTCAGTCCTCAGTGATCTGTCTCCAACTTCCCTGGCTTCCAGTTAAAATAAGAACAAAGGAAAACCGTCCGTTGCAGGGAAGTGGGCCTCCTGTTGCTAAGCAACACCCCTGCTACTATATTTACTCTTCATGCTATAGTTCTCTCTGAGCACAATAGAAACACAGCTGGAAATTAACCAACTCCCACCTACAAAGACCTTTTTCCAGCATGAATCTAACTATAGGCCCCTTCCAGGGTCAGGAACATTAAATTAAACTCACCTAAAATTATACCTTATTCCTAATGTTTACCAATTCAAATATAAATCCATTTGTTTTCCGAACATTGTTTAGTTGGTGTATTCATACATATCAGTGTAATTTGTTCACCATTCCATGCAGATATGAGCAAGTTTCAATCACTGTTTTACCATTCTTTGGTATATTGTTCATTGCTCACCAAGATACATCATTCAATGATTTCAAACTTTTCTTCGTTTTACAAAAATGTTGCTCGTGGTACCAAAAATCTGACGGTAAGAAGACTACGTTCAGGATTATGTAATCTCAGAAGACACCTGCAGGAGGGAGGTGTTTGCACTTGTAAGAAATGGGACCTTTCAGAATAAGCATAGAACTGTTATGAAATTGGTCGGCAGAGCACAAGGCCACCTTGGCAGAGAGAATGTTCTTTTTCTCTCTTGGGATAAATACTGAAACAGTCCGTTGAAATGTCAAGGTCTCATGATTCAGGCTTTCATGCTGACATTTCTAAGTCATCTTGTATGAGGATCACGTCCCACATCCTCTCATCTGTACAAGTAGTTGGTAAGAGCTAACAAGTGACCCTCAGCAGGAGGTTAACTAAAAGTTGACCTCAAACTAAAGTGATGGACAAAGAAAGAAGTGGCCATCTGATATCTTGGATACCTGTACTGTATTCGCTGTATTTGAACAGATGATTGACAAACTGTAAATAACCTATCCCCTGACAATAAAATATATGAGTGGGTGCTCTGAGGCAGTGGGCAGTCCTCATCAGAGGCTGCATTTTACAGGTTGAAGATGGACTGGAGAGATAGAAGACGACTGGGGAAGAGTTTCCTAAAATGTCAACTAGAAAACAGAATGCTGCTATCACAAGTTAGAGAGATCAACATCCATCTGTTCGTCATACTGCATCAGTAAACCACTCTCAACTGTCATGGGCTGTGTGTTTTTGTGTTTTTCTTACCTAATTAGCTTAAGCATCAGATTTAAGTTGTTGCTTTTTAATTAACTTAATACACAGTCATTTGACAGTACAGAACTGGAGTATTGCTGAAAAAATACATTTTGTTGTGCAAGATGAAAAGCTTTTAATTGCTGGAATCTTACTGCTTCACCTGCCCAAGGCTCATAACATCCTGCCCAAGGCAAACAGAGAATGTATTCTGCAAGTCTCACCCACCTCAATTCCAGGACAGACATGCCAGTAAAATTCTGGCCAATGTCTTTTTTCAGCAATATTTAATAAATTATCTTAAAATCATTACAAATTTTTGACTGCCTACTTTGGGTATTCTGTGATTCCTAAACCTGAGAAGCTTATATACCTTTGCACATTCGCAGTTCGCATCTCTCTGC